>NC_133668.1:19856101-21176101 GCF_048934315.1 Petromyzon marinus | reverse complement strand
GCCAGCACCGGCGGCTAGAATGAGTGCCAACCCGGCGAGCGGAGTTGTTGTGGCAATCAGAGCAAAGAAACCTCCATCAGTGCCACAACGCAAATCGAGCTGCCTTTCAAGCAGCGACATCGAACAGGTGCAAGGCACGATGATGGCAGATGACTTTCCACCACCACCCCCGCCTGAAGAGTTTATGCCACCTCCTCCATCTTTCCTTCCTCCACCGCCACAATTTTACCCTCCACAAGAAATGGCACTGCCACCTCCTCCCCGTTGCAATGCTCCTACACTTCCTTCTTTTCCAAAACCACGTCCACCAGCTGGCAAGGCACCACAGCCTCCCAAAACCCCATGTGCTCCACAGCTCCATAACAAAGTTGGTACAATGCATCAAGCACCTATAACAAACAATTCCTTACCCTCAGCTCAACCCAGCATGCCAGATGTGTCCATCCCAACCCCTCCTGGTGCTGCACTACCACCACCACCGCCGCCACCACCACCGCCACCACCACCAGTTACATCGAGTTCAACCATGCATGTAAAAGCAGTTAACCCTTGTAATGTGGTCCTCAAAAAAACACCTGTCAATCCCATCCCTCCACCCAAGCCCAACTTCCTAGATGATCTTGCAAACACTCTTAGAAAGAAACAACTGGCACAAAACGCTGGGGATGGAGCAACAGGACCATCAGTGTTGACGCTGTCACCTCCACGACCCATTCCTCCAAAGCCTGGCTTCCCACCTCCGAGTTTTCATGGTACAGGTTAATCCCTGATATATATGTCCATTAATTAACAGCAAGTTGGCAAACTAATGTCTGATTGCAATTTTAAGAGTTAGCGTACACAACCTAACCTCATAGAAACTAACATCAAATCTAATTTTGAGTCTCACCCCCATTACGTGAGATTTAGAACTGCAGGATTACTTCAGTGTCAAAATTGCGTGTGTAATGAACCGTTTTCAATGTTGTAACTAGTAAATTGCCCAATGTCCCCAATCAATTGGAACATTTCTCTGCTGCACCAGCATGATGTTTTTTTGTTAATACAAAGTATGATTTGAATATGAAAAGGGATGCTCATATTTAATTGAAAACTCCAGTCACTTAAAAAACAATGTTTTATCATTTTTGTATACAGACTCATTCTTGGAAGATATTCACTGTAATGCTGAAAACACTTTTAAAATTGCACATCATCCTCGACATTGTATTTAAATAACGAAAATGTTGGTAATGAAAACAGAGCAGAGTTTCTTTGTTGTAAACAATATCATTAAAATACTTCTTGCTTGAAATTCAAGCACACAATGTCAGTGCATTTTCATCACCAGCTATGAAAATTTCTTACATTTGCATCTGTTTATCTCTCGTAATATCTAATCTTCTAACGTCAATATTATTTCAGATAAAATGTTATTTGCACATTTGTGATTAAAATTATCCTGCCATAACACACTTATAAACACAGTATGTTCTGCTTTCCCAAGTTTTATCATGTCATTATCGGTCCATCCATCCAATCTGATTAATCCACTCCAACATACAGTGAGGGAAAAAAGTATTTGATCCCCTGCTGAGTTTGTACGTTTGCTCACTGACAAAGATATGATCAGTCTATAATTTTAATGGTAGGTTTATTTGAACAGTGAGAGACAGAATAACAGCAACAAAAATCCAGAAAAACGCATTTCAAAAATGTTATAAATTGATTTGCATTTTAATGAGGGAAATAAGTATTTGACCCCCTCTCAATCAGAAAGATTTCTGGCTCCCAGGTGTCTTTTATACAGGTAATGAGCTGAGATTAGGAGCAGATGAGACCAAAATGGAGCTCTTTAGCATCAACTCAACTCGCCGTGTTTGGAGCAGGAGGAATGCTGCCTATGACCCCAAGAATACCATCCCCACCGTCAAACATGGAGGTGGAAACATTATGCTTTGGGGGGTGTTTTTCTGCTAAGGGGACAGGACAACTTCACCGCATCAAAGGGACCGTCAAATCTTGGGTGAGAACCTCCTTCCCTCAGTCAGGGCATTGAAAATGGGTCGTGAATGTGTATTCCAGCATGACAATGACCCAGGCTATGTGGTCCATTCACTGTATTTGTAAATTGTGTGTCTTACACACATCATTTAATGTCATGATGTGGAAATATGACTTGCGGGTGGCCACAATGTCAGTGGCATGCAATGAAGCCACTTCAGATAAGTAGTGAAATCTGGTAAAAACAAGATAACATCCTCTCTAGATAATGAGATTACCCATCACCTGGAAAAAAACAAATGCAGTTCAAAATTGAGTAACACATAATCCTAAAATGAAATACCAATAGCCTCATGCAACACTTTTACATGAGGCACGAATCTATTAACTCGGCTACAAAATTTGGTGAATTGCCACATATGCCAGGGCAACTAAATTCGTTTGGCTTTTTGCACTGTGTTCAGTTTGTTAAGTTCGTTTTGCTCCCTTAGTCTAAATGGAAAATGAGCTCATCACGTGTGTATGAATTACATGAACCAGAAATAATCATTTATTACATGCATGATTCAATATTTAATGTATCATGATTTTTACTGTAATCTATGAATTGATGTGTCATTAAATGCCACATTTCCCCCCTTTAAACGTGTTGTTTATTGAATGTGGACAAGCCTCACGTATTTTCGTTAAAGGTTTCCAGTGCGTGTACAATGATACGGCAATGCATTGGACTGTTAATTACTTCGTTGGGAATGTTATAAAACACACCTGACTGCACAACCCTGCTATGCAGCCTGCCATTTTTTGATGAATGGACCACATAGCCTGGGTAAAAAGAAAACAGGTGACCTAGTTAAATGAAGGCCTTTGCACTGTGACATTACAGTACATGCGCTTTGAATAAAATGTTTTATTAAACATGGAACATTAATGTTGCATGACAATGTATTAGAAAGAAAAAAAACTAGTTTTTTTAAGTGTCACACAAAATGGACGAAGGTGAGTGTGACAGAAAAAAACTGTTTCTGGCAATATTAAACTTTGACGTTGATTTTCCTATATTATTTCGCAAAGTGTGATTTCTTTCAAGCTAATACATTGTGGTACAACCATCTACATTCGAGCAATTTAAAATATAGCAATTGCTCAACATAGATGTTTGCACACTACTTCATGACTGGGTGCAGCAAGGCACTGGGTTAACAATAATCGTTTTCTTATGATCTTTGGTGTTTTTTTATTGATTTACTCTGCAGTGAAAAATAAGTACTCATAATAAAGGTTATATAGCATGTGTCGTTAACCCACCAACACCCGACACAGCCAATTAGTAAGATTTGTCACGTGAACAAAATGTGCCAATTAGCTATTACTTGAGCAAATTGGTTTGATGCCGAGTAAACCCACACAACATTTACAATTGTGTATGACGTTTTGCTGGTTCATCAGGCGATTTGCCATCATTATAATCATCAGCAAAACTAATTGGCTGTCGGGCGGTGGTGGATTAACAACTATTCATATTTATATTCTTAGCTCTTTCGGTAAAGTCACGTTGAAGGGAAACAATAAAATAATAATAATATATATAAAACAATAAAAATTCTCACGACGTTTCGACCATAACACAAACCGACACACCTGATGACGACCGTTTGTGTTATGGTCGAAACGTCGTGAGAATTTTTATTGTTTTATATATATTTCATTATTTTATTGTTTCCCTTCAACGTGACTTTACCGAAAGAGCTAAGAATATGAATTACTGCAGTCACGAAAGCTTTAAATAAAAATTTATTCATATTTACACAATCTAACCCAAAAACCTTTATTATGAATAATATTGGTCGCCAAAGCCTACGTGTTACATTCTAAAAAAAATAAGTACATTGTAATTTAAACGTTTCCAGAGTTCATGCATATTTTTATTTGATCCACCCATAATGATAGGTTTATTGGCACATTATTGCATTGGATAGGGAAAACGGAAGGGAAAATTCGAAAAGGAAGATAGCAGATCAGTTTGTCGATCAAAGTGAGCAGTTGGGATGGGAATCTCCACAAGAGACGTTGAAGCTCACGCATCTATCATGGCTATCAACCCTCAGTTATGAGGATGACAATAGACATATAGTTGCTTTCTAGACATAATCAGACAATGCACCATAGTACTTGTACTGGATGATCTGAAACAGCATAACTAAACATTTTTAATTAACAGAATATGGACAAAAATCACCCACAAAAGTGTTGTACTTCAAATTCACATCTGCTGGTAAATAAATGGTCAAAACAGCAATGTCAAAATAGGCAAGCATTTAACAGAGACAAATTGTCAAAAATAGTGGTTAGGAGACCCATCTGAAACATATACTGTTCATACTAATTATGTATATGTAGCAATCCTAGCAAAGCATTACTGGATTGAGACGCTTCCTTGGATTTACTACAGGAGATGGTGGAAGTTTGATATGCAAGAATGCAGCAGAAACCTCCATTTTCTGTCACTGTAGGACTGTTCTTTAAAATGCATTGCAGGGAAATGGGTTTACAAGATCTGATAATACCAGCAAGGATGAATGTGCAAAATGCTAAAGAAAACCTGACTCAAGAGAAAACTTGTCGTATTAAGACGAAAATGTAATAATTCTTGGCACGACAGATGTTACACTACTCAATAATATACACAAATGATAAGTGATTTTATAAATACTGATGTCTGTTTCCCCAAGAATTATTTACTTTTTGTCATCCCGTTTAAGGTTTTACCTTGAATTATATTTTTTGTACGTGGAGAAGAATGATGGAAAAAGGATGGATATTGTGGAAAATACAAACTGCCATTGGACTAATTGGGAACATCTGTAAAAAAAATTGCAAACTTTTAAATTTGTTGTTTATAAATATAAAAAAAAAAACATTCCAAATCACTGCAGCATGGACCTCATGTGATGCATGAAATGTAGAGAGGTATGTTGTTTAAAATGTTGTATATTCAAAATTTTCTCAGAAAAATGTATGGTCTTTATCAATAAACATGTATTCCGTTATCAGACTTAAATGTAATCTTTGCAATATGTGATTGATGCTATATGAATGCTATGTTCACAATTCTATCCAACGAATCTTGCAGACAAGCTTCCGTTTTAACTATTTACTTGCAATCGCTATAGAATGCAAATCTGTCCAAAAGCATCACAATCAACTGCCTTTGTCCTCTTGGGCTCCTCGTTAGCAATGGCATTCATATCAACGCACGTGACAGACACCAACTGATCTCTTTCTGAGGTCTAAATCAATGCACCGTTTGTTTGACACATTATATTTTCAAAATAAGAAATCGTAATGTCATTAATCTCACCTGAGGAGAACTGTGAGAGCCCATCGCCATTAACCACAAACTGTGAACGCAGTATCCCTGTTGCATGAACCTGTTAAGGCAGGCATTGTCTCCCCGTGCAACCCAAGCACCTGGTACCCCATCATTCCATTGCCGGCTGATACGTCTCAAAAGTGCCGTATATCGTCACAATGTACCCGTATAATTACAATAAGAAATGCACGATACGCAAATTACTGGACATTTTTGCTTAAATGGCAAAATTCAGAGGTCACACTCGTGAGCTCACCAGCAGATGGCAGTGTTGAGTGTTAACGCGTCGCGTGTGTGGGTTTTCTCCAGATTCTCAGATTTCTTTCCACATTCCAAGTCCTCATGATTGGAATTGACCAAACTTCCCATTGCAGAAGCCTCCTGAAAGGGTTCCCTAGACTCAGGCTTTGCCTGGGTAAATAATGGGCGTTCTGTATTATACTTTGTTATTTTGTAAGAGTAAGAGGAATAATTAATATTAACTTAATATTTTCCCATTTCCGTGGGAGAAAAAGTTATATTTTCCCTTTATAGCCTTGGTTTGCGAATAATATCCACCTGGTATTTGTGCCGGACATAAGTGCGTTTGGCATTGCGTCAGATGTAGCGGGTTCAAAATAAAGTCAGAGCCAACATAGTGACAGTTTTTGTCTTTGTTCATACGTACATGTGACCACTAAAGTCATAAATCAATGCGAAGGCACTTTTATGAAGTTTATATGTAACAGTGACTTAAGCATAAGCTACATCTTGAACCCATTAGTGTTAATTTACCTTGTTGTCGAACAACTCTTCAGTAGACTACAAATAAAACTATTTCTCTTCACCAAATGTAATGAGAAAATAAGTTGCTTTTCAATATTAATATAATGAAATCTGTATTGAAATTATAACATAACTTTATGGAATAACTAGCTTTACTACCCGGCTTAGCCCGAGACTTGGATTCTACGCGGAGGGTTGGGGGGGGGGATGCGTGACGTCAGCAGGCACACTGCGTGACGCTGCCGCATGCGGGTGACATCACAGATGTTACGTCACCGCTCACTTGCCGTGCAAAATATATCCATTATTGCGCCCCCCCCCCCCCCCCCCAAAATACAAAAGTTGCATTTCAGGAAGTATGCTAAACATTTAGAAAACACACATTCACGTAATTACCCCTTTATATATAGATAACTACCATATTTTCCCGCATATAGCCCACATACGCATGTAACCCGCAGACGCATATACCCCGCAAAAAATACCCCGCTTGCATTAATATATTTAACGTCGTTAGCGCAGCTTCATTCCATCATATCAATACGAAGTTTACATTTGTAATACATTCCACTATCAATTGTTAACATTAAAATCATAACGTGCACAAAGAAAACAAACTAACGAGTGAACTTCAAACGGTAAACAAGTAACAAAAGTAAATATCCAATTAATAAGTAACGCGTAACTGGTAGATAAGTATCTACATCATTAGACCCCCTTTGCCAATACCAAAATATAATAATAATAGGGTTTTTCCCCTTTATTTTTGGCAACAAAACTGAAACCTTTTTACAAGGAATCATGTGTGCATTAACCACAATACTTGTGATCAGAATGCAAACAAAAAAAACATTGATAATATATGCATTGTCCTTGAAACTGATTGGTCCACACCAAGGGACGGTTTTCTTTTGAGCCTCATCTCAATTGGTGCTAGACCAGAGGACGCCAAAAGGTGTACAGCTCAAAGACAATGCACTATCAAAAAGAAAGGAGAAAAACCCTATTATTATAGTTTGGTATTGACAAAGGAGGTCTAATGATGTAGATACTTACCCCGAGCCCTCATTACTTTGATAGTGCATTGTCTTTGAGCTGTACGCCTTTTGGTGTCCTCTGGTCGAGCACCGATTGAGACGAGGCTCAAAGGAAAGCCGTCTCTGGTGTGGACCAATCCGTTTCAAGGACAATGCATATATTATCAGTGTGTTTTTTGTTTGCATTTTGATCACACGTATTGTGGTTAATGCACACATGATTCCTTGTAAAAAGGTTTCAGTTTTGTTGCCAGAAAAAAAGGGGGGAAACCCTATTATTATGGTAGATAAGTAAGTCAGCGTACTGTTAGGCTTACCAGCATTCGACCTCATCATATTACAGCTACTGGACCGGTAGTTACCCCTGTACAGTTTTCGCACTGGTAGATTGTGCACTGCGCAGACAATAGCGGCACTATGGTAACGCTATTGCCTCCTGGCAACAAAGCCATTGGAAGTTTGAAACAAAGCTCATGGTCGCGACTGTATAGTGCTCAGCCAATAGCAGCGGCCTAAGGGACTCAGCAATTACGATTCCGCGTCTGGTAGACGCTTGTTAAGGCCCTTCCCATTGTGCAATCCATAGCCTCAGCTGGAACTTTCGCACCCCCCTACAGCCACTGAAAGTATTACGGTAAACAAGGTGCACCCACTTCAAACATTGTCGTTTCATTGTACAAACAATTCGAATCATTTAAAACGTGATAACATGTGTAATTTTAGTGTGAGTGGTTTATTCAGCAGTGCTTTAGTCAAAGGTAAGTGTTGCATAGTGGATAGTCCTACCATGAAAAAATTTAACGAGTTATGACATGCCGCACGTGTAAAATATTTTTGGGATAGCCCGCACCTCCATATTCCCCACAGGGTCTTGTTTTGTTTGTAAGAAGTGGTATACCCCGCGGGTTATATGCGGGAAAATACCTCTGAACCATTGGATTTAATGTTTATGCACATGGATACAAGGAGTAGACAAAACAAAAACGATGTGACTATAACATGTTCACGCTAAGCAACACACTCTGAAAATATGAATAACATTTTAAATAAAACACGTAACTAAGTATATGTATTTATGTATATAACGTATACAATGCAATTACTATACTACAATGAATAAAATATGTATTCATAACCTCATGGGCTGCATTAACGTCAGATTGCTGAACGAATACATTATGAGGTCGCACTCATTACACACAAAGTGCTTGCCACAAATGAAACATAATTCCTTGCTGATCTGGTCAAGGAGAAAAAGCCATCATGCGAACTCTGATCATTCCCGCAGTGGCTTTTGGCTAGCCATCGAACAAAGACGGTCACTGCATCGTGCGTTTTCAGGTGCGCTTAAGTTCGGAATTCTCTTGCTTCAAATATAAGCAAGCCACTGGAGCTATGCAATTTTAAATCTAGACTGAAAATGCATTTATTTTGTGTTTAGTTTGTTGTGCTTCACCAAACCTCCGATTATCACGGTTGTCTGCATATGGTGCGAAAGAAGTTCAACATACATACACATAGATACATGAGAGGTGATCATCAGCACCCATGAGATATCCAATGCTGGATAAAGACTTCCCTAAGCTGCTGCCATTCCTCATGGTCACATTATGCAAACGATATACGTAGCTCCCGCACACGAGATAGTCTCATCGCTCCATCTCCTTTCGGGTACATTCCCTCCTTTCGCTGCAACTCGTTAATTTCTACCAATGGTGGCCGTCGGTAGAATAGAATACGAGACCACTCAGACAAAATGTATTTTTTTGCACAGTTGAAGATGAGAGACCTACATTTAAAAAATGGAATGAAGTAGGAATAGAAATGAGTGCAAGACCCGTGGTATCAAATACAAAGACGCACAACCGTAGTTCATTTCCATGGGCGCACATCAAGGCTGGCACGGCCCGGTTTTATTCATTCGGGTTTTAATCGGTTTTTGTATAAAACCGGAGCACCTGGATCCTGCCCAAATCCGGTTTTATTCGGTTTTATTAAAGTTAAGTTCGGGATTTCAGTCGCACGCACCCGTTAGCGGCGTTCGGGCTGGGGCCCGGGCTCAGCCGCCGTGCGCGTGAGTCACGCGCACGGCGGCATGGCCACGTCGACTCCTGCGTCTGAGCGAAACTTCTCGACGATGGGATTTATCCATTCCAAGTTGAGGAACAGCCTGGCGCCCAACACAGTCGAGAAGCTCGTCTTCGTTAAGTCGAACCTCAACGCGTTCCATGACTACCCGACGCCCGACGACGGCGACGACAACACCGAGTCCAGCAGCGAGAGCGACGACGACGAAGACGACGCGGCGGCGGCGGACGACGACGAGGAGCAGGATTGAAGTGTGCACGAGACGCCGATAACAAAACCAGGGTTTTAATCGGCAAAATCGGGTTTAATTCCATTAAAACCAATAACCCCATTTGTCGGGCAAAAAAAGAATCGGGTTTTTCCCACCCTTGGCGCACATTTGATGTCAACAAAACCTTGAGGAGGGTGGCACCGACGCTACTCCCAGTGTGCCTGGGCAAGTTGTTTTTTCAACAATTCTCAATCATCGTCTCCACGTTTCAACATGCTGGCATGCTCTGTAAATGACCCGACATCCTCTGTAAGTGGCCCGAGGATAAAAAGTACGAAAATGTGAACTTGCTTTGTTGTCCCAATGAAAATGAGCTTAGAAGAGCTACGCCTCTCCCGATGACATCACCTTTCTCTCTACCTTTCCTTGTGACGTCATCCTCCTCCTGTACCCTCAGATCTAGCGAGTATGTGTATACCCTCGGATCACGTACGTATCCGCACTACACATTTATAAAGCGTTAATTGAATGGACATTAGATATGTAATGACATCAATGGTTATTCATTCATACATTTTATGCAGTTTTGCACAGATAATAACAAAAAAACCCGAAACAATACATAAACGTAACTAGTTTGTGATATGAAGGGCCATTGCCAAAAAAGTGCAGGATAACATTTTATTATTGCAAGGCAGTTATCAGAATGTGTCGTGGTTATTTTACGTAATTGAGTTTATTTCATATATTGGCAGTAAATGTTTAAGAAAAAAATAACATCAAATCATTACATTACACAGAGTAAATGTTAAACGAATAATATTTATTTCATATTTAGTACATAGTGCTTGGGTGGCAACATGTCGGAGTGGTAGAACATTCGCCATTTTTTAAGAGGTTCATGGTTGGAATCCAGCGGCCGTCCTGATAAACACTGCGGTGTGCATAACGATTTAAAAAAATACCATGTGCCGTCCACTTCACAGCGGATCCCGTTATGTCATCGCAAGAATTGGTTGTTCAAATTTACCCAAATATGAATAATCACCTGCAAATTCCTCTATTTCGATCATACATAACAATCATCTGCCACCCACCCCCCCCTACCGCAACAAGCCCGGCTGGACCCTCCTGTAAAATAAAAGTCACGAGACTCAGTGAGGCTTTCCTGGGCAAACAAGCGTCATAGTAATCAGAGCGGCCTTCGTGTTTTGTTGTGCTGGTGTCCGTGGTGACGAGTTATGCCGTTTATGAGCCACCTCAATCGACCCCGCTGTGTCCACGCTCAGCCAGCCGCCCCGGCGTGCGTGGGGGTTAGAAGGGACGGCCGCCACTTTTAACAGCGCTGGCAGCAAACGCGTGCGGGAACGAGGAACATCCTTATTGCGCTATTGCACAACTTTGCGACGGAACATTGTGCCAGACATGTGAGTAGAGCGTTACACACTGGGCGTGCGGCATGCTGCGCGACCCTCCGCGGGTATCACAACTGTATTGCTGAAGCTGATACGCGAGTACAGGAGAACTCCTCTTATCCGTGGCCTTAATACACACGAATCGTATCAGCGGCGATTGTAGGGTTCGCGACAACTCATTGTGGCCCATTTCCTATTGTCCGTTAAATTGTCTGCAAATATTCATCCCGCGGATAAGAGGAGTAAAATCACGGATAACCCCGTGGATAATGGAATCCACGAACCTGGTCCCCCATATCACCACGGATAAGAGGCATTCTGCATGTTATGCCATTGCAGCGTATGCATGCCGTACAGTATTTTTAAGTATTGATAAAGCCAACATTTCTAAGGACGAGTGTGAATTGGGAGTGATGTTTAATGGTCACAAAAAATGTGTCCTCTACTGCACAAAAGTTATGTGTTGCTGGAAATAAAAGTCAACACTTTAGGATCAAGGGTAGATCAAAAGTATCTAGATAAAATGTGTGCAGTTTTAAAAAAATATATATATTGGTTTGACCCAACAAAGCCAAGCAACATGTCAACTTATTTTTATGTCCTGCATCCTGCAGTTTCTAATTACATAATCAGAATCAATTATTGTACAGTATAGAAACCCATTTCAATTGAATTACAGGCCCATCCAAATGAGTTTCGTGGTTTTGAAGGCTATAAATGTTCCAATTAAAATATTACAAGGACATCTGTGGCATTGGGAGGGGGAAACACTTTCAAAACTGTAAACAGTGTGACAATTCAACGCAATGCTCTGAAGCTTCACGCGTGAAAATAAAAGCTGTGCAAACACCATAACCTGGTTGGGAGCTAAGTTCCAGTAAATTAAGTTGAAATTCAGTCTTCTGGGACCACCGCGATTAATGCCCAGTGTAGGTTATGGTGAAATTTTCGCTTTTAAATTTAAATGTCGACACGTCATTTGCCTTTCACATGAACCATACCCATAACATTTTTACTTACCCACTAAGCAAAGGTCAGTAATGTCTCAATGGGTAACTCAAGCATGGTTATTGCCATGCATGGTCTTTTATTTTTGTAATTGGGGTACATTTTGAAAAATATAATCCGTAAAAGTATAATTGCAGCAGACTTGGAATGCTTGACGAAGCAAGTTTTGTGAGGAATGGTGTCATTTCTTCAGTGACTAATGCTATTGAATTTTAAATGTTTTATCTGCACCAGTGGGAATAACACTGTCAAAACCATTTGAAAAGGAACCAGACATTCCATATTAAAATTAGGAATTTGAATCACAATGGGAATTGAGGAACTATGGGGATTGCACTGGGAATTAAATGTCTGCTTGACCGATTTAGGTGAAAATGTACGGCAGGTATATTATTTCATCAGTTGTAAACACATGCTTATAATTTCGATTTAAAGCTTTCGTGACTGCAGGGATTCGTCTTCTTGGTTCTTTCGGTAAAGTCACGTAGAAGGGAAATAATAAAAATAAAATATAATCAAATAAAATTTTCACAACGAGGAAAGCTACTTGTGTTGTGGCCGAAACGTCGTGAGAATTTTATTTTATTATGTTTCATTTTTATTATTTTATTATTTCCCTTCTACGTAACTTTACCGAAATAACCAAGAAGAGGCTTATAATTAGCATATTCAAGAGACTTTCATTTTCAACTGAGTGATACATTGTACTATACACATCCATATTAATTAAATAAGACACCCATGTAGAATGGTTTGGTACATTTCTCTCACTGCTCTTAGAATCTTCAATAAGTTAAATTAGTTTGGCTGTTGGAATCTGACATTCACACTGAATAATAGGAATGCTAAACGTAGCCGGGTGTAACCTATGCAATTTGCGCTGACCCATATTATTTAAACGCTGTTGAATATGAAATGGTTAATATTTGCTCCATGTATGCTAATATTGCCTTCTCAAATTTGTAAAACTTGGTCATTAATTAGCTTTGGGAGATATGTAAATTTCCAGTTACATTGCATGTTTACTGCATTGGGAATTACTTGTAGCAATAACAAGCGACTGCGGAAACTTGACAGAACCCTCCTGGAAAAAGAGTATTGAGACTCAACGAGGCTTTCATGAGTAAACAAGCGTAAGACTCATCTTCTTTGGTTCTTTCGGTAAAGTCACGTAGAATGAGAATAAAATAAATTGATTAAATAAAATAACACAATCATATTATCACGACGTTTCGGCCACAACACAAGCGGCCTTCATCAGGTGAAGGGACGAGACTGTCTGGAGGACAGCGCTGTCCAGCGCTGTCCTCCAGACAGTCTCCAGACAGTCTCGTCCCTTCAACTGATGAAGGCCGCTTGTGTTGTGGCCGAAACGTCGTGAGAATATTATTGTGTTATTTTATTTTATCAATTTATTATTTTATTCTCATTCTACGTGACTTTACCGAAAGAACCAAAGAAGATGAATCCTTGCAGTCACGAAAGCTTTAAATCGAAATTTAAGCGTAAGACTATAATGTCTTAAATATAAACAGCTGCCTGGGTTAAATTTCAGAAATGTTAGCAATGGCACAATGTGAGTGTTTTCATATGGAATGTGATGTTAAAAATAACTTTTACTGGAGTGAATTTACAACAGTGCAAGAATCACGTATTAAGTTCGCAGTTGATGAGCAAGATTATTGTAGATTCGGAGTTCATAAATACCTTGATACATTTGCCTGCTTTTTCTCTCAATCTACAAACCTATAAGGACAAGTTTTCGTTCAATAAGTAAATAACAAAATGTGAAATCAATCAACAAAGCCAAGTGAGGGACACTACAGGTGAACTTTATTTGGCAGAATCCAAAGCAAACATGGTAAATAATTGATGTCTGTGATTATTTGAAGCTCAAACTGAGGGAGTTGATCAGGTGTTAACAGAATTAAAACAATATGAACACAAACAGTTGTGTTTGTCAGAATACAAAAGTAATCCTTTCCACATCAATGGCACACTATGTGCATCTGGGTATGCATGAGAAGTGATACAATTAGTTTTTTGTGTTTAACAACTCAAAGTTGTTGATTTTTATTAAACTAAAATATGTTAAAGATTTTCAAATTATTTAAACTTGACAAAATGTTAGTGAAATTTAAGCCTACTAACTTGCAAAACAACATCACAGTTAGTCACTCACTCACGACTGGAGAGAAATTGTACACCCACACATGTAACTGTAAATATCTGACATGAACTGAAAACCATCAATTCAGATTAGCCTTTATTTATTATTATTAGTAAGAAAACACTAAGGTTGTTTGACCACAGAAATTCAAATTTAAACTTGTAATAATAAAAAACATGTCCATCAAATAATCAACATTGGAACACAAAGTAAATCGGAAAATGTAATTTATTTGTGAAAATAAACGCATAAGGAGTGCCAGTTCATTTCTTACAATCTTAATCCTAGTGATTATTATTATTTTTCTCTTGCACAAGAAAAATAGAATATTATTTAATTTGGGCATCTTGTGTGTGACAGCCATATTGCTATCTACTGCCACAAGCAGAAGTCGGAGGATACAATTCACATGTATTTACAAGAGCTTAACAGTAAAAGCTAACACTAATCTTGGTAATGCAAGCCACAGTTTTCTTCCCCCAATAAAACTGCACAGCAAACAGTCCTAATGCAAGTACCTGTCAACACTATCAGTTGAAGACAATTAATATTTGCATTGCCTTTGAGCAAACATAGCTCACAAAGGACATGAAGAAGAATTATATATGAGGAAGCTACCATAACATGCCATTCAACTTTATGCTCAGATATGCTTCACATATTACTTATCAGGCAAGATTCCATTTTTTTCATTCTGAGTGGTGACTTTAAAATCATTAAAAGCAGGTGGCTTGGATGCTGATAAATGTACAAAGTTAATTCGTAACTAAAAAAACAGTCATGCCAGAATGTCAGCCGTTTTAAAAAAAATGTAAACAATTATCATGGCATATTGTTACTGTGATGATCACAGTTGGCTATTAGTTGTATGTATATTAATTCCACATTAATTTAATGCTCAAACACTTCGTGAGACTAAATTATACCTGCATGAAGACAATGTAACACTTCAATAACTATTAGGCGAGTTTGTATATTGCTTGATTGCACAACACAATATCACTTTTTTAAAAGCGATCATATATCTTGACTTAAAGCTTTCGTGACTGCAGGAATTCATACTCTTTGGGTCTTTCGGTAAAGTCACGTAGATAGAAAATTAATAAAGTAATAAAAACTAAATTATAATTAAAAATCACGACGTTTCGATCGCAACGCAAACAATCGTCTTCAGGTGAAAAAATACAGCAGGCGGATAACTATAGAAATTTCTAGCTTTAAAAATATAGCTATATTTCTTCCTGCCTCAGCAGTCCACCTGCTGTACTTTTTCACCTGAAGACGATTGCTTGTGTTGCGATCGAAACGTCGTGATGTTTATTATCTTATAAATGTTCTATCTACGTGACTTTACCGCAAAACCCACTGAGCATTTAACAAAAACACGTTTAAGATATATTTACAACGTTTAAAGGGTTTCTCTAAAAACAATGACAGCCGAGGCCAATAACAGGTTGAATGTTATACAACATCCTTTGTTCACAACATGAGCCTGATGGACAGTTGGAATTTGGCTGGCATTCCTGTGGGCTGTTTAGAGAGATAATGGTGATATGTCAAGGTGCCACACGCTGTATCCCCCTCACTCCTGGGGTTTGCATTGCGACTTTCCAATCTGCAGGCGCATAGTGGTGCTCCTGCAAAAGCTGCCCACACGCCGCTCGAAAAAGCAGTGACTTGAATCTGACGTCATCGTCATAATACATTCAATTGACCATCACCACATATTTTATCTGGGCATTATTTTGTATTATTATTTTTTTGCATTTTTTTTATTCTTTAATAGGCTTGAAGCTAAAATTATGGGATTTAATATATATCATTCTGATCCATTGAAGTTCACATCGTATTACGGTGCATGAAAATATTGCCCCGATGAGATTAAAATCTACTGGCTCTTTCAAAATCTAAATACTGGTGGAGAGAGGTAGGGCATGTATCATAAATGCAATGTGAGTAGTGGCAAGGCATGCATCGTTAATACGTTGGTGTCTATTTGTTTTGCAAATTACTTATCCATTTGTATTTTGAGCACTATTAAATTGATTAAGTACACTCTTGTTATTCGTATTGGTTAGGGTTCAATATTTAAAATGTTAATGTTTTCCCACTCATTCGAATATGTGTGGATGTATTATTAATACTACTTTTAAACTTGTATTACAAAGAGTAATATTTCATATTTACATGGACTTCAATTTGAAATGTATTGAACTGCTATTCACATCTGCTTATGTGCAACCAGAATCGACTACACTAAAGCAATGGATACTATAAGCCTGTCATCTGCTGCTGTCATCAAGAATTTACATGGTGGCGAAATGTTAACTACCTCACCTGGTACACAGGAGGTCGTGGGCTCTATCCTGACCCTGATGCCTGCTGTATATTTGGAGATTGCACCTTTTCCCCTCTGGTCGCGTGGATTTTTCTCCGGGTGCTCCAGTTCTTCCCTCCACACTTAGAATCAACATGCGTTTATGTAATTTGGCTGCTATAAATTTCCACGTGATAAGCCACTTCGTTGAGCTATCATTTGTGGCCAGGTCCCTTCTGAAAAGGAGCTATATAGCTCAGTGGGCCCTACTTGGTAAAATTAAAATAGTTAAACTTTAGTTTTGAAGGTTCCTTTCATCCCAACCACCTATCATACTCAGTGAGTGGATTGTGGAATGGAATGAAGGAGCAAATAGCCAACTGCTCCCCCATCAAGACCATTGGACAGTTTCAAGCAAGCAATTCATGAGCTTAAAACCAATGCCGTTGAATGGCTAAAGAGCCCAGCAATCTCTTTGTGAGATGTTTGTGATAAATACATTATCGCTGCAACACTCCACAATAAAGAAGAAAGTGTTGGGGCAAGATAACCAACAGACTAGCTGCCATGTGAATTAGTTATGACCCGAAGATTTCAGGATAAAAATATGCTGTGGCGATAGGTTCCTAAGATAAAAGCCTGCCTTTGATGAGCCCCTCTGGCATCAATGTGACATCTGGCCACTGTCAATGAGAGAGGCTAAACTGACACTCGTGCATTATTATCTCAAGGTGTACTAAAGTTACATGGTGTTTTGTATTGCAAAGCTAATAATGCATTGTCTTGTTAAGTTTACTGCATATATCTTATATATAAAAGTCTCCGCGTGCGCGTGTTTGCGGAGGATTTGGCTCTCAAACGGTGGGGTTCAAGTCCGAAAAAAATTGCCGGGTGGTACGGCCCGAGCCCCCTGCTTGGTATAGGCTATTCCGTTTTCCCAGCCGTCAACTTCAAATTAGTTTAATTAGCGATTTAGTGCCATTCTTATTTTAATTATTTACTTACTGCACGAGCTGGACCGTACCAACTGACGCTAATTGCGTGGGGGGAGGGGGGGCGGACCCTGCCAAGTGGGGGGGGGGCGGACCATGCCAAGTGGGGGGGGGGGGGGGCGGACCCTGTCACGTGATGCGCGTTCAGTCGAGCTCACGGCCACACCACGGCACTCAGTCACGTGACTACTTTGTGCTATAGAGTCACTAAATATACTGATATACAGTCAGCATGTACTCCTGTAGAGTCCATAAATACTGCTATAGAGTCAGCCTGTACTACTGTACAGTCCATAAATACTGCTATACAGTAAGCATGCACTACTGTACAGTCGATATATACTGCTATAGAGTCAGCATGTACTACTCTACTCATAACAGGTACCACCACTGTCGCTTGCCCTGCTGTAATCATAGCTTACACCACAGTATGCATGGACTGCTGCAGGGAAAGCAGGTACCACCACTGTATGCACTGTTGTAATCATACCAGGTACCAGCACATTCAGTATGCACTGCTGTTGTTAACCCATGTACCACCACAGTATGCACTGCTGTTATCATAGCAGCTACCACCACTGTCAGTATGCACTGCCTTTGTGATAGCAGGTTTCACCACAGTCGCTAGGCACTGCTGTAGTGAAAGCAGGTACCACCACAGTCGGTATGCACTGCTGTAGTCATAGTGCATACCGTCGTGGTGTGTGTGCGTAAGTCCATGTATGTGTGTGCGTAAGTCAATGTGTGTGCGTGGTGTGTGTGTGTAGAAAACTACTCTTTTTTAATTAAGTTACTTCTTTCACAGTAATAATGCCTGCGTCTAAGTCCATGTGTGTGTGTGGGTCGATGTGCATGTCTGCGGCCATGTGTGTGTGTGTGAGTCAATGTGTGTGTGTGTGCATCGCTCCATGTCAGTCAGTGTAAGTACATTTCTTTCTATGTGTGTGTTTTTTGGTCTATGTGTGCGTGTGAGTCTATGTGTGTGTGTCTGTACGTCCATTTGTGTGTGCGTACGTCCATGTGTGTGCGTACGTCCATGTGTGTGTCTCAGTCCATGTTTGTGTGCCTCTATGTGCATGTGTCAGTCCATGTATGTTTGTGTGGGAGTCGATGTGTGTAAGTCGATGTGTGTATGGCAATGTGTCTTTGTGTGACAGTCCATGTGTGTGTGTGCGTCGATATGTATGTGTGTGTGTAAGTTCATGTCTGTGTGTGTGAGTCTATGTATGTGTGAGTCGATGTGTGGCTGTCAGTCGATGTGTGTGCGTGGGTCCATGTGTGTGTGTAAGTCCCTGTGTGTGTGTCTGTAAGTCCATATGTGTGTGTGTAGGTCAATGTGTCTGTAAGTCTATGTATGTGTGTGTGTCACTCGATGTGTGTGTGTAAGTCAATGTGTGTGTGTGACTTGATATGTGTGTGTGTGTCAGTACATGTGCATGTGTGTTCATCGCTGTGTGTGCGTGGCTCCATGTTATTCAGTGTTAGTCCATTTCGTTGCGTGCCTGTAGGTCCATGTGTGCGTGTTAGTCCATATGTGTGCTTTATTCACTTGCTCAGGGCCTATGATACCATCATTAGGCCTGGGCTCTGGGTTGCTCCTCGTACTTTTCGAGTCCCTGACCCTCTGCTCACGATCCTTAAGGACCTTCATGATGGTGAGCGCCCTCACATCAAACTACGTGACCGTGAATCAGAGCCACTCCCTGTACATCTTGGGGTGCGACAGGGATGTCCACTGCCTCCCACATTCTTTTACATATATTTGGACCACGTACTTCGTTAAGCCTTCAGTGCCTCTACCGGAAGAATTCATATCTGGTACAGATACAATGGGAGGCTCATCGATGCCCGGGTGCGGTCAATCGATGGCTCCCTATTGGTCAACCACGTTACGTATGCCGATGGTCTGGTAATTAATGCTCACTCAGAAGAGGAGTTGGACGCGCTGCTGCTCAACCTGGAGCTTGCCACTAAGAGGTGGGGCCTTACCATCAGCCCCACCAAAACTAAGCACCTGCCTGGGTATTTTGTACCATCGGACAATCCACCCCCATAACTCACAATTGGTGATGGGCCAGTTGTGGAGAGATTGCAGAGATTCCCATACCTGCCCAGTGTGCTCATGACCGGCTCCGGTTTTACAGCAGAGATCTCACTTCAAATCAGTTGAGCATCATTATCTTTTCATCGGCTGTGTAATACTGTGTTGAAGTTACCTGGTTTCTCGCTTCGCACGAAGCTCCACGTCGTCTCGCGCACGGTCATTCCCTTCCTTCTCTACACTTGTGAAACTTGGACCCCCCTAATGCAACATTTTCGCCGGTTACAAACATTTAGGCTGGCCTGCCTACGATCCATCCTGGGTTTAAACAGGCTGGATTGTGTGATGAGCTCACAAATACTTGAAAGATCTGGACAAAGTCCCATTGGTGACCTCCTACGCCAGCCAAGGCTATGTTGGCTGGGCCATGTAGCCTGAATGGCCAGGCAAGGCTGCGTTGGCTGGGCCATGTAGCCTGCATGCCCAGCCACCGCATGCCTAAACAGCTTTTGTTCCGCCGGATCGAGGTCTCTAAACGGGCGCGACACAGGCTAGAGAAGAGATGGAGTGATGTGCTACAGGACGATGTGCAGCTGAGTGGACTTGTCGATGACTGGTACCAGCGGTGTCAAGGTCGGTATCTGTGGAGGAGCCTCGTGAAGGACGCTACAGGCCAGTTGGAGGCAGTCGGCCTCCAACAACAACGGAGGGCGGAGGAGCGATGCTCACAAGAACGAGCGGTGCACCGTGTGGCTAAAGCACAGCAAGTTAGCAGGGTACAGGGCACAGGTGGTGCATCTGCCAGTCATCTCAGTCGACCTGTGCCATCTGGGTCTGCCCCGTGACCTCCTGCCAGCAGGTGTTCGACACTTCACGTGGCCTCAAGGTGCATATAGCCTGCCACAAGCGTTGTGGTGACGTCACTGCCAATTAGTGGCGAATGGCGGTTGTTGTTGTTCAGTCTATATATGTATGTATGTGTGAGTCCATATGTGTGTGTAACTCTGTGTGTTTGAGTCGATTTGTGTGTGTAACTACATGTGTCTCTCAAGTCGATGTCTGTGTGTGTGAGTCCATATGTGTTTGCATGCGTGTAAGTCAGTGGGTTTCTATGTGTATGGGTCCATGTCTGTTTGTAAGTCCATGTGTGTGTCTGCCTTTTTCACCCGGGCAACGCCGGGTACTAACCACTAGTTTAAAATATATATAGTATGTGTTTATTTGCCTGGAATGGCAACTAAACAATGTACAAGGCTACGGATTATTTTCCAAGACGGAGATGCTTCACAAACTGTTTTTGGAGGCAAAGCCAGAGTTCACAAACCTCTGTTCAGATCAGAGAAACAGATGATGAATCATCTCGAAGCAATAAAGCATCAGGGGAGGGGGATAAGACAGGATTCACCATGGTGAGCATTAATTATATTATCAGTGAGGACAATCCAGAAAACAAAGCCTAACAGTGTGACTGTTCGATTGTGATCTGTAGCTATGACACCCTTTATACTGTGTCTAAGAAATGCAAAGTGTTGTTTTTGTGTGTGCATACTCTTTGGTTTTATTCGGTAAAGTCACGTAGATAAAATAAAACAAAATAAAATGAAACAATTAAATCACGACGTTTCGGAGGCAACACAAGCTTCCGTCTTCAGGTGGAATAGTCAACGCAGAATATCTGTGTCAGGAGCACAGTTCAGAGACAACCGGGATTATATACAGGTTAAGGAGGGGGGGGGGAGGAGTCAGTAAGGGGGTGTGGGTGGGTCGGAGGGCTGGGTTAAGCAGCCTTTTGATAGTCTGCTGCGGGTAACAATCACTTCGCACTGCACGAGAGTGGGTAAAACCCACCTTTTGTTATGCTGCGTGGGGGGTCGGGGGGAGGAAGAGACATGCTGCATGTGTACAGCTCCATTTTTTGAAAGCGGCGGCGAACGGCTGTTCAATTATAAGGTAGCTAAAGTTTGATATACAACCACTGAGAAAAGGAAATGGCTGTGCAAAAATTGAAAGGCAGCTAACGTTTGACTTCATTTATAACATCATTCCAGTGATTGCTCAATTTGAAACCATCCTCTCGGTTGAAGTTGTGTCTGTGTTTGTAAATCTGGATGTCTTCATGGACAAATCTCTGGTAATAACCGGGAGGTTTGCAGATAACTTTGGTATCAGAGAAAACAATGTCATGAGAACCCGCTGTGTTGAAGCAATGATCAGCCACGGCCGAAGAATTCGTTCTTCCGTGTTTCAAATCTGATTTGTGCTCGCGGATTCGGTCAGAAATATGTCGTTTCGTCTCCCCGATATAGCAGTCACCACAGGTACAACTCAATTTGTAAACACCGGGGTACTGTAAGTCAGGAATGACATCCTTTACGGATGGGATCAGATCACGGATTTTGTGTACTGTATTGATCCGGACCTGGATCTTGTGTTTGTTTAGAATTTTGGAAATCTTTTTTGTAATGCCTGCTATGTATGGTAACGTCATGATTTTGATCGGAGTATCAGGTGGTTGTTTCTGTATGGTGGGAGAAACAGCTGGCGGATGGTACGGTCAGAGTATCCGTTCATCTTGAGGGCCAGATGTACATGTTTTAATTCACTGGCCAGGTGGTGTTGGTCAGAAATGCCTGGAATGGCAACTAAACAATGTACAAGGCTACGGATTATTTTCCAAGACGGAGATGCTTCACAAACTGTTTTTGGAGGCAAAGCCAGAGTTCACGAACCTCTGTTCAGATCAGAGAAACAGATGATGAATCATCTCGAAGCAATAAAGCATCAGGGGAGGGGGATAAGACAGGATGCACCGTGGTGAGCATTAATTATATTATCAGTGAGGACAATCCAGAAAACAAAGCCTAACAGTGTGACTGTTCGATTGTGATCTGTAGCTATGACACCCTTTTACTGTGTCTAAGAAATGCAAAGTGTTGTTTTTGTGTGTGCATACTCTTTGGTTTTATTCGGTAAAGTCACGTAGATAAAATAAAACAAAATAAAATAAAACAATTAAATCACGACGTTTCGGAGGCAACACAAGCTTCCGTCTTCAGGTGGAATAGTCAACGCAGAATATCTGTGTCAGGAGCACAGTTCAGAGACGACCGGGATTATATACAGGTTAAGGGGGGGGGAGGAGTCAGTAAGGGGGCGTGGGTGGGTCGGAGGGCTGGGTTAAGCAGCCTTTTGATAGACTGCTGCGGGTAACAACCACTTCGCACTGCACGAGAGTGGGTAAAACCCACCTTTTGTTATGCTGCGTGGGGGGTCGGGGGGAGGAAGAGACATGCTGCATGTGTACAGCTCCATTTTTTGAAAGCGGTCGGCAAACGGCTGTTCAATTATAAGGTAGTTAAAGTTTGATATACAACCACTGAGAAAAGGAAATGGCTGTACAAAAATTGAAAGGCAGCTAGCGTTTGACTTGATTTATAACATCTTTCCAGTGATTGCTCAATTTGAAACCATCCTCTCGGTTGAAGTTGTGTCTGTGTTTGTAAATCTGGATGTCCTCGTGGACAAATCTCTGATAATAACCGGTAGGTTTGCAGAGCACCTTGGTATCAGAGAAAACAATATCATGATCACCCACAGCGTTGTAACAATGGTCAGCCACGGCAGAAGAATTCGTTCTGCGGTGTTTCAAATCTGATTTGTGCTCGCGAATTCGGTCAGAGATATGTCGCTTCGTCTCCCCGATATAGCAGTCCTCGCAGGTACAACTCAATTTGTAAACACCAACTCTCGTGCAGTGCGAAGTGGTTGTTACCCGCAGCAGTCTATCAAAAGGCTGCTTAACCCAGCCCTCCCACCCACCCACGCCCCCTTACTGACTCCTCCCCCCCTGACACAGATATTCTGCGTTGACTATTCCACCTGAAGACGGAAGCTTGTGTTGCCTCCGAAACGTCGTGATTTAATTGTTTTCTTTTATTTTGTTTTATCTATGTGACTTTACCAAATAAAACCAAAGAGTATGAATCCTTGCAGTCACGAAAGCTTCAAATCTAGAATTTGTGTGTGCAGTGTACGCTGTGTAGTGTCACTGTTGTGTATTGCGTGTGTGTGGTAATTAGGGAGGAAATGGTCGCTGAACTTCAGCAACAGATCTCCCTGCTGTCGCTCATGGTGCAAGAGGAACGACGCAAGCATCATAAGGAACAAGACGATGTATGACTTGCAGACCGCGTAAAGGATTTGCACATCATTTAAGCACAGAGAGGGATCAATACTTCACAATTAGGGTCTCTATTCGAGGGAAATTCAGGAGCACTGAAACCAATTTAAAACTTCCATCAGGTGTCTTTAATAAACACAGCAAAACTCCAAAAATCGGTGGTGATGCAATAATAATTCCAACTTGTAATGCGCCGCACAGTTTATGCCCACTCTCAAAGAGAACGATTCAAGAGGCGTGAGGAGGAACCACAGACAAGCGGGAAGGCAGCCATGCGGTGAGACGACACCAACAATTTACCAAGCTCTGTGGCCCTCTATTAAGGTGTTAACCACTTAATGAGTGTTTTACATGTGGGAGGACACCAGAGCACTTGAAGGAAACCAATGCATACAAGGGGGAAACACTCAATTTCATATGGATGGAACAGGTGGAGTCCACATTTTTCCTGTATCACATTCTCCTGGCAAGCCAAGTTACAGCACCTCATTGACATAAATGTGTGTAAAAGTTTGCATAAAATTATGTTGTATATGAGGTAGAGATTCTGAAGATTGGTAGGACAAACTCAGTGCTCGTAGATGTTAATACAGCTGCAATCATCTTTCAGAGCAGTTAAGTCATCAGAACACATATGTTTGTTGAAAACAAAGAAAGGGATCATCTTTCACAATAATTAAAAATTTGTAAGAGTCAATATTATTACTATAGTCCAAATTATTATATAAAGTTGTATACTTAACTTTGGGGGTTCAGCTAATATGACTTGTTTTGCCCCACGACAGATATGGGGGTGTGTTTAAACAGGAACTTCCTGATATGATGGTGTTGAGTTTGGTCAAGTGACCAGGAAGTTACGAGTTAAGGGTCTCGAAGCCACGAGGGAAGGCAGGGGTGTCAGCCATGACAGAGAGTACAACATGGAGGCACAATTAGTGTCTCATTGAAGACGGTTGCATCTATTCGTTGTGGGGCTTTAAGAAGCATTGTCTTTTTACCTCGCTTATTCATGAAATACGTTGGAGTCAGATGTTCACCCTGGCTCTGAGAGTTTATTGAATGCGAGGTTAACTACTCAGATATATGCTGTGTGCGGAGTCGCTGAGTGCTAAGACACTGTGTGTGGAGTCGCTGAGAGCAGAGCTGCTGAGCGCAGGTACAAAACAGTTATTGTATACGCTTAATTTATTTTATCACTTAATAACCAATTTTACATGTCTCACTTTTAATGCAAACGTATTTACTGAGTTTGTTTAAAATATGGTAATTCTTAATAATAACAGTAATTTACAGCCCATTGTCACTCCACTGCTGGATGAAGTTCTCCAAATACCATTTCAGTCATGACTATACTTCACCACACTGGTCAGTGCAGGTTGGTGAAATGAGGGGCCCAGGACTAGTTTAGATATCACTCACCTCTGATGTTAGCCATGGCGGTGGAATCCAACTCAGGCCGCTGGGTTAATTGCGCAATGTAATATCCACTGAACCACCATTCCACCTCATCTCGAACAATTGTCAATACGAATAATGTCAATTATATATCTAGAAGAAGAAGCAACTATCCAATGTATTTAATAATTTTGTTCCCATTTGTTTGCATGCCAAATGGATAATTGTATTACCGCGTCTATTAGAACAAGGCCCAGTGGTACAAACCATTCAGGTGAGGGGCTAATTAAACAGACAAAATATCCACAATGGTAAAGAATCAGAACAGACAAGGTCAATGCATAATACTACAGCAGAAGAGTGTCACTGTGACCCTGGTGGGCTACTTAGGACATGAAAAAGCATTTGAGAAAATTCCACTCCTGGCCCGTCCAATTAATTAGTCTATAATGGAAATTATACATATATAAAACAACATCTTACTTTCCCATAATTTGCATAAAACAATTATGTGCTCAATGGTTTATTCATGTAATTCAGCTGATCATGTAATTCAGTTGGCTACGAACAGTGCGAAATAAGTTCAACATACATACATCCATACATACACATTAATCATTAACATGTATGCACGTTGTATGATCAAATACTGTTAACTTTTTTGTTATGACAAATTATACACTGTATTGCCATTTTAAATTACAAGTATATCATTAAATAAAACACATTTTCTTACAAATTCCGGGGCTTGGTGACATTTTAAAACCTTTTAGTTCATGCAGATATTAATTGTGCACAATACAACCATTAGTTGGAATTCTACACATTACTGCGACTGATGATACTCATTCATTGAATTGACTTTAGGCTATTACATCAAAAGGAAGTTTTCGTTTTATTTCAGAATATAGTTCTGATAGCAATTGGTGTTCTTCCATATAAAAGCTTTGTTCATGCATCACGCTTTACTCAGCTATCAGTTGTAACGCTAAACTGAAAAGAATAGCCCAAGAGAGATCTTAACATACTGAAAAATGGGTAGGACAGAAATCCACTTCTGAGACATAACCCTATTATTGTAATGTATCATTGATAGCATCATGGCACTGCAGTGGCTGCCTGTCCGTGTGAGCAATGTGCACGTGCCATTATATTGGGGTAACGGAATACGTTAGCTTTTAGAAAGTAATGACTGATTTCGTTGTCTTTTGAACTGAGGCGGTGCATATTTATCTGCTGTTTAATACCACCAGTGCGGGGCCAAAGGTGGGCGTGCTATTATTCGATCACTTCGGTAATGATTGGATATAAAAAGAGACTCACGAAGACTTGGTGTAAATCAGGCATCATTTTGCGTCACGTTTCAATCAGATATCCTGCACAAAGAGCTCATTTATACGTGTGTTCTGAGTCACTTGTCTGGGATGCATACATGTTCAGTGAACTCCACCGATTTATATATTTATATAAAGAAAAATATTCTGCCATTAAAATTCCACATTTACAAATGAAGCTCGGACCTCACAGGTCACCGATAGAGAAAATGAAATTTTGCTCACATTTTGAAAATAAGACAGGTGTGCTTTCATGTTATTGGCTGTTGTCTATCAACCAAATGGAATTTTAACCTCCTTAAAGCCTTTCCATGGCAACACATAAAAGGTGCATGATACACACAACTTTTGGAGTACGCTCTGTAGATACTCCAGAGATGAATGTTGGAGTAAAATCATTGCAAAAATATGACATGAGGGGGTTTTTTATCAAGAAAGTGCACCAAAATCCATGTTTTTTCAGACAGTTTGTATTTTTCAAAATCAATATGCTTTATGTAACCATTATATGCCATTTTTGTTAGACAGCAGGAAAGAGGAGTTGTGTTCAAAACAAAATTAGAATTTGCACTGCCAAACAGTAACGTAGATGTTAAATGGACATGTACAGATTCCCTTCGCTTTATGCGGTAGATGCATTCCAAATATGGGCACGCACAAAGCGAAATCGCATGAGACAGTACATGCACAATCTTGTCCCACGTCCCACCGCATAGCTCCATATGAGTGAATTCAAACCACAAATAGTGAATATTGGGTATAACTTGGTTAGCCGAATATTGCACCTCCGATTAGCATGGTTGGCTATGTATGGTGTGAAAGTTTGTGCGAAATCGCACAAACTAAATCCGCATAGAGCAAGGGAAACCTGTACAGTGAATGTGCGATGTGCTTGAGATGGGCGTTTAAGCAAGCAACACCAACCAAATATGTACTTTACTCACATTCACCCCAACTAATCAATCAAGCAAAGCAAGAGGTGTTCTTCTGTACAGACTTACCATGTGCTATTCGGTGCCCATAGAACTGTGCTGCCCTTGAATTCATCTCAAAGCTCTCTCAGCCAGTGTACACATTGTTCTGCTCCATAGCGAAACGTTCAATTGTGCACACAACTGTGGATATTTTTTGTGTGTGGAATGTGTAGGCAACTCTGCCTATTTTCTGTTCGTTACTGCCATGTGTGATAAACTGCTACATGGCCTAAGATGCTTTTCAGATGCAGTTTGAATTGGGTATTTTTTTTTAGTTGAGGAAAGTTATTCATTAAAACAATAAATAATTAACTTTTTGTCATCAAGGGATTATCGATATGAACACTCTGTATGGCCCCCAACTCTATGATTGAGGGATGGAGCAAGGTTAATTGATCATGGTGTGGCCAAGAGTGTTGCAAGTAACCTTTTGAAGCATACCGTGTAAATAACCAACGCTCATTCCCATTTATGAGCCCTCTTGCTTGCAGTGATTAAAATCTGCAACATTTATAATGTTTTTTCCAGCAGTATACTCTTATATAGGGAGCTTGATTAATTGCCGTCAAGTCTCTACACCTCCACCATGCCAAACATGAGTAAACAATTTAATCATAACTCAGCAACCGTTACATCTTGGCATATTGGCAAGCATATTTTAGTAGTTGAAATCGGATTATTTGCCGGCAAATTGCATAAATAAAAACTATAAAAGTGAGTTACCGGCATTAAACATAAAAATAAAACAAAATAAATCACGACGTTTCGGGCGCAACACAAGCGTCCATCATCAGGTGGGAAAGCATGCTTTATTTTGTGTTCTTTTATACCTACGTGACTTTACCGAAAGAACCAAAGAGTATGGATTCCTGCAGTCACTAAATCTTAAAATAAAACATGAAAAGTTTACCCTTTTAACTGGGTAGGAGCTGATGTGTAATATTTAGCATACAGCACTTGCCACTCAGAGGTAACCAGTTCAACTTTCTCCCAGGACAGCCGAGGAAACAATGGTACAAGTTTCTCGTATGTATGTATGTTTAACTTATTTTACACCGTACGTGGCCAACGGTGCTAATCGGAGGTGCGTGGGAAGGATAAACTAAACACAAAAAGCAGTTCTCAAGAAAGTGTGGGTACGCATGGAAGAGTAGACGAAATATCTCTAGAGCTCCCTGTGGCTGAGGCCTTTCCATTAGCAAGGGGAGTGAGTGAGCAATTGCTGGGCTGTATGGATGTTGAACTTCCTTCGCAACCGTACGTAGCCAACCGTACTAAACGGAGGTGAATATGACCACCACGCTGTGACTTGGGCAATGCCGACCCACGCGGATAAATCAGTCGCACACGCAGTGCAGGTTGAGCGCTCGGTGCGTGCCAATAAGTACATTCATTCAGAAAATTCATCCGGAATCAATTACCCTGTCCTGACTTTTGGAATCGAAAATCGAATTCTGCAAACGATTATTGGTTTACAGATGATCGTTTAACAATCATAATTACAGTAGTTCCCCAATTGTATATACACTATCGCACCGTCGGTTTACATTTCTTACCAGTTACAGGACCAACAGAGTGTGTCAGAGACCACTTGTAGCACTATACATCAATATGTAAAGTGGTATACTGCCATAAGATATCTATCTAGTTTGGACGCCACTTTATGTGCAAAGTATGTTACCTTACAACTACATGCAGGACCTAACATTTGTATGGTATACTAACCCCACAATAACCACCGCACTCTGGCCACCTCTGCTAGAATGAGCTGCAGTACGGTAGTTATAGGTCAGCGAGAATCTAATAAACACCCACTGACCTGTGAAAAAAATTCAAGGGATCTGGTTTGAGAGCCAAATGCAAAATAAGATAGTTACAACATTTCCCACACGTGCACAAAAAAAAGTATGCAACCAATCATGGAGATAATGCATGCTTGGAATTACACATAGGGATCCAAGAGCAATGCATGGATCAGGGAACAAATGTAAATGATAGATATCATGTTCATGAAAGTAGGTGGACTGGTGATCGCATAGCAGCCAGAGGAGGGAAGACGACTGAGAGGGAGATGCGCTACGGAGATGGCAAGATAGATTGTGTGTGATAGGATCATCACGATCTGTGGAGGTCTCCATACACCTCATACATGATGAAAATATGTACATTTTATAGATAGGCTTTCACGACCAATATTATGATTCCTAATTAGTTATTTTTGGGTTAGGGTTTCAGAATTTACTTTATAGCTGCTACACGATCTACCCACAAATGAATTAATTATCAATCATTATTGAATTAAATTATTCGTGCTTGAAAAAACAATTGCTCTCGTTATTTGTGCTTGAAATCCATCAAATATGGATGCAATATCGAGAACGCAGTGAAGTACAGTAGTTGCGTTGCCATTTCAATCTGAGTGCTTATCTTGTTTTATTTTAGAATACGAAACTAAGTCGTGGCTTTTCCACTGACCATGTCCATCTTTATTGTAATCTGAGCCCTGTAGCTACAGTAGAAGGTATGGTAGCTGTGATTTTATTTTATTGGAACGTATTTTGGTATGTCTAGGTCCGTAAACGGTGAAAGCCACACCTAAAACTCGTACGGTGTGACGAAAGAAAAATAAGTTTAAAGTATAGTACGTAATATATTTTCTGCATATATTTAATGGCCTAATTTCGTTTTATGTACGCCAGCGATAATTACCCGATGTGATTGTCACATGCTGCCGTTTGTTTTCATGAAATACTTTTTTGCAATTGTCGTGACATCAAAGCTGTAGTGTAAATAGGCCGAGTGCCAATTATTGCATTTACAGCTGGCATGCATGTTGAATCCAGCTGTACCACACTTACACTGAACACCTCTAACAGAGTAACTGATAGCAGCATCCTCCTTGCACTTTGAGCTCTGTTTGTACACACCGTCATGTTGTTTTATATCCATCATATACACCAGCTTTCCAATAAGAGATCGTTTGGGGTCATGTGCCTTATGAGGTCTGACCCTAAGTGCAAATAAAACATACATATACAGCTGAAATCTGTGTATTTCAACAATGGCCTGTCAATACTCAATGTTTTATATACAAGCCACCATCTTCCAGCACGTGGGCTAAAATATAAAATAATGAGAACCAACCCTGCACATAACATTGGTCAGTTTATTATTTATGAAGTTGCCCTTTGTTAAACAGTAATGACAAAACAAATATTGCATTAACCTTCACAGTACACTGCACTGCTTTGGTTTTCACAGTTGTGTTGTACAGCTCTCAATGTGTTTTTGATCGGGCTGTACTACGTGTTGTTTGGCAGGACGTCCAATGTTTTTTCCACGTCTTGGTAGCTTCAAGAAATTATTCAGCAGCTGAAGGAGCTCCCAACACATAGACTAAAACATCGGACAATATAACGAAAAACATAGCGGGATTTTCTGGGTTTCACCTCTGCCAGGCCTTCAGCTTCTACAAACCCCTTCCATAGTCTTAAGGCAGTTCCTGAAACATGCTGGGCCCAAGGGGCACCATGGTGGTGCGATGTTAATCACCTCGCCTGGTATACAGGAGTTCGTCGGTTCAATCCCGACCCTGATGACGGTACATTTGGAGTTTGCATGTTCTCCCCGTGGTCAGGTGAATTTTTCTCCAGGTTCTCCGGTTTTTCCCTCAACATTTATAAACATGCTTTTAGAGTTTTGATTTAAAGCTTTCGTGACTGCAGTAATTCATATTCTTAGCTCTTTCGGTAAAGTCACGTTGAAGGGAAACAATAAAATAATAAAATATATATAAACAGGTCCTGATGATGACCGTTTGCGTTATGGTCGAAACGTCGTGAGAATTTTTATTGTTTTATATATATTTTATTATTTTATTGTTTCCCTTCAACGTGACTTTATCGAAAGAGCTAAGAATATGCGTTTAGAGTGTTTGGCTGCTATATACATTTCCAAATGATAAGCCACTTTGTCGAGCTATCATTTGTGGCCAGGTCGCTTCTGAAATATAGCTGTATAGCTCAGTGGTCCTGATCTGGTAAAGTAAAAATAGTTATAGTAAATATTTTAATAAAAGTGGCAACTAAATCCCACTTGAAGAATATCCACTTAAAAATGTAACATGGAAAGATCATTGGAATAACTTAATTGTTTAAGATTCCACACATACGTCAACAAAGTCTTAAGTGCTCAAAAGTATCCCCATGTTAATTTGTGCAAACCATAAATCTGTTTTAAGAATGAAAAAAAATTCCTGCAAAATAAAATATATATTAAGTACTTTTTATAATGCCTTGACAAATGTATCGATTAAGCTATTGATATAAATGTTGTTATCAACGGTGGAAATATCAGATTTAGTAACATGAGTGTATAAACGCTTTGTGAAGTAAGTTCCAATCTGTTGCATGGTGTGTCTCTGTCATGGACGTGCAGCTAAAGCAAGAGATGGAATTAAGGCTAATACAGTTGAAGACACAACATGAGCATGAGCTTGGGTGAGTCCACATTAATGGACTATCACAAATCTACGATTTAGCCTTATAGACTGCAAGGACATGCTGTTGGTGAGCGCCTACGAAGACCAGCATGGCACATTGGGGAACAGTATGGCTAGAACCACGGCTGGTCACATTTGTCTCCACAGCGCTGTTGTTCTTGCACATTGCTGCACAAGCTACTGAAGTAAGGATTATTCAATCGAGGAACGGTCTGAGACAGGTTTAGATACTGCTTGTCATTGATGTTATCAATGATCCATGTTTGTAGCGTAGAATGATAACAACTGCTACTACCCTTCACCACATACACAGCAAAAACAGACACGTCAAACCAGAGCGACTTAAGGAAAATTGTCTTTGTAATGGGCTCTCATCAATCTTGCCTACCTGGGTACTTATAAAATGTACATACTTTCTTATTGGAAATATAACTTATTCAATCATTCCCATGTATATTTCAAGCTAAGTTACAAGATAGGGGATACAAAAAATATTACAAACAGAATGTGATGTTAGCCGGTGATGTATGGTTAAATTAGTAATGAATGAATTATGGAAGTTCACACACCTCCAGTTTTAACCAATGGATGACTGATAAATGGGACCATGCTCAGCAGACATCAAAGTGACAACTAATATTTCTTCAGTACAGGTCTAAAATATTACATGAGAAATATCTCAACACTTTATGAACACTTTAATTACCACTTGCTCATACTAAACATGTAACACAATTTACAAAATTGCTGCTTCAAGAACATGGCAGTGATTATATTATATTACATTAAGGCACGAGAACAAATCTGATGTACGGAATTTTTGTTTTATTCCCATGCGCCTCTTAAAATGTAGCTCCATAATTAATTGAATTGAAGGTGATGACACATGACACATGCACAGTCCATGTATATATCAAAAGGTATTTTATAAATAGTTCAGTCTCCTCTCAGGTGTCAGGTACATCATAATTCCTAGATTAACTATTCCATTTAATGGGTTGGATGCATTAACAGGCACCTGTCTGCAAATATTCTTAAACCCAGACCTAGCAGATAACAATAATAATACTCTCATGTACATTTTCATCCCAAAATCAGGCCGAGTTGTGTGATTGGTTGGAGACGGAAATCGGGCCAAATGTTTAAAAACGTATTATGTAAAGCAAACTTGATGACAACCATAAGCAACTACATTATGCACTTCCAACAAGCAAATAATACAACCACACACATGCTCCATTGAGTGAGGCTCCCCTTTTCCCAAATGCAAAGGATGGTCCAGATGTCTTGTGACCCCCATTTCAAACTCTAAAGCTTTATATATGTTTTAAAAGTAAGGTTTATTTGGGAAAACAAAATTTTAGGGGTCATTTAATAGGGGGTCACAACACATCTGGACCACCATGTACAGTTAACGCTTATGTACCGTGTTCCAGCGTGAACGCCGATCTCCCTGCTGTGTACATGCACAGGGACATCCAAAAGCAGCATGGTCTTGCAGTCGCGGCTTTGGAGGCACAACAACTGCACAATGTGAAGGAGCAGAAATCGCGTGACAAGGATTGCTACAGTATGTGGGCATGGCCTCCTTACGTGCATTCATTGACCACATCATATCTATGGAACCATTTTTTTGCCAGTATCAAGTTGACGAAAAAAGAATAGGCTTCATCCTTTCCGGCAAGAATATACACATGTTAAGATGTTCAAACGCCAAATAGATACCAATCCGCAAGGCATCAAGTATGCATTAACCATATATGCTTGTGGTGAAACGTGCAAACAAAAATGCTTTGATAATATATGCATTATCCTTGAAACAAATGGGCCTACACCAGTGTTAGACCAAATAACACCAAAAAGCAAACAGCCTTTGTGCTCATCTTCTTTGGTTATTTCGGTAAAGTCACGTAGAATGAGAATAAAATAATAAATTGATACAATAAAATAACACAATAATATTCTCACGACGTTTCGGCCACAACACAAGCGGCCTTCATCAGGTGAAGGGACGAGACTGTCTGGAGCTCCAGCGCTGTCCTCCAGACAGTCTCGTCCCTGTCCTCCAGACAGTCTCGTCCCTTCACCTGATGAAGGCCGCGTGTGTTGTGGCCGAAACGTCGTGAGAATATTATTGTGTTATTTTATTTTATCAATTTATTATTTTATTCTCATTCTACGTGACTTTACCGAAAGAACCAAAGAAGATGAATCATTGCAGTCACGAAAGCTTTAAATCGAAAAAGCCTTTGTGCTGTTCACCTTTTGGCGGTCTTTGGTCTTTTCATAGTATAGCGTGCATTTTATTGTATGCCCTTTGTCAAAAGATGTGCATATTTGGATATAACATTCTGAATAAACAAGGACAATATTGTATGCATGCTTTGTTTAATTTTAAGATATACTTATTGTGAGGGTTTTTGTAGACAACGATATATAATGAACCATGCCAAAAGAATACGGTCCAGCTATGTTGCTGACGAATTTCCCAGCAGATTTGTAGCGCTGAGCAGGTGTTTCCAAAAGCTTGATTGAAGCTGAATTTGTCACACAAGGGCTTTAGTAAATAACCCGACATCTAGATGTTGCCACTCCCTGTGTGCAATCAGAAGGTCGGGGTTCTGGGGCTCAAGTCAGGCCAATTTCAATTAATTGCAGGTCTACTCTTAAGATTACACAGCATGGTTGAAATGTTCTTCATTTGTTAACCGATATGGATTCGTGCATGGATTACCAACTCTGCATTCAGTAACAATGTGCTCACTACTTTAATACTTTTTCGTCAAATAAAAAAAGTACTCAATGTTCAAAATTCGCAGTGCATCCACAAGGAGCTAGGTTAAAGGTTTGACAACTTTACCAATCGACTCCCACTCACAAAATAATTTCCAAATAGCAGTTGTGATAGCTGAACATTAAAACGTATGTGTATTCCAATTATTTCTTTACAGAATAAGGGAAGAGAAATGAATGTTGTCACCAATTAACAATATCTAAATCGATAAAAAATCATCAAGTATGACTTAATGAAGCAAGGCACGTATATACATGAACTTTATAAGCAGGTCAGCGTCCACAGAAGGAAAGTCTCTGTTGCAAGAGAACCCTGAGTACAAATAAATAATGTAAAGTATATCAGTGTTCAAAGCTAACGACACAATTGTAAAAATCATCACAGGTGAGATTGGCAGAAAATGTAAAAAAAAATTCTCAATGAAATATATTGAAAAAACCAATTGGGTACAAATATACATCTATACATTTCACAGAAAAAAATGTGTGAATACATTGTCAGTATGTGGGGCCATGAACCCACCACACTACATATACCACACAAACCTTCACTATAGCGTGTTAACTGAGTAATACGGCATTTCAAGCAGCGGTGGTGAGGCAATGTTATTGTGAAATTGTAATGAACCAAAATGTCCAATTCAAATGCTCTTTAGGTCTTCTTGCAAATAATGTTTCCAGGTGTTTGTGAAATTGCATTTATATGAAAACCAATCCACACTCGAAGTTCATGGGATTTTTAAAATCTTTACTAATGAGACGCTTGCTATTTCCCTTCCATATTCACATCTTTTTTTTACTGGTATATTATTCAACCCCATAAAATCATTCAGGCGCAGCCCTTCTTTACACGCTGGTCAGACATCTCTGAAGAGGTGGAGGTTCCCACACTTTACCCCACCACACGTCACCTGCTGATCGACTTACTGGGGCGTACACATTTATTATGCGGGAGTATATATTAAAGTTCCTCGTTGTTTTCAACTGCAGCGCAAGCAGATTGAACAGGAGACACCTGTATTGCAAGTCCATTGTATTAATCATTACATCACAACAGTATTGTCTTCAACAATATAATTGTAGTTCATCTTAATTCAGAGAATATCTAACAAAACGATTGGTAATTGTAAACAACTGTTCTAATTTCACAGACACCATGCGTTTCCTAGGACTGAAAAGTATGTGCCTAATAAACGTGTGGCAGTTGTGAAACACTTTCCAAAAAAATTAACGAATTGGGTAATTCGCTTCCTATGACTCACTTTACAGATAAGCTTAAAGAAAAGCATGAGTTCCTGGAAAGCTCATTTGAGGCCTACAAGGTACAATCGCACCTCATGACACTTTAATAAAAAGTAGCGGTTTGTTTACAGCTGTCCTGATTTCCCATTTTCCTGTATTCATGAAGCATAAATCAGTGGGTGGGATGTCATTGCACTGATTAGGCTGTTAATAAAGGATTGAGGTCAGATATTTTGGTTCAATTGGACCCATTTAATATCGTGCAAGTCACATTGCAGTATAGAGTGTGATTCAACCGTGGTCTTCTTGATAGCTGAGGAATTTCACATCAATATATATATCTCAATTTAGGATATGTTTTACAGAATACAACCATAAAATACATTATTTAGGATATTCTACTTTACCTTTGTATTACTCTTTGCTTCTTTCGGTAAAGTCACGTAGGTAGTAATCAAATAAAACGAATCACGACGTTTCGATCGCAACACAAGCAATCTTCATCAGGTGGAACAACCACAGCAAGAAAAAATGCTGAAATAGGCGAGAGAGCTGCCGTGGCAAGAGGTTATATAGGTAAGAAAAGAGGGAGGAGCAAGGGGGGAGAGAGAGGGGGGGAGTGGAGCAGAGGAGGGGTGGGGGGCTGCGTGAGCGCTAGGGGGAGAAGTGAGGCTGGGGGGGGGGAAGTAGGCGGGGCTAGAAGTGGGAAGCTGAGTGTGGGACACGGGGGGAAGTAACTTGGAAAAATAGACTAGTACCCGGCGGAAATTATGGAAACAACCACAACCAGTTAAGTCTTTACTTGGTTAATAACATCTTTCCAATGATTGCTCAATTTGTATCCATCTTCTCGGTTGAAGTTATGTCTATGTTTATATATCTGGATGGCTTAATGAACAAATCTTTGATAGTGGCCCGAAGGTTTGCAGAGTACCTTGGTCTCGGAAAAAACAATATCATGCGAGCCCACAGCGTTATAACAATGGTCAGCCACGGCAGAGGGATTGGTTCTGCCGTGTTTCAGATCTGCCTTGTGTTCGCGAACACGGTCCAAGACATGTCGTTATTAAGGTTTTGAGGCTGACGTTTGGCAACTCGAACCTTCAGCTCCCTCCACAGATTTTCTTTGGGACTAAAGTCTGGAGACTGGCTAGGCCAGTCCAGGACCTTAATGTGCTTCTTCTTGAGCCACTCCTTTGTTGCCTTGGCCGTGTGTTTTGAGTCATTGTCATGCTGGAATACCCATCCACGACCCATTTTCAATGCCCTGGCTGAGGGAAGGAGGTTCTCACCCAAGATTTGACGGTACATGGCCCCGACCATCGTCCCTTTGATGCGGTGAAGTTGTCCTGTCCCCTTAGCAGAAAAACACCCCCAAAGCATAATGTTTCCACCTCCATGTTTGACGGTGGGGATGGTGTTCTTGGGGTCATAGGCAGCATTCCTCCTCCAAACACGGCGAGTTGAGTTGATGCCAAAGAGCTCCATTTTGGTCCATTCTGACCACAACACTTTCACCCAGTTGTCCTCTGAATCATTCAGATGTTCATTGGCAAACTTCAGACGGGCATGTATATGTGCTTTCTTGAGCAGGGGGACCTTGCGGGCGCTGCAGGATTTCAGTCCTTCACGGCGTAGTGTTACCAATTGTTTTCTTGGTGACTGGTCCCAGCTGCCTTGAGATCATTGACAAGATCCTCCCGTGTAGTTCTGGGCTGATTCCTCACCGTTCTCATGACCATTGCAACTCCACGAGGTGAGATCTTGCATGGAGCCCCAGGCCGAGGGAGATTGACAGTTCTTTTGTGTTTCTTCCATTTGCGAATAATCGCACCAACTGTTGTCACTTTCTCACCAAGCTGCTTGGCAATGGTCTTGTAGCCCATTCCAGCCTTGTGTAGGTCTACAATCTTGACCCTGACATCCTTGGAGAGCTCTTTGGTCTTGGCCATGTTGGAGAGTTTGGAATCTGATTGATTGATTGCTTCTGTGGACAGGTGTCTTTTATACAGGTAACAAGCTGAGATTAGGAGCACTCCCTTTAAGAGTGTGCTCCTAATCTCAGCTCGTTACCTGTATAAAAGACACCTGGGAGCCAGATATCTTTCTGATTGAGAGGGGTCAAATACTTATTTCCCTCATTAAAATGCAAATCAATTTATAACATTTTTGACATGCGTTTTTCTGGATTTTATTTGTTGTTATTGTCTCTCACTGTTCAAATAAACCTACCATTAAAATTATAGACTGATCATTTCTTTGTCAGTGGGCAAACGTACAAAATCAGCAGGGGATCATATACTTTTTTTCCCTCACTGTACACCCTTGAATGGCCATATAACTATGATACAGATCTTATACGAATAATAATTGACAACAGTATTGTATTATCTTCTTTGGTTCTTTCGGTAAAGTCACGTAGAATGAGAATAAAATAATAAAATAACACAATAAAATTCTCACGACGTTTCGCCCACAATGCAAGCGGCCGTCTTCGTTGTGGTCGAAACGTCGTGAGAATTTAATTGTGTTATTTTATTATTTTATTCTCATTCTACGTGGCTTTACCGAAAGAACCAAAGAAGATGAATCCTTGCAGTCATGAAAGCTTTAAATCGAAAAGTATTGTATTAATGATATTGCCATTGCTATTATGACTGCTCACCTTGAGCAGATTACTATTTTATGATATGTTGCACTCAGAAAGCGTATGGCTTGATACACATCAAATATCATGCTTACCTAACAGAAGGAAAACACATAGGTATAGTAATTTGCAATTATAGCGTCAAATAGAGTACTAATGAATTAATTTGAGGTCCATTAAGTGATGTTCTCGTTGTTATGAATGCAATACTTCTATAAACGCAACCTTAATGATGCATTTAAAAACAATAGTGCTATCAAGAAAGCATGACATAATTATGATGCACATTTATATGTTCAAACTCAGTGACTGCCTCAACAGTGGTGTGTAAGCACGAAAAAAACATACATTTTTCATTTGAACTGCCTTGCAACGTAAATTATATTTAATAGGCTGAGGAAGGGCCATTCCTCATTTATTATTCGCTAGTCATATAAGAGTAAGCCAGGACAAATAGTGGTGGTAGAGTGGGAGAATAAACGTGATACATCTGATTTAACCACAGCACGTCTTTTACTCTGTATTTGGAATCCATACAACTATTACCTATCTGTGGAGCATGTCCAGCATTCTTCAACACTTATTCACAGGCACTCCGACACTCTTTGTGGAGTCACACTGAGGCTTAATTGTGTAGTGTGGGACTTGGAGGCATAACTTCTTGGAGACAGTTCTTTAAACACTGAGCAAACTGTTACACACCCTCTGCTGTTACACAATGCTCTGTCTCTCGCTTAAACGCAACTCTACACTGGTTGCTAGTCTACAACACAACGCTAGCCATCTGACACTGACGGCGCCGAACTAAGACAGCCAACTACTGCTAGCAGCGCAATTATCAAGTGGACGACGACAGCTACAAAGGCACGATGACGACGACGAGGGGATCCCACTCCAAACGACGGCCCCGATCCCCCGCTCGGGGTCCCCTTTAATCCTGTTAGCGTGGCCGAGGCGGAGCGAGGCCACGCCCACCTTCTGGAACCTACGAGCGGGCTCTCGATGCGTCCCCTCCGTAACCTTTACCCGAGATCCCTCTCGGGTCTGTCACGTGGCCTGCTGTCAATCAGGGCTGCTTCACTCTGCAGATCCCCTTCCCTGCCAGCAGCCAGCGCTATGCTACGTAGTACCCAATTCTATGTCCCTACAATTGTAACAGCATGGTGATGTAGAGAGCAATTTGCAAAAGGGCATGACCCCCTAGCCTGTCAACTTCCTCCTCTCTACAGCATCATTTTCAGGTTATAGTTGGCATGACCATCAGTACAAACATTTACCAAACTGAACGCACAATGAAAGCCAATAACGTCTGAATTAGTTTTCTCCATTTTATATAGCATCATTCATGCCAATTGCATCTCACAATGATGTACAATAGTTATATCCATAATCATATTATAATATCAGGATGTTATATATTATAATTTATGTTATAATGTTATAACATCACTTCGTCGTGAAGTCATACAATGACACGTCAAAGTGCTCTTCAATCTGTGGAACAATTTATGGTAATATAAAGTTGAGGAATGCCCCAAGTAGAAAAATTTAATTTACATTTTTGTAATATACTTTATGCTGTGTCATTCTGAGGCGAATTGTCGAAAGGCAATAAATGGTGTAAGTATAATAAAGTATAAAAAATGTGAAACTCATGAAATATAATTCAAGAATATAATTTTCATAGAGATTTATTCAAACAGAAATATATTTTGCACTAGATTTAAATACTGTTTTTGTATCAATTTACCTTCAAATAGAGCATCAAGCAAACATCTCTGAGAGATGCTACATTTTACACTTTTCCTCATACATATGTATGAGACAATTACAGAATACCATACATCAGCAGCTCAGTAGATGTGTCGATATGAAAGGACATTCCAATTTGTATATTTAAGTCATCTACTACATTGAAGGGGAAAGCTTAGGTGACACTGTTTTGCAGATAGTGCATTGTACTGCATATAAAAAAAACTGAAGGGAATTTAGCATCTGTATTGGTGTGGCTATTATCATTACGACTGACAACAAACTATAAAGGTGTTCAATAATATAATTTAAGCCTAATATATACAGTATTTTAATGTTAAGACAGTAACGTTCACAACCAATTGTCATATTTTCTATTGTTCAATGGTTTATTTTCGACAATGGATGATGCTATGAGCAAGTGATAACACAAATATTAGATTCCGTTTCATTATTGAAGTGTTCTAACCAGATAATCTCCGAGGATGGAACATCTGGTTTGCTAGGGTGTCCAGCCTTAGGGGATAGCTTGCTTGCCACCGAGCCAGAGTCAACGTCCTGATGTTTTCTATAATAGAGGGTTTTATTTTGTTTAATCGCGATAATATGAATGTCGTTAAACCCGCCACCACCTGTCACAGCCAATTAGTAAGGTTTGTCGCGTAAACAAAACATGCCAATTCGGTGCTAGCTCACCACACCAGTGTGTTGGAAAGTAAACTCACAACACTTACAATTCGAGTACGACATTTCGCCGGTAATTACAACCAGCCTCATCAGGTGACAGCCAGAGTTGTAGAGAAATCCTCCTGTTTTGGTCTTAAATAGAAGGATAAATGTGATGTCGTCACTTGTGAGTGAATCAGGTGCGAAGACCAGAGTCCATGTCAGAAATGTTCAAGCATTTCTGACATGGACTACAAGCAAGCAGCCTTTTTGACAATGTTTGATACGGGAGAATGCATTCCAGTACCACAATGCAAATCCCAATACCAATATTTACCTTCAGTTAAAAATGCTGTGAATCGGTGACATCGTAGTTGACTCACGGTACTGTGAACCTGGCGGCCCTGAGTTTGATTCACAGCCATGGCTAATATCCCGCACCTCCGATTAGCATGGTTGGCTACCTACGGTGCGGAATAAGTTCAACATAAATACATTATTCATTCACATCAATTACAAATATAACTTAGTTTAGTCATTCAGCCAGGTGGCACTAAATGACATAATTATTCTTATCCTGGTTGGGGATGCATTTAGTTTGTCATCACCTCAGACTCAATGATATAAGTACCACTTTGTGAGAACTCAACAGTGATCATGCTGTGGAGACACTGGCTCCCATCATAGGAATTTGTAATTTCCTCCACTAGTTCCAGGCTACCAACAGAGGTGAGCACGACCTCATTGGTATTTGAGTCCAAAGACAGCTACTTTTATATTATTTGTATTATCATTCTCAAATACAATGTAACATGATGAGCACGGTTGCAATGTTTCTTGTCAGAAGGAGATGATGCCCCGAATTTAGAGCATAAAATAACAGAGTGAGTATGACCGACAGTTGGTTCTCTTGGGATGTGCTTTCCCAGGACAGCGTGAGAGCAGAGATGAGTGAGTGCTGGGCACAGAGGGAAGCTGAGCTCTTCCGCAAGTGGGAAGCAGGGCTGTCTGATTCTGGTAAGTAAGACATGGAGCTACTCCAAATTGTCCTAAAGCACTCACCCTTAAAAATCTGCAGTCACATTTCACATAGATACAGAAGTCGTGTTCAATTGTTACACTAAATAAGAGAAACGTTGTCTTTGTTGCAGTGTAATTGTCCCAAACAAATAGATTCCCTGCGACACCAGTATCCCAAATGAACTGCTCACAAATTCAGACAATGCAGGAGTATTTATCTGGACTAGCAATGCAACATCTAACAGGGGATTTGCAATGTGCTCTAAATTGCCCTAAGGTGGCGAGGTCATCGTGGTGAGGGATTAAGGGGGAAGAAAAAAACACGAATATATCCCAATTTACATGCTACCCTGCTGAACCGTGGGTGTTACATATTGACAAATAGGTTTTCAGCTTTGGTGTTATCAATAAAAACGCAACCAAAATAGGAAATTGCTTACTCATGCACAAAAATATACCTATAAATTAAAATATCAAAATGGTCTCCCACGCAAATGAGCATTGGGTAGCACTCGTTTGCTATTTGCATCCCTGAGCCAGTGGTGAAACAGCCGCATTCCTTCGGGGGTGAGGCTTTCCCTAAGACAATCACCGTTGGCCTTCCCACAAAGTGGTACATATTTAATCGACCCAGGAGGCATTGAAGGCCTGAGTCGACCCCTGACTGCAAATTGAACTCACAAACCTTGGATTGCGAGCCACATGCTCAACCTCTGTCCCATCCATCCAGATCATATATATGAGACAGCAACTTGCATTTCATATATAAACAAATACAATTTAAAATATATATAATATCTAAGTACACATGAATTTACCAGATCCATCCAAAACTAAGGGATGCAAGCACCAGTCACCCTTACCATATTCCCATCTTACTTCCATTTGTGCCAATGTGCTTAAATATATGAAAAAAAATAATGTTACGTATAAAACATTAAAGAACATTAGGTGTCACGGTAATAATTTTACATCCACTGTGATTAATGGGAGCAGAGAAATACATGCAGCTCGGTCCCAACGAGCAGAGCTTGGACACTTAGTCTCTAGAACACATTGGTGGCGAAGCAAATACTTTCCACGGAAACTGATGCCATGCAGCACAGTCAACTCATCACTTGTGCGTTCCCCAGGCCGACAGCAAAGTCTTCCCAATGGTAAAAGTTCGCAGCAATGAGTCAGCACCTCGGTGCGCCTACAGGAATTAAAAACCCACGAGCTAGAAAGTCACATAAACCTTGAGCACAAATGGGAAAAGGCCACTTTTTTGTGCGAAATTGTATTCCTGATGAAGAGCCTTGCATGACGCAAGCTGATTTTTTTTGTTGTTTTAACTTTATGCAGGATTTTTTTATTTAAAGCTTTCGTGACTGCAGGGATTCATATTCTTGGTTCTTTCGGTAAAGTCACGCAGGATGTTTATATTTCTGTGACTCACAGTGTAGCGGAGCTATTATGTACAATTAAATCAGTATTTGTTCATACTTACTGCACACACTACAATGTTGAGGAACTGTTTAACTAAAATGCAGGTCACCATGAAAAAATGTTTTTGTCATTACGTTTGTGATCTATGACATTGCAAGACAGTGATGGCTGCATTTCCCAAATATTTCGGAATGTTTCTTGCTTGGCTCTTCACTTTCTCTTTAAATTATCGCTGCCTCCGTATGCTTTTCCAGGCCTTTGTGTCTCCACATATGCACTGCGAAGTTGAATGCTGCGCAATGTGAATCTGAGCATAAAACTAGTCATGTGTTGTGATCCAGATCCGCAAATGGATTCAGGAATCAATTATTTTTTTACATTCTGGTAAATGTAGTGGTCTCCAGTGGCTGAAGGGACAAAGTGTACCTATTACATACAGCGTACACCTCGAGAATACATCGCTTATCACACAGGCAGGTTGATGCATGTATCATGAGCTGAGTAATCGTATTCATTGATAACGTGATGTATTGTCACACCCTGAGCAAAAATGTCATACCTAGAACAGGGGTTTGGCAGCATTTGCTGATCTTAAATTTAAATCTTGACTTAAAGCTTTCGTGACTGCAGGAATTCATGTTCTTGGGTCTTTCGGTAAAGTCACGTGGATAGGTTCAACAAAAAACTATGACGTTTCGATCACAACACAAGCGGTCGTCTTCAGGAAAAGGGGGGTTAGCTTCCAAGGCAAACTGTTTATAAGGGTTTGAAATGGGCGTAGCCCAAATGTCAGCAGCCAATGATAATGGAAGTGGTGGGTAACCAACCCGATGGTGGTTGGTTTTCCACCAATCAGAGGACTGCCACGTGAAAATTAGCATGTTTAAGAGAGCAATCTTATTCTCTCTGTGATCAGGGCTAGGCCAGACCTGAACAATATTCGTTTAGCATTGGGAGAAGTGACAGCAGCAGATATCAGTGTAAAGGCGATCGGTATTACTTTAGTGTCGCGGCATCTCTTCAGAAATGTGAACAACTCTATCAGATGAGCCTTCTTGTCTCAAAGTTTGTTAAAGGATCTCATAGTGGTGTGGAAACCCTCCCCATAGAGGTGGTTAAATCTTGACTTAAAGCTTTCGTGACTGCAGGAACCTATCTACGTGACTTTACCGAAAAAACTTGTGGCCATAGAAGGCCCAGTTGCACTGGAGGATCTCCATGCAATGCTTTTTGGCTTGGACGACGTTAATGCTGTAGAGTTCAATATGTATAAGAAGGGCAAGTCAGCAAGGGCTCTAAAACTTTCAACGTGGACATGATGAGCAGAGTTAGAAAAGAAAGTGGGATTTTTAGGTTTCTACAGCATAATTATTGTCTATACCAGGGATGAAAAGTGCTGGCTATGCTTTGGGAAATTGAATTGCCCCAAGGAAGGGGTTTTTAATGATTGTATGAAACAGTTATATAAACACGTTTTAAAATTATGTGCAGAATGAAGCCAACCCTGCCATGTCTTGAGAATGTATATTTGTAATGCATATATTCTTTATACAGGGATCACAACGTGGTCAATTGTCATTACGAGTTAAAAAATAAATTAGTGCGAAACAATGAACAAGAACGGAAATAGGTTTAATAAAACACCACAGATGACTGGCAACAGGGTTTATAGCATTGCATAAAAATCATAGCTGTCAGCAAAAATGGCCGATGAAAGAAAAGTAATATTGAATACATAGGCAAAACAACTGTTTTAGCACATGGCACACATGTTATTGCATATCAAAGGTGTACTCCTACATTCGTAGTCGACAGTAAGTCTTGCAACTGTCTTAACATGAAGCACAATTAATTGCCATTTATATTCACAGATGCTGGACCCTGTGGAATAAAATTATAATAATAAAAAGGTATGAGAAGTAACACGTTCTTCATACTGAAAAATATCAACCTGTGGCTACACAAGGGAGCAAGGAAACGACAAAAAAATGTGTTTTGACTGAATTTTGCCAACATCCCGACATCATCTTCATACAAAAAAATCCACACCTTGTGCGAGTTTTTGAAAGTGAATAAAAATGCTTCAATCAAAACCACCTTTATACAGAACTGAGTGAAACATCCATCAAGTGTGCAAAGTTGGTGATAATCTTCTTCCTGTATTAAATACCTACACAGTTGTTTTTGTTTTGATTCATATTTGTGTTATTGCAGTACCTTGTTTGATTTGTTTTGCTTTTGTAATTTTGGTGTTCCAAACCACGCTTTTGTGTACGATACTCGTCCTGGCCTCTTCAGTCCTCGTCTGAATGAACTAACTAAACTACAACTGTACTGAGCTACTCTTTTGACTCCTGCGAAAGTACACGTGTTGACAACAAACTGTCAACAACATGAAAACATGCCGTGCCTGTTATTTTAAAAAGCGTAACCATTCAGCACTGGTCTAAACACAATAACCGGGAATATTTGTATCACTGTGCTTTCCGACTTTTTTTCCAATTAAAATAATTCCAATGAGGGTGATGGACTTTGGAATAGTTTCTACCTGTTAGCTTGTGAGCAGAAAAATCTCATTCTAAGTCATGGTAGAAACAACATGCAAATACAATCACATCGGCAAATGTTTTTAAATGGACGTGCATTAACTTCACAAAGAGTACTTCTTAAATTCAGTCAATAGGAAATGCCATGAAGACAATTAATTATAGTTCAGTGCAACTGAAATAGTTTTGCACCAAACCTTTCCAGTTCACATGGTAGCATAACACACCAATTGTTTGGTTAGCCATTAAACAAAGACAGTCACTGCATCACGCGCTTTCAGATGCCCTTCTGCGACCGTCTGGAACGCTCTTCCGATATTACGAAGCCACTGGAGCTATGCACTTTTAAATGTAGATTGAAAACTAATTTATTTAGAACAGCTTTTTGGGTTTAGTTTGTTGTCCTTCCCTCGCACCTCCGATTAGCATGGTTGGCTACGTACGGTGCGAAAGAAGTTGAACATACATCAAAATTTCAGACTCACAGATGCATCTCCTGTTCTGAGAATATAGATGATGAGGAACAAATAAAGCTCATCTGAGAATTTAAGCAAATAGAACGCAGATGTGAGTCAAAACCACAGGTATAATATCATAAATGTCTTGTAAAATATCATAAATGTCTTGTATAATTTACTAGCGGTAAGTACCCGGCGTTGCATGGGCGAAAAAGGCAGACACACACGTGGAATTACACACAGACATTGACCCACACACATTGAAACACATCGACTTAGACGCACACACACATATGGATAAACCCAGGATGGATCGTTAGTAGGCCAGCCTAAAAGTTTCTAACCGGCGAAGATGTTACATTAGGTGGGTGCACGTTTCACAAGCCTAGAGAAGGGAGGGAATTACCGTGGCTGAGAAGACCTGGAGCTTCAAGCGGAGCGAGAGACCAGGTAGCTTCCACACAGCGTAACACAGCCGATGAAAAGATAATGGTGCTCAACTGATTTGGAGTGAGACCTCTGCTGTTAAACCGGAACCGGTCATGAGCACACTGGGCAGGTATGGGAATCTCTGCAATCTCTCCACAACTGCCGCATCACCAATTGTGAGTTGTGGGGGTGGATTGTCTGATGGTACAAAATACTTAGTTATGCTTAGTTTTGATGGGGCTGATGGTAAGGCCCCACCTCTTAGTGCCAAGCTCCAGGTTCAGCAGCAGTGCCTCCAACTCCTCCTCTGAGTGAGCAGCAATCACCAGAGCATCGGCATACAAAACATGGTTGATCAATAGGGAGCCATCTCTTGACCGCACCTGGGCATCAATCAGCCTCCCGTTGTATCTGTAGCATATGGTAATTCCTCCGGTACAGCCATTGAAGGCTTCACAAACTACGTGGTCAAAAGATATGTTAAATAATGTGGGAGGCAGAGGACATCCCTGTCGCACCCCAAGGTGTAGAGGGAATGGCTCTGACTGACGGGCACGTAGTTTGACGTGGGGCCGCTCACCATCAGGAAGGTCCTTAAGGATCGTGAGCAAAGGGTGAGGGACTCCGAAAGCATGAAGAACAACCCAGAGACCAGGCCCTACTGATGGTACCATAGGCCTTGACCAGGTCAATAAAGCACATACATTCACTCACACGCACACATGGACCTACAGACACGCAAAGAAATGGACTTAAACTGACTCACATGGAGCCACGCACACAAAGCGACAAACACACACACCCATGGACTGACACACAGACATATCGACTCACACACAAACACATGGACTTACACATATGGACTCACACACGCATAGATATCCACTTTAGATACACATGGAGTTACACACATATCGACGTACACACATACAGCGACTCACACACAGACATACGTGGACTAACACACATTGACGTAAACACACATATGTACTTACATACACCTATCGACTAAGACAAACACACATGGACTTAAACACACATACATAGACTGACACACACATTGGCCTACGCATACACATATGGACTGTGACACACAGACATCTACTTTAGATACACACACATGGATTAACACACACATATCGACTCACACATACACATTGACTTACACACATCGAGTGACACACATGTATGGACTTACACACACGTGGACTAAGACACACACATATGGACTGACATACACATCGACGTACACACACACATCGACTGACACACAGACACAAACGAGCATTGACTTACACACTCGGAGCCATGCACACACATCAACTAACACACACACACATGGACTAACACACACACAGCGACTGATGCGCACACAAATGGACTGCCATGCACACACATCGACTAACACACACACACATGGACTAACATACACACAGCGACTGATGCGCACACAAATGGACTGACATGCACACTTGGACTGACACACAATCACTTGGACGTACACACACACATTGGGCGTTGTTCAATCGAAAAAGAGAGACACACACATGGACTTAAACACACGCATGGACCTACACGCACACACATATGGACTCAAACACACACACACATTGACTCACACACACATCGACTCACACACACATCGATGTGCACAGCAATCCCCGATGATGGCATAGCTATCAGTATGGCAGTACTCCGTATGAGTAAATAGCGTGACATGAGCAGTGGAAACAATGGAAATGCATTGAAGAAATAAGCAGAAAGTGTCAATTAAAGAGCAGCAGTACGCACAGGTAAGTTAAGAAGCAGGCTACAATTTAGATTATAGACTGCCAGTACGCCGACACAATGACATAAGCATTGCTACAGTCGACAAAAAAGCTGTCAATACGGGCAGCAGCTGAAAAAGCAGAATACAGTCGACATTAAAGGCTGGCAGTACACTGAGTGAGGTAAATTTAGCAGTGTAGATAATAGAGTGGTAGTGCACTGACGTCAAATAATCAGCAGGCAGCAAACCACATGACAGACTGGCAGTAGACCGTCGCAGCGTGATAAAAGCACAGCTAAAAAAGGGAATATTTATCAAGCTAATAATACAAATTTTGTTTTGTGCACACAAACATCATTATTGTAATATCTGGCATAGTATTTGTTTCATAATAGTAAACAATGAACCTGGGTTGTTATCTGCACACAAACATAATTATTGTAATATGTGGCAACTTATAAGTTTCATAATAGTAAACAATGAATGTGAATTCTTATCTGCACACAAACATTTATTTATATCTGGCAAGTTATTAGTTTCATAATAGTAAACAATGAAGCAGAGTTCGTATATGCACACAAAAATTATTGTAATATCTGACAACGTATTAGTTTCTTAATAGTAAACAATTAATGTGAGTTTTTATCTGCACACAAACATTATGACAGTAATCTTTTTTTTCTTCTTTGGTTATTTCGGTAAAGTCACGTAGAATGAGAATAAAATAATAAAATAAAATAAGACAATAAAATTCGCAAGACGTTTCGGCCACAACACAAGTAGCCTTCTTCAGGTGAAAGAACAGAACGGTTGGGACGACAGAGCTTCAATTAGCAGCGTCTTTTAAGCTCGATGAGAGGCGTGCGAGCCTTGAAAAAGGCGATCACATATCAAAGCAGGAGAATTTAGCATTGAAAAAACTGAGGAATTAGCTTGTGACAGAAATAGCTGCGTTAAAGTCAAAGTTTACATATCCACAGAGGCATTAAGTATATGGATGCTAAAGGCCTCCAATTACCAACTATTATAAAGTAAACCATAGCGTCTTTTAAACTCGGTGAGAAGAGTGAAGAGCCTTGACAAAGGAGTTTACATATCAGAGCAGGAGAATTTAGCATTGAAATAGCCGAGGGATTAGCTTGTGACAGAAATATCTGTCTTCTTTGGTTCTTTCGGTAAAGTCACGTAGAATGATAATAAAATAATAAATTGATAAAATAAAATAAGACAATAATATTCTCACGATGTTTCGGCCACAACACAAGCGGCCTTCATCAGGTGAAGGGGGGCGAGACTGTCTGGTAGGACAGCGCTGGAGTGAAAGAGCCACGTTCAGATACGGCCTTTAAGCTGTGTGAGAGGAACAAAGCGCCTTGACAAAGGAATTAGCATATAATTTAGCATTGAAATGGCTGAATGATTAGCTTGTGACTGGTCACAGAAATAGCTATGTTAAAAGTTAAAGCATACACACCCGCAGAGGCACCCATTGTTAAAGGGATTAGCATAGAATTTAGCATTGAAATAGCTAAGTTAAGGCATACACATCTTGACAATGGAATTAGCATAGAATTTAGCATTGAGAAAGCTGAGTGATTAGCTTGTACCTGCTGCAGAAATAGAGCTTGTACCTGCTGCAGAAATAGCTACGTTAAAGTCAGAGCATACACATTCACCGAGGCCCTTAGTACAAATCAAACAGGAGAATTTAGCATTGAAATAACTAGGCGAATCCAGCATTGAAACAACTGAGTGATTAGCTAGTGACTGGTCACAGAAATGACTACACATCTGAGCTATTCACAGTACTATATAGTGAACCAATAAAAACTAAAATATAAATTACCTTCATGTTATCAATAAACTCTATATTCTCCAATCAGCTAAGCTACCAACAATAAGTCGTTATATATCACAATGCTATATGGCGAAAAAATGGGTGGATTCCTACCCTCAAATTTCAGCACCACGGATAGCTACGGGCCCCGTTCAGACGGACGAGTTCGTCCATGGTCGGAACAGAGGAGGGGGAGAGAGACAGCTGCGAGGCCCTAGTATGCTCCATATTGTAAAACTATACCATTAACCGTGGTGTGAGAGGTATTAAGAGGCAATGCTGGCGAAAGAGCTGCGGTCTGAAGGTCATCGTAAAAATACAATTAATTAAGAACAGAAATGATTTAAAACATCTTTCCAGTGGTTACTAAGCCTGAATCCATCTTCTCGGTTGAAATTGTCTCTGTGCTTGTATATGTGAATGGCCTCATGAACGAATCTCTCATGGTAGCCGGTTGGTTTGCAAAGAACCTCCGTCTTGGAGAAGTCAATGTCATGTGAGCCCACTGAATTATAACAGTGATCTGCCACGGCAGAGGAGTTCGTCCTACCGTGTTTCAAGTCTGCTTTGTGTTCGCGGATGCGGTCCGAGATATGTCTTTTGGTTTCTCCAATGTAGCTACTACCACAGAGGCACTTTAGTTTGTAAACGCCCGGGTACTGTATGTCTGGAACAGCATCTTTTACAGATGGAACTAAATCACGGATTTTATGTACTGTGTTGAATCGGACCTGGATCTTGTGTTTGTTCAGGATTTTGGAGATCTTTTTAGTGACCCCTGCAATGTAGGGTAAGGTGATGGTTTTGAGTGGCTCCACAAGAGGATCCTTCTTCATGACTGGAGTGATGGCTTTGCGGATTGTGTAGTCGGAGTAGCCATTAGCCCTGAGAGCCTGGTGTACGTGCTTGAGTTCACTGGTAATGTGTTCCTGGTCGGAAATGCATTGGGCTCTATGGTATAGAGTCTTGATGAGGGAGTTCTTCTGGGATGGATGGTGGTGGGAATCCGGTTTCAAGTAAGCATCTGTATGGGTAGCTTTCCTGTAGACAGAGTGGCTCATTGAACCATCATGTCTTCTTTTAATTAAGACATCCAAAAAGGGTAGTTTGCCATCTTTTTCGACCTCCATGGTAAATCTGATGGCTGGGTGTATGGAATTGATGTGGTCGCGGAATTGGTCTAGAGCAGGCTGGCCATGTGGCCAGATGACAAAGGTGTCATCAACGTACCTCTTCCATAAGGTCGGGCGTAGAGTGGCAGTCTGGATGGCGTCAGTTTCAAATTTTTCCATGAATACGTTGGCTACAACCGGAGATAGGGGGGAGCCCATTGGGGTGCCCTCAGTTTGTAGAAAGTTCCATTCCAGGTGAAGTAAGTTATAATTCAGTGGGCTCACATGACATTGACTTCTCCAAGACGGAGGTTCTTTGCAAACCAACCGGCTACCATGAGAGATTCGTTCATGAGGCCATTCACATATACAAGCACAGAGACAATTTCAACCGAGAAGATGGATTCAGGCTTAGTAACCACTGGAAAGATGTTTTAAATCATTTCTGTTCTTAATTAATTGTATTTTTACGATGACCTTCAGACCGCAGCTCTTTCGCCAGCATTGCCTCTTAATACCTCTCACACCACAGGTAATGGTATAGTTTTACAATATGGAGCATACTAGGGCCTCGCAGCTGTCTCTCTCCCCCTCCTCTGTTCCGACCATGGACGAACTCGTCCGTCTGAACGGGGCCCGTAGCTATCCGTGGTGCTGAAATTTGAGGGTAAGAATCCACCCATTTTTTCGCCATATAGCATTGTGATATATAACGACTTATTGTTGGTAGCTTAGCTGATTGGAGAATATAGAGTTTATTGATAACATGAAGGTAATTTATATTTTAGTTTTTATTGGTTCACTATATAGTACTGTGAATAGCTCAGATGTGTAGTCATTTCTGTGACCAGTCACTAGCTAATCACTCAGTTGTTTCAATGCTGGATTCGCCTAGTTATTTCAATGCTAAATTCTCCTGTTTGATTTGTACTAAGGGCCTCGGTGAATGTGTATGCTCTGACTTTAACGTAGCTATTTCTGCAGCAGGTACAAGCTCTATTTCTGCAGCAGGTACAAGCTAATCACTCAGCTTTCTCAATGCTAAATTCTATGCTAATTCCATTGTCAAGATGTGTATGCCTTAACTTAGCTATTTCAATGCTAAATTCTATGCTAATCCCTTTAACAATGGGTGCCTCTGCGGGTGTGTATGCTTTAACTTTTAACATAGCTATTTCTGTGACCAGTCACAAGCTAATCATTCAGCCATTTCAATGCTAAATTATATGCTAATTCCTTTGTCAAGGCGCTTTGTTCCTCTCACACAGCTTAAAGGTCGTATCTGAACGTGGCTCTTTCACTCCAGCGCTGTCCTACCAGACAGTCTCGCCCCCCTTCACCTGATGAAGGCCGCTTGTGTTGTGGCCGAAACGTCGTGAGAATATTATTGTCTTATTTTATTTTATCAATTTATTATTTTATTATCATTCTACGTGACTTTACCGAAAGAACCAAAGAAGATGAATCATTGCAGTCACGAAAGCTTTAAATAGAAATATCTGTGTTAAAGTCAAAGTTTACATATCAACAGAGGCATTTAGTAAATGGACGCTAAAAGCCTCCAACTAACCAACTATCATGAAGTAAACCGATGTGAAAAAAACTAAGTCTATATCACATCAATATAATAAATGTACTTAATATATTCTTCAATAAGCTGAGCTATTAATCATTCAGCTACTGGGTATACATTGCACTATATAATGAATACCATATAGTAAACCAATAAAAAACTAAAATATAAGCTCAATGTTATCAATAAACTCTATATACTCTCCAATCAGCTGAGCAACTAACAATAAGTCGTTATATATCACGATATTATATGGTGAAAAATGGCGGTTTTTCCCATCCCCTTAACACCAGCACCAAGGACAGTGACATTCAGGCGGACGGGTCAATCCATGCTCGGAAGGGAGGAGGGGGGAGGGAGAAACAGTCACAATGCCAGCGAAAGAGCTGCGGTCTGACGGTCACCGTAAAATACAATTAATTAAGAACCAAAATGGTTTAAAACAGCTTTCCAATGGTTACTAAGCCAGAATCCATCTTCTCGGTTGAAATTGTCTCTGTGTTTGTATATGTGGATGGCCTCATGAACGAATCTCTCATGGTAGCCGGTTAGCTTGCAAAGAACCTCCGTCTTGGAGAAGTCAATGTCATGTGAACCCACTGAATTATAACAGTGATCTGCCACGGCAGAAGAGTTCGTCCTACCGTGTTTCAAGTCTGCTTTGTGTTCGCGGATGCGGTCCGAGATATGTCGTTTGGTTTCCCCAATGTAGTTGCTACCACAGAGGCACTTTAGTTTGTAAACGCCCGGGTACTGTATGTCTGGAACAGCATCTTTTACAGATGGAACCAGATCACGGATTTTATGTACTGTGTTGAATCGGACCTGGATCTTGTGTTTATTCAGGATTTTGGAGATCTTTTTAGTAACCCCTGCAATGTAGGGTAAGGTGAAGTCATATTGTCTACATGTTCCCAATCCGATGTAGACATCGTTGCTGTCAATGTTAAGTGTGATTTGTAGAGTATCTTGTCTAACCGATCTAGTTCGGTGCGTGTAAGTCGGCTGCTACTATGTCGACCAAATGTAGGGACAATTTGATTTCCAAATTTAATCGCCTCTCCAACAAAAAATCGGATCCACACACCGAAAAGATAGACGTTAACAAAGTCGTAATTAATCACAGTAACAGTTCCATTTCTGATGGCCTGAAATCCGTTTTAACTAAAGGGCTAAACTTTGCTGTCACACCGAGACACATACCAGTTAATGATATCATTGCTCATGTTGACGTTGCACTCAAGGGCTTGACTCACATTGCTGCAGACGTAGCAAGATCTGAAATCGCTGCAACCCTCAAAAACGCTAAGATACCACCTAGCAACATCAGCAAAGATGAACGCTTTGAATTATCTCAATTAAAAAAGAGAGATGATATTGTCGTCCTCTCAGCCGACAAGGACAATGCCACTGTCATCATGGACAAAACAGAATATAACAACAAAATTCAAGAACTACTCAACGATGGCAGCTATACAATAATAAAAAGAGATCCCACCAACAGCCTGATTACCAAAACGAACAAAGTCATCTCTGATTCAACAGCATCAATTGATCAGACCAAACAGTTCTCGTTGAAACCCTCTGCTGCCAGACCACCAAGATCATATGGCCTCCCAAAGATACACAAAGAAGATATACCTCTTTGTCCCATTGTCTCTACTATCAACTCCCCCACCTATAAACTGGCACGTTTTCTGGCTGATATACTGCGACCTTTCACTGGAAAAACCACCTCTGCGGTACTAAATTCTACTCACCTGGTATCGACAATCAAATGCATTTCTCTGTCCCCAGACGACCTGCTTGTCAGTTTCGATGTGGTGTCCTTATTCACCAAAGTTCCGGTACCTGACACCATCGCAATCTTTGAAGACTTGGTTCATCAAGGACTGCATACTGATGTACCCCCTCTGGTGAGACATTGCTTAACCAACACATACTTCACCTGGAATGGAACTTTATACAAACAGACTGAGGGCACCCCAATGGGCAGGTGATGATGACACCTGATGACCGTTTGTGTTATGGTCGAAACGTCGTGAGAATTTGTATTGTTTTATATTTTTTATTATTTTATTTTTTCCCTTCAACGTGACTTTACCGAAAGAGCTAAGAATAAGACTCTATACCATAGAGTCCAATGCATATCCGACCAGGAACACATTGCCAGTGAACTCAAGCACGTACACCAGGCTCTCAGGGCTAATGGTTACTCCAACTACACAATCCGCAAAGCCATCACTCCAGTCATGAAGAAGGATCCTCTTGAGGAGCCACTCAAAACCATCACCTTACCCTACATTGCAGGGGTTACTAAAAATATCTCCAAAATCCTGAATAAACACAAGATCCAGGTCCGATTCAACACGGTACATAAAATCCGTGATCTGGTTCCATCTGTAAAAGATGCTGTTCCAGACATATAGTACCCGGGCGTTTACAATCTAAAGTGCCTCTGTGGTAGCAACTACATTGAGGAAACCAAACGACATATCTAGGACCGCATCCGCGAACAAAAAGCAGACTTGAAACACGGTAGGACGAACTCTTCTGCCATGGCAGATCACTGTTATAATTCAGTGGGTTCACATGACATTGACTTCTCCAAGACGGAGGTTCTTTGCAAGCCAACCGGCTACCATGAGAGATTCGTTCATGAAGCCATCCACATATACAAACACAGAGACAATTTCAACCGAGAGGATGGATTCTGGCTTAGTAACCATTGGAAAGATGTTTTAAACCATTTCAGTTCTTAATTAATTGTATTTTACGGTGACCGTCAGACCGCAGCTCTTTCGCTGGCATTGTGACTGTTTCTCCCTCCCCCCTCCTCCCTTCCGAGCATGGATTGACTCGTCCGCCTGAATGTCACTGTCCTTGGTGCTGGTGTTGAGGGGATGGGAAAAACCGCCATTTTTCACCATATAATATCGTGATATATAACGACTTATTGTTAGTTGCTCAGCTGATTGGAGAGTATATAGAGTTTATTGATAACATTGAGCTTATATTTTAGTTTTTTATTGGTTTACTATATGGTATTCATTGTATAGTGTAATGTATACCCAGATGCTGTATGATTAATAGCTCAGCTTATTGAAGAATATATTAAGTACATTTATTATATTGATGTGATATAGACTTAGTTTTTTTCACATCGGTTTACTTTATGATAGTTGGTTAGTTGGAGGCCTTTAGCGTCCATATACTAAATGCCTCTGTTGATATGTAAACTTTGACTTTAACACAGCTATTTCTGTCACAAGCTAATCCCTCGGCTATTTCAATGCTAAATTCTCCTGCTCTGATATGTAAACTCCTTTGTCAAGGCTCCTCACGCTTCTCACCGAGCTTAAAAGACGCCATGGTTTACTTTATAATAGTTGGTAATTGGAGGCCTTTAGCGTCCATATACTTAATGCCTCTGTGGATATGTAAACTTTGACTTTAATACTGCTATTTATGTCACAAGCTAATCCCTCAGTTTTTTCAATGCTAAATTCTCCTGCTTTGATATGTGAATTCCTATTTCAAGGCTCGCCACGCCTCTCACCGAGCTTAAAAGACACTGCAAATCTTAGCAGCGTTAATTGAAGCTCTGTCGTCCCGACAGTTCTGTTCTTTCACCTGAAGAAGGCTACTTGTGTTGTGGCCAAAACGTCGTGAGAATTTTATTCTTATTTTATATTATTATTTTATTCTCATTCTACGTGACTTTACCGAAAGAACCAAAGAAGATGAATCCTTGCAGTCACGAAAGCTTTAAATCGAAACAGTAATCTTTGCCAACTTATTAGTTTCATAATAGTAAACAATGAAGCTGAGTTATCTGCACACAAACAAAATTATTGTAATATCTGGCAACTTATTAGTTTTATAATAGTAAGCAATGAAGCTGAGTTATTATCTACACACAAACATTATTATTGTAATATGTCAACTTATTAGTTTAATAATAGTAAACAATGAACGTGAGTTCTTAGCGTAAGAAGCAAGGACATTTGTCCTTACCATAGGCTTGGTCAGGCCTAGGCCCGTGCGGAGCCCCCGTCCTGGCCTACATTGCCGGGGCAGTGGAGGTGGCACGTTGGCAGGCTGGGGGCTGGGCCACTACCCCCACAGACATCCACACGCCCGTGCAAGAATAATGGAATCTAAACACTACAATATTATTATGTACGGATTCAGTTGTAGAAACTGGACCCATCGTGTTGGGGGGGGGCAAAGAGGACATGAGACTGAAGAAAACTGTGCAGCATGAAGTGTATATTTATTGCATGTTCAACGCGTAAAATGAAATGTCCCCCGTGAGCTGGAACGAAGGCGCGTCACTTGGCAGGGTCCGCCCCCCCCCAGGCAATTGTCGTCAGTTGGTACGGTCGGTGGCACGCAATAAGTAAATAATTAAAAAAGAATGCCACAAATTTGTTACTTAAACTACTTTAAAGTTTAGGGATGAGAAAACGGAATAGCCTATACCCACCCCGGGGCATAGGGCGTGCTGCCTGGCAATTTTTTTGGGACGTCAAGCCCACCGTCCGAGAGCCAAATCCATCGCAATCACGCACGCGCGGAGACTTTTATATATAAGATATAACTGGAAGATGAAGTGAACACATTGAAAAATAAATGAACATCACTTACATCCATTTTGGATATGTTACATTGCATATTTTGCAAGGGCGACCTGGGTACTGTTAAATAAATAAATGTTCCAAACTATGACAATGATGTAACAGCAACTATGATTTGCCAAACTGTCTCATCTATGGTGTGCTTTTCACCAACAAATACGACTTGAGATTTCTGTCTGGTTTCTGGGAGCACCTGGCATGGGCGATTAATAAAATAGCAGACGATAGACTCCTCACTGAGGACGCAAAACTCACCAAAGATAATCCGTAAACATATTTTACTTCCAACAAACGTCCGAAATAAATAACAGCTTTGTTATTCCAGATAAGAGCCAAAATGCATCCAAGTTGACGAAACAGTGACGACAGCAGTGGTTATATGCCGGGTGTACAAGCAAAGAGAAATTGGTTTCGTTTCAGAAAAGGCTATTTTTTCTCTGTATTATAACACCAACACTTTTGGAGATGGAGCTGTTTATATATATGAAAAGAAATGTTCACCAATATTTACATGATGACGTAACTTAAGTTCTAAAATAATGTGATTGTAAAACCACAAGTTAGCGTACTGTGAATTAAATAAATATTTTTTACTATCTTTACAAACAATAGGGCCATACTGTAAAGACATGGAACATTTTCTTAATGCAATTATAGAATGTGCTGACGTCCGTACTATCTGTCGAACACACGTTACTTCATAACCTTAAACTTTAACAGGGAAACCATAGATAAAATTGGGTCCATGATTGCCGACCACAATCCCAGTTATCATTCGTCGAGTTCTGTCAGATCTTTCGATCAATTACGGTCCTCGTACATTTCTCTAAAACATTGCAAAATTCTGATATTTAAAACACGAATAAATATGTTTTCACGTTACAGTATAGCAGTTATTTTAAAATGAATTACTTTATTATATTATTATTGTTCTTGAAATTTCAACTGCATTTTAAAATGGAGACCTGGATGCTAGCAGTTCTGTAAAATTACTGTAACATGCAATTGCAAATGTATTGTGAATTCAGCCAAACCTGATGTTACATTAACAGATGACGAGTACACAATTTCATACGTCTCTTACACAGCATTCATTGCGACTGTCTGCCTCGGAAAATATCGTTTTTCTCTGTGGAATTTCACCTTTTTAACATGTGGTGAGTACAGCATTATTTCACCTCACACGTGGCCTGTTCCCATCGCTGGCTCCCAGCGCATTGCCACATGTGCCTAATTGGCCGTTGTGTAACCTGAGCAAGACTATAACCTGAGCAAGACTACAATCTGAGTTTGTGCTTCAGAGTTTCGCCCCTTGATTGATTTGCTACTTCCACCACAAAGTAAATGGAAACAGTTTCCTCTGCCGTGCTGCCAGACAATAAAGCTGCCATGTCTCTGGGGACCTGAGTTGTGGAAATAAATGGAGTCACTTTTGTTCAGTGAGATCAGAAACGGTTAAGGAAACGAACACCCAAAGCGTTACGAAATGCACGTGGAAGTTGGCACATACAATAGTTCAACTAAGTTTGTCCATTACTCAGCTTATTTTTAAAACTTGATCTCAAACGTCTCTAGGTGATTCTATCTCAATTACATAAATGACAAAAAGGTACAATTAACTGCACGATAACATTTCACTTATGATTTCAACAAAAGTCATGATTCACATAGCCTAAACCAGCTCTCTGAATATGCTCACCCAAAGACCAATAATGCCTTTCACACGTGCTCTCAATTTAGAGAAAAGACAAGCATACTTCCATGGCACATTCTAAAAAATGTTCAAGCAATATGGCTTGAAAATGAGAAAGGCCAGGATAAAAATACCCCGTATACAATTGTAGTGGATTCACTTGAGAGACACGCAAATTCAGGAGGCAACACGTTTATTCTATGACCACAACGGTGTAACTACATAACCAGTAACCACAACAGGATAACTACATAACTGGTAACCACGGGGTAACTATATAAACGGGTCAGGTCAGTCGGCACACTGCCTGACCCACGATGCCGAGCACGAAAACCGGAGACCGAGGAGAAGACGCAGCACGGCGGGTTCCATTCCAGCAGTCAGCCCCAATGGGACCCCGGGACCTCCATTTTATGCCCCCCAGCGTGGCCTGGCTCCGCCCTCGGCCACGCCCCCTTCTGGAACTTCCCAGAAGTTTCTGGGCCATACACCACGTGTCCCTTTTTTCACCTTTGGCCCACATCCTTACCCTGTCCTATCACGTACCCTTACCAGCCAATCGGGCTACTACGTCCTCAAATGCCCCCTACTCTGCCAGCCCCCAGAACCATGCTCCCCGAGAGACCTCTTCCATGACATCGTGTACTCTGCTGGTAGAGGGCTACTACACACGCAATTCCTCTCTCTGTCGGTAGATGGCCCTAGGCGCCGTAGTGACCCATTATATGTCACTACACAGTGATGAAGTTCACATAATCACAAGCATAAAATTGGATTCCATAACTATAAAGGTTAAACTGGTTACATCACAATAAATACATTTTCACAAAATGTGTTTTTGCACATTTCGGTTTATTTCTTTATTTTATTATGCATTGACACTCACGTGTATCATATATTAACACTGGCACTGATGTTTTTAATATTTATGTAAACGTTATTTTAAATTTAAATCTGAGAGGAAATAAATTAATGTATATCTTTGTTTATCAAAATATCTAAATATGTGGTTTATAAAAAATATATAAATTCAAATGTATAGTGAATAGATGATAATTAGTTGGAAACTGTGAAATGTATGTTTGTTATCTATTCCATTCTCACAGTATTAATGGAGGTACGTTTATCTTTAAAAAGATCACAGTGTGGAACACACATCTGTATCTTCAGTCAGTTTTCATTAAAGATGAATTTTTCTGAAAATAATAAAACCCAGAAAATCTAACCGTCCTGTAATTTTATGAGTTGGTACTACATACAGCATAAATCCAATAATTAGCGATCCAGTAATCTGATTCCCGCAATTAACGCTGTAAACCATGGCACACTGTGGGAGAGTGAGAATGCTTTGCGGACCGCAAACCGTGATGCGTAGAAGTGGGCAATTTTCATGCGGAGGTGCAGGAGCGGAACTGCAGGGAAACATGTAAGTTATTATGTTTTGATTTCCTTTTGCATCAGCACAGACTATCTCTACTGACGGGAGTTATTTCGTCATCTGCAAAAAAAAAGTTTTTTTACAGCTCATAACATCTGGACTATTTAATTGTATGAGTCAGATTAATCTCTGTCTGTGGACAATCCAAACGTATTTCAAAACGTTTTTTGTAAGCTCACAAGGTTAATTTCAGTTTTGATGCCATTGAGACATTTGATGACCAACAAATAGGTCTTTATATCCAAAGCAGTGGGTATTGGGAAAACATACCTTGCCCAACAAAGGAAAGGTTATTCCCTTTCCTTTGCAAGGTATTTTCCGTCACAAAAGACCAATTACTCGCAAGGATATGGATGTACAGTACATCCCTACCCACTCGCTCTGACAATGCTAACCAACAATGGCCTGACTTTCATTCCGTTCTTGGTAGGTCTACAAAAAAAGACAGGAGCAAACATTCTAAGTTTTAGAATACAATTTTAAAGTAATCGTTATCAACTCAGTACATTTGCATAGCAACAGGATTGTTGAATTGTCTTTCATACAATGCACATGCATTACGGTATATACATCCTTTACAGCAACAAGTGTTCATAAAATGAAACTAATAATTGCATGTTATTTACTTCTAAATACAAATTCTCGTGGGATAAATTTCTTAAAACTAAAACAATATTTTATTTTACCAGGTAAGGCCCACTGAGCATAGCTCTGTTTCAGTAGCGACCTGACCACAAATCATAGATCAACAAAGTGGCTTATCGCGTGGAAACTAGCAGCCAAAGACTCTAAACGCACGTTTCTAAATGAGGGAAAACAAGAGGTCCCGGAGAAAATCAACACGACCATTGGGAGAACATGCAAACTCCAAATATACAGGTGTCAGGGTTGGATTCAAACTCACGACCTCCTGTATACCAAGCGAGGCAATTAACATCTCGCCAGCGTGCTGCTTTCAACACGGTATTCAGAGCTCTGGAGTGTACTGTACTCGAGAATTACAATTGCTTCGTTTGCACTGGCTCATCAATCTTCACGCATGTCCCGCTGACAGCTCAAATAGAAGATGTATACTCCACCAATGAGAAATGGCAGTTTTATTGCCGTTCGAATCGCTCGGTGAATCTCACGTAATTCCTGTAGCCTCGTGCTTGTCTTAAACCGGTCCGCCAGTGGCGTAGAAAATATCCACGCGCGTTTGTTGTTTGCAAGAACATACGGCACTTAAAGCCTGGCTATATGATGACATATTTCCATTGTGAAATGTAAACACATTTAAATGCAACTTAACATGCTTTAGGTGTACACTCGGCTGATCTGTACTGGCTTCGGCGAAACATTGCAGAATGGCAGGCACGTGACAAACGCACACGCATTTAGGTCATCCACTGCCAATTGCTACACGCACAAGGCTGTTGCCCCGTAGGCCACCTATATGCCTCTGTCTGCTTTCCCAGAGCAATCGTCATCGTTGACAATCTGCACCTGGCGAACGTTAACATTCACTGCATATCGACTAGCTTTTAATTCCCACTAAATGATCATTCACTTTAATGCCCAGCTTGTACGGAACTCATTGCTCAAATAGAGCATCATTGCGTGCGCAAACGAGAGGCGCGCACGGTGTCTTTACGCTTGACTGCTTGATTGCAGCATCCAAGCCACGCTTCGAAGACCTCCACGTGACAAGAAATTGGCTGATGAGTGGCAGCGGCTATCGGGAACGTCGCTGGCCAATTGCCCGCTCTGCTATGGTCTAATTTACATGCTGAAAGGTTATAACAATGCACAGTCATCCGTAACATTTCATGGTGCATCATTATCATGTTCCAGATAAGTGAATGCGATCTTGTCACCTGTGGGGGGGGGGGGGAAGCTAGAGTAACGGCCATGCCAAATTGGTTGTCATTGTCCTCGGTGCAGTGTTGCACATCTTTGCCCACTGTGGCTGCAATCATCTGCAAGACAACCAAGATATTGCATTACATCCATGATTATCGAATCTACCTGTGGAAAGTGTTGCCTTTTATCGTCTTGTATGAGTAGGTTTTTCCTTCCTTACTCTCGTTTCCTCCCTTGCCAAACACTCATTCATGGAATTGATCAAAGGCTCTCCTGGATAAATACCAAGCATTAATACTGGCAGCTGTGGATTTGTCCTGCGCTACACCATGAGCTGTGTAGTGTACACAGCTCTAGCCCTTGCCTCTGGAGAGTGGACACGAAGCGTGGCCAGGCACAATAAACATGCCCTTGCTGTCTCCTGCACTTTGTCAATGTGACCTGCCGTGGTGCCCTTCTGTCTCAATGGTGTAGCCACCTGTTCCACACCATTATTCCAACGGCACACACACACATGGGGGGCATGCAATGTATCTAATGGGATTACCGTGACACGTCGTTACATCAGGCTGGGACCCGTGAGCCTATGCCTTGCCAGATACGGAACAGTACATTTACTTGCGCTGTGTGTGTGCGGCACAACCCCTACGTATGAGGAGCACCCATAAGACATGTCAGGGAACTGCATAATTTTTTTCAACACACGCCAACAATAGCAAGGTGATAAAAAAAACCGCAATCAAAATGACACAATTAGTCATTTAATCACTCAACAAATCCCAATTGTCTGAACAGAGTAATGTTTGGAGAGTTGCCCAATTACTCAGAAAGCACTGGGCAGGAGAACACTCAAAAACATGCCTCCCCCAGACACTTTCCCTCAGAAAGTGGAGTCTTTCACAGAGGGTGGTGTAAGCTCTGGCTGAGAGCAAATATTCAGTTGAGTGCACGTGGTATACAAAGACAGAACCCTACAAAACCCACATTGACTTTCGGGGCAAGCGCTGTTCGCAAGCATCTGGGGTACATACGTGGTGAAGCCAGCACCAGGCCTAGCTACCTTTGTCTCCTCAATGTAGATGTTTACACACCAGACCATGTACCCATTTAATGCTGAGCCGATCTAAGTGAAGCCCAGCACCGGCTCAAATATCTCTCAACACTGATGTAAACCATGGCTTGGAATTGAGTTTAGCTCATTGGGTTCATTGTGCAAGGTGCTAATCGCTCCTCACGTGGCACGCAACACATGCGTTTGGGCAGCATGTAAGCGTGTGACATTACACACTCAACACGCACTTCATTGCAAGTAGCTAGGTAGTAGGGATTCAGTACCCTGTTGTATATATTGTGATAAAAAAAACACATTTAAAAAAATGATCAAATATAACTAATTAAAAATGTGAAAATGTATGCAAAAATGTGTTAATATATAATAAAGTGTGATTAAACAAAATGCGTGTTAAGTGTAATTAAGAATGCGTGTTAAAAATTGTATTATTAATGTGTGCGTGAGTGTTTGTGTTTGTGATTATGTGTTGTCCAGGGGTATGTATGTGTGATTATGTGCGTGTGCAGTTATCATGTGGTGCGATTATTATCGGCCCTCTCGTTGTCTAGGGGTATCATCAATCGTGATAATATCAATGATTCTCGCTGTAACATGTTTGATTTTCGCTTTAACAATTATGATTCTCGCTTTAACAATTATGTGTCATTATGTCAAGTCTCGGGATTCAGATCTCACCGCAGGATACAGTTCATCATTACGATAATGATGCACGAATTTAGGAAAGAAGCGCTTGGTAACCTTTTTTATCTAAGAAACTTTAATCTCAACTTACCCTAACATTATAATTAGAATACCAACAACAGTGCCCATGCAAAAACATGTACTTATCAATCCGTACTGGATGATCATAAATGCATCAATGGTCAAATCTCACAATCACGTGGTGAAACCAGAACAATAGGCAGAACCTCAAGGTGGCAATATTCGCACAGAATGCGTTCTCATAAAATGCGTATCAAATAGTTAGAAAACGTCAACGATCGGATCTCACAATCACGTGATTACAATAAAACAATGGGCTGTCTCGTGGTAACGTGGCCATACACAATTCCCTTGTTATGGTGTGTGGGGCAAAACCCGACACTTGGCTGATTACGGTTGCCCCCGGAGTTTGCCTCTGCAAGACTGACTGGTATGATTTTGTGTGCTGTTTATCTAGGATTTCTAGCTCATGTGATTAATTACCTAAGACACATTATGGCCCAACGTTCTCCTCCCATGTTTGCACACGTTGTGCATCCATCGGGTCAGCTTGAGTTCATCCCTGGTTCTGGCCCCACAGGCATCCTGGCGCCTGATGTCATAACCCCTATCAAACTCCCTCCCTCTGGAGATCATCCCACGATTTGTGTGGGCACAGACCCACTTTATTGCCCCAGGTGTAGTATGTGTCTGTAGCCATGCTCATTGTGAAACGGCCTTCCTCCCTCTGGGTGTTCATGTATACGTTTATTTACTTTCCTATCAAGTCTGTTTTGCCGAGTTCGAGTCCCACTCACAACCTACTAGGAATGTCTAGCTTATTTAATTAATTCCTGTAGGTACATTAAGGCCCGAAACTTCTCCCATCATTGCACACGTGGTGCATCCATTTGGTCGGCCTGAGTTCATCCCTGGTTCTGGCTCCGCAGACATCCTGGCACCTGATGTCATTACCCCTATAAAACATCCCCTCCCTCCAGAGGTCATCCCACGATTTGTGTGGGCACAGACCCACTTAATTGCCCCTAGGTGTGGTGTGTGTATGTGTCTGTAGCCATGCTCATTGTGAAACCGACTTCCTCCCTCTTTAGGTCGACAGCCTTAAAACTGATTCCTGCTGCAGCATGCAATGACAGCCACTGGGAAGACAAAAGCGGTCAGGAAGGCTCTGGTTATACCCCTGGAATACGTTTTATTTTGGTCGTGGATAATTTACATAATTCGTATTATGTATATTTTCTGAATGATCCTTTGGTTCAATACTTCAATACAAAACTTCCATAATTCGTTATCAAGTTTATATGCTTAACCCAGATCTCGGGGCACTTATGTCTGGATAAGTGGATGTTAATAAAACATGCAACAAGTCGTATTCAAAACCCCCTGACTATGTGTGTCTTGTCATGTAACAATATATCCAATCACAAAAGTTTACCTTTAATATCATGATGTTTAAGGATATTCATATGCAGTGATTTGTTAATTCAGAGAGTGAAACGGCAAGGGACATTCTTGTCTCTTTGCCCTGTATTTGCCCTCAGGTGGGCAGCGAGTTTATGGTATTTTGCCATGAGCCCTCCCTTGCTCTCTCAGAAATTCCTCACTCTTTGCCCATGCGAGAGTTACTCCTTCATGGCCTGTCATGCACTTTTCCTCCTTTGCGAAATATTCTACGGCTTTAAGGCCTTCCTCAGCTCGAGTTATTCTCATAATGCTCATCTGATCGATGTATCTTGTATTCTGTTTACCCGCTTCTCATTTAGTGCTGTTTTGATTTCGTCACTTGGTTTTCCCGACTTTCGGCATGCAGGGAATGCACATTTGTTTCCAAGGAGCTATAACATTAAAAATAGGCAATATCACACTTAATATAATTTTTTTGAAAAGGCATATATACAACAGCCCCTATAATGAGTGACCCCAGTGACCTCCACCCAAAGCCCTTCAACTTCTCAGCAGCCTCGACCCAACAACTGGGGGCTATGGGTAGCTGCACAGCCAGCACAGCAGTCTCTAAGTGTGGTTCAATCACCACAATGAATTGAAATGTGTGGGATATCTATTTGCAGGACTGCAAGGTGGTTAGAATCAGTTAATTCGGCAAGTCAACATAACCTGTGGAGGTCTGAGTGGTCTTCCGCTTCATGGGATTTCTCTAGTGTTCTTCAACATAAACAATAACCCAAGCAGGAAATGGTCAAATACTGTATCCCAAGCAATGAGGAGGAAGTGAGGCATTGCCACGTGAAAAAAGACCGTCAATTTCCCAGTTTCATTGTCCCAGCTATTTCTTCTGCCATATCCCTCCGTTGTTACAAAGCCAAAATCTCCATGGTCATCTCTTGAATTCCAGGTTTCCCATTGGTCACATCCTCCGTGTACCACAACAATGTCTGCCTAAGTAATCTGCCCTCCTCCAGCTTGCGTGTGAGCCTCATCGATCATAATTTCCTCTTCCCGATAATATCTTCAACAAATTAGTTTCCCCCATTGATAGTATAGGCATATCTGGAGAAAACATGGACTCACTAGGCCTGGCGAACAACAAATTCCAATTTTCACAATTACACGCCTTTACAGAAATATATTTCCAAGTAACAATGGAGAAATGTGTGCTGTGAAAGAGCAGCTTAGGATCAAACATATTGGGATGAAAGCCTTGAACAATTGATTAACCAAGTGAGGTGCACATCAATGTAACTATGTCATGGTCGCGCTAATATTTAAGGCACTCCCCCACCTGTCTCGTAAATATTCTCTTCTCCTCATTAATGACAATAAATAATCTCCTCTGCCATGATCAGCAGTATCGGGGTAGATTTGACCAAACTTCTGGGTTTAAAATGTCACTAAATGTGCCGTGTTGACAGAAACGTACTGCCGAACACTCGGCAGCCACAAACTCCCGCAACTGAATCGGATCCCTCGTCTGATTCTGAGAACAGCATGGGGTGGTGGGCGTGCAGAAACGATGGCAGCAGGAGCTGTATGTGTGGCTCTATCATTTCAAGTACCAGTAGGAGTCCAAGTGTGAGTTGCAGTCGGAGCTTCAGTGCCAACAGAAGTCCTACCCATGTTGGTGTTGGCAAGAGTTCATGGCTTTAGTCAGGCCAGCAAATGTCAGGTGGGTCGAGCAGTGGCAAGGGGCGAATAGAGGGGCACTAGTCCACCCAGGAGCTGCCTCGACTCAGGAAACCAGCACACTAACGTGCAATATAACTTTTTTTATTTTATTATGTTTTATTTTTATTATTGTATTTCCATTCTACGTGACTTTACCGAAAGAACCAAGGAGGTGCAATATCATGTTGCTCCAGTCTCAAATGGAGACTCTGGCAGCGGGGATAAGGCGGTGTCGACCCTACTTCATGTAGTCTATGGGAAGGGGTGCTAGGCCGACTTGATACACATTTGTAGGACAAAGTGGCCCACACGGCGCATGTGGGCGCCACAGTGGCGAGATGTTAAATACCTCGCATGGTATACAGGAGGTTACTGGTTCGATCTGGACCTTTCTGCCTATATATTTAGTCCTTGGACCGGACCAGATATCGGTACCACCCAGGGTGGCAAAACTTCAATGGTGCCATTTTATTTGTTACACCAACAGAAGTAAAATAATACATAACCTTTCCAAATGAGCAGCTGTTGAATTTTTCTCACAGGAAACCTGTTTTTGCACCTATCGCAATCACGCCTATTTGCAAGGACATTACAAATAAAACATTCCAACACCTCTGCTGTTAATTAAGACAATAAATAATTTATAAAATGGATATTTGTCCCCAAGGCATGTATTTCATACATATTCTTGCATTTATTCACGCTTGTTCTTCAATTTCAGTGACTTAGTTAAGTCTGGAATAGATTGGCACGATCTATTTTCCTTTGGTTTCTAGCGGTTTGTTATGATCATTTACTGGCAGGTGAGACAAGTACTGGTGGTTCTGTATTATTTATTTTCAGTAAAGATATCTAAAGTGCTAATTTTACCCTCAATGTATTGTTAATGTACCTGTCAAGATTATTAGTTAAGGCCAGGTACGACAGGCAAAAAATAATGATTTTTGTTCAGTTTGTAAATTTTGATATTTTTTTTATATTTTGCTTCTATAAATTGTAAACTTTCATAACATGCACACAATTATTACCAATAACTTTGTTATCTCCAGGTCATTATACTGGCCACGGAAGATGATGACGTCACCTCGCTCAAGGTCACCCGCTGTCTGGAGACTCACCTCCATATCTGGCGACGAGGCGGGATGGTTGCAGGTACTGCACCCCCGGGGGAGGAGGGAGCTACCACCAGTAGACCGCATCTACAAGCGGGGGTCTCGAGTCCTGCAAAGCCGTGGAGGAATCCCGGGGAGGACCGTCGGGCCGGGCGAGATGGGCCGCCGAGGGTTTCCCCCCGTCGGAGGGACGGGCCCATCGTCTGCTTCAAGTGCGGAATGGATCACGTCCCGATGAAGGGTTGGTGGGCGAGGGGTGGCCCAAACGCCCTGCGCAGTTGACGGTCCTCGGCCGCGGTCGAGGGACGGCCAAGGGCATTGACGTACGCGTCCTTATTGACACTGGTGCGTCGGCAACCATCATCTGGGACATGGTTTTCGAAAGCTTGCCACCAAAGTCGTTTTACCCATCGCGATTCCCTGTTTCTCCGCGTATGGCCAGTCCCTAAGAATTTTCGGTCAGATTTCGGCCACAATTGGTATTGGCGACATACAGTTGTCGGGTCCGGTACTCATTTTCATATCTTGATCCGTACTCTGTCTGTTAGGGACCGATTTCCTAGGTAGAATGCCGCTCAAAATCCTGGTGGATCAGGGCTGCGTCGAGTTGCCATCAGGCCGTCGTATGGCTTTTTTGTCATCGCCAAGTTTGTTTCACACAGCGAAAGTTTTGGGACCCTGCCATGGCGAACCAAACAGTAAAAATTCCCCCCGGGGCGCAGATGCTGATCCCCTTGCGGTTTCACCTAGATCACAAAACGACCCCACACAGGTTGTTGATGGTTCCCTCCATCAGGGCGGCTCACGCACAAAATCTGGTTTATGCGCAGACTTTGGTTGCGAGCGATGGACAACCTTTCATTCAGGTCCTGAATGTCGGTCTGGACGCGTCGGTGATTCAAGAGGGCACTGAGTTCACGCGTCGGGCGCAGATGGCGTTCACAAAAGCGGCGGGAATATAGGTGTTGCAGCGGCTGCGGGGCAGGGTGAGGGTGTTGACGAGGCATGGTTAAACACACTCTGTTCCGAGAGCAAGGACCTGTCTGATGCACAGAGGCTCAAGCTGCATGCGCTCTTATCGGAATTTGGCGATGTATTTAGTATATCCAAATTCTACATTGGCTGCACGCCTTTAGTGCGCCATCACATCGACACGGGGGACTCGGGCCACATTTGTCAAAACCCATACCATCTGAATCCCATGGAACAGGACCATGTGCACCGCGCAGTGGATGAAATGCTGGCCGCAGACATTATCGCTCCCTCCAACAGTCATTGGGGTGCGCCCATCGTTCTTGCAAAGAAACAGGACGGTAGTTTGAGGTTCTGTATGGACTTCCGCAGACTCAATAAAGTCTCCGTGGTGGATGCGTACCCGCACCCACGGATGGACGACTTGTTATACGTGTTGTCAGGGGCGTGGTTTTTCTCCACGCTCGATTTGCTGTCGGGATTTTGGCAGTTGCCCTTAGAAGACAGCTCTAAACCAAAGGCTGCATTTCACACACCCCAGGGTCTTTTCGAGTTCAACCGGCTCCCGATGGGATTGCACTCAGCCCCGGCGACATTCCAACGGCTGATGGAGCTAGTGCTAGTGGGCCTACAATGGGATGCGTGTTTGATTTATCTCGATGATGTCATCGTGTTTGGACGCACATTCGAGGAGCACCTGCAGAGGTTCCGAGCTGTTTTCCTCAAAATGCGGGCTGCTAATTTGAAGTTTCAGCCGCAAGAGTGCCATCTGCTGCAGAGATCGGTCAAATACCTAGGCCATATTGTTGGCGAATCCGGGATTTCGATGGACCCTGACAAAACTGCGTGTGTGCACATGTGGCCAACCCCCAAGTAGGCGGGGGAGGTACGTAGTTTTGTTGTGTTTGCCTCATATTATCAACGCTTCATCCCCGGGTTTGCTACGATCGCAAAGCTGCTCCATATCATCATGGCCAAGGGCCAGAAATTTCGGTGGGGGGCGGAGGAGGAGGCTGCATTTGCTGCACTGCGTGACAGCCTGGTCAATGCGACTCCCCTTCGGTACCCCGATTTTTCTTTGCCTTTCATCCTCGATACTGATGCTAGCAATACTGGTATTGGCGCCGTTTTGTCACAGGTGGTAGACGGAGTAAAGTGCGTGGTCACATACGGCAGTAGGGTGCTTTCTACGGCCGAGCAACGCTATTGTGTGACACGCCGTGAGTTGCTGGTGATTGTTTACTTCATTCAGCAGTACCGGCCATACCTCTATGGACGCAAATTCCAGGTGCGATCAGACCACGCGGCCTTGCAGTATGCGCAGCGTGTGGAGCAGCCATCCAGCCAGCTGTCCCGTTGGCTCGAGGTCCTTCAGGACTATGCATTCGAGGTCGCATATAGAAAGGGCGTCCGCCACAAAAATGGTGATGTATTGTCGCCGACCAATGACGAGTGCGCGTGCACATTGGGCGCGGGACGGTGCATGCCCGCCGATTCAGTTCCGCTCCGGTAAGGTCATCGCTGCGACCGATGTCACGCACACGGATGGGGGTGACTCCAAGCTGAGGACGCATCATCATTAGCCATTAGACGCCGGGTTTGCGACTCCGCAGAGGGCGACAGCCGACGACCGTTAGCCACGGTTATTCTGAGAGAGGGCCTCCTCATGCGCTGGGACGCAGAGTTACTAAAGTATAACATCGTGGTCCCCACCATCCCTGCGGGGTAGGTTGGTTTGGGCAACACATGGACGTCTCATGCATTTAGGGGTCGCGAAAACATTGTCCACCCTCCGCCTGAACTTCTGCTGGCCCGGCATGACGGCGAACGTCCAAAATGTGCTTAGAGGATGCACCGCATGTGCCCATCGGAAATTGGCATGCCCCCCTCTCCATTCCATTAGTGTATCGCGGATTAATTAACTCGTCGCGCTCGATATGCTGGGTCTGTTCCATGCCACCCCGTGGGGTAACAGGTATCTGCTCGTGGGGGTAGTGTATCTTTCTCGGTGGCCGATGGCCTGGACGGTGCCGGACCAGTCGGCAGCACCATTACGGATGCCTTCCTCCATGGGTACGTTCTGGATAAGGGGGCCCCGGAATGCCTCCTTACGGACCAGGGCAGACATTTTTCATCAAAACTGCTTAAGGAAGTGTGTGACCTATTGGCCACTAAAAAGATCCGCACCTCGCCCTATCATCCGGAGACCGACGGCATGGTGGAGAGCCTACATAGAATGCTCACATCCATGCTATGGCATCAGGTTAACGAACAACAGACCGACTGGGCTACTCACCTTTTTTTCTTATGTATGAGAGGGAGCAAGATCCGCCCATTGACGTACAGCTAAATCCGGATCTGGCTCAAAAGAAACTGCCCGACCACGTTCGAGTTACCCTACAGCGCCTGTCGGAGGCACTGGTTTGTACATGCGTCGCGTCCCAAACCGTTTTGTCCGCCGGATGACACTCATTCTTCTCAAATCCCTGGGGGCTGTGTGTCCGGGGTGCCCGACGAGCTGGGGCGTGCATCCACGGGAACGATGCCTCAGAGATGCTCCACCTCTTCTCCCTCAGGGTCCCAGCTACTGAGGTCTGGGGAGCCACCGACCTCGTCGCCGGTTTCGGCGCAAGTCAGGGGCAGGCAACCATCATCGGGTCGCGGGCCCCGGGCCAGCCTCGTCACACACCGGAACCACCCGCGGAGGCCTTCCCAAACCCGGCGGAGGGCTTGGCGAAGAGGACACGCTCAAAAACGGCCCGCTTTCGTTAATTCTCACCGGCACGCACACCATCGGTCGGGGCTGGACCGGGTCCCATCCTGTGCTGTTGTTGGGGTGTCGTTGGGGCACGTCATCGGGGTTACTTTACTGTATGGTTACACCTACCATTCACATTACATTGGGGGCCGCACCTTGCTAGGAAATTGGCTGTGAGACGAGGAGTGTTTTTGGGGGGTAGGGAATATTCCTCTCCACCCCTTCCGCTTGGGTTTTCACAGCCGGGTCGGCTGAAATTTTATAAGGGGGGGGGGGGGGGTGTAGAGACACAGTCAGATGTCTCTGTGGGTTACACAAAAGTCACGTGACTGGAAGCGGTCTTCGATTGGACGAGCTGGGGGCGTGTGACTGGAAGCGGTGCCCAATGGGATGAGCTAGGGGCACGTGACCAGAAGTGGGTCTTAATTGGAGGAAAGAGGGACACGTGGCCGGAGGGAGGGACACGTGGCCGGAAGCAGGGACACGACTTGATCCAGCCAAGAGGCGGGGGCCCGGGGGGGCCAAGGGATAAAGCGGGAGTGAGGGGAGCATTCGGGGCTCGCCTCAGGGAACCTACGACCAACACGCACGCACATAGTGAGCAGCAGCCTGGGATAAGTTAGCCACACTTAGAAACATAACCAGTGTACAGTAACGTATTTAATAAATACGTCGCCTACTACAACAGTGTGTGCGCTTCATTTGACACGCTACACTAGCATCACAATGCCAGAACTGGCATTGTGATTTTCTCAAAATTATATTTTGCATGCCGAGTTTGACAACTCATGTTTCATAATAGGTAAAGCCACATAATTCTACATACTGTTTCCTATTTCGAATAGCTAGAAATGTTCAGAGGGATTGTTTTTACATCTTTTGTCATTTTCATTTTATGTGGTATTATATCATACACCCAGATGTGTACACGGAATTCATGGAAGGAGGCTTCTCAGTTCAACTGGGCTCCACCAATCCCTTTGGCCGAATCCCTGTTGACCAAGCTATAGAAGAACAAAGACACCCAGACAGCTGGAGGGACAAAGGGATTCAGTTTGAAGCAAGGAGCCGTGACCAAATATTACCTAACAGCTGAGTACCGAAGCATGTACCTCAGACTGCTGAGAGACCTGATAGGTCAAGGCAGGTCCAAACTATCCAATCCAGATCTACAGGGTCCAAGGATCAAGAGAGATGAAGCAGATGTCCAGTCTCTCATTGACCTTATGGAGAATAACTGGATCAATCCTATGTCCCCTGATGAGACAGATCTGGTTAACCTCTCCACTGGCACCATGGCTCCACCTGATGTGACCAGGGATCTCTTGAGAGCTCTTGAGATAGGAGAAGAGGCCTACCAGGTATTCAAGCAAACAAGGTTAGCTGAGGACCCACCATCTGTGAAATTCCACGACAAGATGACCAAGCAAAGTCTGAAGACATTCTCCAATATCTGCACAAAAACAGCACATGGAAAGAAAGCACAGGATGTAGTTCTGAAGGCAGATAGAAACTTGTTCAGCCACATGATCCTGGTAGCTGAGAGCAGGAAGATGAATATGAAGGATGTCCTTGCCCACCCAGTCGGCTCACTACCATGGGTACTGGCAAATGCTGATGGGACAATAGAAAAAAACAAACAAGGTTGCACTTGCCAGAGAGCTTGAAAATAATTTGTCTCCTGCAGAAGACATCCCAACCCCATCTACTTCCATAATTGATGGGATGAGCCTGGTCCAAAAAAAAAAAACCTTTGCACAGGTGGCAGAGTCAGCCTTGACCCAGACCCTCCACGAGGGGGCACAGAGTGAGAGGATTGATGTTGTTAATTATGTCTACCGACAAACTTCGATAAAAGATGCTGAACGACTGAACCGGGGTGCAGACACCACTCTCCAGTACAAGAACCTTGCAGGGGTACACCACGTCCAGCAGTGGAGAAAATTCCTGTGCAGTCCCTCCAACAAGACCAGTCTCATCAAGTTTCTGGTGGAAGAGTGGAAACTCCCACAATACAGAGATATGCTGCGTGGCGAGGTGTTGTACCTGACCTGTGAGGAAACCTGCTACAAGTTGACAGAAGATGAGTGTGAGGAAGTAGCAGTGCTGCACTCCACGCGTGAAGAAGCTGACACCCGTCTGCCCCTGCATGCACTGCATGCATCAAATGTGGGCTCAAAGGCAGCTACCATCACAGCTGAGTACACTGATGTCATGGTGCGTTGTCTTGGCTTCCAGAAGGACATCACCTGTCCCATCTATCAGAAGTGTGGGACACACAACCGCCCACGGTTTGTCGATATCAGCAAACTGGCAAGGTCACTTGGAGACAGCATCTGTGACAGCATTATTGGCTTACACGCCTTCACAGGCTGCGAAACTGTCAGTGCATTCGCCGGTCGAGGGAAGCTGAATGCCCTGAAGATGGTGAGAAAGGACACGTCCTGCCAAGAGATGTTTAGTCAACTGGGGCAGTCATGGAATGTGAGTGATGAGCTGTTCCAGAAAACTGAGCAGTTCACCTGTCGCATGTATGTTGTTAATAGCAGCACTGGTGAGGTGAACAAACTGCGCTACCAGCTCTTCTGCACCAAAAGGGGAGAAGTCGAGTCCAGCCAGCTGCCACCATGCAGAGACTGTCTCTACATGCATGTTCAACGAGCCAACTATCAGGCAGCAATCCCGAAGTGCTGTCTGCAGGCTAACCCTGTGGTGCCAAGCCCTACTGAGTATGGATGATCAGACGATGATGGCAAGCTGGCCATTTAATGGATGCGCTTCCCACCCACACCAGATGTGGTCTTGGGACTGCTAGCATGCAAGTGTGTGCGTTCATGCAGAATGCCAAACTGCACGTGCCTATCAAATGGACTGACATGCACAGACATGTGCAGGCTACAGACCTGCAGCAACCAAAAACTGCAGGATGATCCAGAACCTGACGTTGAACTTGGGGAGTCAGATGACGAGATAGACGAGCAGTTTGATGAGTGACACAGGGTGGTGATTCTGGACTTGGTTACCCTTGTTAACACCATCTAAGTACACACAGAGCTTGATAACAATAATGTAACCTTCTTCACATATCCCCATCACTAACGATATATTTGGGATTACATGTATCATTGACTAAGTATATGCGAATGTCAATGTTTATAATATTCAAGTTGTTCCTTACCTCACTATGGTATGCCTTATTATCATGTGTTTTCATTGTGTATTTAAACCAATAAAGACCAGTTTGCGACCAAACTAGCTTTGGTCTAGGTAGTTTTTCAGTAATAATGCCCATTTCATCGTTCCGGACGGCTGTCATAGGGTATGGGTATAAAAGTCAAGGTAACTACAACTAAGCTGCCACTCCGCAAAGGTTATCACGTCAGAATATGTCCCACACACATGGAGGATTACAAAAAAATCATTACTAGAGACTTTGCCACCTCAGCTGGTACCAATAAGTGATTTTTTTGGTCTGGGCCCATGGACTAATTTGAAGTTTGCATGTTCTCACCGTGGTTTTGTGGATTTTCCTCTGGGTCCTCCAGTTTGTCCCCCCAAATTTAGAATCAACATGCGTTTAAAGTATGTGGCTGCTATAAATGTCCACGTGATATGCCGCTTCATTGAGCTATCGTTTGTGGCCAGATCGCTTCTGAAAAAGAACTAAATAGCTCAGTGGGTCTTACCTGGTGAAATAACATCAGTTTTTGTTTAACTGGCTGCCTCTGTCTCCAGCATCGCAAGAGCTGGAATTCCTCCGCCACCGTACAAGACATAAATCAGTCAAGAGCACCGAGGTCCGGCGAAGAGATGGGGGCCAGACAGCCAACTTCACGCCCGTGCCCATTCACACAGTCTCCCACTCTTGCCCCCCACTCACATGCCCCGCAGCAGGTGGCACTGAGGCGTTTCACCTCACGTGTCAATTTAGGCCCTCGTGGGCTGCAGGTTGCTAAGCTTGCTATTGTGGCTACATGGAAAAACAATATATATTTTTTTTTATTCAAGAAAAATCACAATTAGTGACAAATATTTTTTGGAAACTTTCATCTCGGTAGACATGCTATAGCTGAGTGGTTAGGAGCCTAACGGGGACATACAACAATAAAACAATATCCATCAGGTAAAATACCTTTTTGTAACAAAGACATGAAGTCTCTGAACAAAACTCGTAAAACATAAATTTGGAATCTTAATGAGGTCACACCTCAGTGCATGATTGGTCATATATATTTTTAAATGACTACATTTTCAAAGTAAATTGAACATCCAACTCTATAACAGCTTGAATGCACTCATCTTGAAAGAAAAATTGGTAAAAAAAAAACAAGCACTTGAATGCACACTTGTATTTGCGCTCAAAAGTAGAAAGCCAATTATTTTTTTTACCCCAGAGTTGATAAAAAAAAAATTGACGCGCTCAATAAAATGAGGTGGCTTTGCATGAAAAAAAATTTGCACATATCGAAAGAATAATTAACTTTTGAGTGACAGTGCGTGCATTGAAAAGCTTCCTTTTTTTATTACCTAACAATAGTTTGTTGTGTGTACTTGTGATTTGGTCTCGCGCTAAGGAAGAGGAGAGGGGGAAGCCACAGCGGCCGCTCCAGCAACAGCCGCTGTGATTTTACGAGACGTTTGCCCGTCGTCGGGGTGGGCGCGAGTCGGGCGAGTGTGTAGAAAATGTCAGCTCGTTCCGCTTCGTAGATCCGAAGATATTAAATGTCAAAGATTTGAAAAAATATAAACAGACAACATGGAAAGTTAAATAAAAGTGTGTAATAAGCGTGCAATAATAATAAACAGCGTGTAATAATATAAGTGTGTAATAATAAAAGTGTGTATTAATAATCATAAAAAAGTGTGTAATAATAAAAAGTGTGTAGTAATAATAAAAGGCGTGTCATAATAAAAGTGTGTAATAATGAAAAGTGTGTAATAATAAAGGTGTGTAATAATAAAAACTGCCATTTTGTTTGCCAAAGAGCAGCCTGGTCTTGGGAAATGTTGAACAAAATTTAAAGTCATCAAATAATCATGGGACCTCCTTTGCCAGTACCAAAATATGAGAATAGGTTTTACCCTTTTTTTCTGGCAACAAAACAGCTGTGTTAAGATGTTAAAACACCAAACTGAAACCTTTTACAAGGAATCATGTCTGCATTAACCACAATACTTGTGGTAAGAATGCAAACAATAAACATACTCTGATAATATGATGCATTGTCTTTGAAACTGATTGGTCCACACCAGAGACAGCTTGCTTTTGAGGCTCGTCTCAAACGGTGTTTGACCAGAGGACGCCTTTTGGTATTCTGGTCTAACACCGTTTGAGACGAGGCTCGAAAAAAGCTGTCTCTGGTGTGGACCAATCAGTTTCAAAGACAATGCATATGCTATCAGAGTATGTTTTTTTGCATTCTGACCACAAGTATTGTGGTTAATGCAAACATTATTCCTTGTAAAAGGTTTCAGTTTGGTGTTTTAACATCTTAACACCTGTTTTTTTGCCAGAAAAAAAAGAGGAAAACCTCAATCATGAACTATATTTATCAGACAAGGTCAGAAGTTTTATAGTAAACACAAAAATAAGAATTAAAATAAATGTAAGAGATAACAATATTGCAATAACTTCTGTATAATCCTCACGAAAAGGAAGTACCATGGCTCAAGACGCATGGCATGTCGATGAAGTTGGCAAACAGTGCCTAAAAGCCACCTCTGTAAATGTTTACGGTGCCACACTTTAAGTGATACTTTTACAGTCGTTTGTCATATGCACTTTATAGATCATTTACCACATACTGCTAATGTGCGATAGTGACAATTAGTGTTGACGTGTCGGAAATTGTATTGCTATTGCTTAAGGATTACCGATAAATAGTCTCATGACATTTGGAGTTTAACTGTAATAAAGCAAATCGACATCCTGTCTTTAATGCATAACAAATATTATGGTAAGACTTATACTGTACAGATATATAAACGACAAAATATAATATAGTATTGCATCACCTTTGGCTCAGTATGCTGGGAAATGTCAATCAGGAAGATCTACTTTCACATAAACCATTCAGAATGTAATAGAACTTCTAAAATACATGAAGTTCATAAAAAATGATTTAGAAAAAAAAATCCCACTGCAGTTTGGATGGCTTAACACTTAAAAAAAAATATGAATCAATATAAGATCGTGACATGTGGCCAACACCACTTTACGGCCACCTTTGTATCCCCAGTGATGATATTTACGCACCCCATGAGATACTCATTTAAGGCTGATTTGACCTAGGGGAGGCCTAGGACATGTTCAAATGAGACACAATGCACTCCTGGTGTTATCCGTGGCTGGGAATCAAACCTAGGTGGCGGGATTTACTACCGAACTACCACACTACCGTTCCCCATATAATCACGTTGATAATTGTGATTAAACAAAAACCCACGCACGTAAAAACATGCACCTTTACATAAAGAGCCAGGCAGAGACGTGCATACACATACACCCAAACATATGGACAAAACAAAGCCAAGGATCTCCCCCCCCAACCCCCCGTATAGCCTTAACAGACCGTTGTGGCAAGCGCTGTTCGCGGGCATCTATGAAGACCGGCACGGTACACGAGGAGATAGGTGGCTAGTATCACGCCAGAAACATGGACAAACACACTCAACGTGTGAAGGAAAAGGCGCTCCATAGAGATTATTGACATAAGTCATGGGGTCATTGAGGTTGAGTGCAGTGCTGGACTATGAACCGGGAGGCGAGGTGGTCGTGTGCACTACGAATCTGGTTACGTGAGCCATGGCTAACTTCTGTGGGCGAGTGATCTCTGAAATAGTCCTGCGCTTACAACTATCATCCTTCGTTCAGAAATGAATTCACAATATGTTTTGGTCAAAAACAATATAATAAAAATTGTAAGCAGCCTGTGGCTTTGGCCAGCAATGTTCAGCATGGGCATTATCCAGGTGGGCTGTTTGCAGCCTTTATCGCTGTGTTTGATCTATCATTTCATCTTTGTGTGTGTGGGGAGCGGGGGTGTATCGGTTAGCATGCTCCACTCTGAACCTGGCGACCCGAGTTCGATTCCCGCTCACGGTCAATACCAGTGACGATTATCTGAACAGGTGGACTCAGCCTCAAATGAGTACCTGGTGCGTTGTGTAAACATCGCCACTAGGGAGACAAAGGCGGCCGGGCGTGGTGCTGGCCGCCCAACCCCTCGTGTGCCGTGTCGGCTTTCATATGTGCTCGCTAACAGCACTTGCCCTAACAGTTTCTTAAGGTTATACGGGGGATCTTTGTCTTTTTGTGTCGCAGTGGTTTTCACTGTGGAACGAACCTGGCCACCCGAATTTTATTCCCAGCTTTAGGAAAATGTAACAAATAAAACATATCGGGTTGGTATTCCGGAAAATGTCATGATCTTATTCAAGCATATGGCAACGCCATTATGTAAGAATTTAACGAGGAGACACGTTTCAAAGCATCGTAAACTGTTCCCCTATGTTTGAGCTAAGTTATGCATGCAATCCTGCTATTGGGGTGTTATGAAAACATTTGGCACTGATAAACGACACGTAGCGGTGTTAAAACAAGAAGCTGTAAATGGGAGAGATATACTGTTCCTTTTAAAAGCTGCTATGGTCCAGTTCATGATATACTGGGGAACGGTGTTAATGCGTCTTTATTTACAGAACATTTTACTTCCGTGTCTATGCACTGCAAGCAACTTACATTTGTGTAGTAATGCTTGCTTACATAACAGTTGCAGCTGAAACACACACATACTCATTTTAACCTCGTGTTATTATTACTGTTTTATACGTGATATTTTCTGTTACGTTAAAAAAGGTGAAAAAAGAAAGCTGTTTACTGCGGAAATGTAGAGGGGGTGGATATTGCCAATCCTATTTTCCGCATGGGAAAACATTAGCGGAAAATCGTGGATTATTGAAAGAATTGTCGCTCAACTCCTATCCACTAAAAAATATAGAAATAATTGAAGTTATAGTGTACTTTCCTAAAGTGCGGTCTGGGAAAAAAAGTAAGTGAATACCCATGCACAGCCCATGGGTAAATGGTTGAAATTGCCGCATGACCCCATAACTGGCACATAATTAGAAGATCATTTCAGTAGCTACTGTAGAGAGACACAAGGAGATAGACAGATGGCGATACAAACACGAAGATACAACGAGATTAAAAAAACAGGCATAGATACACACATATAGAAAGAGAGATGGAGATAGAGACACACAGAGAGAATATAGAATAAGGATTGGGCACTTAAATGCCCCAGCATCTGGTCACTGACAGTGACCAGCCATAGCGTGTCACAGCAATGCCCACCACAATCATCATCAGTTGCAGTTTATCGGATCGCAGCAATCACGATATATGGCAACGTGCATTTAAAACAATCATCTAACAGCACACACAATGACATACCATGTATCAAGAAAAATGGCACGGCGAATTGAGTTAGTCCACAGCCCAGCGAGTCAGGTACCATAACAACGTAGTGTGACGTGCCCAGTCAGGGTCTGTTACGGTTGCTTGGAGAGTGTGTGTATATTCCCATTGATTTTAGCATGAGTGTTGCCATCAATAAAACGTGTACATTCTTTCAATATCATAAAATATTATGATGAATTTATTTAATCAGTCACATTAATGCTGAATATGTACATGGATTCGCTATTTTTTTTAAGAATAAAGATTTATTGTGAAAAAAGAGCTGAAAGTCTCACCTCATGTCATTTTGAGTCAAAAGATAAGCAATTAAAATAACATGCTTTTTAAATACCATCAGTCTTTTTGGCATTTCAACGTATGATTAGTACGCATATTTGAATATACAAGCCACATTTGTCAAATTCAATAAATGTCACTCGGGACAGCGGGTCATTCTTTTGTGAAGTAATATTCGTTTTTTCTTTTATTTACGTGCACATTGTCTCCACTCACGATATGAAGATTGATTTAAGATGTGGCTTAATTGTTACAAATCATACTCATGAAGATCTTGTCAGCTAGTCAGTAAGCAACTACTTGTCAATACCTCCCCAAACAAATATTGCAACATTTGTAGCAAGTTAAATAAAGCACAAGAAAGTAGCATAAAAGGAGCCCAGAGAGGGAGCTCGAGGCTTGCCGTGGTCGTTAAACGTCTACGCTAGATATTGCGTTACGAAGGATAGTAGTTTGCCCATCTCAGTCAGTGCTGTCAGTGTTAGACGGCTAGTGTCATGTACAGGCTAGGCTGAGCTACTGTGGAGAGTGTGCGGACGAGACCGTGGAAGTTGTTAATAAAGAAAGTGCCTCCTAGAAACTCTGAATTGACACTCCTACTGGTGGCAGAAGTGGTTGAGAAAATTCAATAGTCGTTAGGGTATAGTAGCAATGTCGAAGTTATCAAGGAAGAGGAACCCACCCATAGTGTCATCAGAGGACGAGAATGGTGAGATGGTCATCCCTCCTCAAGCCGCAGGACCCTGGTTACAAACCCCGTGGGCGCAGGAGCGGTGACTGCGGATCAGCTGGAGAGGAGCACCGATCATCCGGAGACGCGAGACTAGGATGGGTGGCGCGAGGTGGTTGGCCGCCTCGACCTGCTCCTTCTGACCGTTGGCCAACTGGTCGTGCAGCTCTCCGCGTCCACGCCTGCTGTTCAAGGGACGGCGAGTGGGCTACGGGGCTCGCCGGAGCTGCCACTGGCAGCAGCGGTTCCCGCGGTGGAGACCACGAGGTTGCCGGGTGCTATTTTACCCGCAGAGGGTATGGCGTGGCCGGCAGGCACCATTTGGAGCGGGACACAGGACGACGTTAATGTGGCGAGGCAAGAGGCTGCGTGCTGACCACGACGGCTTTCTCCTGTTCGGGAGCTCGTGGCGGCGGAAGGAAATTGGACGGAGCTCCGTCATCGCTTCGCAGCAGCTTGGTTGTCCGTCGGATGGACGGAACAGGAGGCCCTGCGAGCTCTACCGACGGCCCTCAACGATGATGCGTTGGCGGTGTTTCAGGCCATCCTGGAAGGTGATCGGTCAATTTCCAGCAGGCATGCGTCCAAATGGCGGCGGTCTTCGACCTGCCCTATAGCGCCCGCAGGAGATTTTTGCACTGGAAATAGGGGGAGGCCGCTCCTCAGGCTTTGAGGCAAGAGGCATATCCCCACATGGACCACTCAGCGCTCGATCCCCTAGCAGTGGAAAGGCAGCTGTCATTGGCATGGGAGTTGAGGGTCATCCCGACCATCACGGTGAACGACAAATTGACGTCCTTGAAGGTAGCCCAGTGGATTCAGGCCCACGGAAGCATGCAGCAATGGCCCAAGGTGGCGGCTTGGACGGAATATGCCAAGGCGCAGGGGCCCACTTGCCGGAAGGTGGAGTTAATGGATGCGGTATGCGGCTATGGGTTGCGTGGGAAGGGCCGCTACAGAAGGCCGACGGGATGGAGTTGGCGAGAAGGGCAGCCCCTTCTGCACCAGGGTCCCACGGCCACCTGCTTTAGGTGCGGTCGGCCAGGCCACGTCGTAATAGAGTGCCGGAGTGTTAATTCAACACCCTGCCTGCTTATGCTCAAGCCCCACAAGATCCGAGCCTCTGATTCCGGAATATATTCCGAGGTCGCCATGTTCGAGGGATCGGAGGCTGGAGCCCGGTCAAGTGATGCTATTTGAATGCAGGAAGGGGCCGAGCCCTTTGTGTTCCTGGGAAGCCCAAGAAGTACAAGATCCTGTCCAAGGCGGGGGACTGGCATCATGGACTCGGTTCGCATGAGTAATGTCCGGTGAAGCGGATTCTGCCTTGTACTGGTTAAATTGAGGAATAATGGCATGTGAGGGATAATGGGTGTTGAGAGGGGGTTGTGTGGTGCCGTGTAATTGAGATGGCGGGGGTTGTTGTTGTTGTTTATGGGGTTTTTTTTTCCTTGTGCCGCGTGCCGAGTGTTATGGCAGTTGTGTTGTCGGTTCGCGGGGGACGTCACGGTTGTGCTGTGCGGCACGCCGATATGCTCGGAGGGAGCAGGTGTTGGGTTGGGGATGCACGGGGAGTATCTCGGTTATGGGTTTGAATAATTGTTGTTTTTTGTGTTGGGGTTTAATTGTTTTGATATTCCTCGTTTGTGGGAGTTGCTCTGCCTGTCCACCCAGTTGCATTGCTGGTATCAGCCAGGACGGCTGTTTTTTTTTAAAACAAGGGGGGGGGGGTGATGTAGTGTAATAGTGCCGGCAGTGACAACTGTGGTGGACAGATAGTACACACGCCGGTGAGAGTGTGCACGGTGTGTGGGCAAAGGGGAGGAACTAGGGTAAGGTCCCGGAGGACCCCGTCTGGAGGCCCCTGGATCCTGCTGTCATGGTGGAGCCAGGCCACGCTGGTCTCGTCCTTGCTGCCTTCTCATCGCCGTCGTCGCTAAACGTCTCCGCTAGTTATTATGCTACGAAGGATAGTAGTTGGCTATCTCAGTCAGTGCCATCAGTGTTAGATGGATAGTGTAATCTACAGGCTAGGCTGAGCTACTGTGGAGAGTGTGCGGACAAGACTGAATAGTTGACACTACACATACACTAGTTATTATCTACATTTTAAATATATTACACAATTTGTGAAACTGTGAGTCAACCTGTCTGAGACATCGGAAAAAAAACTCTACACGGTCAATAACACTGCCTTCAAAGAATACAGTATTGGACATGTTTCTGTCAATGGCCCTTCTTCAGAGCACATTGAGGCCCGAGAGATAGAGGTAATTTTAATATCAGATTTCTTTATATATTAAATCTAATATTCATGTACTATTAATGTTAATAGTACATTAACATTACCTCGCTGGCATCTCTATTTAGGTGAGTATATTTTTCCTTTCCACACAACATTCGCTCACTCTGAAAGAGAGACAATGACTCAGAGGCGCGAGAAGGAACAACAGACAAGCAGGAAACACAATCAGGTGGTGAGACAGTAACAAATTCCTCCGAAGCTCTGCGATCCCCTAAAAATCAAGGTGTTATCGACCATTTGATGTGTTGACATGCGAGAAAACCCATGCGTGTGAGGAGGCAATATTGTCCTTTATAGAAGGAACAGGTGGAGTGCACATTGCTGTACTGCCGTCTGCTGGTTAGCCAGTGTATGACACTCATGGGGAGGGAGGTTCAAAACACCTTTGTGATCCACCAAACCTCATCTCCAGTGCCGGATTAATAGCGTGCACCACCAATGCCTGTGTTGATCATGAATGTGTTCGGTTTTAGGGCAGTGTCATTAACAAATGTGTTCATTTTGTATTGCTAATTGCATCTGCGCACCACTGTCAATTACCAATTTGTAAAATTTTGGAGGCAGGTAGGAGCTCATTCTGACTGGAAGGAATCAGGGTCTTATTCACCTATATGATGAGCATGCATGACCTATGTCATGCAACTTAGGTTAAAAAAGATTGTGACCAAAAACATTTACCATAAGGAGGTTCATGCATTTCTAAATTTCCTTCCCATTTCTCAATTTTTTGTAGATAACATGCACCATGTTTTTCTATCTGTTCACATGCAATGTTGAGATCAGATGTGACCGGGTGGTGGAGGGCAAAGCCGAATGAGGTTTTATGTCACTCATGTAATGCAGTTTTAGATAATAGGCAAGTAATTAGTGCACTTATTTTTATGCTTTAAGAATAACTTATCATAGCTCTAGTTTTGTTCGTATTTGTATTCCCAACCACACTCCGTTTTCACTTGATATGCTGGCTTCATTGAAACATTTCAACCTCAGTAGAAAACAATGTCAATGCTCTTTTGCGTGTAAATGTTTTCCCTATCTGAGCACACTTATTCTATGTCATTTTCATTATATGCTGGCCTAAGAAATGCTTCATGTGCACATTATTTGATACAATTTTAAGAGGGGCTTTAAATGATTTAGTTCAGTCGAAGCTATTAAAAAAACTTTAAACAAATTTGATTCCATCCTGTTATAAATTAAAAGGATATATACAAGTCAAATGACTAATGAATACTCAATATTCACTGGGAAAAAATCCAGATGGTAACAGGTTGCTTGGTGTTCTATAATGCACAGCCTTACCTGCACTTTTCTTATCAATGCAATGATTGAATGGTGCAGAAGCTATAGACGTACGTGTTAACTGCGGCCAAACACACCACAGTAAAAATCCATTGAGATAGGTGAAATAGCTGATCTGTTTTGCCATACGTGAGCATAAAACTGTGCCTAATATTGTTTCCAGAAATTAACATAGGGGGTACGCGCAGTCTCCCTACTTGCAAAGAGGTCCGTTCACAAGTCGAATGGTTCATAATAATTTACGTTATTTAAATGCCCATACGATCCATGTTATAAAATGTGTCACGGTTCAACAAAAAAGGAAAGCATTGTTAAACTGATAAATAACAAGAAATAAAGTGTGGGTACACTCACCCGTTCAAATGATGTCTGGTCAGTGTGGAAGAATAGGTCAAACACAAGGAAGCAATCTCAAAGGTGGCGTTTGATTTTTAATATTTGGGGGGGGGGGGGGGGGGGGGACAGGGGTTCGCTTTGTCCCTCACATGAGGAGCCGAGGGTGTGTATAATTATGTATTTTTAAAAATCTTATTAGTAAACTGCTGGAAATAAATTAATAAAGGTGCCCAGTTTGGGCGGCGCATTGCCCCGCCCCACAAAGCTCCGCCCATGAGCTGTCGCTTTATTGGAAGCCCTTCCACCAACAGTCGTGCAAGTAATTGCAGGGATGCAACTTTACCTGTAGATGGCTAAAAATTCAGTGATGTTTCTGAAAGTCATCATTTTATATTCAACCACTTTACAAGAGTAATGAAGAGCATTAATATCACGCATCGATAAGCAGTGACATATCTAATTTTAAACATGTTTGACAAAATGTAAACATTTGTTGTAAACATCAAATGGAGCAGTCTCAATATATCAATTCAAAAAATGTCTTGCTGTGGTTTTCACACCTGATGATGATTGCTTGTGTTGCAGTCGAAACGTCGTGATAATTTTATTGTTTTATGTTTGTATTATTTTATTGTTTCCCTTCTACGTGATTTTACCGAAAGAACCAAGAATATGACTCCCTGCAGTCACGAAAGCTTTAAATCAAAAAATTCAAAAGGCGTTGTTTATGTAGCATTTTAAGAATGATGGACTACCTTCCGTTCCAGATGCCACACATTTATTGAAAACGTTTTTAATAAGAATATTTTTTTGTCATTGATAAGATAGGCTTCCTACCTTGGCATGATTTGTAAACATGTTATAAAGCTAAGATGATTCCAAGTAGATGCTATGAAATGGCTTTAAGTACTGCAAGACACTATACAATGGAGGGCCTAGGATTCTTATACGTTGTGGTTATTGCAGTGTTCATTGTAATGCTGTGTGGGCGGAGTTAGATTAGCATGTTACCAGCCCCCACCCGGAGGAGGGAGGGGGGGCTGGTGGAAACAAACACTAATTAATCCAAACGGTAAACAAGTGCCGCAGGCAAGTTGCGCCGCCGTGCACCGAGCTGCACCATGCCAGCCTTAATAAGACTCAGTCCTGGCGAGATGGCGTCCACTCGGGCTCTGTCTCCTGGATAGACCTGTTTCTTCACCTGAGGAAGGCCGCTTGTGTTGTGGCCGAAACGTCGTGAGAATTGTATTGTCTTAATTTGTTTCATTGTTTTATTCTCATTCTACGTGACTTTACCGAAAGAACCAAGAAGATGAATCCTTGTAGTCACGGAAGCTTTAAATCGAAATTTAACCACCTCTACGGGGAGGGATTCCACACAACTTTAGATCCTTCAACAAACTCCGAGATAAGAAGGCTAAACTAATCGAGTCTCTCACCATTCTGAAGATATGCTGCGACTCTAAGGTAATACCAACCGCATTTACACTGACCTCTGCTGCTGCAACTTCTTTTAATGCAAAACGAATTCTTGCTAGAACTAGCCTAGCTCTTATACCAAAAAAAATCAGACTGACACGCACCGAACTAGATCAGTTAGACAAGACACTCTACAAATCACACTTAACATTGACAGCAACAATGTCTACAACGGATTGGGAATATGTAGACAATATAACTACCTCTTCGGCTGCCACTATGTCGACCAAATGTAAGGACAATTTGATTTCCAAATTCAATCGCCTTTCCAAAAAATCGGATCCACACACCGAAAAGAGAGACGTTAACAAAGTTGTAATTAATCGCAGTAACAGTTCCATTTCTGATGGCTTGAAATCCGTTGTAGCTAAAGGGCTAAACTTTGCTGTCACACCGAGACACATACCAGTTAATGATATCATTGCCCATTTCGACGTTGCACTCAAGGGCATGGGTCACATCGCTGCAGACGTAGCAAGATCTGAAATCGCTGCAACCCTCAAAAACGCTAATATGCCACCTAGCAACATCAGCAAAGATTAACGCTTTGAATTATCTCAATTAAAAAAGAGAGATGACATTGTCATCCTCTCAGCCGACAAGGGCAATACCATTGTCATCATGGACAAAATAGAATATAACAACAAAATTCAAGAACTACTCAACGATGGCAGCTATACAAAAATAAGAAGAGATCCCACCAACAACCTGGTTACCAAAACGAACAAAATCATCTCTGATTCAACAGCATTAATTGATCAGACCAAACAGTTCTCGTTGAAACCCTCTGCTGCCAGACCACCATGATTATATGGCCTTCCAAAGATACACAAAGAAGATACACCCCTGCGTCCCATCATCTCCACTGTCAACTCCCCCACCTACAAACTGGTGCGTTTTCTGGCTGATATACTGCGACCTTTCACTGTAAAAACCACCTCTGCGGTACTAAATTCTACTCACCTGGTATCGACAATCAAGGGCATTTCCCTGTCCCCAGACGACCTGCTTGTAAGTTTTGATGTGGTGTCCTTATTCACTAAAGTTCCGGTACCTGACACCATCGCAATCATTGAAGACCTGGTTAATCAAGGACTACATACGGAGGTACCCCCCCCTTGTGAGACATTGCTTAACCAACACATACTTCACCTGGAATGGAACTTTCTACAAACAGACTGATGGCACCCCAATGGGCTCCCCCTTATCTCCAGTGGTAGCCAACGTGTTCATGGAAAAATTTGAAACTGACGCCATCCAGACTGCCACTCTACGCCCGACCTTATGGAAGAGGTACGTAGATGACACCTTTGTTATCTGGCCACATGGCTAGACCAATTCCTCGACCACATCAACTCCATACACCCAGCCATCAGATTTACCATGGAGGTCGAAAAAGAAGGCAAGCTACCCTTTTGTATGCCTTAATTAAAAGGAGACCTGATGGTTCAATGAGCCACTCGGTCTACAGGAAAGCGACCCATACGGATGCTTACTTGAAACCGAATTCCCACCACCATCCATCCCAGAAGAACTCCCTCATCAAGACTCTATACCACAGAGCCCAATGCATTTCCGACCAGGATCACATTGCCAGTGAACTCAAACACGTACACCAAGCTCTCAAGGCTAATGGTTACTCCGACTACACAATCCGCAAAGCCATCACTCCAGTCATGAAGAAGGATCCCCTTGAGGAGCCATTCAAAACCATCACCTTACCCTACATTGCGGGGGTCACAAAAAATATCTCCAAAATCCTGAACAAACACACGATCCAGGTCCGATTCAATACAGTACATAATATCCGTGATCTGGTTCTTTCTGTAAAAGATGCTGTTCCAGACATACAGTACCCGGGTGTTTACAAACTAAAGTGCCTCTGTGGTAGCAGCTACATTGGAGAAACCAAACGACATATCTCAGACCGCATTCGCGAACATAAAGCAGACTTGAAACACGGTAGGACGAACTCCTCTGCCGTGGCAGATCACTGTTATAATTCAGTGGGCTCACATGACATTGACTTCTCCAAGACGGAGGTTCTTTGCAAGCCAACCGGCTACCATGAGAGATTCGTTCATGAGGCCATCCACATATACAAGCACAGAGCCAATTTCAACCGAGAAGATGGTTTCTGGCTTAGTAACCATTGGAAAGATGTTTTAAACCATTTCGGTTCTTAATTAATTGTATTTCACGGTGACCTTCAGACCGCAGCCCTTTCTCGCTGGCATTGCCTCTTAATACCTCTCACACCACGGTTAATGGTATGGTTTGTAACATGGAGCATACCAATTAATAGTATAACATTGTCATGTTTAACTTTACTCACAAGGCAAGATATAGCATCGTAATTGCGTAGTGAATATACATTAGTGTGGTAAATAGTTGGATTAATAGAATAAGACATAGTATAATGTTACAATGTCTAATATTTTTATAGTCTAAAGTATAGGGTAGTATAAAGTAACGCTTTGTATAATTCAAAGGTGAATTGGTCAATGTTATAACATGCAGTTTGGATTGGAAGGTATGGTATTGTCTTGCATAGTGGTCCTCATGGCATGTCATGGTGCAGCTCGGTGCACGGCGGCGCACCTTGGCTGTGACACTTGTTTACCGTTTGTATTAATTAGGGTTTGTTTCCACCAGCCCCCCCTCCCTCCTCTGCCCCGGGTGGGGGCTGGTAACATGCTAATCCAACTCCGCCCACACAGCCTTAATAAGACTCAGTTCTGGCGTGACGGCGTCCACTCGGGCTCTATCGGCTGGATATACCTGTTTCTTCACCTGAGGAAGGCCGCTTGTGTTGTGGCCGAAACGTCGTGAGAATTTTATTGTCTTCATTTGTTTAATTGTTTAAATTCTCATTCTACGTGACTTTACCGAAAGAACCAAGAAGATAATATTAAACTGTCGTGAATCTCATTCAGCTAAAAATAAATTATGTTACACAGTAAGTCATCAGACATCTAAAATTATGATCTGCAGTGGCAAATAAAATATGTAACTTGAGGTAGTCCACAAGAAACATGCTTTCAAAATCAAAAGTTGAATGAACCATTTGTAACGTCAAGAATAGATTAGCTTTGACAGCAGGTACAAGTGGCTATTTCTCAAGTTAAATCCCTGTATATTTTCACGTGCTTTGATTATTTATTACTAGCGGTAAGTACCTGGCATTGCACGGGCGAAAAAGGCAGACACACACACATGCAATTACACACAGACATTGACCCACACACATAGAAACACATCGACTTAGACGCACACACACACATATGGATAAACCCAGGATGGATCGTTAGTAGGCCAGCCTAAAAGTTTATAACCGGCGAAGATGTTACATTAGGTGGGTGCACGTTTCGAAAGCCTAGAGAAGGGAGGGAATTACCGTGGCTGAGAAGACCTGGAGCTTCATGCGGAGCGAGAGACCAGGTAGCTTCCACACAGCATAACACAGCCGATGAAAAGATAATGGTGCTCAACTGACTTGGAGTGAGACCTCTGCTGTAAAACCGGAGCCGGTCATGAGCACACTGGGCAGGTATGGGAATCTCTGCAATCTCTCCACAACTGCTGCATCACCAATTGTGAGTTGTGGGGGTGGATTGTCTGATGGTATAAAATACCCAGGCAGGTGCTTAGTTTTGATGGGGCTGATGGTAAGGCCCAACCTCTTAGTGCCAAGCTCCAGGTTCAGCAGCAGTGCCTCCAACTCCTCCTCTGAGTGAGCAGCAATCACCAGAGCATCGGCATACAAAACATGGTTGATCAAAAGGGAGCCATCTCTTGACCGCACCTGGGCATCAATCAGCCTCCCGTTGTATCTGTAGCATATGGTAATTCCTCCGGTACAGCCATTGAAGGCTTCACAAACTACGTGGTCAAAAAATATGTTAAATAATGTGGGAGGCAGAGGACATCCCTGTCGCACCCCAAGGTGTAGAGGGAATGGCTCTGAATGATGGGCACGTAGTTTGACTTGGGGCCGCTCACCATCAGGAAGGTCCTTAAGGATCGTGAGCAAAGGGTGAGGGACTCCGAAAGCATGAAGAACAACCCAGAGACCAGGCCCTACTTATGGTACCATAGGCCTTGACCAGGTCAATAAAGCACATACATTCACTCACACGCACACATGGACCTACAGACACGCAAAGAAATGGACTGACTCACATGGAGCCACGCACACAAAGCGACAAACACAAACGCCCATGGACTGACACACACAGACATATCGACTCACACACACAAACACATGGACTTACACATACACATATGGACTCACACATGCATAGATATCCACTTTAGATACACACACATGGAGTTACACACATATATCGACGTACACACATACAGCGACTCACACACAGACATACGTGGACTAACACACATTGACGTAAACACACATATGTACTTACACACACCTATCGACTAAGACAAACACACATGGACTTAAACACACATACATAGACTGACACGCACATCGGCCTACAAATACACATATGGACTGTGACACACAGACATCTACTTTAGATACACACACATGGATAAACACACACATATCGAATCACACATACACATTGACTTACACACATCGAGTGACACACACATGTATGGACTTACACACACGTGGACTAAGACACACACATATATGGACTGACACACACATACACATCGACGTACACACACACATCGACTGCCACACATAGACACACAAACGAACATTGACTTACACACTCAGATGGAGCCATGCACACACATCAACTAACACACACCCATGGACTAACACACACACAGCGACTGATACGCACACAAATGGACTGACATGCACACTTGGACTGACACACAAACACAATCACTTGGACGTACACACACACATCGGGCGTTGTTCAATCGAAAAAGAGAGACACACACATGGACTTAAACACACGTATGGACCTATACGCACACACATATGGACTCAAACACAGACACACACATCAACGTGCACAGCAATCCCCGAAGATGGCAAAGCTATCAGTATGGCAGTACTCCGTATGAGTAAATAGCATGACATGAGCAATGGAAACAATGGAAATGCATTGAAGAAATAAGCAGAAAGTGTCAATTAAAGAGCAGCAGTACGCACAGGTAAGTTAAGAAGCAGGCTACAGTTTAGATTATAGACTGCCAGTACGCCGACTCAATGACATAAGCATTGCTACAGTCGACAAAAAGCGTCAATACGGGCAGCAGATGAAAAAGCAGAATACAGTCGACATGAAAGGCTGGCAGTACACTGAGTGAGGTAAAATTAGCAGTGTAGATAATAGATTGGTAGTGCACTGACGTCAAATAATCAGCACGCAGCAAACCACATGACAGACTGGCAGTAGACCGTCGCAGCGTGATAAAAGTATAGCTAAAAAAGGGAATATTTATCAAGCTAATAATGAAAATGTTGTTTTGTGCACACAAACATCATTATTGTAATATCTGGCAACGTATTTGTTTCATAATAGTAAACAATGAACCTGGGTTGTTATCTGCACACAAACATAATTATTGTAATATGTGGCAACTTATAAGTTTCATAATAGTAAACAATGAACGTGAATTCTTATCTGCACACAAACATTTATTTATATCTGGCAAGTTATTAGTTTCAGAATAGTAAACAATGAAGTAGAGTTCGTATATGCACACAAAAATTATTGTAATATCTGGCAACGTATTAGTTTCTTAATAGTAAACAATGAACGTGAGTTCTTATCTGCACACAAACATTATGACAGTAATCTTTGCCAACTTATTAGTTTCATAATAGTAAACAATGAAGCCGAGTTATCTGCACACAAACAAAATTATTGTAATTGTGGTGCCACAACAGCGAAGCCGCTCCGTCGAAACCGGGGCAGTCGCTGTGCTGCTGCGACCGAGAAGCCACCCGGCTCCCATCACAGCACTTCCCCCGCCACCTAAACACACACACATTCAAGTAGGGCCTCATGGGGAGGGGAGAGGGGGGGCACCTGCCCTGAGTTTTTACCCGAGAGGCCCCCTCGTGGGGGTGCTCCACGGTTTCTCAGGGTCAGGGAATTGGCAGGCCCCCCCCCCCCCCCCCCAGGCCAAATGGCACTGTGGCGCCGTGGCTTAACTTAGAATTAAATGACCACGGCGAACTCACTGAGAACCGCAGTGAGGAGATGCCCAGGACACACGCGGACCAGCAGACAGGTGGGGAGCGGGGCAGCGCGGGTTAAGCGTCTCTACCCATGGTGCACCGCGGGTTAGCGTCTCTACCCATGATGCACCGCGGATTAACGGCCCTACCCATGATGCACCGCGGATTAACAGCTCTACCCATGATGCACCGCGGATTAACGGCCTGACCCGTGATGCACCGCGGATGGGCGGTGCGAGGGCTTTGAAAGGAGCATTAAAAGGGACGCTTTGGGGAAGCACGGGGCCATTTTTATTTGACTGGAGATCAACAGGAGGGAGGGATCGAGGAGCCGTCACCTGACTGTTACTCGGTCGGTGGCACGCAATAAGTAAATAATTTAAAAAAGAATGCCACAAATTTGTTAATTAAACTACTTTAAAGTTTAGGGATGAGAAAACGGAATAGCCTACACCCACCCCGGGGCTTAGGGCGTGCTGCCTGGAAATTTTTTTGGATGTCAAGCCCATCGTCGGAGAGCCAAATCCATTGCAACCACGCATGCGCGGAAACTTTTTTTTATATAAGATGTTATTAGTTTGAAAACAACTGAAATCACATCCACCAACCTTGTGCTTTTAGAAAAAAATATTTTCACAATTTTAACTCCCATTCAAAACCCGAAAAAAGTAATAGGATAGCCCAAATAAAGCTCATTACAAAAGGAGAAAATTAATAACAGCGTAACTTCAGGAACTCTCAGCATCTATTTTAATGTTACTAGAATTTTGGCAGACCTGCTGCATGGCCACCTTATTGCAGCTCCTGCGGAGAGCTTTTCGTCAACTGATCCTTATGGCGGTACCCCGGGGTACCAAATAATAAAAAATGGCCGAGGCAATTAAATATTTAATTTCTGGGACACTATTTTTCCCAGGAGTGTACTTCACTCCGCGACTGGGGTACCAATCCAAAATCAGCGGTACTCCGTGATGTCGAAACGCAGCGAGGACGATTGCGCTGAAACCCTGAACGCTCGCGTATGCACCGTAGTGCATTGTGTACAGCTCGTCGAGATGAGTCGATTGTCGCATCGCCGACCATCGACAGACTAAAAATGACTGCATCACGGACATTATGCGAGAGCCGGGGTACTCAGCGACTGCGGCAACGAGAGACGTCAAGGCACGACTGCTCCACGTGGCACCAACATCACGAGCTCCCTGTTTGGCTTCCCCCTCGCCCTCGTCGACTATGCGGCACTGGTTGCGGCGGCGGTTCTGGCCTGCGGCCGCGGCTCCCACGGCTCCCGTCACTCAGTGGTCGCAGCGCCATCGTCGAGAAGCCGGAGCAGCGCCTGGGAGCCGTGGACACCCTCCACATTTACAAGACACCGGGCATCTGGGTGCAAGCTAGCTCTAGCTCCACACCTGGATAATGCCACCGCTCCACTCCACCGCCGACTTCCACTCAATCAATAACCACCTTCATTTGGACTGCATTGACATTCACTGAGAAACTGGACTAATTCGCCATCCGCTTCACAGAGGCACTGGTCGTATGTTCAATTACAATTACTCAACCCCAAACTCCATTCTATCCATCTGGTCCTGTTTGCGCACCACAACTTCCTCAATACGTCATCACAACATACGACACGTGCACCTAACCAATCTCCACCCATCCCTCGGTCCTCTCAATTCACCACGAAGCAAAGTCACTTGAAACTGGCTTTGCGCAACACCCGCTCACTAAACAATAAAAGCCTCATTTTTAATTAATTCATTATTGACAATAACCTAGATTTTCTCTGTATCACTGAAACTTGGCATAAACCTATGGACTAATTCGCACTCAACCAGACTACACCTACAGGATATACATACATGGACAAACCTCGATCTGAGGAGCGGGGAGGTGGTGTCGCTGCAGTGTACAGAAAGGACATTAAAAGATCCACCATCTCCATCCCTGCTGTTCAGCCCTTTGAACACATCACTTTCAAACTCTCTGGTCCCACTCCTCTGGTCACTGCCATAATCTACCGACCCCCCAAACCAAATCCTTCCTTTCTCTCTGACTTTTCTGACTTTTTAACTCAGTTATCTGCCATCTCACCTTCTGTTCTGCTCCTGGGAGATTTCAACATCCACATTGACACTGACTGTAAATTTGCTACTGAATTCCTGGAACTGCTACACTGCTTCAATTTCACCCAACATGTCAACTTTCCAACCCACAGCCGTGGTCACATTTCGGATCTGGTCTGCTCTACTGGTCTCACCATACCGCTCCTCGAGTCACACAACCTCAACATCTCTGACCACCTGGCAATCACCATGAACATTGATCTCCCTATTTCTACAACCAAGGACAAAAGGACAATTTATGTCAGAAATCTTTTTTCCATCTCTAGTCCTGCCCTTTCAGCCTCTCTTGCCAGCAAAATATCCTCCTCCCCCCCCCCACCCGTGACTGACAACCCTTCCGACCTCATCAACTACTACAATGAAACACTCTCCACCAGTCTTGATCATCTGGCTCCCATCAAAATTAAAACTGTCTCATTCACTCACTCTGCTCCCTGGTACACTCCTATTCTGCACAAAATGAGATCCCGTAAGCGTCAGCTTGAAAGACACCATAAGAAAACTGGTTTAACTGTTCATCTACAAGCTTACACAGATTACCTTCAGCAGTATAAGGAAGCTCTTAACACTACCTGGTCCACCTACTACTCACACCTCATACATTCTGGTTCTACCAACCCGAAGGCACTTTTCTACACGGTAAATAATCTTCTCAAACCCAGTGACAATATCGTCAACTCATTCACAACTGATAAATGCAACACCTTTCTATCATTCTTTCAGACCAAAATTGACACCATTTACACCAACCTGTCCTCTTCTTCTGCCACCACTGTCTGCTCTGTCATTCCATCATTTGTTCTCCCCCCCTACACCTCTCAGCCACTGTCTCAGTTCTCCCAAGTGTCGCCGGGGGAGCTGTCTAAAATATTGACAGGGATGAAAACATCAACATGTGTCCTGGACCCCATCCCATCCAACCTCATTAAAGACTGTTTACCAGCTATCTCCACACTCATCACAAAAATCATTAACTCCTCTCTCAGCTCTGCCTCAATCCCACGTTCACTCAAACTGGCTGCTGTCACCCCCATTCTCAAAAAACCTGGACTTGACCCCAACATTATGTCAAACTTTCGGCCCATTTCCAATCTCCCCTTTCTGTCTAAGATACTGGAACGCACTGTTGCCAAACAACTCAAAACCCACCTCTCCTCAAATGACCTGTTCAAACCATTTCAATCCGACTTCCGTTCACAACACAGCACTGAAACAGCCCTCCTCAGAGTTACCAACGACATCCTCCTCTCCGCAGACTCTGGTCACCTCAGCATCCTCATCCTCCTGGACCTCACTTCAGCTTTTGACACTATCAACCACACCATTCTGCTCTCTAGCCTCAAATCTTCCCTCAGCATCACTGGCACCGCCCTCTCCTGGCTCCAATCAAATCTCACCGACAGACATCAGTTCATCCACATCAACAACTGCACCTCCTCCACCGCTCCGTTGTCCCAAGGTGTCCACCAGGGCTCGGTGCTTGGTCCTTTGCTCTTCATGCTATACCTGCTTCTCCTTGGCAACGTCATTCGCCACCATGGTCTTAACTTTCACTGCTATGCCGATGATGTCCAGCTCTAAATCTCCACCAAATCTATCACCTCCGCCACCCACTCCACTCTCTCTAACTGCCTCGCTGGCATTAAATCGTGGATGCACACCAATTTCCTTAAACTTAACTGCGACAAAACAGATATGATCATCATCGGCCCCAAATCTATCACTAAATCCATTCGCAGTTTCTCCGTCACTGTCGACACCTACACCCTGTCTCCATCCCTTCAAAGTCGCAACCTTGGAGTCATTTTTGACAATAACCTCTCCTTTGAACACCACATAAAACAAATCACCAGAACTGCCTTTTTCACCTCAAAAACATCTCCAGACTTCGCCCATCACTATTTCTCCGCTGCAGAAACCCTCATCCACGCCTCCATCACCTCCAGAATCTACTACTGCAACAGCATCCTATACAGCACCTCAACCAAAACATTAAATAAACTCCAGTACATCCAGAACTCTGCTGCTCGTCTGCTCACTCACACCTGCACCGGTGACCACATTACTCCTGTCCTCCAGAACCTCAATTGGCTCCCGGTCCCACAACGAATTAAATTCAAAATCCTCCTCCTCACACATAAAGCCCTTCATAACCGGGCCCCTTCCAACCTCACTGACCTGCTCCACCGCCACAACCCATCCCATAGCCTTCGCTCATCTGACGCCAACCTCCTGACTCCACCTCTCAGGACCAAGCATCGAACCTGGGGCGACAGAGCCTTCTCTATAGCTGCCCCCTCACTTTGGAACTCTCTCCCAAAACAAATCCGTGACTGCACCGACCTTCCAGCGTTCAAATCATTGACTAAAACTCACCTTTTTAAAATTGCTTTTAATGTTTAGCTAAGTTTGATGTGTTTTTAGTGTTTTTACCATTTGATGTTGTTTTTGCTGCTTTTATGATTTTATGTAAAGTGTCTTTGAGTATTCTGAAAAGCGCTAACAAATAAAATGCATTATTATTATATATGCTTACAAAATTCATTTCTTTGTTTGTGGGGAGGGGGAATGACATTTCTTTGGGGGGTCAATAATTATTGTAAACCTGTTTAATCAACGTTTTACCCCCACATCTGAGGGGGGGGGGGTCCATTCTCTAGAACTTTTTGATTCAGGCTCTCTTAAAGGCTCTTATAGTTTAGTTGAAGGACAAATGGAACGCCGGGCTTTTATATTATAGATGCTTTTCATAGCCATTAAGCATTAAGGATGACATGTACACTACATGCTAATGAGAATAAAAAAACTAAGTCGATCTACCAGGGTGACTTACAATGCAATGCAAATTCAAAGCTCCTTTTTCTGAAACATATGTACATTAATATATATGGATATCTGCAGTCTTCACATCGACAATGACCATCATATCTCCTGCATAAGCCACCTGTCACTCACAAAGGAATTACCAGCATCTCTACCAAACCTTCTCAATATGCACATTCTGTGAGGGCAGCAGTCCCTTTGGTGCCCAATTATACATCTATACGTCTATACTTTTAAGTAAAAATGTAGGCTTTTAAAACGTTCTAATATTTGAGCCACAAACCATTTATATATAAAAGGCAAAGTTGTGAATATGTGTGTCTGTTCAAACTGTTTTGCGTACTTCCCGACATGCAACTAACTGGAAATTTGCCAAGTGGGTACTTTCCAGACTGTACACCATGCAAAAATTCAAAAAATACACTGTTTTTTTTTTGGGGGGGGGGGAGCTCAATAATGAATATATCTTTTTTGCACGGCAAGTGAGCTGTGACGTCAAATCTGTCACGTGACCCGCGCACGTGGAAGCGTAACGCATTGTAGTGTAGTGGTTAGCGCGCTGTGTATGTGTCTGTGTGTGTGTGTCTGTCTGTGTGTCTGTGTGTGTGTGTGGAAGTGTAACGCATTGTAGTGTAGTGGTTAGCGCGGTGCGCTATGAACCCGGCGACCCGAGTTCGATTCCGCTCACGGCCACCACTGGTGACGATTATTTCAACCGGTCCTGGGCCTCTCCTAGGTCAACTCAGCCTCAAACGAGTAACTGCTGTGGTGTGTGAATATTGCCACTGGGGAGACAAAGGCGGCCGGGCGTGGTGGATCCAAGTCCTGGGCGAAGCCGGGTAGTACAGCGAGTTCACATATAAAAGTTCGGGGTGACTGGGTGTTTTCCAGAATTTAGATAAAGTTGCTGTGCTACTGACCAGCTCTGTCAAAGGCAACGTATGTCTATTTTAAAGGAATTTTGATTTTACAAATGCAGTTCTTTAAGTCACCTTCCCAGGGGTGGAGGAGAGAAAGCTAGGAAGGGCAGAATCCTTCACATTTTCGCATCCACAATGCAACATGAAATGTTATATATTTATTTTATTTGCTCAAATATTTCACATGGAAACTCCCTTGAGATGGAACGCATCGTTTGAAACGGTGCCCAGTGGGTGATGAATTTACTCGTATGAAGTGGTTAAATGAATAGAGATGATTTGGAGAACAGTGGAACAAATGCGATGAGGTAAATAGCCTTGTTTTGTAAAACACTTTTACCGGGACGTATATTTTCTAGTGAATTGATTTCATGGGGATTAAACCTTCCAATACATTAAGCAGTTGAGTAAAAAAACAACCTACAGTAAAACCATGCCTTGTAGCAGTTCAAGTATTGAATTATTTGCGTGTTATTTTCCAATATTTACCCAAGTGGTTTTACCAAAATGTATAACGTTTTGAATTTTTGTTAAAATCCTGACAGGAAAGAATATTGTTGAATCAGAAAGGCATCACTATACTACAGTATTCGATTTAGATTTGTTTGTTGTAACAATCGTATAAATTTTTCAATTTAAAAAGTTTTAAACATGTTAATTGTTTACAGGATTACATGTTATTTCCATGCGACTGCATAGGGGTGTCAGATGTGGCCTTATTTTATTACTTAGAGAAGCAGTCTGTATTGTGCTTTCTCGAGTGACTTTACTGTATTAAGGAAATATATTGCAGACATGAATGTGCATTTGCTGAAGGACACGTGCATTCCAAAAAGCAAAAAACATAGTATTTTTAATGGTCAAGAACTAATGTGTGACTCATGATAATATATCTATACAGAATAACAATTGATCGCATTTGACATTGCACTACATGACTTAAAATGCTTTTGTACATCAGTTCTAATGTATACAACAAACCATTTATAAAGAACCGGCGATAACTTGGTCTAACAATTTAAAGGTTTTATGATAATTCACTATATTCTGTGATGACAGAGAATTCTGAAGGTTGCTATGTCCACATCTCCATTGTAAAAAAGCAGCATTCACACCACATATACCTCAACATATAATATTTGGCCAAAAACTAAATTTATTAGATTCAGAGCCACTGCTGGATTTAAGAGCATCCTTTCATTGAATAATCAACTGCAGTAATTTTTATTACATTATCCTATACTTGTAACACAATGATTTGCATCTACAAACTATTTTTAAATATGTTCATCCTCATTAACAACAAAGACACTGGGTAGAAAAGTGGTTAGCAATGAATTCTCCCAAATCCCACTTACTCGTTTATCCTTCAATATTAGGCATCCCTTAATGTCCACTATTCTAGCTTAGAATAATATAGCAAACCATTCTTGAAAGATGGCTGATAACTTTTGGAAGAAGGCACCTCTGTGCCAATTATTGCCTGGAGGCAGTTTTGGCCGAAAACCAATCATCAGGTTACATTTTAAAATGGTGGCAGCCGTTGTGGGCATTATTCAAGAGTCGAGACATGATCTTACTTGCAATAGCGGCACTGACTGCATACAGGACTACACTATCAGGATATCCCTCTGATAAATAATGTAGTGGAGTGACACGCTTTTACCCTACAGGAGCATAATGAACCCTTTATTAGTTAATTATCTTGCACAGTCTCTATTCCACAGCCTGCGCACTGCCTCCCGGCCCTCATGAAAGGCTTTTACACCCCCAAATATTTAGGTTAATGTAAATCGATTTGATGTGGTCAGGTTTTCTTGATTGCCTATTCCTACTCTAATAAACACTTTAACATGTAGGCTTTCGCGACCAATATTATCCATAATAGAAGTTTTTGGGTTGGATCGCGTAAATATATACATTTGTCGTTAAAACCCGCCGCCAACCGACACAGCCAACTAGTAAGGGTTGTCACGTAAACAGAACATGCCAATTCGTCACTAGTACAGCACACCGGTGTGTTAGAGAGCCAAGCCACAACATTTACAAACTGAATACGATGTTTCGCCAGTAATTACAACTAGCTTCATCAGGCGACAGCCAGATTTGTGGAGAAGTCTTACTGCTTCGTTCCTTATGTAGAGGCGTAGATATGTTGACCACTCTTCTGCAATATTGCACAATTGTGGGGGGGATTACTGAGGCAACGCACATTATGCATGTGCATTATGCGAGCCCTTTGAACTTGTCGTTGCTGTCTATTGTGTGTATTAAAATAGCCCTACCAACGGTAATACGCTGCCCTTTGTAGGCATGCATTTAAATAATGTATTACTTGATTATTCGCTTCCACGCAGCACTAAGAGGGTAGCTATCCGAACGGTTAAAGCTATTTAGATTTCTTTAAATTTCGATAGATTATCTAATTAGTCTTGGCCAGTAGTAGCTAGTTTTGCACAAAACTTCAACATTATCAAAATCAATTGAGTGTCCTTGTTGGCACGCGTGTTCTGCTACTGATGACAGTTGCATTTGGGAGAATTCAATATTTCTCTGATGTTCTTTTAGTCTCGTACTGATCATTCGTCCTATTTGTCCAACATAACATTTACCACACGTGCAGTTAATCCTGGACACACCTTCTGTTGATAGCTTCAGTAATACATCTTTTGTACCAGATATTAATTTCTGTATTTTATGTACCATGCCAAATCTGACTCGGATGTTTTGTTTTTCCAAACATCTGGCTAGTTTATCAGTTACTCCCACAATGTACGGTATTTTGATTGTTATAATTACTTGGGCAGTTTCAATGCTCTTGTTATTTGATTTGGTTTTGGTATTCAATGCCCTGTTGATGTGTGCATCATTGTAACCGTTCATTTGTAGCGCTCCTTTAACATGTTGAATTTCACTTCTCAGACTGTCACCATCTGACATTTCTTAGCACGATGAATGAGCGTCTTGATAAGAGCAGATTTCTGTGCGGGGTGATGGTGTGACTATGCATCGAGATAGGCGTCAGTATGCGTTTTCTTTCGGTAAACACTGTGTTGTTTTACCATTTCGACCCCGTCCGAGCAGAATATCCAGAAATGGTAGAGTTCTGTCAGCTTCCACTTCCATGGTGAACTGGATGGATGGGTATTGCGAATTGAGATGATTTAGAAATGCGTTCAGTGTATCTTTGCCGTGTGGCCAGACCACCAATGTGTCATCCACATATCTAAACCAAGCAAATGGTTTTGGTGTGCTTGAAGCTATTGCTTTTGTTTCAAAATCTTCCATGTACAAATTCGCTATCACAGGAGACAAAGGAAATCCCATTGCTGCACCTTCCTTTTGTTTATAGAAGTCACCTTGTCACCAGAAGGAGGAGTTCTTTCGACAGTGTTCAGCTCGTCTTGAGATATATTAGGCTAAACCGTTGTTCGTTACTGGAATGTCGAGTAATTGAATTGACTCGTTGACCTGAACCCTCGTGAACAGAGAGGTCACATCAAAATTTACGAGAATATCATTAGGATTAAGCTTAATATCTTTAATTTTATTCTTTGGGTTTTTCGGTAAAGCCACACAGATAGAAAAAAATTCACGGTTTTTTTATATTTACGTGGCTTTACCGAAAGACGCAAAGAATATGAATTCCTGTAGTCACAAAAGCTTTAAGTCAATCTTTAATTATATTTACGAGATGTTCAGAGTTTTGATGAACGAAGAGGTCCTACCGATGTAGGGCTGTATTGTTTCGTTACGTATTGTGCTAATCTGTACGTGGCAGAGGCTATTGTACTAACTATGGGTCTTAATGGGACATCAGGTTTGTGAATTTTTGGTAGCCCATAAAGTAATGTTTTTATGCCCTTGGTTTGATCAGGTGTTGCTCTTCCTTGGGAATTGATGACTTGGCAATGATTGCACCAGTGTGCTGTACTAGTGACGAATTGGCATGTTCTGTTTACGTGACAACCCTTACTAGTTGGCTGCGTCGGGTGGTGGCGGGTTTTATATATTTACGTGATCTACACCAAAAACTTCTATTATGTCTCATAAACACTGTTCGTTTGTCAAATACAGTATCTATTGTTTCTTAGGGCCATGGTGTAAACCGTAATAACCAACTTATAAGTTAGTCCATCTTCTTACCCCTGCTGATTCCCTTCTGAAGTAGGGTCGCTGCCTAAAACGTTTGGCATATCCTACATTTCACTGGTATAGCCAGTGTTAATCACCATTTACATGGGCGCTATTCCTTCCACCATTTGTGTGGGCTCAAGTTCCATAGGTTCAATCCCCATCACGCCCCAAAATTCCTGCCCATTCCCATGAGTGTCCTTCAGTTATGCCCATTCCCATTTTGCTAAAATGTTACTTCCCATTCCCCATTGATATTCCCGTGGAGAGCCTTGGGGCTTGCAAGGAATCCATCGTAATGTCACTCTCTAACCATTTCTATATTTTTGCGTGGTTCCATTTTAGTGTTATCGATCTAGGGGCATAGAATATGGCACATCGATCATTGCAGGTAATCTGATCGAAACTCTTCAAATTCATATTTTCACTCTCGTAACCTCGTCTGTTCACTAAATCACAGATACTGTCAAAATCATTATCTTTATTTATCCTGGAGAAATCACGGATACTCTATTAGCTTCCAAGCATCATGACATGTGTTAATAGGCACAATATCACTTAATATGGTTAGGATGTATAACTACAGGATGATTAAAGCCATTATTGTATATTACTAAAAGTCGTATTGAAATTGTAAAAAAATAATCGCAATCCTGAATCTTAATCAAATAATTGGGCACAGTTTAGGCAACGATATACACTTAGCCCCCCCCCACGGCCCTTCCTGGCTCCTCCCCCCTCTTAACCTGTATATAATCTCGGGTATCTTAGAGCTCTCTTCGCTTGATACAGCAATTTTGCTGTGACGGTTTCCACCTGAAGACGGAAGCTTGTGTTGCCTCCGAAACGTCGTGATTTAATTTAGTTTTCATTTATTTTACCCACGTGACTTTACCGAAAAAAACAAAGAGTAACGAATATACAATCATGAAATATAATGCAAGACAAGTATAATGATTCAATGTCAAGCCAATTTCATTGTTATGTATCAGGATCACGATTTAATGCAATGATTAATAATCTTACATTACAGTAAGTGTCGTGCCTTCTCATGGAACGTATGGGTCAGGTCAGTGGTTCTTAACCTGGGTTCGATCGAACCCCAGGGGTTCGGTGAGTCGATCTCAGGGGTTCGGCAGAGCCCCCGCCACGGAGGTCCGGACACACTTGAATTATTGTGTAAATTTGTGATGACACACACAGCCCGCTTGGCCATCACTGGCTGCAGATGATCATGCTACACTGCTTGGCCAATCAGCGCTGCGGGGAATTTAGTGCGTACTCAGTAGTCAACGTGTGACTGTTGTTGTCGTACGTCGTGTGATTTATTTAATATTTTATCCATACTAACTATGTCGGGCAAAAGAAGAAAGTGGTCGGACGAATATGTACAACATGGATTCTCATGTATCACGGAACGTGATGGGAGTGAGCGTCCTATCTGCATGATTTGCAACGCCAAGTTGAGCAACTCTAGTCTTGCACCGGCAAAACTAAAGGAACACTTCTTGAAGCTGCATGGAGACGGGGAATACAAGAACACAACACTTGCTGAATTCAGGGTGAAGAGAGCCAGATTCGATGAAAGGGCCACTCTGCCTGCTCTTGGATTTGTACCTGTTAACAAACCGATCCTGACAGCATCGTACGAAGTTGCTTACCTGATCGCAAAGCAGGGCAAGCCACACACCATTGGTGAAACACTTGTGAAACCAGCTGCATTAAAGATGGCGAATCTGATACTCGGAACAGCGGCCGAAGGTAAATTATCCCAAATTCCCCTTTCAAATGACACCGTCAGTGACAGAATAGAAGACATGAGTAAAGACATCTTGGCTCAAGTAGTCGCGGATCTGATTTCAAGCCCGGCAAAATTCAGCCTTCAACTCGACGAAACCACAGACGTTTCTGATCTAAGCCAGCTTGCTGTTTTTGTACGCTATGTGAAAGACGACATGATAAAAGAAGAGTTTTTATTTTGTAAGCCTCTTACAACAACAACGAAGGCAGCCGATGTGAAGAAGCTTGTGGATGACTTCTTCAGAGACAACAATCTTTCATGGGATATGGTTTCTGCAGTTTGTACGGACGGAGCTCCAGTCATGCTGGGAAGAAAGTCTGGTTTTGGTGCGCTAGTAAAGGCCGATGCACCACACATCATTGTGACGCATTGTATTCTGCACAGGCATGCGTTGGCAACAAAAACCTTACCTCCAAAAATGGCAGAAGTATTAAAAACTGTGGTGGAATGTGTGAACTATGTGTGAAAAAGTACTCTGAGGCACCGCATCTTCAGTGAGCTGTGTAAAGAAATGGGCTCTGAATTTGAGGTACTTCTGCTCCATTCTAATATTCGGTGGTTATCCCGGGGACAGGTGCTGAATCGTGTTTTTGCCATGCGTGTGGAATTAGCCCTGTTTTTGCAAGAGCACCAACACTGCCATGCAGATTGCTTCAAAAATCCTGAGTTCATTCTCATTTTAGCGTACATGGCTGATATATTCGCAGCTCTCAATCATCTCAATCGGCAGATGCAGGGTGGTGGAGTCAATATCATGGAAGCGGAAGAACACCTGAAGGCTTTTCAAAAAAAGCTACCGTTATGGAAACGACGAACAGAGAACAATAACTTCGCAAACTTCCCGCTTCTGGACGACTGTGCAAGTAAGATCGAAGATGTGTCTGGAATCGGAGATATTTCTGTATCCACGGAACTGAAGCAAACAATTGCCACGCACTTAGATGAGCTTGCAAAGTCTCTCGACGGATATTTCCCTACAAGAGAGTCATATCCAGCATGGGTGAGACAGCCGTTCACGTTTGCTGTTGAAACAGCAGATGTCAATGATGAATTCCTCGACGAAATCATTGAAATTCAGCAGAGCCAGGTTCAACAGCAACTCTTCAGAACAACAACGCTCTCAACGTTTTGGTGTCGACAAATGAACAAGTATCCAGTTATTGCTAAGAAAGCCCTGGATTTTTTTATACCATTTGTTACAACATATCTTTGTGAGCAATCCTTTTCGAGGATGCTGGACATAAAAACGAAGAAAAGGAACAGACTTTGCTGTGAAAATGACATGAGAGTGGCACTTGCCAAGGTGAAGCCACGCATATCTGAACTGATCTCTCAAAGGCAACAGCAGAAGTCACATTGATTTCCAGGTATGTAATTTGTTGTGAGTTTATGTATTGTGTTGGTTTTATTCTTTGAACAAGGTAATGTTCATGCACGGCTCATTTTGTGTACCAGTAAAATACATATCTATGTCTTGAATTTGAAAAAAATCACATTTTATTTTTCACTAAAGAGGGGTTCGGTGAATGCGCATATGAAACTGGTGGGGTTCGGTACCTCCAACAAGGTTAAGAACCACTGGGTCAGGTGAACCCATTACAACATTTCTGAATCGAAAGACGTTGTGAGACGAGAGAATCCAGATTAAATGACGAATCGGGGCATCGGTAGACCCTTATGACACATATGCCCTTGATTACTGGATGCAACATAAACCTTGACGTTCACTGGCTAATTAGGTTGTGACATCATATTATTGATATAACTTCCCACTAATCCTCCACGTACCTAAATGCTGTATATTGTACAGTGGTTGTAATTTTAGTAGGCTCCCTTTGCGATGATGATACAAACAATGACTGCAGACATACATCTTGCACTGGTTAATCACACACACCCTCGCTACACAGAGTGAATCACACGTCCGAAACCTTCCGTAACATCGACTTACCTGAAACCAAATTGCTTAGACACAGTGAATTGTGGTTTCATACTTATGACTAGGTAATATGTAGTTACAACTCCTATAGGTCATACTGCAATTGCAATGGACATATTAAGAATGTAACGTGGGAAAATTCTAGGGGTTCTTACCGTGCAACATATGCAGAACTCAGTTTTTCCTTCTCATTGGGTACTAATTTTAAATGAACGATGGATTAGTTAATTACATTTTTATATTCTTAGCTCTTTCGGTAAAGTCACGTTGAAGGGAATATATTTTATTGTTATATATATATTTTTATTATTTTATTGTTTCCCTTCAAAGTGACTTTACCGAAAGAGCTAAGAATATGAATTACTGCAGTCACGAAAACTTTAAATCAAAATTTACATTTTTATAATTAAATTGTTGTTCTGCAGAGGTTCACATGTTAATCACAGCCAAACAAAATTGTATCGGGCAGCAGCAATTTTTATTTATAATTAAGCATTATATCACATGCAATAATCTCGTACATTGTGTTATTTTTAACACACAAGCTGCTAATCTCGCCAAAGCCTACCGTGGTGAGGAGCCAGTTGTAGCAACAAAGATGTTAAAATGTCTAAATGCTCTTCTTTTCCAAGGGCCGATACAATTAGATCATGTGTTTCGCAATGCTGATGGCAAAGATGGATTATGCTTTTGTGTCCTACTTAAACGCATGGTCTAAGAAGCTACTCACATTGTTCTGTTCACCCAGCAGCATTGACAATGCATCTGAAATGACTCCGGACTCGAACTTTAGAGGTTTCTTTTATTTCACTTAACGTAGCTTAGGACCCCGTCATTAGATAATTCCGACGTGGAGATCGTATGACCGAGCAGACCGCGCATGTGACTTGAAGACAGTGATGACGTGAAGACAGCTACGGCGTGAAGACAGGGACGATGGCCCGAGTCCCTCTCCACCGACCCCGAACATCCCTTTTTTGTCCTGCTTTTATCCTCGTGGATTATCCGGGGGAATTTCCCGAGCTGTCTCTTTTGGACACTCTGGGGAATTCCCCAACCAAGATCCTCCAGACTCGCTGGCACCTTGTCTTTGCATCAAGCCTCGCTGACACCCTGTTTTCACCTCGAGACTTACTGACACAGTCTTTACACATTTGCACACCGAAAAAAATACCCGAATCAAGTGTTCATTATTTGAGAAACAAAAATACAATATTTTAAAGGACTCACAATTGCTCATACACAAGTCAATTGCTGTCCTACACAGTCAATAGCAAACGCTTTTACAACTATATATACAAAAAAGGTGAACATATTTAATGCAGGAGTTTGGTTTGAGTCAATGAGGCTTTTCACGTGTGCAGTTTTTTTTATGTCTGCATAAACGTGTTGACACCTCTGTCACTGTAATTTCTGTGTTAAGAGGATTGTGTCGATCGACATCAGCGCTAAAATATCGGCACTGTAAGAGCCATAAGACTGAAAGTGAATGTATTATTTCTGGGTATACATTTGATGTACATCTATCATACATTGGTTGACAGGCGGGGCATACTTGACTTGGAATATTCTGTTTAGAACCCCCCTGTGGTTAGACACTCCATTGGTTGAACCCATGACATCACTTCCGGTCTGACAGTATAAACGGGAAGCCAGGAGAAGAGCCAATCAGGAGCGAATGGACACAGTCTTTGACCGTGTGATAACGTGATCAGGGGCCGTCCATAAATTACGTCACACGATTTTGGCCGATTTTTGATCCCCTCCCCCCTCGTCACATGGCGTCACAAAAAGTCAGACTAAAATATGACGTCACAAAGCTCTGCCCCCCCCCCCAAAACCATATTTCCATTTTGAAAATAAAACGTGCTTCAAATCACTTAAAACTATTGTCATTGTAGTGCGTATTTAATGTGGCGCTGCACTCTGATGTTGTAGGAGAAAACATGTATTAAAAAGGAGGCGTTGGAAAGCTGAAATTTAGCATACAATTCACTTGCAAATATTCAACGTCTAAAGCTGCAGATGTTCAGAATATTATATGGAAATTCTCTTATAATGCAAAAATATTAAAAGCAATTATAACTATAACAATACTTGAAACTTTGTAGTAGAACGAAGCAAAATGGAGAGTACAATTATAATAATCACATATTCATTCCACAGAATGAAAAGCCCTGGTAGAATCATAAAAATCAAAATGTTTAATAACAATCATTCAAAAAATTTAGAAAATGTATGCTTCTCCATTCTCACATGGAGAAGCAAAATGCTCCTTCATGGAATAAATAAAAGGTGACCTTAGTAAATTTAAATAATCAAATAGTTAATAATGAAAATTTATCAAAATTAGTGTTTTTATAACAAATATATTGTTATTCTTAGTTCTTTGGGTAAAGTCACTTAGATTATTTTATTGTTTCCCTTCTACGTGACATTACCGAAAGAACCAAGAATATTAATCCCTGCAGTCAAGAAAGCTTTAAATCAAAATTATATTTTAATATTTATTTAAAGGTGCGCATTTTGATGTGACGTCACATTTCTCAAACCCCCCCTCCCCCCCTCGTCACACATCGTCACAAATCTCTGACCCCCTCCCCCCCCCCTAGGTGTGTGACGTCATTTATGGACGGCCCCTAAAGTACGTGGACAGGCGAAGATATAACTTTGGAAATCGCTCGTTTGTGTGCAACTAAGAAATAAAGAAACAGTTTGATTTAAGACACGTCAAACACGCATCAGACTTATTGCTCCCAAAGGTTAAGGCGTGGCTTATTTTTTGGTACAAGAAAGCTGCGCCTACAGGCACCTGTGCCAATCTCATAACCACAATTTCGAGAAAACGTCCACCTAAGAGATGGCCTATCTCTCTTTACCTATCTCACTCTACTCCTCTCTGTGTACACTTTTTTACTCACTGCCTTCGCTGTGGCTGTGAAACTCAAACTCAATCTCCACGCTGTGGGAGGTGGATGTCTCCTATGATGCCCATGGTTGTCAGCACTGCTGATTCACTCCTCCCTTTTAAGTCCAGACCTGATACCTTATCTTGTCTGCCATTGCCGAGGTAGATCCTAATATCTCTATCGCCCCTTCAATCTCCATTCAAAGGGTCACCCCTCTCAGTCTTCCACTAGTTGCATAAATTACAAATGTTGTGTTAATTGCATATAACGGTACCATTCACCATCTGTATAGGGTTATGGTGGTTGACAGAAGCTGTGCACACTGTGTCGCACCACTGCTCTGTCTGCCTCGTGCACTTGTTTTGATCTGTTTTAGCTGAATTTACTGGTCACACTTGTGTTGCTTGTTCTGTACAGGGTTTGTGAGATGTATTTAGATACTATATGAATGCAAATTATCGTGGATGTGCATCACGCTTCATAATCATAAAAACACTGAGACAATTTCAACCGAGAAGATTGATTCTGGCTTAGCAATCATTGGAAGGATTTGATAAACCATTTCGGGTCTTAATTGATTGTTCACGCTTACGGTGGCTTTCAGACCGCATCCATTATTTTCGTCTCCCCCCTCTTCTTTTCCGAACATAGATGGACTCGTCCATCTGAATAACTGCCAAATCGCTCTCCATGGTGCTAACGTAAAAAAAAATCACTTTTTTCAAATTTTCTTGTTGTGGTTTTCACACCTGATGGTGATTTCTTGTTTTGCAGTCGAAACGTCGTGATAATTTAATTGTTTTATATTTTTATTATTTTATTGTTTCCCTTTTACGTGACTTTACCAAAAGAACCAAGAACATAAAAACATAATTAGTCATCCTCACAATATATATGGTAATACTAATATTTTAGTGAGTCTAAATCCCATTGCAATACCAAATTATCTTGTGTGATTGTGTAATGTATCTCATTAAACAAGAGTGTGGGGGCTAATGCCCCCCTCCCCACTCCCCATTAGGTGGGGGCTGATCTCCCCCTCCCTCACCACGAGCAGGGGGGGGGCGCCACGTCTACTTGGTGGGGGCTGATGCCCCCCCTTCACTCCCCATTAGGTGGGGGCTGATGCCCTCCCCCCCACCTGCCATAGGGGGGGGGGGTCCATCACCTCCTCCCCCTCCTCCCCCTCCTCGCGCGGGGGGGGGGTGGCATTTGCCTCCCACCCCCATCCCCTCCGCGTTTGTGTCGCTCGTGCCCCCCCCCCGCCCCATCGAGCGGGTGACCGCCCCCCCCCCCCGTCCCAGGGTCCTCTCGGACCAACATAGCCAGCGGCTGGCCGACACCGCCTAGGGGTTCATTACGCGCGTGCCCTCCCCCACTCGCGTGTCCTAACCGCGTGGATTACGTAATGGTTTGACTCGCCGCTGTGTGGGGTTTAATTAATAATCAACAAGGCGAACGCTACCGCGCGGTCCGGATATTAATAAATTAAACAGCGCTCGCGCGGCCCCCCACCCACCCACCCACGCGTGTCTCACCGTTAACACTGTGGTGCACACACAGACACTAGTGGCACGTGTGTCTCACCGTTAACACTGCGGTGCACACACAGACACACGTGACACCCACGTGTGTCTCACCGTTAACACTGTGGTGCACACACAGACACTAGTGACACTCACGTGTGTCTCACCGTTAACACTGTGGTGCACACACAGACACACTAGTGACACTCGCGTGTGTCTCACCGTTAACACTGTGGTGCACACACAGACACTAGTGACACTCGCGAGTGTCTCACCGTTAACACTGTGGTGCACGCACAGACACACTAGTGACACTCGCGCGTGTCTCACCGTTAACACTGTGGTGCACGCACAGACACACTAGTGACACTCACGTGTGTCTCACCGTTAACACTGTGGTGCACACACAGACACACTAGTGACACTCGCGTGTGTCTCACCGTTAACACTGCGGTGCACGCACAGACACTAGTGACACTCACGTGTGTCTCACCGTTAACACTGTGGTGCACACACAGACACTAGTGACACTCGCGTGTGTCTCACCGTTAACACTGTGGTGCACACACAGACACACTAGTGACACTCGCGTGTGTCTCACCGTTAACACTGTGGTGCACGTACAGACACACTAGTGACACTCGCGTGTCTCACCGTTAACACTGTGGTGCACACACAGACACACGTGACACTCGCGTGTGTCTCACCGTGAACACTGTGGTGCACGTACAGACACACTAGTGACACTCGCGTGTGTCTCACCGTTAACACTGTGGTGCACACACAGACACTAGTGACACTCACGTGTGTCTCACCGTTAACACTGTGGTGCACACACAGACACACTAGTGACACTCACGTGTGTCTCACCGTTAACACTGTGGTGCACACACAGACACACTAGTGACACTCGCGTGTGTCTCACCGTTAACACCGCGGTGCGCGTATAGACACACTAGTGACACTCACGTGTGTCTCACCGTTAACACCGTGGTGCACGTACAGACACACTAGTGACACTCGCGTGTGTCTCACCGTTAACACTGTGGTGCACGCACAGACACTAGTGACACTCACGTGTGTCTCACCGTTAACACTGTGGTGCACACACAGACACTAGTGACACTCACGTGTGTCTCACCGTTAACACTGTGGTGCACACACAGACACTAGTGACACTCACGTGTGTCTCACCGTTAACACTGTGGTGCACGCACAGACACACGTGACACTCGCGAGTGTCTCACCGTTAACACTGTGGTGCACACACAGACACTAGTGACACTCACGTGTGTCTCACCGTTAACACTGTGGTGCACGCACAGACACACGTGACACTCACGTGTGTCTCACCGTTAACACTGTGGTGCACACACAGACACTAGTGACACTCGCGTGTGTCTCACCGTTAACACCGCGGTGCGCGTATAGACACACTAGTGACACTCACGTGTGTCTCACCGTTAACACTGTGGTGCACACACAGACACTAGTGACACTCACGTGTGTCTCACCGTTAACACTGTGGTGCACACACAGACACTAGTGACACTCACGTGTGTCTCACCGTTAACACTGTGGTGCACACACAGACACTAGTGACACTCGCGAGTGTCTCACCGTTAACACTGTGGTGCACACACAGACACACTAGTGACACTCGCGCGTGTCTCACCGTTAACACTGTGGTGCACACATAGACACACTAGTGACACTCACGTGTGTCTCACCGTTAACACTGTGGTGCACGCACAGACACACTAGTGACACTCGCGTGTGTCTCACCGTTAACACTGTGGTGCACACACAGACACTAGTGACACTCGCGTGTGTCTCACCGTTAACACTGTGGTGCACACACAGACACACTAGTGACACTCGCGCGTGTCTCACCGTTAACACTGCGGTGCACACATAGACACACTAGTGACACTCGCGTGTGTCTCACCGTTAACACTGTGGTGCACGCACAGACACACGTGACACTCGCGCGTGTCTCACCGTTAACACCGCGGTGTGCACGCATAGACACTAGTGACACTCGCGCGTGTCTCACTGTTAACACTGTGGTGCACGCACAGACACACTAGTGACACTCGCGCGTGTCTCACTGTTAACACTGTGGTGCACGCACAGACACACGTGACACTCGCGCGTGTCTCACCGTTAACACCGCGGTGTGCACGCATAGACACTAGTGACACTCGCGTGTGTCTCACCGTTAACACTGTGGTGCACGCACAGACACACTAGTGACACTCGCGTGTGTCTCACCGTTAACACTGTGGTGCACACACAGACACACGTGGGCGATGGGAAACCGTCGGTATTTGAATATGCGCGCGCGTCACACCCACACTGATTTATAGTCACCCACACACCGTCGTACGCCGATCGCTGTCCCACCGCTCTTCACACGCACACATGCACCACGCGTCACAACGTCAGTCTGTGCTAAGATTGATTTCCCGGAGCGAATAGGGGACCCCCTGTTTATGGCCCCCTCCAGCCAGCACCCTTCGGACAGCGCCTAACCTCCTATCACCTGGCCGTCGCAGAGTGTGTCTATCCCCCAAGCTCGAGCTGACTGCGAGCTGGGCTGAATTGGCCCCCTTTCCCGTACCTACTCACCTCTTCAGCTGCCCGATGGAGGGCTGGGGAAGATGCTCGCCTTGGGGACTTTTTCTGGCAGGTAATTTCCAGCTCCACCCTGCATGCGTTGCACGGACGCTGAGGACGGCTGGTCTCTCCCGCCGCTCCGGCCCCCTTATGTCCTCAAAGCCCCTTAACCCCCGGGTCATATGACGTCATTCTGCGCATTCAATCGAATCCTCTTTGCGGCCGTTTTGAGCGCTCTGGCCGTTGGGGGGGGGGTCACGTCATCCCCCCCCTTCCCATTGTCTCTGTACCTGCGTCTCTCGCCGTTGACTCATCGATAATCCCCTCGCTCCCTCCAACTTAAATCAACTCTTATCTGCCTAGGGGCTTTTCCCTCCCACCCCACTTTTTACCTTGCCGCTGGGTGCTGGCTGAAGGTCCCATCCCCCCGTGTTGTGTATGCTTCATCGCGGCCGGCCTATAAAGCTCTATGCCCCCCTTTTTGGGGGGGGGGGCCGCCATGTAATCCGGTCTGGGGGGCACAGCCAATGTCCTGGTCCGGGGAAACCGTGGAACGTCCCTGCTGGTGGGGTCCTCGGGTGAAAACCCATCGTACCAGATGATCCCTCCTCGAGACCCTACGGGGGTGCATGTGAGTGTTGAGTGGGGCGTGCGTGCGTTCGTGGCGGGGGGGGGTGCAAGGAGAGGGTAGCGTCGGCCGAGCTGCTCCACTGCGGTGGCACCACAAGAGCGTGTACTCTATACTATATTACATTGACTGAAAATATTCACATAAATCGGAGCCTAACTTCAAATCAAGTGCCTTTTTGATCTAATATAAGGTGTGCACATCTAAACTAGTAGCTGTGAGCAAGCGATGGACATTCTACATTTTTATGGCAGAGGCCATGTCAATAGTACATTCATTATACTCACAAAGTTGAAGAGGTATGGTTAGTTAAACTTAGTTCAATACTTTGCACCAAGAGGCATATAAACACTTGCGAAACCAATGTGGCTTCATGCAGTGCTCTTAAAAAGGATGAAATGCTGAAAGAGATCACTTTAAGGTCATGTTGCTATGTACGTGCATTTGACCGAATACAGAAATGTTAAGCCTCAGTCCTAACCCACTTTCTTTACAATTAAACGTGAGTTATTTTGATCGTCACTGCTGAGGAAACGGACACTATAGGTTCAATAAAAAAAAATCTAAGTCAACGACAGGCAATAGGTAAGTTCATGTTGAAGGCCCTGCCATGTGAATGTAGAATTTCTAAAGTTGGCGTAGGGCTACTGTCGCAAAAGAGCACTACGCCACGTGCATTTTAGCAGCAACATAGATTGACTGGAAAGAGAGACAGCTCATGAAATAAATTCCGTACATTTTGTAAATTTGAATAAACCAGCAAATCATACGTTAAATGGTAGATCGTTTAATTAAGAGTTATAAGGACACTACCGACATTGATTTCAAATAATTGGATAACATTTAAAAATATAATTTAATCTGCAGCAAAACGTGTAATGCACCACTAACCAGTACAAATGAATAAAGTTTAATTCATATGTAACTAAAAGGTGACATCAAAATAAAAATAATACATAATTTAGCATGCGGGTTTGGTACATGATCTGTCTTAACGTATTCGCATTAATACACCTTTCAATTCAACAGGTTCGTGTAATGATTAAACAATATAAAACAATATACATTTTCAACAAAATTGCGACAGATTCTTTATTGTTGCATTAATGTCATGTATGTACATTTACGTCTTACTAGTGAAATGTAGATGGTTTGCCATATTCAAAACGCCTTTGTACATTAACATAGGGAAACACATTTGCAATTGCAGCACGAGAAGAATATCGACATTATAATTGGTACTTTTGGGCAATAAATGCAAAAACACATGGACAAACATCAAGGGCTGTTAGAAATTAGTCACCAACTTAACACACAGTACACACTGTATCTTTCTATATATGTCATTTGGATCACTGAAGCTCACTTATTGTACATATAAGTTAGTTGTTTTCCCTGCACCTCTAAAACATGGCCAGCAAAACGTTCAGATTTCCAAGACAGCAACAGTCAAGTTAATATGGTGATGCGGGTCTACGCTCGCCTGTTCGCTGCTTTGTTGCAGAGGTTCATGGTTTGAATCCGGCAGGCCACCCTGTTTAGTAATGTGGGTATATTAAGCATGCAAATACCTGTCGTCTGTTTCTAGTGGATGTTAAAAAATCCCCTGACGTAATTCAAAATGAGTAGGCCCTTTTGCGCTGGCGCCATGGTTCAAATTTGGTAAATTACCCACCAATTATTCAATTGCGATTACACATTGCAACATCGCCCCCTACTTGCAGACTACACCCATCCGTGAAATGTACTACCTTCGTGACGGCACCTGTGCTCAGAACGGTGCAAATACCAAATGTGTTTAATTTATAATAATGATTACTAATAATGATTATTAGTTAGTATCATTGTTTTATATATAATAGTTTTAATTACAGCCCTGGGATCTGTCCACGTATTTAATATAGGTTTTGAGCCATTTTAGAGCTGTATATCTCAAGAGTAATATTCTTCATCCATAGCACTGCGTTTGCCAAAGTCCATCCAGCCGATGTAATCCCGGTCTGTGAGCCTGTGACCCACGTCGCGGGGAGGAACCCTCACTGGCACCAGCTGAGCCGCCCCTGTAAAGCAAAACACATGGCAATAAAAAATAAGCTGGTTGGTGCATGTGTACTTACGGAGATAATTTAAACAGAATTTAAAAGTGCAACTCGTGTATTTGCCATATATCTCATGAGTGGGAATTTAAGCTCAGCATTATATGTGGTTCCTTGTTGCTGCAGTAACCGAGATAGAGTATTAATTACGTGCATGTACTGTTTCGTGACACTGGATTCAATGTTCTCTTTGTTACAAGTCCCATTGCAATATCACAGTGAACAAGTGAATTTCAATAATGACAAACATAATTAACTCGATAAATAACAATCATGGGGGTGATAAAGCCACAATTTGATAAGGATTATGCTCACATCGGCATCCTTGCTGGAGGTAAATGATGATGCCTTGCTGCGGGTAGATGATGATGATGATGAAGATAATAACCTTGTTAAAAGTTAGTAATAATATTGATGACACCTTGCTGCAGGCATACACTATACACTACACTACTACACAATACGCTACAATACATTATACACTACACCACTATACTAAATTTTTAACTAATTTCTTTAGAACAGTTTTTTTGTTTTTCCTCACGGCAGATGTGGGGGTGTATGTAAACAGGAATTTCCTGTTTTGAGGTTGAGTTTTGTCACATGAACAGGAAGATTAGATTTAAGATTCCCTCTCAACCACGCGGGTGTCAGCCATTACACAGAGTACAAAATGGAGGTACAAATAACGTCTCGGTGAACACAGGTGCATCTGTTCATTGTGGGACTTTAAGAAGCATTGTCTGTAAGTTCGTTTATGATCTTATAATACTGGAAATGCTGTTATAATGTTAGAATGACCGTTATAATGCTGTAAAGGCCTTTATTATGCTGTTAAATTGTTATGATAAATATAAGGCCTAGTTAACAACGAAGCCTGCCACTTGCCTTATTGTGAATGTTACTTGTAATTGAATAAGTCGAGTCAGACTTGTACCCATGTAACTTTAATGCGATCTTGAGAGCAAGGATGACGAAATATATCATCCACAGTTCATTGTTATGTGTAGTGCTGTACGTTTAGGCTGCAGCATGGTGATAACACGATGTGCCCTTAGATCCATCCAAGATCTATTGTTGAGTTCATGTTATCTAAGACAATGTTAAGATGCTGTAGTGTTCATTAATTGTATTGATATTACCAACTATTAACAGATGCTGTATTTGTGCTGTGTTTTTTCCATCAGTTTTACCTCTTTCAGTTCATTAAATACGTTTGGAGTCGGATGTTCACCCTGGCTCTGAAGGTTTATTGAATGCGAGGTTATCTACTCGGATAGTGGTGCAATGCAGCGCACAGCGAGGCCGAGACATTTTTTGTGTTCATTATATTTTGTTATTTCGGAAAAGTAACGCAGATATAAAAAGAATAATACAAAATAAAGTGAATAAAAAAATGTGTTTGTTATGTTGTCCTTCCCCCGCACCTCCGATTAGCACTGTGCGAAATAAGTCCTACATACATACAGGTACTATAGATGATGATGATGGTGGTGATGATGATGATGAGCAAGATCACCTTGCTGCAGGTAGGCACGCATGCGGTCACGCAGCAGACGGAACTGCGGGGAGTTGTCAGACTCCTGCAGAGGATCCTGGGCAGCCAGGCTCAGCGATTGTCGCAAGGGCAGGAAGTGGCGCTCCCCAGCCTCCTCCGTCTCGTCCGCCAGGTGCACGAGTGCACCGGGCATGGGCATGTCGTCTCTCGCCAGCTCCGCGTGGAGCCTCTCGCGCTCCCTCGGAGCCCCCGAGCGGATCATGGGCAGCGCCAGACAGCCAGAGATGCTCAGGGCGGCCAGCAGCAGCCAGCCCAGGTAGAGAGAGTTGCGCATGGCTGGAGATGGTGGTGGTGGTGGTGGTCGAGTGGGTAGGTGTTAGTGATCGGTGATGGGGTGTGCCCCGTACGCAATTCTATACAGTACAGGCTGGTTCAGATTTATTGTGACTCCAATTTAATTATCTGCAACGCAATATATTTACAAGGTTTATTTAAAACAGTCATGAATATGCAAAGATAAAAATGTTGGGTCAATTAAGTAGGGTCACAAGATATCTAGACCACCCCGTACATCACATGGTTAGCACCTTTCGCTAACTGATTAGCACGGTTGGCTACGTACGGTGCGGAAGAAGTTCAGCATACATGATTGTGATAGATCAGGCAGGCTCGTGATCATACAGTGATGAGTTTATATCCTGAGCACAGCTGACAGGGTGGTGCCACGTGCTTGTGGTCCAAAAACTTGGAGGTGGGTTTAACAGATTTGCACCATAGCAGGGGCCGGCAACCTCTGGCCCCGGGGGCTGCATTATGGCTCTTTAGGGACTGCTTTGTGACATCATACCGACTATAATCACCCAGGAATGTCTCTCCTTAAGGCTTGTGGCATCACTCCACATCGACCAGCCCCCTCATTAATATTCATGAGCAGGTGACGTCCTCCAAATGGACACCCCCCTCATTAATAATAATTTGCGGCTGACGTCACTCCACATGGGGGGCCGAGGCGCCTCCTCCCCCCTCCTCTGCGTCAACTTAAAACCCTCACTACAAAGGCAGAACCCTCACGTCACGCGATCTCCGTAATGCTATTGAGACATCAGAGTAAAAAAGACGTCATGATGAATAAGGGATTATAACCTTAAAATAAAATAGGTCTGTGTCACATGCGCCCTTACAAATTGCACACGCATCCATGCAATGAATATCACATCGTGGTCTGCTTTTCGCTTGCAAGTTTCAGATTACTGCAATACACTCTTTCTTGGACGGGCAAAAGGCTAGTTTATTAAGGACCACCGTCTTGTATCCACATGCATTACGCCTCTTGAAATGTTGAAGGTTTTTCTATTTTACTGAATTCTAAAAATGGCTCCTCTTGTTATTTTCATTTCCGACCCCTGCACTATAGTGAGCACAACATACAGTGACTCATGTATAATCTCATTCATATTCAAACTTAAATTATAAAATGTTGCTGGCACATTGCATGGTCAGACAGCTTATTCTTGTAAGAACGTTGAGTCCCCAAAGCAATCCATTCGTTTCAATTAAAATATTTTAACTGCCCTACATTTCAGAGGCAGAGAAGTCTGATACGTAAAATGGTGAAAGGGGACGACGACACATGACGCTAACATAAATAAGATGGCACGGAAAATGGATAAGGTTTGTCTAGCACTCAATAATAATGTTTGGAAAGGTCATTCTAAGTATTGTAGTCATTGTGACTCATAGTGAATACATTTTTTATTGAAGGCCATTGCTAGATGTGTATTTTTTTATATACGCTATTGAACGGATAATGATTGTGACATACAACCTTGAGTTTTTTGTATTGGCAGGAAAGAACAAGTTAATCGTTTTGACTTAAAGCTCGCCAACAGATTCACCGACTTTTTCATCTCGGGCACATCTATTGATTATTTTTATACGTACGTGACTTTACTGAAAGAACCACAGAGTATAGAGGATAGGCTGATTAGACATCTTAATTCGCATATCACTCTGGATTGTGAGCCTGCATGCGGCTCACAATCCAATGGTTCTAAGATCATATCATTTCAGTCTCGATATCAGTACCACTCTGTGGGGAACTCGACAGTGGTTGTACTGTGGAAAGATTACTTTTACTGTTATTTTTATTTTTCCAGGTAAGGTCCACTGAGGTATATAGCTCTTTTCAGAAGGCACCTGGCCACAAATGATAGCTCAACGAAGTTGTTTATCATCATGTGGTAATTTATATCAGTCAAATAATCTTAAACGCATGTTTATAAATGAGGAGGGGGAAACCGGAGGACCCGGACAAAAATCTATGCAACCACGGGGAGAATGTACAAGCTCCAAATATACAGGTGTCATGGTCAGGATCAAACCCACTACGTCCTTTATACCAGGCGAGGTAGTTAACATCTCGCCACCGTGGTACCCAATTTGGGAATTTTCACCACTGGCTCAGCCCTGTAAACATGAGATGAGTGCTAATTCAATGCTCATTTGAACAATAAAACACTTTCAATATAGTATGGCTGCATGACTTGTTTGTTTTATTTGCTCAAATATTTTCCAATTGTGCTTTCAACATCACGATATGAGGAAATTCCCATTTCAAACTTGTGTTGCGAGCAGTGGACCATGCCGTGTTAGAGAATGATCCCTGGGACATGATGTCACAGAACTACGTATGAAGGGTAACATTTTTTTAAAGCATTCAGCACCATTCATCTACAGCATGAAGTTATTCCATCCCTACTGCAAATGTCTAGGATTGCCATTAAATACAATGCAGCTGCTGAGGCTGCAGACGAAATTAACGACTGGGAAATTACATTGGTAGTATTCACGGTGTCTGTATCAACATCGCATTGCTATGGAGCACTTATGGCATTGAGGTACATGTTGTGTAATAACCAGACTGCAGACTTAAATTACAGTCTATTAAACTAAAAATGTCGTCAATACTAATATTTGCCCATCATTGAGAGGAAAGGAAGAATGTTTATTGGCTTATTGGCCTTCTTTAGTTTGGTGGACGAGCATTTAATAAAGTGTTCATTTTGATGAATTACTGTGTTGTATATCAAATACGTGTATTTAACATCAAGGTATGCACATAATTGCACATATTTAAGGTGTCCAGGTATAGCTTATAGAAAAAAATGCCAATCTGAAAGTCAAATTGTGTTGCTTCAGTGAAGTAACATAATAAATACCACATTCATCTAAATACTGTAGCAGTTTAACTGATTTTCCTGCACAAGCCGCTTCAGCTTGAATATCAATATTTTCTAGATACCGCTCACCACTGATGATAGCCGTGGCCAGGAATTGAACTCAGGTCACAAGGTTCATCTCGCAGTGTGATAATTACTGCATCACCACTCCACCTCTATTTTGTGTAAATGTTAACCATAATAATTATACTTATCCACATTACATGAAAAAACTTGCTGCATCTCAAATTGTGTTAATCCAATGACAAACAATACAAGTGTAGTGACACAGCGACGACTGCTGTTCAGCAGCGGCAACTGCGGTGGACAGCGCACACGCCGTTGAGCATATACACGGGTGTGTCGGCAGAGCGGAGGAACTGGGGCAAGGGTCACAGAAGACCTCATCGGGAAGCCTCTGGAACCCGCTCGTGGGTTCGAGAAGGGCGGCGTGGCCAGGGCAGAACCAGGCCACGCCGAGTAGAATAAAAGAAGCGGAGAGCGAGAGCTCGGGGCTGCCGGCTGTGGGAGTGGACTCATCTCGCCGTCGCTGTCGTCTACGCTGCCTTCGTCGCTTCCGCCTTCACTCGATAATTGCGTGGCCAGACAGTTGTTGGCTGTGTCGGTCGACGCCGTCGGTGTAACGCGGTTAGGGTTATGTCTAGGCTGGGCCGTACGCCAACGAGAATTTAGGAGGCGAGCCTGTGCGTGAACCTAAAGAGTGTTACAATAAAGAAGGTGCCTCCTGCAACTACCTCGTCTCCGACTTGTGTTACACTACACAAGCACTATGCAATGCCTCTGCCAACATCGATTTTATTTCATGTGTAAGCCTTGGCTGTTCATTGTGGCTATAGCTGTGGACTGATAAGGCTCAAGAGTGAAGTTGTTGCTTCTCTCAATCAAATTATAAGCACCAATACAATTGTATTGGTGAAAATATCAATGCAAACTTAACCCGTGGTGAGTGTAGACCAGGGGTCAACAACCTGCGGCTCTGGAGCCGCATGCGGCTATTTTCGTGACGTTATTTATTAAGGACCACCACCTCGTATTCACCATGTACATTGCGGCTCTTTAAATATAGATTTTTTTTTCGTGCCGAATTCGAACGAAAAATTGTTCTTGTTATTTTGGCTGCCTACCCCTGGTCGAGAGCAAAGTTTCTTAACCGTTGTTTTGGCCCCAGGACCACTGAGCCAATGCAACATTTCTGTGGACCACCCAGCTCCCCCCCGTCGCCCCCAACCCTGGTGAAAAAACGCATTCACTTCTCTCTCTAATTACCAGTTATACAAAAATATTAATATTACCGGAACGTAAAAAAGGTTTTTTTTACGCAGCTATACTTTTTTTAGGGGTGGCATTTAGATCTGAGGGTTAGGGTAGTTTAATTATTGTATTTTGCCTAACTTCATTTTTTTATTAATTATCATGAGCAAAATATTAATTCATGTCCGAAACAGAAGGTTATTGTCATTATTTCCTGATCAACCTGCATTTGCATGAAAGCCCGTGGACCACCTGGAGGTCCATTGCGCACTACTGGTGGTCCAGGGCCCACACTTTCAGAACCACTGATAGGCAACACAAGTGCCCCCTTTCTGTGAGGTTCAACAACAGAAGCGGCGTTTAAGCAGCTTTTGTATACGTATTTCCCATTCTCTTTCATATTAAAAATAAATACGTTTCACCTGCAGTCTGACATACCTACAGTATAAAGTGAAAAGCAGAATTCAGGGATAAAAATCGATATACATATAATTTATCCGCATACACCGTCCGTTAATATATATTTGTTAAGTGTATTGTGAAGTTTCATTACCTCTGCTTAGCACTGTGCGAAAGAAGTTCAACATACATTTGTTTACCGCATTGCTATAATGTATTGCACTTGTGCTTCCTTTGTGCTGTATTTGTTTTAACCTACGGTCTCCCTTAAAAAGTAACTATTAGTCTGAGCAAGTGCTTACCTTGTTATAAATAAAGCTCGTTATCTTTAATATGTGAGAATAGGTTTTCCTCTTTTTTTCTGGCAACAAAACAGGTGTTAAGATGTTAAAACACAAAACTGAAACCTTTTACAAGGAATCATGTCTACATTAGCCACAATACTTAATGGTCAGAATGTAAACACAAAAACATACTCTGATAATATATGCATTGTATTTTGAACTGATTGGTCCACACCAGAGACAGCTTTCTTTTGAGCCTAGTCTCAAATGGTGTTAGACAAGAGGACGCCATTTCCATCCATGATTGAATCCGTTAAACAGCTCGAACCTCGCAGCACTTGTCTCAATTGTTTTCAGTAAATTGAGTCACTGCGTTGGTGGATATTGTTTTTTTTTAAAGCTGTAATCAGATAACCGGAAGAATGCAGGATCCGTAATGTTCAGGGTAAAGCGTTTACTACTTTCTGCCCAGAAAAACTCGATCGTTCGGATCCGTCAAATATGGTCTTCCAGGGTTAGTTTTTATTTTGATATACTTTGGTTAAGGAGTAGTAATTATTTATTGGCTTAACATATACGTATTTTATAATACCTCCAATAACTGTACGTGCAGTGGATAAATTGTAAAAACAAAAGTTTGAGAATATGGTTTGTGTCCTGAGCGATACAGATGTCAATTTGGTGTATAACAAATAAAGCTTCCTGACATTTTGATTTAAAGCACTTGTACTCACATGGGACAGTATTTGACTTCTATACAGTCCATTACATAAGCTACAATAGGTATCTCCATCTGAACGCTTACAGAATATAAATTGGATAATTACATTTCATTTGGCCACAGTTAATTTTTAATCACAATATTTTTTTAAAAAATATCGTGTGTGGTATTTGAATGCGAATATTTTAGAGACCTCTAGTAATCTTTCTTATTAATAAATAAGAAAGTGATTCTTTACACGAAGAAACAACTGCTGGAAGGAGGTACGTTCGTTACGATACCTGACTGTCTTACCACAAATTGGTACAAATTTTAATAACCCCAAATAGATGATGGTTCAGGTCAGTGCCTTTAATGTTTTTACTTTTTTGTGGAAATATATCCGTCTAATCCAAGACTAAAATAAAATTGTCTATTGAGAAATTTGGTTTTGGATGCGCTCGTTTAAACAAAATAGGTAGTTTTAAATGGCTTTACAGTCTCTAATTAAAATATAAATGTTCCACTATATATCCATAATGCTAACATTGTTAACGTACATATTGTGCAAAAAGTTAAATATTCCTATCTGCACAAGTGATATATCATGAATGCTATAATGACAGTGCATGTGTCTACGGTGGGAAAACAGACTGTTTCACACCCTAGTGGCTAATTAATATGCATTAATCTAAAATAAACGAGTGGATATGCTGTTATCACGTCTTAACACAATACCCGTGAGCGGTGAACATCAAGGTTAAAATGTGTTCGACCTTTTAGAATAGGCATTCCAATGAATGTGTTAAATGTTATATACTTTTACATAATATTGTTGTATATTTATCCTGGCAAAATTACAGTATATATAATTGTAAATGTTTGTAAGTGGTTGTGCATAACAGATTATAATTTGTTTATTTGCAATTGATGTAACTGAAAAATGTGTCTGTGTGTGTGGTGTGAAGTCATACAATCTTTACACAAAGTAAAATGCATACCAAGGATATTTATTTTCTGCGTGGATATATTCATAGCACAGTGGGGTTTAATTAAAAAAGTACAAATTTCTGCATTTATTTTAGAGATGTCTATCAAAAGCAGCACAGCGGTTAGTATCTCATATTAACGCGACCCTGGTGCACACAGCGAAAGTAATACAATCGAAATCTTACAGCTATGGAGGTTAAAAACTGAACCCAAGTGGAAATATATATCTCGCTGCTCAAGTGCGCAATAGGGTAACCCCCAATTGCTCGCTATGTAAACTAATATGTTATACGAAGAAATAACCAAGGTGTATCAAATTAAATAAGATAAACTTTTTAAATGCAGGCTCTGTTCGAGTCGGGCAGCAAGAACTTTAGGATACATTTCAGTCCAATTTAGAAAATGAGGAATTGCATTAAACTAACTTAGCAAGGCAAATAATGCGCACAGACATTAATGCATTTAGTAGCACCGGCGACGGCTTACCTCGTCTGAGGCTCTTGCCAAGTCCTGGACACAGACAGCTTATTTGCTGTCAGCCACTCGCCTGCACTACTCCTGTCCTGTGGCACAAGCGGTTTATATAGTCGATCATCATTGGGACGGGGTGGGTGGGTCGATGGATGGGTGCGGTAACGCCAGATTGTCCCCTGCGTCTGAAATAGGTGCAAGTCAGTGTTGAGGGTGCAAGGGGCAGGGTGTGAGGGGGTGGGGGTCACCTTTTGAGTGATTGTGTGCGTGTTTGTGTACAGGATGTAGGCTAAGGCTGATGTGCGTGGGCATTGAGAGCTCCGATACGGGTGGGAGTTAAGAAAATAGAAAATGTGTGTCATTGCTGATGAAGCCAGAATTCGGCTGAAATTCTGAGGCGCATACGGAGGAGGCAAAATACACATTTGTCAATGCGTACAACTAACGGCGTAGATGTTTAGGTTCTTGCTGCTGAAGAAAGCGACTGAGAGTTCGATATTTTGCTCTTTTTAACAAGCCCTGCAACCTGAATCGCAACGCAAGACAGCTGGTTCAACGTGGATGGACACCCGAGTCAAACATTTTATTTATCACCAATTAGTGCCCATGAATGACGATTATGTTGTTGAATATGCTGCAATGTGTAATTACATATGTCTGTTTATAACGTGAGGGTAAAGTTTCGGTGAGTTAGTAATAGAAAAAACATATTTCGTATTTAAGATAACACACACGCATAATTAATTTGCTTCTACCGATATTCATCCATGTCCATTCACTTTCCCCAGTCAGCACTCAGGCAGCAGCAGCAGCAGCAGCAGCCAGTTGCCACCTGTCCCGCTCTGAGCTCTCGGGCTGGACGAGGTACGGGATCATGGGGTCAAGTCTCGGGACTATTGCACGAGATTCAATATCAGAGCGGTGGGGGTCTGAAAGTCTTCCACAAAAGGCGGAAGCGAAGTGATGGTTGGTGTGGTTGCACTGCGAGTATTCACCGCTGAAATACAATTTGCAGGTTCCTACACTAATATAAGCGGTATCAATCACGCATTATTTGTAAGATTGAAGACACATTTGGCAATGCTGTAGTAAGGCAATAATAATGCTCATTAATAAATACCGCATATATTCATAATATCATTTCTTAATAACCATCTGAGAAGCCATTGAGACTAAAGTTACGTTTCAAGGGAGACCTCAGTAAATACGGATCACCAATAATACATTTCAAAATTACTAAAAGGACGATTGCTTGTCTAACAATAAAGGGTATAACATCGAAGCTTCACATCAAAACAGAACAGATTATTAAAATGAATATATGTATAAGTAAATAATTAAACTGAAAGTACAAGTCAGGTATAAACGACAGAGGCCAAAATTAAGAAAAGATTACAACAATTGTATATATGGTATAGTAATAATAAGGCAGTAATGTGCATGAAAGGTTAATAGCCAGGTGCAAACATTTGACGTGCAATTTAAAAGCAACTGTGTACATTTATCATACCGTACTCGTGACAATACAGTATATGAGAATAGGTTTTCCCCTTTTTTTCTGGCAACAAAACAGCTGTGTTAAGATGTTAAAACACCAAACTGAAACCTTTTACAAGGAATCATGCCTGCATTAATCACAATACTTGTGGTTAAAATGCAAACAAAAAACACACTGATAGTATATGCATTGTCTTTGAAACTGATTGGTCCACACCAGAGACAGCTTTCCTTTGAGCCTAGTCTCAAAACGGTGTTAGACCAGAGGACGCCAAACGGCGTAAAGCACAAAGACAAGCAATACAGTTCATGTAAATTACATGTCATAACATTGCACCAAAATTAAACAACACGCCCCTGGCTAAATTGCTAGAATACACCAAGATCTCGTCAAATCTCAGAAGCTCGGCAGCTTTGATCCTGGAGAGGCAAGTCAGTTAATTGTAGGCTGCTGCAGTAGACAGCAGAGGGTGGTGCATCGAAATCCATCGTTGCACCGTGTATAGTATATTCTATGCTCCCACAAAATGTTATTCTTGCCTTCACTAAACCACACTGACCAGCGTGGTGAAGTATGATCGAAATAATCCCACGACCCATACGGCATGGGGAATTGCTCATCGAGCAGGGGCTTGACAAAAGTGATGTTCAAAAAAAGAATGCACGCATAATAAGGTGGTGCGATTGCGAATTAAATTCATTAGAAACCATCCACTGGCAGTGCCACTGACAGCGGCTAGCTCTTGAGCGAGCACAGCGCAGGAGTACCTGCTGTGTAGGCACATTCGACAGCACGGATGTCTTCTCGCACAATAGTTTTATTTTTTTTTCCAGCGCGGTAACAAAAGCTGTAGGTAGGTGGGAGATTTCAAATGATATCACTCCGGCTGAGCGAGTTTACAGAGCGAGCACCTGAACGTGAAGACGAGTTTTTTTTCGAGTCGGTATTGAAACGCAACAATATGTATCGGCTTTAGTTTACCATGCCTAGATTCCAACATCTGAATGTGCTTTGTTCCATTCGTGCGAGATATACCTTCGTGCAGCTTATGGACCGCATAAGAGTTACATTTGCAAAACTGAAGTAATGTAATGGGTTGTGGTTGCTCCCAGTCTGCTTTTTCCTGATAATTACCATGCCGATAATTGCACGATAACGTCATTTTGCAAAATTGATATATATAAATGCGGTGCCCATTTCAACTTTGGTGAATGTTTTTCTTTCAACGTCAAGTATTATCAATACTCAATATAGAAAAGGCATGAACACACATCGTGTCATCAACCTTGATATATATATTAATTTGCAATGTAATACAACAATGTGTTTTTTTTATACATTGGCTGCACAAAAGTTTAATTAAGTTAATTGTGTACAATGTTAATTAAACCATACAAACAGCTTTTACATCACTAACATTTTCCATCAAGAGCAAGCTTTTGTTTGTCATTTTTCGCAAATGACCATGAAAATTTGCAAAGCATGATTTAAAACAGATTTTTGGAATTGTGTTTACAAATAGTTTGAGGTTCGTGGCTTTTTAAAAGCATTACAATAATCTTATTACATACATTGCTTGCTTTAGCTGTGCATGGAAATGGCACACATTCCAATATTTTAATGTTTACATTTATTTAAATAAATAACCAATATAGCCACGCATTATTTAAGTTGCAAACAGTAACCTGGGTCATAACGAATTCAAAAACGTAAGGAAGACGCAACACAAGAAAATTAAGAGCTCCATTATTGAAGATCAATACCTTGACTGTGCATCCCAGGTGAGCCAACCACAAGTTGAAAACTTATTTGGTCAGGAAAAGAAACACTCAAATGTATGTATACAATGTTTCTTTACAGAATGTCTGTATATACCTCCATCTGAAGATACCGTACAAAACAGGGTGAAATGGGCATCACGGGGGAAATGTCGAATGATTTATTTTATAAAAGATAAAGAGCCAAAGATGTTGAGGCTGCCCTTGAACAGGGGTAAGGGAGTCTACAGCAGAGAGGGTGGGTGAAAAGGAGTTCCAGGCCCAGGGGGGCAGCAGATGAGAACGAGTGACCTTCCACTAAGTGAATGTTTTAAGTGATATTCAACAGAGCTGAGGGTGCACATAGAGTTGTTGTGCATGATACAACAGGGGGTATGTAGGTTACAGTGAGTTCATATAGGATCTTCAAACGGTATGACCTTGAAGTTTATCTGGGATTGGATTGGGAGCGAGTGGAGAGAGGAGTAGTCTGTTTCAGGCCTTTATTATTGGAGAGTAAAAATACATAGACGTTCGTGGTTGGGGATTTGTCATGGTATGTAAACAGACTGTTTCCTTGACACGTTATATATGCACCCTCTTCTTCTATCTGTATCGATCCTCAGAAATTTACGTTTTTACCGCTTCAGTCTGGGTTGCCTAGTTTCTGCTTACTGATTCCGAATTCAGCCCTACGTTCTGAAAGACAATTAGTTTGCAACTCGTTTAAATATAAACACTCGTCAGAATGCAGAATGAGTCTGCCTCATATTTGGATCGTGGTGAGTAGGGGTTTTGTAACACTGACCGCGCCTCTTAATCGCTTAAGAAAAGCAACTTGTACTTATTGATCCACAACCCATCTCATCCATCACATGCAGTAATAATGACCTGTGCCATCACATGCAGCAATACATTACATTATAGCTACACGTTATACAATAGTTAACCTGCAATCAAAGATCCATGTGAACAGTTTGACATAACCACTAACATTTCTAACCATTAAGATTCTAAATAATAACAAAATAAACAATTGCCACAATGTATTTGTGGTTTCACTGTACATTTTTTGTTCGTGATTTTGATTACGTTTAGAAACATGTTTAATTTACTTTCACGATTTCCATCTTGTGATAGGTCACTGCCATCTAGTGGACAAATGTGATCACACTGAAAATCATCATTTATAAGGAGAGTAATTCCAATGAAGTGGCATAACAAGCCATAAAAAAGCCTCGAAAATGTTTTCAGATGAGACAGCTATAAATATGGTTTAACTACTGGTCGCGAAGAAGTCGTTGTGATGGCATTTTCTGAGGAAGTTCCCTGACACAAGGTGATGCAACTCTTGTCCCCTTTCCAAATGGAAATGTCCTTTTTATCGTGTAAATAATGTAAATCTCCCAAACGTTTCATGAGTGCATTTCACTGTCACACGACTTCAAACCAGCACGTAACAGAGTGCATGTTTGCATTGCTTGGGAGAGCAGTAATATAGGCCAATGTAAATAAGAGCTGCACTCCATGCAGCTCCGAGTATATTATAACAGTTCCTCCAGCACCTGTCACCAGATTGTGTGTGAACTGCATATTGACGAGCATAAAGGTCCGAGCTGCCACAAAGTGACTAATTTGGCTGTCTGCGCATATTGTATCTGCTACGATGTATGAGCATACATGTGAGCATTCAAGTGAGCATGTTTGCAGAGCAAGGTTACATTCTTGAGACGTGAAGTCTTATTCCCTGGAAACAATGGCAGCTGCCCGTGTTCGTGGTGCGATCAGCGGTGTCCTCAATAGTAGTAGTGGCATCAGTTCTACGTAAATAAACGTGGACACATTATCAAAGTAGTCGATTAGCACCGCCGACAGAGTGAGTAAAATGTGAACTGCAGCGGAAAGGAGGAAACAAACCGTGCGATAGCAGAAACACATGTCTAGTGGCATAGAATCGTGAGTCCAGCACTCCTGGCATTACATTAATATTAATGCCTGGTGGTCCGAGGCTATCTGATGCACTCGTCGATCAATGTTGGTGCAGTGTATGTATCAGTATCACTGCGTATCAAATGATTGTGGGGGTAAATAATCTCAGTGAACCTGACATGCTCATAACTTCTTTTAAAATCATCTGGTGTAGTCACTTAAGATGATTATTCAGTATTGACAATACACATCATGCTGTATACAGACACTTGCTTCGAATCCATTATCATTCCCTCCATCATATGATCTTAAGTGTGCATATACTGTACTGCTATTGGAAATGCCAGAGGCATTGAAGCTTAGAGCTTCAGCAAGGCGAGCAGCAATTCAAGCATTTTTATACGAATTCATAAAGCCCGTCTTCGCCAGACATTTTCAAAGTTTAATTAGTTATCGCCAAATATCAGTCAATAAAGATTTGTATAAAAAAAATGTTGAAATACAAAAAGTAGTTCATGTTTAAGTAACATTCCACTAAATAAATCTGACAGAGTATTGTATATATTGCATTGCATAAATGTACCATATAGTGAGAGCTGTATTAAACTTTTAAGATGTTTTAAATAGGCTCCTGCACATTTTTAAAAATATAAATATGAATCGTACACTTATCTACGGTCTACGATCAGACACTAACGACTCCAAAAATTAAATTGTTGACGACTTAATTCCACTTATATTTAAAGACGTACCCATCGAAACCCGCTCAATTTAAAGATTCCATTGTCTATTAGAAAGAATAAAACAAACTGAACGTAATACTCTGAGAGGAAGCTCCTATCTTTTACCGTTTCCGAAATATTCAGATTTGAACGTCATAAAATGTGTACTGTTTTCGTTTAAACCCACTTTAATCGGAAATATATTAAAAAAACAAGAAAAGCTAAAACAATGGTTCTCGCTTTAATTTCATTCGCTGTTTAACGCTCTATCAAACGAAACAATCAGAATTACACGCACAAACATGTTTATGGGGCACTTAAAATCGAGATTTAGGGGCGAAAAATCTCAAGATTGTTCCTGTTGTTTGTGTCCTAAAATCTAAATACCAAATTTCAGCTTTCTAACTTGTCGGGAAGTACCCTAGAAGTTTTGAGACATATATACAGATTAAGGTCTTTATTTACATATATACTGTATATATAAAGGAACAAGCCCCTTTGTGTGCTTGTGTGAAATACTGTACATAACTGTGGTGGAGGCACGAAAGCCCACGTTTACACTGTAATATGCACTTGGTTTATTTTGACACATTGTTTGTGGGGGTTGTAGTACCACTTCGCGGGGAGGTTAACGGTGGTTGTCCTATTGATAAACTCACCGCCGCCATACGAATGTGTAATTTCAATCACTAGCCTCCGGGCTATCAAGAAGAATTGAGCACCAGGTCAGTGCTCATTTGAGTAGGAAGTCACTTTTGGGGTTTTCGACTTGAACGTAAAATCCAAGTGTCCTGTTGGCCTGAAGACGTCCTCTAACTGCAACATTTCCATGGCCACTGGGAAGCGAGACGGCTTGGATCGTGGACCGATCAACTGCGTTCGGGTCAGATTCTCAAGGCAGTCTTATCGAGCTGACTGGACTCGGGTGCTAAGCCCACTTGTCCACGTGTATAACCGCACACGTTTACCCGACCCGCCGCCGGTAACAGTAGTGGCATAATAGGGTCAATGTGCAAGAATAATATCAGGCATGCAACGATTTGACTTTCTAGAAATGTTCTGAATTGCCAATTTGCGGTTGTGATTCGATTTAACATCTGGACTATTTCTGCCCCTCCTACCCCCTTACATAATTCACCAATCTGAATTGATAATTGGAGAAGTATGTATGATCAATGTATGTATGATTAACCCCAATAGCCATAATTGACAAAGGGATCCAAATTCGTTTTATTATTGTTGTTCTTGTATATGGGATAGCTCACACTGATGCCCACCAATGGATATTCCAGTCTTGATAAGAAGCTCTGCCCTTTCGGTGGGCTCGGGAGATTGGGAAGGCCCTCTCCATCTCTGGAGCATCACCTGTGTGTGCACGTTACAGCCACTGGGCAGCAGAGGGCGCCCTTCACTTTGCCATTGCCCTACACCCCAAGGTCTAACACGTCGCCCCTAACATGCTTATTTGTACTTTTCTCAACAGTCAACATTGTCTTAAAACTAATCAGTGTGTTCCTCTTTCCGTGTGTCGTCTCGGTCGTGGGTCTTTGATAGGACTGTTTTTAAAACGTGGAATATAGACCAATACGGTCTCTTCTTTCGTATGGCTGGAGGGAAAAGCAAGTTTTTGAAACGTATTATAGTGCATTTTTTTCCAACCAATCCAAGAAGGCAGTAAACGCTGTGCGGATTGCAGCGACACCGCCCGGATGGTGAATGCATGGCGCAGTCGACAGTAAGTATAGTATGTACTGCACTGCATACAACGTATTTACTGAACGTAAATATTTAATTAAGGGTAAAAAAACAATAAATCAGACGGTAAACATTAGACGAATACGTACCTATCCATGCACTTATGACATTTTACGAATTTGGAGTTACAGTACAGTGTTGTACATGTTAGGATAACGTAACTTACTCTTTGCAAATCTATATTGACTGTTTAATGCTCTTCTAGTTTTTACTTTTTTCCAATGTAGTTTCTGCATAATGCAAAGGTTTTGATGCTTATTTTACACGTTTGGTGTGATTGGATGCTCCTGCCTACGATTTGCAGATGCTGATCTTAAAACGTATAGTCTTGCAATATGGATCGTGACTTCAATAAATTATTATTTTAATTCCGATCAGTTCTGATTGTTGAAACTGTGAATTCGATCTCCTGCACTGTCAGATGGGGTGGTCTGGAAATAATGCATTCTGGTCTTGGTTCTTTTGGTAAAGTCACGTAGAAGGGAAACAATAAAATAATAAAAATATAAAACAATAAATTCTCACGACGTTTCGACTGCAACACAAGCAATCATCATCAGGTGTTAAAACCACAGCAATATATTTTTTTCAAATTTTCTTGCTGTGGTTTTCACACCTGATGATGCTTGCTTGTGTTGCAGTCGAAGCGTCGTGAGAATTTTATTGTTTTATATTGTTATTATTTTATTGTTTCCGTTCTACGTGACTTTACCGAAAGAACCAAGAACATGAATCCCTGCAGTCACGAAAGCTTTAAATCAAAATCTAATGCATTCTGGTCATAATTTTCACCAGTCATGATCTGCCATGAACCAAATACACATAGAGATGGGACAATTAGTCGATTAAAAGTTGTAATCAAATAATGTTTGCGGTCATTTATTCAGACGTTCTGCCTCCAGAAGTTGGGAAACCCCTTTAAACCCACGCCCACCAGAATGCGGCCGACGATACTCGTGGCGTCTCACAAGCCTCGCTCATCACCCCCCGTCCAATGGCACCCATGGCAAGCGAGGTGAGATACATTTTACAAACTATTTTCGTGTTATCTGATAATTCGAACTAAACCGATGAGCGATAGCGCAGTCATCCATTACTCGCGTAATCGGATATCCCAGGTTTACTTCCCAGAGCAACTTACCAACGTAGCTTACAGATATGTTTTAGGGACGCATTAATAACTAGATTATGGTTGTGAAATCGATGCAGTAATTAAAACTCACACTTCAAGACCTAAATACAGTAATTAGAATACCGCATATTCACATGGCACAAGACAGAGCAAAGTGGAAACAAACTACGAAATGTGAAGTGGACACCTACGGGTTATTTGCCCATGGATCGTGACGATGATGCTATTCCATGACAGTAAATTGTAAATGTTGTGGGTTTACTCTCCAACACAACGGGGTGCTGAAGTAGTAACTAAATAATGGCACGTTTTGTTTAGGTGATAACCCTTACTAATTGGCCTTGGTGGGTTAACGACAACATTACATTTACGCCAACCCCAAACAATCCTTGATTATGAATATGAAAACAACAATAGGTTTTACCCTTTTTGAGAATAAAACAGGTGTTAAGATGTTCAAACACCGGATATAAACATTTCGCAAGGAATCACGTCTGCATTAACCACACGTACTTGTTGGTGAACATGAACACGTTTACTGTTCACCTTGTGGCGTTCTCTGGCCTGACACTGGTGAGACTAGGCTCTAAAGAGGACTGCTGTCTCTGGCGTAGCCCAATCAGTTTCAAAGACAAGTAAATATATTATCAGAGCATGATTGTTCGCATGTTCACCAAAAGTACGTGTAGTTAATGCAGACGTGATTCCTTGCAAAATGTTTCTATTTGGTTTGAACATCTTGACAACTGTTTTATTCTTGATTTGAAGCTTTCGTGACTGCGGGAATCCATACTCTTTGGTTCTTTCGGTAAAGTCACGTAGGTAGAAAAAATATAATAGATCACGACGTTTCGATCGCCTCACAAATCACACGAGCAATCGTCCTCGGGACGATTGCTCGTCCTCGGGACGATTGCTTGTGTGGCGATCGAAACGTCGTGATCTCAAATATGACGTCACAAAGCTCTGCCCCCCCCCTCCCCCCCCCCCCAAAAAAATAAAACATGCTTCAAATCGCTTTAAACTATTGTCATTGTAGTGCGTATTTAATGTGGCGCTGCACTCTGATGTTGTAGGAGAAAACATTTAATAAAAAATCTATTTAATTAAGTAGAACGTGTTGTCTATATTTATTTAAAGTTGCGCATTTTGATGTGACGTCACATTTCTCAACCCCTCCCCTCGTCACACATCGTCACAAATGTCTGATCCCCCCCCCTCCCCCCCTAGGTGCGTGACGTCATTTTTGGACGGCCCTTAAAGGGTAAAACCTATTTTTTCATACTTTTATACTGGCAAAAAGGTCCCATTATGAATAATATTGAACGCGAAAGCTTATGTGTTAAACTCACACGACCGGAGTTCGTGATGCCACAAAGGAAACTTTGGACCAATCAGAGACACGAATCCTATGGTCCGCGTGCAACCCTTTTGACCAATCGCGTCACCCGATGGATTGTCGCTCATTATGACGTGCTTATCTCCGACAAACCGGCGTCCAACCGCGAGCGGGAATTACGGTCACGTGTCCACCTCATTCGCGCGCCAATCGGTGCCGGATGCGGGGGAGTTGGAGGGGGCTGAAGAGGAGGGGAGGGGGGTTCGGGGACAAAGGTGGTTGGGGGGAGGGTTGTGGTGGGGGGGGGGGTTGGGGGGAGGGTTTTGGTGGAGGGGGGGGTTGGGGAGGGGTTGGGGGGAAGGTTTTGGTGGAGGGGGGGTTGGGGGGAGGGTTTTGGTGGAGGGGGGGTTGGGGAGGGGTTGGGGGGAGGGTTTTGGTGGAGGGGGGGGTTGGGGAGGGGTTGGGGGGAAGGTTTTGGTGGAGGGGGGGTTGGGGGGAGGGTTTTGGTGGAGGGGGGTTGGGGAGGGGTTGGGGGGAGGGTTTTGGTGGAGGGGGGGTTGGGGGGGGGTTGGGGGGAGGGTTGTGATGGGGGGGGAGGGGTTGGGGGGAGGGTTGTGGTGGAGGGGGGTTGGGGGGGTTAGGGGGAGGGTTTTGGTGGAGGGGGGGTTGGGGGGGAGGGTTTTGGTGGGGGGGAGGGGTTGGGTGGAGGGTTGTGGTGGAGGGGGGGTTGAGGGGGGGTTGTAGTGGAGGGGGGGTTGGGGGGGGAGGGTTGTGGTGGAGGGTTGTAGTGGAGGGGGGGGTTGGGGGGAGGGTTGTAGTGGAGGGGGGGGGTTGGGGGGGAGGGGTTGGGGGGAGGGTTGTGGTGGAGGGTTGTAGTGGAGGGGGGGGGTTGGGGGGGGTTGGGGGGAGGGTTGTAGTGGGGGGGGGTTGGTGGGGGAGGGGTGGGGTGCAACCCGAAACCAAACGTCGCACGTGGACGAATCATCGCGATCCTACGGAGCTCGTCACGACGCGAATTTTTCACAACGCTAATCGTCACGGCAAATGGGGTTTGCTTAGTTCGAGTGAATTCTAACGACACATCATCTGTGACCAACTGGAAATATAAGAGCTTTAAATAGCTCGCCGGATTACCTCCGATAGAGGCACATATTCTCACTCGTTCTCACGTAGTTTTTTTCTCTCATGCCCACTCTCAACCCACACCCCGCCGCACAAAGCCCGCTCCTCCTACGACAAAGGCCCGGATGCGATGACATCACCACGGCAAAGCGTCCCCGCCCCTCCCCCCGGGCCGCAATTGCATTTCCTAGAGCGCCCGTGGCGACTCCGCGCTCGGCGATTGGGTCCGGGGGCAGGGGGGGCGGGGTTCGGGGCGGGTCGGGGGGGGGGTGTGGGGGCGCGGGTCGGGGGGGGTGTGGGGGCGGGTCGGGGGGGGTGTGGGGGCGCGGGTCGGGGGGGGTGTGGGGGCGGGTCGGGGGGGGGGTGTGGGGGCGGGTCGCGGGGCGGGGGGGGGCGGGTCGCGGGGGGGGGTGTGGGGGCGGGTCGCGGGGCGGGGGGGGTGTGGGGGCGGGTCGCGGGGCGGGGGGGGTGTGGGGGCGGGTCGCGGGGCGGGGGGGGGCGGGTCGCGGGGCGGGGGGGGTGTGGGGGCGGGTCGCGGGGCGGGGGCTCCGCGGGTGGGGGGGGGGTCTGGGGGAGGGGAGACGGGGATCCGGTGGCGGGGGATCCGGGGGCGGGGGGATCCGGGGGCGGGCCACGTGACCGGCGGTTCGGGTCCTCGTCGCCTCCGACGAGCGGCGGTCGTGGCCCCCGCGTCTCGCGTTGCTGGCAAGGGGGGGGCGGCGGCGCGCGATCGCTCGCGTTAGCGTCGGCGGTGTCTTTCGCGTCTCGCTCTCTCGCCTCCCGCCCGCTGCTTCGCTACCTTTGGGTGAGGTGAGTTGAGTGTGCGCTCACAGGGTTCGTTGATTCGTGTAGGTCGTTTGCTGCGCGGAGCCGAGCGCGGCGGGCGGGGGGGAGACGAGAAGGGGGAGATCTTGGAGCAAACAAGGGGAGGGAGGGAGGCGAGGAGACACGAGCGTGGGTAGGAGACGCTGATACAGCAACACGTGCACTGCAGGCGCAGGGCCACCAGCAACACGTGCACTGCGGACACGGGGACACTGACAACACGTGCACTGCGGACACGGGGACACTGACAACACGTGTACTGCGGGCACGGGGACACTGACAACACGTGTCGTACACGGACTGATTCACACCGATGCACATGGACACTTTAAACGCGCTTCAAGCGCAGGGATACCGATACAGACACTGTTGCTCGCGCACACACGGGCAGTGTCAAATGTTGGCACGTGTATACACGTAGCGTATACGAATTATACCTGTAGTGCCACAGTCACTCTTGCACCTGCACCCTCCTTCGAGAGAGTTGATTCTGCACAGTATTCAATGAGTACTCGTTCACACACCGAGATGCTACTGCCTGCACCGGTACAGTACGCTCATTACAAACTACTGTACCTGCATAATAATAGGGTTTTTTTTTCTCTGGCAACAAAACTGAAACCTTCATACAAGGATTCGTGTCTGCATTAACCACAATACCTGCAGTCAAAATGCAAACAAAAAAACATACTATGATAATATATGATGCATTGTCCTTGAAACTGATTGGTCCACACCAAGGGACGGCTTTCTTTTGAGCCTATTATTATATTTTGGTACTGGCAAAGGAGGTCTGATGATACTGTACCTGCACTTTGCAATCACAAATGCACACGTACAAGTCGAAATAATATGCATCCTCACTTGCATTAATTCACGATGCATACACGTTGAAAATATGCCCAATTTATGTGACACTTCATCAGAGTGCGCTCTTCCCCCCTTGTGAATAGCTTTAACCAAAAAAAAACCCATTTAAGATGTGTAACGTTCCAACTCTGAGTGGAAAAAAAACCCAAAAGCTATGCACAGTAATTGCTGCTTAAATACATTGGCGGGATATCGCCCTTGCTGAGTGGAAGGGAAAGGTTACGTTTTCGAGGGCAGGACATTAATGGCACTGCTTTTACACTGGCTGTGTCGGCACACGACCTTCTAATGTTATGTGTTTGTGTGCCGGTTGTCCCCCATACAATCGTGAACGCATTGGGTAACTTTAAAAGTCACCGCAGTATACACTGGAGTGGCCCGGCCATCATCACCTTACCTGGTTACCTTATGCCGAGGGCCGATGTTCACACTGCAGCAGTTACGCCTTCATTACTTAAATATCTCATCATTACAGACATGTTATTCATAACGTGTTCGCTTGCAAGGATGTTGTTACTCAAGTAGATTAAATTACCTTGATAATTAGCATTTGATTATTTCAGCTTCAGTTGGCTCAAAGAATGAATGTATATAAATGTTTATTTTTAAGTGCTGAAATAATTGAGAGGTTTATAATTATCTTTGAAAATAAATGTCCTTCATATTCAGTTTCATTTACGAAAGGCCTACATTTATTGCACAACATGTATGAGGTATTTAAGTTCCAATAAATTAAATGTATTATTGCATAATGTAGCGAGCTATAGCCCTATATTGTGGTAACACGACTATACTGATCCTGTACCTAGAAACAGTGAAACTGACCTCCAGGTGACTTTTTAACATCACCGTTAAGGCTCAGAGGTTTAATTCCAAGCTGCATCACCATGAGACACATGGATAATCCATTTGCTTTCAGGACTACATAGTTTGTCTCCCAATTCTTGTGCTGAGGAATACAAGGCATTTTCCCGACTGTGCTCATTTTGTAGATTGCAACACAGTTGCTTGAAGCTTATGAGTTGGAGTGGTTCCTGGGTAAAATATACTCTTATATAATCGCGCAACTTTTATCTATCTGTGATGAACGCTGCACTTTCCATCGTTTTCATGCAGGGGGCTCTGCAAACCTACGCGCCCCCTGCATGAACGACGTTAGGCGCTGGGACAGACGTTCGATTACGTTGGCATCGATCTGCAGACGGCGGTCTTCTCGCACGGCCAGCTCCGTGTCGCCTTATCTCGATCCCGCAATCCCAAACAGGTGAAAGTCCGCATCGAACCGAACCCCCAGCAAGGCCATCTACTTAACGACGAGAGAAAATTCACACGAAATGTCGTTTTCAATTAAGTCTTCCAGATGTAAAATGATATGAGCTTTTAACGAAGAAATACAATTATCTAATTCAAAACATAATACAATTCTAAGATGTTTCATTTTAAAACTTCAAAACGGAGCATCGGGTGCTTGCATGAATGCGTCGTTCGTGTTAAAATTTTTGTGACTTTCCTGGCCGAAGGCCGTAAATGGTTGTGAGGGGGCACCATGGGCGCCCCCAAACAACCCCTAGTACTATATTCTTAGTTCTTCAACGTGACTTTACCGAAAGAACTAAGAATATGAATTACTGCAGTCACGAAAGCTTTAAATCAAAATTTAACCCCTAGTACTCTTATATTTGCGCGTAACTTTACCTGTGATGAACGCTGCACTTTCCATCGTTTTTATGAAAGGGGCGCTGCAAAGCTACACGCCCCCTGCATGAACGATGGAGACGCAGGGACAGACGTTCGATTACGTTGGAATAGATCTGCAGACGGCGTTCTTCTCGCACGGCCAGCTCTATGTCGCCTTATCTTGATCCCGCAATACCAAACAGGTAAAAGTTCGCATCGAACCGAACCCCCCTACATAACGAGAGAAAATTCACACGAAATGTCGTTTTCAATTAAGTCTTCCAGATGTAAAATTATATTAACTTTTAATGAAGAGTTATCTAATTCAAAAACATAATACAATTCAAAGATATTCTTGGTTCTTTCGGTAAAGTCACGTAAAAGGGAAACAATAAAATAACAAAATATAAAACAAAATTCTCACGACGTTTCGACTGCAACACAAGCAATCATCATCAGGTGTGAAAACCACAAGACAATTGTCTTGATGATGATTGCTTGCATTGCAGTTGAAACGTCGTGATAATTTTATTGTTTAATATTTTTATTATTTCCCTTCTACGTGACTTTACCGAAAGAACCAAGAATATGAATCCCTGCAGTCACGAAAGCTTTAAATCAAAATTCAATTCAAAGATGTTTCATTTTAAAACTTCAAAACGGAGCATCGGGTGTTTGCGTGAATGCGTAGTTCGTGTGCAATTTTTTTCGTGACTTTCCTGGCCGAAGGCCATAAATGGTTGAGTGAGCGCCGCAGGCACCCCCGAACAACCCCTAGTGTCTTATTATTGGATCTTCTGCACATAAACTCTTGACCGATTGCATTGCACAATTTTCCACGTGCAAGCAAAGACAAACAACTGAACGGAAAATCACGATCTAAAACCTCACAGTATTGTTGTAAATCAGTCTTAACTGGCCGTTTGGTCCAGGCAAGCAATATATGAAAAAATAATATATTTTATATACAGTAATGTGTTACAAATGTGCAAAAATTGCAAATGTCACATTCCTGAAGTTGAATATACCTTTTAGAAACAAATGCATTGCCCTTATATTTCCTTGTCAAAATTGAATGATTGCTTCGCCAGAGCCACAATAATTGAATGTTGCTTAAACATGGCAAGCAAAATATGCAGACCATCGCTCTTATGGCTATAACAGTGCTTCCGAGACACCCATAAAAATATTACCATTTCTATGAAGACACACCACCTCCATTGCAAATGTTTCAGGTCTGAAGCTTGGTAGGAAATAAGTCATGAGTTATATGTTCATACTTATTACAGTCCATATTGTGTATTTTATTTCATAATTCCTGATGAGTAGAATGCTTTTTTATGTATTTAGTTCACTGTCCTTGCATTAGCCTGTTTTCAGTCATCTGACGTGCTGGAGAATGTGCTAAATCCAGATTAGTGTTGCGTGTCAAGCAAATGTTACCAGGCTGTTAGACCAGATATAATTTCATCCTTCCTTTTGGTTATCATTAGCTGCATTGTAGGGGGCATGTATAGCTAATAGATGTTGTACACGCTGTACATTTTCTGTTGCTTATTTTGTTTAATGAATGAGTATATAATATGCATATAGTTCAATCTTGATTTGAAGCTTTCGTGACCACAGGAATCCATACTCTTTGGTTCTTTCGGTAAAGTCACGTAGGTAGAAAAATAATAGATCACGACGTTTCGATCGCAACACAAGCAATCGTCATCAGGTGGGACAACCACAGCAAGAAGACAGACGACTAAAAATGCCCTACCAGTATTGACCTCAGCTAGCAGTGTTTTGAGCCAAATGTTCCATGCTGACTTAGATCAGTATTACTGGTAAAACGTTCTGCACTTGAAGTCCATTTTTCTATTTATTTTTGCATTATATGTAGTGGATGAATATATCATGCATCACGTCCAGCCCTTTTGTCAAATGTCAAAAAGTAAATACCTTTATTGGTAGGTCCACCTGTTAAACTCTCGCAATGCACATTGTGCAAATCCTTGAAGTTGTTCATCCTGAGCTCTTGTTCTCTTCATGTATTCTCAGCCATGCAAAACCCCAGAGCTCGGTCTGCTCTGCATCAGCCACATCCACCATTTCTTTACCAAAGTTGTTGCTGAGACTTCCATCAGACTTTGTCGCCGCCCCTAATCAATCTTAGTTTAGTGAGAGGTTGCTCATTTTCATGTGCTGCCCTCATAGTCTGGAACACACTTCCCTCCCAACATCATGTGCTGTTGATTCCTTACCCATATTAATGTGCAGGCTCAGGATACAGGTATTATGTTTTACTATGCTGTGTTTTTTTCAGAATTTCTTGTGTTGTTGCATTTGTATGGATACAAATTATAGTTTATAGCATACTTGCTGACTAATATTAATTTGCATTTTAATCCTTAAAATGCATGTAAAGGCAATTCATTGCTCACAAACCAGATGATGCAATACGATGCAATAAGGTTAATTCATAATACATACAGTGAGGGAAAAAAGTATTTGATCCTCTGCTGATTTTGTATGTTTGCCCACTGGCAAAGAAATGATCAGTCTAGAATTTAATGGTAGGTTTATTTGAACAGTGAGAGACAGAATAACAAGAACGCATGTCAAAAAAAATAAAAACGCATGTCAACAATGTTATAAATTGATTGGCATTTTAATAAGGGAAATAAGTATTTGACCCCCTCTTAATCAGAAAGGTTTCTGGCTCCCAGGTGTCTTTTATACAGGTAACGAGCCGAGATTAGGAGCATACTCTTAAAGGGAGTGCTCCGAATCTCAGCTTGTTACCTGTATAAAAGACACCTGTCCACAGAAGCAATCAATCAATCAGATTCCAAACTCTCCACCATGGCCAAGACCAAAGAGCTCTCCAATGATGTCAGGGACAAGATTATAGACCTACACAAGCCTGGAATGGGCTACAAGACCATTGCCAAGCAGCTTGGTGAGAAGGTGACAACAGTTGGTGCGATTATTCGCAAATAGAAGAAACACAAAAGAACTGTCAATCTCCCTCGTCCTGGGGCTCCTTGCAAGGTCTCACCTCGTGGAGTTGCAATGATCATGAGAACGATGAGGAATCAGCCCAGAACTACACGGGAGGATCTTGTCAATGATCTCAAGGCAGCTGGGACCATAGTCACCAAGAAAACAATTGGTAACACACTACACCGTGAAGGACTGAAATCCTGCAGCGCCCTCAAGGTCCCCCTGCTCAAGAAAGCACATATACATGCCCATCTGAAGTTTGCCAATGAACATCTGAATGATTCAGAGGACAACTGGGTGAAAGTGTTGTGGTCAGATGAGTCCAAAATGGAGCTGTTTGGCATCAATTCAACTCTCCGTGTTTGGAGGAGGAGGAATGCTGCCTATGACCCCAAGAACACCATCCCCACCGTCAAACATGGAGGTGTAAACATGCTTTGGGGGTGTTTTTCTGCTAAGGGGACAGGACAACTTCACCGCATCAAAGGGACGATGGAGGGGCCATGTACCGTCAAATCTTGGGTGAGAACCTCCTTCCCTCAGCCAGGACATTGAAAATTGGTCGTGGATGGGTATTCCAGCATGACAATGACCCAAAACACACGGCCAAGGCAACAAAAAGGAGTGGCTCAAGAAGAAGCACATTAAGGTCCTGGAGTGGCCTAGCCAGTCTCCAGACCTTAATCCCATAGAAAATCTGTGGAGGGAGCTGAAGGTTCGAGTTGCCAAACGTCAGCCTCGAAACCTTGACTTGGAGAAGATCTGCAAAGAGGAGTGGGACAAAATCCCTCCTGAGATGTGTGCAAACCTGGTGGCCAACTACAAGAAACGTCTGACCTCTGTGATTGCCAACAAGGGTTTTGCCACCAAGTACTAAGTCATGTTTTGCAGAGGGGTCAAATACTTATTTCCCTCATTAAAATGCAAATCAATTTATAACATTTTTGACATGCGTTTTTCTGGATTTTGTTGTTGTTATTCTGTCTCTCACTGTTCAAATAAACCTACCATTAAAATTATAGACAAATCCTTTCTTTGTCGGTGGGCAAACGTACAAAATCAGCAGGGGATCAAATACTCTTTTCCCTCACTGTATCTCAGTCCGATTAGCTTTACACTTAGACATGTGTTTATGCATCAGTCAAAATTTATTCCAATGCTCATGCATACAATCTATATATATAAAAGGGAAATTTGCGAATTTGTGTCTGTTCGAAATGTTTAGCATACTTCCTGACATGCAACAAACTTGAAATTTGGCATGTGGGTAGCTTCCAGACTGAACACAATGCAAAAGTATAAAAAATAGACTTTTGTATTTTGGGGGGGGGGGCGCAATAATCGTTATATTTTGCACGGCAAGTGAGCGGTGACGTCACAACTGTGATGTCACACGCATGCGGTAGCGTTACACAGTGTGCCTGTTGATGTCACGCATCCCCCCCACCAACCCTCCGCATAGGCCTGTGTTTCCCGCACAAATGCGCGGCGTAGCTGTCTCGATTTTCTAAGTCTACGCGACTATTTTCAGCTCGCTCTTCAATATAAAGCAGAAAATACATCTGTTTGTGTGAAGCAGCAAAAACTCGAATGCTGAGCTCTGATGTCATGAAATTTGCACAGCTTAACGCTGTCTGGAATTTCAAAGGGAACGTGACTATTTTCAGCTCGCCACGTCATTCCCTTCCCCAGTTGCCTTGCTTAAGGTTCAATTTCCTTAAGTGAAAAACATCCGATTTAGTTAAATTGATTTGTTTCGGATTTTTTCTTTCTTGCAAGCATCAATTTTTTTCAGGGTTTTCCCACTCAAATATAAGGGCATATTCAATTAATCCAAGGCAAGAATCCAAGTCCCGGGCAAAGCCGGGTAGAAATGCTAGTTTACTATAAATAATTAATCGTTCTCAATGTATGCAAACGCTATGTTCATGTTGTGATGCTACATTCAGAATATAAGAGCATAACCAAGAATGGAATGTTACACAATGCAATCGCACCTTGATTTATGAAAATTCACATTACAGTTAGAAGAGAGTGATTGAATAATTAAACAACTTGGTTTCTTAACTGCTCAATCACTCACAATTACGTGTACAACATATGCATTACTACGTTTGTAGAGGTTAACTTGATTTTCTTAGAGTGTAATTATACACATGAGTAATTATACTTATGAGTAAATCACTGAGTTATATAGCATTGTGGGGACTGAGAGTTATTCATGGTATGTTTATGTCTGTTCCAATGGCAGGCCATAACAAGTTTATGCTTTGACCTTTATGGAGTTTGGAAAGAAGCATTTCTGTTGATATTGACAGTGTACCACACTTGAGTTGCTCTTGGAGTTGGTGAGCTTATACCAAAGCACTTTTTTGCAAGAGGGTAATTTAATTTATTTCAGGAAAGGACAAAAATGTAAAACTATCACCTGAAATAAAACGCACACCTTTTGCGTTCAACGCTGAGCTTTTTATACATTCCTTTCATGGCCTTTTTAATCTTAGTGTTCTCAGTTCTGCCACTAAACAGAGATAAGTGCCATTTTTATTTGTGGCTTTTTTATGATCTCCCTGTTCTTACCATCTTTCCCCCTTGACCAGTGCACTGCTGCCTTTGTTTTACTTGATTTAAAAGTTTGAATGTAAAGCAGTGGAATAGTCTCCCTCTTGTTCTGACGTGCTCATTTGTGTGTCAAGTGCTCGCTTCTGTACCTCAGTGGCCTTTCTCTTGCCTTCCTTGCACAGAATTGTACTTCAGTGTTCAACATGCTGTGGATGCTCTCACCCCTTTGACCGGATAGTCTGGGGCAACAAATCACATCACAATTATTGCCGCGTTTGTAGTTTTTCTTGTCAGTCTTATGAAATTCCAAAGGTGGGTTTAGAGATGTACAACGAGCATATGTTTGCATGTTGTACTTTTTTTACGCCGTACGTAGCCAACTGTGCTAATTGAAGGCAATCATCATTTCTAGATTTAAAGCTTTCGTGTGACTGCAAGGATCCATACTCTTTGGTTCTATTCGGTAAAGTTACGTAGGTAAAAAATAAAACAACAAAAATCACGACGTTTTGGCCACAACACAAGCGGCCTTCATCAGGTGAAGGGACCAGACTGTCTCGAGGACAGCGCTGGAGTGAAACACAGCCACGCTCAGACCGCGACCTTTAAGCTGTGTGCGAGGAAACAAGGTGCCTTGACAAAGGAATTAGCATAAAAATTAGCATTTCATTGGCCGACTTAACATGATGTCATCAGCCATGTTCAAGCGACTTTTTGATAAAGGCTGTCACCTAAATTTCTCAGGATTTCATATTCCACCTAGTCCCTGCTCATTAACTGATTTCATCACTTCATCTCTTTGGAGACTGTCCTCTCGGATGCATTCTGTTCCTTGGTTGCAACACACTGCTTTTTGTCCAATTGTGTTGGTATATCCCACGAAAATTCACTTTGCTCAGGTTAATCTAAAGTTTATATTCTTCCAGCTGTGTGGTCGATGTTGCTCATTAAGTTGTCTGGTCTGCACCAAGTTAACTTCAAAAGCCCTGTAATATTATTGACAAAAGATGTCCATTGTGTGCCAGTAGCATGGAGCATCTGTGTCAGATTAAAAAATGAGTGTGCGGAACAGTTACATTTTAAATGATTCCCCTGTGGGGACCTCACATTCGTATTATTGGGACATATGAGTGTATTTCTACTGCAAAAAACATTTATTTATCTTTAAGATTAATACAAATGACAACTATTTATGAAATTGCCCCTATAAATAAGTATATTGTGTACCAGAAATGGCATGTTCACTGAATGGCTCAATGCTGTGCTGACTTAAGTTACAAGAATTTGTCAGCTGTGCAGGGTGAGGAGTTTGTTTGGAATGCATTGGCTTCTTTGGAGTATGGAAGGCCTGTGGATTTATAAATGAGTCGTGGAGTATCCAGGAAGCAGCTGCCTTTTGAAGTTGTGTTGTTTTATTGTTACTCTCGATATACCAATTGCTGCCCCGCAGCAGTTTCAACCTCAAGGGATTCCTCCTCCTAAGCCCATCATGGTTAGCGTGTTGTTCTACGAACCCGGCGCCCCGAGTTCACTACCCACTCATGGCCAACACCATTTACGATTATCTTAGCCAGTCCTGGGCCTCCCCTAGGTTGACTCAACCACATGAGTACCTGGTGCGATGAATAAAAACATTTCCACAAGGGAAATAGCCAACCTGGCATGGTGTTGGCCACCCACCCCCTCATGTATCGTTCCGGCCTTCATAGGTGCTCGCTAACAGCACTTGCCCCAACAGTCTGTTAAGGCTATACTGTTGGATCTTTGTCTTTGGAGCTCACAAATCCTTGAAAAATCTGGACGCATTCAATGAGCTCCTCCAGCTGGCAAGGCTGTGTTGTCTGGGTCATGTGGCCCGCATTCCCAGCTACCGCATGCCCAAGCAGCTTCTGTTTGGCCAGATAGAGGGGGCTAAACGGGCACGTCACGGGCTGGAGAAGAAATAGACTCATGCGGTACGGGAGAATGTGGAGCGGAGTGGACTTGCTGAACACTGGTACCAGCGGTGTCACGATTGACTTCTATGGAGGAGGCTCGTAAAGGATGCTACTGGGTGGTTGGAGGCAGTCGCCATCCAACAACAATGGAGAGCAGAGGAGCGATGCTCACAATAATAAGCAGAAAGCTGGGTGGTTAAATTGCAGCAGGTTGGCATTGTAGGCGACGCAGGTTATGCATCTGCCCGTCATCTCAGTCAACCCATAGCACCTCGGTCTGTCCCGTGACCTCCTGTCAGCGATCCTTCGACACTTCACGTGGCCTCGGAGTGCACCTGGCCTGGCTCAAGCGCCTTTGTGACGTCACCGCTACTTAGTGGCGATTGGCAGCTGTTATACCCCAAATAACATAGGATTCCCAGAATTAAAGAGATGGGTTTCTCTTTAACATAATTGGTTTTCATGAAGGAGTATTAGTGCAGCACTATTCATGACACCTTGACAGACAGTCTTTAGTGGTGAGAACAATGGGTTATATGCACTCTGGATTGCATGAGTCACCCATCTGTTGATGTGTATTTCGGTTGCTTTGTGTGTTCCACAGCATCATTAATCAGTGCTCGGGTTTCAAATTAAACCTTTGTGTGTGTCCTGCTGAGCAGGCCAGAAGGTGTTGTATTCCTTGATAGATGAGAGGCATGGCATAATTATAATCGTTTGCGTAAAGATTTGGGTTATGATAAACGGTTGTGAATGAACTCTTCTGATAATAATTTACCTAATAATTTATCTCCGTTTTTATTTCATTGTGTCTTGTTACAGTGCTATCCATTTGGGTGGTGCTATTTATATCGTGCTCGACCTATATTCAGAAATTCAGGAGTTCAGTCACGGCCATGGGTAGGGCACACCGGTATTGTCTGATGTTAATAATTTAAGTACTCATTGATGGGATGTCAATAATAGTCAACTCTAGGATAGACTGGCCCCTGTCGTTTATGTACAGTTTATCCTGCTGGCTCAGAGCCATAGAGAGAGAGATGAGCACCAACAAATCTGAATTTGAGCATTGCAACTCTTTGACTTGACGTATTATTCTTTAACAAGTTAGATTTCTGATTTACAATACACTCTAAATGTTGGTGTGTAAAATTAAGTGCACTTATTGCTCACGGTAAATATTTTTTTTTGGTTAGATAGCATAATTATAAATGTCGTTAACCCCCCTGGTTGTAATCACCAGCGAAACGTACTCAATTGTAAATATTGTGGATTTACTTGCCATTACACCAGTGTGATGAAGTAATAGCTAATTGGTACATTTTGTTCACGTGACAAACCTTCCTAATTGCCTGTCGGGTGTTGATGGGTCAATAACACATTTATATTTACGCGATTTTACTCAAAAACCTGTATTATGAATAATATTGGTTGCAAAAGCCTACGTATCAAAATAGCATTTTGATATTTTATAGGAATTAAAGTAAAGCAATGTATTGCGAATGCACAAAGGGCGTTGACTCTGTTTTGTTAGTCTGTGTTGAATATCTTGACTTAAAGCTTTCGTGACTGCAGGAATTCATATTTTTTGGGTCTTTCTGTAAAGCCACGTAAATAGAAAAAATAATAAAAAATATATATCACGACGTTTTGATCACAAAACAAGTAATCATCATCAGGTGAAAAAATAGCGGGAGAGCTGCTGAGGCAGGTGTTATAAAGGTTTGAGATGGGTGTATCCCAAGGGTCATAAGCGAAGTGGGCGGGGCTAGTGGTGAAATTTGCATGTCAATGTAAGATCGGGTAAATCGGAGAGCCACCTCCACGACGACGAAGCTGCGGAGGTGGCCATTGTATTGTGAGAGGTTAGCATGTCAATGTAAGATTGTAGAGCCACCGCCACATCGAGGAAAACGAGCAACGGTAGCTGTGTTAGTGAGACATTTAACCTGTTAATGTAAAGAAATTTGACCTGTTAATGTAACACCAGAGAGTCGAAAATAACTACTAACATTGGCAGGTAGGATGGAAACATCACAGCCAATTATGAATTAAAATGGTTAATAACGTCCTTCCAATGATTGCTCAGTTTGTACCCATCTTCTCGGTTTAAATTGTATCTGCTTATATATCTGAACTAGCTTGACTACTCGGCATCGCCCGAGACTTGGATTCTTGTCTTGGATTAATACACGGCCCAGTAAGAGGGTGGGGGGGGGGGATGCGTGACGTCAGCATGCACACTGCATAATGCTGCCGCATGCGGGTGACATCACAGATGTGACGTCACCGCTCACTTGCCGAGCAAAATATATAAATATATGCATTATTGCGCCCCCCCAAAATACAAAAGTATATTTTTTATACTTTTTGCATTGTGTACAGTCTGGAAGCAACCAACATGCCAAATTTCAAGTTTGTTGCATGTCGGGAAGTATGCTAAACATTTTGAACAGACACACATTCACAAATTTCCCTTTTATATATATCTGGCTTCATGAACAAATCTTTGCTGACAGCCAGTGGGTTTGCAGAGTACCTTTGTCGTGGAAAAATAAATTTTGTGTGTGCCCACAGCGTTAAAACAATGATCAGCCACGGCTGAGGTATTGGTCCTACCGTGTTTCAGATCTTCCTTATGTTCACGCACACTGTCCGAGATATGGAACTACTGCCGCAGACACAGCTTAGTTTGTAGAGGTCGGGGTATTGCATGTCAGGGATCACATCTTTCACAGATGGGATCAGATCGCACATTTTATGTCCTGTGTTGAATCGAACCTGGATCTTGTGTTTGCTCATGATTTTGGAAATCTTTTTTGTGACCCCTGCTATGTATGGCAAGGTGATGGTTTTGATTGTGATGTTTCCATCCTACCTGCCGATGTTCGTAGTTATTTTCGACTCTTTGGTGTTACATTAACAGGTTAAATGCCTTTACATTAACAGGTTAAATGTCTCACTAACACCATTGCTCGTTTTCTTCGATGTGGCGGTGGCTCTACGATCTTCCATTGACATGCTAACCTCTCACAATACAATGGCCACCTCCGCAGCTTCGTCGTCGTGGAGGTGGCTCTCCGATTTACCCAATCTTACATTGACATGCAAATTTAATCACTAGCCGAGCCCACTTCGCTTATGACCCTTGGGTTACACCCATCTCAAACCTTTATTATACCCTGCCTCAGCAGCTCTCCCGCTATTTTTTCACCTGATGACGTTTGCTTGTGTTGCGATCGAAACGTCGTGATATTTGTATTCTTTTTTTCAATCTACGTGGCTTTACCGAAAGACCCAAAGAATGTGTTGAATATGTCAATTGATGTAGTTTTCTTGGATTCTGTGGATACGCCTGACCTATAAATCTGGTACCAATGCTTGCTTGCAGTCACGCACAGCTGCCCAGCCCTGCTTTCTGTCCAGCTGTTGGCTCTGGAAAAACGAGTAAATCTTTTTATTATGTGCTGTCTCGATGGTGGGTCACACGATTAGATTATCTTGCTTTTTCCTGTCCCATTTATATTGTCTCTCATTCATTATTTTGCGTCAAAGCTCACCTTTACATTCGTGTATAATTATAATTAAAAATGATTATAAGATTTTCAATTTAATCCAGATATTGCGAATGTATTCATTTTATTCAATGGCTCATCCCAACAACTAATAGCCACACATGCTGCTGTGTTGGTAATATGCATATTAAGGGACAATACAGCTATGTAGCAGTTGTCAATGTCAACCTATCATTGCTGTGTGTTCTGACAGTTACCCCTTAATCTTTAAGGCACCTCTATTATTTATGAGTTAGATAATAATTTGTAAGCCTTGGCAGTAGTGCTGAGCTACAGTGTTGGGTAGGCTGCAATAACAGGATTTTGGACCTCCAAATCCATGATTGCTTATTGTATAAGCAGAAATCACATACCTGCGTCCTGTGGGTTTTCGTAATGCAACTGTCTCATAGGTTTAGGCTTATGGGACTTAAAGGGGTCTTACTGCTCATTGCATTATAGTGAATTATCCTCCATGTACAGTGCAGTTTGTCTGCATTTCCTTCAAAAAATGCGTATTGGTGATTGAAATTATCTTAATTTTATATGAACATCAATATAACAAGAAGGCTGCTTAGTAGTAGTGCAATTTTAAAGAGGCTCCTGCATTATGATGATTCCTCAGTGAATTTGACGCAATTATGTCATGTTATATAGTCTACACTACAGCATTCTCAAATACACCCATCTGTTTTGAAGCAATATTAATTTAATTGTAACACTGCGGCAAAATTCTGTTGTATGATTGGTAATTTATTTTCATAAATATAACTTAAAATAATGGTCAATCATCTATAGTGAACACCATTACCTCATGGACCAAACATCGTGTATAGAAATATCGGGTTTTATTTAGCAGCTGAATTCTGAGCTTATTTTTCTGTTACCTATAATGTTGGTGTTAAATAACTTTTGAATTATTCTAAGCTCCTTACGACAAATTGTGTCAGCGTCTACTGAAGTTAATTATAGCTCAACACGCATGAAAGAGATAAATCTTCACTTCCATCTCAAAAGGATGAATAATGCAGGATGCAGCTGTTACATGGCATTGAGCTATTGTCTTAGTTCAATTAACTCATCAAGCCGTACTGTAATAGGGCGGCACTCATTTATGATGGCATCCCTGAGCCAGCTCGGACACATTCCCATGCCGAGGACATACATCTTCATAGGATGACATGGACTTCTCACAAAGCGATATAAATGTTTATAGACCGTGGGAATGATGGGCTGAGTTGACTCATCAGCAGTGACTTATCTCAACAACCTTCCGATTGTTAACTGCTCCAACCACAGCTGCACCCAGCTGAACAACGAGTTGTGTACATACAAATGATGATCGTAGTGTACAAATTACCATGATCAAAATCTATTTTTTTGTACAATGTATGGTTGTAATATTGTTATGAACTGAAACGGTGTGCAAGTAGGTAAAAATGCAGTATTAGTATACAATTTAAACAATTAATTTTACCTAAAAAAGGGAAATTTTGTAGTTGCATTATACAAATGATGTACACACATGATGGAAACTAACATTTTTGCGATTTTTCTAGTGGTGCAAAATTGCAATTGTGCTATCAACATCATGTCTCTTAAGCACTCCAGATCAGTGCAGCATGTGGAATATATCAGACTTCTGACACCCTTTCAAGTGAATTTGTTTTGTTTACCCACACAGTGGGGGGGGGGGGGGCTTTTCCACATGCCCTGTTACAGAGAAATGTTTGTCAACATGTTTTACTGATCTAGTCCAGGGTATCAGTGGTTCTGGCTCAGTGCTCCGATGACCCCTGAGCAACCTGACCACCTCCCACTTATTCTTGGTTCTTTCGGTAAAGTCACGTATGTGACTTTACCGAAAGAACTGAGAATATGAATCCCTGCAGTCACGAAAGCTTTAAATCAAAATTTCACCTCCCACTTATTCATACATTTCAAAAGGTCTTTTAAGAACCCAGAATGCAGTGGGAATATCAAAAGGAGGGAGGAACGTGTAACAGGCCCAGGCGTAGTGCACCCTCGCAATTAGCGAACGGACAAGGGCATCCGGGCTAACTGCCCTACCATTTAAGGGGGGAGGGGGAAAAAGGGGGTATATACTTTTTTTAAAATCAACCTTGAACGCAGAAATGAGTGCCACACTTAAAGTGTTTCCTTTAGCATTTGCGTTTTCAAATGCGCTTATAATAAATTGCTTTGAGAAAAAGTGTTAAAGGTAAATGGGCCCTCAGAGATTATTTGCTGAATTACCATTTAGATGGAAAAGAAGCTACCTTCTCTTGATTTTCTTGGAGCAAAACAGGGATTTATTGGCTTGGCTAGTAGTACTCGACTTGATTGCAACGTCAAAGACAACAACAGCTATATGAATACAATTGTGGTGTTTGCTTCATGCAAAACTCTGATTTACTTGGTATCAAATGGCAGCCTTTCAGATCAGGCATTCGCCTGTGGAGATGTTAATGAGCATCCATTATGTATTAACATGAAATAGCAGGACTGTTAACACTTGGCACTGAGATACAATCTCTCCGTTGCTCATTCAAATATCAGGCTTGTCCAGATTCCACCTGCCTGGCTAATTGTCAACTATACATTTCACCTTGTTGAGACATGGCCGAGTCTGCATTTTTATGAAAGCATCTATGCAAAATAAGCATATTCAAACTGAGAAAGTATGACCTTTAATCAACATTTATTTTTTCACGGAAATGTGGATTGAAGGTCAAGCCAGAATGTACTTGAAGTAGAACTGAAAATCTGTTGGGATCATTCCAACTAGGCTGAATCCTGTTACAAATGTACCTTCAGGTGTTGGCACAATGTAATGTTGAATGTGTGAAATATCAACATTTTGCTTTTATATATAGACTAGCTTTACTACCCGGCTTCACCCGGGACTTGGATTCACCACGCCCGGCAGCCTTTGTCTCCTCAGTGGTGATGTTCACACACCACACCACTTATTCGTTTGAGGCTGAGTCGACCTAGGGGAGGCCCGGGACCGGTTCAAATAATCGTCACTGGTGGTGGCCGTGAGCGGAAAACAAACTCGGGTTGCTGGGTTCATAGTGCAGCGCGCTAACCACCACTACCGCTCCCCACACACACAGAAGCGCGCGCGTCCATAGGTACACATACACGCGCTTGCTGCAGACACACACACAACTGTCAGGATGCGTACGGCAGTAAACGACTCAAATAATAAACCAATGCTGCGCGAAGAACGCCTTAGACCTGCAACACATTTGTATGGCACTTTACTCGCGGAGGGTTGGTGGGGGGATGCGTGACATCAGCAGACACACTGCGTAACGTTTCCGCATGCGGGTAACATTACAGATGTGACGTCACAGCTCACTTGCCATGCAAAATATATCCATTATTGTGCCCCTCCCCCCTCAAAAAATACAAAAGTCTATTTTTATACTTTTTGCATGGTGTACAGTCTGGAAACTACCCACATGCCAAATTTAAAGTTTGTTGCATTTTGAGAAGTATGCGAAACATTTCGAACAGACACATTTTCACAAATTTCCATTTTATATATATAGATATGTGGAAATGATTGTCCACACAAGAACTAAAATTACTTGACTTATCTTCACAAAATTAGATCCGCAATGCTATTGGGAGAGAAAAGGCTTAATTGGATGTAATTTAAATTGGATATCTTTCCAATTCCATGAACCACATGTTTATCTGCATAACACTTCACCGGTAAACCCTCTCAGCATTGAAGGTTGGGCAGGCAGGGTGGAGCTTTGGCACAACATGCTCTTATTCGGATATGCAAGGGCATTTTCAAAGCAGTAGGCTGTGTGGCTGACTACACTTATCGGTTCATGTGATGCAATTGTCATTTGAATGGAATATAACAGACATTGGTACGGTTTTTTGCTTTTCTAATGACCTTGTCTCCATTATTACGTTTCAGTATGATTTTAGTCATGGCTAATGTCACCCCTAAAAAGAGTAACAAAACATTACCATGTAAGCACGTATATAATTATAAATTATATTTTCATTCTCTTTGGTTCTATTGGGTAAAGTCACGTAGGTAAAAAATAAAATAACAAAAATCACTAGAATATATTTTCATTCTAAACTATTGTTTGCATTGTAACAATCCAGTGTATCATTAGCATGGCAATGCTGATAGGAGCATGCTTTCAATACAAATAAAATTCGAACATTTTCTGCTAACACGTGACCGTGTGTTATCGTGCACAGCCGTTAAGAATTTATTTTAATTTGACAAGACACACGCCACAGTATATACTGCTGATTTTTCTTCATTCTCGGTTTCTCAGCAATGTCCCATTTCATTGTCAGACAGAATACCAATGCCCAATGTTGTATTATGTTGCAGTATTATTATTTTTCTATCTACGTGGCTTTATCAAAAGACCCAAAGAATATGAATTCCTGCAGTCACGAAAGCTTTAAGTCAAGATATTCAACATAGACTAACAAAACAGAGTCAACGCCCTTTGTGCATTCGCAATACATTGCTTTACTCTCATTCCTATAAAATATCAAAATGCTATTTTGATACGTAGGCTTTTGCAACCAATATTATTCATAAAACAGGTTTTTTTAATGGCTTACCAAAAATCCATAAAGAAGGTATACCACTCCGTCCTATCGTCTCCACCATTATCTCGCCCACCTACAAACTGGCCCGATTTCTGTCTGAGACCTTGCAACCATTCACTGGTAAGACCACCTCAGCTGTACTTAACTCAGCTCACTTGATATGTTCAATGAAGGACATCTCACTATCTCCAGGTGATTTGCTTGTCAGTTTAGATGTGGTATCTTTGTTTACCAAAGTCCCTGTGCCTGACACCATTGCAATCATTGAAGATTTGGTCCAACAAGGACTGAATGCTGATGTACCGGCCCTGGTTAGACACTGCCTCATCAACACTTACTTTACCTGGAATGGAACATTCTACAAACAAGTTGAAGGTACCCCAATGGGTTCTCCCTTATCTCCAGTTGTAGCCAATGTTTTCATGGATAAATTTGAGACCGATGCCAGGCATCCACCCTATGTTCTTCCTTGTGGAAGAGATATGTAGATGATATGTTAATCATCTGGCCACATGGCCTACCAGCTCTGGGCCAATTATTCAACCACATCAATTCCATACACCCAGTCATCAAATTCACCATGGAGGTGGAAAAGGATGGCAAGTTACCATTCTTGGATGTTTTAATTGAAAAGAGACCTGATGGCTCAATGGGATGCTGTCTACAGGAAAGCCACCCATATGGATGCCTACCTAAAACCTGACTCCCACCACCATCCATCCCAGAAGAATTCCTCATCAAAACTCTCTATCATAGAGCTCGTATTTACAACCATCACCACCTAGCCAGTGAACTGGAGCATCTACACCAAGCCCTCAAGATGAATGGATATTCAGACTACACAATCCATAAAGCTATCACCCCAACCTTTGGGAAATAACCATCTGAGGACCCAATCAAAACCATCACCTTGCCATACATAGCATGGGTCACCAAAAATATTTCCAAAATCATGAGCAAACACAAGATCCAGGTACGATTCAACACAGTACATACAATTTGTGATTTGATCCCAACTGTGAAGGATGTGATCCTTGACATGCAGTACCCTGGTGTCTTCAAACTAACTGTGTCTGCGGCAGCAGTTACATTGGGGAAACTCAGCGACATGTCTTAGACCGGGTTCGTGAACATAAGGCAGATCTGAAACACGGTATGGCCAATGCCTCAGCCGTGGCTGATCATTATTGTAATGCTGTGGGCACACACGAAATTGATTTTGCCAAGACGAAGGTACTCTGCAAACCCACTGGCTATCAGCAAAGATTCGTCCATGAAGCCATCCAGATATATAAACACAGACACAATTTCAACCGAGAAGATGGGTACAAACTCAGCAATCATTGGAAGGACGTTATAAACCAGTTTAGATCATAACTTGCTGTGTTGTTCCCTTCCTACCTACCTATGTTAGCAGTTATTTTCGACTCTCTGAGTTACATTCACGAACACAGCCACCGTTAGCTTTGTTAGTAAATGGCGGCTTGCCATCCATTTCTACCTCGATGTGGCGATGTTCCTTTCTGAGCTCTCTCTAGCTTACATTTACAAGCAAATTTCTTACATTGACATGCTAATCTCTCACAATACAATGACCACCCCCACAGGGGCTTGCCATCCTTTTCCACCTCCGTGGCTATGTTTCTTTCCGAGCTCTAGCTTACATTTACAAGCAAATTTTTTACATTGACATACTAATCTCTCACAATACAATGGCCACCCCCACAGCTTCTTTTATCAAGATTTCTCCTATCTTACATGTACATGCAAATGTAATCTCTAGCTCCGTCCACTGACCCTTGGGCTACACCCATCTCAAACCTTTATAACTCCCTGCCTTAGCAGCGCTCCCGCTATATATTTTTTTCCTGCTTCAGCAGCTCTCACTTGATGACGATTGCTTGTGTTGCGATCGAAACGTCGTGATATTGTGATTATTTTTATTATTTTTAAAAATGATTTTTCTATCTACATGGCTTTACCGAAAGACCCAAAGAATATGTTTCAGTATTGCGATAGCATGCAATATAAATGTTGACTTAAAGCTTTCGTGACTTCAGGAATTCATATTCTTTGGGTCTTTCGGTAAAGTCACGTAGATGCTTAAAAAAAAATAACAAAAAACTACGACTTTTCGATCACAACATAAGCGATCGTCATCATGAGGAGTTTTTTGTTATTTTCTTTAAACCATCTACATGACTTTACCAAAAGATCCAAAGAATATAGCATGCAGAATAGATTAAATGATGATGCAACTGTTTATGTAACAGCATGTTGTACAATTGACTGCTCAATAATGAAAATGTATAACACGCACAATGGAAGAGTTGTTTTTCTAAGCTGTGTTTAATAGTGCCAATAGATTAATCATGGCCATGCCTATGAAGTGTTATGTTCATCCATCCATTTATCTGAAGACATTTTACATGTGTTCGTGAAAATGACAAAATCCATGCACTATTTACAATAAATTTTTGAATGTTTATACATGGATGTCATCATTCTTGTACATGAGCATTAGCTCGTTGGTTAGTGTGTGTGTTTTAAGCTTGTGTAAAGACGACTTGATACTTGTCTTGAGATGGTTTCTTTATTGAAGACGCGTTCACTTGAACAGGCGGAGACCCCACTGCAACTGCCCCAAGTCTCCCGCGCATCTCCCTTATGTAAAGACCGAGGCCACGCCCCCCTTCCTGAACCTTCTCGCTGACTCTGGAAGCTCGCTCCACCAGCAGACTCTACCCTCCTCTTCCGTCACCTGACCACGCTCCCTTCTCGATCATTCCCGTTGCCACCAGTCCCTTCGTACTCACAGCTAGCACCCCTCTCTTTACCTCCCGTGGCCACTAGTGCATTCGCACCAGCAACGCGAAGAGTACCGCTGACTTGGTTTACCATTGTGCACAACAAATTATTCATAGTGCACAACAACTGGTATTGGTTCAGATGTACGTATTGCCATGTATTTTCAATGAATTGAGTGACTTATGTTTTACATTGGCAATGTGGAATTATAATTATTACACCTCTGCCAGTCATGTGAAAATATGTACGTGCCATTTTTACTCGCACAATGAGTCTATAGCGTATGTGGCAACATACTGTCTTTACATTTTGAATCATCCACGTTCAAAGAGAAGTAGAAGTCTCTTCGTGTATTGTGCTTGCATTCATTGTGCTGTGTGTGGAATATGAAATACGACACTTCTTAGAATGTGCATTCCACACATGATAGCTTTAAAAGCACTGAGCGTTCGTTGTTAGTCTAGCAGATAATCTGGGTGGAAATATTTAAATGTTGAAATGGTAAGATTCCATTCACGAATATGGCATCGCAAGCAGATGCGGTGATTTTGTTTGGAAATGCTGTGGCATTCCATTGTCCATGCCAAGGCCACATACTCATTTCTTGTGGTAAACATATATTGAATCCACCTAGAATTGCTTTGCCATATACTGTTGCCTTTATTTTTATGGTTTGTGATGGGCAAATTAAATGCACCAGTTGCCCATATTACCCTTGTCTTTTTCCTTGTGCTGTAATAGAGGCTACTGCAGTGACTAGTGTTTCCAAGGGGACTTGCAGAATCAATCGGTGATCACGCCCCCACAGGCCTTCAAGTGATGAATGTAGCACCATCAAAAGGTCTTGAAAATTACAAGCTGTAATCCCACTTCTGACAACATTGTCGGGGATGCTGCCCTCCGTCTCCCCGCTCCCTTGAGATCCGAGGCTCTCCGCTCCCGTACTCGGGGGAGGGTTACTGCCCTCCTGCTCTCCTACCCTCACCGTTGCTGCTCGAGGCATGGTCCGCGGCTGGCGCTTAGCCACCGGGGTCAGTCCACACACGTGTACTCAACGTAACCAGGCACCAAGAAATCCAACGTCGCTACCTGCCCGGCGCCGCACACCAATTGCACGCGCGGGACTCGGGGGTCAGAGGGCAGGGGCGTCCCCCGTGCGCGCGCACAGCCGACTGGAGGAGGTACCCCGGAGCCGATTTAAAGGCCGCGTAAAGAACCGCGCGTGCGCGCCGCCCGTGCCCCCCTCGCTAACCACGAGCTACACCGTCAATCTTGCGTACGCGATGTTCGTCTACCTCGCATACACGTTAGCTACGAGTCTCACGTAGCGGCGAGCGTACCCAAACGGGTAGAATACCCGCTGGTGCGCGAACACAGGGCACTCCACCGAACAGTTGGGTGTAAATACAGTGCACCCCGGCAACCTGACTCATGACACCCCAACCTCCTCTTCGCACACACACACAGAGAGACCACACGACACGGTTTATACTCTACTGACAATTTATTCCCCGCGAATAAAAAACTAAACTACGCGTGTCAGTGTGGGCCAGCAGAGCAGGTATAGCCTATCCCCCCGGTGGTCTGGGACTCAGTCAATCTTGCCTCTCGCTCCACTTACTCTCCCCTAACTTGTTAAGCCCAAACTCACCTCTCTCTTACGTATTCGCGGCTCTACTCCCGTTTGTGCAGGAAGCCGTGGAAGGGCAATGCTGCACGTAGTCTTCGTGGGGAACGGGGCCTGGCTGCGCTGGGACTCGTTTCACGGACGATCCAGTGGCTGGCGCGATCACTCCTCCGATCTTGACCCCTTGAAGAACACCACTGATCCTCACTACCTGGTCCGCCCCTTTTATTGACCTTATATCAAAGGCAATGCGCCGCTGATCCCCTGGCCTCTCGTCCAATCAGGAGCCCCGGATTTTCCGCTCTTTTGATAATCGGATTAGTGCTTTCTCCGACGTCCGTTTTTTGCCCCTTTGAACAAGCGCATACGTCCTACACGGAGAGGAGGGCCCCATGTCTTCCCCGCCGCTCGTTACTCTGCCCAACCCTCTACCTGCCTGCTGACCCGTGTTGAGTGTGGATGTTTTCTATCCGTGGTGGCTCAGCAGCCCCCGTCGTGACCACGTGATTACAACCCAGGTAACGGCGCCGCGGTGCACGTTAGCCTCGGGGTAGGTCACCCAATTCTCTGGTCGCAGGAAACCATGAAGCTTGGTCCCATGAGGGGCTTCTGGGTGAAAACCTGCCTGCCAGGTGACCTCCCCTCGGGGCTCTATGTGGAGGGTATGCGTGTGTTCAGGTGGGGGTTGGTGACAGACGAGCAGCGTCGGCCCCGTCACTCGGAGGTGGCGGCGTCTCGGCCACTGGGTCAGCAGAACGGCTTTGCTGCTGCGGCATCACAGCGGCGGGCCCGGCCTCGGCGGAGCGGCTTCGCTGCCGTGGCACCACATAGCCCCCCGAGGTGCCAGTCCCCGTCCCGGGTTGACTGGAGCACCTCGCCTGGGTTGCCCCCACGAGGTAGTGCCGTGGGGTCCGCGGGACTCGCCCGGCCCTCGTGGCCGGCCTCGGGGGTGGTGGCTCCGTCTCCGGGGGTTCCGGCGGCAGTCTCCTCCTACACTCCCAACGGCTCTCCTTGGCCCTCGGAACCTGCGGGCTGGGGGACGAACTCAGAGGCAGCAGGGTTTAAGGGCCGTCGTCCCCGTCCCCCCCGGCCCGGGCTGTGACCCCTCGGGGTCCGGGGCCCCGTGGGGCCCATATACCGTGCGAGGCCCCCGAGTATGGGGGGTGGGGGGACCCCGGGATTTCGGGGTACTCGAACGGCGGGGTTCCCCCCCGCGGGAGCTGCCCTCCATGGTTTTAATCAGCGGACGTTGACCACCATCTCCCGGCCCCTCTCTCCTCCCTGAATCAGCACCGTCCAGGGGGAGATCTGCCATCCCACGGTCCAAGGTCCCCGCCAGTAGGTGGTCAGTTTCCCCACCTGGCCGGCCCCGACGCGAGGAGTGTGCAGCCACACCTTAGAGCCCGCCGAGTAGAAGGGGGGCTACATACGGGGTCGGGCGCCCTGTTCTTGCCGCTGGTGTGCGGCCTCTCCTTGCGGGTAGTCCCGGCCCCGGGCCCCTCACAGAGTCTCCATCAGGTGTTCCACGGGGCGGCTCCCCTCCTCCCGTTGCAGCGGGGGGACACCGAACAGCAGATCTGCGGGTAGACGAGCCTCACGGCCACACATCATTAGGAACGGGGTCTGTCCCGTAGATGTGTGTACCGTGGTAGTGTAGGTGAACAGGGCGTAGGGGAGGTATTCGTCCCAGTCCTGCTGATATGCGGCCGCCATGCGTTTGAGCTTCCCGGCTAGGGTCTGGTTCATCCGCTCCACCATACCGTTCGCTTGGGGGTGGTACGCCTTGGTTCGGTCCTTCTGGATTCCGAACTCGCGGCACAGCGCCTGAAACAGCTCGGCCTCGAACTCACTCCCTCGGTCGGTAATGACCCGTTCGGGGATCCCGTGCTTAAGTACGTAGTGCTCCACGAACGCTCGGGCTACCACAAGGGCTGTCTTATCGGGGATTGCCACCGCTACGGGATAGCGCGTGAAGTACTCTACCGCCACGAGAATATATCGGTTGCCACGGTGGGATCGCGGGAATGGCCCTTGTAGGTCGATCCCAAGCAGCTGGTTCGTTGGACTGACGCGGAACGGTCTCAGGGGTACCTGATATCGCGCCGGTTTCGGCCCGCATTGCTGACACGTGCGGCAGCCCTGTACCGAGGCGGCCACGTCTTGTGCTAATTTGGGCCAGATATACTGGCGACGCAGGGTCTTCCGAGTGCGCCGTTCCCCGTCATGGCCCTCGAGCGGGTGGTCGTGCACCAGTCTCAGCAGCTGGGGTCGCACCTGGGCGGGAACACAGATGCACCCCGGCTGGCCGGCTTCGGTTAGCTCTCGTACCACCCCGTTCTGCACGCACAACCGGGTATACAAACCACTCCAGGGTCCCGGTAGGGCGCTCTTCTTCTCTCTTAGGGCCGCTGCCACCGCTGCCAGATCCGCGTCCCGCTGCTGGGTCAGTCTCAGCTGTTCGTCGTCCAGGCCCGGGAAGGCGCAGCCGACGTCCCCTTGGATCCGCCCGGTCAGGGTGGGGTGGTCTGTTGGGTCCCCTGCTCCTTCTGCCGGGGTCTTTGTGGCGCATATCGCACTCTCTCGGGGGAGGGGGTTTAGTTTCAGCGCGCTCCCGGGGGCCCGCCGCCTGTCGGCAACGTCCCCCTGTGAAGCACGGGCAGGCTTCCTCCGCCCTCGTCTCGGCGCACACCGCAGGCCGCCTCGACAAGGTGTCCGCGTTAGCGTGCGTCCGCCTTGCTCGGTACTCGATCTGCAGGTTGTACTCCTGAAACTGCGCCAGCCATCGGGCCATCTGCCCTCGCGGTTCCTTGAATGTAAGGAGGAACTGCAGGGCATAATGGTCAGTGCGTACCCGACATTTCCTGCCGTACAAATACGGCCGGAACTGTTTACACGCGAAGATCACGGCATACAGTTCTTGACGGGTCACGCAATAGTTCAGCTCAGCCCCGCTCAGAGTCCGACTGGCGTATGCGATGACCTGCTCCGTCCCACTCTGCCTGTTAGAACTTAGGGAATTGAGTTGTAGAAACAGCAACAGTAATCGAGGCTTTGCAGAGTGCGATTAAATATATTTTGACACGTTTCTAAAAACAAAAACCTAGAAAATGTCGTGGACGATAGAAACAGAAATTGATTCTTGCACTGTGCTCCTTTTACTGTTATCTTTGCAGGTACAGTGGTGAAGGAACTCATTTACTGATTTCACAAAGCAAATAACAGGAAGAATAATGCAATAAATGACCCAGCTGGCCTTTAATAGATCACAGGAATTTTAAATGAAATGGCTCTAGATAAGACCCATTACAATGAGGTAACTGTTTTACAATTGTAATTAAGTTTTATCACATCCAATATAACCTTTGAAATCTTTTTATGGTCTCTTTTATAGTAAACAAATAATTCCCATCACAAACAATAGCTAACCAAAAATAGTATCCATCTGCTCTTAACCATCATGACCTCTTCCACAAGGGTATGCGACATCACAGGAAGCAGCATATAAATTACTGCAGCAGCAATGGTCAGCCACTACTGGTTGGTTACTGTATATACCAATTAGTGTGGAGGTCAGTTATGCTTAGGTGGTTACTATACACGGAACCTATTAAATGAGCTTTGAATGTAAATAGGTGAAAACTGTTTTTTTTCTTTGTTTAAATTTTTTTTCATCCCATGGGGATGTGGATGTCAATGAAGGAAGCGGGAATGTTTCACCCTTTCATCTGTCGTGCCTTCTGCCTGCCTTTTTTTTTAAACAGCCCTATTATTTGTACAATTATTTCACAGCTATGAGCAACACACATTGTCATCCCTGCTGCCAGTCCTGCTGTGCAGAGCAATCTTCCTGCCTAAATAACACATACCAATAATGATTACAAAATCATCCTCTCGATATAGAAGGTCATGAGTTCAAATCCTGCTCAAAAGTAGATTTGCTTCATCATTCTTCTGGAATCAATAATATAATGACCGATCTTTTGTAACATCAGCAATCATCCTTTGGCTAGACAGGACCGAGTCATAATAATGCGGAGCTTTCGCATCAAGATTAGGACTGCCAACGAATCTGAGAACAATCAAACGTCCTTTTGAGCTTTGAGTCACATTGCCATTAAAAATTAACGTATTAAAATACCTTTATCTGGCTAAAAAACGATTACACTTTTTCAAATTATAGAGCCCATCACAGTGAACGAATTAAGTCACAGTGTTTTGTGCTGAGCAAGTAACACAACACGATAATTCTAGCTAGGTCTATTCGTCTATTTTCGGAGCCCTGTTTTGCTTATTTTCACAAAGCTGCTCGGTGTGTTTTCCACACAACCACCGTAACACACAAATGTCTCTCGTAGGTGGAAATAGAAGTGGACTGTATCGTATTACTTTTAGCCGTTGCACCGGTTGGTCTGGTGCAGTGGCCGCTGTCGCCTCTGTAATTTGAGTTGCGTGCACACACATCAGGAAACTGAAATGCTAAGCAGCATCTGCCGATGTTCACGCTAATGCGCTCTGAATGACCTAGGCTCACGACAGTGGCTTTCCCGGAGTTTAAATGGCACAGCGCTTGGAAAAAATCCATGGCATTTCGGGTACTGTACATCTGCTGGAGAATATTTATCATTCGTAAAAGTGATTTACACGTATATGTACATGTACCGCCCGTTATTGTCAATCCAATGTTGGATGGGCCCTGAGGGTTATTTGACTTTACTTCACCACACAGAGAAGTGTGAATTTGTGAATATAGGAGTAGAGAGAGTGCATTTTCTCCACTTTTGCCAACTTCCCACAAAGCCTATTACACCTGTATTTTTGCACATGGTGGTGGTTACTCATCAAAACACTATCCAGGCTCAAAGCTTACTTATCTTTTAAGGTATGATGGGATTGGGTCGTTCCAGACGATTTTGTAATCATCTTTCACTTCCATGGGTTGTGAATGTTATTGTTGCATAATTTATATAAGTCTGGTTTTGTATGCATACATTTTTTTCAAGACTTGTTAAAAGTAGTTTTTGTTTTAATGTAATCAATTTCTTTATTTAGAAATGTTACATTTAAGTGAATGTAGAACTTTAAAAAATCCCATTCACACCAAGGAGAATAATCAAATATCCAGAAGAAGCCGACTCATCAACTGCTTGCTGTACTTCCAGCGAGATAGTGATAATATGTATTTGAAGCTGCCTTAATACCAATACATGATGCAGGTGCCTACCACCTTTGTCCTTGCTGCGTGGCCTTGTTATCCCATGCATGTATAACATCAGGGACCTGCAGACCACGCACGGATGCATGTGAACACCATGTATTATTAAAAACACCTGATTTGTATGTTGTGGAAATGGCTTTTGCTAATTATCTCTCCATAAAAAGAAAACAATATACCAACATAACAGAATGTATATGTGATTTGGCCATTTTCACATCGTTTTTCAATATGTGTGCTTACACGTGAATAACCAACGTCTTGATAAATACGTGAATTAATTATGTAATTCAATCATTATTTGCACGTACATTCGTACACAAATGTTTCATATATATGATCTGTTCACATTGTACTTTAGATGGACAAAATGGAGGGGCCATTGTGTTACGAGGGGAATGATGAGCAGGAGTCAAAGAGATGGACACTAGTGCCCCATCTGCGTACTGAGGGGGGAATTCATTATCGCGCGCCGTTAATCTCGGGTTTTGGCTGCCGTAAGGGACCCCTGGTGCCATTTAGTCCCATGTGCCTTGTGCATTCTTGTGTTTGGTTGTGTGTGCATGCATGCTTGATATATGTGTACAGTGTTTGAAATGTTAAGTGTAACTGAATCTAATTTGAATTTCAGGGGGTGGGGGGGGGTGGACAATATAAGTAATGATTGACAACTTTTAGAAGTTGAAAAATTACTTAACTTGGAATGATCATTCGTATCATGACAGAAATACTGAACTTTTTTGTGCATCATGGCAAATAAAGGTAGTATATATACATGATTAGATATGTATATCAATTATGCGGTATAGGTTAGAGTACACTGATATTTGTGTACATGCTTTGCCGCAGGACATTTGTGACATTTGCATCCTTGCTTGCAAATCCTTACCTGTAAATAAAAATATCTGCCAATGTCTTGCTTTTAACCATGTGTTTCAGTATAGAATATAAAAAAAAAATCCTACATTTGGAGGAATTGAGAGATGGGTAGGGTGTTAATTACTGATTAGTTTCTCAGAGTAACCCTCAAGTTAATGTGTTTAATCCTCTCATTAGCTTTACAACTGTAAACATTTTCTCGTAGAACTGTCCCATGATTCAGGCCTACAACTAAAAGTAATTGCAATTAGTGGAATGTCACATGGCAAAAAATGGTAATGATAGTTCATCATTTAAAGTGATGATCACCATTATTTCCAAATTCCAACCACAACCCTGTCGTGCTGTCTTTGTGTCTCTGTGGGTCACAGTGAGGCAGGCAGCTGTGATGGTGTGATGTGGCCTGGGGGGGCGCTTGCTGATGAACGTACGCGAGAAGCGTCAGGTGTTGCTGTGATTGACGCGGAGTTCTCGTAACAAGTTCCATCTTGTTGTCTGTGCCAGCACCGGAGCCTCGTGCATGCCCGACTCGGCAGGGGCCGGAATGCCAGCACTGTCGGCCACGCCAAGGAACGGAGGTTAGCCGAGCAGAGCGGTCGTTTTTGAGATCTTTTAGTCATTGCAAGACTTATTTAGTTCATTTAGTTTGTGAACTCAATTGGCCCAATTCATCTGTTAGCTGTTGATCCATTATCTGGATAAAATGGACAAATCTACAAAACTATATATACCAAACATCTGCTGGTACATTGTGATGTAAATACATTTTAAATAATTACATGTTTAGGAGCCTGGTCAGATTTACTTCAAATGGGCTTTCACCTACCCTGCGAGGTGAGAACATGGATGTGCATGTTTTGTTCATTGTTCCCCCAGCGATGAGCGACGTCCTGGCCACCCTCCCATCGCAACTTCAGGAGCACGGGGGCAGCCCGGAGGACATGACCTTCTTACGGGATATCTGTGGAGATGCCAGCCTGCAGTCCCTCGTGAAGGCACTGCTTCACCTCTACCAAACACACCCTCATCAGCGTAGTGCCCTCCTATAAGCTGACTGATACTCTTCTCTAGACAAGTAACCATCACAGCCATTCATGACTTGGTTGTCACTCTTAGCCGCACCTGTGACCTTTTAGAAACCCTATACCCCAGTTTGCACACCTAACCTCAGTTCCTACATAACCTTGCAGCCCACGTTATTTTTAATCGATGTTCCATGAACACTCAAACCTTTAACTATGACCTTTTCTACACCCACTACATACCGGGATCTGCAAACTCAACTTACATAACATTTACTACATCGCATTTTGAAAAGTTGTTAAAAAAAGCATTTCCTTTGCAACTCATTTGTGAATAAATCAAACATTTCAGTAAATTCGTTCTTGAAGAAAAACATACGATATACAATGCAGTAATTGTAAATCGATGTCAAGTGTTTGTGCGGTGGGTCTTAGAATTTTGGGCCACGTAGAAAATTTGCTTTCATCCTTTATTGCACCATAAAAATTTTTATTGTGTTTCATCAGTTAGCTGACTTAAAGCTGAGAAAGCCAATACAAATACAGTATAGCTTTTTAAAATCACGGATCGTTGTATTTGCATTTCCTGTTATCCATGGGGAAGGGGTAGCTGATCTGAAATCCTTCCTGTTGTTTTCAGACCACTTGGGTTGTCATTGTTGAGCTTTGTGAACAATGGCCTGAAATGCTGGCCACCTCTGTCTTGGAAAACATTTCTGCAAACAAATGCAAAATGTTTTCCTCTTCCTGCTTTATTTAAGGAAGATTCCTTTTCTCTTTCAACAATTAATTTGTTTAGATCCTGGGTCTTTTTTTAAACTCTTTAAGAGTGGCACAGACTGCACAATATTAGATAACCGTAACTAATAAATACATGTGGAAGCATTCACAGAGTATTTTTTTTAATTCTTTATCTAAAAATAAATGTGTGCATATTTAGTTTGTATGTACAGTGAGGGAAAAAAAGTATTTGATCCCCTGCTGATTTTGTACGTTTGCCCACTGACAAAGAAATTATCAGTCTATAATTTTAATGGTAGGTTTATTTGAACAGTGAGAGACAGAATAACAACAAAAAAATCCAGAAAAACGCATGTCAAAAATGTTATAACTTGATTTGCATTTTAATGAGGGACATAAGTATTTGACCCCTCTGCAAAACATGACTTAGTACTTGGTGACAAAACCCTTGTTGGCAATCACAGAGGTCAGACGTTTGTTGTAGTTGGCCACCAGGTTTGCACACATCTCAGGAGGGATTTTGTCCCACTCCTCTTTGCAGATCTTCTCCAAGTCATTAAGGTTTCCAGGCTGACGTTTGGCAACTCGAACCTTCAGCTCCCTCCACAGATTTTCTATGGGATTAAGGTCTGGAGACTGGCTAGGCCACTCCAGGACCTTAATGTGCTTCTTCTTGAGCCACTCCTTTGTTGCCTTGGCCATGTGTTTTGGGTCATTGTCATGCTGGAATACCCATCCACGACCCATTTTCAATGCCCTGGCTGAGGGAAGGAGGTTCACACCCAAGATTTGATGGTACATGTCCCCGTCCATCGTCCCTTTGATGCGGTGAAGTTGTCCTGTCCCCTTAGCAGAAAAACACCCCCAAAGCATAATGTTTCCACCTCCATGTTTGACGGTGGGGTTGGTGTTCTTGGGGTCATAGGCAGGATTCCTCCTCCTCCAAACACGGCGAGTTGAGTTGATGCCAAAGAGCTCCATTTTGGTCTCATCTAACCACAACACTTTCACCCAGTTGTCCTCTGAATCATTCAGATGTTCATTGGCAAACTTCAGACGGGCATGTATATGTGCTTTCTTGAGCAGGGGGACCTTGCGGGCGCTGCAGGATTTCAGTCCTTCGCGGCGTAGTGTTACCAATTGTTTTCTTGGTGACTATGGTCCCAGCTGCCTTGAGATCATTGACAAGATCCTCCCGTGTAGTTCTGGGCTGATTCCTCACCGTTCTCATGATCATTGCAACTCCACGAGGTGAGATCTTGCATGGAGCCCCAGGCCGAGGGAGATTGACAGTTCTTTTGTGTTTCTTCCATTTGTGAATAATCGCACCAACTGTTGTCACCTTCTCACCAAGCTGCTGGGCAATGGTCTTGTAGCCCATTCCAGCCTTGTGTAGGTCTACAATCTTGTCCCTGACATCCTTGGAGAGCTCTTTGGTCTTGGCCCTGGTGGAGAGTTTGGAATCTGATTGATTGATTGCTTCTGTGGACAGGTGTCTTTTGTACAGGTAACAAGCTGAGATTAGGAGCACTCCCTTTAAGAGTGTGCTCCTAATCTCAGCTCGTTACCTGTATAAAAGACACCTGGGAGCCATAATTCTTTCTGATTTGAGAGGGGGTCAAATACTTATTTCCGTCATTAAAATGCAAATGAATTTATAACATTTTGACATGCGTTTTTCTGGATTTTCTTGTTGTTTTTCTGTCTCTCACTGTTCAAATAAGCCTTCCATTAAAATTATAGACTGATCATTTCTTTGTCAGTGGTCAAACGTACAAAATCAGCAGGGGATCAAATACTTTTTTCCGTCACTGTATCCAAAACTGCACTATTAAACTCCATACATACTTTACAAGGATATCCCTAACCTTGCTGTTGGAAGTTGGGCCCTGCAGATGTAGACTTAAAATGGTGAATAATTCAGAAAATGCAACGTGGGACGCATGCTTATTCATAACGTTTATGTTAAACATCATGGCAGCCCAGATGGTAGCTGGAGATTGAAAACTGAATGCATGTACAAATGGCTATAGTTATTGTTATTGCTGTTGTGTCTGTTTTATTTTCAGGTTCATGACAAATTAAAGAGCTACATTAAGATCAGCCCTGCTCCCATGCTGGCCAATTCTGCTACTCTTACTGATGATGTAAGCCTTTCCCACTGATTTTTCTTGTGTGCTTACTTCATATATTGGTAACTTAATTTTGTGCACTTCAGTCTTAAGTACCCTGGACAGGTACACTGTGCGGACGTTTGAGTGTTTGCCATTATGAGTAGTATGTATGTTGAACTTCTTTCGCACCGTACGTAGCCAACTGCTAATTAGAGGTGTTAAACTGACTGCTATGTGCAGCTGCTGCTATGAACACCAAACCATGGGCCATACAACTGTGCTTGGCCCAAAACATTTGAATGTGGTGTATCAGCAATTGACCAACTCTCATACAGCAATTGAATAGCTAAATCACTGAGCACTGAAATTATAATCATTGCTTTTGATTTGGTCATACGAAAGTAGTGTTCAACTAAGATTTGGAGTAATGCTTGTTATATCTTTGTTTTCAGTTGACAGAGGAACTACAAGGTCAACCGACAAACAGTGATGTCAGGGAACTCTTAACACTTCTTTCTAAGCCACATGTCAAGGTGAGGCACAAGTTGTCGCCATGAACTTCACACTTGGAAAGGCAGAAAAAAGGACTTCCATAGCTAAGTTATTCGTGGCTTGAACGCTCCTAGAAAACTTCTATCCTGCAATTGCATTGGATTTTTCAAACGTGAAACTAGTGTTCAGAAAAGTTATTGGCATCAATTCATTTTTTTATCAAATCGATTTGTAATCTCTTATAATGAATCCTAATCTCATTGCGACCATTTGTTTTACAGTGCCGGCATGAACGTGGCTAAATTTAGCCTACATGAATAAAGCCTGAGCATTAATACATTGAATCGCCACTTGAGCCCATTGGACATCATTATTTCCAAGAGAAACCTGGGTAGTTTTTATAGTTGGGATTTTTGCAGTTTTCAAATACATCTATATACAAAGTTACTGATAATAACATTCTATCTATTATCTGAGGAAAATGGCACACCTTGGTATTGTACACATATACGCAACAGAGTGGCAGCAGGAATTGAAATGTTGAGGTCGTTATAAAATGCTAATGCACTATTCAACAGGCTATTCCCAATGAAGAAGCCGTGTTTAACTTTTTGTATTTACATGAAAAGGGTTGCATGTGTTTTATCCATAGAGGGTTTAAATCGTAGCTGAGATGTTCGTGATTGTTGAAGGGATGTTTCAGAAGGCTTCTAACAATGCAGATAATAATATTTTTCTTTTTTTATATAAATGTAAGAACTGAGTAATTAGTACATCAAACCGGGAGGCTTTTAAAACCATTTGAGTGGCCGTGTTGTCAGTGATCAACAAGCTACCGGATTAGTCTGCTATATTTGGTGTGCCTTGTTCTCAGAATGCTAATGCTGCCCTTTGTACAAATGTAATGCACGCTGAATCCCAAAAGGAAATTATGTAAACATTGGGTGCTAATGAATGTGTTGGCATTACTCTATAGGTTATATTACTGTATGCAGCAATAAAAAAAACTGTAATTCCCATTCCACTCAATGTAATTGGAAGCTCTGTTGTTTGAATACATTTTTAACAAATGAGAGATTTTTAAATAATCAGTAAATAGTTCCTCATCTCTTGCCTGATATGCATTCTTTATATATGTGCAATGGAAATAATGTGAACGTTGAGATGACTACAGTGGAATAGCTAATAATAAGGTTTTTCCCCTTTTTTCTGGCAACAAAACTGAAACCTTTTTACAAGGATTCATGTCTGCATTACCACAATACCTCCAGTCAATGCAAACAAAAAACATACTATGATAATATATGCATTGTCCTTGAAACTGATTGGTCCACACCAAGGAACGGCTTTCTTTTGAGCCTCGACCCAATTGGTGCTCGACCAGATGACGCCAAAAGGCGTACAGCTCAAAGACAATGCACTATCAAAGTTATGAGGGCTCGGGGTGAGCATCTACATCATTAGACCTCTTGCCAGTACCAAAATATAATAATAAGGTTTTTCCACTTTTTTCTGACAACAAAACTGAAACCTTTTTGCAAGGATTCTTGTTTGCATTTTGACTGCAGGTATTGTGGTTAATGCAGACATGAATCCTTGTAAAAAGGTTTCAGTTGTGTTGCCAGAAAAAAGGGGAAAAACCTTATTATATTTTGGTACTGGCAAAAGAGGTCTAATGAAGTGGAATAGCTGTTTACTTCCACAGATGCGGAAGAGATAGTTAATGACAGAGGTTCAGTTTGCATTACTGATATTTCTGCTAAGTGACAATGTTTCACAGTGAGTAGTGTTGGTTCATGGTGACCGAATAATGGGCTGCAAGGTAAATTACTTGGGTACATGCTAAATAACTGGACCTTGCCATTATTAACTTGGATTTATGGCAATTGGCCAAAATTCATGGTGTTGACTGAGGTTTCAGGGAAATGATGGGTTCGTAGTCGGTAGATTGTGTTAATGGGGAGGGAACAAAGTTTATTACTAAGCTTAAGGTGAGTGACTGAGGGAATATGGGGATTAACTACACTTCATTGTCAGTAGCTTTGGATGATGATGAGTGAATAGGTTTATTGTGAATTTACTACATTTCAAGTTCAGTTACTGTGGCTCGTAGGGAATGACGAGTGTTCATTGCGAGTCGCTTTGACGAATGCCGATTGAATGGGTTCAAGGTCAGTGACTGAGGCTCAAGAGGAATGACTGGCGTTCACGGTTGGGTACATGGGATTTGCCGTGAGCGACGAGGCTCCTCCCACAATTGGAGTTCACGATAAGCAATGTGCTATCACTCTGTGGCTATTTCGCAGGCAGTGCTGTCTGCGCACGATTCTGTGGCACAAAAAGACTTTGTCCCGGTTCTGCCACCACTGCCCGATGATCTTGATGACGATGAAGAGTCGGTCAAAATTATCCGGCTCGTCAAGAACAAGGAGCCCCTGGTAAGAGCAGAAAGATATGGCTGCAGTGGAGGCCGTCTGGCCCTGCATTGCCATTCATAGTCGGCCAATTGCAGTCACTACGTCTTAAGAATGATGTACCACATTTATTTTTCATGACCCATACAGTGCATCCATTTGACTCTGCGGAATTCTAAGTGTTGTTTCCACATTCTTTGTGGATTGTTGTTATCTCATTATTTAATTTGCTCTACAGTTGCCTATGTTTTTGGTGCAATAAAATGCACATAATATTCTGGAAAATATTTTCTCCTTGTTATTTAACTCGTACATTGAAACCTCATATTTTGTGTCCTAATGAAAAATGGTTCCCCAAATGTAACAAAACAATGTCTAAAATATTTGGTTCATACATGATACTAAAAATATTATACCACATAATTTTAGCATAATATAAAGTATGCACGTGAGTATATTCAAATCCATGCTCCACAAGTAATTATATCCTAGACATATGTTTCATACCTAGCCACAGCATGCATGGGCAGAGCTGAATTGCAATAAAATATGTTTCTCAGGCTGCGAAAGAGGGCTATTGTAGACAGCATTAATTGGCATCCGCAGACCTGACGAAACAATGTGTATGGGAAAATGATTAAGGTGAGATTATTAGCAACACATTTTGCGAAGTAAAATTATATTAATTTGCTCATTTTAAAGATGTTATAGCATTTATCATTTTATTAACTTTACTGAGCCATTGAAAAACATTATTAATGTTTGGATTGTGTATAAGTAGTGATCTTCAAGTAATTTCATAATCTGAACATGTCACCTCAAGCAGCCAATGGATCTGGTCACTGATTTCATTATAGGACCCTGTTGAAGATCCATCTTAAGAATCACTAAGGAGTTTCTGTCAAGTCAGTGTTATTCTTAAAACCAGTATTGGGTCAACACACTTTCCCATTCGTAACCATGAACGAACAATTGAAATTCTACTTGCCCATGGCAGGGTCCAATCTTTTCATAAGATGACCACTGGTAAGTTTCTTCAGACTGGTGTGCATATCAGTGACCTCCCAGCATTGATTAGCCATGTTAACTCCCAACTGAGCTCACAGACCATCCCGATTGTGAGTGAAATACATCAGGCAGCACTACTTGGCCCAAACAAAGAATTATTCTACAATATCAGGTGGCTAATTTAATGTAATAAATATAACAAGCAATTAAATTAGATGAAAAGGAGTTGTTTTTAATAGCAGCTTTATATATGAAAATTAAATGTACCATATAAGCATGCGCACTAATGGAAACACTACAAATGGTAGGTGCAGTGTAATCTTCTCTGGCGCTTAATAAAAACGGTTTTTGACTTCTCTGCTGTGGACTAGGGTGCTACCATCCGACGGCACGAGGAGACGGGAGCGATCGTGGTGGCACGGATCATGAGGGGTGGTGCGGCGGATCGCAGTGGTGAGCAATGCAGGGCGCGCCCTCACCGGGAATCGGCGTCCAACCCACAGCACGTCTATGCCGCTTGACAAACACTCCTGTGTGATTTCTCATATTAGCACGGGTTTTACCTTATTGTGTTTGGCCAGGCTGCTAGATAGTCTCGTAGTCAGCATGCTCACCACTGAACCAGTTTGCTGACACTTGTAATTTGTGGCATTTTAAAGAGACAACACCATTGTTGGGATTCAGACCATATATATATAAAACTGCAGATAGAATATGAAAAATAAGTAATAGTATTAATTAGTTACACTGTTTAATATTGGACATTGAAATATAAAATTCAATGTCTTACCACCATAACCAATGAGTTTTGTGTGCATCTACCTATTTTTTTATCCGTTATTTTAAACATGATTTGTGATTTGTAACGCTCAGAAATGTAGGAAAATTTAAAGTTGAATGTCTTTAAGCAAATACCTTTCAATTTCTTCAGCTGGATCACTCTCAGATCATGTGTTTGAAATCCCTTACAAAAGGTTTCTTGATATGTGTCTTACTCGTCAAACGTATTGCCTCATAAGTAAATCATGATTGAAATTGTACTTACCGGTATAGTCTGGATAAACCTGTCGGCAGATATTGTCTATACCTGACCCCTAACAATTTAACTGATAAACAGTGTATTTTTAATGTGTTGTTTGTTTGACTTTGATTATTTAATTGATATGGAAGAGTGCAGGGTGAATGAGCTGCACGAACTTGTCAGTGCTCGCATAGTGGACGCTGTTCGTCAACATTTTTCACAATTACATCATCACTTGTGTGTGATACACTTAACTTGCAGGGCATGTTTGCCCTGCAAGTCATGTTTAATCTCACAGTAACAATCTTACATTGGTATGCTGAAATCGCGGGCAGGCTTGTCCTGCATGTTGTGGAATTCAGCTTGAGACCTGCATTGCGTGACAGCAAAACAACCTTGGTTGTTGTAAAGATCCATTTCACACTGGGCGTAATGGCCTCGGCTCACTTGCTACCGATTGGAGTAAAATAAATTGTTGTGTAAGCAGGTGATGGAGGGAAACTGCATATTGATTCATTAGTAATGGAAAGCTAAATGATCGTTGGTATTATTTTGAACCACAGCTGCTGCCTACTAGTGTTTTCGTGGTTTAGGAATGGGCTGTTGTAGAATGTACATTTCTATATGATTATATTATTTTTGAGGCTGTGAGTTGAATAGTGATGGTACTAAGCGCTTTTCTGTCTCCATTTGATAATCTGGTGTCTCAATACGATTGAATGTTTCTTGTGGGGAATATAATGCAGCTATAGAAAATAATAGCATAGCGGGCAATGAATACTAATATAACGTATGTTCTTTAAATCAAATTACTGTACATGATATGTATGACTAATAATAGACTAAGATTAATTATTGTTATCTCTAAAGACTGACAAGTCAAGGTGCCCCATTTTGGAGGCATCATCATCAGGGTCTTTATGACTTGTACAATTTTACAGATTTTTACATCCAAAAGCTCCACCTCGTGATGGCGTGTACTCTCACTGTGCATGCATTTTCAGCCCCACATGTGATTGGCAAATTGAGTAGGCTATGTGTACGATTAATCTTTTACTGGATGCATTAATGCAGGGCCGAACGTGGGTTGTGTTCCGAGCAGGGCTCATCAATGTAGGTGATGAGCTGAAGGAGGTCAACGGGGTTCGCGTTGACAACAAGGAGCCTGAAGAGGTCATTCAGATCCTGGTAAGCATATATACTGTCAAACTAATACCATAATTCAATTTATTTTATACTTAATTTGCTGCCCGATTTGAAACATCTCTTAACTCTTACCCGTTCCAAGACGTTGACAAGTTGTACGGTGGGTCGTGTTCACCGTTGAATCTCGGAATGCGCGAGCGGTTGGCATTAATTTAAATTAGAGAGGCATAGCTCTGCTGTTTTTATAGACATTGTATTGTACTCACCGCAGGGAACTGTTGCGACACGACCGCACTTTATGATAGCTAGCACCAAACTGTGCCACGCCCTTCCACATGGCCTTGTGGGAGCCTCGGTACCATTAACGCTATTGTTTTTTCTTCCGGTTGCATTCCGATGACTTCCGGAAGGAAAACGAATAGGAATGGGAAAGAGTTAATATATCTGTGGATGACAAATTGTGCACCACTGTGCGGGGAAGTCAACTGATTGTTCTACAGAGTTACTGCCTCCCTCATAGAAACGTGGAATTTCTACCAATAGCACTGGACTGTCATTGGAGATGAGCATCATACATGTTTAAACGTAAAGAGGGTTTGATTTAGGTTTGAAAATTGTCTGTCCGGTTTTAATTATGTGTCGTTGAGCATTACAACAATTAAATATGAGCATTATAAATATTAAACCGCGAATTGATAAAGGCATCTCCCATTCCATGTTGGCCATGGCGGATTGTTTGATTGTACTTCACCATGCTGATTAGTATGGTATTGGTGAGGGAGGTTGGCGGCCACAACTAATTCAGATATTACACGCGGTAGCGATGGGTCGGAAATACAAAAATATTAACGTCCTTTTTAAAAAATTTGAGCACCCAAAATAATTTGCCATTGTATCATTATTTTAATTATCGTGATTTTATTTTCCTATCAAGAAAATGTATAGATAAAATGTTTCTTTATAGGTATTTTACATTTTTGCTTTGGATACGTGTATATATATACTTAATGTGTTACCGCAGCAAAATTCTTTTATTGTTCTACAGGCACAGTCGCAGAGTGCAATAACATTCAAGATTGTGCCAGCCTTTAAAGATGAATCCCAAAGCAAAGACACCAAGGTATGGCCACATGAGGTCCAGCATATGAACAATTTTTTTTATCTCCAAACATTCGGAGTAATTTAGTTGGCCTAACAGGCCAAAAAAAATTACACATCAGTCCCAAGAAATGGTTTTAAACCAAATACCATGAACTTACTATACTGGTTTCATTATAAATAACTGAAATCCAGACTCATACCAAGAAAATCAATGATGTCGGTACATTGTCCGCGACAGGCATTTTGAAACCCCAGAGCCACTCTCCCACCTCCAATTTTTACTATTTTGCTGTCGATTCTCTTCGCAGATTTACCTGCGCACATTCTTTGACTACAACCCGCGGGGTGACGTGGCGATCCCATGCAAGGAGGCGGGGTTACCATTTTTGCGTGGCGAGGTGCTTCAAGTGGTGAGCCAGGATGACAGCATGTGGTGGCAGGCCAAGCGCACGGAGCAGAGCAACATGCGTGCCGGCCTCATCCCTTCCAAGCACTACATGGAGAGGTCTGAGAGGCGCCCCTTACACATCGCGGCCTCACCATTGGCAGTCGCTCAGTCCAGTTCGTAGTTCCTCCCAGCTTAAATGAGATATAGGGGATGATAACACTTATAGTAGTGTTATCAACGGTGCCCAACACAGTACAAGTGTTACCAACAGTGGCCAAACGTGTGCTTTGCAGCAGGAAGGGCCTGGGTTTGATTCCAGACTTATGGTGCCTTTGTGTGGAATTTGTATGTTCTTCCCTCTGTTCTGCATTGGCTTCCTCCAGGTCCCTGATTACCTCCCATATCTAAAAAAAAACATACAATGTATGAATTCCAATAGCAGCATCGCCCCCTTGTGCGAAAACTTGGCAGTATCAGCCTGAGAGTCTTGGTAAAATGAGAAATAATAATAGTAGTACAACTTCTTGATTTGAAGCTTTCATGACTGCAGGAATCCATACTCTTTGGTTCTTTCGGTAAAGTCACTTTGGTAGAAAAATAAAATAAAACAAAAAATAATAAATCATGACGTTTCGATCGCAACACAAGCGGTCGTCCTCAGGCAGAAAGAATAATCCAGCAGTGGAACTGCTGAACCAGCGGGCTTTCCAGCTCAGACCCCACTTGCTTGCCCATCGCCACATAAATAACCTCTTATTGTAACAGCTCTCTCACTGGTTCAGCAGTTCCACTGCTGGATTATTCTTTCTGCCTGAGGACGACCGCTTGTGTTGCGATCGAAACGTCATGATATATTTTTTTTTATTTTATTTTTCTACTTACGTGACTTTACCGAAAGAACCAGAGTATCGTACAACTTATTGATTTTCCACGAATTTTTACTTATTTTATTTACCCCCAAATGTATAATTGGCTTAGTCTAGCGCTCACTAAAATGGTTATTGTAGTGGAGCACTCTATAAAGCAACGCTACCCAGCTTCATCTCTAGAAATAATGTTGTGCAATTCTTGTTGACCTTGATATGGTGTCCTTGGTGTGATTTCATGTGACAAAGATTTCAGTTTAAGTCGCCATCTTGCACTGAAGGCTATTGTATTTTCCGGGATAGTAAATGACTTGACGTAATGAAATCGCCATTTTAAATTACATCCGTACTGAGACGGTGCCAGAAGTAGCGACATTGTGTTCTGTGGTCTGCTGATGTTATCTGCAGGATAATGAGCAAGTTCCAATGCAAACAGAACAGCATGCATTTTACGGTTCTCTTGTCTTGGCATTTAAATTACAACCATGCTTCTGAATATTTTACGAATAAGCATACAAGTTTATTTTATTATAAAGTACAATTTGTTTTGCAGTGATGATAATAGTGTACATTTCTTCATTATATCCACGCTCAAAATCCATTGTTGTTCCATACTCCCCTCACCAACCTGCACTGACCTGCATGGTGAAGTAAGATCAAATAACCCTCATGGCTGGTGGGGCATGGGTGTAGTCCCTTATCCAGAAGTGAATTAACAAATGGTCTGTGTATGTACATGTTAATCGACTATTGGATGAAGGCTCCCATGCTTTACATCAGTCATGGAGGTTTGGTTGACGATACTCTTCACTAACCAGTGTGGTTTGTAAGTTGGAGCCCAGAACTACTTCAAATATTGCTCGCCACGAATGTTAACCATGGCGATTCAATGTAATTCCCCTTGAACATGCGTATCCTGTCTTCTCTGTTCGGCCAGTTATTGCAACACTTTGACTATGGTCACATCTTTTGATTTAAAGCTTTCGTGACTGCAGGGATTCATATTCTTGGTTCTTTCGGTAAAGTCACCACGTAGAAGGGAAACAATAAAATAATAAAAATATAAAACAATAAAATTCTGACGACGTTTCGACTGCAACACAAGCAATCATCATCAGGTGTGAAAACCACAGCAAGAAACATTTTGAAAAAAGTTGTTTTTTTTCTTCCTGCGGTTTTAATTCACCGCTGCTGTCCTGTCGTAGTAAAGAAGTATACAAATGCTCTTCTTTGGTTCTTTCGGTAAAGTCACGTAGAATGAGAATAAAATAATAAATTGATAAAATAAAATAACACAATAAAATTCTCACGACGTTTCGGCCACAACACAAGCAGCCTTCATCAGGTGAAGGGACGAGACTGACTGGAGGACAGCGCTGGAGCGAACACAGCCAAGCTCAGACCACGACCTTTAAGCCTCAACTTTAGCAGGCTTAAAGGTCGTGGTCGGAGCTTGGCTGTGTTTTCGCTCCAGCACTGTCCTCCAGATAGTCTCGTCCCTTCACCTGATGAAGGCCGCTTGTGTTATGGCCGAAACGTCGTTAGAATTTTATTGTGTCATTTTATTTTATCAATTTATTATTTTATTCTCATTCTACGTGACTTTACCGAAAGAACCAAAGAAGATTAATCCTTGCAGTCACGAAAGCTTTAAATCGAAATATAAAAATGCTGATGCATCGGCTATAAAAGAGCACAGAGGCACAGTTTGTCCAGGAGGGGTCAGTGTGCACCACGAAAGCTTAAGGAGACCGCGCGGCATTTTTGCATGAACAAGAAAGCTGTATCATTAGACCTCCTTTGCCAGTACCAAAATATAATAATAAGGTTTTTCCCCTTTTCTCTGGCAACAAAACTGAAACCTTTTACGAGGATTCTTGTTTGCATTTTGACTGCAAGGTATTGTGGTTAATGCAGACATGAATCCTTGTAAAAAGGTTTCAGTTTTGTTGCCAGAAAAAAGGGGAAAAACCTTATTATATTTTGGTACTGGCAAAAGAGGTCTAATGAAGTGGAATAGCTGTTTACTTCCACAGATGCGGAAGAGATAGTTAATGACAGAGGTTCAGTTTGCATTACTGATATTTCTGCTAAGTGACAATGTTTCACAGTGAGTAGTGCTGGTTCATGGTGACCGAATAATGGGCTGCAAGGTAAATTACTTGGGTACATGCTAAATAACTGGAACTTGCCATTATTAACTTGGATTTATGGCAATTGGCCAAAATTCATGGTGTTAACTGCACTTCATTGTCAGTAGCTTTGGGTGATGATGAGTGAATAGGTTTATTGTGAATTTACTACATTTCAAGTTTGGTTACTGGGGCTCGTAGGGAATGCCAAGTGTTCATATATTATCATAGTATGTTATTTGTTTGCATTTTGACTGCAGGTATTGTGGTTAATGCAGACATGAATCCTTGTAAAAAGGTTTCGGTTTTGTTGCCAGAAAAAAGGGGAAAAACCCTATTATTAAGAAAGCTGTATTTTACCCAAGGACATGTGCTGCTAACAACATGTGGTCATGGAACTGGCCATTTGAGGGTGCTTTAGATCGGACATTGTTGACTCGTATGAAATGCATGGTTGTGCATGTCAATATGTATGTGTGAGTCTGGTGGTTCTGCAATACTTTGAAAAGTTGGTTGTTCACGGCAAAATTTTAATGGGTTCCAGGCAAAACATAAATTAATTGCAGTTAACCACGAGGGTGCACCCCGTGCATTAATTGGTTAGTGTTATATCACTTGCTCTAACAATATAAAAAATATATAATAGTTGTCATTTGCTTTCTACAATGGCAACAATCTGCGTGGGATTGCACGTAACAAAGTAAAGTTCATCAGCATTTTGCAACAAATTTTAACGATTACATTTAGTAACATGCATTTACTCATGCCTTGGAGAATATTTGCTCACAGCTTAATTGCCCTACAGAGGTCCTAAAAGTGAAACGCCTTGTTAATAAATGTTAGTTATTCTAAAGGCCAGGTGTCAAAATGTTCAAATCATGTATTTATTAAAATTATGAATAGCTTCTTTTGATTTACCAAGCTTTTGAACAACCTAGAACGTTTTTTTAAAGTATCTTTGCACATTCCTAATCACCTGTACAGCAATTCTTAACACATTTTTGAAAATATAGCATATCTTGAAATGTCAGTCGTGTTAAAACACATAATAGCAATAACTTGCCTGTAGTTTTTAAGGAGTTGTTAAAACTCTTTCGTTTACAGTCAGGGGGAAGGTGGAGGATAGACTAATCGATAAGGAGAGTTGTTCGATCTGCAACCAAGGAACAACTGCAATATTCTAACACATTTGGCACGTGATTATTTTTTATTGGCATACAATAAGCAAGAAAATACCATTATAAATTGGTAAAAATAATTCACAACTTCATAAAGTTAATAATGTAATGAGCAAACCAACTTATGTATGGAGTTTGCTAGAGTTGTACTGTTTATGCATTATGGAAGGGTGTGCTAGTGGTACTGGTGTAGGGTGTACAGGTGGTTGCATAGTCTTGTTTGGCATCAGTTGTACATTTACTATAGTCATTCACTTGGTGTGTGTTTGCTTTTCATCAGTATTTTTTTATTAAATAAGTGTAAATACATTATTGGACTGGTTCCTAAAATTCCCCGGAGCATAGAGCCACTGCTGCATGTTCGGCTGTGTTGATCCTTTGTCTATTTCTAAAAATAATCAGTTTGTCTGTTGTAGGCGGCTTGCAGCCAGACAGCCGGCATCACCACCCATCGTCCAGAAGAGCAGTAAATCAAGATTGTGTAAGTCATGGCCACGGCTCAGGCTCTGGCCACACATCTATGAAAGCTGTCACGGCGTTTTACCGCACATAACGGTTGCTGTTCCTTTTGGGTCACGTTCTTCCACGGCACGCGTTTGAATTGCCTGCCTCCTGTCACGCCAATGTTCCCTTTTATCCTCTTATGCTCACCACCAAATCCCTTGTTCCTTTGCATGCCTCTCAGTAAGCACGGTTGAAGAAGGTATGTCCGTTTGTGTGTGTGTGTGGTCCAACTCCATTCATCTGGTGTGTAATCAGGAACATTCTATTGAGCATTCGATTCACTTTTTCCCACTATTACAATAATGCTCATTTAACACCCTCTTTAATGCCATGCATGTTTGCCTTTACCAACATACAGGTATAGCTATGCAATGCTAGTAAGGTGGGACCAAGCAAAAATGGGCGTTTGGCAAATAGGTCCTGAGAATCGTTCTGCTACGGCTAATGCTGATGTGAAGCTGAGAGCACTGTCGATGATACTTGTTCCAACAATGAGATTATTGTAAAACAGCTGATGGTATTTGGCAGTGGTCTGGAGCGTGTTTATTTTATGTGGCTTTTGAGTGCACTTGTTTTGGATAGAATATAAAGTTTTTTTGAGAAACGACTACATTGTTTTTTTACATAGTAATTTTCATGCTCCACAATTAAATAGGTATTTGTAGTAAAATGAAAATGCTATTTTATTTGTGGTTTTGTTTTTTGTAGTGGGCTTATATTTTTAAACATTTCAATACCTTTAACATTTCCAATATGGGCTGTATATCACTTACTCGTGTAATACCACGCTGCCCGATTCATGGTAAAGTAAGGTGTGCAGATAGTTTGAAGTGAGAACAGAACAAGCTGTGAAGTGGTGCCAGCTACAGTCACAACAGGTTCGATTATAGGAGTGATGCAGACAGGGCTGTCCCAATTCGGTACAGATGGGGCAAAATCTGTGTTAGTATGGGCCTCTGAAAATCACATTTTGTCTTGTTTGGTGTCAGGAAAACTGCATTTTTATACGTTATCCTCCCACTCTTGTGTCTTGTGTTCATTCCTATCTCTGTAACTAACCTTTCAACTCATACCCCAACTAATGCAGTTTCCTCATTAATAATGAATTGTTTGCTTTCATCTGACGATAAATTTTACTGACACTTAAAGGAAAACTAAATTTTAATGATGGTATTTGGCAGTGGTGTGAATTTCCAATATGGGCTAAACTTTTAGGAATGTAATATTTGAGACGAAAATATTAAAGATCTTATCACCAACATTGATGTTTGAATTGCAAATATTTATGCAATCGTGGCAGTTAATACTAAAATGAGTTCATCAAATTTGCAACATTGGTTAATGAGTTATTTTCCTTATTGAGTACATCTCTGAGGCCATATTATTTCACAACTAATTAGTTTTGCATATGATAGTGCTTCAGTTTTATGTGCATTCTTATGGAACATTGGCGATGACTCTTGTGTGTCAAATCGTATTAGAGCTTGCCTCTGGTATATTTTCATTAAAAACTCTTGGAACTTCCCTTTCTCCTGATGGCTTCCGTAGGTGAGGAGTCCTATGCATGTGGTAGGTGCCTAACGTCTACATTTCTGTAATGCACCAAGACGAACAGCGTTGCAGTTATGTTCTTATTATTTAGCAGTTATAACAGCGAGATAACAGCCTGTCAGAATCACTGACACCTCTTTCCTCTTCCCATGCTTGTCTTCAGAGGATTTAAAAACAGGTATTTCCATATTTTAAAGCGTATAAACAAACATGTGAAAATCAGTGAATATACTTAAAAGTACATAAACCTTATACATTATTTTTTAAGGGAATAAGTTGGACCTTACCAGCTGCAATAAACCAGAATATTTGTGTTCCCGTAACGTGTTTCAGTAATATAACTGGGTAGGGTTATGTATAGTGTTGCAGTTGTTGGCCACATCACTAGTATGTTCCTTGGCATTCATATGACTATACCCATTGCCATGGACTGGCAGGCATTAAGTGGGTGTCCTCATCATTTGCTGCTTGATTTATACTTTTGGTGTTTCATTTATGGTTTTCATTTTAAATCTTAAGTCTCCTTAACTGCTGGCTGCTGGCTGTCTGTGCAAAGTCTGCATTGGTGGTTATTTTTTTGTTTCTCACGCACACTCTGTCTCTTTCTGCATGACAGGCTTGGTGTCTAACTCTGCTTTTTTTCTCCTCCTGTACTTTGTTACTGCTCGGTGTGCTTGTTGATATGTCCAGAAGATCCAGGGTATGATGGCCACGGAGTTTATATCGGTGAGAGCTTTATCGCCACTCGTGCATGCGTGTGCCTCCCCGCTGTCCTCAGTGCCCCCACCGACGCTCCACCTCCCATTCTCCCTCACGGCCGGTCATCACATTGGCCATCGCTTCCATGCTTTTGTAGAGAAGGACAGAAGTCCCAAGGTGGCCAGGTAGCTCTGACCTAACAATGGCTGTCAGATGACTGGACCGGCACTGCTGAGATCCTGCATTCAAATCTGGCTTTTCGATAACTGATTAAGCCAGTTTCTCGAGGGTAGTGATGACTCATTTCCACAGCCAGTCGGCACCATGCTGATGTGCTCACACTGGGATGGGTCCAAAAACCTGTGTTTCTATGTCAGCCTAGCCTATATAAACGAATCTCATGGTGTCCCAAAACCAAACCACTGGACTAATTTATTAGCCCACAAACGTTTACTGCTACTCCAGAACAAGTTGCAACATCACAAAGTCAGCTCAGAAACGAGACCTGTATGTATTGACATCGCCGACTTGGTTTAACTTCCTGGATCTGTGTAAAAATACAAAATGAATATATTCTTACTTAAATTAGTGTAATACTTGTGTTACTCCTTGTACTTATAACATTTAAGAATATAGATGTGGGTCGTAGGGGTGGGGTGGAGTCTGAGGAGCCAAACTCCATGGGGCTTCGTGGTGCATTGTTTTTGTAGACCTTGTACAGAAACCTGGGCCCTTGTGCTGTTCCTCGGCAGCTCCTGGGCAGCTCCTGGGTGACAGCATCTGGTTCCCAGTGGTCTGGGAAGTGGTACATACGTTTATGCTTTTAGCCCAGTCTCCAATGACCGTACAAAAAAGTTATAGAAATACAGTTTTCCACCTAATTCAATATATTCCATCTCTTAGGATTTAAAACGTTGGCTTGATTCTCATGCAGCAAACTATTTTTGCCCTAAAGACCTTCTCGAGTGACTCAATAATTATTTGTATAATGCCATTCTGGGGTAATCATATCAGGCAGCATAATTGTTACTTGGTAACCTTTAACAGGTGTGACCTATGCTTGTGCAATTGTATTAAATAATTAAACAAAGCAATCCAATATATCCCAATAATCGAGAGCCTTTGTGTGTTTACGTGTGTTATTTAAAACGATCATGAATCCTTATTGGACATTCCTATATATATAGTAATATCACGATTTATGTCTCCCCATTTTATATCGTTTCACAAATACGTCATCACTTTATTAATACAACATCCTGATTTGCGTTGCCTCAACCCACACGTCGCTGACAGCATCATCCGTCCTTTCTCGTATCCATCGCCTCAGCCTTCACCTCCACCTACCCTCTAAATTGCTTTGATTGACGTCGTTTCGATATTCGTCGCACCTTAATGAACGCATCCCCGACGTACAGTGAGGGAAAAAAAGTATTTGATCCCCTGCTGATTTTGTACGTTTGCCCACTGACAAAGAAATGATCAGTCTATAATTTTAATGGTAGGTTTATTTGAACAGTGAGAGACAGAATAACAACAAAATCCAGAAAAACGCATTTCAAAAATGTTATAAATTGATTTGCATTTTAATGAGGGAAATAAGTATTTGACCCCTCTGCAAAACATGACTTAGTACTTGGTGGCAAAACCCTTGTTGGCAATCACAGTGGTCAGACGTTTCTTGTAGTTGGCCACCAAGTTTGCACACTTCTCAGGGGGGATTTTGTCCCACTTCACTTTGCAGATCTTCTCCAAGTCATTAAGGTTTCGAGGCTGACGTTTGGCAACTCGAACCTTTAGCTCCCTCCACAGATTTTCTATGGGATTAAGGTCTGGCGACTGGCTAGGCCACTCCAGGACCTTAATGTGCTTCTTCTTGAGCCACTCCTTTGTTGCCTTGGCCGTGTGTTTTGGGTCATTGTCATGCTGGAATACCCATCCACGACCCATTTTCAATGCCCTGGCTGAGGGAAGGAGGTTCTCACCCAAGATTTGACGGTACATGGCCCCGTCCATCGTCCCTTTGATGCGGTGAAGTTGTCCTGTTCCCTTAGCAGAAAAACACCCCCAAAGCATAATGTGTCCACCTCCATGCTTGACGGTTGGGGCCATCGGCAGCATTCCTCCTCCTCCAAACACGGCGAGTTGAGTTGATGCCAAAGAGCTCCATTTTGGTCTCATCTGACCACAACACTTTCGCCCAGTTGTCCTCTGAATCATTCAGATGTTCATTGGCAAACTTCAGATGGGCATGTATATGTGCTTTCTTGAGCAGGGGGACCTTGCGGGCACTGCAGGATTTCAGTCCTTCACGGCGTAGTGTGTTACCAATTGTTTTCTTGGTGACTATTGTCCCAGCTGCCTTGAGATCATTGAGAAGATCCTCCCGTGTAGTTCTGGGCTGATTCCTCACCGTTCTCATGATCATTGCAACTCCACGAGGTGAGATCTTGCATGGAGCCCCAGGCCGAGGGAGATTGACAGTTCTTTTGTGTTCCATTTGCTAATAATTGCACCAACTGTTGTCACCTTCTCACCAAGCTGCTTGGCAATGGTCTTGTAGCCCATTCTAGCCTTGTGTAGGTCTACAATCTTGTCCCTGACATCCTTGGAGAGCTCTTTGGTCTTGGCCATGGTGGAGAGTTTGGAATCTGATTGATTGCTTCTGTGGACAGGTGTCTTTTATACAGGTAACAAGCTGAGATTATGAGCACTCCCTTTAAGAGTGTGCTCCTAATCTCAGCTCGTTACCTGTATAAAAGACACCTGGGAGCCAGAAATCTTTCTGAGAGGGTGTCAAATACTTATTTCACTCATTAAAATGCAAATCAATTTATAACATTTTTGACATGCGTTTTTCCGGATTTTTTTGTTATTCTGTCTCTCACTGTTCAAATAAACCTAGCATAAAAATTATAGAGTGATCATTTCTTTGTCAGTGGGCAAACGTACAAAAAGCAGCAGGGGATCAAATGCTTTTTTTCCCTCACTGTACGACATTTTTCTGAGTTATTGTCACAACCTTCCAGATATGTCATACAGAGTAATCATATTATGGGATGTACACATCGCGTTTGATCAACAATGTAAATTGTCATTCCTACACTGAAAAATCCAACTTTGTAAACAGTATAATTCATTTTCTTAGATCTATATGAGCCAACTTGAAAAATTATGAAACCTGCAATATGAGGCCAACATTGTTTTTTTTGTAATCTATGAAAGCCATTTTATAAAATCGTGGGAATGTACAACCTTTATTTCACAATATACCAGCCATCATGTTATGTAATCCACATTTATAATGAGTTTTATAAAATAAGTATACAATTTCTTTAAATTTCACTTTTTTTTTCATAACAGCAATACTTCGAAAATAATTGGGTTATTCAGCGTGAGAATCTTACACAGCAATATGTGGTTTCATCTTTTTTGATCTAGTGAAAGTAACAATGTAGCCAACAACATTGCCAGAGTAAGCACACTCGAGGGGATATATGCTTTTACAGAGGAAAAACAGCTGTTTATGTTTTGGAAATCATGTAACCAATGGAAATAAAAAGAGATTGTTAAAATCAGTTGTTCCTCAACTTCCTTAACTTGTAAAATCTCACTCTCAACCCCAATCTGAAAAAAGAACTCAACAGTTAACACAGATTCTTGGTCTGCATATCCTGGTTATCAGTGCAATCGTCACTAAACTATTGCATAATTAATCAACAATTTTATTTGCTGCCAGATTATTTTTACTTCATAATATAATTGCTAATTATATTACTATGTAATGATAATTTCCATTGAGTGTTTATTTTAAGATGTTTTCAGCCAATTAATGTTAAGTGTTTATATGTGTGGGAGGAAAACCGGAGCATCCGGAGAAAACGCGAGGGGGCAACACCCTATTGCCGTAGAGGTGGAAACAGATGGCGATTGGTCTACTTGCTGTACCATCCTCTCCTGGCGAGCCAGAGAATGGCAACTTGATGCCTACAGGAAGGGAGTTTCACAACATATGTGCGATCCACCAACCCTCACTGCCTCTAGTGTTGGATTACAGATGTGCGCCACCACCGCCCAGCTGTATTAAACACCTTGCAAATCAATTATTAAAGATGCAGTAATATATTTAGTAGTAATAGACCAGTGTGTGGCCTTGGCACAGCAATGTCTTAATGAACAAACTGCCTTTGTTATATTTTAAAAGGAAATAACTGTAGTATGTTTTTGAAAATTAAGAACGCAGTTTTTGCTTGCAAGAGAGTTCATAGTTGTCATTGGTGCTTCAACAAGTAAAATAAATGTCGCGGATTTTTCTCCAAGGACGAGGCGTGTTTTTTTGACTACAACAGGTCATATGCCACTATAAGTGAAACATTTAAAGGCACTTGCCTTCGTTGATTGACACCTGTCCATCTCTATGCCATGGTGAATACGCAATGCTAACGATTTATTCGCTTGTGTCCATGTGTCAATGTGGACGCCTCTGTAGCCGGTCTCCGCCGGAGCTTCCGGCTCAGCCGCCAGAGCAGGAAGACGAGCAAATTGATGTACGAGAGCAAGCGCAGTGCCGAGTATGATGCCTCGGAGGTCTCCACCTACGAGGAGGTGCTGCAGTACCAGCACCAGCCAGGTGACAAGTATCGAGTCATCGTGCTCGTCGGTGAGCAGTCGCACAAGTGCCCACAGGGCTGCATTAAAGCTGGCCTGGTCATGGAAATTAGTGCTAAGAGACGGTTGTCGAAGTTGGAGTAATATCTGTGTTACTGTGCAGGTCTTAGTCGGAGAGTGGGACTCAAGCAAAGCAAGCAACTTCAGAAGCTTCTAGCTTAATGATATGTACTTGCACATTTAAATGTGACAGTCATTTTGAAATTATGCTTTTGATCGTATAACCATGTAAGACACACTTTAACAGATCTGAATGGAATATTACATTCTTAAGATGTCTTTTACATGAAATGTTCCAATGCTGCCAAAGGTAATCACATGCTTTAAAAGCTGTGGCTGTTGTACTTTGTCTTCATATCTGGCCGTTGCACTTTGTCTTGTCACACATGACTGCATCTCTGTGTGTAGAGTGTGCTTGGTATGTGCCTGGCCTTAACACAGGTCTTGGCCAATGCCTGCTGGGAGAACGCACAGTGCGATGACACGGTTGCATTGCGCTGGTTTGTTTTCAGCCTGTTTTTGGAAACTCCTTTAGATTATTGTTAACATAGCATCCTTCACAGGGCCACCTGGGGTTGGAATTAATGAGCTCAAAAGAAGACTCATCGCCAGCGACCCAAGCCTCTACAGCGGAACTGTTCCAAGTGCGTATTACTCATCCAGAGACAATGCTGAAATTGCTCTGCACATTAATCGCAATTGAGAAGTCTTGTGTTTTCTCGCTGTTGGAATTTAATTGTTTTAAACTGCGGAGCTACTTTTATTTGCCACGTATATAAATCTTGACTTTTTCCTAAAAGCTCCATTGCTTAACTGGCATATTAAATTTGCAGCAACTACACGGCAAAAGAAGAGCCACGAGAAAGACAGCAAGGAGTATTACTTTGTGTCTCGGCACCTATTCGAGGCAGATCTGCACAACAACAGGTGATTGCATCAGAGGTGATGCTGCCAACGTGCATTACTTCTGACTCCCTTCACTCTTGGTACAAAGCCGGCCAGACGAGTGAGGGAACTTATTCACGCTGGGGCCAGTCGTTGCCTGGCGTGTTTAACATTCACCATTTAAACCAACCGCATTCGAGACCAGTACGTTTTCAAATGCAGAAACGCAGCTCTCGACAAGCTGCTTGGGGCATTTCTTCCAGGCGTGTTTTTTATTTTACAAAACACTGTTTTTCCTTTGAGGAGACTGGCCCCCACCGTAGGAATGTGTCATTTCCACCACTGGCTCAGAAGAAATTACGGAGATGAGCACTGACCCACACTCGCTCGAGCAAGGAGACACTTTGATCGCACATTACCTTAGACGCCCGGTATTTTGGCTTTCATTCAGTTATACACGTGCTGTCATAAACGTACACTCTTTGGACAATACGAACATTAATATTTGGATCGAGCATTTAAAAGTTAAAGGCGGTTTAGTTGAAGCGAGGTGTGAGTGAACCCCCAAGCGTTTGATGCCCTATCCAGGTTTGTGGAGTACGGCGAGTTCAAGGGGAACTTGTACGGCACAAGCGTGGACGCTATTCGCTCGGTGGTGAATGCTGGCAAGGTGTGCCTGCTGGACGTGAGCCCCCCGGTGAGGAGGAGCAGCCATTTGTGCCCACCTTTGGTTATTTACACGAGTTTTACTTGATGTTTCAATTGGCATGCTGCAAGTACATTTCTTTATGTGAACTGGGGAGAAATGATCGTGCTTTTTTTACACTTGGCTTAAACTTGTAAGGAATAATAACAGGCATTTATCCAGCCTCAATCTTATTTTTGAAGAACATCCTACACTCGGATGTTTGGTTAATGTCTTAATGAGTATTTTGCTTATGGAATGAAAAGTGATAATCTGCAGAGCCCATGCATATGAGAGGAGAGCACTTAAACTGCGAATAGATATGTTGGCAGCCTGCTTGTGTTACTGCCGTTACTGGTGCCTAGTTGCCAATTGTAGAAACTGCCTAATTATTTCAGACAACCTTGCTTATCAGAGGTGCAGGGGAAAGAGATAACAAAATAAAACACCAAAGGCAGTTCTAAAGAATTGAGGCATCACCATGAACCTTGATGGATGCTGTAAATAGAGTAACATGTTAACTCTACCAGAAATTAAATGTATGCGCATGCATAACAATCACTCGCACTAATCCCGCACCATGCTCTGGCACATACGACTGCTGAGGCTGATAAAGTGCTTAAATTTTGATGAACAGCAACCACATTTGCCATGTGATTGACCTTTGCCCCTGCCAGGCTATCAAGTCCATTCGGACGCCAGAGTTCAAGCCTTTTGTGATCTTTGTGAAGCCGCCTTCTCTTGAGCGTCTCCGACAGACGAGAGGGGCAGCCAAGTCCAGCGGAGACAAAAACCCGGCCCGTAATTTCACGGTGAGTGCTTTACCAAATAACTGCATGGGTGCTTTGAGTAGTCTGTAAAAGGGCATTTGTTCAAGGTATAGTTATGATATAGCAAATTATGGTATCATGTACAATAGATCTTGACCAAGATAGAATAAGAAGGTTCTTGTTTTGGTCATGCGTTTATCTAAATGAGCTCTTCTGTGTCAACTGCAGTTGCTTGCACGTTCAGCCTTGGTTTTTTTGCATTATATTTATATGTTTCATAGTTTCAGCATATTCCTCCGAAATTACTCTGCATTTGTACTGTCAACCTCGGGGTAAGATGCTAAGTATTTGCATACTATTTTAGAATTCCTCGCCAGGAGAACCACACTTTACTTACTTAACATTGGTGAATGACCCTGGAAGACATTACCAATCGCTCTTTAATTCACCTATTAACACGATGAAAATGTTGACCTCCTTCAGGTGTGCATATTCATATATTATTCCTTATCTTCCAATATTTATATTTCTCGATAGTTGGGTCAAATTAAGTGTGGTGTCATTTTTATTTTACTTTGGTAGGTTTTTTTATCTCCATATATATAAAAGGCAAAGTTGTGAAAATGTGTGTCTGTTCAAAATGTTTAGCGTACTTCCCGAAATGCAACAAACTTGAAATTTGCCACGTGGGTACTTTCCACCATGCAAAAATAAAAAAAAACTTTTTTTGGGGAGGGGGGGGGGTCAATAATGAATATATATTTTTAGCACGGCAAATGAGCTGTGACGTCAAATCTGTCATGTGACCCGTGCACGTGGAAGCGTAACGCATTGTAGTGGAGCGGTTAGCGCTACGCTGCGCTACGAACCCGGCGACCCGAGTTCGATTCCCGCTCACGGCCACCACCGGTGACGATTATTTCATACTGCTCCTGGGCCTCCCCTAGGTCGACTCGGCCTCAAACGGGTAACTGCTGTGGTGTGTGAACATCGCCACTGGGGAGACAAAGGCGGCCGCGCGTGGTGGATCCAAGTTCCGGGTGTAGCCGGGTAGTACAGCTAGTTGTTCATATATCTTTGGCAATGTCGAGACTGGAATGTAGAGTCCTCTTAATTTCTAGTGACTACCCACATCTCAAATGTCAAGCAGTAAACTCATCAGTGCTTTGAGAGATGCTATCCCACTGAGCCACTTGGTCACCTCAAATTTTTATAAACTCAAACCTGAACAATTAAAGAAAACAGAAGAAAATGTATAACCATGAAAAAAAACGTTGTGTAATTGCTCCACATGGTTCTGAAATGGAATGCTTGAATATGACAGTAAAATTAATGACATTTAAATTGGCATAGATTTACACAACTGTGGAGTAGATTGAATAAATATAGCTGGTGTTTACCAGGCCTTATCATTAGCACATAGTAAAATGAACCATGCTCAAAGCACGTTTCTGGATCTTTGTTGTTTGCTACTGATGGATCACCAGGGAATAATCCCCACTCACATTCCTCTTCACACACAACAGTGGAAGTGAATTAATGTAATTTACGTATGCAAGCCTCAGCCTGTGCTAGTGTATTCTTAAGTACAATATATTTTGGATTCGTTCAGCAACTGGCAGGTTTTGTATTATTTATTTCTTAAAATGCTCCCTTTCCTTGCTGCCAATCGAATGTCTGTCACAATCCCAAGAGCTGGACAGAGGAATGCTTTAATGCAAAATGCACGCCAGTCTCATGGAATAATAATCTAGTTCCGGAAATTCTCAGCCCTGTATTTTGTCTTTGTAATGTGGGGTATGTGTTTTTTTCACACTCATTGCCAATGAGGTCCGAACCACTGGGAGGTCAGTCTGGTCTATGCATTTTTACTGCTGCAGTGATGGCATACCTTACCGAATGCACGCTACTTGTATTATCCTAATAAAGGATGACTGTGCTGCATCCAAGTTCTAAGAAGTGCCTCCTTGCTTGAAATTCAAATAGCTTGGCAAGAAGGGGAAAAACACTTCAGTGAATTCCAAGCTTCAGTAAATGTATTTAGCGGAGGCTGCATGTGGAGGGAAGAACGTGTGGGTGATGTCAGAGAGTTGTGCAAAATAAAAGGACACTCAAAATTATCATGGTCGGGGAGCATATGTGGAAACAATGTTTAACATGTATTTTACGCCACACAAGTGGAAAAGCTTCGTGGGTTTTTTGTTGCATTCATACTTGGCCACTGTACACAAGTCAAGTAAAAGTGTCTCCTTCGTTAAAAATGCACTGGGGCAATCCTTGTCACGTTTGGTGATCTTAGTGGTAGAAATTCCAAATGTATATGCCAGGTGGCAGTCTCTCCAAAGAGATGACCACTGTTGACGTCTGACCAAGTAGTGTGCTCATTTTTATAGATGCTAGAGGGATGATGCTCTGAGTTGACACCGATTGGGATTTTAACGTGTAACTTTCCATTGAAAAACAAATAACCACCGTGCCAACGGGTCAGAATGGCATGTAGAACAAATCCATGTTTATTTTTCAAAGAAAACCTGGGAATCTATAACAAGTCAGATAGCTATAACAATGTTGTTGTAGGGCATTTAAAAATTTAGGATTATGTACTCCTGAACTACCATACAATTATATATAGCAACTTAATCTGTAAATTGCATCAGTGCGAAAACTGCTATGAAATGACATTCTTCACAGGAGCAGCCCATGCATGTGTATGTGCATGTGTGCATAGATGAACCTAAGCATAATCTGTGCTGAAATGGGGTGAGGATAAGCAAATATTTTGGATAATTGGATAGGCCGATAATGGATTATGTGAGTTAACAAAGCGCATAATTGGAAGTCCCTTGATTTATGAGTTATTTATCATGCTCTAGTTCTGTGTTTTGCACGTGCTCACATGCCATATTATGCTCTGTGCAATGTTGTATGCATGTTTTTGATTGTGTTTGATGCTATTGTTTGGAGAATTATATATCTAATTAATTATTTCAACTCTGTACCCTTAGTCCAATGTTTATTTTCCAATCCAAAAGACAAAATGTGAACGCAGTTACTTTTTTTTCTTTCCCCTCTTGGAAACATAGTGGTCCAATTTTCTGAAATGGAATTGGAAATACATTTGTTGTTGGGAGTGCAGAATTTTAGCAAATAGTTTTGACATTTAGTATTTTAAATAAATCTCTTCGCACGATGTTCAGCCTTGATGGGTAACAAATGGGGTGTCTTAGGTTAATGGAAGACAGCGTTTCATTGGTGGAGGCTCTTTTGAGATCTCGTAGAATTAAATAAATGCGTACACACTTAGCACACCCTTGCAGCCTACACAGATGCCGGTGACTCCGACACCGATGGTTTTGTGACGTAGTAGAAATATGCAGGAAGCAGGACAACTCACACAGAATCCTACCTATATCCCTACCCGCTCCCCCACTCGGGTGCAGGATGAGGACTTCCAGGAAATGCTGGGCACGGCGGCACGGATGGAGGCTCAGTTTGGCTACCTGTTTGACAAGACGGTGGTGAACGACGAGCTGGCAGCGGCGTATCGCGAGCTGCGCGCCGCCGCAGACTCGCTGGAGAGGGAGACCATGTGGGTGCCGCTGAGCTGGGTGCTCTCATAGCCCCGCGCCACTGCACCGTCGCACAGTAGCAAGTACACGGCGGAAACAAGCTCAAGAGGTCGTCACGGCCATTACCATCGATGCCAATGCTCCTCGCCACTCCTAGATCCCGCAGCTGTTGTGCAGTTGACAACCTGACCACCAAAATCTGCTCTTGCAGTAATCTCACAATCTGGCTTTTAGGTATTTCCCTTGGCCTCTGACCTTTGAGTGCCCACTCCATTGTTTGCCTCGGTAACCTGTCCCCATCGTCTTACACCAATTGCAACATCCTTTTCTTGATTAAACTTACTTGGCTTTATTGCCACATTCTATTTTAAAATTCCTTACCTAATTCTGCATGCACATATAATCTAAGGCAAAAAGGTATTCTCATTGCTGTATTACAGTTTATCAGTTTGACTTGCACAGCAGCACGGGCGTTACTTCTGCTGGCCACTTAACGCTAAAGTTGATATGTTTACTTAAAAAGTAACACGCTCAAATTAAACACAACCTGAATTGGCTTGCAGTAAAAACAGTCCGGCGTGCTCTAGTATCGCAGAATGGTCAACAGGCATTTCTTCCACAGCACTGTGCTTTGTGTCACATTCCCTTTTTTGCGATGTTCCTTCTGCAGAAAAGGATGTGTTACACTTCACAGAAACATTGGGCACAAGAGGTAAGATGAGCTGTCTGGGGGAAACCCCTTTTGACCTTGCGTGCCCCTATCTGCTGGTCAGGAATTGGTCCGAGTGCTGTAATGGGTGACGAAGCATCCCATGGTGTGCCGTGGTTGGCTGGACCGCATGCTCTCATCAGTGCTGTCATTGCAGTTGCCACCCACACCTTGATAGTGTTTTTTGGTCATCTAAACTTTGTACACGTTTGTTTTCTTGGTGAATGTAAGGTTTCACTCAACAATTCCCATGCAAATAACACAGGATGCACACATAGTAAGGTGCGCATATAAATTTGGGTGTTTTTTTGCTGTGGCTTGTATTAAAATGGAACCAAACCAAATAATTCTGACATGTATCTTAAGTCATTTAACCAGGTTACATTTATTATTATTGCTATTGAAGCATGCTTTGTGTTATCCACTGCTGCTAAATAAATCCAGGTTATTTAAAAAAAAAAATTGATACCACATAATTCAAGAGCAGTATCACATTATGCACCATATGATTAAACAGGATATTTTATTCATTTAACAGCATTTTTATATGTTGAGGCCAGATTTGAGGCCTTGTACAGTTGTGTAGGGTTTATTGGTTTCCAAATGCTGGTGTTTTCACTCGTATCTGCCATTGGTTTGCAGCCATTGTCTCACAAATTCATGGAATCATGAACGATCCTTTAAACAACCATTGTTTACACTGCTGAATGATTGCCCAATGATGGCCTCATCCAAGATGCTTGGAATTACATTCTGTGTTGCCTGTACCAAACCAGTTTAAGACAATTCAGTGAAATCATAACTGAGCATTGTAATGTATTGAGCGATTTAGTAATTATTGTAGACGGCTGTATTGTGTGCGAATAGCAGTTAGCGGAATATATTTCTCACCGATGATGGCTCATATGTCTTGCATGTTGTAGTGTAGTGCTAGTTTTTAGGACGAACATGCTAAAAATACAGTATTGTGACATTGTCAGGATTTCTTAAATTATTTCTTCTTGACATTGAAACCACTTGTGGAAAATGATTGTCTAATGTTTGATTAGCTTACTATACGTAATTGAATTGGCAGTTCTAAATAATGTCCTGTAAAATGTGTTGCTGTAAAAACAATCCTTAAAAGTGTAAAAGACCAAAATCTAATGTTAGTAATACAGTATTTGATTAGCTTTCTCCATACTGGACTGTGTATGGGTTATGTTGTATGGCTATCAGTCGTAGTTAGGTTTTGTAATGTTGATGTCTTTTTGAACAAACTTGACGTAGTGTTGAATTCGAGATCTCTGTGCACATATCCTAATGTGTACTACGGCGAGCGCTAGTTTATCTTGAGTTGGGATTTGCTCGTGTGCTTAGGTTAGAGAGAGCATTTTTTATATAGCTTTTTATTTTAATATAAGAATTTGCATTGCCCTTGCATTGCCCTAAAGTTACTGCATGTGACGAAGCGCTGTACTTCCAAGTTGGAAACTCATGGATTCAAAGTTTGGTCAGGAGTCTACATAATTCGTTGTCTCTCCAGGGTCGGTTGAGAAGTTTCTACTATGTGCGATGTCCAAACTTGTCCTATGGAGAGACTGATCTTCATTATACAAATTTGGAATAACCATTCCTGGTTTAGAGCCTCAACTTATGAGAATTGCCCAACCACTCTTGGGGCATATGGTGCTAAATAAATTATGAAGTAGCTAATATCAGAATGCACCAAAATAGGACATCTCATTGGGTATTTGCTAACGATTGGAATTACAAAAGTGGCTGGTTGTCTTTGTGGGTTAATGCTTTGCCTATGTTTGAGCACTTAGGCCAAAACCATGGTTCATGACTTGTGTGCCCACCTCAGGTGGTCATGTAATCATCTTTTAAATTTGATGATGACTTGATTGGCTCAAACCTGGCTCCTGAAAAGCTTAATTGTCAAATAATGTACGATACACTGACTTATCCATTTAGCTTTGAGCACTTGCCACTCTGTATTGTTTAAAAAAAATGCATGCAACTTTGCATAGTTTAAAGAATACAGGAAAATGCTTCGTGATTTCACATGCAGGTCATTCAGAATGACATGGTTCAGATGCTATGAAACGGAATAATGTGCTGCATTCGTATAGAAAGCCAAACAGCACAGCTTGGAGTAGAACCTAAATTCGAACTTGAGAGAGTAGAACCTAAAGTCCAAGTAAAGGTGTGCATCAGGCTCGCCGTAGTGGACACGATGGTGGGTGATTGCTGTATGTGAGAGGCATCATCCTGGGAGCAGGTTTAACCTACTGTAATTTTGGCTACTGAGAGGTCTCCACTTATCCCATGAATTGTGTAAAATGTGCATTTCTGTAAATATACGTTATTTAAGTTTCAGTAGACACTGTCCGTTGGTGTATATCTGTGGGAAATAAAGAGAGAACTGTGCAATTGTCTATTTTTCCCATCTACAAATGCGTGTGACGCGGGTGGTTTTCTGTATACCTTTATAGGCATAAGGGGTGTAATGATGCATCGATTAAGATACTTTTTTTACACTTGCAAGGCATGCATCAAATAGTGTGCAATAACTCTTATTTTTTTTCCATTCATATGTTTTGTAATTGGTTTGTACGGCCCCTGCTACCACCACGTTTTGCTAAATTCACATAAAGAGAGGATGTTTTGAATTGCACCATGATCCTAAATTGTGACAATTCATCAAATGCATACTCATTAAAGACCAAATACAGGATAGGCATTCGTCATCAGGAGGGCTCGGTTGGTAATGTTGAGCTCACGACTAAAGACATGTATTATAATCCTGATCGGGGATGACCCATCCCATCGGGCCTATAAAATAGCTACCACATTTTAAGCACCACTTGATTGGAAGTCGTGACTTTTTTATTGAAAGACTGAACTTTGTCAAGATAAAATGGAATTTCCTTCACTGGCTTCAAACCGCAAAGATAAGCATTGTCCAATAAATATTCTTTCAGAACTTGGTGACTTGTTTGAAAGTTTCAACACAAGCTTTTTAACTATATTAGTACATCGATGGCTATAGGCAGCACACATGAAATAATGCATTTGACAAACATGGGTTCAACTTTGTCTCTCTTTGACAATCATTTGCAAGTACAGTTAATGTAAGCTATGTTATCATCTAAAGTTGCTTTATTTAACCTAGATAATATTTTTCCCCTTTTTTCTGGCAACAAAACAGGTGTTAAGATGTTAAAACACCAAACTCACACCTTTTACAATGAATCATGTCTGCATTAAACACAATGCCTGTGGTCAGAATGCAAACAAAAAGCATACTCTGATAATATATCGAATGTTTATAGCCGAGTTAAACAATTGGCTCTGGAGAGCGTTGTTAAGAACTCGCGAACAAAAACATTCATTGTATTGTAAGTTTAAGTGATGGTGAGTAGACGGCTTGGCTCAATATATGCAGATGAATACAACGAAGTCAACAGGGCTTGTACATAATAAAGGTTCTTGGGTTAGATCGCGTAAGTATAAATGCGTCGTAACCCTCCACCCGACACAGCCAATTAGTAAGGGATTTGTCACGTAAACAAAATTACAAAGTTACTACTTCAGCCCACCGGTGTGTCGGAGAGTAAATCGGGCGATGATGCTGGATGTAATTACCAGCGAAATGTACTCAAATTGTAAATGTGTATTTACTCTCCAACACACCGGTGGGCTGAAGTAGTGGCGAAGATAAATGTTTGTGCAGCATTTAGCACACCATTCTTATTCCGTGATTAACCCGGCACGCGCGTTGGTCTTCTGTCTATACCGGCAAACATTTTCCGAGTTGAGTTTATTTTTTTTATGCAGACTTTTTTTTTCATTTTTAGATGTGCGTTCCTTTTGCCGTATTGATTTTTCCTCAACCGCGTGCATCGGCCGTGGAAAAATCGTGACGGTGTAAAGGTCAACGCGTGACTCGAGGCAGATGCACAGCTGCCGGCGTGAGCGCGAAGGGGCCGGCAGGTGTCAGCCAGCTTCGGGGATGTGCCATTGCTAATGGACTTGAAAGCCGTGCGAGCCTTGTGCACCGAGCCATGTGTGCAGCTTCCAAAAAAAAGCCTCCAATTAGTGGCATGAGGCCATCCAAATCAAAGCCCCCTTTTCGCAGAGTTTAACTTTAAACACACGGTGGGTTTTTTTCACCGTTTGCTCCACGCCCTCCAGAAACATCCGACGCAAATGATCCACCGCTAAGCGCCACTAAAGCGTAACGCGGCCGCTTTATACATTGTGATTCCATCAGTCAGATGAACTAGGCAGACTGCCTCGAGAGCAAGGATAGCTGCATGGATCCACGGGTGCATCCAGTTTTGCCGAGACAAAAAATAAGCAGGTTCCATGCACTGTACGGGGTAACCCAGATGTCTTGTGACCCCCATTTAATTATCTAAAACTATTCTTTTAAGTAAGGTTTATTTAGAACATAAATGACGATGCCGAGGGACAAAATGTTAGAAAACAATTGGTGGGTCACAAGACATCTGGGCCACTCTGTACTTATGGGCCTATTTTATGAGGGTGGCATCTACATCCTAATCTTCTGCAGGCTCAGATTCAGTTCCCTGCTGCAGAGGAAGCACTTCGGCTTCCCCGCGGGAACTTTGCTCATGCAGTGCAGGCTTCACACTAACACCTCCATGAAGGCAAGGTTTGACAGCTCGTGTAAAGTGGTGCTATCTGCTGTTGTTTCGTCACTGGTGTGCAGTCACGGATGACCACATTGAGAACATCAAAGTAACTCACACGAGCGAGGCTTCTTCACTCTCATCTGGCTGCTTGCATTCAGATCCAGGATCTCAGTCAGCAGGGGCGGCTTAGCGTTCTGACACGCAATAATATTCACCCAGAGCCACCCTGCCACCTCTAATATTGGGGCCATATAACATCCAACCCATGCCTAAAACCCCAATTGTTATCGTAAAACATAAATATCGTAGATATGGAGATATTTTTTTTTCAGGGGGTGGGTAGGTTTGTGGAGAGGTAATAATTTTCTATAAAAACATGTAAATATTTTCAAAGGATTCCAACAATTAAATTTGATGGCGTGTACAGAGTTGTAATGCCTTTGTGTTAGATTGCAACCAGATGTGAACAAACACAACTTACCATCCCCCTGAACCCACTTACAATTGCAGCAGATGGAAAAGTGATTCTTCTCTTGGTCCTCAGTTATTGTTCTGTTTGCTATTTGTGGTCCGTGTGAGTTTAAGATTGATGGCTAAAACAGGGTTGTTGCAGTCAATCAAAAAGTAACTGTCCTTTATTTAACCGAGGGAAATTATATCAAGATGTTCAATGATAAGAACACAAGCAATCACTAAATGAAGTACAATTTACTCTTTGTTTTAATTGCAGATTGATTTACCCTGCACTGGGGAAAAGTAAGTATCATCGCTAAGCCAAGCTTAGCAATAGCGACACTGCCCTCTCGTCACCAGCCGGCCTTAGTCGGTGCGAACACAATATGCTTTAGCAAAACACGCAAGATCGCAAGTGTAATCTTGCATGCTCTTCTGTACTCAGTTATTTTTTTTCTCAGAATAATAAAAAAGTACCACTTGGTGGAAAGTTACCAGTAGTTTCGTTTGGATCGACTGGGCCACACCATACGAATGTGGAATTTTGGCAGTAAATCAGAACCACCAACATGTAAGCCCTGTCAGACAAATATCCCCCATATAGCCTTAACATATTTTTGGGGCAAGTGCTCTTTGCGAGGACTTATGAAGGCCGGCACAACACGCGAGAAGGTGGGTGGCCAGCACCACGTCCTTTGTCTCCCCAGCGGCGATGTTTGCACACCACACCAGGTAATCATTTGAGGCTGAGTCGACCTAGGGTATGTGCTGAACCGGTTCAGATAATCATCACTGATATCGGAATCGAACTCGGGTCGCCGGGTTTGTATCGCTGCACAGCGCTAACCACTATCCTACTGCCCCCACCCCCCTGCACTCGTGCCCTGTCAGACACACATGTGAGCAGACACCAGCTTTTTAGCTGCTTCCATCAAAATGTATGCAAAATATTTTACAAGTGCGCAATAATATATATGATTGGACATATGTTAAGACAATCGTGCTTTCATCAATGCCGTATATTTTTCATTTAAGTGTGAGTGGAAAGAATGTGTAATTTATGAGGTACACATTCTTTCCAACAACAAAAAAATCCCCTCTTTATGAGTTTACATAAATGTAAAATTGGTCCCACCAATAAATATATCAAATCCTTTTTAACTAAGGACGATGCCAGCAAGGCAACGGATCTGCTTTGCAAGAAATCTAGCTTCAAGTCAAAGCATCATCAAATACAAGTGCTTATCAACATCTTTCATGAAACGGCACACTCAATCAAGCGGCCGCGATGGATCTTCATCCAGGAGTGGTTTCGTCAAGTCTGTCTTTCTCAAAGTGATACACCGCGCTACGAACTTGGTGCCATCATGGAAATGTGGAATTTCACAATAGCTTGAGTCGCTGTCCGGTGTATTACCCCCAGGCCTCATTGCGGACTCGATTGAGAAACGAAGATTTGCGAGGCACCTGGGTTTAATCTCTCACCCGGAGGGCACCTGGCTCAGCCAAATCGCTAAGAGGGGGACGTGTGTTTTGTGTGCATCGGTCAGTCTTTCTGTTTAACTTGTAACTGTTAGGATGGTTGTCTTTTAATCTATTTCGTGGTTTTATGTGGGCTTCTGTGTCTGCTGGGTTCATTTCAATGTCTGTGTCCATTTTATGGTTTTGTTTGTGTCCGTGTGTTAGTTAATTAATTATTTAATTTAACTCTGTGTGTCTGTTAATTAATAACAATTCTAAGAATTATTGTTTACTTATTTATGCAGGAAATCCACACTGAGTCGTATGACTGTTTCCTGAGGCCCCTGCATTGTGTTTTTATTTTAAGATGGTTTCAGTCAATTAATGATGAGAGTTTATACACGTGGGAGGAAGTCGGAGCACCCGGAGGAAAACCATGTGCACGAGTGGGGGGGGACACTATCACCATAGAGATGGAAACAGATGACGATTGGTCTGCTAGCTACATGTACTCCCTTCTCAGAATTGTTTCATTTCAATGTCCGTCTACTTAATTGTTTCACATTTATTTACGTGTGTTTGAGTGTCTTGTCAGTTATTTATTTCCTTGTCTGTTGTTCAATTCGAAAATACCGCGGCGCACCTGAGACTTGATTGTGAATCACTGAGTTACAACACACAATGCGCTATATAGTGTTCACGACATTGCATCCTTACACTGCACCTTACATCTCAAATCGACAGGAATCTGAGCACAACACAGTGGAAAGTGCAAAGAAGTCAGTGCATCATTTGTACGAATTGTGGACTGAAAGGAATGGAATATCATTGCATATCTTGCCATAAATATGTTATAAAAGTCTCATACATTGCATATTCCCTTAAATGTACGCAGAGTCGTTTTTTTAGCAAACCCTATTTATTTTAAAAGGTATTGTGTTCCGTGATGTCCAAAGCCAACCATCCCTTGTTTAGGATTTTAACTTCCGACCGTCCAATTGTTCGATGAACACTCAAAGTGTAAACACCTCCACCCGGAGGGAACCGAGAGGCTTGGTGCGTTGTTGATATTGTTGATAGCTTTGTGAGACGTCAACAGTGGTTGCTGTACAGAAAGTCTGGTCCCTTGCTCTTTTGAGTAGACACTTTAATTGTTTTTATGTACTTTTCTGACTTGATGTCAAATGATGGTAAAACAGAACGTAAAATTTAACGTGAGATTTTTGTTTTACTTCGGATAAAAAAAAGTGTTCGTTCAGCACCATTGAGATTCTGCATTCAAAACTTGTTTCATCCACCTGTTGTGAAACTACATTCTCAATAGTTTAACCATTTCAGCCTGGTCACTATTGACTGTATAAAAAAAAAACCGTTGGTACAATGAGGCGAGCCCGGTAAATATATTTTTCGTAAAACAGAGGCAATGCGACAGCGGCGGCATATTGGGTAAACACGATGCAACGGTGATCTCATGCCCTGTGAAGTGTGCGCCCACACGCTGAACTAATCACATGTTCGCTTAGCGCCGCTGTATTGACAGCAGATGTCCTCTGTGCTCATGCGTGCAGCTGGTTTGGGGCCAAACACATCTTTAATACAGCACGGGCGGCATTGCACTCACCAAAACTCTTGCAGATCCAGTGTTCGTGGTTGTGAAATCAATGCGCCACTTAGCAGTCCAGGTGGCAGGTTTTATTTTTTCCTGCCTCCAACCATCTGCGCCATTGGTCGGTTCACAGAGCAACAGTAAGTGTAGGTTAAATCTTGATTTGAAGCTTTCGTGACTGCAGGGATCCATCATCTTTGGTTCTTTCGGGAAAGTCACGTAGATAGAAAATTTTAAATTAATAGATCACGACGTTTCGATCGCAACACAAGCGACCGTCTTCAGATGAGAGAGAGAAAGCTACTAAAACACAAGGTCTTGTGTAGGCCTGAGATGGGTGCAGCCTCAGGGTAAGAGGGCGGGGCTAGAGATGGTCTGCCTGAGGCTGTGGAAGTGGATATTGAATTGTGAGAGATTATCATGTCAATGCACGAGCTTAGGATGTGATTCTGTAAAGGATGTGATTCCTGACATGCAATATCGTGGTGTCTACAAACTAAGTTGTGGCTGCGGCAGCAGTTACATGGCAGATCTGAAGCACGGTAGGACCAATACCTCTGCCTTTGCGGATCATTGTTTTAACGCTGTGGGCACACACGGAATTTATTATTCCAAGACGAAGGTATTCTACAAACCCACTGGCTATCATCAGAGATGTGTTCATGAAGCCGTCCAGATATATAAACACAGATACAACTTCAACCGAGAAGATGGGTACAAATTGAGCAATCATTGGAAGGACGTGAATAACCAAGTAAAGTCTTAATTTGCTGTGAGGTTTCCATCCTTCCTGCCATTTTAGCTGACTCTCTGAGTTGCATTATTAGGTTGGATGTCTTTGTATTGACGGGCTGGATGTCCTCGCTCAGTCACCGATGCTGCGGCATACTAATCTCGTGCATTGATATGCTAATCTCTCACAATACACTAGCCACTTCCACAGCCTCATGCAGACCATCTCTAGCCCCGCCTTATTACGCTGAGGCTGCACCCATCTCAGGCCTATATAAGACCTTGTTTCAGTGGCTTTCTCTCTCTCACCTGAAGACGGTCGTTTGTGTTGCGATCAAAACGTGGTGATAAATTAATGTTCTATCTACGTGACTTTACCGAAAGAACCAAAGAGTGTAGGTTAAATGTAGACCCAAAGAATGTGTAGGTAGGTGGTTGACTACATTTCAATAAATTATGCCATTAGGAGGATATTGAATGCAGAAACAAATATTATCAAAAACAGAATTAGTCAAATATAAATTACGAAAAAAACCTGAGATGTTAAAAAATATAAAATTAATTTCATGATACATCATTGGTATAAATATTTAGAAATATATGTTGTAACTCATTGAAAGAATGTTAGATTTGATTTTGTAAAAACACATGTAAAAGTTGTCATAATGGGGATTTTGCGAGTTGCAGGATTTCTCGGCTTTCTGTATTAACGACAGCAGGTCAAGCACGAGTGAATTCGGACATTACCATGCGCCTAAGTGGATGCTGTATTGAGACAACGAAACACTTCCATGAACATTGTAACTGATGTTTTTTTTTTCAGGTAGATGGCACAGTGGCAGAAGAACTCGTGACTCACCGTCAGAAGATTCCATCTCAGTCAAAGTTTGACCCAGCTCAACCTCTCTACATTTAGTGATAAACCAACAGTGGTTGTCCTATGCTATATGAGAGTTGAATTTCTACCGCTGGTTGAGGACTGACGATGGAGTTGAGTATTGCCCAATGCATGTTTCATCAAGGAAATTAAACACTGCTGCTTTAAATGTGCTTCATGATCCTCAAAACACTTTAAAATTCCACACAGCCGACTATAAATTGGCACAAGAATGTTTATTTAATTACAGCCTACAGTCTGTTGGTTGAGAATACAATATAAAACATTTGCTTCTGAGCAATAAATGGAGTGCACAAGGCCTCGGGAGGTCAGGCCATGCTGGGAAAATCAAATGGACACAATTCAGATCCACTTCCCATCTGCTAGACTCCCTTGGGCTTGTGGAGTTGGACTCGTTCTCTTGTCTGCTGTAGATCAAGGAGTTCCCACGAGCCTTCGTTAACTGCCCAAAGTTACTGGGCAGGAGATACCTGCAATTCTGTCAGAACCTTATCGCTGTCTGAGCCGAAAACCTCAGATGAAATCCAAGCCAGATCTCCTGTCTGCTTCATTCTCTGACAATAGACAGACTCATTGTGCATGAATGATTCCACAAATATCAATTTGTCTGCCTTACTGCCTGAATGTGAGTCGCATCAATCACTCGATGAACTCTCTGTAGACTCTGGTAAGGACCCAATGAGATATCGGTCTCTATTGCAGAGGAGACCTAGGAGAAGTCAAATAAAAGTCTGTGAAGCAACAAAAACATCCGTTAAATTAATTTTAAAAAGTAAAAAAACGCCATCAGTATAAATTTACATTGCAAAATAAAAAAAATTATGGTATAACAACAAAATATATTTAAATGCAGAAATATAAAAATGCAATTTGTGTAAAATAACATTATTTAACTAATGATGTGCAAAGCAAAACAATGCTAAATTTAAATTGATATTAACTTGAAATTAACTGTAATAATACCATGTTTCGTTAAATATCATATAGCAATCAAACAGAATCAATTACAATTGGATTTAAAAAGATTTGCCTGCAGTTTTAATTCCAAAAACAATTACATTTGTAGTGGACCTCAAAGAGGTGACGGGAAGTGAACTTTACAAAGGGCATTGGGAAACCAGTTACGGAAAAATACGCAGTCAACCAATGAGTATGTTTGGCTACGTACGGTGAGAAAGAAGTTCTACACACATACATACTTGTAACCTCTGACCATTGACCCTCAACTTACCACTGTCAGCAGACTGGGATTGACTTAAGGGTTCAATTGGCCAAGTAGCAAGCACATAGACGCGCTTTACACGCTGTACGCACTTTCCAGGTGACTGATTTTTTCAGATGTCCACTTGCAGTGTGTATGTCAACACGTACGCGGAAAAACAGTAAAAGGACATAGTTAATTTAATCTTATGAACGGCCCTCATTACATCCCCTCGCAATGGTGACGTATCCTACATACATGAAGAAGTTGATAAGCAGAGCTATCGATATGCAAATTGTTTTTTGGTGCAGTGGATCACGGAGTGGATCATTGCCTGAGGGATTGGCCATAAAACGTTATAAAACAAATTTACTCAGAATATCTGTATGGGACACCGAGAAGTCAGATTTTCTGCCAAGATTGGTTATCTATTTTCATAGACTAGCCCAGTAAACATGGACATTTGGGCCAAGGTTGAGCCAACGGTTCCAAACACATGCCAATGTTAGCCCAAAATTGCATGTTTACTTGGTGGTCTCTGTCATAAAGATATGTAATTTAAAAGAATGAGACAGGGCTGTTATTGTGATTGGTAGTCTGCACTTAATATATTAGAGATGTTTTAATTCCAAAAATGCCTAAACTGACGTAGCAAATCTGACCGACTGTGCGTTTTGTTTTATGTAAATTCTGTAAACACAAATTGAGGTCATGGCAGTATTTATGCTCAAGGGAAAAACAAAGAGTTTCCATTTCAGAAATATGCACCAAAGGATCGAGTTTTGGTCAGAAAACAACGCGGATAGCTCCGCATTACAACGGTTGTCCATTCACGTTGAAATCGAAGGGAAGCGTGGCTGTGAACTGGGTAAGTGCTTGGGGCCTCACCATTACGTGTACATATGTGTCGGAAGTTCCAGGATTTACACTGGAGTTGTTGTTTCTTCGAATTAATCTCATTGTTCCTACTTGGTTCTGGCACAAGCAATAAAGCTGACTTGTGTTTTTTACAATATATATTTTTTTTACCAGTTAAGGCCCACTGAGCTATATAGTTCTTTTTCAGAAGCGACCTGGCCACAAATGGTAGCTCACCGAAGTGGCTTATCACGTGGAAAATGTAACGCAGCCAAATACTGGGAAAGCATGCTTTTAAATGTGGAGGGAAAATTCGTGAGGACCCAGATAAAACTCGATGCTACCACAGGGAGAACATGGAAACTCCAAATATATAACTTAAAATTTTCGTGACTGCAGGAATTCATATTCTTTGGTTCTTTCGGTAAAGTCACGTAGATAAAAAAGTATATTATAAAGTGAATACATAAATAACACGACGTTTCGATCGCGACACAATCACAACACATCGTGGTTTTTATTTTTATTATTTGTATTCACTATATATATTTTTCAATCTACGTGACTTTACCGAAAGAACCAAAGAATATCCAAATATATAGGTGTCAAGGTCGGGATCGAACCCACGTCCTCCTGTATACCAGGCAAGGTATTTAACATCTCACCACGGCAGCACCCCACACCTCTTGATTCAGATTGATGAACCCTTGGGTAACGGAATCCATGTCAATATGGTTCATATTTTACAGACAATCTGTTTAAAACTCATTCTTATTGAGACATTTTATATTCCATTACATTGGACAGAAAATCCGCAATCACAAATTCCGTGGGGCCACCAAGGCACCGTCAATATTGGCGCTGGCGTACAGGTAAGTGTATGGCGGCAAACACCTGTAATCCAGTGCTTTAGAGGAGAGGTTGGTGAACTGCGCAGCCATCATCATTTACTGTAAGACTCCCAACTTGCTGGTGGCCAGAGAATTGTGCTCGAGAACTCTATTTGATCTGTCAATTATTAACTAACGTGCCCATTATTGTCCCAGAAAAAACCTCATTGAGTCCTCAAAACTCTCTTTCAGGAGGGTCCTGGATAAAGAGAAATGATTGGACGATGCCATTCATGAGCGTGTGACATGTGGAAGGAAACCTGAGTACCCGGAGCATACCAAAACGCACAACAGGCAACACTCGACACTGTCATGTCTTGGCCACCTCACACCCCACACCTACGGTACCTGGCGAGCCCTGGTGGTCACCCACCCATGCCCTAACCAGGCTCACCCACGCGGTAGCTTCCGTGATCCATAACTCAATTGAACCCTTTCCCATTCCGAAACGTCTGCAAGTTCCTGGGAGGATCCCATTCACTGCTGAATCTCGGAACTAGCAATTGGTTAGTGTTAATTTCATTTAGAGAGGCATAGCGCCGCTGTTTTGAAAGACATTGTACTCACCACAGAGAACTGTAGCGACACGACCGCACTCCATGACAGCGGGCGCCAAACTGCCACACGCACTCCTGCATTGCCTTTCACTTCCGATTTCAGAATCGGAATAAAAACTGATCACGGACACGTACGTCATCGAAATGGGAAAGGGGTTAATGAATTGTCAAAACATTGACTATGATTTTTTAAAGTAATTTTGCCCAATTTAACTTGCATTAAAGGGAAAATATATATTGAATAATGTGTTTGTGCACTGTTTTTTTATTACTTGCGCAACGCAGTTATTTTTGCTTCGATTTAATATTTGCTTCATTCGTTGCACTTTGTTTTATGTAACAGATTTTGTCATTTTGGTCGGCCGGGTCACTCTTACAAATGAGACGATTTTGGTCTCTTGAGTTCTTAATTGGTGAAACAAATCAACTTGGAACTTGACGAGATTTCAGTAGATTTGGTGATGGGCAGCAGACCGTTATCCTACCTCATTAATAGCACGTGCAGAGTTACATGATATGCACTCACATATTTTGTATTCAAGGCAATCCATGAAGTTAGTATCTATGTTTATTGAACTTCTTTCGCACTATACGTAGCCAACCATGCTAATTGAAGGTGTGGGGGAAGGACAACAAACTAAACGCATAAAAATATAGTATGGTACGCTGTTGTAGCAATTCAAGTTCTACAAAATCAATGCAAGCTTTGAGTGAGCAAATGCATGCAAAAAAACATTCCAAGCTCCGATAGCAAAAGAATGCATGGAAACTCTCTTGGAAAATCAGGCACTACAGTGTTAGGCTACGGTGTTTCAATTTCACGAATGCCAGGCTTTAGGTTTAACTCCCGGTTGTACTTCACAGTAACCTCATTGGCCATTGTTAACAATAATTGGCCATGAAGCTGAAATGCGTATGCGCAAATTCCACATCTGCAGCGACGATCAACTTGTCCTGTATGTAGGATCAAATGCTCAGGCTCCATCATAATGTTTTTTAGCATTACCTTTATGTTCTGTGGACAGAATGCTGCAGTTATTTTATTGATTTTTCCAACCTCTGCACCTGACCTTAGGGGCCGTCCATAAATGACGTCACGCACCTGGGGGGGGGGGGTCAAACATTTGTGACGATGTGTGACGAGGGTGGGGGGGGTTGAGAAATGTGACGTCAGATCAAAATGCGCAACTTTAAATAAATATAAACATGTTCTACTTACTTAAATATACTTTTTTTATGAATGTTTTTTCCTACAACATCAGAGTGCAGCGCCACATTAAATACACACTACAATGAAAATAGTTTAAAGCGATTTGAAGCATGTTTTTTTTTGGGGGGGGGGGGCAGAGCTTTGTGACGTCATAGTTGAGGGAGGGTCTGACGCCGTTTGACGAAGGGGGGGGGTAAAAAATCGTCCAAAATCGCGTGACGTCATTTATGGACGGCCTCTTATCTTATCTCAGAAGCCAAACAAGGTTCAGCCTGGAGAGTGCTTTGATGGGTGACCACAATGCACAAAATACGGATGTGATAGGCATTGCGGGCAGTGCAGTGGCAAAATCCATTGAGGTTTTTCACACTCCCCCCCCCCCCCCCCCACATTTTCAACCCACACTGGCTAGCCTCATGAAGTATGGTAAAAGATCTCACGTCTCACAAGATGTCGTGGGGAGACCCTCATTGAGCAACAGATTCTCCAAATGAGCTCTGCACGTGTCTGTGTATTAACCTACCAATATTATCTTGTTATTAAATTGTGAGTGGTTTTCTGTGATCGATAGTTATGTGTTAATCTAATTTGAGTATAACTAACACCACCTCCTGAGACAACTAGTACCAAAAGAGCTCATTAAAGTTTTGGTTCAATATTTAAGTGGAGTGTCGCTAAGGCAGAGGGCTCTCGAATCACAATCAGGAGGAATATAAAAAAAGTCTTCATCCTGTGGGAAAATTTGGGCCTGTTGCATGAAAACAAAATTTACAACAATAGTTAATCGGTTCCTTTGAGCAGGGAGACTGTTGGGTTTTTTGTAAGCGTAAATCCTCATTGCATTTGGATTTGCAGCACTAAATAAATTAGCACACATTCACCTGCAGTCCGATGCACACGGTATCATAATTTGTCACTCAAAAGCACAACATGAAGACGTATTTTGCCTACGATTATTAAATCGATGCTGCTCCTTTCTATGTGAGCTTTCATTGTGTATAAAGTTGTCTTAGCCATAAAGTATCCACTGTTCTTGTTGTCCTCTGTCTACTTCGATGCCAGGAAGTGGCCAGGAAATGGCAGCACAGGAATTAATTATTCAATCAATCTGTAGTGGGTTTACTTGAGAGACACACTTGACTTAGGAGGAAACACGTTTATTCTATGACCACAACGGGGTAACTACATTAACGTAACAACGGGATAACTATATAGTGGTAACCACGGGGTAACTACATAACCGGGTCAGGTCAGTTAACACACGGCCTGACCCACAATGCCGAGCGTGAAGACCGAAGAGACGTAGCACGGCGGGTTCCATTCCAGCAGACAGCCCAACTCGGACCTCGGGACCTCCCTTTTATGCCCCTCAGCGTGGCCTGGCTCCGCCTCGGCCACGCCCCCTTCTTGAACTCACCAGAAGACTCTGGGCCTTACATCACATGTCCCTTCTGTCACCTTTGGCCCACATCTTTACCCTGTCCTGTCACGTGCCCTTGCCAGCCAATCGGGCTGCTACGTCCTCACACGCTCTCTCTCTCTCTTCCCGCCGCGAGAAGCATGCTCCTTCGGGACCATTTACCATGGCATAGCACACCCTGCTGGCAGACAGGGCTAATTACACTCCAGTTCCTGGCGCCGTAGTGACCCAATATATGTCACTACAAATATGTGCAGAGTTTTAGTTGCTACCCCATGATATTTGAGAGTCTTCTCCAGATATTTTGGTTTAAACTTGCAAAACACTAGTAAATGGAATCCATCATATATCCTAAGCACGACCCTCTTGAAAACGAGTCTTGAGAATTGGTGAGGCTTTTCTGGGTATATTTAGGGCAACAATGCATTTATTATATTTCAGAAGCGTTACGATTGAGGCTTAAGATTTTAAGTCCAATGACCCTGGGCACGGATTGACTCCATAACACTGGTCTACAGCCAAAATGTTTACGAAATAAATGTAGTCCAACTTTACTAATTCTGGGTCACTGAGAATGAAAATTATGCTCCTCCTATGAACCAGACCTCATAACACAAGGTTAACTGAAAGACCTTGTCATGGATTTGGAATTACCAAAGAGTAAGGCAGAGCTGTTGGGCTCCAGACTGCAGCAGTGGCATCTCCTGGCAGGTGATGTTAGGGTTTCCATGTCCGTGACCGTCAATGGATTTTGTCTCATTCTTATTCATGGAAGGTGATCTTGTAGCCTGCAACAACATCGATGGTGTGATGGCAGCCCTCAACATCGCCCATGATCCAGATGAGTGGAGACTGCTCATTGATTCATCGAAGATGAGTCATAAAGCTGTTGTGCTGCATAATGGCAATATTTTGCCATTAATTCCAGTTGGTCATGCAGTCCATATGAAGGGAAGCTATGACAACATGAAACAACTTTTTGAGGCGCATAAACTATGACCAACAACAGTGACAGCTTTGTGGCGATTTGAAGGTTGTTGCTCTCTTGCTTGGTCTGCAGACTGGATACACAAAGTACTGCTGTTTTCTCTGCGAATGGGATAGTTGTGCAAGAGATTCCCACTACATCAAGATAGATTGGCCACTCCGACTGTTATTGGAGCCTGGGAGAAAAAGTGTTCAGCATCCACCACTTGTTGAATCAAGGAACATTTTGTTACAACCCTTACACATCAAGCTGGGTCTGATGAAGAACTTTGTCAAAACCATGGACAAAACACAAGCAGCTTTCAAGTACCTCCGTGGAAAATTTCCAAGGTTAGGTGAAGCTAAGATAAAGGAAGGTGTCTTTGTTGGTCCTCAGAATCGTGAACTTCTTCGAGATGATGCATTTGACAGTGCACTGCGTGGCAAGGAAAAGACGGAATGGAAAGCCTTCCAGTTAGTGGAAACACTTTTTCGGAAACAACAAGGTAGACAACTACAAGGAGTTGGTGGAAAACCTCATCAAGGCATACAAAGGCCTTGGTTACAACATGTCACTAAAGATACACTTTTTTGCACTCTCATCTGGATTTTTTTTCCCAACGAACTGCGGAACAGCGAGCGACGAGCATGGCGAGCGATGTCGCCACGACACTGCAACAAAGGAGAAACGCTATCTGGGCAAATGGAGCCCATCAATGCTTGCAGACTATTGCTGGACAGTGACAAGAGATGCTTCATTTAATGAAAACAATAGACAAGCCTAGAAGCGCCGAGTAGACACTGAATCAGGACTAAACGATGTACTTATATATACATAATAGTGGTTTGCCTTTTGTTTCATAATACATTTTATTTATATAACCCTTTTGCTGATTTTTAAAGTGTTACATGAACAGGATAGGTGACGTGTTATTATGTAAAGCAACCATAAAGACATGACAAGACCTAGTTTTACAATGTATGAGTAAAACTCATAAATAGTAAAATGTAAAAAATTTCATGTCTTGGGAACAGTAGCCAATCAGTTGTTTTAATTGTCATATTTTAATTCAGCACATCAAAATCCATAATAAACAGCACATTTGCACATTTGCGTTATGGTCGAAATGTCGTGAGAATTTTTATTGTTTTATCTATATTTTATTATTTTATTGTTTCCCTTCAACGTGACTTTACCGAAAGAGCTAAGCATATAGCACATTTCATCTCTGAAGCAGACGACGTCTAAAAAATTGTAGACCAGTGTAACCTGCTAGGTGTTGAGCATACGACTCTGCTGGTGTCTTAGATTATTTGATTGCTGGGCGAATAATTTGTACCAAGTTGGGTTGTGAAAAAAAGAGTAACAGCTTTATCCCTGCTGAAAGTGCTTTGGTATCAGTTTGCTTTTGACATGTTGGCAGTTTGTCATGTAGAATTGACTATTGCTTATGACAGTGGAAAATAAAACAGTCCACATGGAGGAGAGATTTGCACATGGCACTTAATCGTGCATGCATGGATCTCGTGGCCAAAAGCAATAACCCCAGAGCATTCCTACCTGAAACGATGGAATTGCTTTTCTTGTGCAGGTTTCATTTCAAGCATATGGCAAAGGCATAAGGTTGCCAAAGTTCTCTTGTGGCACTTAGACAAACAACATCTCACCCCATTGACCCGAACTGCGTGTGTGTACATGTGCATATGCACACATGTTTTGTGTGTGTGCATGTACACACGTTTGTGTGTGTCTGTGTGTATATCTTTGTTGGTGGAACGGTAGTGTAGTGATTAGCACACTGCGCAACGAACTCGGCGAGTGCAATGCCTTGCCACAGCTAAGGTCAGTGGTGAATATCTCGACTGGTCCTGGGTCATCCCTATGTCGACTCTGTATAAGCATTAAGACTGGAGAGACAAAGGTGGACAGGCATGGTACTAACTACACCATCACACCGTGTGCTGTGCTGGCCTGAACAGGCAACCACTAATAGCACTTGCCTAAGCAGTCTGTAGGTTATACAGGGCAAAGGAAGTCTAATGATGTAGATGCTCACCCCGAGCCCTCATTACTTTGATAGTGCATTGTCTTTGAGCTGTACGCCTTTTGGCATCATCTGGTCGAACACCAATTGGGTCGAGGCTCAAAAGAAAGCCGTCCCTTGGTGTTGACCAATCAGTTTCAAGGACAATGCATATATTATCATAGTATGCTTTTTGTTTGCATTTTGACTGCAGGTATTGTGGTTAATGCAGACATGAATCATTGTAAAGAAAGGTTTCAGTTTTGTTGCCAGAAAAAAAGGGGAAAAACCCTATTATTACATTTTGGTACTGGCAAAGGAGGTCTAATGATTTACAGGGGTTATTTGCCTTTTGTTGTATCGGTGCCCTGTGGAGAGCAGAAGTGAATTGGTCCGCGCTGCTATCACAGCAACCGGCGTTAGATTCCTGACCATTGACAACATCAGCAGCAATTTGCATCTGAATCAGGATCTGTTCTGAATTTCCCCCCAGGTCAACTCAGCCATAAATGTGTAGTGTTGTAATTATGAAGAATAAACTTCTTTATGAGGCACACGTTGTTTATTGTCCTTCACTACAGGGTCTCTAGCATGAAGGGTATATCGGTCCCTTCACCCGATACCTGGGCGCTATGGACTCCGAACTATACGGGACCTAACTCTGGTCACCCGTTCCCTATCGTCCTCCGGCTGGGACCTAGGGGAGGCTAACTGACCCCGACCTCCTGGTCCGTGGGTCCTAACCACTGGCCTCACTGAGCTCCAGCCCTTAGAAGGTCTGTAGAGCTTGGGGTCCGGGCTCCTATTCTCCAGCCCGGTCTTCTGTCTTCGGCGTGTAGATAACTGTTATCTGAGCTCTGGCTTATATACCCGAAGGCGTGGCTGGCTCCGCCCTGGCCACGCCTTCCTTCTGGAGCCTTCTGGGCCATTCTGGAAGGTGACATCATTCCCCCGGTCCCCCCCCCCCCCCCGTCCCCGGGGGCCCAGGGAATGTCTCCTAGGATCCGTTTACCAGGATCCACCGTTGGTCTCTCTCTGGCCCATGGCATTTGCCCTGGCGAGGTAACACCTCTGCACTCTATTGACAGTAAGTGGAACTGCAGGGCTGTTGAATGGTGAGTGACAAGCACTCCTACAAATGAATATCTGATGTGGTTTGTAAACATTGGCACTGCAAAGACATTGGCACTGGGAAGACAGAGGCAAACTGGGTGTGGTTCTGGCTACGCCACTCCTTTGAGCCCAAATGTTAGTCTTAATAGGTGCTATCTAACAATCAGAGAGTAAAATACCAGGGAAATGGATCTCTACCGCATCTGGTAGGATCGAGTTGAATAGTGGCATCAGGAGACCATGAAAAATGGGGGAGGGGCCTTCATCCAGCAATGGAGAGACTGTATATTAGGCTATACAGGGTTTATTTGTATTGGTCTGTGTATTTGTTTTTTAATGGAAATGCGGCACATTTCTAAGTTCCACTGCATAACATCTTCGTGGTACATGAGTCTGTTTCCTGGCCATGGTAACAGTGGCATGTGGGATGTCTTGAGCCTCCCCCAAGTTGATTTAACCTGAACATAGTACCTGGTGTACTGAATGACTACTCCAAACAAGTGACACAAATGATGGAGGCGTGGCATTCTGGCGATAGCATCGCCTTGATTGGTGTGCTGACCTTACTAGGTGCTAGCCAACAGGACTTGCCTCTATAGTCTACAGGTGATTTTGTTTCAGTGCGTACGATTAATTAGAAAACAACACGAGTATTTAAATATATCTACAACTATTAATACAAACGGTTTGTAGGTGCACTAGGATTAACCATTCTCACTTAAAAAAAACGTGTAACATTAATAATGGTTGTGCATTGTTAAGTAAAGCAACGCTAAACATGTAGGTTAACCCAACACATGTTTAAAAAAAAAGCTGTTTGATGTACTGACGCAGACGATAAGTCATACAAAAACTGAAAGCGTAATGACACCAGAATACAAACTCGGATGGCAGTGCTGGTGGCAATCAAATGAGGCCTTATTTGAAAACAATTCACGAGAAAACATTTGTGGAGACAGTAAAATATTTTTTAAGTCCTGCCAGGTTTTTCAGCCACTTTTCTTGTGCTGCTGGAAAGCATTTTCACTGGCTTGGAATGCACATAACACGCAGGCAGGTTTTATTATAATGTTCTTTATTTACTCAAGAAAGCTTCATTGATTCGCAAGACTTTTTCTGAGATTTCTGCACTGCGATGTTTGACCAAATCCTCTCTTTTCTTTTCTCGAAACACGTGTTTTGATTGTCGAAGAATATCGGGAGCACCTCGAGAAAATCAATTCATACAAGGGGATAATACTTTAAAAAGTTCACTCACGGGAGTTACAATCCCACTTGCTGCACTGCGATCTCTTTGCCATCTTGGACCAAAACTTTTTAAACATCTAACCGCACGGCGAGATGTTAACTACCTCTCCTGGTGTGTCGGAGGTCATGGGTTCGATCGTGACCCTGACGCCTGTATATAGATTGCATGTTCTCCCCGTGGCCATGTGGATTTTTCTCCGAGTGCTCCGATTTTTCCCTCCACATTTAGAAACATTCGTTTCGAGTGTTTGGCTGCAACGTGATAAGCTACCTTGTTGAGCTATTATTTGTGAGAGCCAGGTCGCTTCTTAAAGAGAGCTATATAGCTCAGTGGGCCTTACCTGGTTTTAAAAAAAAAATGGTTGAGTTTTATTTGAGTGTGTTTCACCCACCCCCACCTTCACAGCACCAGACGTGCTTCCACAATGTTCGTATCAACATTCCTCAGGGGCCCGGCACTCTGGACCCTGCACGTGCGCAACACAGAAGAGGCGACAGCAGCTGCCGAGTTCGTCGTTCTCTTTCTTCTCTTTAAATCGCGTATCAACTCCAAATCCTACGCACGTTGAACATTTGTGTCGGCTACGATTACACGGGAACCTCCTCGGGCCGTGAATGCATTGTGGGAACCCATAAAAAGGCCTCCGCATAAGGCCCTGTCATCACCAGCACCGGCTGCAAAACAAACCCAGCAGCCAGCAGCAGAAGCAGCATAAAGCCGTACATCAAACAAGAGGCATCACTCCTCGCACGCGGCCGGCCAGCTGTCGGCACGCAGTGTGTGTGATTATTTGGCCGCTTTGCTGGCAATAATAATAAAATGAAATGAAAAGTCAAAATAAAACAGGCAGCCAGTTCGCTGGGGTGTGGTATGGACATTTTTGCCATGTTAGTTTCACCCGTGGGGCTGAAGAATTTACAGTCGTGGGGGGAGGGGGCTGGTAGACGTAAGAATTTGTGTATTTACAGGGCTGTGGTAATAAAACAATTTGAATATGATCGCTTAAAGGAAAATAAGTAAACGTTATGCCAACGGCCTTTCAAGACCAACATTTTACACTGGGAATGTGTGTAACACAAAAGATGTGGAGCTCTTTGGTGCTGTGAGCAGTCATCCACAAATCATTGTAAACCTCCAACACTTTAACAGGCGACGGCGGCCTACACGCGCACAAAGCAGAGAGTGAGAGAGTTGCACAATTTGAGCCATCAGTCGTCATGTTTAACATCTGAAGAACATTTTACAGACTGTATCGCAGAGTTTCAATCGTGAATGTAGATGTTTTAAAAGGTCGTAACACAGGCATCAGCGGCACATTGTTTATTTATGGTGAAACGTAACAACGACCAGCTCTCAATAAAATATATACTAGTTAATTTTGCACATTTCTTCGTATTTCATACTGGTTTTTGAAAATGTTAACATTTTATGCTTTTAAATATAAATGTGTAATTACATTTTAGTATTCTCTACACTCTATGTTTTTCTTTTGGATTGATACATTTTTGTCATGCACCAAGTTTAGTCTGTTCCCTGTTTCTCCAATTCCATATTTATTTCGTTTTATTCATCACAGCTCTGCCATGCAAACGCAGATTGCTTCATGAATCGGCTTTCACCTGGAAACACGAAAAAGCTGATCACAGACTGAAATGTCTTTATTTTCAAGGAAAGCTTATTCTGGGAATGGTGTGGGAGTAACAACCGCTTTAGAGGTGCGTGTGGCTGATTGTTCTTCTTCAGTTTGGAACTGAGACTGCTGCTTTTTTGCATGACAGCTCGCCTTCGTCATCAGCTCGCCTTCGTCATCAGCTCGCCGTCGTCAGGCTGTAACAGCAGACAGCGTGGTGACCTCCGCTGATGAAACATGGCCCCCATGGGCGAGTTTCTAACAGGGCCTCTATGTGCTTCAGTGTTAAATAAATTCACACGTGCAGATTTTCTCTCTCGTTCATCATTACAATGCAGAGCTTACCAGTAATCTTCTCAGCTTTCCTCTGTTTACATTCCTTTGCATTAAAGTCAACGTTATGGAATTGTGTGTTTTGCCCTCATTTAGAAGTTGTTTAGTTTGTTTAGGTCTACTTCTACAATTTCATATCTTGTTGTTGGAGCATATATATGAATTATCTTCAACTTGTAATGGTTTTAGTGGTTTATGTTAGCTGAGCAACTCTATCAGAAGTGCTTTTCAATTATAACGCGCTTTGTTTGATTCCCAGATAATCTAAAACTACGAATGTTTCATAATACTGTCAACTCTCCTTCTATGATAGAAAAGGCTACTAATATTTAAATGTCTGGCAAGGTTTGACTTGCTAGACAGTTTGCTTGTTGTACATAGAAATTCTGAATTCCAGAAGGATGATTATTTGTACATTATTGTAAAATAAAATGCCTGTAATAAAGGCCTCCTGGTCTACTCGAACTGCCTTTAAAGCTGTTGATCCTAAAAAAATAGAGTGTCCCAAGTTTTTCGGATTATGTCTGTATGTATGTTGAACTTCTTTCGCACCGTACATTGTCAACCGCGCGAATCAAAGGTGCGGGAGAATGACAACAAACTCCACATACAAAGCGGGTTCTTAAGAAATTTATTTTCAATCTAGATTTAAAAATGCACAGCTCCAGCGGTTTCCTAATATCGCTAGGAAGAGCGTTCCAGGTGGCCGCAGAAGCGCATCTGAAAGCGTCAGATGCAGTGACCGTCTTTGTTCGATGCCTAGCAGAAAGCCAATGCATAACATCACCATTTTGTGCAGTAAAAGAAGGCTTCATGCTTTGACTCGAGTAAGTGTGGCATGGGTGGGGGCAATATCCCATACTCCCTGGCCTCACCTTCACCCGGCTTCACCCATCACAGCCATGTAGAACCAGGTGTCCCATGCGATGGTAATTTACTATTCCCTCTCAGAGGGTCAAGCGGTAACAACAAACAGATCTGCGCACAAACCTATCAAACAATATCTGGTGATGAAGGCGGTCACAGCATTGGAGTGTTCCTTTCATGAGTTATATATAGCGACGCCATGCCTGTCCTTGTAATGGTTAGTGCCTCAGTAATGGATATCGCTTAAGTAGCAATAACCATTACAAATGTATAGTGCAATAACAATGCTACGTTTCAGTGTACAGTGTTGCCTGATATAGATATTATAAAGGTATTTCCTCACGTCGCTCAATGTATACAATGCTTTATTTTGGGCATTGGAAAGGTATTTCCCATTGCAATTCCTGGAATTGGGCAAAACATATTTAGTATTCCTCATGGAGTAACGTTTTGTGGTATGGACCGCCTGAGGGCAATGTGATCCTGCAACCGCAAGTCAACATCAAAATGAATAATGATATTTTGAATAATTCAACTTATAACCCTGGTATTACTCTGGTTCTTTCGGTAAAGTCACGTAGGTATAAAATCAAATAAATTAAATCACGACGTTTCTATTGCAACACAAGCAATCATCATCAGGTGGGAAAACCACTGCAAGAAAAAAAATATGTGGTTTCCCACCTGATGATGATTGCTTGTGTTGCAATCGAAACGTCGTGATTTGATTCATTTTATTTTATACCTACGTGACTTTACCGAGAGTACCAAAGAGTACGGATCCCTGCAGTCACAAACGCTTCAAATCTAGATTGAACCCTGGTATTGTCACACCTGCAGTTATCTCAAGCTGGTGTCACACTGCGAACTAATGTGTGTGACACGTGTGCGCACATGAGCTGTGTGCGGGTGTGTGCTTGTGGCCCCTGCTCTCTCCTCATATGCACCTTGTCTGAGCCGGCAGGTTTCAGCATCACTGTAGTAGGCTGACTACTTGGGCGAATGCACTTCTTGCCAGAGCACCCCCCCAATGCAATATAAAGTGAACCACTTTCGCCTTGTCGCCTTGTGCCGTCAGGTCGAGTACGACCTCTGGTGACATCCACGACCAGACTCCGCCCTCCACACCTGTCTCTCCGCTGCCTCTCGTAGCTGCGTTAGTGTATAAGGCCAGCGGTGTTCTTGATGTCGTCCATCCACCTCCTCCGAGGTCGACCTCTGCCCCTGCTACCTTCTCCATACCCATGCAAGACCGATTCCTCTAGTCCAGAGGTCCTCAAAACTTGTCCAAAGTTTGTCAATTCTTGCTTCACGAATAAGGCCTCGAGTTGAAGAGCAGGACCAATCTCTCTCAGGGTGGACATGTTTGATATTTTTGCTGTCCATGGTATACGTATAATTCTTCTCCAGCATGACATCTCAAATGCACTGACCCTCTTTCACTCACTCAATTTCGGTGTCCACGACTCACATCCATATAGGGCAAGAGGGAATACCAGAGCTTCGACAATCCTCTTCTTGGTGTGTATGGTAATGCCCTTGTCTCTCCATATCGTATTGAGCCGTGATATGGCTGTTCTACCACGAACTAGCCCACTTCTGATCTCGTGGCTACACTCCCCGTCTTCAGAAATCATGGAGCCCAGGAATACAACGTTCTTCACAACTTCGATTGGTTCATTTTCCAGACTAGATGAGTTTAGGTGCTGTGTCGCCATCACCTTCGTCTTTTCCAGATCGAGGCAGAGTCCAGCCTTTTCACAACCTTCTTTAACATTTACCAACGGGGTCATAATTTCAGCTTGGCTATTTCCTAGTAGGGTGGTATCATCAGCATATCTAATGTTATTTTTTATTCTGCCTCCAATCTTCATGCCTGCTTCGATGGAATCCAGGCCTGCCTCTCGCATAATTTGAATAGGTAAGGAGACAGTATACATCCCTATCCTACTCCTTTTCCAATGTCAAATTCTTACGTGCTCCCCATACTCTGTTCTAACCGTTGCAACAAATACACTTTTGCAAGGTATTATGTTTTGTTACAGATGTCAAGGCAAAGGGAAAATAAAAACACAATGTGCTGCAAATAAATACTGCTCAATGTGCCCCAGTTGGGAGTGTTTATATGTTCTCCTTTTATTGAACACAATTGTCACAAACAACAGCCACAACCAGTTGTTTCAATATCGCACGTCTTAGTGCGGAGTTGGCATATGTAGATTGAAGCTGTAACAATTTGATCTATGAGTCTAACGGGCGTTTGTGAGCATACTGTGACACTTCGGCTCATGTGAGATACAAACCAACGTTTATTAGACGTTCCAAGAGGTGTAATGAAGTGTGCTCAACAAATGGTGCATGTGATCAGGATTATATTCTTACTAAATAAATCATGGTCACGAAATGGATGGTGAAAATGTGTCTATCAGCGATTTTAATGCATCTGTGAAACAGATTATAAGAAAGATATTGTCCCTTAGAACAGTTTTTTGTGACATTACCATATGTGCACCACGTGTGCAGTGACACAGGAATGAATATCCATGCCTCAGCTGTCATAATTTGCAAAGCTTTATCAGATAAAATAAACAAAGTCCCTTTATTGTCAAAATTATTCCATTATTCTGCTCTTATGTTAGATCACCATCACAATATGATTTTACACTCATTCTAGCAAGAGATTACAAATGTGCCAATAAATGTGAATTGTAAATTATATATGGGCAGGTGAGATTGGTTAGAGACCCCGACTCACAGTTAGAAGGTCATGAGTTGAACTCCCAATCAGGGAAAAACTCAGCCCATCATCGCTCCTGGGTCAATGTTGACCACTTTACAGAAAGTCAAGAGTGATTTACCTCTAAATAAAACCGGCCCTAAAATAGGAATGTGGAATTTCCATCAGTGCCTGAAAATGCTCCAAGTTCATATGGCCAGGGAAACACTTACTGTATTGATATGTAGATGATATGCTGTTATTGGTTTGTTGAAAGCCCTTTATCTGTAAATTAATTAATGTTACCAAGGTATGCAAAAAACATTTGTCTTGATGGTTTCTAATCTGGCATAAAGTGTTTGATGCATTGATTCATACATAGTGAAATGTAATATTCCCACAAGGGGAGGTTGTGCAGAAGAAGGCTGGTACCAGTAGTCTGGGCCACATCCCTGTAATTCCAAATTTAGTTTAGCAAAAAACTCTCAAAGCCAAACTTGAGGAAGCCAGAATTCTGGGTAGGGTAGAAGGCTGTCTGAAATAAATAAAACATAATAAAAAATAACCAAGAAACTTTGACTGGAACACTATTTCGCATTCTAATGAGGCTGCACACGGTCGGAATTAGCATGCGTATTTGCACGACAGTATTTATGTCTTGTATGCAATTAAAAAAATCTGTACCTTTAATGCTAGTGTGGTCTATTAGTGCTTTCTCAGTTTTTGTTTCCATATTTATTTAGCATTTATTTTATGAATAAACAATATTGATTATTTCTTTTCTAGATTTAAAGCTTTCGTGACTGCTAGGATCCATACTCTTTGGTTCTATTGGGTAAAGTCACGTAGGTAAAAAATAAAATAACAAAAATCACGACGTTTCGGCCACAACACAAGCGGCCTTCATCAGGTGAAGGGACGAGACTGTCTGGAGGACAGCGCTGGAGTGAAAAAAGCCACGCTTAGATCACGACCTTTAAGCTGTGTGAGAAGAAAACAAAGCGCCTTGACAAAGGAATTAGCATATAATTTAGCATTGAAATGGCTCATTGAAATAGCTAAGTTAAAGTATACACATCCGCAGAGGCAAACAAGGTGTCCTGACACCTTGTTTGCTCGCACACAGTTTAAAGGTCTGCGGTCTGAGCATGGTTGTGTTTCGCTAAATTCTCCTGTTTGATTTGTACTAGGTGCCTCGGTAAATGTATATGCTCTGCCTTTAACATAGCTATTTCTGTGACCAGTTACAAGCTAATCACTCAGCTATTTCAATGCTAAATTCTATGCTAATTCCTTTGTCAAGGGGTGCCTCTGCAGATGTGTATACTTTAACTTAGCTATTTCAATGAGCCATTTCAATGCTAAATTATATGCTAATTCCTTTGTCAAGGCGCTTTGTTTTCTTCTCACACAGCTTAAAGGTCGTGATCTAAGCGTGGCTTTTTTCACTCCAGCGCTGTCCTCCAGACAGTCTCGTCCTTTCACCTGATGAAGGCCGCTTGTGTTGTGGCCGAAACGTCGTGATTTTTGTTATGTTATTTTTTACCTACGTGACTTTACCCAATGGAACCAAAGAGTACATTTATTGTGGTCAATCTGCAAGATGCAACAGCACGTGGTGTCACAGCAATCTTCACTGAGTCGCCATTAACCACGTGACTGGTGTACACGTCCGGTTAATCAATTAGTTTTCTTCAACCCAATTCTACTACTGATAAGCTATCTTTTTGCACTTCAATATTCGAATATTACTTTAATCCTAAGCTGTATGTCTATCTATACCATCCACTTATACCGGTATCTTACACCCATTATCTGTACTGTATGTGTACAATATTCGTACTTGTCACCATTGTACAACTTACTACTTTACATGTGTTCTATTCTCAATAGCATTGCAAGTAGTCATGGGCATGGCTATAGACTAAACAGTATCAGGGTTAGAGAACTACACGTATTAACTACAGTGCATCATCCTTTACAATGCACAGTGCTAAAACCCCTTACAATTGAATATATCACAAACTAACAATTCAAATCCAAGCTTGAAGTTTAGAACAAGTCTAGAACATTTCTATAACGATCAAAAACAACCTCTGGGTCCTTTACCTGTAAGATGCAACAGCACGTGTGTCACACACAGCAATTATTGAACCGAGTCGCCATTAACCACGTGACTGGTGTCCAAGTGCGGTTAATAAATAATCCTGCCAGCCACCTACAGGCCCAACTCAGTCATCACATGCTGCTGTACATACATGCATTGATGCACTGCACAGCACATCAGGACTTTCACAGAACCACACTTTAACTCCCTTGCTGCACAAGGAAATATTTAAAAGAGTGGTCCCTTCCTAATTACAACTAGCTTCATCAGGCGACAGCCAGATTTGTGCGCTCGTGCGCCACGTGGGGGGGGGGGGGGGGATTAATGAGTCAACGAACATTATGCATGTGCATTATGCGAGCCCTTTGAACTTGTCCTTCCTGTGTATCCATTGTGTGTATTAAAATAGCCGTACCAACGATAATCCCTATTGAAGTATGCTGCCCTTCGTAGGCATGTATTTAATAATGTATTATTTGATGATTCACTTCCACGCAGCAGTAGCTATCCGAACGGTTAAAGTAATATTTATTTATTTCAATTTCGATAGATTGTCTAATTAGTCTTGGCCAGTAGTAGCTAGTTTTGCACAGAACTTCAACATTGTCCAAATCAATTGAGTGTCATTGTTGGCACACGTGTTCTGCTACTGCTGACAGTTGTATTTGCGATAATTTAATATTTCTCTGATGTTCTTTTAGTCTCGTGCTGATCATTCGTCCTGTTTGCCCAACATAGCATTTACCACACGTGCAGTTATTTCTGTACACACCTTCTGTTGATAGCTTCGGTAGTACATCTTTTGTACCAGATATAAATTTCTGTATTTTATGTACCGTGCCAAATCTGACTCAGATGTTTTGTTTTTCCAAACATCTAGCTAGTTTATCAGTTGCTCCCGCAATGTACGGCATTTTGATCGTTTTAATTACTTGGGCAGTTTCAATGCTCTTATTATTTCATTTGGTTTTGGAATTCAATGCCCTGTTGATTTGTGCATAATTGTAACCAGCCGCTCATTCATGGAGCTAAGAAAGTGTCAGATGGTGACAGTCTCAAAAGTGAAATTCAACATATTAAAGAAGTGCTGCATACTGTAAATAATTTAGATATTACATTTTTAAATATATGTAATTGCACATTTACACGTAATTAACAACTAATATAATTATCCATGAATAACAGCCAACATTTTTTTAACATAAAACATTTATAAACCAAAGTCACTACAGCACTTTTGGCTGTGATGCCACCCTGACCCCCGACTGTGCGTGCACTCCCCGAACCCCTTCCACCACCTCCACCACTACCGGAAGAGGCGTGGCCTAAAAAGGAAAGGAGCAGAGCCTAGAGGAAGGGGCGGGGTCCTCATCAGGAAGAGGCGGCGTCCTCATGAAGAGAAAGGAGGTGGGGCCTAAAGAGGTTAACATTCTCTGTTGATGTAAGGTAATAAAAAGCATTGACTTAAAGCTTTCGTGGCTGCAGGAATTCATATTATTTGGGTCTTTCGGTAAAGTCACGTACATAGGTTATTATTTTCTTTGCACCTATCTAAGTGACTTTACTGAAAAACCCAAAGAATAATAAAAAGCATGTAGTCAAACATGTGCAGCAGGCAGGATAGCATATGCTGCCACAGGCCAACTAGTACAGTTGAATGTCATCATCCCCTTGAAGCAAAGGATGAAGGCTGAAGTTCACAATATATGGGAGGCTGAAGAGGTTTTTAAAAATATATAATTAGATAATCAATATTCTCTTTGGTTCTATTGGGTAAAGTCACGTAGGTAAAAAATAAAATAACAAAAATCACGACGTTTCGGCCACAACACAAGCGGCCTTCATCAGGTGAAGGGACGAGACTGTCTGGAGGACAGCGCTGGAGTGAAAAAAGCCACGCTTAGATCACGACCTTTAAGCTGTGTGAGAAGAAAACAAAGCGCCTTGACAAAGGAATTAGCATATAATTTAGCATTGAAATGGCTCATTGAAATAGCTAAGTTAAAGTATACACATCTGCAGAGGCACCCCTTGACAAAGGAATTAGCATAGAATTTAGCATTGAAATAGCTGAGTGATTAGCTTGTAACTGGTCACAGAAATAGCTATGTTAAAGGCAGAGCATATACATTTACCGAGGCACCTAGTACAAATCAAACAGGAGAATTTAGCGAAACACAACCATGCTCAGACCGCAGACCTTTAAACTGTGTGCGAGCAAACAAGGTGTCAGGACACCTTGTTTGCCTCTGCGGATGTGTATACTTTAACTTAGCTATTTCAATGAGCCATTTCAATGCTAAATTATATGCTAATTCCTTTGTCAAGGCGCTTTGTTTTCTTCTCACACAGCTTAAAGGTCGTGATCTAAGCGTGGCTTTTTTCACTCCAGCGCTGTCCTCCAGACAGTCTCGTCCCTTCACCTGATGAAGGCCGCTTGTGTTGTGGCCGAAACGTCGTGATTTTTGTTATTTTATTTTTTACCTACGTGACTTTACCCAATAGAACCAAAGAGAATATTGATTATCTAATTATATATTTTTAAAAACCTCTTCAGCCTCCCATATATTGTGAACTTCAGCCTTCATCCTTTGCTTCAAGGGGATGATGACATTCAACTGTACTAGTTGGCCTGTGGCAGCATATGCTATCCTGCCTGCTGCACATGTTTGACTACATGCTTTTTATTATTCTTTGGGTTTTTCAGTAAAGTCACTTAGATAGGTGCAAAGAAAATAATAACCTATGTACGTGACTTTACCGAAAGACCCAAATAATATGAATTCCTGCAGCCACGAAAGCTTTAAGTCAATGCTTTTTATTACCTTACATCAACAGAGAATGTTAACCTCTTTAGGCCCCACCTCCTTTCTCTTCATGAGGACGCCGCCTCTTCCTGATGAGGACCCCGCCCCTTCCTCTAGGCTCTGCTCCTTTCCTTTTTAGGCCACGCCTCTTCCGGTAGCGGTGGAGGTGGTGGAAGGGGTTCGGGGAGTGCACGCACAGTCGGGGGTCAGGGTGGCATCACAGCCAAAAGTGCTGTAGTGACTTTGGTTTATAAATGTTTTATGTTAAAAAAATGTTGGCTGTTATTCATGGATAATTATATTAGTTGTTAATTACGTGTAAATGTGCAATTACATATATTTAAAAATGTAATATCTAAATTATTTACAGTATGCAGCACTTCTTTAATATGTTGAATTTCACTTTTGAGACTGTCACCATCTGACACTTTCTTAGCTCCATGAATGAGCGGCTGGTTACAATTATGCACAAATCAACAGGGCATTGAATTCCAAAACCAAATGAAATAATAAGAGCATTGAAACTGCCCAAGTAATTAAAACGATCAAAATGCCGTACATTGCGGGAGTAACTGATAAACTAGCCAGATGTTTGGAAAAACAAAACATCTGAGTCAGATTTGGCACGGTACATAAAATACAGAAATTTATATCTGGTACAAAAGATGTACTACCGAAGCTATCAACAGAAGGTGTGTACAGAAATAACTGCACGTGTGGTAAATGCTATGTTGGGCAAACAGGACGAATGATCAGCACGAGACTAAAAAAACATCAGAGAAATATTAAATTATCGCAAATACAACTGTCAGTAGTAGCAGAACACGTGTGCCAACAATGACACTCAATTGATTTGGACAATGTTGAAGTTCTGTGCAAAACTAGCTACTACTGGCCAAGACTAATTAGACAATCTATCGAAATTGAAATAAATAAATATTACTTTAACCGTTCGGATAGCTACTGCTGCGTGGAAGTGAATCATCAAATAATACATTATTAAATACATGCCTACGAAGGGCAGCATACTTCAATAGGGATTATCGTTGGTACGGCTATTTTAATACACACAATGGATACACAGGAAGGACAAGTTCAAAGGGCTCGCATAATGCACATGCATAATGTTCGTTGACTCATTAATCCCCCCCCCCCCACGTGGCGCACGAGCGCACAAATCTGGCTGTCGCCTGATGAAGCTAGTTGTAATTAGGAAGGGACCACTCTTTTAATTATTTCCTTGTGCAGCAAGGGAGTTAAAGTGTGGTTCTGTGAAAGTCCTGATGTGCTGTGCAGTGCATCAATGCATGTATGTACAGCAGCATGTGATGACTGAGTTGGGCCTGTAGGTGGCTGGCAGGATTATTGATTAACCGCACTTGGACACCAGTCACGTGGTTAATGGCGACTCGGTTCAATAATTGCTGTGTGTGACACACGTGCTGTTGCATCTTACAGGTAAAGGACCCAGAGGTTGTTTTTGATCGTTATAGAAATGTTCTAGACTTGTTCTAAACTTCAAGCTTGGATTTGAATTGTTAGTTTGTGATATATTTAATTGGAAGGGATTTTAGCACTGTGCATTGTAAAGGATGACGCACTGTAGTTAATACTTGTAGTTCTCTAACCCTAATACTGTTTAGTCTATAACCATGCCCATGCACCCAGAGTATGACTACTTGCAATGCTATTGAGAATAGAACACATGTAAAGTAGTAAGTTGTACAATGGTGACAAGTACGAATATTGTACACATACAGTACAGATAATGGGTGTAAGATACCGGTATAAGTGGATGGTATAGATAGACATACAGCTTAGGATTAAAGTAATATTCGAATATTGAAGTGCAAAAAGATAGCTCATCAGTAGTAGAATTGGGTTGAAGAAAACTAATTGATTAACCGGACGTGTACACCAGTCACGTGGTTAATGGCGACTCAGTGAAGATTGCTGTGACACCACGTGCTGTTGCATCTTGCAGATTGACCACAATAAATGTACTCTTTGGTTCTATTGGGTAAAGTCACGTAGGTGAAAATAAAATAACAAAAAATCACGACGTTTCGGCCACAACACAAGCGGCCGAAACGTCGTGTTTTTTTGTTATTTTAATTTCACCTACGTGACTTTACCCAATATAACCAAAGAGTATGGATCCTAGCAGTCACGAAAGCTTTAAATCCACAATAAATGTGTTTGCCATCGATTTGGAGCACCTGCCCACGTCCTTAATTTCGAGTGTGCAACAGTTATACTTGAGTTTCTGTTGAAAACAAAAACAGTGTCCGTATGCAAACAACACATCTGTCAGTGCAGCTTCTTCGAACACATACTATAATGGAAGAAACACATCGTCACTTATACGTGTTCTCAGGCTCCCTATTCAACTCGGCCCTCAGAAAATAATCATTTCTTAAAGTGCACCATCCCTTTTCTGAGCAGGAGGTCACAATTATAATGGCTGCATACCACTTGCACTCGGTATGCGCGGCGACTTTATTGACCGCACCTGTGCTGGAGGCCTTTGTGAAATACATTTTGCCGATCGCTTTCCCCGGATCTAAAAGGCAAGGAACTGAGTGAGCAAGCTCTTGATTTTTATTGCTGTTAATGTTCGAGAGCCGGAGACGAGGGAGCACGCTCCACAAGATGTTAGCGTTTTTCCCCCGCTGATTAACGCTTACCGCCGAGGGCCTGTTTGCGGTTCCTGCAAATTGGCCAATCGGCCATGGGGGCAGCCGTGGCGGCGTGCAGAGTGACGCACGGCGGCTTGGCCAGCCCTGAAAGTCCTCATCACGGCACGGGGGGGGGGGAGGAGGGGACACTCTGCACGCACGCTCTCCTAATTCCACTTTTTCCACCCGTCCCACCCACCACCACCCGCCCTAATGAGCCCCAAATTCTGGATGCCACCCTGCCCAACCCAACCCAACCCACCCACCGACCCAGCCGCTCGCCCACCCGGCTCATTCAATGGGGCTAAATATAATCCTGCTGGTATATACACTTGGGGGCAGAAAATGTGCTTGTGGTGGAGAGTCGATTTGGGTTCATTAGGACAGGGGCCAGCATATTGAGGGCTCACCTGTAAATGTTTGTGCAGGGCTGTGCCTACAGCTGAGGCTGTGTCTGGGTCCATACATTAGAGCTGCACTGGGAAGACTTGGTGAATCATGGCATCTCATTGAAGATAGTGTGGCACCGTCAGATGCCTTCTACACAGGGATGTCCTATCAATCTTCTACCAATTCACCCGTTGCCACTCCCAAGAAACAGCACGAGTGACTTGCATCTTAAGTCGAATTGCTTTAAAAGTAAAATAATATTCATAAGATATTTTTCTGCAACAGGTCACTGGCCTGTATATGTCTACATATCGTCCTCCAAATATGGTTGGTACATCTACACCTGTTATCATAGCCAATCAGTATTGTATGTATGTTGAACTTATTTCGCACTGTACGTAGCCAACTGCTAATCGGAGGTGCAGGGGAAGGACAATCTGCAGCTTAATTTCCAAGTTGTTGCGTTATATACGTGTGCCTCCACATGTATTAACGACACATCCTTTATTATCTCATCTTAAGACCCATGGTGATGTTCTCTGGATAAACACTCGGCGTTCATCATCGGCAACGATAATCAACTGCCACACAAAGGCCTCCCCAAGCTGTTCCATCTCTTACGGTCGTGCGATCCATAAAGCACCTGCACACGATCTAGTTTCCTCACTCCATCTCCATGGTGCACATACTCTTGGGCACATTTCCCCCTTTGACTGCCTCTCAATCGTGAATTTTGATCACCGGCCATTGCACCTTTTAGCGACGTATCCTGCCCAAGCCCACTTATTTTTCTTCACTGCCAGTGTGATTTCTCAAGCTGGCATACGTTCTCTCAACAATACTCTCATTGTGCTTTCTCTAATTGCGTTTTCGAGCATGCATTCATACATATACTATTATCGTTAAACTGTTCTTAAAATTACTTCCTCATATTCTAATCGATTAAGTTATACTCTGCTATAAATCAATATTCACCTGTAACAATAAAATGTAGCAAACAGCGCCCAACACAAAGACCTCACGTGGTGAGGTCCACCTAAGATTTTGGAATCTAATTCAGGAGCGTGGACGCTTTGAGACACCAGGCTCAAGTGAATGGAGGTTAACTCAAGCAATTGCTACATCCCGACATGGAACACGGGGATCAGACAAAGTGGAGGGGTTTGTCTTCAAGAGGACCGGCGTAATACAAAACAGACGCACGGAGAACAGAGCTGACCGCAGAAACATATAATAGTTACACGCATTATGCATGATTCCATTTAAATGACTGTGCAAAATACGTTTGCGATAATGATGATGATAATGACGTACGAATTAAAGCAGTATGTTTTACAGAGAAAGCTTGAGAGTGGAGAGAGTTGTGGGGGGGCGGCGGGGCAGGGGGGTAAGGAATTGTAAAGGAATGAAAAACGAAGCTGGAGAAGCAGAACATTCAACAAATTGGAAGCAGTTAGCTCCTGCGCAGCCATGAACAACTCTGCAGTGTTTGCGAACACTCATAGAGTTCCTCGGTCTCTCCCCACTGTGCCGCGGACAAGCGTCCATCCCGCCGGAGACGTGTGCGCAGCCATGAACAACTCTGCAGTGTTTGCGAACACTCATAGAGTTCCTCGGTCTCTCCCCACTGTGCTGCGGACAAGCGTCCATCCCGCCGGAGACGTGTGTTTGTACATCTCCCTGCGTCCACATCGCCGCTGTGCAGCGGCAAGATACAGATGCGGCCACAAGCACGTTCAATGTATACTCTTTGGTTCTATTGGGTAAAGTCACGTAGGTAACAAAAATAACTTTACCCAATAGAGCCAAAGAGTATGGATCCTAGCAGGCACGAAAGCTTTAAATCTAGAACGTTCAATGTAACAACCCTTCGTCTGAGCAAGTTGTCACCCAATACACCTGCATTGGCCACGGTGTGATTATTTTCCTAAAATGGGACCAACAAGTGGAAGATTTGGTTTGGGAACGCAGTTTATTAGTAAAGAAGCAACTTTGCAAGCCTGAGAGAAGAGGCAGCACAGACGTGAGGGCTGGCTTTCTGTCACGTGGCTGTCTTGTGTCAGTGCAGGTTGAGTATGTGGCCGCTATAAATGTTCACATGATAAGCCACTTTTTTGAGCTCTAAATTGTGGCCAGGTCCATTCTGAAAAAAAAATAACTGTATAGCTCAGTGGGCCTTACCTGGTAAAATAAAATAAAAATAGTTAAAATAGCTCAGGCAGTATGCCACTGCAGCTCTGAACATGAGCTGTGGATGCCAGCTATGTATGGCATGAACCTGAAAATGTGCATCATACATCTAGCACGGGCTCTCTCAGCACTATAACATATTGGCTAGTGCTTTCATTCATGATAAACTACTGTATCAATCTTGATTTGAAGTTTTCGTGACTGCAGGAATCCATACTCTTTGGTTCTTTCGGTAAAGTCGCGTGATTTTACCGAAAATAACCAAAGAGTACTGTATCAATATTGCTCTTATAATCTGGAATGTTTGGTTCGATCAATTAAATACCACAGCTTTTTAGTTTATAAATGTGTCGTTAAAACCCGCCACCACCCGACACAGCCAACTTGTAAAGGTAGTAACAACCCCTACGAGTTGGCTGTGTCGGGTGGTGGCGGGTTTTAACGACACATTTATATATTTACGCGATCTAACCCAAAAACCTCTATTATGGATGATATTGGTCGCGAAAGCCTACGTGTTAAAGTGAGCTTTTTAAGTTGTGGTACGTAAATGAGAATATGGCTATGAGGAATAAGCATATGACTGTGATATTAAAAACAATGCTTTTTTCATGACGGACTTTTTCAAACACATCAGTACATGAAATCTAAGAACAAAATAATCATTGTAAATATTAAGGATGGCAATATATGTGGTTCTAAAGCAGACCCTGGCCAATGCTGTAACCAAGTTTGGGTTGGCTGCTGTGTTTAATTATAATGTAATTACATTACACAGTTAATTCAATATCTTATCTTTTTTGTTTACTTTTAATATCTGGAATACAACTCCTGGTCACCAATAATGATAATGTCCTATTTTAAGGTATACAAATATGAAAAAGCGACCTTTGAACTAACATGTTTAACACAGATGTGTGCACGCACGAAGAATTCTGCTTCATGTAAGCTGCTGCCTATTGAATGCATGATCGTGTAAGGAGTATTTTATTTTTAAACGAGACACCTCTTTCTTTTCTAGCACAACTTACGAACATTGATCAATTGTTATAATTTCATGCTATATTCATAGTTGCTCAACTTGGATACATGCTTATTAGGGAGTCATTGTCTGCATATATATTCTGCTTATGATAAATGTGGCCAAGACCGAGCCAGAACCTGGGTCCCAAAGCAATGAAGTGTGGGCTTGTAAGTGAGCTCCCAGAAGCTCAAAGCCACCCAGCCACAACTGAACCTGTTAACTGTTAGTCGTGTGGCCCTGTGCCACATGCCTAGCGAAACATGCCACGTGCATCGCGCATCATCGCTTTGGTTTGCTATAGCTCTGCACCTTGGTGGTCCAAGCTTCAAGGCATTTTCGTTGACTCACAAGAGCTGAGAGTCACAATGCTCACCGGCAATGCGTGAGTTGAGAGACAACAGGGAAGACAGGAACAGAGAGATCGAGAGGAGGGGGAGGAAGGAGAAGTAGACAGGGAATTCAAAGGTGAGCTGCACTCCTCCTAACGGTGGGGTTCCTCAAATGTCAAGCATGTCAAAACATCAAGGCAGACGTGTAATTGCGTGATACGGCTGGCGCTCTAGCGTGGGAGGGATTGAGCGATCGGCAGATGTGATGTTGAAATAAAAAAATAAAAAGTGGAGCGCTGAACACTGAGACCACGAAGGACAAATATCCCCCGTATAGCCTTAACAGGCTGTAGGGGCAAGTGCTGTCAGTGAGTGTGGTGCCACGGCAGCGAAGCCGCTCCGCCGAGGCCGGGCCCGCCGCTGTGATGCCGCAGCAGCAAAGCCGTTCTGCTGACCCAGTGGCCGAGACGCCGCCACCTCCGAGTGACGGGGCCGACGCTGCTCTTCCCTCACCAACCCCCACCTGAACACACGCATACCCTCCACATAGAGCCCCGAGGGGAGGTCACCTGGCCGGCAGGTTTTCACCCAGAAGCCCCTCATGGGACCAAGCTTCACGGTTTCCTGCGACCAGGGAATTGGGGGACCTACCCCGAGGCTAACGTGCACCGCGGCGCCGTGACCTGGATTGTAATCACGTGGTCATGACGGGGTCTGCTGAGCCACCGCGGATAGAAAACATCCACACTCAACACGGGTCAGCAGGCAGGTAGAGGGTGGGGCAGAGTAACGAGTGGCGGGGAAGACATGGGGCCCTCCTCTCCATGTAGGACGTGTGCGCTTGTTCAAAGGGGCAAAAAGCGGACGTCGGAGAAAGCACTAATCCGATTATCAAAAGAGCGGAAAATCCGGGGCTCCTGATTGGACGAGAGGCCAGGGGATCGGCGGCGCGTTGCCTTTGATATAAGGTCAATAAAAGGGGCGGACCAGGTAGTGAGGATCAGTGGTGTTCTTCAAGGGGTCAAGATCGGAGGAGTGATCGCACCAGCCACTGGATCGTCCGTGGGACGAGTCCCAGCGCAGCCAGGCCCCGTTCCCCACGAAGACTACGTGCAGCATTGCCCTTCCACGGCTTCCTGCACAAACAGAGTAGAGCCGCGAATACGTAAGAGAGAGGTGAGTTTGGGCTTAACTACTAGGGGAGAGTAAGTGGAGCGAGAGGCAAGATAGACTGAGTCCTAGACCACCGGAGGATAGGCTATACCTGCTCTGCTGGCCCACACTGACACGCGTAGTTTAGTTTGTTTATTCGTGGGGAATAAATCGACAGTAGAGTATAAACCGTGTCGTGTGGTCTCTCTGAGTGCGAAGAGGTGGAGTGCCCTGTGTTTTTGTGCTAGTATGTATTCGGCCCGCGTGTGCGCGTTCGCCGCGCACGTTCACTCGTGAGCCTGTTCGGTGGAGTGCCCTGTGTTCGCGCACCAGCGGGTATTCTACCCGTTTGGGTACGCTCGCCGCTACGTGAGACTCGTAGCTGACGTGTATGCGAGGTAGACGAACATCGCGTACGCAAGATTGACGGTGTAGCTCGTGGTTAGCGAGGGGGGCACGGGCGGCGCGCACGCGCGGTTCTTTACGCGGCCTTTAAATCGGCTCCGGGGTACCTCCTCCAATCGGCTGTGCGCGCGCATGGGTGACGCCCCTGCCCTCTGACCCCCGACCCCGAGTCCCGCGCGTGCCGTTGGTGCGCGGCGCCGGGCAGGTAGCGACGTTGGATTTCTTGGTGCCTGGTTACGTTGAGTACACGTGTGTGGACTGACCCCGGTGGCTAAGCGCCAGCCGCGGACCATGCCTCGAGCAGCAACGGTGAGGGTAGGAGAGCAGGAGGGCAGTAACCCTCCCCTGAGTACGGGAGCGGAGAGCCTCAAGGGAGCGGGGAGACGGAGGGTAGCATCCCCGACATGAGCACCTGTTAAGGCCAGCACGGCACACGAGGGGTGGATGGCCAACACCACCCTCGGCCGCCTTTGTCTCCCTAGCGCCGATGTTTACACATCGCACCAGATACTAATTTGAGGCTGCGTTGACCTAGGGGAGGCCCAGGACTGGTTCAGATCATCGTCACTGGTGGTGGCCGTGAGCAGAAATCGAACCCAGGTCAACCAGTTTCGTAGCGCAGCGCGCTAACCGCTACACTACCGCTCCCCACACACACACAGGCACTTACGCAAAGATGCATGTTTGCACACACGCATACTGTATATACATTATACACAAATACAAAGGTACTCATATAGCCTTGTGGACTGTTGAGGAAAGTGCTCTTAGCAGGCACATATTACGGATAGCATGGGATAAGGGATGGTGTGACCAACACCACACTCCGCTACATTTGCCTCCCCAAGCGCTGATGATTACTTACACCAGGTATTAGTTTAAGGCTGAGTTGACCTAAGGGAGGCCCAAGACAAGTTGAAATACCGCTCGCAACCCATGTGATGTTTGCCATCGCCGAGAATCAAACACAAGTCGTCAAGCGAGAATGTTGTGCGTTAACCACTGTGCCACGACTGCACACATACGACATACAAACACTTGGATGGTTGGCATGTAGCCAACTCTTCTGTTTTGAGAATGAATTCGTGCTGGTGAGTGCTTGTTAGAGAACAACTAAACTGACTCTAGAAGCAGTTTTGCAGTGTCACCTTCGGTGCCATTCCCTTATGTAAGGTGGTGTTCTGTTGTAATTCTGGAAAGACAATATATGCATGCGCACCATTAGGATGTATTGGTGATAAAATGCCCAAGGCATATTTACTGTAAGCTGATAATAAAAATATCATTGGTTTATCCAAGAAAGCCTAAGTCGTAATACTACTTTCATTAGTATTTCAATAGAATATGTGGCCAATTTGTTTAGATTAGTAATTCATATGTAGAAGGGAAACTGGAGTTCCTGGAGAAACCCCATATATAATGGGAGTACTCAAAATTCTACCCACTCTCTGTCTTGCCATATTCTGGTGAGCTTAGAAGACAACATGATGGTGGTTGATAATATAATCTCTCCATGATACATCAGCCCCACCCTCAAAGCACTAGATTACAGGTGCGTGCCATCACAAGATGTAAGAGAAATGGAAAATGTGCTTTTCCAATGCCACCTGTGCCTATACCCAAACCCATCCAGAGCCTGCATCCAATTTTCGACAACGTCCCCTACTTTGGCGCAGCCTCCACAACCCCCCTCCATCCCTCAAGTCCTTGCACCTTCGCTCGCTCCATCCACCACCGATTCTGCCGCTTTCCTGCCATCCCTCCTAAGTCCTTCCCCCACGAGGACCTGGGACTCGGCGGTGGCTCTCCACTTCCACTGTTTCACAGAATTTGTTTGTTGAAAAAAGGAGAGGGAGAAAGTACGTTGGGCCACTAATCCGCGCCACATTTTCGCAAGTGCGGCCTTAACGCCGCAAGTATGTTGGCTCCGAGAACAAAAGGCGTCTCCTCTGTCTTGCTCTGAACCCAATGTCGGATTCTCGTACGTTGCGGAGGCTGCCGTGTTGGGATTGCAGGGACCTGCAGTTGCCGGGGTTAGTGCCGACATGCTGCCCGACCCAGGAGCAGCACAGCTATGTGGTTTTTTTGTTGTTGTAAGGCTCCAAAGAGCATTAACGTTTATGTTGGGGTGCAAGAGAAACTCTTCGGCCTCAGAGAGACAAAGTAAAGCAGTCTTACGAGAGACGATTGCAGTGTAGTGCCATGATGCTGGAGAATACTTGTTATGGACGCCATTAAAAAAACATTGTTTATGCTTACAACACAAATGAAATGGTGACGTGTGCCTAAGGGTACATTCAACAGAAGGCTTTGTGGTCCAACTGCAGAGCAACTGACCAGAAATGTGTATAAATATACTTTAGTACTGAAATTGAAGCAAAGTACTTTATTCAATTCTTGCAGAAAGCATTTTCACATCATGTTGGGTAACAACAGTGAAAAGTGATATTTCAAAACAATATCTGGTATCTCTTAAATAATTATTGAAGAGGATTATAATCCTCTTACCACACAATGCAGTACCTCTTTATGCTGTGTGAATGTGTTATTTCATAGAGTATATCCAATCTACAACATCACATACATCTAAGACGCAGGTGATCTTCTTTGAGTGTGTGATGTAAATTATAATGAAATTCTAGAAGGCCACGATCTATCCACTGGTGAATGAAGATCTCACTATCCTTCATGATTTCACGATGCAACAATCCATCTGGCACCTCCAGCTCCTCTACATTAGCATCGCCACAATGGATGTTCTCTTGGACCTGTTCCCCTACTTTGGCTGTCACACCGAGACACGTACCTGTTTGTCTTGGTGTGTGTCTCGCTCCGTGTGTCTCTGCATGTGTGTCAGCCTATGTTGTTTCTGTGTCTGTGTTTTATCATTAATTCTTACCTGATGATGGCTGCTTGTGTTGCAACCGAAACGTCGTATTCTATTATTATTTGATTTTATTTTCTACGTGACTTTACCGAAAGAACCAAAGAGTAATTCCTGCAGTCACGAAAGCTTCGAATCTCGTCTGGTGTTAATTTTGGTAAATGATAAACGTCCACTTAATGTCTTAAGTAAGTGAATTATGGCATCTATGTGGCCAATCGCTGGTCCCAAAATGCAGGAATTGGAAGGTTTCATTGGCAGAAAATATATTTTTTATCGATAATGTTTTGGGCAAAATATTGAGTATATCAACGGGATGAATCATTATGTTATCGAGCTGTTGGCTATCCAGTACGTAGTTAGGTGCTTGGGTGCGTATGGATACCAAATTCAACATGCGTACATTTAAGTAAATTTTCGTGATTTTACCAGGTGAAAGTTCATTGAGACAGTTCAGTGCCTTTTCATGTTTGAGCCTCTACCCAGGTTCCTAGTAATGTTACATTTACAATAATGATTAGACACATCTTTAATACACGAGTCTTGTGGTCACTCTCATGGCATAATAACTCTGGAGAGCAATCCAATGTGCCACATGCCATGCTGCAGGCCAGAAAAGCTGAAAACCCAATGTGCTGTTTGTTTTTCCAGATAGATTTTTAAACAAAGGCCGAAAACGAAACCAGACCGAAAGTTAAAAATTGACTTTCGGCCGAAATCGAAAGTTAAAAATTGACTTTCGACCGAAACCGAAAGTAAACCGAAAGTTAACTTTTTGGCTTCGGCTGAAACAGAAACTATGCTGAAAGAGGCCATTTGCCAACTTTCGGCGCCAAAACGGAAACCGAATTTCGGTCGGCCTCTAATTGTCAGACTTCGAAACTCGGTATCAACACGCGTGTAGACTGAAGCGAACGCAACACATAAGCCAAGGCGAGCAGGCGGCTGGGAACAGACAACAGGCACTTTGTTGTCGTCCCGCCAAAGAGACTCCACCCACGAATGGAGATGCAGGCCGCCGTCTTTTGACCGGTTGTATATATATATGAGCAGACCATGGTTGTGGCTGTAACCTCGCTCCCAAGCTGCTGCTGCGGACGTGTGTGTTTGCAGCCTATCGCATAGGATTGCCTAGCACCGACTGACTGGCCGATAGGCAGAGTGATAGACGTAGCACTAGCGTTATATTCTAAAAATAGATCTTCGGTTGACGAATGACGACCGAAAGTAAATATCAGCTTAGGCCGAAACCGAAACCAGACCGAAAGTTAAAAATTTACTTTCGGCCGAAACCGAAAGTTAAAAATTTACTTTCGGCCAAAACCGAAAGTGTGCCGAAAGAGGCCATTTGCCAAGTTTCGGCGCAGAAACCGAAACCGAATTTCGGTCGGCCTCTAGTGTCCATATTTCAAGTCGAAAGTGTATCGCTGCCTAAAAGAGATACACATCTCCATTGGTGGACCGAGTCCAGTGTTGGAAATTCCACATTTATATGGTACGGGACCAGTCTCTTCGTAAGGTGATCATGCCTGTAATCACACGATTTGGTTACCAAGATAGTACAGTACAACACGTACATTTGTGCGCCAATCTATGTGGATCTTTGAGCGCAATCTCTGACATGTATGGCTTTTCTCTGAGTACTCAAGTATCCTTCCATATACAAAATATGCATTAAAATAAAACTGGTCAAAAATCCCAATGCAATAATTAAATAAGGATCCTACGTCTCAGTGAGGCCTTTTTTGGATAAATAAAGGCATCGTTATTATATTACTACCATATTATTAAAAAAAATATCAAGGCCTGTAAATCTCGTGTGGGGTTTACCGAATATAAATGCAAACCTTTTGAACACAGTAAGTTGATAAATATCGGTGGGTTTCTATGGGAAGGATAGAGCCATCAGGCTGTCAAGCTAAAATTGGGGCTTTTATGAAACGCAGTTCTGTAATTAACCTGATCCTGCTGCCTATCGTGTAATTATCTTAGATATTCATGTTTTTTTTCCATAATTACATCATTGTTAACGGTATACAGTATATTGTAATGGCAAATTCATAAAAATGTACAATCAGTACTGCTTTAGTGTTTAATTATTGCGATCCACGTCTAAAGTAAAATTGTAATTAATGTGGCACGGTACTAATTTCCATTGGCAGCCCAGGACCAGCAATAGGAATTCGTCTACCAAGACGTCAGGCCAGCGTGAAAGAATCGGCTACAATGCCATGGAGCTGTTTTGAGTGGAAGCCCTGCCACCAGCAGTTTGTAACCAAGCAACCAAAAGGCTGCTTGCATTACCTCTGTCAGAGAAAACTCACAATACAAGAGGGTGACACTCAATTTGCACGATGTAAATATCCTGCCATAACCCTCCTTGCAGCACTGCTTTCTGCAGCATCCGACAGCCGCCTCAGTATACTGTAGGATTGGAGTCTCCAGCTGCCTCGATCTCTGCTTGTGTGATCGACCAAACCTACCTAAATGCAACTGGATTACAGGTGCGCACCACCACGCGTGGCAGAGGAGTGCTGTAATCAGAGCCGTCGCTGGATATTGTTGTGGTGTCCAAGGCGAGGTGCCATTCCCCCCCTCACCCCCGGTGTTTTTCAGCCTGTTGGTTGCGGGAGCTGCACACGTGGCTTTGCTTCTCTGTGCTCTTTTTCTCGATAAGCAGACCAATAAATCTCGGCATAATACAGCGCATGCACACAGTTGGTTCAGTTCAGTTTAGTTTGGTATAGCCCTGTGAGCCATTCGGCTCTTGAATCGGGTGCAACCACAACAAACAAAAAAACAAAAACACGAACAAGAAAAACATCTTAAAGTGACTATGTATGACCGTGCAAACAGATAATCCATGGGAAAAAAAACAGCAAAAATATTCCTGAAAAAAAGCACCGTACACCAACGCTGTGTGCAAAAAATCCCAGTGGGATGCAAGTCAACCAAAAACAACAACCACAAAAACTTAGATTAAGGCCATCAGTCTAACTCCGTACTACAACAAAACAAACATGTCCAAACCAAAACACGTTTTCCAAATCACCAATACATAAAGCCATAATTGCAACGTAACAGTGATCACAAGGACTGTGACCGAATTTTTACAATAAACTACATAAATAACATGTAACACCAAATCCTAGAGCCATGGTGTATTCAACCGCACGATGAATGCATTACCAGGTGTGACTACTGCAGATGTTACATTCGGTTTGTCTTCGAGAGCCGTTGCTTTGGGCGTAGTTTAGAGCAGGGCTTGCAGATTATTTACGTAATCGATGATCGATTATTGGTGTGATTAACCAACGAATATGGCTGACATGAAAATTATTGGGCAAAAAAAATATCTCACCTCTGTTACCATATGTGTCGCTGCACGGCAGGTGATGGCCGGGGCTTGTGACATCAACGGCGTCATCACGCTGGGCGGGCCTTGTAGGAGGGGGTGAGGATTTCCCACCTTCAGGAGGCATGTTGTTAAGGCACCTGCCATTTTGAAAGTCACCGCAGTAAGTGAAGATAAAAGGTGGTCAATAACAAAAATTTGTCTGGCAATGGACGAAGTCGGAATTGGCACGTTGCTCAGTGTGGACGCAAGTGTGGGGAGGCCTTCACCCAGCAGTGCACTGACAAAGGGCTGTTTGCGAAAAAGAATTAAGCATACATTACAATATAATGAGCTCCAAAGGTTATTTTAACATGAAAAGGTGCTGTTTGCGTGAATACAGTGTTCACTATTAAGTCAATTGGCTTTCAAGGGGGCAAAATGATATTGATGGTAATAACCTCCCTCCCCTCTATAACATCACATATGACCGCGGCTATTTCGATGGGTATAATTAGTCTAACACAATCCTGAGGTTGATTCCCAGACACGGCTAACATCAACAATGTGTCATAACTGAAGCAGTCCTGGGCACCTACCTTCACCAACTCGCACTCTTCAGGGTGAAGTGAACGAAAAATGTTGTTCTATTCCAGCCATTATCTCGGCTATCTTTGTTTGAGCACAAACAAACCGGGAATATTTTTTTACATGTATACATATATATTTTCCCCAGACGAAATGAACGTCTAAAAAGCACAATGCAGAGACACTCCAGAACCCCTCTATGGGCATTAGAAGCATCAGGACCTGGGGAAGGCCATCCCTTAATCCCTAAAGGTCCATCATTTTCCACCAGAACCCACGAACATACACCCAGGACCCAATTAGTATCCTCTGTTGCCATCGAATAATTTGCCATATCAGATGATCCCCTCCCCCTCTTTTCACTGCAACGTCACAAAAATGTGATACCTATGATTCTGCTCAACGTGTCCTGTACTTCATCTCTTAAATGAAAAGTCAAAGTGTGCATGTGTGCGTGTTTTTTGCTCTCTAGACACTCCTTGCATTGTCTGAAGCTGCTCTGACTGTAGGCACACTGAACGTATTTCAAGAAGAGAACTAGAATTAGCAGGTTACATACAAATATAACAGTCACCAAGAGATCAGAAAGGGCTGATTGTGCCAGTTGACTGGCTTTCTTCACGAAATATTGCGGGGTTATATATTGAGAAAAAAACAATCAAATTGTCTTCCTGCTACTTTGAGCATGGGGCAGCAACTGCCTCCATTAGTGGCCATGAGCCAGTATGATCAATTTAACTTTCCTTTGGCAAGAATTTGGGCATGCTAAAATAACTGTGCTGGACTTCTGATAAAGTCGTACGCTTATATGACCCAAGGTGGGTGGGTGATGGTGATCTTTCTGTCTTTAACTTCACAGGGAGGAAGATGACGACCTACCAACGGTCTTCTCTGTTACGCGTGAAAACAATGAATGCCATCAAACCAGCGACCGAATCGATGCTAATCGCCCTCCGGGTCATAAAACTAACAGCAAAAGCTATAAGGGCCAAGTCAACACCCCATCGTCTGTATCCTTCACAAATATAAAATAAAAGAGTCGCTCGATTGTGAATGTGGCAAAATGCAATCTGCTTGTCGCATATTCAACCACTGCAATTTTTTACCGTTATACATTGAGGGCCTCCATCTGCTCAACCTGAATACAGTCCCTGTGCTTTATCACAGTGAGTTTTATGCAGCATTCATATTTTCCCTACCCCACATACATCCACGATAATTGCATGTTACACACATCATTACCCTGCAACAGCAAATTACCCACACCGGTGGCATATGGAAGTTCCTAAAATATGTAGACCTACACGGCCGTGTCATTATAATTGTTCATGTTGCGCAGAAAATGCCGCTGATTAATGCTGCATTCATGTATAAACAAGTACATTTATTATAGCCTCTCATAGCTTTTCAGTGCCTCTTTATTTATACATGATATGTGGATTTTGCACACTGTTTAGGCAGGCATTAAATACACATTTTGCAATCCATCATGACAAATAAGCCATGAAGGAGGCTCAGGATCCCCACCACTCAGCCACCTTGCACAAAATCGATGGCTCAATTCTCATAGCAAACAGACATTTCTGCAGGGATTTACTCATGCACTGACTGCTGCAAGGATCAATGAAAGACCCCTTGATGGACACCGAGAGATGGCAAAAGAAGGGGAGGGAGACAGCAGAATAGGTGGGGAGATGAAATCAAGAAATTTAGAGGCGACTTCTAGGACAATGACAAAAAAAGTGTAATGAGAGAGCGCACCGAAGGGCGACGGAGGGCTACATAGGCACTGCTGAATCAGTCACAGCCAATCAGAGATAACGGTTCCATCCGGGCCAAAGTTACTGGGCGGAGCTCGTGGGTATATGGTGGAACCATCGGGAAGGTTCTGAGGGGGGTGTGGTTAGAGGCGAAGCTTGGCTCCGCCGAAAGGGATATAAGGAGAGGCAGGGGGAGGACTCAGGGTCGGTGTGGGAGCCTGGAGTCCGGACTGCATCTCTGCCATCTCGTCAAACCACCGGCCACGTTGCAGCCTCGAGAGCCGAAGCTCTGCCCTCTCGCTGCGCGCCATCAACCAGCGGGTGCGCAGGAGAGAGAGCGAGAAAAGCCGCGCGGGAACGGAGGAGCAGTGAGCCCACGCATGCAGAGCAGAGAGAGAGAGAGGGTGACCATCCAGAAGGGAGTGCGGTGCCGAGCAGTCATCACTTAATAAAGAAAGGACGCAAGTCTAAACCTATCGTGGAAGTCGTTTATTACAACTGGAGTCAGAAGTGGTTCTTTTTGAGACAAGAAAACACAACAGAGTGCAAAGATGTCCAAACATCTCAAGAAGAAGAACCCACCTGTGGTTCCGTGGACCCGGTTACTGGAACCTCGGCTGGTGCGGACGACGGCTGGCAGCGGGTTGCGGAACAGCTGGACTCGCTCCGCACTGTTCTTTTCCAGCTGGTGTCACTAGTCGCGTCGTCTGCGGTGACGGTACGGCCACAAGACGTGTCGCCGAGGGGTGACGAGCAGGGGCCTCTTCAGGGGAGCTCCCCCTTTGGAATCGACAGCCGCCATTACGGTTGCGGGAGGACTGTCCGCCATTACACCCGCGGCGGACGCCACGCGGCAGGAGGCCGCTATCTTGGGCGCGGTTGTTGAGGTGCAGTCGGAGCCCACCATTTCCATGGAGCCGTGTGGCGAGCCGCCATGCAAGGCTGCTGCTGACGAACGCGGTGGAGTGGGGTGCAGCCACCGTCTTCCTCACATCAAGGAATTCGTCGGGCCGAGCGGCGATTGGAGCGCTTTCACATGGCGTTTTGAGGCGGCATTCCGTTCGGTGCGGTGGTCGGAGGAAGAAGCCTTGGGTGCTTTACCTACCGTCGCCCTCATTCTCCGACGCCTCCTGCAGCTCCAGCTCCTCCCTCAATGGGCCGGCATCCTTCCGTGCAGGCAAGTCGGTACGCATCAGACACCCGGCCTCAGTAGTCACCTCAGGCATCTCTTGTCACACATCGGGTTCCGTCACATCACGATTCGGATACTGTGGTTGGGGATTGGTCTCTCTCGATAACGCAATGAAGGAAGCTAGCGTGCCGTGTCATTGCTTCAGTGGCAGGATCTTCGATGGTGCCCGGCTCCATACAGGGTGTGGATGTTCAGGTTTTGGTAGACACTGGGGCGTCCGCCACTATTATCTCCGATGTGATTTTCCAGCTCCTATCATTTCTGTTTCATGGGTCCGTTCGGCTTTTGACACGTGCGTTGCTGCCAATGGTGGGAGTATGGGCATCATCGGTCTGGTGGATGCCCATATTGCTATTGGGAATGTCGCTGCGTCAGGGCCGGTCTTGATTTCGAGATCCTTGGCAGTGCCCTGCTTGTTGGGCACTGATTTTCTCAGGAGAATACCTGTTAAAATTCTCGTCGATCAAGAAAGTCTTGAGATGCCTTCCGGACGTAAATAGTTTTTTTCTGCCATCCCTGCTCTTTCGTTCGTCGCCGTGCGCTGTCAATCCAGGCGCTGGCGGATGTTACGGTCGAAATTCCTCCGGGGTCCCAGATGCTCGTTCCATTGCGGTATCAAAAAGGGTTATGCGGCGAGGATACGGTGGCTGTAATCCTTTTGACTCCTTCGAACACTGCTACTAGGGGTCTTTCTCTTGTGGGCGCTTAAGCGATTATCCATTCCGAACAGGCCCCATTCTTGCAGGTTCTGAATGGGGTCCGGAAGGGGTTTTGGTCCCTGCTGGTACGGTACTGGCTTATGCCACTACCGCTTTTACAGACCACAACGAGGACATGTCCGGCTGGTTGGTGGGGGTGACTCGTCCGGGTTTGTTGTCGGACCATCGTTGGATCGCCGAACTATGCCATGAGAATTTTATCATTGGCCACCGATCAATGCGGGGAGCTGCGTGCGCTGCTGACCGAGTTTGCTGACGTCTTTAGCAAAGATGATTTCGATTTGGGTCGCACGTCGCTTTTGTCCCACCACATTGATACCGGAGTGGCCAGCCCTATTCGGCACAATTCTCACGGCTTGAGCCCCATGGAAAAGGAACGGGTGCAGAGCGCGGTGAATGGTATGCTGGTCGCTGACGTAATTTCCCCGTTGAACAGCCCGTGGGGGGGCACCAGTTGTTCTTGTCAAAAAGAAGGATGGCAATCTCAGATTTTTAGTCGATTTCCGCAAACTTAACAAGGTGTCCGTGGCCAATATGTATCCTCTGCCACGGATGGATGACTACCTCGATGCGCTGTCGGGAGCACGGTATTTTTCGACTCTCGACTTGTCTTCCGGGTTTTGGCAGTTGCCTCTGGACGACTCTACGACGCCAAAGACTGCGTTCCGCACGCTTCAAGTGCTCTTTCAATTCAACTGTCTTCCCATGGGATTAAATTCCGCTCCTGCCACGTTCCAACGCTTGATGGAGCTTGTTTTGGCTGGATTGCAATGGGACACGTGCCTCATTTATTTAGATGATTGTGTTCAGTCGCACGTTCGAGGAACACTTTCGACGGTTGCGGGCTGTTTTTTGACAAGATGCGCTCCGCTAACCTCAAATTTAAACCAAAAAAATGTAATCTATTGCAACGTTCCATGTGCTACTTGGGCTACATTGTGAGCTCGGACGGTTTCGCCACAGACCCGGACAAGACATCTTGTGTTCGTGACTGGCCGACCCCTACTTGTGTTGGGGATGTACGGAGTTCCGTCAGGTTCACGTCGTACTTCCACAGTTTGCTACGATCGCTAAACCTCTGCACGTCCTCATTGCTAAAAATCAGAGATTTAAATGGGGACATTACGAGGAGGCTGCGTTTGTGGCCCTTCGTGATCGCCTGGCTGCTGCGCCGACGCTCGATTACCCTGATTTTTCCTTGCCGTTTATATTGGACACCGATGCCAGCGATACGGGAATTGGTGCCTTCTTGTCCCAATCCAAGAACGGAGTAGACAAAGTTGTTGCTTACAGCAGCCGTGTCCTGTCTCCTGCTGAGAGCCGCTACTGTGTGACGAGAAGGGAACTATTGGCAATTGTCCACATTATCGGCCTTACCTGTATGGCAGGAAATTCGTCGTGCGTGCCGACCATGCGGCTCTCCAATACTCCCTGAAAATTGAGCAGCCGGCTGGCCAGCTATATCGCTGGCTTGAAACATTGGAGGAGTTCTCCTTCGACGTCATTTACCATAAGGGCTCTCGGCACAGTGACGCGGACACGCTCTCTAGATTGTCACACGGTTCCCTTTGCGCATGTTTGTCAGGCACCAATCGGTGCACATTAGTCCCTCCGCCTCCCCGACCTGTCATGTCCGCGGTGACTGATTCCGTGGCACATGCCAGTCAAGGGCCGGCTGACGGCGTCTTGCACCTTCCGCGCTCGGTATGGGTGCGCGAGCAACTGCTGGATGACTCCTTGGTTTTCTTGCGGCGTTGTGCTGACCGCTCACTCGACTCCTCTGCTTCGGACGACGCAGGACGAGTGGCGTTGCAGGACGGCCTTTTGATGTGGAGGGAGGATATGGTCGGCCGATGGCGTGTTGGGGTTCCTGTTGCACTCCTGCACGAATTGGTTCAAGTGCTGCATGCCGACAAGTTGTTGCACCTGGGCGTGCAGAAAACCTTGCTCACGCTGCAACGGGATTACATTTGGCTTGGCATGATGGCCGAGATCGCTAATGTTTTCTATGCCTGCCCCGAATGCGCTCGACGGAAACCGCTGCGGCAAAAATATATTCCGCCTTTACGGTCTCATTTGGGTACAACGAATTAACGAGCTTGTGGCCCTTGATATCCTAGGCCCATTTCCACCCACCCCCCGGGGCAATACATTTATTTTGGTGGGGGTGGAATATTTTTCCCGATGACCAATGGCGTGGCCATTGCCGGATCAATCAGCGGCCTCCATCACCGAGGCATTTTTGAAAGGTTACGTTATGGACAAAGGTGCCCCGGAACAATTGCTCACTGATTAAGGCCTGAATTTCTCTTCCAAATTACTGCGCGAGGTTTGTGACGCTTTGGGTACTAAAAAGATCAGGACATCGCCCTACCATCCTCAAACTGATGGGATGGTCGAACGATTCAATCACACTTTGACCGCCATGCTTTGCCACACTGTCAGCGAGAAACAGGCCGATTGGAACTTACATATTCCCAGCGTGTTCTCCGCCTAATGAATAGCCCCACATGCTTCCACCGGATACTCTCCGTTTTTTCTCATGTATGGACGGGAGAATATGCCGCCCATTGGTTCGCAATTGGGGACACCCGTGAAGGGCCCTAAACAGACTCTTCCCGACCATGTCCGCGACATCATACGCCGCATTGCTGAGGCGCGGGAAGCGGTGCGGATTAGCACGGCCAAAAATCAAGGTCGCAATGAGCGTTGTGCACTAAGGTCTGGCGGCGAAAATCCGTGGTCAGTGGGTGATCGGGCCTGGCTTCATTGCCCTCAGGTGCCTATGGGCACCTCTCCCAAATTGCACAGGCCATGGCAAGGGCCTGTGGAGGTGGTTGAGATTCCGCCGTGCGTCGGTTCGTCATCTCCAAAGATTGGCTTGTCGGGGTCTGATGCGTCCGACGCGCCAACCCAGTTGCCGGTTGATCCCCTGAAGGACTCTGTTTTGCCGCCCACAGCCGCCCAGCCCCTGATGACGTCTGCTGCTGACGACTCCGCTCGAGCCAGCCCTACATCGGCTGCATCTGCCGCTGCACCGTCAGCACTTCTACCTCCTGCTGCGTCAGAGCCTGCGAGGCCATGTGCGGATGCTGGGGACGGTCCGGCGTCGCGGACCCAATTTCGTTAATCGTTCCTATTCCACTCTGGTTCTTCCATATTGCGTTCGTTGCGTTCGTTTTTTATTGTTGTTCTTATTCTCGCCGGGTTCTGCGGTGTCGCTCCCCCATTATCTGGGGGGGGGGGGGGTTGGTGATATAATGAGAGAGCGCACCGACGGGCGACGAAGGGCTGCATAGGCACTGCTGCATCAGTCATAGCCAATCAGAGATAACGGTTCCATCTGGGCCAAAGTTAATAAGCGGAGCTCGTGGGTATATGGTGGAACCATCGGGAAGGTTCTGAGGGGGGCGTGGTTAGAGGCGGAGCTTGGCTCCGCCGAAAGGGATATAAGGAGAGGCAGGGGGAGGACTCAGGGTCGGTGTGGGAGCCTGGAGTCCGGACTGCATCTCCGCCATCTCGTCACACCACCGGCCACGTGGCAGCCTTGAGGGCCGAAGCTCTGCCCTCTCGCTGCGCGCCATCAACCAGCGGGTGCGCAGGAGAGAGAGCGAGAAAAGCCGCACGGGAACGGAGGAGCAGTGAGCCCATGCATGCAGAGCAGAGAGAGAGAGGGTGACCATCCAGAAGGGAGTGCGGTGCCGAGCAGTCATCACTAAATAAAGAAAGGACGCAAGTCTCAACCTGTCGTGGAAGTCGTTTATTACAAAAGGAAAGGAATGGAACGAATTAGGGGAGATCTTGGCTCTGCAATCAATGGGAAGTCACAGACTGACATAAACAACAAACCAGTCTAATTCACAACAGTTTGTCCCTGTGTTATTTTGCTGTCATCGCAAATCCCATATGTAAAAATAACCTGCCATGGCAATATGGAATTTCCACCACTGACTCAGCCACCAATGGAGAAGTTACACTCATTGCTTTATTTGAGTAGGGGGACACTTAGATGTTTTATTCATTCAAGAATTATCTTTCGTTGGTGTTTATCTCCATGGAGTGCCCTGAGTTAGGGGTAGACATTGCATATTCCCATGGTTAGGATCAGCCATTTTTGTTTTGATGTCTCATTGAAATTAGGTGTTGTCCATAATAAAGGTTTTTGGGTTAGATCGCGTAAGTATAAATGTGTCGTAACCCTCCACATTCTAGGAAAATCCAGAGGCAATCCATGGCGTTGGTAATGAGACAAAAACAAGTTTTGGATTTCACAATTTCAAATCCTACCTGATCTAGACACGCACAGGGAATTCTGCATGCCTTACAACTAGATAAGACAAACATCCTAAAATGTATTGTTCTGTTATTGTGGAAGAGATGAGCGTGTGTGTATGTGTGATGAAGCTTGGGGGGGGGGGGGGGGGGCATTATGATATGGGTGCAGCATTCGGTTTTCAGTGGCTTGCTGACTGAAACCGTTCGAGTAACCTCATACAACTTGGATAAAATGCAGCATTCCTGCTTGAAATATTTTCCATAAGGATAGCCGGCAATGTCTGGAAGAACAATTTGGAAACATGCACATTGGACAGCTCACAATTCAAATAAAGCCATTATGTGCAGCCACAGCACAGGCAGAACACCCACGGGGACATGTCCATCAATGTTACGCCTGGCCCTGCCCTGCCCTGCCTGTGCACACACACGCATTGTGCTCCTCTGCAGAACGCAAGGCATGGTGGAGCCGCTGGAACATTTGAAATTGGGTCAATTTTGTGTCCTGGAACATTTTAAATGTATATTGTAATTAAGCTATTGGCATCTTGTCGCGGGACCAATTTATTTTCATTTTGGACCTCTCATAGTGAGATAGTGTACCCTCACACTTTGTCAATGACATAGATCTTTTTTTCTGGAGTAGCTTCAATTCGCCTCTAATGAAATACTACAAAATGCCCTTTTATGTGCCCTGAAAAGAGCATTTGTCGCAAGACAATAAAACCCTCGTATTTGTTCTTCAAAGCTGGAATATGTCAAATTAAGCAAACAAACTAATCAATCTTGACTTAAAGCTTTCGTGACTGCAGGAATTCATATTCTTTGGGTCTTTCGGGAAAGCCACGTAGATAGAGCTGCCGAGGCAGGAGAAAATACGGTGGGAGAGCTGCTGAAACATGAAGTTATATAGGCTTGAGATGGGCTCAGCCCAAGGGTAAGTGGGCGGGGCTAGAGGTGGAATTTGCATGTAAATGTAAGATCGGTGATGTACCTCCATTGTATTATAAGAGACAGAAACAATTTCAACCGAGAAGTAGGATACAAACTGAGCAATCATTGGAAGGACGTTATTAACCAGTTTAAGTCATAACTGGCTGTGATGTTTCCATTCTATCTGCCGATGCTATCAGTTATTCCCGTCTCTCTGAGTGACATGCACGCTAAATGTCTCACTAACACAGCCACCGTTGCGCCCTTTCCTCGATGTGTTGTTGTCCCTCGTTTTTTTTTTTTTAACGAGCTGGATGTCTCACTAGTACAGCCACCGTTGCGTTGTTTCATTCACACTGACATGCTAATCTCTCACAATACAATGGCCACCTCTACAGCTGCGACGTCGTCGTGGAGGTACATCACCGATCTTACATTGACATGCAAATTACACCTGTAGCCCCGCCCACTTAGCCTTGGGCTGAGTCCATCTCAAGCCTATATAACTTCGTGTTTCAGCAGCTCTCCCGCTGTATTTTCTATTTTCTCCTGCCTCGACAACTCTCTCGCTATGTTTTTTCACCTTATTACAATTGCTTGTGTTGTGATTTGAAACGTCGTGATAATTTTATCATTTTTCTATCTATGTGGCTTTACTGAAAGACCCAAAGAATATAAACTAATCAATGTTTGCCCCTTTTTTGCAGTTACAGGTGATTGCTCTAAAGCATCAACTCAATGCACTCAAATATGATCACATACTACTGAAACTCTTATTCAAACGCAGAATACCAGGGGTGACGGCACAGGCTTGAGACGTGGCCATAATGAGCCTCGAACCGGTCACCTCAGATGTCTTTAAACTTTGCTTTCCAAGAGACTGGATTTCAGGCCAGCGCATGAAGGCCAATGCGTTTGGCTGAACAACACAAAATGTAAGCAACGGCTGTTCCATATAAATGTCCGTGCTATCTCGGTAATGTGGGATTGCAGGGCAGTGATTTGTTGGCATACAGGAGAGTTTTCCTTCTTAAGCACGCTTTTACCAAATGCACCACAATATTGACGCCAAGCGTTTGTGAAAGCTTGTTTTTGTTGTTGTAAAATGGCTGTCTTGTGCAACCCTGGGTAGCGCGCGTGGAAAGGAAGAGGCAGGCAGAGGGCAGGCAATGACACATGCCGAGTCTTCGGTTCTGCTTGATGCACCAACACTCAAGTGAGTGGGGGCTTAAACCCCCACAGCACCAGCAAATATGAAAGCGTTCCCATGTAGGTTTGCAGGCTCTCGCTGGCACTAAGACTCACTACCAACCCAAACAACATCAATTATCTCAGTTTCTGCACACCCCATCGCTATTTCTCCCTGCAGGGAGCAAGGTGACGATTTGGCTTGGCTTTCATTGATTTTGTGTTGAATGTAATCCAAGTGACACCTGCTCCCGAAAGTCTTGACTTTATCCGAATTTCCAAGACGCATGATTTTTGTCTCCTTTGTTACGAAAATTTCACCCAAAACCCTCCCCTGCCATACTTACGGTATTAAGAGTATTGTTTGAGAAAAGTTATTCATCCGATTCGTATTACTCATATGCTTGACGTGCAATGTAATACCTTGTTCGTCATTACTAACTAAATGTAATCTGATTACATGATTAATGTAATGTGCTATACTTGTATAGTTTCATTCAAATATAAAGTGGCATGATTTAACCTACAAAGTCAAGCACGTGACTGTGAATATAGATGGGGAGCAGTGGCGTTGCGGTTAGCGCGCTGCGCGACCCGAGTTCGCTCATGGCCAACACCGGTGACAATTATCTGAACCGGTCCTGGGCCTCTCCTAGTTTAGCTCAGCCTCAAATGAGTACCTGGTGCAGTGTGTAAACATCGCCATGAGAGAGACAAATACCTTCGTATGTGCTCGCTAACAACACTTGCCCCAACAGTCTATTAAAGCTATAAGGGGGATCTTTGTCTTGATGGCTTGGTCTATATACTTTTGCTGCCTCTGACTAACAAACTAAAAACACCCTGGCACATCCAATGTAATAGTAATCTTTCTCTTGATTATACACGAAAACTGAAAATGAAGTCATACTGTGGGATTATCGGTACTGGCCTTTAACAATGTTATTCATTTGTTAACGATTTTACATCGTAATCTATCCAGAAAAGAGTCTTAAGAGTCTTCTTCAAAAGTTGTCCAGCATTAGGACGTTTATTTAATTCCATGTTACAGGAATGACTGCTATTAGGGAAATAAACCGGAGTAGCCAGATAAAACCCAAACAAAGGATTGGCAACACTCAAACCACTGCAACGATTGATTAAATAATACATAGCTGTACTTCCATCTTCTGGTCAACTTACAGGTACAAGTCAAGCATTATTGTAATCCCATGCTTGCCACATGTTACTGCCCTACACTGAATACTTGTTACTGTATCTTGGAAATAGATAGCTCAAGTATTCTTTTTTTTGTCTGAGATCATCAACATTTCTGTATTCGGTAAAAAATGAACAAGACACTTTTATTTTTCCACCGCAGGTCTTGAACCTACACGCTGTGCCCTGCCACGAATACTAGCCCTCCGCGAGTCTCCCAGCATTCATTAGGACTCACTTCCTCAGCACTCCGTAACATTAAGCAGATCACCAAACCAGGTCTCATGGGATCTGTCTCTCCATGCCAGTGGGCATCCCATATCCTCCCAGCAAAATCAGTGCACAAGAACGGTAGCTCTCAGAAATGCACTTTTCGGAGACAGAGTTGAAGTCTTCCTGCCCAAATGAGCATTTGGTGGTACCTATCTCAATTGGTGGCTCTGAGCAAGTGGTGAAGATTCCGCATTCCCATGATGGGGACCAGTCTTTACACAGGACAAGCTACAGCAATTGTATAGAGAGTGGATGTATGCTTATTGGTTAAAGTGAAGTTACCTAAATTGAACACTAAGGGCTAAACAGTGTTTGTCTTTACTCAGTGTTTCCATATGAAACTGCTCTTGACGTCCTATAAAGCAGCACTCATGTTATAAATCTTAGAGAAATTATTACGGACGAAGTCCACTCCTTACCCACCCCCCTCCCCGACTGGATATGGTATTTGAATTCACAACATTTAAATTGTGAATTGAGCACTCTGGCACAGTCCTATCCAGCTTAAGCACGCACACACACACACACGTGTAAAATAACACAGCGCGAAAAAGAATCCGCGCACTCTTTCGTGGCTGAAAATCCTCACGGAGCACTTTTCACAGATCGTTCTACGGTGCGTGGAAAACAAATTGAAAGGGCACTTGTGAAAGCACCGCTTAACATCACAGAGCGCGGTGCTCACTCAGGAGTCTCATCTTGCAAGGCGAGGCAGCAGCACAACTGCCTGCTGCCTCTGTGATGGGAAGCAGGCTGCCGGGGTAGCACATTAGTCACCCTGCATCTCTTATTGTGGCCGTTTCATTTACATAATTAAATTATCTTTGATTAAAATGCGGTGCGGAACCGTGTTATTATTGCAAATCTGGCTGCTTGTGTTTCCTGGCAATTTAAACCGTGGTGTTGCACGCTGTCATCATTAAATGTGTATGATTCAGGAACAAACTGAGGCTCAGTGTCTGGGATCGGTCAGCTGAAATTAAAGTAATACTGCAGGTAGGTAGGTCTTTGAGAAATGAACATTACGCTGTGAACTCTAAAACAAGACACAGAGCAACACGTGTGCATGCACAATCAGCGACTGAGTCTGTCTGCCTTGTTTCTGTTGTAAACTGTGCATCAAAATAGAAAACGCTTTTCAGAATCACTCAAAAGTAACATGTATAGGAAAAAAAACATTAATGGTTTCCATAAACGAAGGGCATTAGGGTATTCACTTTTTTTAAGTAAACCTTTAAACTGCGGCACGAACACGTTGTTTGTAGGTACTGCTCGCATATGCACATGAACGTAGTTTTCTTTGGTAAATTGTGTGCCTCTTAATTTCATCATCGTGGAGTGCCTCTTAGAACAGAAAAAAACATGTTGATTATTTAAAGCAACAACAAAAAATGTGCCTGTAAAGGAAAGTTTTTAATCAGTGCTTATTACCCACTGTAACACACGAATCAGACATGTTGGACATTGACGAGGATGGTGCGATAAGGTTCATGTGCAGGATACATCACTGGACCATAAACGATGGTGATGACATGGGTGGCCTTCATTTAGCAGTGGATAGACAATGGCTGATGAGAATGATAATGATGAAATTCTATTCAGTTTTTTTGTTCAGATTGTTAATTTTGTTATGTTTTCCCTTTGGCTTGCATGTTTGTTTTAAAATACAGATGTATATCGCAATGTGGTTTTACTGAGTTAAAGATGCAGTGCTAATGATGAATGTGGAGAGTTTATTTTTTATATATCGATATCTCTCTTCGGGAACATGGTAACACGACATGATTATCATAATTGTCCCTGTAATAGTCATGTGGATGTGCCAGCACTGGCTGAGGGTCTCCAACTGAGAAAAGCACCAATTAACACTGTGATTAAGCAGAAAGTTTTTGAGCTTTGATGTTTTTAGTTTGTCTGACTTTTAAAGCATTTTAGTCCATTGCGTAACTGCTCAAACCTCGGAAACCATTTTTTTTATTTCCAAGTTAAGTATTACAAATACATGTCTACTTAAAATGTAGATCACGACCCAGGAACAGCGTGGCACACTAATGAGAATGATAACAAAATTATGACAGCGAGTTTGGTAATACTCTGAAAATTGCTGAGCAGCTCCAGGAATCACAGATGAAACCGGTGGCTCTGGAAACTTGCTCGGTGGAGAGGGCAGACTCACCGGAAGTGAAAGGTGCTTGTCAAGAATTGTTTCAGTCTTAATATCATACATTTCTAAATAAATAAATGCATGCCCCTTGCTCTATTTGTACACAATATACTCTGGTTTAATAAAGTCATGACGATATTAACCAGGAAAATCTCACCCTGTCTCTGCTCCATTCCTTCCCCCCCCCCCCCCCCCATTGTCTGATGGGTGTACCGAGGAGAAATTCCTCCCTCCCATCTCTACCTCCCCCCTATCTCTGCCCCACCCCCTCTCTCCCCCCCTATCTCTTGCGCAGCCCTTCCCCCGCCCACTCATTCTGGAGCCCTTATAAGCAGCTACATTTGGAGGCTTGCCCCGTCTTTTCTTTCCACCTGAAGAAGACCGCTTGTGTTGCGATCGAAACGTAGTTGGTTTTTTGCTTTTAATTTTGATTTTGTTTTCTATCTACGTGACTTTACCGAAAGAACCAAGAATATGTACAGGGAGTGTTAGGAGGTTATTCTTTAGCATCATTTGAAACTTAATTTAATGAAACTCAATTTAAGATATGTTCTAGATGTGAAGCTTTCGTGACTGCAAGGATCCATACTCTTTGGTTCTATTCGGTAAAGTCACGTAGGTAAAAAATAAAATAACAAAAATTACGACGTCGTGATTTTTGTTATTTTATTTTTACGACGTCGTGATTTTTGTTATTTTATTTTTTTACCTACGTGACTTTACCGAATAGAAAAAAATAACAAAAATCACGACGTCGTAATTTTTGTTATTTTATTTTTTTACCTACGTGACTTTACCGAATAGAACCAAAGAGTTAAGATATGTTTATCAATGTGGAATGCACATTATGTTTCGTGTGATTATGCAGATTCGTATTCATTTGAATGTGTGCAGAATGGTAACCCTTAATGATACCAAATTACTCATTAATATCTGAGCAAGTGTTTTAATAAATAATTACGAGAAATGCGTCCTGCTATAACTTTAAAACCTGCATATCAAAACGAATATGTCCCTTTGTCAATTTCTGGATGAAGGCCTCCTCGTGTCTTGCACCAGGTACCCATTTCAGGCTGATGAGTATAGGATGGTGAAAGGAGGTCCTAAAACCAGGTTGAGATCGCTCAACACTGATGTTAGCTGTGGGTAGGAATCAAACTCAGTTCGCCAGGTTCATAGTGCAGTGTACAAACCACTATGCCACTGCTACATCCACCAACAGATTTACTGTTTTAAACATTTAAATTTTCCCAATCTTACACATATACATCTGAATCCAGTAATCTTAAATATATGCCTATTACTACACTGAACACACACGTGCATATGTGAATTCAATAACGTACATAATGTGTTTCATGGGTGCCTCTTTGATGGGTTAGAATTATAATTAAGTAATTAAGTATGTAAATGTCATCAGCGATTATAAGATGGTAAAAATGTTCTCCATTTATATTTATGCCTGAATGATCCAATCCATTATTTAGAAAGCAAATAGGTGAAATGGATGTAACAAATTGAAACAATGAATTAACTCGCATAGTCATTAATGTTAAATTGAAAGTGGGGGGAAAGGTTAGAAAGGAAACATGTTTTGAGTAAGAGGAGATATATAAAGAGAAGTGCATATGCGAAACTAAAAACGAAATCGGAAAAGAACGAAAAAATAACTTGCATAGCAACTCAAAAACCTGATTGTAAGTGTCATAGCGAGTAATGTGATCATGAAAGCATACAAAATGAGGTTGATCGTTAGAAATTCAGAAATGGTTGCCATTATCGAGCTGTGGTAGAGATAGAATCTTAAAATTTGAGGAATAATGTTATGAAGATATCTACATAAAAATGCACATAGCCCAAGTTAACTCTAAGATGAAAAAAAAATGCATTCCAGGTACAACAGTTGAAGGAGTAAATTCTGTGTCTTCTATTCTGTCCTTTGGAATAAATATTGTCCTGTCCAAAAACGAGAAAGCTCCTGGAACGGATTTTATAACTGTGGGCATCACGAAATATGCAGCAGCACCTGCTGGGACATGTTAATTCGTTGTTTAAGCTGATTCGGAGATTTAAAAAAACGACTTGATTTAGACCCATCAGCCCCTTATTTGCACATCAAACACGAATATTAATTCGATTCTAAAAGAGACCAATACATTTCAGTTACCATTGTCTCGCCTTTGTACACTATGAAAAAGCACTTATATCAGAAGGAAATTATGCCGTCATCCAAGCTCACACAAACCTATAAAAACAAAAAAACTACAAATTATTTTAAAAAACGAATTAGAAACATTGAACATCGACACTAAGTATACACGAAGAAAGTACTAAAATCAATATTTAAAGGGGTGTACGAAAAGGTAATAATTTTATTTGCCAAAATTGATTTGGAGAAACTAATCCACCGACTGCTGCTCCGGCGCCTGCTGTCCCTCCGATGGCTCAACCTCATTCCCAACAGGCGAGTCGGTACACATCAGACACCCGGCCCATTTTGCAATCTCAGACATCTGATAAATCGGGGTTCACTCGCTCTCAGCATAACCCACACGTTGGCACCGGGCACCAGGGTTCGGTTGCGCAGGGGTGGCCTAGCTCGAGGACACAGTGGAAAAAATTGGCACGTCGCGTGGTCGTGGCGGCTGCGGATTCTTCGGCGGTATCAGGTTCCGTGCAGGGAGTGGAGGTACGTGTCTTGGTGGACACAGGTGCCTCGGCTAACATTATTTCTGACGTTATATTTCAATTGTTGTCGATTCCGGCTCATCAAATACGACCTGTTAATGCTTGTGTAGCGGCGAATGGTGGGAGCATGGGCATCATTGGTCAGGTGGATGCCCTCATCGTAATTGGCGAAGTGGCTGTGCTTGGGCCTATCCTGATCTCGAGGTCGCTAGCGGTCCCCTGCCTTTTGGGTACCGATTTCCTTAAGAGGATGCCCATCAAAATCCTCGTTGACCAGGGTTGTTTGGAAATGCCGTCGGGTCAATTTTTTTTTTGCCATCGCTGCAACCACATTCGGCAGCATGCGTCATGGTACAAACCGTTGTTGATGTTGCGGTGGAGATTCCACCGGGATCCCAGATGCTTGTACCGCTACGCTATCGTAAGGCAATTAAAAGTGTTGATTCAAGGGCTGGGGTTCTTTTGACCCCATCGAATACGGCGACTCGTAGGCTGGCGCTAGTTGGTGCACAGATTGCCCTTCGATTCGACCAGGCCCCGTTGTTGCAAGTGCTTAACGGGGGCCCGGATGCAGTGGTGGTTCAGGCGGGCATGGTGTTGGCTCACGCCACCACTGCGTTTAGTGAACATGATTATGTTATGTCGCAGACTTTTGTGGGTGCTATTGATCGCGTTGGGGTCACGTATAAGATGTGGGCTGAAGCTATGTGTCAGGAGAATTCACAGTTGTCTTTTAAGCAACGGAACGACTTGCGGTTGCTCTTGTGCAAATTCTCGGACGTTTTCAGTAAGAGTGAATTTATTATCGGTCGGACCTCCCTGTTGCATCACCGTATCAACACAGGGGAGGCCGGCCCTATTCGTCAGAATTCGTACCGTTTGAGCCCAGTGGAAAAAGAACATATACAATGGGCGGTCGACAACATGATGGCCGCCGATATTTTTCCATCTAAAAGCCCTTGGGGAGCTCCCGTCGTGCTTGTTAAGAAGAAGGACGGTAGTCTTAGATCTTGTGTTGACTTCCATAAGTTGAACAAAGTTTCTGTGGCCGACGCGTACCCGCTTCCACACATGGACGACTCCCTGGATGCCTTGCACGGTGCGCGTTTTTTGTCTACTCTCGATTTGTCTTCGGGGTTTGGAAACTTCCCTTGACGATTCATCAAAGCTGAAAACCGCGTTCCGCACGCCCCAGGGACTCTTTCAGTTTAATTGCCTTCCAATGGGCTTGAATTCGGCTCCGGCCACCTTTCAGACACTCATGGAACTCGTCTTGACTGGCCTGCAGTGGGACTCTTGTCTCATTTATTTAGATTACGTTATTGTGTTCAGCCGCACGTTTGACGAACATCTCCGACATCTGCGTTCTGTTTTCGCTAGGATGCGCTCAGCCAATCTTAAATTTACACCAGCGAAATGTCATTTATTACAAAATTCAGTGTGCTATTTGGGTCACATTGTTAGCACTGAGGGCATCGCCACAGATCCGGAAAAAACATCCTGTGTGCGCGATTGGCCGAACCCCAAGTGTGTGGGTGATGTGCGCAGTTTCATTGGGTGTGCGTCATACTACCGTAGGCTTGTGCCGCAATTTGCTACGGTCGCCAAACCCTTGCATGCTTTGACTGCTAAGAATCAAAGGTTCCGGTGGGGTCTGGAGGAAGAGACAGCGTTTTTAGCCCTTCGTGAGCTGCTGTCGGATGCGCCCACCCTCGAATATCCCCCGATTTCTCCCTGCCATTTATCCTGGACACTGATGCCAGTGACACGGGCATAGGCGCTGTTTTGTCTCAAGGTAAAAACGGGGTTGAGAAGGTGGTCGCATACGGCAGCTGTGTCATCTCCCCCACGGAACGTCGTTATTGTGTCACTCAGAGGGAATTATTGCCCATTGTTTATTTCATCCGACAATACAGGCCTTACCTCTACGGCAGGGAGTTCGTTGTTCGTACGAATCACGCGGCCCTCCAGTACTCCCTGAACGTCGAACAAGCTTCTGGCCAACTTTCACGTTGGCTTGAAATCTTGCAGGAATTCTCGTTCCGCGTGATATATCGGAAGGGTGCTCGACATTGTAATGCAGATGCCTTGTCCCAGTTGCCTCAATCGCCTCGTTGTCCATGTTCGTCGGGGGCAGGCCTTTGTAGACCCTCAGTGTTGCAGCCGGCTGCCGTTATTTCTGCGGTTGCTGGTTCGGATTCCGCTGGGCCGGCTGCGCTGTTGATAGCGTGTTGCAGCTTGCACGCTCTGCTTGGGTGCACGAGCAGCTGAATGCCGATTCCTTAGGGGTCTTGCGGGGTCGCGTGGAAAATGCACGGGAAACTATCGCGTCAGCTGATGGGCCCCGATTGATCCTTGAATGACGGCCTTGTGATGTGGAGAGAGGACATGTTGGATCGCTGGCGGCTTGTCGCCCCCACCACTCTCCGGGGTGACTTGATCCGCGCACTGCACAAGGATAAGCTGGTGCAACTCGGTGTCCAGAAGTCCCTCTTGATACTGCAGTAGGACTATTATTGGCCAGGGATGACAGGCGATGTTTCCAGATGGTTCCAAGGATGTGTTGAATGTGCGTGCAGGAAACCGCCACAACGGAAGTCCCATCCGCCGCTGCAATCCATTTCGGTTTCGCGTATCAACTAATTGGTGGCGCTCGATATCCTTGGGCCCTTTCCGGCTACTGTATGAGGGAATACATTTATTTTAGAGGGGGTAGAATATTTTTCCCGATGACCGATGGCTTGGCCGCTGCCTGACCAGTCGGCGGCCTCCATTGCGGAGGCGTTTTTGTACGGTTATGTGATGGACATGGGAGCCCCGTAGCAATTGCTCACTGACCAGGGGCGCAATTTCTCATCTAAATTGCTGCGTGAGGTTTGCGACGCTTTGGGTACTAGAAAAATTAGGACGTCACCGTACCACCCACAGACGGATGGGATGGTGGAGTGCCTGAATAGAACTTTGACCTCCATGCTCTGTCAGGCGGTCGACGCTGGGCAGATGGATAGGGATTTGCATGTGCCAAGTGTACTCCCCGCGTATAAGATGGCCCCTCATACTTCCACGGGGTTTTCGCCGTTTTTTCTCTGTATGGGAGGGAGAATGTTCCCCTTATAGATGCCCAATTGGATTTGTCACTGGATAAAGGGAAGTCCAGATTGTCTGAGCATGTGCAAATTTCCCTACAGCGCATTTTTACGGCTTGAGAGGCAGCCAGAGTTAACACCGCCAAAACACAGGCGCGTAATGAACGCATTGCGGGGAAGTGGGATCACGTGTTGGCATGGTCCATCGGTGACAAAGCATGGTTGCATTGCCCCCAGGTGCCGGTTGGTACATCTAAGTTACCTAAGCCCCGGCAAGGACCCGTGGAAGTGGTCGAGGTGAAACGGCCACAATGTGTGCGTATCCGGGTGGCCCGTCGCCATTTCTTCGTCCATCCTTCTCGTTTGAAGCTGTTAGTCCCTCCATGTATCACCTCTTCATCTCCGACGATTGGCCTGCCGGTGTCTGATGTGTCCGACGGGCCGGGGATGGTGCGTTCGGACGGCATGTGTCGGAAGGACTGTGTCGTGCCGTCCACAGCATCCGGGCCTGTGACCATGGACGGGGCTCGGGACCTCGCCGGGATCGACGATGCGCCTGCTGCTGCTGCTGAGCCTGCTGCTCCTGTGCCTCCTGTGCTGCAGTCTGCACCCCCGGTTGACCCGGTGGTTGGGGCGCTGCCCGAGCGGGAGCAGGAGGCCGTCCCCGTTGACGGACCAGCGTTGCGGACTCGGTCCAAATGCTTGCAGTTCCGTTGATCCTTGCTCTGGAGTTGCTCGGGAATGTTGGAGTGTCTAGGGTTGTTGTAGTTTTGTTCCCTTCCTCTGTCATGCCCCTTATATATCCCCTTCTCATTGTGTTCCCTCGTATTGTGGGCTGTTTGTTCCACGCGTTGCCGCTCTGTAAGGTACACGTCACGAGTCCTCTTTTACACCTCTTTTATTGTGCGCATATGTGCTCTTACATGTTACGTGAATATTAGCCGGGACGGCTACTTTTATTATTGCAGGGGGGGGGGGGGGGGGGAGTGATGTAATGAGATAGTGAAATCTAATGGTTTATAAAGGGAAGCACGGGTACAAGCACCATTATAAACATTATCCAATCCCCAAAGGGGAAGGTATCTAGGCGAAAGGTGAAGGGCAGGGCCGGCCGAGAAACTCTGAGAACCAGCTACTCGCCGTCATCTCTCTTCGTCGTTCAGCCATGTGGCGGATCTCCGGCGGAGCTCTGCCGCCCACCCCGGCACGGCGTCAGCCAATGGCGAGACCGGGAGCAGACGGGCGGAACCCGCCGTGTGATCGACCGTGTGTGTAGTCTGTAGAACGTAATATCTAAGTGTGTACTTGGGGAGGAAGCCGATAACGTTGGCCTGTTCCATGCCGTACGTGGAAAAAAGAAGAGTACCTTCTACACGACTTGTGGAAGTTGCTCATCACAGTATTACTAAACTATAAATGTGTAATATCACGATAAACTATACAAACAAATATATACATATATATCTTTCTATCGAAAACAGTACTCACTTGTGCAAAAACACACTAAAATTTGGAAATTCTCAGAAGCAATGCAAAAACATTATTAAAGTGGCAAAAATGTTCATATTTAATTTAAGTTACAACTTTTTATATAACTCACTGTGGTCGAGTGTGTATAGTTGCATTCAAAACTCATCAAAAGATGCTAAAAAAGGAATTGGCCAAACATCCCATACAGGAGCCTCAATGAGGCTTTTCTGAGTTAATCGTAAGTTTTATAAATCATGACTTTATTTCGCTCATATTTTTTTTACACTTGCGCCGAAAAGTTACCTTCATTATTTTTTATGGTCCAAGTTTTTTTTCCCTGCAAGGAGATTTAATTTCTCAATTTGCCCCTCACTTGTTAATAAAATTAAGTTTTACCAAAACAGTACTTAACTGTCCCCTGCCATAAGAATGTGGAACTCCAACCACTGCCCGGAGAAAATGCAGCCTCGTCGCGGCACGTTTGACACATTCACGTGCTGTTTTTGTTTGGTTCGGCACTTGTTAAAGTTAGACACCGGCACCTCCAAACGCCGTTCTCTGGTGGGCGATTGGCCGTGGTGAAGGCCCCGCCTTCCACATAATGGCATGCAGCCCGCGCACCGGCCGGGTGCCCTTATGAACGCAGCGATCATCACTACTGATGTAGAGCAGCGCTGCCTCATGCGATCCTCACCCAGCAGCGTGAATGAACCGCTTTCGAGGACCTCCTCCCTACATTGCAGAGTGGGTGCTCATCTGCCCGGGGTAAGTGCATCTCGATACGCGCATGTCATCGCCAACAAGTGTGTGTGCTCATGTCTGCGTGCGTGCGTGCATGTGGGGCAGCTGTGGCGCAGTGGTCAATGCACTGCGTCTGCGAACCCAAGTTCAATTCTCGCTCACGGCCAATATCGGTGTCGATTAGCTGAACCGGTCCTGAGCCTCCCTTATGTCGACTCAGCCTGAAATGGGCACCTGGTGCAGTGTGTAAACATCAGCACTGGGGAGACAAAGGCGGGTGAGCGTAGTGCTGGCCACCCACCTCTGCTTGTAGCGTGCCTGCCTTAATTGGTGCTAACATAACTTTTTCAAAACAGTCTAGTCAAGACTATATGGTGGATCTGTGTCTTTATGCGTAATCGTATATTGTAGTGCTGTGTTCGAATCTCGCGCTTGATTCACAATCAGAAGGTTGCGGCTTCGGGTCTTTGTAGCGGTCTACTCAACTCATTGCAACCATCATTACCTGTCTGGGGTCGATAAAATAGCTACTAGTTTTTTGGAAAGTCAACGGTGTTTTTTTATTTTCCTGTGGAAAGTGATGGGCAAAACCTCTGTGTGTGATACAGAAATGTGTAATTTCTACTCATTTGATATACGAGACACCGACTGAAATATACTGCGTGTAAATACTGTACCGATCATCTTCATCCGAGAAAACTTAACTGAGCCTCAAGAATCTTTTAAAATCAGGAGGATTTTTTTATTATTATTATTATTATCTTCGTCCATTTCCATTAATGAGCGTCTGAAATGAATCCGATCGCTCGCGGAAAACCCACACATTGTGTACAGAGTCTCGGGAAATCAGATCATCAAAGGCAGGTGGTTACAAGTCGTTGCATATTTTTGCTGCCCTCATGAAGCGTGCAATCAAATGATCGTAAGCCTCAATCAGTTTGTTTGGATTTAATTATTTACTTTTACCTTTTTTATTTGATTTTTATCAGGATTGAAAATGGGGGAAAATTACAACAACGCTGTTAAGTATTTCTGTGATAATTATACATAAATACAATACTTATAAATTAAACTCATTTTTATACATATAAATAACAGGTAACGTTTCTGGTAATGGCTCTTCTTAACTAAGGTGCTATGAAGAAGGGACATTGCCCAAAACGTCGCCTGTCATGGGTTTATTTTTTTATTTTAAAGTCACAGTGCTAGTGGGCGGATGTGATGACATGATTTTTTTTTGTTCTTAAAAAAGTCATTTATTGTGCAATTGAAAATGCGAATGTTTTTATTACATGGCGTTTCGATTCCGTCAACGGGCAAAACAACTACCTCAATCAAGTCTCCCAACACGATACGTACAGCATATGCGTTCACATACTCGTCAACCCCTTATCAGTGCCTACCTCATTACAGACCAGGTCAGACCTCATTGGTCACCCCCGTGCCCTTATAAATTTCAACGTTCAACCTACAAAGTCCCATCACAAGGGAAAAACATAAACAGATCGATATTTTTGCCCGTATTGAAAGAGCTGTACGCCGTATAGACCTGAACATTATATTTCCCTGTACAAGAAAACTAATACACCGTATGAGTTGACGGGTATACGTTTATCTAAAGTCACTCGATACTGGTAGTGTCAACGTTGCTTCTATAATTATTTACACAAATATGCGTTCTACATATATGGTGTATGTAAATGTTTTGAATGAGATGTATGAAGATTATACACGCTGGTATCAGTCTCGTAATACAAACGTAGCTTAGCATCATGAAGGTGAGATCAAACATCGGATAAAGTTTTCATGCGAGACCTTCATATAAATTGAATACTTACAGTACATTGTACAGCACGTACATATACTTCGGTTAATACATTCGAGTGTACGTGCGTGTGGTATATAACGTAATATCGTAAGATGTCATACGAATACAAACATTGTAAATTTGGCATTGTAAAAGATGCTTTGTCTTACAATGCTCTTTGTTTTCTGATGGTTGTTCAACCGAACCTGGAAGGGAGCGGCGGCACAGTGATTGGCGCACTACGCTCTGAACCCGGCTAACATCAGTGGCGACTGATATCTGATATACGCATTAAAAACCGTTCCTGGAGTCCCTCAACACACTGCCCAGTGTGGTGAAGTAAGATTAAACAATCCTGATGACCGACGTGAGTGGGGGAGGGGGGTCATTCATCCACCAGTGGATTGGTAAGGGTCAGCAATATATATTTATATATAGGCAAAAAAAACATGTATCTGAGCATACATACATGCACGCCGTGCCGATAGCACGCATGCTACACCAAATACCATTTAAAACATGAACCAAGCGATGCTTGTTCCTGTGATTCTAATAGCGGACATTCCAAATGGTTTCGTGCGGTGTACGTGGTGTAGGCTCCCGTTTCATCTGTTCCCTGCGGGCACTGCGTGCTCTGACCGTGAGAGAGGCTCGGCAGCAGTAGCAGCAGCAGCAGCTTCTGTGTAAAACCAGACGTGGAATAACAATGGGCAGGCGACTTAACAGTGAACACGGTCAAGAGTCAAAGTGGCTCCCTCCTCCCGCGAGCTATGAGTCCCGCAGGCATCGCCTTTCGCGGCGCTCAGCCTAGTGGAAATTGTACCTTACCATGGCGGGGAACTAGATTGTCCCCAAGACAACCAATGTGGATGTCTTACAACGTGGTATTTATTGTATCGACCATGGTGATGATGATAATGATGATGTGCTGAGTCGACCGCCGACCAAATGTAGCTGACGATCTCGCTACTATATTAGAAGTGCTCGCTGCGTAATAATGATCGTTGTCAAGCCACCGCTGGATGAAGACCTCCCCAACGCCTGGCTCGTCATTGGGATGAGCGGGGGTGGTGGCGGGGGTGACCATGCTGAACCATGATGGCCAGTGCCAATTAGTGAAGGGGTGGGGGGCAGGACCGGCTTAGATGTCACTCGCCTCTGAAAGTATCCCTGGCCGCGAATTAAACTCAGTTCAGCGTGCTTATCTAGCTACACGTAATGGTATCTTAATGCGAAACTCACTGACTGACGTCCACTCCTGTTGATCCTGTTGATCTGTGCCAGCCAGTGGCAGTGAGTACTGGACACTCGCAGTCGAGCCATGTAACATACACAGGGATATTATAAATCCGCTGCTGGATGAGGACCTCCCCACGCTCTGCGGGTCTATGGGGAGATCGGGTGTGGTTATTTAATGGGTAGGGGAAATTACAAACATTCATCGTTATTGCCAATTCGTGTTATCCGCTGTAAAGTGGATATTAAAGACAATTTTTCTCGCTTGAAGAAATAGGTAATTGTGTTTGAGTGTCAAAAATCAAATCCTCACTGTGCTCATCAACTTTTAATAAAGACATTTTTTATAATTGTTGCTCATGTGAGAGTTAATACATAGCCCGGGCTAATAACTATTTTCCAATTTCACATTTTATAAGAAATGTAATTGTATAAATTTAACACGTAGGCTTTCGCTACCAATATTATTATCCATAATTTATATAAATTGGCTATTCCTGGTAGAAGAGGGTGCATGACATACATTTTACTAACTTTATCTGACGCAAAAAAAAATTCTGCATAATTTAATTGCGTAAATATTGCATTAAACAATTGGGAATGTACGCTATTAGCATGATAGGGAAACAGCCCACTTAGATTCGCGTATATAATTCAAGGTGGACGTGCGTGAATTACAAACACGTACAAGCAGGAGAGCAAAGTGAACACGTACAAATGTACATAAACAACCCAACATCGAAAGAGAATGCAATTACCCATGCAACATAAATCATACAGCAAGACTCGCGTTTTAACACGTCAAATCAACAACGTATATAACATCCGACATACATTTGCAAAAGCTTTCCGACGAATGTCCCGCATCACTGAAGCAGAACGTATACACCTGCAGTGGTTTGGGAAACAACTTGCACGACTTGACTTTGATTTGTCACTTGAAGCGTTACGGTTAAACAGCCGCTGTGGTTTAGCACGCCACACGTTTGCGTCAACTGGCAGTGTAAGTTAATTCTATAGCATGATTTGTGCCCGTTCCAGACCAAGGTGACGTACTGCCCCGCGCTGTTCCAATACCCAGGGGAGCCAGACGCCTTGGGTGTAATGCCAGCCCGGCGCTCTCTCGTTGGCGGTGTCATCACGGTGCCGTGGGACAGACAGAGAGACCGGAGAGTTTCTGCAGCTCGTTCCCCCCCCCCACCTCTCTCGTGTGTATTATCGCTGCATCCGCATTATCGTTCGGCATGATGTCCGATGTTTCGCTCCGCGTGCCGGGAGCTCCTTCTGGAACTTAAACGAGTAGCTTCCTCGATTATACGGTATAGCAAATAAATAGCGTCGGCCTCCATCAGACACCATTAGCAACAGCTGGCAACCCCTATATAATCCTGAGAGAGAACGTGAGCTGATCTAATCAGTTCGGTGTCATGAGCTCGGAAGTTCCCCGAGTCGACTATTATCCCAACGGGATTTGCATCATATATCTGGAAAACATTACGACCCAGTGACTATTCAGTGAGCGTTATATTAAACGAAGCGGCAGCGCGTTTCGCCGCTTGTTGTCGATGTTCACAGATTCAGGAGAGTGGTCGCCCTGATTTAATATTGTGGACGCAATTGCCGTAAATATACGCGCCGTCGGCTTCACAGCGGACATGAAATACTCCTGTAGATAGGCCGTCGTGTGGTCCAAATTTGCCAATTTTGAAAATTTCCACCGCAAATTACTCAATTGGAGTATTCGCGGCAATCATCGCCCCCCCTCCTGTGAACATCCGGCAGGATCCTCCTGAAAAAGAGTCCATCGGTTTCCGAGGTAAACAAGCCTAATAAATAAATACCCAGACGCAAGCGTCGATTGCACTGCACCCACCCACACAAAGGGCCGCCCGCGATGATCGAGCACCTATTCTAGATTGAAAGCTTTCGTGACTGCTAGGATCCATACTCTTTGGTTCTATTGGGTAAAGTCACGTAGGTGAAAATAAAATAAAAAATCACGACGTTTCGGCCACAACACAAGGCGCTTTGTTTTCATCTCACACAGCTTAAATGTCGTGATCTGAGCGTGGCTTCTCTCACTCCAGCGCTTCCTCCAGACAGTCTCGTCCCTTCACCTGATGAAGGCCGCTTGTGTTGTGGCCGAAACGTCGTGATTTTTTGTTATTTTTTTTCACCTACGTGACTTTACCCAATAGAACCAAAGATCGAGCACCTGTTTAGGGCAGTGCGGCACGCAGATGATGATGATCAGTGTGGAGTGGACAAAATCCAGCACCCAAAGTCGCCTCGTCTCCCCTTTGCTGGTGTGTGTACACACACACCGATAGCATATGCAAGTCTCAGTAAACCCAGGCGGAGGCTGAGTCGGTGTATGCTCGAATACATTTTAACCGAACCGAGGTGACCGGGATTAAACCCCTTGGTCCGCCTTGCGTTACTAAAAATATGACATTTTTTTATTTTACCATGTAAGGCCCACTGAGCTATATAGCTATTTTTCAGAAGCGACTTGACCACGGAGAGAACATGCAAACTCCAAATATACAACTCACACCTTTCTGAATACCAGGCGAGGTAGTTAACATCTCGCCACCGTGGCGTGCTATCCCAGTCACCTCGGTGTTACGTTTTATCACGTTTGGAGAACATTTGTACATAAGTAAACATTGTACCGCAATTGGAAGCAACACAATTTATTTGTACGTATCTGTCACAAAGTTAAAACGTCGTTTAAATTAGACATATACCTCACATTTTAGTGCCCTACAGAAATATGTATAACGAATTGAAATGTTCAACTCTAACTGTCCGTGTAATGTGATATATTTATATATGTTTGTGATCCCAAAACTTCCCTTGTACTGCATTGCTTTCTTTACTTTTTGGAATAACGTAAGGATAGCATAATTTTCGCAGGATCATTTATCTTGAATGGAGGTCTAAAGTTAATTCCAATAATTGTGGATTGAAACACGCTATGTGCAGTCGAATATATATGTGCCAAGTATTGCTTTGCGGCAGTTTGATTAGGAGATTCAACTGAAAGTCGCATCATCAATGACATGTGTTTTAGTCATCGTGTGTATTCATACATACTTGACTATCACACACGGCGCAGGTATCGCCCATATAAATTTTGTGTCTGGATCAAAATAACAGATGCCTCACACGAACGTTTTCAATTGTGCTGCATCAAATAATACTTGGCAGCTTATGCGCCAATGGAAAAAAAAACAATCGCAGCCACAGTACCACAATGAATTCAGTGATAAAACAAGCATGGGACGGTAGATGTGTCGATTGGCGCATTAAGCTCGTGGTGGAAATCCACATACCTATGGTGGTGGAAGTCTCCTTAAAAGACAATGAATTTAGACCTCCCATTAAGGGGCTGTCGTTGAGGATATATAGATACCAGGTGGCATGTAGTTTTCGTATGAGTAGGCTATTCTGGATGACATTCCCATATGCGTAGGAATAAGACCGCGCAATACTGAATACCAAGGCGCCCCTGTAGCCTGTTGTCAATCCACTGCTGGATTAAACCTCCACACGCCTTTACAGCAGGAGGGTGGGGTGGTGTTGGGGGGGGGGGGTGTTGACCATACTTAACCATGCTGGTCAGTGCGGGTTATGCAAATTATTTAATAGTCAACGTTTCAGGCAATGGCCCTTTTAAATAACACTTGAAAAAGGGTCGTTTCTTAAAACGTCAATTATATATTTTATATAACATGTTCTTTAAGGCAGTGTTATTGACGGATGTGTTGTTTTCTGTTACCTGTGCTTGTGCACCACGTCAATCGCTAAGTACAGTACTCATATTAATTAATCTACCATGTATAATATAAATTTTGATTTAAAGCTTACGTGACTGCAGTAATTCATATTCTTAGCTCTTTCGGTAAAGTCACGTTGAAGGGAAACAATAAAATAATAATATATATAAAATAATAAAAATTCTCACGACGTTTCGACCATAACACAAACGGTCGTCATCAGGTGTTTTATATATATTTTATTATTTTATTGTTTCCCTTCAACGTGACTTTACCGAAAGAGCTAAGAATATGTATAATATAGTCGCTAATTTGCCGCATTTAATGGTTGCTATATTCAGTGAGGGAAAAAAGTATTTGATACCCTGCTGATTTTGTACGTTGGCCCACTGACAAAGAAATGATCAGTCTATAATTTTAATGGTAGGTTCATTTGAACAGTGAGAGACAGAATAACAACAACAAAAATTCAGAAAAACGCACGTCAAAAATGTTAAAAATTTATTTGCATTTTAATGAGGGAAAAAGGTATTTGATCCCCTCTCAATCAGAAAGATTTCTGGCTCCCAGGTGTCTTTTATACAGGTAACGAGCTGAGATTAGGACCATACTCTTAAAGGGAGTGCTCCTAATCTCAGTGTTACCTGTATGAAAGGCACCTGTCCACAGAAGCAATCAATCAATCAGATTCCAAACTCTCCACCATGGCCAAGACCACAGAGCTATCCAAGGATGTCAGGGACAAGATTGTAGACCTACACAAGGCTGGAATAGGCTACAAGACCATTGCAAAGCAGCTTGGTGAGCAGGTGACAACAGTTGGTGCGATTATTCGCGAATGGAAGAAACACAAAAGAACTGTCAATCTCCCTCGGCCTGGGGCTCCATGCAAGATCTCACCTTGTGGAGTTGCAATGATCATGAGAACGGTGAGGAATCAGCCCAGAACTACACGGGAGGATCTTGTCAATGATCTCAAGGCAGCTGGGACCATAGTCACCAAGAAAACAATTGGTAACACACTACGCCGTGAAGGACTGAAATCCTGCAGCAACCACAAGATCCCCCTGCTCAAGAAAGCACATATACATGCCCGTCTGAAGTTTGCCAATGAACATCTGAATGATTCAGAGGACAACTGGGTGAAAGTATTGTGGTCAGATGAGACCAAAATGGAGCTCTTTGGCATCAACTCAACTCACCGTGTTTGGAGGAGGAATGCTGCCTATGACCGCAAGAACACCATCTCCACCGTCAAACATGGAGGTGGAAACATTATGCTTTGGGGGTGTTTTGCTGCTAAGGGGACAGGACAACTTCACCGCATCAAAGGGACGATGGACGGGGCCATGCACCGTCAAATCTTAGGTGAGAACCTCCTTCCCTCAGCCAGGGCATTGAAAATGGGTCGTGGATGGGTATTCCAGCATGACAATGACCCAAAACACAAGGCCAAGGAAACAAAGGAGTGGCTCAAGAAGAAGCACATTAAGGTTCTGGAGTGGCCTAGCCAGTCTCCAGACCTTAATCCCATAGAAAATCTGTGGAGGGAGCTGAAGGTTCGAGTTGCCAAATGTCAGCCTCGAAACCTTAATGACTTGGAGAATATCTGCAAAGAGGAGTGGGACAAAATCCCTCCTGAGATGTGTGCAAACCTGGTGGCCAACTACAAGAAACGTCTGACCTCTGTGATTGCTAACAAGGGTTTTGCCACCAAGTACTAAATCATGTTTTGCAGAGGGGTCCAATACTTATTTCCCTCATTAAAATCCAAATCAATTTATAACATTTTTGACATGCGTTTTTCTGGATTTTGTTGTTGTTATTCTGTCTCTCACTGTTCAAATAAACCTACCATTAAAATTATAGACTGATCATTTCTTTGTCAGTGGGCAAACGTACAAAATCAGCAGGGGATCAAATTCTTTTTTCCCTCACTGTAGGTTAAATCAAGGTTCATTCGGGTGTCTAATGACCATAACAATACGGTTGGCAGCAATGCTTACAATTTAATAATGGATGCTCAAGCATGATCGCAAATGCTTTGTAACAGATGAAGACAGACGTCTTTTGGTGCATACATATTCGAACATCGATCAGTCCCGTAGACTGTCAGGTGGTCGCTGTAAAGACAGTCAGCATTATTTGTGACTGCGTGGTGAATGTAGTTTTGCATAAATACAAATATACATGCAAACATATGGATGCACGTATTTTGTTGAATATTATTTGATAGCTATGGTGGAGCAGTAACGTGATGGGACAGTGGGTCGTGCACTGCGCCATAAATCCGACCGGCTAAGTTACAATCTGGTCCACGGTTAACATCAGTAGCAAGTGATATCCGAACCGTTTTCACACATTCCCCGCCCACTTATCTACTCTACCCCCAACCACCTCACCAACTCGCCGGCGTAGTGAAGTATGGTAAAACAACAACCTAACATTGGATTGTCAAAGGGCTGTAAATATGATATAAATATGCGCGGCATGACACACGCATCAACGCACACGCACCGCGCATAGCGTGGCGAATTGGTCATGGATTACACGATGTAACACAATTCTTGTTCCTGGGTACGAAGGGTTATTTTTTAATTGTTTACGCCTAAAAAGTATAGAAAATGGCTATTATTCCCCACAAACTTTGCTTTTGTGACCAGGATTTTACGTGAAGGAATGTCACAAATGCACACTTTTCTCATTAGAAATAGGTAAATTTCAAAATATCACTGTCCTGGTCACAAAAGAAAAGTTTGTGGGGTATAATAGCCATTTTCTGTACTGTTGAGGCATAAGCGATTAGGAAAAAACACTTACTACCCAGGAACAAAACAAATAATTGCGTCACACAGTGTTATTAATGGAGTGGATTCTTAGCTTTGCTTTTGTGTCCTGGTCACAAAAGCAAAGTTTGTGGGGAATAATAGCCATTTTCTGGACTTTTGAGGCATAAGCAATAATGAAATAACACGACCCAGGAACTAAATTTTGTTGTTTTTGTTTACACTTATTACAGTGTCGAACGAATAAAGAACATCCCTTTGGTCAATGCAATACTGGACATCTGTGAAAAAAAGAGCTTTAAAAGCTCGTCGGATTCCTCAAGTATACATAAATATTCAGATTCTGATTTGTAGCTAATTAATTACCGAAATAATTACAACACGCAACGAGCCATTATGGCCATTACTAATAGCGGGAGATCAAGACTTTTAATGGCATAGTTAAGGTCTACGGTTGTGTCCAAACCGCCCTCACGCTATAACTACTTTGTGGGAAAGTCAACATTGGTCGCACTGTGGATAGTCTGGCCCCTGTCATGGCAATGTCGGCTTCCACCACTGGCTCAGGGGCGTCAAAGAAGTTAAAGTGTCGCCCCAAAGGCTTGTTTGAGCAGGGAGAATTCTGGATTGATTAAAAAAAAACCTTACAGAATATCCTGGTCTCGCATTTGTTTTTAGCGCGGAACATATATGTGCAATGTGTTCGAAAATGCACGTGCAAAATTCTTGGCCATTGCCTACTTTATTTATGTGAAGGCCCATACGGCCAGTAGATTTGAAAAACTACGTTACATGAGAGTTTACTCATTTCATTATGTATGTGCGCTAAGTACTATATCTATCCTTGTTCTGTATTTATATAGCAAATACGTGTTTGTATATATACTTTATATGTAACATATACAGTATGTGGTTAACATACATGTGTTTTATATGAATGTATGAATGTATGTGCTTTGCATATACTGTCCTGTTTTATTTTATGGATATACACAATGATTGGTTTAAAGGGTTTGAAAACGGGATATAACAAAAAAAACACAATTTATCCTCAGTAATTTTAAAATATATTTGCACCCTCATTATTCAATTGCGGTACACAGCATATATTTTTAGCATGTTTGCTTCAACACTGCGAAGCACTACCGAGATGCCTTCTGGGTCAAGAACAGAACAGTGCCCAATTATCAGTGTTCTGGAATATTTACCACCATCATATATAACACGACTCACACATGCTCAAGTTAACTCATGAAAGTTTACCGGTTTGTTTATTTGTTTGATGCTGCTGCTGCATAATCAAATCATTCGATCTTAATTGTGGCCCACCTTGATTGTCACAAGTGGAATACCTGTAAATATTCAGTGATTGATGCAGAGTACCTGTAACATTACAGGCTTTTATTGAAAAAAATGGAAGACATACTATAACCATTTGGGGCACCCAATTCCAAATAAGTTTCAGTGTCTCTTACACCTTCCGACAGGCATGCACAAGGGTACGCATCACGCATTGTTAGTGAGCGGCAGTCTGAATGTCTCCTTTGCTCTAGCAAGTGAGAGGTAGTTCTGGGACATTGGTGGAAATTCTACATTTTATGGGTAGAAGGAGCAGTGATGCAGTGATTTGCACACTGCACTATGAAACTAGCGACGTAAGTCCGATTGCTGGTCACGCACGGCTCACGTCCATGCCGAGAGATTATTAGAACTGGTCCTGGTTGCACCCCACCCCACCCACCAAAGAAAACAAAGACAAAGATCCCGCGTATAACCTTAACAGACTGTAGGAGCAAGTGCTGTTAGCGTGAACCTATGACGATCAACACGGCACACGAAGGGGGTGGGTGGCCAGCACCACGCCCAGTCACCTTTGCCTCCCTAGTGGCGATGATTACACACCACACCAGGCACTGATTTGAGGCTGAGTTGACCTGGGGGAGGTCCAGGCCGGTTCAAAATGTTGGCCGTGAGCAGGTATCGAACTCGTGTAAGCCGGATTTGTAGCGCAGCGCGCTAACCCCCCCCCCCCCCTTTCACCAATACGTACCGACCAGCGTGGCAGTGAATAGTCAACCAACCCCTTTTATTGACAAGTCGTGGGAAAGCCTTCATCCAGCGGTAAATGGATCAAGGATGCCAATTATGAAACAATTGCAAGAAATGGCAGCAGGATGTAGTAGCAGGCCACCAGTCATCCACAGGGTTAATCGACATTGAATTCTTCTTTTAGTGCTACTAAATTTACTGCTTAGTGTTTTATATATCAAATAGCAATTGCATTGGGCAAATTCAGTGTACATATTGATATGATACTGCTGTTAACATTTATCTTGAAACTCGGCAAGTCATTCCTGGGTTTAAAAAATGCAACGAAAAAGATGACAAAAATTCGACTCATTGTGACCCCCCAAATTTGGACAATTAATTAAATAGGGCTTCCAAATCCCTCAAATTAGAACGCTTCTATATAAAGTTTCTTGAGACTCAGTGAGGCTTGCCTGGTTAAGCAGAAAATGTATCGAATACATATATATACAGTGTATTGAGGTCGCCCGAGCTCATCGTCTTATTGGGGTTGATAAATCATAACTATCTCTGTGGAGAAAGTCAAGATTTGTTTCTGTATGAATAGAAAAATCCCCATCAAACGAAAAAACATTCCACCACTGTCTCAGGACTATCAACAGAAGTGAGCATTGCCCAAGGGTCCCAAGGTGCAAATATCATATTTTTCAAAGGGTCCTTGATAATACACTACGTAGATATCAGGATATATACATGTATACAGGTCAGAGATGACCGCTGCAGTGGAATACATAATACACGATCACCGCTTCCTAACCAACTTCTCTGTTACATGTGTGCATTTTAAGAGAACGGCTGCCTCCTGTCGCTGCTCACGGAACAGAGTGTTCACAGCCAACAGCAGCAGCAGCCATGAGCCTCATGCCAGGCAGCCCTGAGCAAGTGCAGGTGCGAGGAGTGCCTGGCGAGAGGCTGGCAGAGCCCGGGGTCAGAGGATCTGCACCTCGGCCGCCCATCGAGGCTGCCGGCTTCGGGGAACCCCCAGGGACAGACGCGTGGGACTCGGAGCCAGGCCATGGGGACATGCATCCCAGCAGGTACTCTGCTCTGTTCTCGACAACCCCGCACCCTGTGCAGTCGTGTTGAGTTCCAGATATGTATGCAGGGCTTAATTTCAGCTGGTTCTGCCCGGGTCTGCAATCCGTATAATATTCCTGTACTCGGCACACCAAATCTGATATACCTCTCACTGTGGCTTTGGCTACTATAGTCATATACATTATTCCCTCGTTATTCACGAACTTGGATATTTTGGCTATCGGCGAATCGCATCTGGAACTATACACGACTGCATCGAAAGAAATCAAGAAAGTGATGAGATAAAGTGATGAGAGAGAATGTGGTATGAGAAAGTGATGAGAGATAAAGTAATGAGATAGAGATGTTTCATGATAATTTGCATGTATTTAATAGCTTATTTATGTATTTAAGGTAATTCATTAAACAAATAGGTATTCATAGACCAACATCATTATCCGAGAAATCTGCTATTCACCAGTATCTCTCGCAAATGAGGCAATACAGTCGCCAGCGACCTGGGAAATATTCGGTGAGAAATGAAGGTCAGATATTTTACATACATATTCAGCGGAGTGGCACTGTGATTAGAGCACTCAAATCACAATCAGATCGAGGATCTACTCAGTCATCATCCCTGTGTTGGGATGACAAAATGAGTGTACACTTTTGCCGTATAGGAATGTGTCATTTCCAGCACTGGCTTAGGGCCACCAACAGACGACAAGCGTCATTCCATTCCATGAATATTTGGGCACATAAATGCAACACGATATTGAAATGCATTTTAGAATGTTATGTTTGTGTTGTAAAGGGTAGCAATTATACTTTTTGGTTTAATGGCCCGCATGGTAAAACACATCCGCCTGTGTGTAAATGAGCAGGTGCGCCTTTTTTTTCATTCTAGATTGAACATATATTTGGTGTTTTTGTAGTTTCTGAAATGTTCGGTGCAGTGTAGGACGAATGCCAAGCTGTGCGGTCTAATATTACTGCCTGAATAAACCGCGTTACTGCAGGTGCCGTCCAGATCCTTCACCGTTAGGGCACAGTCGCTCACAGTGGCAATGGCTCGTAGCTGTTTCCTTGAGATTAATAAAAAAAACGCAAACCAAACGATTAAATTATTTTATGAAGGTTTCTTTGTAACAAAAGCCTGCATTTGAACTTTTAGGCAGTGTTTTTGCGCGGTTTTATAAGTACCGTGTAAGCACTAATGTGTATTTATTTTACATATGTAGAGAGTCACTTTGGAGACACTATTTAGGAGGCAACAACGTTTATTCTGCACTACATAACACCGTTACACACGGGACTACCATGCACATAACTCTTACACTCGTTACACACGGACTATAATACGCCTATCTCTTGCGTACACGGGGTAACTATAACCGGGTCAGAACAGCCAACGTGCTGTCTGACCCACGACGTCGGAAGGACCCAGTTCAACCGGCAAACACAGCCGTGGCCTCCTGCTAGGTGGTGTCGGAATAAATAGGATGACCGGGGCTGTCATTTAAACCGCACAGTTTTGGAATGGTTCCCGTCGCCTGGCCCCCAGGCAGGATAAGGGTGGGGACCCCAGGGATGACTTGAAGTTGGCCTAACGGGCGCGACCCCTCCTGGACAGAAGATGGGGGAGGAGGAGAAGCGGATGTTGGCCGCTCCCTCCTCTTTGGAAGGCCTTCCAACGGCAAAACGGGTGGCTCTATGGTTGTCAAGTGCTGGATCCCTGTGGGCGGAGGAACAGAAATCCGCTGAGGCACAACCTCGGTTGTCGCACGCCCGGGCTCGTCGGGCACATCAGACACCCGGCCATGGGGTAGTGGGGATAAAACATCATGGCAAGGCGGAAAATACGGTTTCAGCCGTGACGGGTGCACATACCAACGTCTGCGACCGACTTGGATCCGAACGCATTAGAGCCTCTTTACCTCTATCACCTCGACCGGGCCCTGCCATGGTCTGTGTAACTTAGGGGACGTGCCCAAGGGGACCTGGGTTTAGTGCAACCGTGCCCTCTCCCCAACGTTCCACGGCTTCCCTGACTCCCGAAGCCCTGCCAGTATTTCGTTCAACGCTTACCATTTAGCCGAATTCAGACAGGATGCCTCCCACGCTTCAGTCAAGCGTCTAAGCGTGAGGTGCATGAGTCTTGGCACAGCGATCTTTTTAGCACTTAACTCAGTATTCAACTGGGCTTCCATGGGGAGATCACACTCTCTCCCATACATCAAAAAGAACGGGGAGAACGCGGTAGAGGCGTGAGGGGCCATTCTATAGGCCGCGAGGATGGGCGAAGTCCGAATTTGTCTTAGTGCCCAATAAGTTGCATACTTCCTTTAACAACTTGGAAGAAAAATTTCGGCCTTGGTCCATAAGGAGATGTTCCGGGGCCCCCTTGTCTAACACATACCCATTAATGAAAGCATCAGTGATAGCTGCAGCCGATTGATCCTGCAGGGGCCATACAACAGCCCACCGTGACAGGTATTCTACTCCCACGAGCAGAAATATATTTCCCCTCGGCGTGGTGGGAAACGGCCCGAAGATGTCAAGAGCATCACGGGACCTCCTTTGCCAGTTCCAAAATATGAGAATAGTTTTTTTCCCTTTTTTCTGGCAACAAACAGGTGTTAAGATGTTACAACACCAAACTGAAACCTTTTACAAGGAATCACGTCTGCATTAACCACAATACTTGTGGTCAGAATGCAAATAAAAAAAAACATACTCTTATAATATATGCAATGTCTTTGAAACTGATTGGTCCACACCAGAGACGGCTTTCTTTTGAACCGAGTCTAAAAACGGTGTTGGACGTCCTCTGGTCCAGTTTGGTGTTGTAACATCTTAACACCTGTTTGTTGCCAGAAAAAAGGAAAAAAACCTATTCTCATTCGATGTCAAGAGCAACAAGCTCGTTTATGCATGACACCCCAAATACACTGCAACGGTGGTCAGGCAAGCCTCCGTGGGAGGTTTTCGAAGCGCGCACTCCACACATCCCTGAAGAATGTTGTGGACGTCTTCAGGCATCCCGGGCCGAAAGAAGTCAGGCTCGAAGGAAGACAATTGTCTTCTGCACACCAAGGTGCATTAGCCGCACATGGGCAGCTCTTACAACTTTACCCCGCAGGGCAGTCGGCACAACGATGCAGTGGCGCCGCAACTTCTGCATCCCACCTCATAAGCAGCCCATCTCGGATGACCCCTGGGGACATACCCCCTGGACCCTTCCTGCTGCTTGCTGTACCGACGCGGCAATGTATTTTTAAAAGGGGAGGCGTCCTCAACCTGGAGGCGCACCAGCTCGTCAAGCACCAGACCGATGGGATTGTCGCATGCGACCGTCACTACGGGCGGTGAAGCGTCCACAGACGATACCATGGCACAAGGCACTCCATCACCGGTTTACAACGCCCGGCCCCAGTCAAACACGCACACTGGCCCTTCGGCGGCAACTGCGACAAAGCCTCAGTAAAAAATATATATATTTAGAACTAATGAAAACCAGTCACAAAAATAGAGCAACCACACTGATTATGACATGAAAAAATTACCAAGACAAATCCAAGGAGAGACAGGCAAAGTTATTCACAGTGACATTGGAAGATTTTTTACTTAAAATTCGTTTGGCGAAACACTGAAACATTATTGATGAAGAAAATATCGACTGTCTCGGATTTGCTGACGGCATAGTCATTATAATGGTCAAATGGGACTGAAGAATTGTTAGAGGAAATAAATAAAGAAGGCCGCGAAGTTGGACTCAAGATAAATGAGTAAAGCAAAAATCACGTAAAACACGTTCACGAAACAGATCTATATGGTGGAGGATAAAGGAAAAAATATTATAAATATGCCCCCTTTATTCCCATCATGTAAAAATGTCTGTATATTTTGTATAGCATCTTGATATGCTCTTACATTTAGGTGCTGTATAAAGCCATGTTCTATTATAATTGTTTGTAGTTAAAAGAGTTCCATGAGTGGTATTTTTTTTAAGTGGTACTTGTTTTTTTAGTCCAAAACCTGAATGATGTTTCAGAAAAGCAGAGAGTTCTTCCGGGAATTGCTTTTGGCCCTCATCATGATCTTTTGAAACATGACAACTTGGCTCAAGGATTTTACAAGAGGCAATCCCCTCTACAATTCGTAATTGAGTGCCGTCACTGATTTCTTGGAACCAAACGAATGCGTTAATTTTTCGAGCAACATTTTTTAGTACTGTTTCTCAATGCTGTTTACTAAACTTTTAGACACATATATGGTTTAAATGTAAATATAGAAATCATATTATGATCACTAAATAAGCATTCACATAAAGACAGTGTGTTTTCTCGTTCAAACAAGCATGGGGTGATTCTCATCTCTGTTTGCGGGTGCTAATCTCGCCATAGGACAGCAACTGTTGACTTACTGCAAAATATTTATTATTGTATTGACCCCGGAGGAATGATGGGCTAAGTCGTCGACTTAGGATGTGAACTTGCAACTTTATCATTGTAAAATTATGACTCTGCCAACATCGGCACCTGACCAACCACAGTAACAGTGTTGACACAATGTATTATGCATACTGTCACAGCCATCAGGATTAATGTGGTGTTCTTGTAATAATCCCAAACCCATGTCTGATGTATGTATATATGTTGAACTTCTTTCACAGCGGATGTATTCAAACGTGCTCATCGGAGGTGCAACGTTGTCTGTTTCACTGATACTTTAACCCCATGCAGAATGTGGTGTCTATTTAACTGCATGCCTGATCCCAGGTTTAAACGTGCCATGTGTCTCACCTTGCTGGTGCCCCCGCGTAGCCGGAGGTCAGGAGCCCTGCGGGTTCGCCACAAGCGGCAGGCCCTGCAGGACATGGCTCGGCCCCTCAAGCACTGGCTCTACAAGCACCGCCACAACCCCTACCCCACCAAGACGGAGAAGATCTTACTGGCGCTGGGCTCGCACATGACTCTCGTGCAGGTGAGCACGAAAAATCTCCCCTGAAATAGGGCTCAGGCAATGCACGATTGAATTATGGCACGGTTGGGTAGCCGACCTGTAAGGGCAAAACCCAACCGAGCCAGTTTGCACGGAGAGCAGGGCATCACGACCAACACATGTCGTATGCTGTGAAGTAGACTTCAAAGAAGACACTGTTGGCAACCTTGAAAGGAGATGCTGAGTGTCTAATGGTATAATAACCCAAATGTGAAAGCACTGTACCCAAATTATAATGTATAACTATACACTTGTAGTGACTAATTCGGAGACGATAAGACTTGGAGGCAGATCTTTATTAACAAGCACTATCGGGGTTAACACATGTTTAGTCCGTCTATTATTGGCGACGCTACTCAGCCAGGACAGTTGGTAGGCTGCCTGACTAGTGGTGCCCCGAGATGGTAAAGATGGAGACGACGACTAGAAGAATGGTGAAGACGACGAGAATGGTGAAGATGACGAGAAGAACGGTGACGAAGGACTTGAGCAGCACGACGGGGATCTCACTCCAACAACAGCCCCGAGGTCCCCCAAAGGGGCCCCTCTTATACTCTCAGCCTGGCCTCGCTCCGCCCCGGCCACGCCCCCTTTCTGGAACCTACCAGCGGGTTCCTGGTGGGCCCCTTCTGTGACCTTTCCCCTAGATCCCCCTCTCGTGTATATCCTGGCCTGCTGACGTCAGGGCTGCCATACGCCGCAGATCCCCTTTTCTGCCAGCAGCCAGTGCTTTGAGACTGCACACTTCTTGAGGTTTTTTTTGTATTGAAAAATATATCATTCCTACGTGTTCTCAATATATTCTGGCATTGTGGTTCCAAAATCCATTTACAAACAGAAGGTTGTGAGTTCAAATCTGAGTCGGTGGTCGACTCAGCCCATTATCACCTCCAGCACCGATTAATAAGCACTGCGTTATGGAAATTGAAAAAGTGGTCACAGTATGGAAATACTGTCCCCCACTGTGGGATTGAGGAATTTGCAAAACATGTTTCAGTTCCGCTCATTAAGATGAACACCACCAGATACTCGTTTGAGTATAAAAACACTGACCTTGAGCTGATATGGTGTCAAACTAGATTCGAAGCTTTCCTGACTGCAGGAATGACTCTTTGGTTTTTTTGGTCAAGTCACGTAGAAATAAATTAAAGCACGAACCTGCGAGGCTGTCGATGCATCTGCAGTGCCTGCCGTTCTGGGAGGCTGTCTCTGTCCGGCTGACCTGGCCCGGCTTGGGGTACCTGGCGGAACGGCAGCACTTGGACCCACACCTGCCCGGGATCGTGAACTAAGGGAGATCAAGGGCCACAGGACAAATCAAAAGGAGCATTGTCCAACATTTTACCATATTATGTTATATATTACAAGGAAGTGTATATGACGAACGTTTTTATCATTGTTTGTGCACCAGTGCCAATGGAGTTCCATAATTTACATTACAGACCACAGGTTAATGATGAATGACATCTTAAACTAAAATGCAATTCAAAAAATAAAACTGAAGGATACTCCATAAACGTCAATACAAAGTAGATTCGAAGCTTTCGTGACTGCAGGAATTACTCTTTGACTGTTTTGGTAAAGTCACGTACAAATACATTTAATTAAATAATAATAGAATACGACGTTTCGATTTCAACACAAGTAACCATCATCAAGTACAAATGAATGAGAAAACAAACATAGTAAACTTGGAAATGTAATGCAATACAACACAGAGAGTCGGCCAACACAACAGTCAACACCCCACCTGGTTGATTACGTTCCTTCAAAGATTGCTAAATTTGAGAGACAAAACATAGACACACAGACAGACACACAAGCAGAGAGAGACTCACACAGAGACAAACAGAGAGAGACACACACATAGGCACACAGAAAGACAACGTCTCTGTGTCGAGGCCTCCCCTCTTTAAAGTCTCGACACAGGCCCTCTTCATGCTCCGTACCACAAGTGGTGTTACTTAATGTTTGACATTGAAGAAGAGTTTGACTTTAAGCTGCATTCATATTACCATTATGTAGTGTGTGTTACCGTGGTTTTCATGCTGTTAATTTTTGCCACGTATTAAAAGTTACGTACATTTTATATTTCATGATTGCATCCGTATTTTTGTTTCTTTCAAATTATGCCTTTTCAAAAGGTTTAAAGTAACCACTTAATTTTGCAATATAGACCGTGACCACCACACACAGTGGCGTGCAATTATAAATGATGCTACGGGATGGATAATGTTGATATTTCAGCAAAGGTCTATGTGGTGGTTTAATTTTATTAATATTCTTCACGCTCACAACTAGGTACATGCGAATGAACGTGGATCAGAATTCCCAAACAATGTTGCTGTAAAGTTGATGTTAAAGGCCATTTGGCACCATCAAAGTTCATGGCTTTCATATCAACTGTTGTTAACCAATATTAACAAATCCCGGGTGACTTCAGTGACCTGGGTCTTTCTCACAAAATGAACCGTGGGCCTCATTGACTCCCAATGATTGTCACCGTGATTATTGAATCATAATTTTTCATCTTACTTAACTAACTACATAATTGTGCCATATACATTCCTTTGCTCAGAGCCACCTACCTGTGAAGATGAGCACCCGAACCCATTGGCCTTTTGAGCAGGGAGGCGACACTCTTCTCACTTCCCTTTTGACATCGATTTTTTTGCCACAGTTCATCGGCCATCCCAGGGTGGCATTAGGCTGGCTGACGCAAGGCACTCTTCCCTGTGTGCATACAGGTGTCCAACTGGTTCGCGAATGCACGGCGCCGCCTCAAGAACACGGTGCGGCAGCCGGAGCTGAGCTGGGCCATGCGAATCAAACTCTACAACCAGTACGTGCAGGGCAATGCCGAGCGTCTCAGCGTGTGCAGCGGCGATAGCTGCTGCGCTGAAGGTAAGGGACACGTGTACACCAGCAGCAACAACAACAATAACAACAGCCGCCATTCCCCACTAAGTGGCGGTGTTGTCACCACGGCACCTGTGCCAGGCCAGGTGCACTTTGCATATGTGTAGTGGCATAGAATAATAGTAATGTAGCAGCATAGCGCTGGCTGCTGGCAGGGAAGGGGATCTGCAGCTTTGGCAGCCCTGACGTCAGCAGGCCAGGTGATACACCAGAGGAGGATCTAGGGGAAAGGTCACAGAAGGGGCACACCAAGAACCCGCTGGTAGGTTCTAGAAAGGGGGCGTGGCCGGGGGCGGAGCCAGGCCACGCTGACAGTATAAGAAGGGCTCCTGTCGGCGACCTCGGGGCTGTCGTATGGAATGGGATCCCCGTCATGCTGCTGAAGTCTTCACCGTCCTTCTTGTCGTCGTCTCCGTCTTCACCATCTCGGGGCGCCACCAGTCAGGCAACTGTCTTGACTGAGTAATGTCGCTTACCCTAGACGGATTTATTATAAAAGTGTTAACCCCGATGGTGCTTGTTAATAAAAAAAAGTGCCTCCAACTCTTAGTGTCTCCGAATTAGTCACTACATATATACAGGCATTTGCACCTCGTGGACACACGCATTTTCAGATACTGGCACACACACTGAAATCAGACAGAGATCCCCTGTATAGCCGTACCAGATTGTTGGGGCAAGCGTGTTAGCGAGCACCTATGAAGGCCGGCACGGCACATGAGGGGGTGGGCTGCCAGCACCACGCCCGGCCGCCTTTGTCTCCCCAATGGCGATGTTTATGCACCAGGTACTTATTTAAGGCTTAGTCAACCTAGAGGAGGCCCAGGACCGATTCATATAATCGTCACTGCTATTGGCCATGTGCGGGAATTGAACTCGGGTCGCCGGATTCATAGTGAAGCGTGCTAACCGCTACACTACCGCTGCACGTCCACACACAAATGCATATGCACATACGGAGCATATCTATATTTGACACATTTATGCACAGTAAACATAGCGTCTGTCCCCAAGTAGGGTTTGGCCCCACCATGGGAATGTAGAATTTCCACGTTTGGCTCAATGAAGCACCACACGAGCTCATTCGAGCATGAAGACACTCTGAATAGCTGTTGTGAGCCACACATCACAGCCCCTACCCCCCTCTTGCGCCCACACCTTTGAGCCACAATAGCATGCTCATTTCGACGGACAGCGGATTTTAGCTAGCCATCGAACAAAGACGGGCACCGCGTCGCACGCTTTCAGATTCGCTTCTGCAGCCGTCTGGAACGCTCTTCATTCCAATATTAGGAAGACACCACAGCTATGCACTTCTAAATGATCTAGATTGACAACTCACTTGTCTACAACTGCTTTTTGTGTTTAGTTTTTTGTTCCTTTTCCCCCCGCACCTCCGAATAGCATGGTGCAAAAAGAAGTTCAACACACGTGCACACAGACACACGTGACAACGCGTGTGTGTGTTGTCACAGAGGGCGAGGCTTTGCTGCTGAAGGAGGCGGCCGACGAAGACCGGGGCCGGGAGGCGGCGTGCGGCGTCCGCGACTGCGACGGGCCGGGCGCCGTCGACTCGAGCCTCACGGTGGAGAACGTGAGTCGCCGGGGCCACGACTGCTCGCCGCCACACCAGTACAAGAAGAGCCTGCTGCGACGTTACCTGCGCGACTCCTGCAAGCACGTGCTGGCCGGGCGAGCGGGGCCAGCCGGACCACCGGGCGCCCAGGGACCGGTTGCGAGGGGCGGCAGCGGGCACGCGGCGTCCCTGGGCTCGGCCTGCTACGAGGACGGCTCCATCTCGCCCGTGTCCAGCGAGTCCGACAGGAGGCCCTCGCTGCTTCTCCCCGTGCACGGTACTGGGCGTCTGCGAAAATAGAGCTTCGTAGCTCATGGGATTTCTTCAGGATGAATAACGATTCCGTACGAAGTGTTGCGAGTGAGCGGCTGCGTCCTCCTCTCCTGGCAGCAGCAGCAGCAGTTTGTTATCACTCACGTATGGCGGTACTTATTTGATGCAGGGGAGCGTAAAGGGTTAAACAATGTGGGTTTCTCAGTACAATTGTTTTGCATTGAACCAGACATGGTTGTCTGATGATTAATTGTACTTTGAAACTTCTTCCAGGCATTTCAAAATTACGGGGCCAAGTTCCATCCAGGTAAGCGTTACATTTTAATACACATCATTGTAGGGTGTTCAATCAAACGACATTTCATTTTCCTGTGATTCAGTCAGTTATTGCTGTCTGGGTATGTGACATCACTTAATGGGGGATATTTGTGACTTGTTCTCTCGGCAGTTATTGATCCTATTTTTCATTCAAATAAACTTGATACATTTGGGATTTTTTTTTCCCTGGTGGTTTTAATTTTTTGATTGTCCATCAACTGCAAACTGTAAATTGTAGATCGGCAGACGAATAGCACTGTGGCAATGTGCTGAACTCACATTCAGAAAGCTGAGTCTGAGGTTATACAATTGTGGGAAGTCAACAGTGGTCATATTTCGTATAGATTACCCCTACCCACACGATACTGAACTTTAACTGCTATTCTCGGGCCACTTAAAGAGATGAGCACTGCCCCGCCACACGTTGAGCAAAGCAGGCACTTTCGATTCTGAGATGCGAAACCGTAGAATCACATTGACAACTCACGGTGATGTTGTTTGTGTGGTCACCCAGTGTGCAGGGAGCCAAGGAGCTGACCTACTGGAAGGAGCTTCACGCCGCCATGGCTCTTACCAACCTGGGCACCGCTCACAGCCAGGAGTTGGCTGGTGCGAGGGCCCTGTGGATGAAGCCATCGCCGGCCGTCACTGCCTCGACCGCCCTGCAGCTCCGAGAAATGAAGCTCGGGCTCTAGGGATGAGTGTTTATGGGGATGACACGAGAAAAAGCGTGCTCTCCCCCGCCCGCTGCTGCTGCGACTCCCGCAGGGGCCAGGATCGTTACCCAGTGCTTGAACACACCGAGGAGAAAACCCTCGCGGATGGTGGTGACAGTCACAAAAAGGACAAGTGCGTTGTGGAGATGAATTGCTTCGGCGCAGACTTGTGTACAGTGTTTGTTTGTTAGCTGTGCAACAGTCACCCTCTTCGGCCCAGCAACAGGCTGGAATAGAATCAATGTCAAAAAGAGAAAGGTCAAATCCCCAAAGCAGAACCAGTCTAACGATTTGTTTAATAAATTGGGAATCCATTTAACTACAGTGTGAACTGAAGTTTTTATTAAAAAAAATAATAATAATTATTTTTTCAAATAGCATTTTTTTACTGTGCTTTCTGCCAAAGAAGCAGAACTTGTCTAGCAAAGTGTCAGCTTAGCTGTGCTTTCTTAAGTTCTTTGCAGCTGCCTTGACTTTGTTCCTAAGGTTGGCTTTTGACTACACTGGCATGGGAGTGTCGAGAAGCCATTTTGAACAACAAACCTTTCACATGCCATTACCACAAAACACGTGTATATATACAGTACTTTATATAGTTCTTACGAACTTGGTATGGAATGCCACAGAGATTAAAACCTATTTTGTTTTTACATCGCATTCAAGTTTTTTGATGAATGAGTAAAATAAACTGTCAAAAGTATTATTTTTTTATGAAGGCATTTAGAGCTTTGGTCATTTACTTTTGTGAAAATAATGATTAAGTGGTATGTGTGAATTGCTTTGTCTACTCAAAATTATAACTTCATACATGTCAACTTCATGTAGGATATATAGTTTACTTTTCAAACCAGGTGTGAGTCCATTGATACGAGGTGTATCTTTATTATGAAGGCCTTGGGTCACAAAAGATTAAATCAGGCAAAATGGAATACAGAATGAAATTAAGAAAAATTATAGCATTCCAAACAATCAAAATACATTTCTCATTTTAAATGAGCCTATAGTTAAAATTATTATATCATTTTGAAATCAAGTATTGATCAAAAATCACTTTCATTCACTTTTTCTAAGTAGTGAATCCAATGAAACTGTCAGAGAATTCATGTTTATTTTTAATGTAGAGCAGATGCCATGTCGTTTCATGTTTGTGGAACAGCATCGTTGAAATATAATGGCCAACTTTAGTATTTATTTTCAGAACATGGCAAAATTTTAGGGCATGTCTTAAGTTTATCATTGATTTTGTTGGTAATTTATTTGTAGATGCCTTGAAGACAACCTTTAAACACATTTCTGCTCATTAACAGGAGGTAACCAGTCTTACTGAGATCAATGTATATTGGCAGAATAGTTCTCATTAAGAATGATTCATGATGCTGTATGGATAAAAGTGAGTACAGACTGTTTAGGCCTGTGATCTGTGCCACTTAATAAACTGTATGGGTCACTTAAATTGATTGGTGGATTGGTAGTTCCACAAGTATTCACTTACATTTTATAATTGATTTTTATAACAGACTGGCATATTAGAGCTCTTTCACAGGCCATATGGGTTACACTTCTAGTCACATCTATGCCCTCTTGTAACAGTAATAACAAGCATATTAAGTGCTTTGAATGTGCAATTGTTTCTTCTGAGATATCTTTAATAATTTCTCTTGATGTGAAATGTTTTATGCAACTGTGCTTTTTTCTTATTGTTTCATTTTGTTTAATATTAACAAGAGCTTCCCTTGCTCCTCCGTTAAGAGCCAGTAATTCTGTCTCTTGACACTTTGTTAATGGATGCTGTAATGCCATGATACGTCGTTTAAGTGCCTTCCTTAAGCCATATGCAGCTGCAGATTCATTTTCAGATTTAAACATAAGCATATTCCAACAATGAAGGCAACAGGTCCATGAATCATGTTATTGGACATTATGTAATAATGTTACAGCGCTGTAATATACTTTACATTGTATGTTGTTGAATTAATGTCTAAAAGAATGAGTGTCTATACTCTTTGGTTCTTTCGGTAAAGTCACGTAGGTAAAAATAAAAAATAAAGTTAATACAATCACGACGTTTCAGAGGCAACACAAGCTTCCGTCTTTAGGTGTAACTAGCACAGTAAAATTACAGTAATTTTGCTGTGCTAGTTACACCTGATACATCAGTAATTTTGCTGTGCTAGTTACACCTGATACATCATTAGTAATTTTGCTGTGCTAGTTACACCTGATACATCAGTAATTTTGCTGTGCTAGTTACACCTGATACATCAGTAATTTTGCTGTGCTAGTTACTACTGATACATCAGTAATTTTGCTGTGCTAGTTACACCTGATACATCAGTAATTTTGCTGTGCTAGTTACACCTGATACATCATTAGTAATTTTGCTGTGCTAGTTACACCTGATGATGGAAGCTTTATTTTTACCTACGTGACTTTACCGAAAGAACCAAAGAGTATGGATCATTGCAGTCACGAAAACTTCAAACCTAGAAAGAATTAGTGTCTCCCTACTCAAATGAGCATGGGGTGGTACTCCATTCCAGATTCATATGGAAAGATCCAGTCTATCATGAAGACAATCACTGGTGACTGCAAATAAAGTGGTACTCATTTTATTGAGATGACGAATTGAGTCAGTTCCCAGCTGGGGGAATGATATTTGACTTCCCACCTTCCTAGGAGTCCTACGTTCACCACCTCCCAGCCAAAAAAGAATGCCCTCCATGTGTTTTTTTAATACTGCACACTTATAAAATGAATAGTTACCTGAACAATCGTTCATTACTTGAACAGAATCTTTCACGATGGTTGATTTATAGATTGGGCATCCAAAAACTATCAGTACGTGGTACTGTAACGCATGTATTTTGAACCCTTGCAATGGTCAATTGGTAAATCAAAGAAGTGTACAATGCATTTGTGGACTAATTTAATTACACTGTGAGGCCAGGAGGTGAATCAAGAAGCTGGACACGATGCAAACACAGTATGTCATTAAGAACCAACTTCAAATGTATACATTTGCACATGTTTGTTTCGCAAGAACCTGATTATTAATCACAAATGAAAATCATCGATGACATGGTTTGTATGGATGTAGAACTTCTTTCGCACCGTACGTAGCCAACCGTGCTAATCGGAGATGCCTTCCAACAAATCAAACGTTCTGTTCGGATAGATGTGTTATTGTCATTGTGATGTTTTCTCACGCTTGATTCTTTCAGAACAGCTCTTTCTGTCATTGCATAGTGGTGGGCTAGAGGCTGCTGTGTATTGATGAAGGAAACGGCAGTAAAGTATATTACATCGGATAATGTTATCATATATTTAATGTAGCCTACCAGAGATATTATTCCTCCACCTTATTTACGGCATCTTCACTGCAAGTTGTACATTGTCTTTACATTTTTGCAATATTTGTTTAAAGTGTTTTTTCAAAATAGATTATGCAGCAACTGCTTTTGCTTCTGTGTATACTGTACTATAATTGGTCATGGGACTTTTCACAACGTAAGGATCAATTTCGTATATTTCACGCTGGGTAAAACTGATTCATCGTAGTTTTTAAAAAAAGAAACCAGCAGTGAAGCAAATCAATATTGCGTATTTCTCACATCAAACAATAAATATAGCCATTAAGTTATTTATTATAACATTGATGTTGATTATAAAGTGTAAAATAAAGTAATCTTAAGTGCACTTTGCAAACAACACAGCTGCACACTTTTGGGAACGTGTGTTTATTCTACAGGGACACAACAGTTTGATCCTATTATTAACAAAAATCAATGTGAAATGTGCTCTTTTAATGAGACTCAGGTTTAAAGTTGTTTGTTATTCCACATTGGTTTGGCATAAAGCGTTTGAACAGAACAGGCATTGCGATGATTTATTCCAGTAGTTATCAACATCACCCTCTGCAGAAATCTGTCAATGCAAGCAGCCTCTTAAAGTCTTTGAAACACTCCCAGCTTTCATACTTGAATTACGATACTACCATTCGTCTAGACGTATTGCTGTACCTATTTAAACTCAATTGACATCTTACACAATCGTAATATTAACACATTATATGCGAAGTGTCTGCTCAAGTTAGACTGGGACAGCGTTAATTTCCATCGTCGGTCTTAGCTATGGACAGAAACGCAGCATTTATATTTTAGGATCCAATCATTCCATACAACAACACCTGTTGACTTGCCAAAAAGTGGTACTACTTTATCAGCCACAGAGGGATAATGGTCTGAGTCGATCTCAGACTCAGATATGGATTACAGCACCCGTCAGAATCTATTACAAGAGGTAAATTACATTTCACGTGTCTCTTTGTTGGTATACGTGGAAAGCAGTGGCTCACGGATACAGCGTAGAAAGGCGACAAACCCACACTTTGGCTTTTCCAGTTTAAGGTGCCGGTGAATTAATGAAATCATCATTAGCCAGTGCTTATACACTAGTGGATTAAAGCCTCCACATTCCATCACCATCCATCATGGTCCAGGGCTGCTACCATCCATCTCATTCCTTCACGTGAACTGATTTCATTGCTCCATCTAGATTAATTGAATCCTGTAATTTGCATTCAGGGGCTACGCACTTTAACAGTACATTAATTCTGGACTCTCATCATGCTGGTTTTCACAGGTTATGCTTTGCTTTAAGTTTAACTCATAGTATCTGGTAGTTGAGGCTTTGATGATGAAAGCACTGTTGTCATATTCTGGTTATTCAATTTAAGCACGTACATGCTTGACAAAAAACCTGGAAAACCCAAGGTGGGGGATGTTGCCTCTATAACTTAGTGGCATGCGTGACGAGGCTGCAGGGTGAAGTAGTACAGATTTCTTCCGTAGCACAGATTTCTTTGCAGCGTTGGACGATTGACATGTTGCTGAAATTACATATCAGCTAGTTTCAACCAACGCGCAAAAACGCGTACAAAAACCACTCAGCCTTGGTGCATTATGTATAAACCATCATCAATTGCTGAATAATTGTATTGTGGTCCTCTTGTCTTAGGTTACCATCAATGTAAATTTGAGTAGTGTGTGTTGTTTGAAACTTGTAGTTTTCTGGCATGCATTGTTTTTCATTTACAATGAGTTTCTCATCATTTACAGATGTGAACATTACCAACAGCTCATACATATCCTGTAGTATTACTGTCGCCAATGTCTAATCGGATTATTGGATGTCCCAGTTGATTGCATTTTGTCCTCAAAATAAGGTGCTCAGGTATACACCGTGTCCTGCATTTTTATGGAGTTTTCTGGGAACGTATAAAATAGATGGAGTTTTTTTTAATCTCACTCGCAAGTCTAAAAGATTTAGAAGTGTGAAGAGCAACACTGATTTTGTGTTTTGCCTTGTCTCTGCAAACACACAAAAATGCCACGTGCCAGGCAATCCCAAATTAGTCCTGTACTGCACAATAATTAGTATTTTTATTATTTTCAATGGTATCAGTGGTATTGTTCATCTTCTTGTTATAGTACTTTTACTATTTTTTGCAGACATAAAATAACAATGCAAATAATACTACGATGTTGCAAAGGCGTTAAATTTGGTCATCATGGAAATAACAGGGCACCCAACCATTAATTAGCCCAGTATTTCGATGACTCACTCATTTTAGGATTACATTCACTTTCACAACTTGAGAATGATTCTCATGAGCGTATAGACAGCTTAGTTTCATGGATGGATCGGGACAGAAGCAGCTGATACATATAGATCTTGATACAAAGCCTTCAATTGTTTGAGTTTATTAATGATTTTATTTATCTGTTTATTGCCTTGTGTTAGTATTTACAATGGAGCCTTGCCAGATACTGTCATATACTTAGCAGTAGTAAGTTCGATTTAAAGCTTTTGTGACTGCAGGGATTCATATTCTTGGTTCTTTTGGAAAAGTCACGTAGAAGGGAAACAATACAATAATAAAAATATAAAGCAATAAAATTATCCCGACGTTTCGATTGCAACACAAGCAATCATGATCAGGTGTGAAAACCACAGCAAGAAAATTTGAAAAAGTGGCGGTTTTTTCACACCTGATGATGATTGCTTGTGTTGCAGTCGAAACGTCGTGAGAATTGTATTGTTTTAGATTTTTATTATTTTATTGTTTCCCTTCTACGTGACTTTACCGAAAGAACCAATATAGTAGTAAGTTCCTTAAACACGTTTCTTTAAAATAACCTTATGGTTTTTGCACTTGTCTCTTTTTTTAAATGTATTATCCATAATTTTTGTAAAAATGTATTACTCTTGCACCTTAAATAGCTCTAAGCAATTCTGACTCTTGTGCACCATGAATTACCCTCTCTTACGTGTATTTTATAGCTGAAACAGAATTATCCTCAAGCGCACACAATGTCAATTTTATACGTAGTGCAAAACAAGTGCGTTCGTGAATTTGTTACCTATGGTAGCTAGAATATTTTTAAGTAATTGCAATATCAACATGACCTTTATATTTCATGTAGCGAAAGCTTTTGATGAATAAAAAAAACATTCCTGATTAAACATCGCCTACTATTAAACCTCCCACGCATTGCGTTTCCACACGCACATAAAGTGGATTTAGTGTACCAGCCCAGCATTAAAAGTTCAACATTGCCATCTATTTGAACCAATATACACACAGAATGTTGTCATCTATATCAAGCCATCAGGTCTTTTCTGCTCAAATGACCATTGGAGTGGCACTTAATTATTTTGGCAGTCCTGAGTCTGTCATGAAAAGTCCCATTCCCATGACAGGAGCCAGTCTAAACTTTTGATGATTACTGTTCGGTTGCCACCTGAGGCAATGATGGCTTGACTTGAGTCTCAAGTGAAATCTGAATTGGAAATATTCCAATCGTGAGTCGATCGCTTTGAACACAGCATCACCCAGCTTGAATGAAAAAGTACACATTCTCAATAAATGCTATTCATCCCATTTCTAATATACTTGTACGGTCATGCAACAGCATGACTCTTCAGTGTTCTGGCTACTAAATGGAACCGAAAAGGCCTTGTTCAGGCCTTGCAACTGGGCGTCGTAAATACTTGGCTGTGAAGGCACCAACACCAAACCACCCCCTACCCCACGCGACCATTTAAAAAGACATTGATTGCCATGTTGTGTTCAATCATTTGCCATGTTGGTACGTTGTGCTCAATGTAGTGTGCAGGTTTGTCCAAAGTGAACAGCGGTTGCCTGTAACTTAGACGCTGTCCTCTTGTATCTGCTCTGCAATAGCATGCACTTGATATATAGTCGGATGTATTTGCACAAGTGGCTTTGCACTGACATCTACTCCAATGCACTGCAGTGATGTATGGCACTAAATACATTGTAATGACATGTATCCATGTGTAATGACATGTACTCATACACCCTAACAGGTACCATTATGATATGGCAGCCAGTCATGTATATTAATCCATGCAATAGCCCAAAACATGTATTTAGCAAGGCGAAGGTGTGAGTAGTGGAATGGCCTGCATACCGCTCTCTGTACTAGGCAACATCAGCTGTGAGCGATATAAGAACCTGTCATAGTCCCCTCCCCTCCCTCACCATATTGCATTGACCAGTGTGGTGAAGTATAGACAAATAATCCCCATGACTGACAGGGTTAGGAGGCCTTCGTTCATCAGTGGATTGAAAAGTTCTGTAAAGTAATGAATAACCGGTGGATATCCAATACAGTAGTTTCATTAGTGTCATCAAGGTAAGGTTTTTTTTGTCTATTTTTCAGAAAATGTTCTTATTTTCAATTATGGAATTTGGCCTATAAAACAAGGCCAAAGTTAGCCACTCTTGTAAATTATATCACCGCATTCACTTTCCAGTGGACAATGTTCTTTCTTAATTTCAGAAAATGTGTTTCTATTATTACATTAGAAGTACCAAGTATGTAATTTGATAAGCTATCAAGTTGCATAATTTGCTGGAAACAAATTGGTTTTATTATTTGGCAATTATGTAAAAAAAATTGTAACTTAATAAGAACAAAGATCCCCTTTATAGCAATAAAACCTGTCGGGGTAAGTGTTGCTCCACCACTTCACGCTCACACACGTATACCACCATGCAATCCTATGATTGTACACTTGAGACAGACTAACGGAGCAGTGTTTTAGAGTTTGTGTCTTGAGATCCTGACCTGGATCACAGTGATATGATCACTCGTTCAAATACATGCACCAGAATGCACTAGAACGCACATGTTCTCCTCATACATTACTCCGTCTGAAGGCAAACACATGCTCACATGATGTGCACACGCATACACAACACAGCATGCCCATACATTGTTACACCACATGCATTATATATACGCAGTACGTACGTGTACCCATACAATCCTTTGCCAATCCACTGCTGGGCGAGAGTGTCCCGATGCTAAGCGGGTTAGTGTGGGTTTGGTGAAGATATACAAATAACACACGGATACAATTTAATTATTTCTCCAAATATTCACACTGGTTTACCGTTAATCTCCAAAAACAGTATAATGCACACTTGTGCTGAAGATAACGGTTAGGCGGGATAAGACTATTGGGAAATTTCTGTTTGTGAGCACCCATTAGTGGAGCGTGTAGCAGCTGGCCACATTACGTTTGCTTCGAAGTGTGTATTGCAGGATCCATACTCTTTGGCTCTATTTGGTGAAGTCACGTAGGTAATAGAGCCAAAGAGTATGGATCCTTGCAGTCACGAAAGCTTTAAATCTAGAATTGTATTGCAGGACTTTACGCAATCGTGTAAGCGCTGCGTATGCCTGGGAGTGGCCCAGACAAGGTACGGCAGTATCTACTATCTTTCACTATTTTACATGGGAACGTTATTGAGCACAGAGTGTGAGGATTGTAACGTAGTGTATTAGCCATCCTGCCACTGCTCCCCACGTTTATAAACATGCCTGGCGTGAGCACATACGCACGCATGTGTAAGAACACCCTTACAGACCAAGTCTATACTCACGTGTTCAAAAGCTGGCAGGAGCCGGACAAACTGAGCATACATTTCTGAAAATAAAATATTTACCAAAAGTCATTGGAGTGAAACGAAATGCACTCTATTAAATATCACTCAAACGTTTCTCAAACACCCTAGTGCCGAATGTATATTTATTTAACTAAACATTTAGAGTAACCTAAGCGATAAGTAATATACACACTATAATCTGCAAAAAGTTATTAATTACATTTTTATACATAATCGGCACTTGTAAAGATATTCCGGTCGATAGAGTGAAGTGGATTTTTCGGAGGTGGAAATTTTAAAAAAACATTGTATGAATGCGTCAATTTGTAAACTTTTCAACTTCAGCACGGAGGGGAGGGGGACAGCACATGGACAAACGCGGTTCTGTTTCACTCTGCTGTGGCGTACACGCAATTGTCAAGGTGTAAGTTCAGGAGCTGTTGCAGCCAAAAAACATAAGCCAAGAAAAACAAACCCAGAGCTATTCTCATTTGCAGTCCAGGAGCGCCATGGGCTCCGCAAGAAGGTGTGAGAGAAATTAGAGACTATAATTTACATCGACTTTCTTCACAATTGTTTTTATTTGCGTTTGGGTTCCTTTCTTGTCAACAACAATCTACGAGCGAGCTTCAATGTGAACATGCTCTACAGGAGGACGTGTTGCATCAACACTGGGCATGTAGCAACGCGTTGATTCACCAATTACAATTCAATTCTGACGTTCACAATACAAGTCACGCGTATAAGAATACATTTATATTGAATCGATTCTTAAATCATGTCATGACCCCTTATTATAATTTTTTAAAATTACTGAGGGGGTGTGAAGCCTTACATACTTGCTAAACACGTTGCTTGATTTATGTATACACAAGTGCACATGTCCACTTGCATTTATCCCACAACAAATGTCTTATGTAGGGACTGGCCATGGACTCTGCACCATTGGCTCAGGACTACCAATAAAGATGAGCACCTCACCCAAGATCATTTGAGTAGAAGGACACTGACTCGTGGGATTTCCAGGATAATAATCCTCTCCGAGGATCGTGACCCTATGGCGATGGAGAGGTTTGCGTGTTCCGGTGATCCCGAGAGCGAAGCCGTCGGAAGGCTCGTGCTCATGGCAGGGTCACCACCTATATTGGCAAGGTGAGAGGGGAGGTTGCAGACTTAAAGCGATCCAAGAAGTCCTCAACGGCTGTGGAACAGGAAAGAGGACGGCTGTGGGTCTCAACGGCTGTGAAGGTGGACGACAAAAGGCTGCAACGGGGAAAAGTGGCTCTAGTTGGATAGGCTCGCCATGCCACTGGACCTAGCCACTCTCCCGTCAAGATCGTGTGGATTCCACCCGCGCACCGGGGTCCCCACGTAATTCAAGTCCTGCGGCGATGGACGATTGGCGAAGGGGGCCGGGCTCTGATCACTGAAGCCCTTGGTCAAGACTCTGCACGATGTGTGATGGTCGTTGGACACCCGCACCGAGATGGAGGTGCCCTTTTATTCAATTTTATATACTTAAGCCCCTTGGTGTTAGACTTTTAACCCTTATATTAGTAAGACTTGTTTAAAACTTGTTTAAGATTTTAGATTCCTATATGTTGAATGTATGCACCATCCTGCCAAAGTAAATTCCGTGTCGGTGTGAACTTTCATGGCGAATAAAACCCTTTCTGATTCTGATTCTTTGGCAGCAACATCCGTGGCTGAGCAGTTCTCTTTAGAATGCCCTCGGATCCAGAATTGGACTCCTCGGCCACCTCAAGATCCACCACCAAACCTCATGGACGTCATCCTCGAACCCCGAGGGACTGCCGACAATGGTAATAATAGTGATTATGAAAAACATTTACAGACATTTTTCAAGCCATGCTGGTTGAGGGCCTCCCCATGCCTTGCCAGTAGTGGAGATTGATTGACCATACTTCACCACACTGGTCAGTATGTGTAGGTGAAAAGGGGGGGGGCATGGCCAGTTCAGTTAGACATGACCACTGGGTTCCAAAGTGTAGGCCTTTAACCACTGCTCAACCTCCGAATTAGCTTTGGTTGGCTACGTACGGTGCGAAAGAAGTCTAACATACTTACACATAGCACTGTATATATATGACCAACGTACTTTATATGCTTTGCAAATAAATTGTAAACTTGAAATAACCAGACAATGAAGATTTGTTATTAAGTCTGGCTTCAGGCCTTCCTCTTGGTTTCTGACCTCTGAGTGTCCCTCTATCTTCATCATGTACATGTTCTACCTATTGCAGCCTCCTTTACCTCATTATGTTCACAATGCCTCTGCTACATTGTGTTCCAAACTTCCAAGTTGCTTACCATATCTTGTCAGGTATTGCTAAGCACTGCGGTGCTCCAATTCCCAAGGAATCATGGGAGGGGTATGAGGCCACATTTAATCTTTCAATGAGGGTGGGTAGGTAGTGAAAGGCAGTCCTTTGTGTGGATCAGCAAGTGTACTGCAGTGACAATAGAAGATTCGTGCTGGATACAGCCACATTTGCCAAAGTGACTTGTAAATTTCTTTCTTCACAATTTATCCATAGTAAAATTTTCATGTACAACTTTATTGTCTTGGTGTCCTCTGTACTGTTTTTTTCTGTTGTTTTACTGCCTTTCCCAAGCTTGGGAATTGATGTACTAGTACAATTTGAACGTATGTACTTTTTCTTTATTTTATTTAAGGGGCGCCACGGTGCTGTGATGTCATCTTCCTCACATGGTAAGCAGGAGGTCGCGGCTTTGATCCCAACCCTGACGCCTGCTGTATATTTGGAGCTTGCATGTTCTCCCCATGGTCGTCTGGATTTTTTCTCCGTGTCCTTTTGTTATTCCCTCCACATTTAGAAACATGCATTTAGATTATTTATGTTATTTTGCTGTTAAAAATTTCCACGTGATAAGCCACTTCGCTAAGCTATCATTTGTGGAAAGGTCGCTCTGAAAAAGAAGCTAATAGCTCAGTGTACTTTACCTGGTAAGATAAAAAAACGTTCTTCAGTTTAATTTCATATTTTGTTAGTGATTTGTTTACCTTTCCTATACTTTCCACTCCTATCATGCTTTCGTATTGTTCGTTGTTGAAACGTTCTGACCTGTCCCTCCTGGACATCTGTGAAACAGAGTATTATAGCTCTTTGGATTCCTCCAGTATAAATACACATTCTAATTCTAATGTTTACCATTCTCTTCCTTTTGTTTGCACAGCACCGGAGGTGCCTAAAGTGAATGACACCAATGTCAGCGCCTGCTGCAAATTCACCATATATTTGTACTCGGGTACCATCTGCTGCAAACAACATTTTTCGTGTTTAAAAAAATAATAACCAGAAAAAAATGGTCACTCTTTAAACAATGCACACAGTTGATAACACGAGGAATGCATACGTGGATTTTGGATGTATTTTTTTCCTTGGCCTGTCATCACCACCTAACGTACGGTTGTGCTTGTGTAGGGACGTAAGTAGCATCCCTATGGGGTGTATGCTGTAAGCACAAACGATTTATGTAAGTGAAGGCACGTACCTCTGCAGGGAGTGGACAGAGACGTTGCGGGAAGCGGGCCCTGCTTGGCGGGACCCCGTCGCTGGAAGAGAGAGGGGACGTGCCAGCTCAGGGGAGTTAAGGGGGCCCAGATTTGAGGGCCCGAGGACATGTGACGCTGGCTCCTGTTCCTCTCGGGAGACCGAGCAGGAGGCGTGGCCGGTGGCGGCACGAGGCGAGGCGAGGGGGAGGGAAGAAGAACGGGGGCTAAGCGGAGGACTCAGTCCAGCATGGGAAGCGATCGGTGCGGCGGCGCGGGGAGCCTGGGGAATCGGCTATAGGGGGCTGAGTGATAAGGGGTCTAGTGTAATTCCACCAAGTGTCGTCTTCAAGTGTTGTGTTATCCCTAGTCTAGAAGTTGTAATAAATTCTAGATTTAAAGCTTTCGTGACTGCAAGGATCCATACTCTTTGGTTCTATTCGGTAAAGTCACGTAGGTAAAAAATAAAACAACAAAAATCATGACGTTTCGGCCGCAACACAAGCGGCCTTCATCAGGTGAAGGGATCAGGCTGTCTCGAGGACAGCGCTGGAGTGAAACACAGCCACGCTCAGACCGCGACCTTTAAGCTGTGTGCGAGGAAACAAGGTGCCTTGACAAAGGAATTAGCATAAAAATTTGCATTTGATTGGCCGACTTAGCATGATGAACGGTGTAGAGGTGGTGTACATGCGGGTGAACATGCCGGTTGGCGCGGGGGGGGGAGGGGGAGTTTACCTATTGATGGTGTGAAAAGGGAATTTAAGAGCTGCGAAAGTTTGGGGTACCACTACTTGAAAAATATACTGTACCATTGAAAATTAGTTTAATGTTTGGTTCGGTCAAAACCATCACACTACCATATATAGCAGGCGTTACTAAAAATATTTCCAAAATGCTAAACAAACACAAGATCCAGGTCCGGTTCAATACAGTACACAAAATTCGTGATCTGATCCCATCCGTAAAGGATGTCATTCCTGACTTACAGTACCCCGGGGTTTACAAATTGAGTTGTACGTGCGGTGATTGCTATATCGGGGAGACAAAGTGACATGTCTCTGACCGAATTCGCGAGCACAAATCAGATTTGAAACATGGCAAAACGAATTCTTCTGCCGTAACTGATCATTGTTACAACGCTGTGGGTGATCACGATATAATTTTCTCCGATACCAAGGTTCTTTGCAAACCCACGGAATTTTATCAGAGATTTGTTCACGAGGCAATTCAGATCTACAAACACAGACACAATTTCAACCGAGAAGATGGTTTCAAATTAAGCAACCATTGGAAAGATGTTCTAAATCGAACCAAACATTAAACTAATTTTCAACAATGGTACAGTATATTTTTCAAGTAGTGGTACCCCAAACTTTCGCAGCGCTTAAATTCCCTTTTCACACCATCAATAGGTAAACTCCCCCCCACCCCCCCCCCCCCCCCGCGCCAACCGGCATGTGCACCCGCATGTACACCACCTCTATGCTAAGTCGGCCAATCAAATGCAAATTTTTATGCTAATTCCTTTGTCAAGGCACCTTGTTTCCTTGCACACAGCTTAAAGGTCGCGGTCTGAGCGTGGCTGTGTTTCACTCCAGCGCTGTCCTCGAGACAGCCTGATCCCTTCACCTGATGAAGGCCGCTTGTGTTGTGGCCGAAACGTCGTGATTTTTGTTGTTTTATTTTTTACCTACGTGACTTTACCGAATAGAACCAAAGAGAATAATAATAAATTGTGGTGCCTCCAGATCTCTGTGTGTGCCTCGTCCGACACACTACATCTGATGCCAGAAGTGAAACTACTGGTTAAACTATGGTGAAAATGTTTAGTAAACGACGTCAACCTACCAGGACTTCCTCGGAGGAAGAAGACGAAGAGAGGTGATCCCACAGACGGCCCCGAGAGAAGCGGCCTCTGGTGTGGACCGAGAGGGGTTGGGGCCTGTGGAGCAGCGCCTGGACCACGACCTTGCCATGCCACCTGCAACGGGAAGAGACAGACGGGCGCGTGGTCAATGGCTGGCTGCCTTACTCTCCACAGCAGCGGTGCTCGTGGCAGCTGGGGGAGTTGTCTGATCGAGCCAGAGGACCGGAGCTGAGGGCCGAAGAGTCCGCCATTGCCACGTGCCGCACGCAAGAAGCACGGGAACTTTAGCCCGTGCAAGCGGCCGCCATTTTTAGTGGCGCGCTCGAAGGAGTTTCCGCCATTTCAGGCGCCGTGCCAAAACTTCTCACGGAGGGGCCTGGTCTGAAGAAACGTCTTCCCTTGGTTAAATAATTATCTTCTGCTGGGGGCGACTGGGTGGCTTTCAGCCACCGCTTCTCAGCAACTTGTGCTTTGCTGGGATGGACGGAAAGGGAGGCGTTGCAGGCTCTTCCTACGGCCCTAGATGACGCCACCTTGGGTGCATTTTTCTCCATCCCAGCGGCAGATCGGGCGATGCTACATGAAGCTCTTGTGCAGATGGCGGGAATTTTTGATCCGCTTTCCAGAACGCGCCATAGGTACACTATGAGGCAACATGAGGAGGCGGAGACGCCTCTGGTCTTTCGGAGCTCACTCATCTCGCTGGCGCAGGCTGCGTATCCAAAGATGGACAAGGACGGCTTGGACACTGGTCTTGGATTGCATGCTTGGCCTGGCCCGGGATCTCAACGTTGTGCTGCCAGCCTCCGACGAAGACGACTTGACATCGTTGAAGGTCGCGAGATGCCTCCAGGCCAAGCTCAACCTCAAGCGCCGCTCGCCTGTGGTGGCGTGTGCAGCTCCCGCCGAGGAAGGGATGGCCACCAACGGGGTCGAGTTGTCCCAGGCCTTCGCGTCACTCGACGCCAGCAGGTGGAGGAGGAATGGCAGGGGACCAATGGACGACCGGGATCGGCGGACGAAGGCCTACTCTGGAATGGGATCGTCCCCTGCCGTATGCTTCAAATGCAGCCATCCGGGCCACATCGCCAAGGGGTGCCGGACTGAGCGGGCACGGCCCTCTGGGACATTGCCTTCCTCCAGTCAACCATTATCCGTCCCACAGGGCCCTCAGGCGAGTCAGGCTACACCGCACACCCGGCCCTCACACTCACCTCACCCATCCAGCTCGCGCATCGTGGGGGATCCGCAGGGAGGGCTGTCGGGTCGGGTCGCAGGGCTAGAAACGCAAGGTCGGGGGATGGACGGGTGGCCACAACGACCCAGTCAATGGTCGGCGTTAGGCCAACGTATTGTGGCCGCGGCATCATCAGCCATTATTGGCACCATGCAGGGCACGGAGGTGCAGATGTTAATTGATACGGGGACATCCGCCACTATCATATCCGAAATGATATTTTATTGCTTGCCGCCTAAATTGGTTATCCTCCATCCAGTCGAGGTACCGTGTTGCGCGGCCAACGGCGGATCATTGGGCATTAAGGGGCAAACGGCAGCAACCGTGACCATAGGTGGCATTCAATTATCCGGCACGGTACTGGTTTCAAAATCGCTGGCCGTACCTTACCTGTTAGGTACGGATTTTCTGTGGAGAATGCCCATTAAAATAATTGTTGTCCAAGGGCGTCTCGAGTTGCCGTCGGGCCGTAGAATAGTCTTTTTGCCCTCTCTGACTCGGCTGGTGAAGGCTAACGCTGTTATTTTGGCCCTCGTGTGGGAGATGGTTTCGATCCCTCCTGGAGCGCAAATGCTAGTGCCCTTGCATCTCAGGAGGCAACTTGAATGGAACGCCACTCAGGGCGGTGTTTTTTTAACACCGGCCCAAAGTCAGTCGAAGCCTGTATTTGGTGGGCGAGCTCAGACGATCATCAGGGACGATAGCAACCCTTTATTCATATTTTTAACACGAATCTGGGACCCACAGTCATACAGGCAGGCACGGTTCTGGCTCATGCTTTGCCAGAAGATGAATAGGCCGTGGGATTGAACTCCGCAAGGTTAGTCGCAGCTGCGGAGCAAAGGGAGAGCTGCAATGACGCGTGGGTGGATGCTCTGTGCGCCGAGAGCCCTGATATGTCCGAGGATCAGAGGTCTGCATTATGTGCTCTCCTTCTTGAATTCTCGGACATCTTCAGTAAATCTAAATACGGCATTGGCCGCACGTCCTTGGTGCACCATCATATTGAGACGGTCGATGCGGCCCCCATCCGGATGAACCCATATAGGCTGAGCCCAACGGAGAAAGAGCATGTTCGCCAGGCGGTCGGAGACATGCTTGCAGCAGATATTATCGCGTCTTCCACCAGTCCGTGGGGTGCGCCGATTGTCCTTGTGAAAAAAACAGGATGGCTCCTTATGCTTCTGTGTGGATTTCCGGAGGTTGAACAAGGTCTTGGTTGCCGACGCTTACCCACTCCCGTGGATGGATGATTCCTTGGATGCTCTGTCGGGGGCACGGTTCTTTTCAACCCTTGATTTGCTTACCGGCTTTTGTCAGTTGCCCCTGAATGAAAGCTCTAAACCTAAGATGGCATTTCGTACCCCCCAGGGGTTGTTTGAGTTTAATCGGCTCCCCATGGGGCTCCACTCCAGCCCTGCTACTTTCCAGCGGCTCATGGGATTGGTTTCGGCGGGACTCCAGTGGGACTCATTTATCTCGATGACCTGATTGTCTTTTCACGTACGTTCGAGGAACACCTGCAACGGTTGAGGGCCGTCTTTCTTAAGATGCGGGCGGCCAACTTTAAATTTAAGCCCCAAAGATGTCATTTCCTACGGCGCTCAGTCAAATATTTTGGGTCACGTTGTAAGTTAATCTGGAATAGTGACAGACCCCGACAAATCTTTGTGTGTGCGTACGTGGCCAAGCCCCAAGACAGAGGGTGAAGTATGAAGCTCGTGCTGTTAGAGGCCCACACTTGCATTGCTTTTATGCTGGTCAGCCAGGACGGCTGAGTTTCACAAAGGGGGGTGATGTAGGGATGTAAGCAGCGTCCCTACGGGGTGTATGCTGTAAGCACCCAAGATTTAAGTGAGTGAGGGCACGTACCTCTGCAGGGAGTCGACGGAGACGTTGCGGGAAGCGGGCCCTGCTTGGGGAATTAAGGGGGCCCGGATGTGAGCGCCCGAAGACACTGGCTCCTGTTCCTCTCGGGAGACCGAGGAGGAGGCGTGGCCGGGGGCGGCACAAGGCGAAGCTCGGGGGAGGGAAGAGGAACGGGGGCAGAGCGGAGGACTCAGTCCAGCGTTGAAGCGATCGGTGCGGCGGCGCGGGGAGCCCGGGGAATCGGCTATAGGGGGTTGAGTGATAAGGGGATCCCTTCCAAGGTGTCTAGCGCAATTCCCCCAAATGTTGTGTTCAAGTGTTGTGTTATCCCTAGTCTAGAAGTTACAATGAATTGTGGTGCCTCCAGATCTGTTTGTGTGCCTCGTCCGACACACTACACTAGTAATGTTTATCAGTGGTCGTTCCATGGATAGACTGGCCCTCACAACAGTAATGTGCAGGATTTATTGCGCCATTGGCTCAATGGGCGTTTCCTCTGTAAGCTGATTTCAGAGTTGCCACATACTCAGCCCTTTTGAAATTATTTTCCAGTTGATTCATATACAGAATTAAGTTGGGCCGAATGTGTGATGATCCAACTCCATTCCCAACTTACAGAGCAAATTCTTATCTACGCTATGGTCCAGTCGATACCGGGTACATTGAAGCAGCAAATCAAAATGAGAATACCATGAATCGTTTGCACAGAAACACTTTGATCTTTGACTTTAAATTGCCATTTTTTTTAGGTGGCAGGGTGGTTCAGAAGTCAGAGTACGGAGCTGGCACTGCTGACATCCTGGGTTGACATCCAGCAGTTTTGGTTCTGCAAATCATACAAATTTTGTCACTTAGAAATAAAATATTTCATTGCCATGTGACTAACCTCACTGTCATTTGCAACGCAAGTGAGTAGTACTGCCCTCTACTGTGTGCACTCCAAAGGTTATTTAAAGGGATCTCAGAAACTTCCGTGTGACATCCACTTCCTTGGGCCTTCTTCAACACTGAAGGGTGCACTGCTCTGTGAGAGATATGAATGGATACAGTATTCCCTCGTTTTTCGCGAGGGATACAATCTGGAGATGCTCATAAACAAGACATTTCACAGATAATGATATTGGCCTACCAGAATCTATCTGTTTAATGAATAACTTTAAATAAATACGTACAAAAAAACTCTTCAATACGTGAACATTATCATAATTCATTTTAAAAAAATGAACATAAAGTAAATACAAGTAAATATTTCAGTATTTAAAAAATATTTTATAAATGAACTTACCTTTATCTCATTATTTGAGCTCATCACTCTATCTCCTCACTTTATGTCATCACTTTATCTTATCACTTTAGTTATCTCTCTGGTGCAGTCGTGTAGAGATTCAGATGCGATTCGCAGATATCCAAATTCGCGGATAGCAAGTTCGTGAATAACGAGGGAATACTGTCCTGTACTTTGTTTCAAATGCACAATTTGGAGAAAATAACAATGTTTAAACGATTCTGGCCAGGTTGGTGATGTGTTTAGAACACCTAACGCATCATCGGAAGGTTGGGAGCTCAAATTCCAGCCTGCAGCCGACTCAGCTCTTATCCCTCTGGATTCAATATGGATACAATGTTGATACGGCTCCAACCGTAGGAATGTAACATTTTCACGACTGGCTAAGGGCCCTCAATGGTACTTAGTACTGCATCATATTTCGTTTGAGCAAGAAGACGCTAACTCTTGTCATGTTCTGCCAGACTCACAAACTGAATTTTATTGGAAATTATTTACGTTTTTATGACAAGTTATTAACCGCAATGAGGGGGCCTCTCGTTTACTTATGTATTGTTTACAGGAAGACATTTACAGCATCATTATACCACAAGATACATGTTATATTTAACAATGGATAAGAGAAAGTTATATTTGTTACTCCAGCAAAAGAAAAAGTATATTTGTACAGCTGCTCCAATAAGAGCAGAGGATTACATTGCAAAGGCCAAAGAACTGGAAATCAATAACTACGAGCTACATGTAGAGCTAAGCAGATAGTGCTTTTCCACAAGACATCCAACACATCATTACAAGTGCACGGACACTCGACACTCACGCGAATAGTTCAAGAGGTCAGAATTGACATAGGGGGATGGTAAAAGTATTTTCATGGATGGACGGTATAAACAACGTGGAAGTTGGACATTGAATGTGACATGTAAGTATTGTAATATAATTGGGAATAAGAGATGTTGTTGCTTGAGGAACATGTGCTGGATGAAGGAGGCAGGTTACTGAGACAGGCCCTGGAGTAGCATCCCGGGGAAGACCTACAGTATTTATATGCTGTGAAGAAGAGCCATTGCTAGAAAAGTCACTTATTATGTATTTTTCTTTTCAAGGCCACCATGCTATTGACAAATGTGTTGAGCTTTTTTGCAAAATCCTAATGATGGGGTACTGGAAATATAGATCTTGGAGGTTGGGTGTCAATACAGATCTTGGAGGTTGGGAGCTCAACGGTTGCAGAAGGATGGGATGTTGAGGTGGGGTGCAATCAAATTGCATCGGGCATGATGACCTCTAGATCTAGAGACTTTCAGAGTTTGTATAAGGAGGTTATTAACCATACATTCTAAATAACTGACCTGTGGCGATGGTCCTATTTTTTGAGTGTCACATGGGTTGTTGGATTGTGACGTATTATAATTAGGCATGCATCACGATTAGATTCAAGATTGGCTTTTAAAAACTGTGTTGTGACTGGGCTGCAGTGTTCACTGAAATCAATTACATACAACAACATATGCTAATAAAAAATAGATTTTTACACACAATCCCATGCAGGTATCATGAGCATATAAATGCATTTTTATTTACTTCATATTTGCTGTCACAGTGCAGCTTCTGAACTGTAAAAATTCAGTTTGCTGCAGTTTTATAAATCATGTTGCGGTGCAGCCATACATATTCAGTACCTAGTGACGCGACATCACACCACCCAATTTACCCAGAATGTTCCCGATCTCGGCAGACCTAAGAATCTAAGCAAAGTTCAGCCTGGTTGGTGCTTGGATGGGTGACCATCAGGGCTTGCCAGGTGTTGTAGGCCTGGGGCTGCAAGGTGGTCAGGAGATAGTAGTGTTAAATGCTACCCAATATTGTTGACCAATAAATCAGTGAAAGAGAGGCTCCTTCATTGCGGTGTCATGAAAACTTAAAGAATTTCAATAAAAATGTCACTCAAAGTGCTTGCCACAAGCGAACCACAAAACTTTGCTGATGTCGCCAAGGAGCATAAACCATCAAACGAATTCCGGTCATCCTGGCAACAGCTTTTGGTTAGTCATCGAAGAAGGACATTCACTGCATCGCGCTTTTTCAAATGCTCTTCTGCGGCCATCTAGATCTCTCTTCCTTCCGATATTAGGAAGCAACTAGAGCTATACACTTTAAAATTCAGATTAATTGGAACTGATTTTTGTGTTTTTGTCCATCCCCCACACCTCCAATTAGCACGGTTGGCTACGTACGGTGCAAAAGAAGTTCAACGTACATACAGATGCACCTCCTCGTACGTATTCGCTTCCTCTGGGTACTCCAGATTCCTAGCACATGTCAAATACTCGTTAATTGCGTTGGCACAACATCCCAATGCAGGATCTTCCTGCGAAAAAAAGTCTTGGGACTTTGTGAGGCTTTCCTGAGTAAATAATTGAGATTATTCTGTGGAGCTGTGTTAGTGTGGCGGCTGATGAGTTTAAGTGAAAGCAGGTACACCAAAAACGTGATTTCTGTTTTTTTCTCTCCAAATAATCTATAACTGTTCTCTCTGAGTGTAATTATTTTGTTAATGCTGCATATGTTCACTACACAGACGAAAATCATTCCCAGATAATTTTTCAAATATTCTGGGAAGGAAGGAAGCGATGGCCGACTGTTATTTGCCGATAAACCCTCTTAACTTTGAGTTCACAGTCAAAATCTTTAGTCATCCTGGAGAGATCCGATGAGCTATGAAGCTCCTTTTCACAGATGTCCAGTAGGGATAGGTCAGAAAGTCACAACAATAACAATTAATTTGTGCCTCACTAATGAACGATATCGCTGTCATTTGAGAATCAAATTCCTTGTATATTGGAGAAGTGAAAATATGCTCTGGTCGTCTCATAATTCTAAGCGTGGTACAATACCACCTGCAATAACGACTCGCAGTCCGTATCTTGCACAGTATGCCAGAAAATATCTGGGCAAGATAACGAAACTAAAGAGCGGCTAAGTGGACTGTGGCTGCCTTTCAAAGGCACACTTCTGTTCATGGGTAGAGTGGTCAAGTGCAGATGCTATCTAAGTAAATCCATACACTTACGCAAGTCAGAAAACATTCTAAAAGGATCGACATCACTATTATACTGTCCTGAGAAAGGCTTACAATTAAATCGGCAAGCTAAATCTCCTTACATCATGCTCTCCAGCAATGTTGAAGCCTTGTAACAGAACCTGACCACAGGTGCTGTTGACTTTTGCTGATTCCTTTGATGTGGCCCGCAGCCCAGGACCACAAAAGCATCTCCACTGTTCGTCAAGGTCACGGATCTTCGTTAAACCAAGACCCCCAGCTTGGTTGGAAAGTTGAAGTTTAAATGTAAAAATTAATGGAAATTTCTCCCTGTGTACCTATCTTATTTTCTTGCAGGTGCTGCGGCAGAGTTCACAACTCACGGGACTTGAGTGGTAATCATTGTCCACTTTCAGTGTCCTTTGCTTAAATCTAAAGCACGTGTGGGTCAGCTTGGTATAACTCCAGTAAATAAGATGTATAGAAAACAAATGGTAAGATTCTTCAGATGTGTGAACAAGGTGCAAGTGACTCATGGAGATGTAGAAGGGCGATAGTTTTGAAGGCGGGCGCACAGAAGGGTCGGATGAGCCATACGTATCCCGGCAGTCTTTTTCAGCTCCATAACTTATCCTCTAGCCCGCACGCTTCTGTTATCATTACATTATAATGTCTGTGTATCGCATTACCAAGGAAAAAAAGGCAATAGTCGTAGAGGAAGCCCGCCACTAAATCACCACCATGACGGACAATTGACCTGCTGTTTCATGAAACCTGCTACTGCACCTACAAGCAGGTGCAGGATGTTGCTCGTATACATATTTTTTATACGAAGTGGCCTCCATAGAGCTCTCGCAGAAATTGTAAGTGAAACTTTTACCCTTGGGTTTGAAAAGCAAACTGAATTGCTCATTAGCGGTAGACGTAACCTTCACGTTCATACCTTCAAAATGACAGAAATAGCCTTTGCTGATGTATCATATTTATAATAAATTATTTCTAAGTGACGTATATATGTGTGTGTGTGTGTGAAGATATTCTTGTGCTGAATTTAGGCAGCGGTTGAAATTCCACATGCCTATGCTCGCGACCAGTCTCCCCATAGAACATTGATGATGACAATTCACAGTGGTTAGCATTCTATCTAGATGGTAGGTTGAATCGACCTTTGATAGGGTTTTGAACACAGAAGCTTCTGATTGTGAATCATTCTAACCGAAGTGCCACCTGGACAGCCGTTTATCATCGTCATAATCGGCCATGATCTATCGAATGCTGAATGTAGGCCTGCTAAATCCATCGCTGCCTCTCACGACTTTGCAACATCCATCCAGCTCACACACGAGCTGATTTAATTGCTACATGATGTGACTAGTTAAGTTAAAACCAGATAATAATTCGTTGAGGTGGAAGTCTATTTTGTAATGAGGACCTGATGTATTGGTACAACATAAAATGTAGAAGCAGAGGAAAAGGGGAAAAACAATGAGAAAACAAACCCATACGCAATCCATATAGTGATATTCCATATACAGTAGCGCATATTATATCTTAAGTATTTGCACTTACATACATTTATGTGCACATTTTATAATACCTATTGATGGACAAATAAAGAATAAAGATTTAATTTTAGAGTATTAAACCTATTTCACCACATATACATGACTGTAAGTGGTAATTGCCCAAGTTTGCATTGTAGAAATACCATTCACTCTGAATTTAATTAGATTGCACCGAGAATAACTGGTAGCTCAGTATTTCGGGAATTATCTGCTTGTACCGCGTGTACATTAGATTAGCACGGTTGGCTACATACGGAGCAAAAGAAGTTCAACATACATACATTCACACTTGATAAACAATAAAAGGAAGATTGTTTTTATTTCACCTAAGGAAACATCTTTGAGTCTCGTGACCTTTTCAGGAGAGTCTTGCTTTGCATGTAAGGCTAATCTCTCGAGATTGGTGGAAAGAAATATAAACGCCCAGAGAAAACCCATATAATATACATGGCTAGCAATAACAAAATGAAAAGGACAAAGAGGTCTGTAACCTACTTGATATACAATACTACTTCAACCAGAAGCTCATTGATTTACTGATGTAGATTGTAGTTGTAGTTAAATATTTAAAGTGCATTTTTTTATACAGATGTATCACTGTTTTGAATTATCTTTAAAGTCTGGATGTGAAATAGTTAAAACGTGTTGCATTATTATCATATGACCAAAAGGCACTTTAATAAACAATGTATTAATCTCCCAGCCAACTGTAAGTATTAATTTTAGTAATTGTAAATTTCAAAGTCCACACTTTAACCTCAGAGGTTGAAGCAAGATATTGTTTTTACTTCTGTCTGTAATAAAACTTTTGACAACCCTAACAAATTATTTGGAAGCCAGTGTTTGGGTAATAATTCTGTCTTGAGTCCAAATAACACAAGGCCTTGAGGTTAAATCTGCAGAACATTCGGCTTGTGCTACTACAGGTGTCGCTTACCAATGTGTAGTGACATCGTGGGATGTCACTGTGTGGTGCCGGCCCTAGAGAGGCCCGGCGTGCGGTGTATTGACATCGCGGACACCACTTGGATGTGGGTGCAGTACCGGCCCTAGAGGGGCTCGGTGAGCGCTGATCGATAGCGCTGGATGGCACCATGCTTGGCGTGCAGTGCTGCCCCCTACAGGATAGGGTGTGGGAGTGCCGGCCATGGAAATGGGGTTACTAAGGGCCGAGGCACTCTAGTTGACCCGAGAGGACACGTGACCGGTTAAGTTTACAAAGAGGCCCCAAGTGGGGGCTAGGGGTGGTCACGTGTCGGGGTCCAGATCCTGCTTGAGGATTCTGTAAGGTGGTCGTGGCCAAGGGCGGAGCCAGCCACGCCATAGAGGATATAAGCCGGGTCCCCCAGACGGACCGGCGCTGTTGTTCATCCTGAAGAAACCTTCGTCTACGTCCTACGTCCGACAGAGTCTCCAACACGTGGACCTGGACCCAAGCTGTGGTCCGGTCCGTTGTAGCTAGTTACGGTGTGATTAGCGTAGTTAGTCTGGTGGTCACCACCATAGGTTGTTATTCTGTTAAGGGGCAGTTACCCCGTGTGTTGGTGTTAAATAAATGTGTTGCCTCCAAGAGTACGTCTGCGACTTAGTTGAACTCACTACAAATGTACAAGAACACTTTAACAAGAAGGAATACTAAATTAAATTACAATAATGAATCATATTCCAGGTTTGCATTTATGAGCATTTGCGCAAAATATAAAGTCAGAATATTTGGGCACATGCTGCCCTCACTTGGGTCTGGAAACGTGATTCCACGCTGAAGAATAGGATGATTTAAAATTGAGCAACCATTGGAAAGATGTTATAAAGCAAGTCAAACTTTATCTGCCTTATAATTGTACAGCCATTTCCATTGCTTTCAGTGGGTTGTGTGTACTCATGCATCTCTTCCCCTGAACCCCCTGCAGCATAACTAAAGGGGGTTGTACTCGCTTTCGTGCAGCGCGCCATCGCTTCCCCCGAAACCACCTGCAGCATAACAAAAGGCGGCTTAACTCAGCCCTCCCCCCCACCCACGTCCCTTTCTGGCTCCTCCCCCCCCCCCCCCCTTAACCTGTATATAATCTCGGTTGTCTCAGAGCTCTCCACTTGATACAGCTATTCTGCTGTGACTGTTCCACCTGAAGACGGAAGCTTGTGTTGCCTCCGAAACGTCGTGATTTAATTTAGTTGTTTTCATTTATTTTATTTTTATTTTACCTACGTGACTTTACCGAAAAAAAACAAAGAGTAATATTGATTTTGTCCATTTCATCAGGAGTATTTAGCATTGTGGAGATCCAAATTGTTCAAGGTACCTTTTGTCTAGAATTCTATATTTTATAGATGCTATGTAGAGGTTTCTATATTGGTTGTTCATTGGTCACGTGATATTTTTTTCATACTAGCAACCCGCACATTCTTTGGACGTGTCTGTACCTCCCTCCCTCCTTCTCTTTGTACCTTTATCCAACCTGCAGTCGGCACACATTTTGTCAAATATATGATGATGGTATGATAGCATATCTTGAGCAATTGTGTAGGATGCACGGCCGGGTGACATGATCATGCAGATGTGTGCGGTGATGCCAGCCAGCCAGGAAGCCAACCAGCTAGCAAAACTTTTTTTTCTAATACAGCATAGTATTATTACTGAACAGACGATCACAGACCACAACTGTTAGTTGTATTTGCAGACAATCTTTTTTTTATTCCTCTGTGGTCATGCAGCCATTTTTGGCTGCATGACCAGCCATAATCTTTCCGCTGCTGGCTGCATGCCTCCATATGAGAATCAGTTCTCAACAAATTCAACACAGGGACAATTACTGGCCGGTGTTATGCAAGTTGTGCTTCAACAATAATGATAACACTATGTAATACAATTTTTGTTCCTGGGTAGTAAGTGTTATTTCATAATTTCTTATGCCTAAAAAGTATAGAAAATGGCTATTATTCCCCACAAACTTTGCTTTTCTGACCAGGACAGTAATATTTAGAAATATAACTATTTTAAATGAGAAAACGGGCGAATTTGTGTAGTTTCGTTCACATAAAGTCAGACAAAACAATATATGAATCAAAATTATCATGTATTTATACTAAAGTAATTTACGATTATACTGTAAATCACTTTCACGAATCAGCCCCCAAATGTCGTCTCCCATCATATTCTCGTTATACTGTCCTTGGTAGCGGCGTTCAATGTCCAGTATGTCCTGGTAGAAGCGCTCGCCTTGCTCCTCCGAGTACGCTCCCATGTTCCCCTTGAATTTATCAAGATGAGCATCAAGGACATGGACTTTGAGGGAAGTCTTACAGCCCATTCTGCCGTAGTTCTTCATCAGTGTCTCAACCAGCTCCACCATAGTTTTCGACCTTGTGATTGCCCAGGAAGCCACAAACCACAGCGACAAAGCTGTTCCAAGCCGTTTTCTCCCTACTAGTGAGTTTCTTGGGGAATTCAATGCACTCCAGGATCTTCTTTATCTGTGTTCCAACGAAGATACCGGCTTTGACCTTTGCCTCAGACAGCTTAGGGAAAAAGTCTTAAAGGTACTGAAGGCTGCCGATTCCTTATCTACACCTCTGATAAATTGTTTCAGAAGGCCAAATTTGATGTGCAGTGGTGGCATCAGCATCTTCCGGGGGTCCACCAGTGGCTCCCACTTGACGTTGTTCCTCCCCACAGAGAATCGGTCCACTGTGGCCAGTCCCGCCTGTGGTAGTGCGCCTTGGTGTCCCTCCCAAAGGCAAAGATAGCAGGGAAACTTGGTAAAACTGCCTTAGAGACCCATCAGGAATGCTACCATTTTGAAGTCTCCGATGACCTCCCAGCCGTATTCATCATACTTCAAGGCATCCAGCAAGGTCTTGATGCTGTTGTAATCCTCTTTGAGGTGCACCGAGTGAGCCAGGGGAAGAGACGGGTACGTGTTACCATTATGGAGCAGCACGGCTTTGAGACTCCTGGATGAGCTGTCAATGAAGATGCGCCACTCATTCTGGTTACAGGCGATTCCGATTGCCTCGAACAGACTGGTCACATTGTGGCAGAAGTAGAGCCCATCTTGACGGGTGAAGAAGCTGCAAAAGGGTTGGTGACGCTTCCTCTGATCTGCGACTTGCACAATTTCATCCAACAAGTTCCACTGCTTGAGCCTAGACGTCAAAAGCTCAGCATTGGACTTGGTGAGACTAAGATCTCTGATCAAGTCGTTGAGGTCTTTTTGGTTGGGGTAGTATGGGTTTCTATCCTCAGCTCCACCTCTGAAATTGTCATCTGGATCTACAACGTCTTCCTCGCTCTCTGATTTGCTGCTCTCTTCTAAAGACGGCTGCTCTCTCTCTGGAGGAGTGGGTACGGGGAGCTCATGGCCGTGTGGCACCGGGGCGATGGATGAAGGAAGGTCCGGATACGTGATAGCAGGTGCATTCTTGCCAGTCCGACATTTGGAAGGTTCCACCATGCAGAAGTAGCAGTTGCTTGGGTGGTCAGTGGGTTCCCGCCAAATTCTTGGGATAGTGAACTTCATGACTCTCTTTTCCCCTCTGTACCATCCTACAAAAATACATTTATTTCACCCATGACTAATGTGTAAGAGATTCTCCCAACATTTTTCATACATGATATTTTTTTCAATAACATTGAAAATTGTAAAATATTTTAAAATTAAAAACTTTACAACTTAGAATTTTTTTACAACTCTTAGAACGATAATTTCCTAGCAACAATTGTCCATCTTATCTTCCAGAGTTTTTTTGCATTGCTCGCAGGTGAAATTAGGTGCCCAGGGTTTGTTTTAATCCCCAACAGGCATGCCAAAAATATGCCTTGTAGGCCTCACACATCTTAGCAGATGCTTCAAAAGAGTACTTTTTCGCTCGTCTTGATAAATTGGCCCCAGACATAGCAAAATGCGTCTACCGGATGCTTGCAGCCTCTTGATGCCATCTCAGAAAAATGAAGATATGTATCCACTTAGGCAGCTGGAACTAAACTGAACTGGTGGGCTTAAGGCCCCTGTTTTATACTACTATTAATATGACTGGAAAGTTCTAGAATTTTCTAGAAGTTACTTCAAGTTTACTCAGCACTGAATCTATCTGGAATGTTCTGGAAAATCGGTAAATTTCTAAATATCACTGTCCTGGTCACAAAAGCAAAGTTTGTGGGGAATAATAGCCATTTTCTGTACTTTTTAGGCATAAGCAATTAAGAAACAAGACTTACTACCCAGGGACCAACATTATTTTTACACAGTGTAATCATTCTGGAGGCATTTATCCAGGATTGGCTCAGTTAGTCTGAAGACCCATGTTCATGAGCATCCTGCTGTGGGATGTATATCCAGTTCCTAACTTGCCAGTGGTTTGCATGTGGGAGGAAACCAGACAACTCATGCTTTTGATTCCAACCGCAAATGCATGTCTATTGTAATGTGTAGGGGCCTTGAGAGGGCAAATAACAAATATGTTCTAAAGGCACTTATTATGACTCGTAAGTTTGAGCCAAATTCTGCAGAAGAGTAACTCTGAGATGGCGTTCCTTAAGCTTGAGATAGCTACTTTCTGTGTTGATGATCATTGCCAAGATGGAAATTCAGTGAATTCATGTCAGAGAATGTCCTGTGCCACATTTGCAAACAAACATCCCGCCATCTGGCGAAATAATCTGCAACCTGGTGAAGAAATTTGAGATTTGAAAGATGTATAACCTGTGCTGCGTATGATAGTGCAGCTAAATAAAGAAATGTAATTAGCTTCTTCATCATAATTGCCCTCAATTTAAAAGGCCCTGTGCTTGTTCCATTGTACTAAATGTCATGCTGTCAGTAGTTTAAAATGTGGACGCTCTCCAAATTCCAAAGGTTGTGCTGGCGAGTGCACAAATCACATGATTTTTAAACACATAGCGTGCCAATTACTATCATTGAATACAATGCCATTTGTTTTGGAAAAAGAAAAATATTGTGATTGTTTAGGCATCACATGTCTGGCAAATATGGCAGCAGCTTCAAATGTCACGAAGTATTTTTTGCCTGTGTGGTTTTTTTGTGTATTGCAAACATTTTTGTTGTATGGGTAAGGGGTGAATAAAACATTTTTAGAGAGATTGAGATATATATCAAACGATAACACCAACTGTTTGGCTTTTCGAGAGACTGGTCCGTGCTCATCTGAATGATGGAGTATTTATAGTTTCAGTTTATTTATTTTGGTATAGCCCTGTGAGCCATTCGGCTCTTGAATCGGGTGCAACCACAACAAACAAAAAAACAAAAACACGAACAAGAAAACATCTTAAAGTGACTATGTGACTGTGCAAACAGAAAATCCATGAAAAAAACAGCAAAATATTCTTTAAAAAAGCACCGTACACCAACGCTGTGTGCAAAAAATCCCAGTGGGATGCAAGTCAAACAACAACAACCACAAAAAGACTAAGAAAACTTAGATATAGAATTCAACACACAGTCGAAAGCTCTCTGATGTATTGCCTGATTGTACCATACTCTTTGGGTCTTTCAGTAAAGTCACGTAGATAGAAAAATAATGGTTGTACCATGTTTTGTTCGATATGATGTCCGACATTTCATTTCACATTGCAGGAAGCTCGTTCAGGAACCAAATTTAACTGTTCACTTTCCTCCGTCAATTTGCTGGTGTTTGCCAATTGGCTCAGCTATCTGACATAGGTCCGGCTATTTATTTTTTTCCTTCAGCAATTCAGGACCTGAAGAAGGTCCCCGGGTGGAGCAAGACGTTATGCTAAACAATAAGCAGTTTTTTTACACACTCTGTTATTGGATGCTCTGGCGGCCCATGGTTGGAAGAGTGTTAATTGCAAAACATCCTGTTATCATAATCAAAGGATTGTCCCGGACTCTTTTAAGGGTTCCCAGTTCGATATAGAACTTTAATTGTCTCACGGGAGCTGTGGTAGAATTACAGTGGCATTGAATAATGGGGCTTTCAGGGTAAGAGAGAGTCTGGACATGTCCAGGGCCTGCACATCTAACCAGGAATGTGGAAATTCCCCAACTGGCTCAGGGCTGCTGCTGGAGTTGGTCACTACCCCACTGTTTTTGTTTAAAAGAGCCCCTTTGACTTTTTGATGATGTTAATGTATTCCGTATGAAATGGCATCATGTTCCTGAAGCCAACTTTGAACCTGCTTTGGAGTATTTTTTTTTTAAAAGCACAAAACCTGATGAGAACTAAGGCAAAGGTCTTTCTGAAACAGCCACCCAAGAAGTTTACGTTGCATAAAGCACTCCCCAAACATCAAAACAGCCTATTAAAGTGACCACAAATAGAAACCGGTTTGTAGACGTCATTTCAAATTATACGCAATGGCCATTTGGTTAACGTAGATTTATGCGTGGCGAATGGGGTTAGGGTCAGGGTTATTTTATGATTGGAGTCATGGTGGAGCTTTTCCATTCACTACTTTGAGCTTCATGGTGCGTTTCCATTCAAGGGCTGCTCTTTCACCATTGACCCTCCTTAAGTGTTTATTTTTTTGTTATTTCCACCTCTCCTGCCTGCTTTCCGTCCTGTTTGCTCGTTTGTGCTGAACACATCAGTCGTGCCCGAGCGAATTTGTCTCCCACTTCTCCCGACAAACCAGTGAGAGAATGCCCTTCATACAAAGTTACTTTATTTTCGCGATGTGTTATAATCTTGTATGCTTGTCAGTGTTGTGAATTTAATAACATTTTCATTTAAAGCCAAGTGCTGTCAGTATTTTGGAGCTTAACCAGGTCATTTAGCCACGCACATGAAAACATTTGTTCAGCAAAATGAAAAAAAAACTTTCACACTTTTGTTTGTTTAATTATTTTTTTTTATATTAAACACGTTCACGGTTTTTTTAACTATTTAAAATAAATACAGTTACATTGTGAGTGTTTTATAACATCGAAAACCCGACCGGCTACTGCAATCCAAGGGCAGCTGGAATTGCAGGGCATGTTAGATTTGCAGGGCATACAAAGAACACGGTAAAACGCAGGCCCCTGGGAGAATGCCAGGCATGCCCATGGTTTGCTGAGGACCTTTAACCATTACTGCTATGTTCGTATACTTTCTACGCAAGCTTCCAGGAAGCGTTCGCATGAATTCCAGGTTTTATTGAAATAATAGTGCAGCAGCAGCGCTCTGCTCAGACCGGCAGCCTCAAGCAGAGCCAGCGTTGGAGCATTGGCCAGCAAGGCCTTGTCAATCAGGAGAGGCATACTTTTCGACCCATACCAGCCAAAGGGAGAGTGCTCAGAATTTCATACAAATTGTTTTTGTCAGTGATTACTGAACATTACCCTGACTTAGTTTTGCTTGATTAGTAGAATTATGAAGAAGGGAAGAAAAATAACTCGTTTAGGAGGGTGTGATTCTATGGCAGTATGGCGGACAAAGGAGCCCATATTGGAGTGCGACTGTGCAGGTATACCTGTACAATGAATGGCCCAGTTTATAAACACTGTGTCGAATGCACCTGGATGTTTGTTCCTATCAACTACTAAGCTGAAATTCACTCAACAGGGGAGCTTTGTGAGAGCCGAGCTGGGAAATTTATTTTGATGGCTGATACCTGATCTGTTAGGTGCTTTGACCGACCCACAGTGAATGCTGTTATGAGACCAAGTGTCTCAAGCATGCCAAGATACCATTAAGTACCTCATTTTATCAAAGCCATACACAAACCGCACGACCCTCGTCGCTGGTGAGCGTCTTGGAAATATAACATTCCCTTCCACCACTCCTCACATATCACAGCTCTTCACAAGGATAGCCAAGTCGAGGTCGACGCGTCTCCTCGCTCAAACGAGCCATGGAATTGTGTTCACCTCTCTTGGTGGCCCTGAGCCAAGAGTGGAAATTACTCATTCCCTTTGCTGGGGGCCAGTTTCTCTATCAAAAGACAACTGCTGACTTCTTACAAAGTGAAACTCATTTTATCAACCCAAAATTATTTATTAGCTGGTGTTGACCCCGGCTGAGATTTTAACTTCCAACTTTCTGATTTTGAGTGACACATTTTAAGAACAGTGCCACCCTGCCAGATAATCAGCATTAATGCAACGTAATACATCAAATACTGGCAGAGATATTTCACAGTCTGCCCAGAACTTGGTTGAATTCTATTATCGACAAATGTTGTGTTAATGACGTTAATACATCGAGATTTTTGAAACTGCCAGCAACTAGACGGGGCCTCTGGTGCTGACTACACTTTAGAGTGCAGCGCTAACTAAACAACATCAACTTCGGCATCTGTCGAAATCGGGTCATTGAGGCGATGTTGCTATGGAGCATTACTCGAAATGGTGCTGACTTGGTGGTAATATTTGAAAACCCTTTGCCAATCCACTCCCTATGAAGGCCTCCCCACTCAATGGCAATTATGGAGATTGTTCGACCATACTCCAGCATGCTCCTTTGTGCGGGCCGATGAAGGGGAGGCCCTGGATTGCTTAAGATACCACTCAACACGGATGTTAGCCATGGTCAAAATTCGGATCGCCAGGCAGAACCACTGCACCACCGCTCCACCCTGGTCCACTCGTAAGGAGCAATAATTCCAGATTCAGTCTGTGAGATTACGACAGCGATGCGCATTAGAGATGCTATTAGCATAATTTCGCGTTTCTTAAATGACTATTTACAATACAGTCATACCCCGGTATACAACCGCTTTTGAATACGTCGAATTTGGTATACGTCGTGTTTTGATGAGAAAAAAATGTCTTGGGATACGACGCCTTGCTTGGGATACGCCTCGCTTGCTAGAACTTGTCTGGGTCGGGATGAGTCACCGCGTACCCGCGTAGACCCCGTTCACGAGTGAGACAAAGCGCCGCTCCTCAGTCTGCCTGTAGACCTCGTTCAGTGCACAACCCCCTTGCTCTATTTTTATTTAAATGTATTTTAATGTATTTATGCATTTATTTTAATTTATGTACGCATTTTAGTAATAAGTAGTGTCTAAGTTATTGTGTACAACCCCATTAATGTATAATATGCCATATTAAATATAATTTCTTATACTCTGGAACGGATTATTTCCTTTCCCTTCATTTCTTAAGGGAAAAATTCGTTTGGTAGACGTCATTTTCGGTATAAGTCCTACCTTCTGGAACGAATTAACGACATATACCGAGGTACCACTGTACATTACATTCCTTTTGCCCTCGTGTTGAGTATTCTGGGAGCCTCTATAATGGAGACAGGTGCACTCTTGGCAAACATTAATGCTATGTTGAGGCACCTGGCTGCTTTATGTGATCTTCTACAGGATACATTTAGAGTTTGACAAATTCCAGCAATATTCCAACAATCACAAGGGATGTTTTGTATTTTTTACAGATCTACCATTTTACGTTTTCTAGTTTTATAGAATTGATAGAATAATTTATATTTACAACTTTTCATACACATTGGAGTCGTAAAAATGTTCAAGACATTGCTACTAATTGGCCATGTAAGAGTACAATATTTATCATGACTGTTGAACACTCGAAATGAAGGACGTGGGCAGGTGCTCCAAATCGAGGGCAAATCTGTAAAATGCAACAGCACGTGTGTTACACACAGCAATCCTCAACCGAGTCGCCATTAACCACGTGACTGGTGTACAAGTCAGGTCACTCAATAACCCTGCCAGCCACCCACAGGCCCAACTCAATTATCGCATGCTGGTGTACACACGTGCATTGATGTACTGCACAGCACATAAGGACTTTCACAAAACCACACTAAAAGAGTGGTCCATTCCTAATGTGCCACATGATATTTCTCAAAATGTAAACATGTTATATATTATAAATATGAATTGAGAATACTGTGATTAAAGGATCTGATTTGCAATTGTAAGAGAGTCTTGTCTAAATTATCAAGTTCAAATCGGAGCAGTCTTATTCTCTCTGAGATTAGGGCTAGGCTCGCCCTGAACAAGATCCATTTATCATTAGGAGAAGTGACAGCAGCAGACGTGAGTGTAATAGGGATCGGTATTCCCTTGGTGTCGCGGCATCTCTTCAGAAAGGTGAGCGACTCGATCAAGTAGCCATCTTGTCTCGCATTCTGTTAAAAGATCTAACAATTTTGTGGAAACCCTCCCCGTAGAGGCGGTTCAATCTTGATGAGAAGCTTTCGTGACTGCAGGAATCCATACTCTGTGGTTCTTTCAGTAAAGTCACGTAGATAGAAAATTAATAGATCACGACGTTTTGATCATAACACAAGCAACCTTCATCCGGTGAGACAAATACAGCAGAAGAACTCCTGACGCAGGAGAAAGAGCTGCTACAACAATAGGTTATATAGGCATTAGGTGGGCTCAACCCAAGGGTAAGCTAGTTACCATTCCTGGATATTTTGATCGAGAAGAGACCTGATGGCTCGTTGGGACACTATCTACAGGAAAGCCACTCACACGGATGCCTATCTAAAGCCTGACTCCCACCACCATCCAGCCTAGAAGAATTCCCTCATCAAAACACTACACCATAGGGCCCGTTGCATCTCCGACCAGCACCACCTAGCCAGCGAGCTGGAGCACGTACACCAAGTCCTCAGGATGAATGGATATTCTAACCGCACAATCCGCAAAGTTGTCTCCCTAGCCATGGGGAGAGAACCATCTGAGGACCCAATCAAAACCATCACCTTGCCATACATAGCAGGGGGTTACCAAAAATATTTCCAAAATCTTAAACAAACACAAGATCCAGGTTCCTTTCAACACAGTACACAAAATCCGTGATTTGATCCCATCTGTAAAGAGATGTGATTCCTGACATGCAATACCCTGGTGTCTACAAGCTAAGTTGTGGCTACGGCAGCAGTTACATTGGGGAAACGAAACGATATGTCTCGGGCCGTGTTCACGAACACAAGGCAGATCTGAAACACGGTGGGACCAATACCTCTGCCGTTGCTGATCATTGCTATAACGCTGTGGCCTCACACGAAATAGATTTTTCCAAGACGAAGGTAGTCTGCAAACACACCGGCTATCATTAGAGATTTGTTCATGAAGCCATCTAGATATATAAATACAGACACAACTTCAACCGAGAAGATGGGTTCAAACTGAGCAATCATTGGAAGGACGTTATTAACCAGGTAAAGTCTTAACTGACGGTGATGTTTCTATTCTACCTGCAGCTACCGTTGCCCCTTTCCCTTGATGTGGCGGGAGCTCTGAGTTTTTTTTAACAGACTATAACTGTATTCTTGGTTCTTTCGGAAAAGTCACGTTGAAGGGAAACAATAAAATAATAAAATATATGTAAAACAATAAAATTCTCACGACGTTTCGACTGCAACACAAGCAGTCATCATCAGGTGTTGATGACTGCTTGTGTTGCAGTCGAAACGTCGTGAGAATTTGATTGTTTTATATATTTTATTATTTTATTGTTTCCCTTCAACGTGACTTTACCGAAAGAACCAAGAATATGAATCACTGCAGTCACGCAAGCTTTAAATCAAAATTTAGACTATAACTGGCTGTGATGTTTCTGGGTATGTGTCTCTCTCTGTGTTTGTGTCTCTCTGTTTGTTTGTCTCTCTGTATGTGTAGCTCTCTCTTGATGTGTCTCTATGTGTGTATCTCTCTATATGTGTATGTGTCTCTCTGTGTGGGGGTTGTCTCCCTGTGTGTGTCTCTCTCTCTGTGTCTCTCTGTGTTGTGTCTCTGTGTGTGTCTCCGTAATTGTCTTTCTCTGTGTGGGTCTCTCTCTCTACGTGTGTCTCTCTCTCGCTCTGTGTGTCTCTCTAGGTTTTCTCTCTCTCTCTCTGTGTGTGTGTCTCTCTGTGCGTGTGTCTCTCTCTATGTGCCTGTGTCACTTTATATGTGTCTCTCTCTCTGTGGTTGTCTCTCTGTGTGTCTCTGTGTGTGTCTTTGCGTGGTGGTCGTGGTTACTTATGCCCCTACTTAAGACGAACATCCGTGGAGGGATGCAGGCAAGGCCGATGAGTCAGATGCCTTCTATGACCTCCTGTCACAGGTGCTAGCTAAAGTGGCCCCTCGGGATAGAGTCATCTTGTTGGGTGACTTCAATGCCCGAGTTGGTCATGATGCTGACACCTGGTCTGGGGTAATTGTAAGGCATGGGCCATATAAGCTCAATAACAACGGCAGGAGGCTGCTAGATTTTTGTGCAGAACATGGGCTTGTAATTACCAACACGCTGTTCCAGCATCGGTGCATCCACACAACATCATGGATGCATGCCGGGTCCAAGCAAGAACATCTGCTGGACTACATAGTGACGGAACAGTGGATGCGGGCCCATATCCTTGACACCAGGACCTACCGTGGAGCTGATCTGTCCACTGACCATTGACTTGTCATCTGTAAGATGTGCCTGCCATTCTTCCACTCCGGTGGTGGGTGTACACCCAGGACCCCATTCAAACCCTTAGTGGCATGGTCTCAGCTAGCTGATGAAAGTTGCAAGTGAGAATTTCATCATCACTTGCAGCTGGGGTTGGCATCGTCCCCCACTCCTCCTGATGTCGAGAGCAAATGGGTGAGGTTTAGGACTGTAGCTCATGCAGCTGCAATGGCTGCTTTGGGTACACTGTCCAGACCGCCCCAGAGACCCTGTCTGACAGAGGAGGTGTTCAAGCTGGCTGAGAAAAAGCGACAGGCCCACTCTCATCAGCTAAAGCATCCCACGTCGGAGAATGAGGAGACTTACTGCGGCCTTCGCTCGGAGGTTCGGAGAGCCGTGAGGCGCTGCAAAGATGGGTGGTGGTCGCGGGTTGCTGAGGAGATGGTGTCTGATTCAGTGGCCCACGATCACAAATCACTCTTTAATTCCATCAAAAAAGTAACCTGCAGCGTCACACCTATTACCATCATTAGCGGAAAGAACGGTGATCCAATCTCCGACCCCCAGGAACAGGTTGGCAGATTTGCAGAGCATTTCTGTGAGGTCCTGGGGGAGGGGAAATCCCTCAGCCAGGATAACAACGTGGGACAAAGTGAGGATGACCCTGCTGAGGCTGCGGTGCCTCAAATATTGGAGGAGGAAGTCACCCCATATGAGTGGCTGGCTGAGGTGCCATCTGTTGAGGAAGTACTGAAGGTGATCCAGAGTCTGAGACCAGGAAAGGAACCGGGCAGAGATGATCTCCCAAGCGAAATGCTGAGGGAGGGTGGCGTTTGTGCACAGACTGCCCTACATGACATCATAACAACAGTCTGAACCACTGGACGGGTTCTGCAGAATTGGAAGGATGCTCTGGTGGTCCCCCTCTTTAAGAAGGGGGACCGCACAGACTGTAGCAACTACAGGGGCATTTCACTCCTCAGTGTGCCGGGAAAGGTCCTGGCAATGATTAATTAACATCGCCTTGCTAGGCACGCTGAGGAGAGGCTTGCGGAGCCCCAATGCGGTTTCAGGAAAGGGTGGTCCTGCACAGATGCCATATTTTCTGTCCGTCTGCTACAGTAGAGGTGTAGGGAATTCCAACAAGACCTACATCTCTGCTTTATTGACCTGGTCAAGGCCTATGATACCATCAGTAGGCCTGGGCTCTGGGTTGTTCTTCGTGCTTTCGGAGTCCCTGACCCTCTGCTCACGATCATTAAGGACCTTCATGATGGTGAACGGGCCCAGGTAAAACTACGTGGCAGGGAGTCAGAGCCATTCCCTGTACACCTAGGGGTGCGACAGGGATGTCCTCTGGCTCCCACATTATTTAATATCTATTTTGACCACGTAGTTCGTGAAGCCTTCAGTAGCTGTACCGGAGGAATTTCCATTTGGTACAGATACATAGGGAGGCTGATCGATGCCCGGGTGCGGTCAAGGGATGGCTCCCTATTGCTCAACCACGTTATATATGCTGATGATCTGGTAATTGCTGCTCACTCAGATGCGGAATTGGAGGCACTGCTGCTGAACCTTGAGCTTGCCACCAAGAGATGGGGCCTTACCATCAGCCCCACCAAAACTAAGCACCTGCCTGGGTATTTTGTACCATTGGACACTTCACTCCCACAACTCCCAATTGGTGATAGGGCAGTTGTGGAAAGAGTGGAGAGTTTCCCATACCTTGGCAGTGTGCTCATGACCGGCTCCCATTAAACAGCAGAGGTCTCACTCCAAATCAGTCGAGCGGCATTATCTTTTCATCGGTTGCGTAACGCTATGTGGAAGCTACCTGGTCTATCACTCTGCATGCAGCTGCAGGTCTTCTCGGCCACCGTCATTCCCTCCCTTCTCTATGCTTCGAAACGTGGACCCCCCTTAATTGAACATCTTCGCCGGTTAGAAACATTTAGGCTGGCCTGCCTACTACCCATCCTGAGTTTAACCAGGCTGGATTGTGTGAGGAGCTCACAAATCTTTGAAAGATCTGGGCAAGGTCCCATCGGTGAGCTACTCCGGCAGGCAAGGCTGCGATGGCTGGGTCATGTAGCCCGCATGCCCAGCCACCGCATGCCTAAACAGCTTTTGTTCGGCCGGATCGAGTGGGCTAAACGGGCGCGGCACGGGCTAGAGAAGAGATGGAGTGATGTGGTGCAGGAGGATGTACAGCTGAGCGGACTTGCCGATGACCGGTACCAGCGGTGTCAAGATCGGCCTCTGTGAAGGAGACTCGTGAAGGACGCTACTGGGCAGTTGGAGGCAGTCGCCCTCCCACAACAACGGAGGGCGGAGGAGCGATGCTCACAACAACGAGCGGAGCGCTAGGTGGATAAAGCACAGCGAGTTGGCACAGTAGAGGGCACAGGTGGTGCATCAGCCAGTCGTCTCAGTCAGTCGACCTGTGGCATCTGGGTCTGCCCCGTGATCTCCTGCCAGCGGGCGTTCGACACTTCACGTGGCCTCAAGGTGCACATGGCCTGGCACAAGCGTTGTGGTGACGTCACCGCCACTTAGTGGCGAATGGCGGTTGTTGTTGGCTTTGTGTGTGTCTCTCTCTCTATGTGGATGTCTCTCTCTGTGGGTTGTCTCTTTGTGTGTGTCTCTCTCTGTGTCTCTGTGTGTCTCTTTGTGTGTGTCTCTCTCTGCGTGTCTCTCTCTCTCCATGTGCATCTCTCTTGTTGACATGCTGGTTGCTTGTGTTGCGATCGAAACGTCGTGATCTATTAATTTTCTATCTACGTGACTTTACCAAAAGAACCAAAGAATATGGATTTCTGCAGTCACGAAAGCTTCAAATCATGATTTTTCTCAATGCCCGCACAAAAATAATTAAACTAAGTTAATTAACAATAATACAGTCATGGAAATTGCGATATTGTAAATGCTATTTTATTGCGATAAAGTCCTGTTCGTGTTAATGGTTTGTATTAATACTGTGTACATGTGGATGTGTGTTATTGCTCTGAAGTGCAAAAGACCAGAGTGTGCTGAGGCAAGATGGTCAGTGGATGTATTCAGCAGTGGGAATGTGTTAGCTCTGCCAGGCTGGCCTAAGGAAATGTACAAATGTTAAGGTCATCACAGCGTTCCAGCCATGGGCGGTGCGTAATTAACAAAGTGACTCGCTCTTCCTTGTATGTTCTCTATCCTGAGTGCTCTGCGGGGGGCACAAAAACATGTTTTCGAGTGATGGGCAAGCACGAGAAGAAGGTGTTTTAAGCTATGCTCTTACTCTGCGCTGACATCGAGAGAGCACGCATATACAAGCCACATGCAATTGCAGAACGAAGTGTTTTTCCTTTGCCTGCAATAAGAACTTGCGCAGAGGTGCAGAATGCAACCACATCATTGAAAAGTCATTGTGTGTTATTAAAATACAATCAACACAACTGTTGACTCAATTACAAAGATAAATCTAGTCATATTTTAAGCGTTTATTGCGTTTATATCTTGTACCCTAATATTTTAAATATTTTTATGGACAATTTTAAGTACATAATCTTAGTTCTTTCGGTAAAGTCACGTTGAAGGGAAACAACAAAATAATAAAATATATATTTTGTTGTTTCCCTTCAACGTGACTTTACCGAAAGAACTAAGAATATGAATTACTGCAGTCACGAAAGCTTTAAATCAAAATTTTAAGTACAGTACTTTATTTTTAAACGTTTACTTTCAATAACACAATATACTGTGTTGCAGCGTATGCACCAATACAAGTGTAATTTTGTATAATTGCATGTTCTCTGTGTAACGTACATGGAAAATTTATACTTTATATACAAACAAACAGCATTATTCTCTCTGTCATTAAATCCTTAAAACAATTCTATAAAAATGTAAAAACAAACAAGAAAATACGTTGTACACTTGAAACAGTTCTGTTAAAACCAAAACCTGCCAAACATGGAAATATCCCAGCATATGTGCACTGTTTAGCTGAAAATACTTTTTCAATCAAAGGCGGGACATAAGAAGCCCTTTCTGCCTTGTGAACAGAAACATTTTGTTAGGTCCATGTGGTTCCAATAAAGGCAAAAATGAAAAACTATATTCCAATAAGACCAGCTAAAATGAAAATCCTAAAATGCTTCTGTTCACTTTCCAGGCTAGGATTTACAGCTAAGTCCAGCAGGCTGACCGCTTTAAGACGACGTCAGGAAATGATATAAAGCTCACATTCGTATCACCATAATCTCCCCCCTTGGCGTGCTGAGCATAGCATTACAGACACGGAGTGTCCGAGAATTATCACACAGCCCCTCTCCCACCCCTCTGTGGATTTCTTCAGGGATCGTACTCGTTTGTATTAGATGCAAGTTACTGCGAAAATAGATTGAGGTTGTGGGTTGATGGAGGCTGCAAGGGTGGACTAGAAGAGGAACAGCATTACGGAGGGAATTTATTATTGAAAAATGTGTGGACTCACGCGCACACGATTGACACATACAGTGAGGGAAAAAAGTATTTGATCCCATGCTGATTTTGTACGTTTGCCCACTGACAAAGAAATGATCAGTCTATAATTTTAATGGTAGGTTTATTTGAACAGTGAGAGTTCATAGTTCATAGTTCAATTTATTTGGTATAGCCCTGTGAGCCATTCGGCTCTTAAATCTTTCTGATTGAGAGGGGGTCAAATATCTATTTCCCTCATTAAAATGCAAATCAATTTATAACATTTTCGACATGCGTTTTTCTGGATTTTTTTGTTGTTATTCTGTCTCTCACTGTTCAAATAATCCTACCATTAAAATTATAGACTGATCATTTCCTTGTCAGTGGGATAACGTACAAAATCAGCAGGGGATCAAGTACTTTTTTCCCTCACTGTAGAGTCTTGGCTGTGAGAATCGATTGCTTATGATTTATGCGAATGATATGCAATAGCTATATTTAAACTAATGGTGTAAGAGAGAAACAAGATAAAGAAAATCATCAAATCTAAATCCTAATTCATGACAATTCGTAAAATTGCAGAGAGCATGTCGAATCAGAAGAAATTATATTTGATTTCACAGTATTTATAACAGTGGTGTTAATGGACAATATACTTGAATAGATGTGACATGGTAAAACAATGACTGCGATTTATGGAATACAGTCGTACTAATATATTTTTAAAAGTCAGTGATTTCCTGCTTAAATAATAATTGAGGCAGTGTTCATTTCCCGTTTACGGGGTAATTCCATAAAAAAATATAATTTTATTTACCAGATAAGACCCACTTAGCTATGTAGTTATTTTTTAGAAGCGACCTTGCCACACATGATAGCTCAACGAAGTGACTTATCACGTGGAATTTTATAGCAGCCAAATACTCTAAACGCATATTTATACATTTTAAGGGAAAAACCGGAGGACCTGGAAAAATATCCACGCGACCACGGGAAGAACCTGCAAGCTCCAAATATACAGGTGTCAGGGTTGGGATCGCGTTCGAATCCATGCCCTCCTGCTTACCAGGCGAGGGAGTTCAAATCTCACCACCGCGGCGCCCCACAAGACAACCACTGTTGACTTCCCCACAAAGTGGAAATTATTTAACCAACCCCAGAGGTATGATTGGCTGAGTTAAGCCCCAACCATAATTGGAACTCGCAACCTTTAAATTGCGAGCCGCTCACTCTATTGATTGCTAAGTCACCTGGTATTAGTCCCAATTACTTTATCAGATTAAGGTCCGTTGAGACAGGGCATGTTTTAGCAAGGGCAATATAGATAATGAAAGGCAGGCATTAACTCAGACTCCCCTTGTTGTACATATACTTTATCAATATCTGGCTGGAAGGTGATGTGATTAGAGCGTCTGACGTAGCCCATCACTCTGGGGTTAAAATCAGTAACCACTTTATGGGAATTCAATAGTGGTCGTTCTTTGGAGAGAATGGTCCTTGCCAGATGAATACGGATTTTTCACCACTGCCTTTAGTTGCCTAAAAATGATGCCTGTGTTGACTTTAATGAGCTTCAAATACAATAGATCGATTAAAGTAAATTGTAACCAACACCATACATGGGGATAAGCTATGATTTATTCCCAAGCACCGTGTACAAGTGCTACATTGAAATAATTAGACAACAATTGTATAACAACTGCTTTCTCTTTCTCTAGTAAACAGTAATTTAATCGAACAATACTGTGTGAAACAGCTGTTCCATAAGAGTCCCAACAGCCTATTAATAGTAATCCAGCACATACGCACACAAGGGGCAGCATTTGGTCGCTCAGTAACAGAAGTAATTGTTATGTGTTTCAGACGCATTAGCTTTAATTAGAATTAACAGATATGTGGAGGGAACTAAAGGGTAATGGATGGGGGAGCTGTGTGCGGGATGATGATGATGATGGGAGGGTAAAAGTCGGGAAACACCAACCTCAGCCAGAGCATCTGTGTGGAATTAACACATCAACCGACCCGTCTTATGTCATGCTAAGGCACCGTGTTGTTTTAGGCACGTCCAACAACCCATAAAAGTGTTTGCTTGTTGATTATTGATTTCCACACATATCTATTTATTTATTGACATGCTTTCTTCTCCACAGCGTGCTAAACACCGCACCACGCTGGCTGTGACAGCATCCTTCACTACATGAACCAGCAACTCCCAAGTGCATTTTTTTTCCAACAGCATCACCACGTGTATACAGTGAGGGGAAAAAAGTATTTGATCCCCTGCTGATTTTGTACGTTTGCCTACTGACAAAGAAATGATCGGTCTATAATTTCAATTTATAACATTTTTTTACATGCGTTTTTCTGGATTTTGTTGTTGTTATGCTCTCTCTCTCTCACTGTTCAAATAAACCTACCATTAAAATTATAGACTGATCATTTCTTCGTCAGTGGGCAAACGTACAAAATCAGCAGGGGATCAAATACTTTTTTTCCCTCACTGTACAGTACAGTACTCGAAGCATTTTCCCTACGTGGGTACGTGTAACAACACATCTATTAAAAAAAACACATGAGGACAGGAGATTATTTGTTTGAACCCTGGATAGATAGTTGGAGCTGGCGCTGTGCAAAATCCAAATTAAAATTATCTCCATGCTCTGAGTAAGTGGTGGGAATTCCACGTTCCTGTGGAAGGGCGTGTTGACTCGCCCTATTATCGAGGGATGATGCACGGAGGCGTTCTTGAGGTGCTGTGTGGACCGGAATAGCACAGTTGTGGTCCCCAGTTTTCCTGGTGTTCGCACAGGTCAGCACGCCCTCGCTTAAAGGCTGAGACGACCGAGTAGAGTCCGGGAGGACGCATTCCGATTAGCATGGGCAACCGTTGGTATCCATGGCCTGGAATCGAAACCCAGGTTGCCTAGGATCGACAAACGCACTGCGCTAACGACGAATGCTACCACTTCCCCAACAACAACAACAATCGACATTCGCCACTAAGTGGCGGTGACGTCACCACGACGCTTGTGCCAGGCTATGTGCACGTTGAGGCCACGCATGGTCACACAGAACACGCACGCACACACAGGTGCAACGCTACCTCTTGAATTACAGCTTGGAAGGATATGTGCGTGGGTGTTTCATTTGAAATGTTACAGAAAACGAGCACGTTTCATTAATCGTGCCCTCTCCCAAGTGTTTTAGGTGGGGTTTGTTTCCATATAAAAAATAGATATAAACTAATGCCTTAATCGTCATCATTATCAGCCGTGATCTATCCACTGCTGAATTAATCCCTTTCTAAGTCATCTTCATCTCTCTTGCGATGACACACTACGTCTGGCTTCTATATAAGAGCTTATTTCATCGCTGCAATTTAAACGGTAGACGTTTTCTTCAGCACGTTATTTCTTTGGCTGATATTCCATCGTTTAATCTCACCCACCAGCCATTACTCTTTATACAGTAGCCAAGAGTCCTGTGCAAGTCCACTTGACAGGCAATACGAAGTCTGAAACCTACACATATGTTCTTTGATTTATGCGTTCCTATTTTGTCTCTCAATGTAATTCCAAGCATACACTTCACCATGCTTCTTGGGCAGTTTGCGCTTTCTTTCCACGTCGTTTGCAAATGACAATATTGTCTGATCCATACTAAATGGCAGGTAAAAATAGAACTTCACTGGTAGGAAACGTAGTGGACTGGAAGCCCAACCGGGATGAATTCACAGGAGACAGGGGATTAATTGTGTATGTCTGTGGATGTCTGTCCACGTGGGAGGGGTGGGGCTGGGTGGAGAGGGGAGGGTAGGGAGGGGCTGGGTGGGGCTGGGTGGGGGGTGGGAGGGGTGGGGTGGGGTGGGGTGGGGCTGGGTGGGGAGGGGCTGGTCACCCCGTGGTGCCCTTATATGGACTGAAAGCCCAACCGGGATTAATTCACAGGAGGCAGGGGATTATACACTGCACTTGCTGGTGCGACCTCTTTTACACTGCACTTTCTGTCGTCGTTTTATAATTTTGCTCACTTTTCATTTTGCTTTCTTCTGCGCACGACCCTAACAAGTTTGGCTTAAATATCCGTACATAATTACTTCAAAATTTCCTACCAGCCCCCTCCGCAGAAATGTGTTAATCGCCCAGATTGTTGTTGGGCCTTTTGGGCGTGTGCTCAACAACTTTAATGATATATATATAGCCAGACGAAAAGAGATCATGTAATAAAGGTTTTAGGTTAGATTGCGTTATTTATAAATGTGTCGCAACCCTCCACCACCTGACACGGCCAATCAGTAAAAAATGTGTCACGTTGACAAAGGACAAATAGTTCCCTACTTTAGCCCATCGGTGTGTTGAAGAGTGAATCCACAACATTTACAATTTTTGAGTACGACGTTTCGCTGGTAATTGCATCCAGCATCATCGGGCAATTTTCCAGAATAGTGAAGCCCTCCACCTGCTCCTGGTCTTAGATATTTTGCTTGGACATGGCCTAAATGGTAAAATAACACACAGCGTTTACCGAAAGGGAACGCACGCTGATGCCTATCTGAATGCAGATTCACATCATCACCCAGCCCAGAAATCCTCTCTTATCAAGATGCTCATACATCGGGCTAAAACAGTTTCAGATGGCGAAAGTCTAGGGAGAGAAATTAAACATGTTAAAGAAGCACTACGACAGAATGGCTATAATAATGCTCAAATTAACAGAGCACTGAATGCCAAATCACGATCGTAAAGCAACACTGCTGAAAATGATCAGATTACAGTAAGATTTGGTACAGTACACAAAATTCAAAAACTAGTATCTTGTACTAAAGATGAATTACCTACATTATCAACAGAAGGTGTATATCGAATTAATTGCTTATGTGGCAGATGCTATATTGGACAGACGGGACGTAACAACAGCGTAAGACTAAAAGAACACCAAATAAATATTAAATTATCTCAAACAACTGTCGGCAGTGGCAGAACATGCTTGCCAACAAGGCCACGCAATTGATTTTGATAACGTTGAAGTGTCGTGTAAAAATAATTATTACTGGCCAAGACTAATAAGAGAATCCATTGAAATTGAGAGAAATACAAATACCTACGTGACTTTACCGAAAGAACCAAAGAGTATGGATCCCTGCAGTCACGAAAGCTTCAAATCTAGATTAAATACAAATAACTTTAATCGCTCAGACAGCTACAGGCTTAGTGCGGCCTGGAAACATATTATTAAATAATACATATCATAATTCCTTATAGGGGAAACACATACTAATTGACTGATTACTAACGTAGTATAACCTCCCCCTCTCCGCCGCCTCTGATTTCTGCAACTGATTGGGTATAGTGATTGGGTTGAGTTATTAAATAACACACATTACAACGAATTATTAATCAAACTTCATTTGAAGCTTTCGTGACTGCAGGAATTAACCTTTGGTTCTTTCGGTAAAGTCACGTAGAAAGAAAATTACGGCCATAATAGCCCAGAAATGTGTGTAACGTGCGTGACGTCACTCCACATGCCCCCCCCCTCCCCGTCATTACTATCATAAGCAAGAAATATATTTACGCAAATTCGCTTTCAATTTGACGTATCTTTATTTAAAGTTTATCAAATAAATAATTATACGCAGCAACAGCAGCAACAAAGTGTATTTGGTGTCTTTATTTACTTCTTCAGCACTTGAAAAAAAAGGTAAGTCTAATTTTTGCTTCTAAATTATGATAAAATATATAAATTTATCCGTGATTTTCCAGACATTGTATCGAATTCAAATTGATTACAACCCCAGCGAGCGAAAGCACAAGAAAATAAAGTATCAGAGCAGTGATGTCGGATTAATTGAAGGCGAGTTCAATGCAGTGATAGTGACATGAAGTGAGGCGTTTTTATGACGTAGTTTCGTGCAAGAATCACTGCCATTAATACAGTACAAGAGATTAACACAAAATATCGTATACCGAGGTTTCATTTTTAAGTTAAGAAACACTTATTTACGTGGAACAATTCCTAAAAATATGTACAATCACACAAGAAAACGTGAATGTACATCTTTAATAGTACAGCTTCTGTGCTAGGATGGGAAAAGGCTAATTGAAGGTCAGTTAAATACAGTGCTACAGTGACATGAAGTTAGGTGTTATGACATAGTTTGTGCAAGCATCACTGCCATTAATACAGTGCTACAATGAAATGCAGTGTAGTGTTTGATGACATTCTTTTGTGCAAGATTCACTGCAATTAAATTTACACAAGATACAATTATACTCTGTTCAATATTGTCGTAAATACTTCCATCCTAGGACGGGCGAAAGGCTAGTAAATTAAATAATAGAATACGACGTTTCGATTGCAACACAAGCAACCGTCATCAGGTAGAACTAAATTTGAGAGAGAGACAAAACACAGACACGGAGACACACAGACAGACACACAAGCAGAGAGAGACAACACAGAGACACACACAGAGAAACACAACATAGACATACAGAGACCCAATGCCTCCGTGTTGAGGCCTTAAATAGAGAGAGAGGGGGGTGAGACAGAGAGAGAGGTGGGTCTGCTGGAGCAGAGAAATTGGCATGTCAATGAAAGACCCAACAAGACTGGTACATTTTTGAGAGAGTTGTGTGTAAATCCACCCCGAAGCGACCGAGGGAGAGAAAGAGCGAATGGCCCTATGAGAGCCTGGTAAATTTTAGAGAGAGAAATAGGCAGTTTGAGAAAACAAAATTTAGCAAATGTTTTGGAAATGTAATGCAATGCAACACAGAGAGTCGGCTAACACAGTTAACGCATAGCCTGGTTGATTACGATCTTCAAAGATTGCTAAATTTGAAGTTGTGTGAAATTTGACAGACAAACTTACATCCACAAACTTACATCCTCAGACACACACAGAGAGAGAGAACAAACTTACATCCTCCCCGTATAGGTGGTTCAAACTTGATTTGAAGCTTTCGTGACTGCAGGAATTACTCTTTGGTTCTTTCGGTAAAGTCACGTAGAAAGAAATAAAATAAAATAATAATAGAATACGACGTTTCGACAGAACCACAGAGTAATTCCTGCAGTCACCAACGCTTCTAATCAAGTTTGAACCACCTCTACGGGGAGGATGTAAGTTTGTTTTCTCTCTCTCGGTCGCTGTCAAATTTCACACTTAACTTTAAATTGAGCAATCTTTGGATATCGTAATCAACCAGGCTATGCGTTAACTGTGTGCTAGCCGACTCTCTGTGATGCATTGCAGTACATTTACAAAAAAAATGTTCAATTTTGTTTTCTCAAACTGCCTATTTCTCTAAAATTTACCAGGCTCTCATAGGTCCATTCGCTCTTTCTCTCCCTCAGTCGCTTCGGGGTGGAGTTCCACACAACTCTCTCTAAAATGTATCAGTCTTGTTGGGTCTTTGATTGACATGCTAACTTCTCTGCTCCAGCAGACCCACCTCTCTCTCTGCCCGCTCCCCCCCTCTATTTAAGGCCTCAACACAGAGGCATTGGGTCTCTGTGTGTCTATGTTGTGTGTCTCTCTCTGTGTGTCTCTGTGTTATCTCTCTCTGCTTGTGTGTCTCTCTGTGTGTCTCCGTGTCTGTGTTTTGTCTCTCTCTCAAATTTAGTTCTACCTGATGACGGTTGCTTGTGTTGCAATCGAAACGTCGTATTCTATTATTTAATTTATTTTCTTTCTACGTGACTTTACCGAAAGAACCAAAGAGTAATTACTAATCTACAACTGATTACTATGCATAACAATTAATTGATTACTAATCTATTATATAATTATAATAACCCCCCCCCCTCTCTGCCACCTCTGATTTCTGCACCTGATTGGGTATAGTGATTGGGTTCAGTTATTAAATATTTACATTACAACTAATTACTAATCTACAACTGATTACTAATCATAACATTTAACTGATTACTAATCTATTAGTAATCAGTTAGATCTCTGCACCTGATTGGGATAATGATGACGTCACCCTGCTGCTCTATTTAAGACCGGGAGCAGGTGGAGGGCTTCACTATTCTGGCAAATTGCCTGATGATGCTGGATGTAATTACCAGCGAAACGTCGTACTCAAAAATTGAAAATGTTGTGGATTCACTCTTCAACACACCGGTGGGCTAAAGTAGTGAATTATTTGTCTTTTGTCAACGTGACACTTTTTTTTTTGCTGATTGGCCGTGTCGGGTGGTGGAGGGTTACGACGCATTTATAAATAACGCAATCTAACCCAAAAACCTTTATTATTAATAATATTGGTCGCGAAAGCCTACGTGTTAAAGAGATAATGGATTAATGTTTTCAACCTTAGTTGGGAAGCTATACATAAAAAAAGGATATCTATAAACATTCAACTTGGGAGATATTGTAATTTGTGGATTGTGTCCGCGTTTGCGAAACTGCAAAACTATGCAAATACAAATTGTTTGGCAGTTAGGAGGAAGACAAACGAGAGAAAGTTGAACAATCCGTGATACTGCAGCAGCTCCAATCCCTGTTAACCAGCCAAGGCAATAAAACTAATAACTTTTAAAAATTGTACATTTTAATTAAGAAAGTTAGAATTCAAGATTAATTAAACATTATTGCCAGTCCTGCAAAGCAGTCCAAATAAAACTGAAACCAATACCGTGTTTAAATTGTCAGCTGATATGATACTGAAACTTATTTTGATTCCCATGATGATTATATTGATGCTAAAATTAATAATAATTGTAATATACAAATAAGACTAAAACAACTATTTTAAAAGGCTGACAAAATCACCGCTAATGAAACCAAGTTTTTTTTTAGTAAGTTGATGGTCTCAATCCGTTCACTTTTGATTCCACAAATAAAACGTTGAAATGCACGTTGAGCCGAACATAGCTTTGATGATGAACATATTTTCATGATTGCCATTTCATGAACACTTTTTACAGGTGTGAAAGTGACTCTAATGTTTGTGATATAGTGTCTCGGAACACTTGACATCTCATCTCAAGCATTTGAAATGGCACCCCCAATGGCAGCTGTCCAGGTGGGCACAAACTTACTCAGCATCTTGCCTGCAAGCAGGCATTAGTCTGCCAGTAGGTGGAGGATGATTGCTATGTATAATCTAATTTATAATAACAGGGCGACCATTCGAGTCGAACCGTGAACCTCTGCAACAAGCGGCAAACGCGCTGTGGCTAGGCCATGTCTAGAAGTAATTCTGCGATGTCGTTTTCCTGGGCCATTCTCCGATCTTCAAAGATGTCTTACCCACTGAGAATTTTCAGGACACAATTCTTCACCGTATGACAAGGCTCCAATAATAGCACAACTGTTACACAATTAAACATTTTTAAAAAATCACAAAAGCTTGAGAAAGTTGACACTGTAAGAACACTTTTTATTTTTCCTGTACTTGCTTGACTATGCATGTTATAAAAGTTAATTCATAAGCTAAATCTTTGGCAAACGCTCCCCTTTGTAAAGTCTGTGCTGCTAACCAAACAGCGCGATTTGTGTGCTGTGCTTGGCAGGGCTTCCCACGGGTCGTTCTGTTGCTTTGGCTCCGGCAGAAGCGGGTGGCAATAATGTTGTGGCGCCAGCCAACGCAAACCCAGAATGCCATGGTAAATAAAACTGCTAACGAGGGCGAGCCGCACGTCCAGATGCGTACATTGCAACATGGCGCTGTTTGAATAATAAACAAATGAATTAGGAGCGTGTGCCTGGTGCTAGCCAATATCATTATTCTGCAATGTCCCCTATGTCACATGGCTTGAGCTCATTTGAGACTCATTGCACGGATTTGAAGCTTTCGTGACTGTAGGAATCCATACTCCTTGGTTCTTTCGGTAACTACCTACGTGACTTTACCGAAAGAACCAAAGAGTACTCATTACACGTTTTTCAAAAGTGGCAACTTTGGTTGTATCTTTTCACATTGTGATGAATATAATATTTTTTATTTAATTAGTGCCAGCAGCACACAGCATTGGGATATATAGATGAAATGCGCTATAGAAATGTTAGTTATTACGTGACATTTTGCACAATTGCATTGTTATTTTATAATAGTAAACATCTGACTTTAAGAGGATAATTTTTCATAAAAATATATCGAAGCATAGATTATGAAACTAACATGCAGTATTGCTTTGAATGCATAACCACGGGAACTTACGTAATTATCAGCAGTTGCAATATTGTGTTAATGACGTTGAATTAATGTGTACGTTTAATAAGGATTGAAAGTCACTTTAGTAAATTATTTCAGTGAAAGTTGCAGCTTGCATTTAATTATACTTCAAAATGCAAGTTTTTGCCACAAATATTTTTATTCATAACAGATACAAAATTTTGGTTAGGTCATGTCATGAATTATACTTTATTATTATTGCTATTAAAGTCAACGTGTCTTCATTATTAAATGAGAATTAGGTTTCGATTTAAAGCTTTCGTGACTGCAAGGATTCAGGTGTTTACTCAACTCCAATGGTGACCCCCTGAGTCTATGGTAAAAACAATGCCAGTGGTGCAACCCACTGTTTACATGGAACGATCACTGCTTATCATCACGCTCACCTGTCAGTGAGCAGTGCTGCAGCAGTGATCCACGCTTGCAACCAGAGCCGCAACAGTTCGCTGCACTTCCTGTAGGACCCCACATGCACTGCTGTTCATCAAAGCAGCAGCGGTCTCCCCCCCCCAACGCTCCCAGCTACGCGACATCCGTATATAACATCACAGCGTCTCTAACATAACACACAGAAGCACTGCCGCAGACCGCTACTCAACCGCTCAGACCTGGCACGTGCCAAGCCTGCCGCTGAGCATGGTCCTGGACAAATGGATTACGCGGATGAATGGAAGAGTGTTTGTGCCGCATGTCCTTGGAGGATTGCGAGTTGCTCCCACAATGAGTGCCTTATTGCAAACCAAAGGGGCGAGCAACGCGCAGGTTTTTGGCTGCACCGATAAATTCTAGGTCACCCCCGCGGCCCTGGAAGTGACCACAGCTGCCTGTTAAAGCAAACAGGGTGCCAGACGAGCAGTAGCCGGCCACTTCTCTCCCAAGCCCACAGGGGCTCATTGTGCAGTGGCTTGGCCAGGCCAGCAGTGGACAAGCCCAGCAGTGTGCTCTACTGCGGTGCTTAAATAACTGACAACACAGCGGTGTCAAACAAGACTGGACTGGTGTTGCCTTGTTCAATGCGGGCTGTATCCACAGGTCACGAGCATCAGCCAAAATGATCGTGTAAATGTTATCAATTGGTACATGCTGAGGTGAGGACGATTTAAGCTGCAAAGCAATATGGGAAAACACCCACAAGCCAATATAGGCATGTTGCCAGGTGCTGAATACAGCATGAGGAATTCTGGGAAGTATATTTTTGCAAGGGTTATGCCACAAAGTATTGTGGAAATATACCCATAATTCATTAAGCATATTTTGACACGGCTCTCAGAACTCGCATCCCATTTGTTGAATGTCATGTCAGACAGACGTTTTGTTTTGCCTTGCCTACATATTTTTTTATTGTCCAACAGATGGGTAGATGGGCAGGAAAAAAACACCCAAATATTGATGTATCATATTCCTGGTTCTTTCGGTAAAGTCACGTGACTTTACCGAAAGAACCAAGAATATGAATCCCTGCAGTCACGAAAGCTTTAAATCAAAATTGATGTATCAGTTTACCATGCAATATCAACACATGATAAAATGAACTACTCTTATGTAGACACTACCACACATGACTGAACGTTTAGAGGTACTTGCTTTAATTGGCAACACATTCAAAACACCAAGTTTATTATTTACAATTGCCTAACCTTCATTAAAATTTACATCTTGCTTATGGTGGGGTAAGGAGTGGGTAACCTCGCCTCCTCTAACGTTTCTGGTCAGAAAAAGCACAAACTTAATGTGCCTCACAGATTGGAGGCCCTCCTGTGAATTGCTCTGTAAGTCTTAAGATGGCTTTTGTATTCAGACACCATATCCATTAAAATCATTATTATGATTCAAAAAGCTGATGGACTGCATTTGCAGTGGTGCACAATCACAAATAATATATATTTTAAAAATCACTACACTCACCACCATCATTAAAACTGTCTCAATAAAATATATATACCGTGCTGCAGTAAGCTGACATGTCGGTCAATATCCATTCTTCAGAGCAAAGAAAGAGGGCAGTATGTATGGTGAATTTCTTTCGCACCATATGTAGCCATCCATGCCCATCGGAGGTGCGGGGCAATCGGAGATGCAGGGACAGACAGATGTACTGACGTACAGTGCTTTTACATTGTTTTGAAAAAAACCGGGAAATGTTTTATAAAGATGAACAATTTATAGTTTTCCACTTGTGGACACTGGGCAGCATTCAACCGTTTGAAAAGGACAAATATGAAAGCCACAAACTGATAACAAAAACAAATCTAAACTTAAATTACCAAGTGTGACTGAATAACTTTTTCATGACAAAGTGAATAAACTAAAGTTGGTTTGCTACTCAATGTCCACTCGTGGCTTTGTGAATGATTAATGTGTTGAAGTTTTACATTCGTATTAAAAGTTTCTAAATAATGTAGAATTAATAGTGGCTTAATTCGTGATTAGACACCATGTGAACAGAGTATCTGTAATTGTATTTTCGTCCATTGTTCACACTATGTGAATTTGATGGCATTCATATGTAAAAAATACAAATTTGAGGACATTTTTAACCATATAAATCCATTTGGAATCTCAAAAACTCGAGCGAGAGTCAGTATGGTCGGATGTGAAATACATATCTGGCAGTGTGGACATTGAGGCACATTATTTAAAAAAAAAGATAATGGTTTTAAAACGAGCCTCGATGGTAAGTTATGGGTGACTTTATTTAAAAAAAAAACACCTCTTTAGCAGACACAGGCCCAGATCAGATAACAGGTACAGCTGCAATGATTGGGTTACTTTCATGAGCCGGTCAGCTCATCTTCAGGAAGCTTTGAAAATCTGCAAATCTACTTATGCTTACTATGATTACTTTTTAAAGTTGTAATTGAAGTTATTGAGGAAATGAACCCAACAAAGCAACAATAAATTAATGGAGCATGTTGTAAAACTTTACTGGGCATAAGATCTATTGGCTTTCTCTCTTTAATTTTACATTTGAAAAAAATATTTTAGAAATTGGCAGAATGTTTTTGAGCAAAACCCTGTTGAAAAGAGTTTTAGGGATTTTTGAGGCTGTCCAGGATAAACGTTACTTGAGTAAAAAAAAAAGTGTCTGTCTGCCAGGTCAGAAGATAATTTGGCAGTGCTCATCTTTACTGATGGCACTGAGCTAGAGATGGAAACTGCACATTCCTGTGATAGGGGCCAGACTTTGGTAATAACACATTCCAAAAAATATATATTTGAAATAAACTAACGATTTGGTACATTTACAATCCTCAGTGACCTCTAGGAAACGTAGTATAAAATGATTGCCCAAAGGAGTTTATTTGTTCAATGTCCGTGTCAGGTTCAGGTGCCGTTTGCATGACAAGAGGGAGGGACAGACCAGAGCTTAGCAGTGCAAATGGGGAATTCCTTAATTATCCTTAATGTGGCACGATCCGAGAGACACGTTTCAAACTCGTCAAACCCTGCCCAAATGAGCAACGTTAGCACAATCAGAAGTGTGCCAGTTAAAATCCTTGTTAGAGGACTACTCTATAATCCTATGGTCAATAATATGAACAATACTTTGCCTGACGTCCACAGACATTTGCCCTTACTATAGGAAAGTAAAATTTATGTCCACCAAGAAAATGAATAGAGATAAACGCCTTTGCTTGTTTGAGCTGGGAATTACATTTACTAAGCTTGACTCTTTCGTAGCTCGGGATGTTTTGTATTTGTCGATGCTACATCCCACCTCACATCTCACCACAATGAGCCTCGCCCCACACCACTGTATAAATCCAGGGTCTCCCGACCTCCCAGCCACCACCTCCTGTGCACAACCCCTGTGGGTGCTCAACTCCTCTCCCTCCATCCTGGCCCGACGCACGTGGACAGAGAGACGAATGGAAAAAAGCCGAGCGACACTAAAGCACTTAAGCCCTGGGGTTAGCCAGTTAGCGGTAATGCCAGCGGGAGGAAGCAACAGTCTGGTTCATTCATCCACCTGTCGGATATAACGCAGAACACGACGCCACGGACTACACCAGACACGTGCATTCAATTTACGAGTCCACATTACCCGATGCTGGCAATCGTCATGACAGCATTCGCCTAATCCACGCTTGAGAAGTTTCTCACATCATTATTAGTAACTCCGAAATATTGCCATTATGCTATTACAAACGTTTGTGCCACTCACCAGGACCGATGCATAAACCCTTGACAGTTGCGCAGACTTAGGGCATGAATATGCAGCCAATTGTATGAGGGCTACATAGCATCATTATTCACATCCGTTAGAGTACTTGACTTAAACGCAGAGGAAGTGAAGTTACAATCCTGTTCAAGGGTCGACTCGGCTTTATATTCCTCTACAAGTACCACGACCTGGCAAGTGAACAGTAGTTGTCCTGCGGAGAGATCGGTTGCTCACTGTGGGCCAAATAAAGTGGATGGACACTGCCCTATACTCACATAGGTGCTTTGAAATTGTACTTTTTTTTGACTCACGTCAGGAGTAGTGGCGCACAGGTATCATCTCGGTGAAGCACAGGTGAAGACCTGTCTGTATGGAAACAAGGTGGTGTTAATAGGAGGCAGCACCGAAAGTAGGAGTGGAGTATGCCCCACATTCCCACACATGCTTTCTCTGGGTACTCTGGTTCACAGCAAACATCAGGAGCCTCCTGCTTAGCTTGCAAAATCTGATGAGATCGGGTGTATTATGAATGATATGATCATACACGTACAGTCTCGTGTGTATATAAAGAAAGCATAATTATTTATATATATACAAAAGCAAGCCTTTTGCTGTCAATTAATTCAATTTGGACGCACTTGGCCCGGTTCCGTCCAATAGTTAATTGCACGATCATCAGCGCATGCACACATGCGATAGGAGAGGACGCTCATCCTGAACCAGATAAGTTTCCCACACCCGATCCGATCCTGCACAGCCCGATGGCAAACAGCTGCCAATGCCAATCACCACCGGTCAAGGGCACAGACTCGTTCGGTCAAAGACCTCGGTTAGAGCGCGGGGAGGTTTGAGCTACATCCTTGTCACGTCCGTTCAACATGCGATGCAATCTTTTGTTCGATCAAATCCTCCATGCATGCCTATTACTCAGGCATCTGTAACAGCACTGCCGTTTGTAAATATCTTAATCCATTGTATCAGTTTAATATTATGTACTTGTCACGGAATGTAACCGCACATTGTCATATATTTTCGTATTTGCTGTCACTACAGACTGGGCTCTGCAACAGTAATGTGGAATTACTATTGTTGGCTAAAGGCTACCAATGAAAACGAACGCCCTGTTTGAGAATGGAGACATTTTTACTTTTTTTATTGTTACAATGTTATATGACCACATTTCCCCTCATATGCTAATTGAGCAACATACAGAGAAACCATAATTTTGGACAATACCTGCAGTTTCGTTTGTTTATTTACAAATCTGGCCATTTTTTTTGCAAATCTTACGATAAACAGGTGACCCCAGCCATGAAACCAAGTGGCTGGGGTCACCGGTGCCAACCTGCCCTGACCAGCGTGGTGAAGTACTCTCACATGTATTCCACCCATTATTGGTGTTACAGCCTGTGATGTAATCATTGTTGTGATGTAATAATTATTACATCACAGGATCATGGGAAACAGCTGAGGTAGGCCTTCATCCAGTAGTGGATTTACCATGGATGGCTGATGATGAAATAAACATGAACCTAAACAAACATAACCAATGAGTCACGTGTCTTCTCCATATTCGCAAAGCACGTAGCATTATTGTCATAAATAATATAAAACGTACACATTATTAGTGTTGTGTTTAGCTTTAGAAATATGCATTTAGAGTATCTGGCTGCTATACATTTCCACGTGATAAGTCACTTCGTTAAGCTATCATTTGTGGTTGTCGCTTCTGAAAAATAACTTTATAGCTCAGTGGCCCTTACCTGGTGAAGTAAAGAATTGTGTTAATTTATCTTAGTTACAGCCTCGATGTGTCTGTATGTCTGTGAGCATTATTTTTGCAGTTAAATAATAAACCTTCAACCGCACACACATATGTAAACATTTGTGATACCTGTTTTAAATATAATATTCATCCCAACTCCGCTGGCAAAGATATGAAGTATTACGATTTAATATGTTGAGATTCGATTTATAAACGGATATATATATTTTTTACATCGTGGTGAATGAAAGCACCGTTGTTGGCTGCAGGGACCTCATATATGCAACATATACGAATAAAAAAACAGATTTTTACACACGAAATTCACTGCGTCTATTGCAAGCTTAGGAATCTATTTTCATTGACGCATTGGCGCATTGTTGCACTCCTACATATTGCAAAGGGGCCCCAGCGCATAAGTATGAATAGAACAAGTTTAACTTTGTATAATTTGGCACAATTACAACAAAACTGTCAAGTCAATCAACAACACAGGTATGCCGTGTTGTAGAAAAGTTCCTGGAAAGTCCACGCTCCTTGTGACATGTCTGATCATCAGCCAGGAATCTTCAAAAACACCAAGCAGAATTTCTTAGCACCTTTCATGCATTTCCCCCACAAATACAAATAATAGAGTTACATGAACAGGGTACAGTATAGTCACTGCAATTTAAGTATTTCTTCTATAAACAATTAGTGTTAAACTAAATTCAATAGATTCATGCCTGTGTTTAATTTGCACTACCTGGGACTATTATTAAACATTACTGTCACTTAATACTTGCACGGTAAAAAAAATCAGACGCTGTTTGTTTTTTGGGACCGGTGAAATGCAGCTGTTTGCATAGCGAAGAAAAAATACCATCAAAGGAATCTAAAATGTAGCATATAACTCAAACGTGCATTGCAAAAAAAAACATTGTATAAAAAGTGACGTGAAATGTGACATTGTAAAAAAAATATATACAACAATGGTGGATTTATAGCAAAACAAAATGCGCATTTGCCAGAATGTGCTGTTTTTGGGCAGAGTTCGCAGCACCTGGGCCAGTAATCGTGTTATGTTGTACAAGCGTTTGCTCAGCAGAACGCTAATGGCAGCTGGCAATGCGCAAACAGTAACTGGCGTAAACCTGGTGGGGTTTTATGCCCCCAAGTATGTGTGGTTGTTTAATGGAGGTTACCTGGGAGAGAGCCTGTTTAACGAGGCCTTGCACAAGGCCAGAGGCCTAAAGACAGGGGCCTATGCTGGGATGCACAAGAACAACGGGTCAATGAAGAGATAATAGAGCAGATAATTGTCCGTCAACATTGTCCCTTTTACCTGATGTCCATAAGGCCGGGTTATGCTTTAGTCATAATTGTAGGGGTCACAATTATCTTGTTGATATAATGAGTACTCCTGTGTGAGACGTTAACTATGTTCATCCAATTGAGAAACTGGCCTCGATCATGAGAATATGGAAATTCTCATAACAGGTCATCGCTCAAGACTTTAACATTCACATCTCCGATCAACACCATTGGCTACGTATGGTGCGAAAGGAGTTCAACATACATATATTCGAACAAGGAGTCACTAGCATCAAACGGCAATGCCCATGACAAAGTGTAAACAACGCTACTAGTGTACTGTTTATCTTAGATAAACCTCTTCCTACTAAAGGCCATTTGCTCGGTTATTTTTGACTAATTCTTTTCCTGATTAATTAATTTTTTTTGCAAATCTTTGTCAATCAAGATATGGCGGCCACAGGTCTGGTTAGAGCACCATGTTAGACATACTAAGTGTCCCATTACTTGCTCCTTCGAATCACCCATATTATTGCTTAATAAGTCATTTATACCTATAGACAGTACTGTTGCACTATGATGGCATCTTGAAATGTCGTCTTTAAGGTCAAGGAATTTGTTTTCTCTGGCAAAAGTCTCAAATGTAACACTTTTCACCACTAGTCCCACTCTCCCACCCCCATCTTGCTACCAAAACAGCAATTCAGCAAAGACGGTTCAATGAAAACATTCGCTGGCAATTCTTGCAACACGAGAACCACCGTCTAGCGAGACAGTCCGAATGTAAATAATATCAGTGCATAAACGCTAGCAGAAGTGACAATCCCGGAGAGCGTTGTGATTTAATCATCTCCCTTTATCTCGAGTGCCCTAATTGTAAATGACTCTCCATGACCAAATCCTCTACATGCAGTTGAAAATAAATTGTACAAGTAGCATATTTCATTTTCAGAGGTTTTATTTTGTCTTCTCCCCCCCCACCCCACACGTGTTTTTTCAAGGCAAAGCTCATTCCATACTGGAAAATCTCCTGTCCACCTCAGAGCAACCATACCTGACAGGACACAACTTATGATTCAGATGATCAGTCTGTCTTGATTAACAGTGCAATGGTTCTGACTTTCCTCACCAGCAGTCGCTCTGCCATATTGTGCAACAGTCACGTCAAACTATTTCATAACTTAATTATTTTGCCCCCAAATTTTTGCTGGCTCTACCAAATTGGCACGCTATATAATTATTACAAACTGTACCGGTCTATAATGACTGTAAGGCTCACCAGTTGTTTGAATGTAAACATCTAACCAGGTGGCGTAAGTATTGAATTTCACAATCAGAAAGCCACGTGTTAAACTGCCAATTGGTGATCAGCTGAGCCCATTGTGTCTCCTGGCTTGATACAAATTGACCCCTGTGTAGGAACTCAACAGTGTTCCTTTTAAAAATAAAAAAAACTGCCATTTGCCATAAGAACGTAGAATTACACCATTAGCTCAGGGCTGCTAATGCTTGAGCATCAATACACTTAAGGCTGTGACGTGCTGTATTTGTGCAGCAAATGATGACCAGACTGAGACCATCACGCTTGCTACACACGAGAACACGTTTTACCCTGAGTGATGGTCCGCGGCCTGGCTCCAAAAACACAGGGCTGCCGGCTCATTTACCCTGACACAATCTCAAACTTCCCCCCCCCCATGAGCCACCCATCCGATCTCCCCTCCACACGAGACACGTTTATTATAGGGGGGCGTTGAGCGTCACTTCTCGGGAGCCGATCCGCGCGAAGCGTGTTGGGTTATTTTTTTTTCACCGCGTCTCGTTATTACACCATGTCAAAACACGCATTAATAATCTCCGTGGAAGTGTGCGGCGTGCCGGTAATTCTATAGGGGAATGTGCGCACGCCGTTCCGCAAGGTCGTGCCCCCCTCCCCCACCTCCCTCTCCTGTGCGTCTGTGCTTCGGGGTGCCTTTTTCATTGTGCCGCTGTAGTTGCGCGCAGGCGTTACGATGACGCACTCGGGTCTTCTCGCTACCTTGCGCCGCTCTTGCCGCGCGTCATTGCAGGCGAATTGTTTTGCCCCGAAAGGCTACGATTCACGGGTGGCTCAGAGGCCGTTCAAGCGAGTGTGTGTGTTTTTTTTGTTTAAAGCGATAAGTCAAGTTGGCTCACTCGAATGTCAAAAAAAGGTGTGGAGAGTGCACGACCTGAACTCACTCGTTTAACCAGGACATTAGATGGACAAGGCAAGCAAATAAATGCAGAATCTTAAAGATGGTACGTCAAAAGCTATAGCACTCGGTGATTTATGTGCATAAGCGTTAAATGTGTGCGTTATGGTTTTACTTGGGGAGCAGTGGTATAATGGTAAATATATATGTATGATTATGCCCTGATACAAAAAGGCCTCTGAAATAAATAGACCAAGGTCTGTCTCTCCACAGATAAAAACAAATCAGTCCTTCCCCTGTACGCTTCTCAAGCATTGTATGATAGCAGAATTTGTTTAAGCAGACTTGTTTCAACCTTGTGGTGCGAATCAGCAGAGTTACTCCCATCAACACAAATGCTGCTGTGTTGACAGATGATATTGGCAAGAGCATTCCATTTCGGCCATGAGGTTCGCCGTTCAGCACGAAGAGCTACATTGTAATTGTTAATAATTCAGTTTAAATTTTGACATAAAACTTTCGTGACTGCAGGAATTCATATTATTTGGTTCTTTCGGTAAAGTAACGTAGATAGAAAGAAAAGGCAGCTAATGCTAACGTCGGAGAAAATAACTAAGCTGGAAGTGGGTCTCCACCAAAAGGGCCTCCAGGCAATAATTGTCCCACTAATGGTCTGTGCATGTATGTACATTGAACTTCTATCGCACCACACATAGCCAACTTTACTAATCGGAGTTGTGCGTCTTTGACCAATCCTCTTTGAGTATTTCTGAGTTTAGGAGCAAACCAGAGTACCTGGAGAAAACCCAAACCTACAAGGGGAAAAAAACACTAACTACACACGTATAGGTTCGCAGCCTACTTTCTCTGCTATTCACCATGGACGCCACCTCCTCATAGATGTGTGTCGCACACACATGCTTGCTCCATCTCGATGTGATCTACCAACCCGGCTTCTAAGCCGCTGGATTACAGCATCACCACCACACCCAGGCCAAATTTCAGGACATTATTTTTTCCATTGTCAGAATGCCATAAGCAGGCTGCAACAATATAGCAAAATGTTCCATGGAATCTTAGCTGGCACACGCATACCGGGAGCATGTCCACAGCAGCAGAGAAAGACTTGGTAGAGAAGTTAAACAATTCGAAATCAGAAGGAACATCTAGACGAGAGTTTATTCGAGCAGCGTTTATTGGGGAAGCCAGACATGTCACAAAGATATTTGGAAGACGTACAGAAGTTCATGAAAAGGGCTTTGGAGCTGATCAGACAAATATTTCACAAAGAGAGCTGTTGAACTTTCGTTCCAAATGTTTCCATGTACTGAAGTTATTTGCGCAAGTGGGACAGTATCTACTGGGGCACAGTACCCATGGAGTTGTTTTTACACAACACGTGACCTGATGGTGGAAACATAACGATCTGCAATCACTTTCCGTCCACAAGTCACCCACAGTTATTTTGATACTTTTTTCCACATTTTTCGTTATACCTCTTCCAGTCACTATATTTAGTGCTTTCACAATTGTTTTTTGCGATCAACTCAGGTTAAAATTCAGGTTGTGGGTAAACAGAGACTACCCCCTATGTCAATCCACTGCTGGCTGAAGGCATCACCGCGTTGTTGAGGCTATGGGGGTTGCGTGATCAGACTTCACAGCACTGCTCAGTGAGGGGTAATTGAAATGAGGGATCCACGAATGTTATCTTTGGGCGCCAATCAAATTTCAAGTGGCCATTCATTGCTTTAGAGTAGATAAAATACTGACCACTCTTTGGAAAACTGTCATTGTTTTTTTAGAGAAAAATTGGCATTTTCAATGGAAATGTGTCCTTCAAATCACTGGCTCATGACTGCCAATGATGATGAGCCATGCCACATTGTGCTCTTGAACACAGACACTGACTTACATTTTTCTTATTTGACATTCATAATAAAGGTTTTTGGGTTGTTTGGCATGTACGAACATTTGACTTAGCAGTCCTATATGATGGATAATTGAGTCATAGGCTATATAATGCTAATTTTAAAGCAGAGAGCAACAAGGCAAAGGTGCAGCCCTGCGCCCGCTTGCTCACGCCACTGCTGGCGTAAGTGCCTCAATCAAAGCGAGCTCTAGGGAGCCTCTCAAGTGGGTATTTTTGGCCTACTCTTCAACATTTACCAGACATCTTTGGAAAATGTGAGTACTCACAGCACACACTGGTTGCTGATTGACTGATTTTGGTGTACCCATTTGTACTTCTTGGTGGACAGAGAGGGGAGAATTAGGAAAATTATTCATTGTTTCAACTGCCACTCCGGGTGATCAAACCAGTGAACTCTGAATTGAAAGTCCAGTTCTGCTTACCATCACAGCTTGGTAGCATCCCCCTAAAGCAGAGAATAAATATCCTGGGGAGAGTCCACGGCGACAGGACCATTTCCAGATATGTCTCCTTTATCTGTAACTAGTTCCAGCAAAATGTCAATAGACCCTCACATGTACAAACACAGGGCATTTCAAATACACACTTGCAAGCAAGGGAAAGCTGCACACTTTGCCCCAGGAGGTCCTGTCATGGTGACCATGAGCTGTAGTGTTAAGTGGGGTTGCTACAATTACTCTTCAGAGCTGGCAACACGTTTTGTTTTCCAGAATCTGCTGGCCACGCCAGCCAAAGTTGCAGCATGACAGCTCTACGGGGACTCATTTGGATGCCTTCGATTTACTTGCGATGGAACCTTTAATGTTTTTTGCTGAATGCTCGAAGTGCTTAGTGGACGGCACAGCCTTGAACAAGTGGCCCTGCCCAGTTCCTCCACGTAGTCAATAAAACCATGCTTGCCTGTGAGTTATAGTACAGATCGTTGGGTATTCAGGATTGAGATTGGGGCGTCTACTCTGCGGAGGATTGATTGAATGACTAACATAGCTCCAAATACGATTCGTTACAAAGCAGTGAGATGAAATCCTTTACCACTTGGCAACTGAGCCATGTGACTTCGCGCTTAGTGAAGCCTTTGCTTATTTTTTTGTGAAAGTAACACTAGTCCTCTGGTGCGTTACATCGGATGCCACTGTGGTAGAAGGTAGTGAGTTCAACTCCCCATTGGGACCAGTGTAGCCCATATATCCTTTATGGTTTATAAAATGAAAACCACTTTCATTGGGTGTCACTAGTGGTTTTGAAAAAGGATGTTTACCACTATAGGAATGTCGGGCTCAGGACTGAATATGAGCTTCGCTATTTATCTTCTTGAAATAGAGATATACTTTGTGTGTGACTTCCACAGTACACAGCTGAATGTGAGTGACATATCGTTGTTTCTGATACGATATATTTAATATGCCCATGCACTAACCTATAAAAACAGACAAAACCATGACTATATTTTGTTGTTAAACCTGCTTTACCCTGAACTTTGGTTGCTTATATTTTATGTCACATATATCAAATTTGCTACATTTCTGGTAATATCTGCCAGTTCCATGATTCATCATCGTGAAGTTGAACACTTTCACGTCATTGTAGTGTCTAGAGAGGGTGTTCATATTTTGGCACCAAAATAGGAAACTCAACTGCATTGTATTGTAATGGACTGCTAGTCTGCTTGTCATTTGCGTAATTGTTTTCGACTCAGAGGACCCCCAAAGCCTCGTGGTTCCTAACCAGCTGCTGTGTCCTGGCATTAGTTAAATCTGCATGTTGTATTGAATAGTGTGGCTGTGCCCTTTGTCTGTCTTCAGATAACTCTCTGGTGAGATGAAGTCAAGGATGGACGTGCGTGTTGTATGTCCCAGATAATTTGGCACTTGGGAAATTGTCTAATAGTAATGAGTGCTATATGTATGTCCAATGTCATTTTTCACAATTTTGCCACGTCTTATTTATCTTTTTTTCTTCTTCTCGGGAGCGTGCTATGCGTCTCTCAAACATAACATGACATATCACCACGTTCCATTACACCGACGGGGATTGACTGTAGTGCCTGTCAAAGAAATACATCTATTGGTGTGCTCTTTACTAAAAATACTGTTGGGCATTATGCATGTGTTCTGGTCACTTAGCCAGTGGTGGAAAGTAAGCATTCACATGTTGGGGACCAGTTTCTCTATCAGATGACCCCATAAAGTGAGACGTGGACTTTGCTTCAGTGCAAACCGTCTGGATGATGTGGTTGATTAAATAATATATTATCAGAAAGCCCCCTCGTCGTTAAGCGCTCGATGTCTCCATGTCATTGAGCTGAATAATGAGTGTAGACGTGTGTGCATAGACACTGCTGCTACGTATTTGTTGTGCTCACAATTTTTTTATGAATTGCATCGCTTATCCGCATCAATTCCATTAATTGGTTTGATTATTTGAACGTTGCCAATCACCTCATTTACCTCTCTTGCTGTATTAAATAAAAAGCACACCAATTAACTTCTTAAAAAGACTACAGCTTGACAGAGTGATAACCTTTAACGTGTTGAGAGCCCTTTGAAATTCACATCCCAAGAAGAATGTTATATTCGGAGACAAAAAAAAATAAAACTAAACTGTTTATAATCATATTCTTGGTTCTTTCAGTAAAGTCACGTAGAAGGGAAACAATAAAATAATATTTTTATGCAGTCACGAAAGCTCTAAATCAAAATTTGTTTATAATCACTTGAGTAAATACATTTTGATTTAGCTCTTGTTAGTTTGCACATTCCCAGCCTGCAATGTCCCGTAGCTACCGCCACTGCCAACGGTCTTGGGCCGTGGTCGTCGATGTAACAGAGCCGCTCGGCTCAACGGGGCCTCGCCAGCTGAAGTAAAGTCAGTCTGAGATGAAAAGGGAAAAGTGCTGCGTATTGCATAATTAATTGCACTAAAACGAGGCTTGGTGAATTCAAAACTGGTGCAAGGTTTCCAGGTTGCAACAAACACACCTGGGAAACATTATTAAGGTGACACATACACCAATATGTTGGTTAAACAAACACATTTCATCTTGAATTATATAATAAGCACAATGTAAATGTATACACAAATACATGTTGTGCCATCAACAACAAATGCAATGAATAAAACAACATTGAAAAGGCATAAAAAAACACTGCTGGGCCTTTGGCAAAGCACATTTTTAAGTAATTTATGCTAAAGTGACCCCTGAGGAGCAAGAAATTATGGCTAAGAATGTTGACAAGAAAAAAGTATTTCCATATAAAGTCGATGAACCTGCAACAATAAGTTTTAGAAATAATTTTTACCAGAATTATTTCCATTAATAGTGAAATCCAAAACATTTCGCGTTCAAACGTACTCTCCCTGAGGTGTGCTGCTTTGCCAAGCAAACTGCAGCCGCTCGACATACTCTTCATTATATCACTGTGCACCCATGTATTTTTTTTAGGTAATTATTTGCAAAGGATCCTCATGATTACTATCGTAATTATGAGCATACTCGACCTCGGCATTTTGGTGTGCAAACCATAATTATGAATGCTAGTAATTTCTGAACAAGCAAAAAAGCAAGGGGTCCCGTTCGCGTTGGTCACATTCAGTTGTTATCGTCGCAGATGCTGCCCAGAGTATGATGATCAGGTTTGTACATCGTCGCGTTTGTGAATTTCCCTCCAAAAAAAGTTTAATCTGCAGTTCTGCAAATGCTTAACATTTCACGTGGTTATTCTACAAATTTCGTAACGAAAAATTATGCTGGTATTTGTGTTGTTAGTTTAATAACTGAATCGATTGGCGGTAGCCTGGGTCACCACAAAATATTGGTGGGCCGGGCATAGTTTAAGGTTTTTTGTTCTGGGAACATCGCTGGTACTACCACCCTGTCCTGCCGGAGGGCGACGCTGGGAGCGATGATGACGACGATGTCGATCCCGCCAGCACGACCGTGACTGCCGGCCGTACCAAGAGAGCGCCTGGTGCGCCAATGCCTCCAAGTGGTCTCGCTCCCAAAGATAAGGGGGTGGCCGCCCCCGTAAGAAGCAGAACGTGCCGGGGAATGACCAGACCAGCATCCTGCTGTACTTTCAAAACAAGCAATAAACAGCCGTTGCCACGCACAAATCCCCAGCAGCCCCCCTTTTTTATGGGTGTTTTGCGTGTGTTTTTTATTTCCATATTTGGCGTGCGTATCGGGCTCAGTGACATCTCCCGTCTTCATAGGCCTTCTGGTTTCGGAGTTATGGAGGTTTTGGCACCCCCGGGTCACGATGGTGACCCCGGGTCACCGCCAATCGATTCAACTGTAGGTGTCATGATGGCGAGATGTTAACTACTTCGCCTGGTATAAATGAGGTCGTGGGTTCGATCCTGACCCTAACTTCTGTATATTTGGAGTTTGCATTTCCCCTTGTGTGGATTTTTCTCCAGGTACTCCGGTTTTCCCGTTAAAATTTGTAAATATGCGTTTAGAATATTTGGTTGCAATAGATTTCCACGTGAAGGGCACTTCGTTTTCTATCATTTGTGACCAGGTCGCTTATGAAAAAGAGCTATATAGCTCAGTGGGCCTTACCTGGTAATATAACAAATTGTTTAGTTTCCAAAACGTGCCTAAATTGGCAACGAAAGGTGTTGTAGATAGGTAAGGTTTTAATGTTTAGTTATCTGAAGATGCTGTAACTCTTTCACCTGCACACCTTAACCTTGTACAATAACTCACCTGCATGCAACACACTTCTTAAAAGTGCAGGATACACGGTCGGGATTATACATTTGTACCCATACAATCTACTAAAGGTGTCGTTTTTCGATGCTTTTTTTTCTATTGTCGCATTGTTATATTTTTATAAACTCAGTTGTGTGGTATACTTTGGTATGATTAGAGTCATCGTATTATTTAGGCTACATTGAATAACAAATAATTCACATACGAACAATGCAGTCAAAGTATGTGCCCATATTCAATGAGTTTTGGGAGGCGTTTGCACCAATAAAATAGGCACCACAAAATTGTGCCTATTTTAATGACCCTTGAGGGATGATGGGCTTAATCATCTGCCAAACAGGAATTTATGTCCTTTCCATTATGAGCTATGCAATCTGCCACAGTGCCACCTGGCTGGAAATGGTACCATTAATTAACACTTTGCGGGTTTACTCTCCAACACATCGGTGTGGTGAACGAGTAACTAATTGGCATGTTTTGTTTACGTGACAAATCCCTTACTAATTGGCTGTGTCGGGTAATCGCGGGTTTAACGACACGTTTATGTTTATGCGATCTGACCCAAAAATCCTATCATGGATTAACACGTTGCTTTTATTCATTATTATTATAAAGCAACGCTAATGCTTATTAGTATGGTAATTATTACCATCGCAGTAGCTGTGATGGTGTCATACAATATCGGTATTGATATTTTAAACATTTGTGCTTTATAGACTTTACTAATGTATATAAAATTAAAAATGTAAAAAAAAAATCATACAAGCTTAAATAATTCTGGGGTGTATTCCTTTTTTTATATTTGTCACTCTGTGCCACAGGAACAATGTATATTTCACAGCGTCACACTTCATTGCTGTCAATCAAGCAGTGTTAAAGTTATTACGATGAAAACTAACGCACGGATTTTGAGTGAAAAATCTATGGAGGCTCAATGTTGAGTTTTGTGTATTTATATATCTTTTTTTTAGGTCTTGTTTGTACTTACAATGATGCATGATAGCAAGTCATGGACGAATGTTTAAAGGCAGGTGTTACACCTTGGCATTCACCACGTTGGAAATTTGCAATATTTCAGGCCAAACACATGGAATAATACACCTGCAAAATGCTGCACGTATAGCAGATACAGTCCATGTATGCAGGTGGTAGCTATAAGTAATTGGCAAAAATGTCAACAAAGCTACACTTTTAAAATGCAAGAACGAAACCAAAACTCACGTTATTCCATCATGACGGCCAAAAAAAAAAACAGAAGTTAAAACCAATTATTCTTTTATGAAGTGTAATACAGAGTGATCAGAAAAATGATGACTAAGTTTGTATAAAGATTTCAAAATATCCTCCCGCCTGCCCGCCTCCCATCGCTCCAACAAACCCGGTTATTAGTTGTCGGAGTTATAATTACCGGTGCCTTTACACACTTCCAGACTCTTCTTAAATTTCAGTTTACATTCCCGCGATATGATTTTGAGAGGAAAACACCTGCTGCTTTGGCAAAGGTAATGAACAAAGAGGCATGGCCTGTGTTTTGTAAGCTCGACACATTGCGTGCACAATGACCTCCTGTTGGAAAACCGCGTGTCTTCGGGCCACTCTGACCTCTCGTCCTGTGACAGCACGGGCTGCATGACCTTTACCACTGGGCCGGTGCAGCCAATGATTAACCTGAGATTGCCCCGTGCCTCTATCAGCTCCGTGCAGCGCGCCCCGAGTAAGAGGGCTGCACTCGGGTGTATATTTTTTTTGCACGTGTCGCAGTGCAGGTACAGACCTGTAAGGGACCACGCGATGCTGTGCAGAGCTTGCAGGTGTGAATTTGCACACGTGAGACGCGACTCAACTCGGGAATTGTGGAAAGTGTATTGCCAATGGAACACGTTCACTAAAATATAATTTTTATTTTCGGTCAGTCGAAAGTGCAACAACCGTGACTTTCATGCTAAATTGAGTCGCCGCTACCGCATTAAATCAGCCAGCTCACCGCATGCACTCCAGCACTATTGGAAACATGATTGGTGGATCTTGTCGATCGTAAACCTAATGGGAAGTACATAGAAGTACAACAAGTAGGTTACAGACCTGTCTGTGTGGACTTCTCAGCAGTATTGTCTGAAATAAAGAGATCCTCTGAGTCCTTTCTCATATAATCTTTTTTTTTAAACATTGATTGGTCAAGCATCGCAATTAATTACCCTTGTGAACAATAATCTAGAGACTCTGTGAAGTCAAAAGAACATTGCAATTAAAATTAAATGAATGCATTAATGAGTAAAGCTCCAAGAGGACACTGTCATATTTTCTCTGTTGTAAAGAAGAGCTGTATGGTTGAAGTTGTCGAGAAACCAATTAAGTCAATCTCTTTTTTTCTTCTTCGAATTTAGTTGGTGGAAATGAAAAAAAATAAGAGTAGGCTTTGCCCTTTCTGGCAATAAAAGAGGAGCTGTTATTGAAGATATTGAAACACCACATCGATGGCTATTGCATGGCATCAAGTTTGCATTAACCACACATACTTGTGCTAAAACATGCAAACAAAGACAATGCATTTTATTTTCAGAGCATGTTTTTGCCAAAAATAGGTGTGGTTAATAATATTTTTATTTTCGGTCAGTCGAAAGTGCAACAACCGTGACTTTCATGCTAAATTGAGTCGCCGCTACCGCATTAAATCAGCCAGCTCACCGCATGCACTCCAGCACTATTGGAAACATGATTGGTGGATCTTGTCGATCGTAAACCTAATGGGAAGTACATAGAAGTACAACAAGTAGGTTACAGACCTGTCTGTGTGGACTTCTCAGCAGTATTGTCTGAAATAAAGAGATCCTCTGAGTCCTTTCTCATATAATCTTTTTTTTTAAACATTGATTGGTCAAGCATCGCAATTAATTACCCTTGTGAACAATAATCTAGAGACTCTGTGAAGTCAAAAGAACATTGCAATTAAAATTAAATGAATGCATTAATGAGTAAAGCTCCAAGAGGACACTGTCATATTTTCTCTGTTGTAAAGAAGAGCTGTATGGTTGAAGTTGTCGAGAAACCAATTAAGTCAATCTCTTTTTTTCTTCTTCGAATTTAGTTGGTGGAAATGAAAAAAAATAAGAGTAGGCTTTGCCCTTTCTGGCAATAAAAGAGGAGCTGTTATTGAAGATATTGAAACACCACATCGATGGCTATTGCATGGCATCAAGTTTGCATTAACCACACATACTTGTGCTAAAACATGCAAACAAAGACAATGCATTTTATTTTCAGAGCATGTTTTTGCCAAAAATAGGTGTGGTTAACGCATACTTAATTCCTTGCAATTGGTACTTATTTGGTGTTTGAACATCTTAACACATCCTGTGATATTGCCAGAGAACTGGAAAACACATTCTTATTTTTTTTCATCATTTTGATACTGGAACAAAGGTCCCCCGTAGTTGGTGGAAGCTGAGTCACATTGTCTTCCTGTTCAAGCGATCGATGCATTTACAAGCACTGATCCAATGGCGGGATTTCCACTTTCACCGAGGCAAGGGTAAATTTTTCTTTGACAACACAACAAAACCGCTGAATTCCCACAAAGCGATCGTCAGATGAATAACCACTTTCGAAATGCAAGCCGAGCTTCTCCAACTTACGCGTGCCAACAGGATGGACAACTCCTGCACACGCTCCGAGATGTCCCATCAAAGCCCTGACACCCAGGGTGCTTGCTGGTCCAATTACGACTGCACGTCTGATGATGTAATGGTGCAACTCCCCCTTCCCCCTTCAACCTCCCTAGCCCTCGCCCAGAGTGAACTTAACGAGCCGCATCTGACCCGCAGCATTTGGACAGGCGGAGGCAGGCGACGCCGCGCCATCGCCGCCATCCGCCCTTCAACGACGCAGGTGTTGACGCACCTGCGTCGTTAGGTGCTGCACGCGGCACGCTTCCTCCGTTGGAGCTGCGTGAGTGAAGCAAAAAATAATAAAAGAGACGGGATGCCAGCGAGCGGCGTGATTGCACGCAACTGTGCTCCGCTACCCAAGCGAGGCAGTCACAGAGTAATGCGCTTAATGCGCGCTGTTTATTACCCTCGCTCCGCCGCGCACAGGATACACCTCGGATGTGGAATGCACCATAAATCCTTGACGGGGTTTTGCATGGAAGTTGTCCCGCACGGAAAAACCGGCATCCGCCGCGTTACACTCGCGCGTCACCTCTGCTAGACTCACGTGACCAATTACTTTTCAGCACTAATTAGAATGTGCGATTTAAAGTCTCGTTCTTGTAGCAGTTACAAGCTAATCACTCAGCTATTTCAATGCTAAATTCTATGCTAATTCCATTGTCAAGGGGTGCCTCTGCGGATGTGTATGCCTTAACTTAGCTATTTCAATGCTAAATTCTATGCTAATTCCTTTAACAATGGGTGCCTCTGCGGATGTGTATGCTTTAACTTTTAACATAGCTATTTCTGTGACCAGTCACAAGCTAATCATTCAGCCATTTCAATGCTAAATTATATGCTAATTCCTTTGTCAAGGCGCTTTGTTCTTCTCACACAGCTTAAAGGCCGTGATCTGAACGTGGCTCTTTCACTCCAGCGCTGTCCTACCAGACAGTCTCGTCCCTTCACCTGATGAAGGCCGCTTGTGTTGTGGCCGAAACGTCGTGAGAATATTATTGTGTTATTTTATTTTATCAATTTATTATTTTATTCTCATTCTACGTGACTTTACCGAAAGAACCAAAGAAGAAGTCTCGTTCTTATTTAAATAAGGCGTTGAGTTGGGTTATGTGTGTTGGATCCTGGGGCAATAGTTATGAAAGTCGACTTCTTGTGTTATCCCACTCACAGTTCACGCGGGGTGTAACGATGCATTGGTTTACTGAATAAAATTAATTCTCATCCTTACAAGATATGCATTGGATCTGCGCATAGGCATCTATTACCCTATTTACCATGTATACATATTCTGTGTAATGAGTTAATGTGACCTCTGCTGCCACTAGAGGGCGCTACATTCTGCACAATAAAAAAAAGATGGCTTTGGTTGGTGACAATTCATCTCATCACGAGGAAGATGAATTGTTTAGGTCTACAAAATTCAAAATTTTCACTGTTAAGAACAATAACTAGGTGTTGACAGGACACATCACTAGAAAGGATGATAGCTGTTGGATGAGACTGGTAATGGAATGGCTGCCAAAGGAAACATACCTGAGAAGATGACAACTGTGGTGTTGAAGTAATGTGGTCAGCTCACGAACTACATTATAGCGAGATTAATTGTGGCAGAACAATCAGGAATACGAATAACATGCAGAGGCCTTAATCCAGCAGTGAATAATATGTGGCGTATGATGAAGATAATGATATAAAGTGCATTGGCTAAAGTGCCCGACTCACAATCATTCCAGCTGGGATTTTACTTAACCCATTGTCCCTCCGGAATTACACTACGACCATGGTAAACGTTAACGGTGGGCCATGCAATAGACAAACTAAAGTTAGCACTACTTACCCAAGGCTGACAGCCAGGAGACATTTTGACTACACGTTCGACTGTTAAAACAGACAGCCCATAAAGTGGGCTATTACAAATATAAGGAAGACATTGTGTACTTATGGCATTCAGGATAGTGTGAATACCTTTGCGTCTCTCATGCGGTGGCGTGCACACCATATTGGAAGCCAATGCACAGAACATTTATAGAGCCCATGGGCACGGTCTGAGGATGCATCCACGGTGCGTTGTGAAGAGCACCTGCCATTCCCTCATGTCATCCCTGTGCAGTGAAATAACTCTGAAGTACTCAGCTGGTCTCAATTAGGTGTATCAATTTTAAAAATCTAACTACAAAATTTTGCATGCTCAACTCCTTTGGTGGCCAGTTGTGAAAATTCTACAGTAGACTGGTAGTCCTATGATAGACGGGGCAAGTCTCTTTCCTTATCACAATTGCCGTGAACTTTCATCACTCCTGGGGAGAATACACGGGCTGAGTCACTCCCCGAACTGGATTTGAACTTGTGAAGTCAGGTGCTTTACCAACACAGTGCCACGCAACAGTTCATGAGAACCTGATCGCTCAGTCTTATTCATTTGGTGCGGCTGAAGCCACGAGGGGTTGTTTCAAACCCCGATCTTGCCGTTCTGCTGTACAGCACGTGGCAATTCATCACGAATCCTGGAAACGGAAATAAAACCAGCGGTAAAGCTGCACATGTGCAGTGGGATTTGGTGTGCCGCAGCAAACCGTTTAACAAAGGAATATGTTATTATGGATTTATTTGCCAGAACACTGCGATGGATCGTCCACACATGCGTCAGCTTCTGGGTTATATTGTGAAAAGAGGCAGATATAGGAAAAGCAGCAAAGGCATAATCCAGTAGCTTCCGAAGTAGCAATGCCATGAGGAAATCAACAGATTGTCCTCGTGTCGTGCTTGCAAGAAATTTCTTTTTTGTCAATGAATTTGCACAACTGTATTTTTTTTACAAAGTGTGATCTATAGCGCTAGCCAGATTTCATGGGTATTTTCGATTTCTGGGAGAATTGTAATTTGATGGCAGTACAGCCCGGTATGTCCCATTTAAAAGTATTCTCAAAACCACATGCTCCAGTTAGCAGACTGAACTGCAGATACTGTATGTACTTGTCTGAAAGAGGCAGGTTTCACAAATCCACAAGATGAGAATGATATTAGTACTGATATGGTCAATAAATTGGATTGGATATGGCCAATACACCAGTCTAATGCCTCTTGACTTGATTTCTGATGCCCTCTTGACTTCATTGAAAACAGAGTTGTCCTACAAACAATACACGAAGGTGAAGTCCACGTCTACCACTCTTGATGATTACTTATTATTTTCAATATGAGTTTGCTGGTGTTCCATTCATTTCAGTGGACTTTTTTGTGAACTAATGGAAGTCAAAAGCGAAACGTGCCTCTGCTGAAACGAGTGAAGGGTGGAGGCTCATCTCACCTGGCACGCATCTCACCTGGCACGCTTGAGCACGCAGTGGAAATTCCACATTCCCATAGCAGGGGCCAACCCATGTTTACTTCCCAAAATGTGTTGTCGATTTGATGAGTCCCAAGAGGATGTTGATCCCAACCGGAATATGAACTTGCGAACTCCCGATTGCGAGTAAAGTGCTCTAACCACAGCGCCACCTGGCCGGATATCCATGCTGCAGTGCAGTATTTCCTTATAATGAGAGTAAAACGATGCGGCATGCCACTTACATTGTATGAAATGATGGCTCAAACTCATATTGCAGCTTGGATTGGGAGTACGCATGGTCTAAGTTCTGCTATTGTGTATATTGAAACTAGCTCGGAATGCCGAAGCGGTGTTACCAGTGGCATTGTTTCATATTACGCTAACCCATGCTGAGCTTCAAAGAGTTGTTAAATTTTGCTGAATTGGCAACAGTGAGCTTATTTATTCTGTTTATGAGTGAATATGAATCGGTGCAGTTACAGTTGCAGCTCAGGTTTAATGGAACTCGGAGGTTCTGATTTCGGTAAAGTTGGAGTTAACTCAGATATCTTATTGTAAAACATATTCTTTCATAGATGGAGATGAATGAACCAATTATAAAACGTGTTTATAACTTTTTTGACATGCGTTTTTCTGGATTTTTGTTGTTGTTATTCTGTCTCTCACTGTTCAAATAATCCTACCATTAAAATTATAGACTGATCATTTCTTTGTCAGTGGGCAAACGTACAAAATCAGCAGGGGATCAAATACTTTTTTCCCTCACTGTAAATGCTCAGGGTCCCGGGTAATGGACGATGTTGCCACTATGGCAAATTAATTGTGAGAAGTGGTTCGGCCACTCAAATAATTCAGAATGCCAACAGCAGAGACAATCAGTTGGTAACTCTGAGGAGTGGAGTTCAAATCCAGGTTGGTTTCAGCTATTCGAATGTGACAAAGTGAGAGTCAGTAGTGTAGCCGTTAGTAACTTGAGTTCGATTCCCGCTCATGGCCAACACCAGTGACGATTATCTGAACCGGTCCTAGGCCTCCTGCCCTAGGTCGACTCAGCCTCAAATGAGTACCTGAAGCGGTGTATAAACATCGCCACTGGGGAGACAAAGGCAGTCGGGCGTGGTGCTGGCCACCCACCCCCTCGTGTGCTGTAGCGGCCATCATAGGTGCTCGCTAACAGCACTTGCACCTACAGTTTGTTAAAGCTACACGGGAGATCTTTGTTTTGTCTCTACTCAGTCACCCAACGACCGCACACACAACACAACGTTTCACTTCTACCATAACCCAGCTCTAAAAATGTAAACGTATAAATTATCTATATCTCATGATTGACATTTGGCAAATCAACTCTACAGAATATTTTGGTCAGTGTCTACTGTTGGGTTAGAGAAACCCTTTGAAGTGACTGCATACGTAGATCTGTAATATCATCTTACAGAGCTGTTCCCTGGCACGACACGATGTACTGCTGGCTGTTTTAGGAGCTCCAAAAGTACATTCACATAAAAAAATAACTCCAATACCAGCACAGTTGGATTATATAGCAGTCAGTACAAAAACCTCAACGTGCCTGGATCTACATAGCAGAAACACAAGAGTATACCACAAACAGGACACGCATTGGCTGGTACCGTTGAGGCAAGACTGGGCGTGCGTCCTGACAAATGCCAGGAGGTGCATTTGTCAGGTCGCTTGTAATGTGGATGATTAATGATCGTCGAGCAGCACCTGATGCAGGCTGGCAAGACACGGTGCGGCACTCACGACTCACGGTGACGTGCCAAAGCCTTCCTGCGCTGGAGAGCGGGCCGAGCAGCGGTCAGCGGGGATAGTAACATGTAATTTCATCTGACGTTTGTGCTAATGAGCCACTTAGGGGCTGCCAAGCAAGCAATGTGCCCCCTTTGCAGCTTAAGGGAAGGGGTTTGTTATACTAAAGTCAAAGTGTCTCCCCGCTCGAATGAGAGAGCGGTGCCACTGAACTCTGCGCGCGGCAATGACCCACGTGGCTGAAATTCCACTTTCCCATGACAGGGGTCAGCCATTCCACAGGGTAGCTACAGCAGACGTCACGTTATGTCGACTCCGTAAAGTCAGATGGGCAATTTTTGACGCTTGACCGACATTTGAAGTAGCAATCTTCTGATTGTAGGTCAAGTGATCGAAATGCCAGGAGGTTCATTTGTCAGGTCGCACGCCCAGACTTGCCTCGACAGTACCAGCCAATGCGTGTCCTGTGTTGTGGTATACCCTTGTGTTTCTGCTATGTAGATGCTGGCACGTTGAGGTTTTTTGTACCGACTGCTATATAATCCAACTGTGCTGGTATTGCCCTGATTTTCTGAAAGTGTGAAAAACCGCTATTTGACACTTTTACAATGGGCAGTGCAAGTTGGTGAATGAGGGTGGGGAAACTGGCTCAGATATCACTCGCTGTGGACATTACCCGTGGCCAGGAAGGAAAATCAGGTGGACAGGTTCGTAGCACAGTGTGCCGACTATGACACCACTCCGCTCCATTCTATTCTTGTGTATGCCAAAACGGTCAGGAGGTAAATGTCAATGTCGAGGTCCGCTAAGCCATCAGATGGATTCAGGAGAGAGTTTGTGTAATTCTGCTGTTTCTGCGATGAAGGAGCACACACTATAATGGTTTACAATCGAGTTCATAGTTTTGTGTTGCATGGGCACAATCCTACTGTGGCTTGTCTTTAATTTTCTATTCATGCAGGATATGTGTACATTGAACTGCTGACATTCTGATGCGGTTGATGGTACACCAGTGTCTTCGAGGAATTCCAGAGGCCAGGAGGTGCGATGTTTGTGTCTCGAACGAGATGTTTATTCTGGACGTTCGAGTTGCTCCACTCTGCTTCGCCACTGTTCTTGTAGGATTGTGACAGCAGTGCGATCCCAGATGGGGGAAGTTTGCATGTCTATATTTAGAGATAGAACAGCATAACCTTGGGTTATTGCAATAACCTTAGAGCTAGTTTGCATTCAAGAAACAAAAACTCTACATTTGTCAATAACACTGTGATCTTAAAAGGAAACATGTATAATTGGTGACATTACGGCAAATTACCTTTCTTCATAACAATGAATATCGATTTTTTTCATCTTCAAGCGGTGTTATTGACAATGTGTTGATTTGTTTTATTAGTTGTGCTTGTGTACCGCTGCCAATGCAGCATCACTCAATAATTTGTTTACTTGTAATGGTCAGTTGTTGGATTCCACCATTCAATACATTTTGTGGGGAATTACAAAAGCCTCGCATTTAATATCTTTTATTGTCGAATTGGTTGGCACTTGTGACATCACCACAATCAAACTGGTTTTGAGTCACAAAAGTGGTTTGAAAGTCAACTTCCTGTGATCTCGTTTCAAACTGCTGTTGCCCTCGGCAGTGATTCTAAAAGGCAAAGAAAGCAAGTCACCTAACAGGAGAGATTTTGATGTCATCAGTCAAATACATTTGTTTGAGCACAATACATCTAATAATTGACAGATTCGTAATTTTAAATGTAAAGAATTTCCTTTTTAGTTGTACTCGCTAGTAACAAGTATAGTAATGAGATTAGAGTGGCAGAGAAGTGAAGTTTGTGGCAAATTTGTGCCAAAAGGCAATTTCCAGCTGAACAGAATTTAATAAATTAATGTGTATAATGTGTACGAGTCTGTCAGTCCTTTTTGTTTTCATTCATTCAATTTTCCATGAGTTATGAAAATCTTGTTATTTTTATGGTACACTTACTTCAGTCATATTCCAGTTCTACATTATATATATAAATATCTGGAATTGGTCTGTTTTGTTTCCATCTTTCACACGCAAGGCTGGCCCACAATTCCCGTGTTATGTACACTGATTTAGCACCGTCAATCACTCCTGTGAACAATGCTGGCCTTTTTATTGTGTATATGTATTCTTTCTGAATTGATTTGTGGTATAGATCATCTGAATATAACTTCACAAGCAAGACACTATTACAGTGTTTAGTGCTGAGATGGTATTTGTGGATTTCTGTTCTTAACCCACAGAAGCCAGAACAACTTCTCAGCTCAAATTCTTGCCAGGATTCTTGGCAGGTTTTAGAACATTGAGTTAGCCCGAAAAAGACCATCTCGGCGTCCGTGTTTGTACATTTAGATAAAAGCAAAGTAAAAATGGCTTCCCGAGAACCAGTGGTGTAAATATCACATTTCCTTAGTAGCAGCCAGTCTTTAAATACGTCAACTGCTGTTCAATCTCTATTAAAGCATGTGCATTATTAAGGGTCGAGGTAATTAGTGCAGCCCTACAATTGCTTGCTCATCCCACTACGAGTGAAAGAGGCTCCACTTGTTAATAATCTTCATGACAATTATGTGCGTAAGCCACAATGAGTCTCAATCATCATTGCTAGTGGGGTGCAGCATGGAACATTTTAACGATTCCATATCAAATATTTTTCATATCAGCATAAAAACCAGGGTGCGCATTTAAAAACCCCATGTGTGTACAGCATTCCCTCGTTATTCGCAATTTTGCTATCCGCTATTTTGGCTATCAGCGAATCGCATCTGGAACTCTACACGATGGCATCGAGAGAGAGAGAAAGTATTGAGATAAAATGACGAGAAAGAGTGATGAAATAAAGTGATGAGAGTGAAAGTGATGAGATAAAGAGGTGAGAGAGACGGAGAGAGATAACTTCTCGAAGCTTTATAAGTAGATGTTGCGCATATGATATTCGTAGGCCAATATCATTATCCATAAAACGCATCCCTCGCGAATAACGAGAGAATGCTGTACATATAGAGAACACTCAAACACATCGAGGTCAGCAACATACTTTCTGTACTGCCTCCGAAAAATCTGTCTCGCCTGAAGATGGATATCTCATGCAGGAAATATCTTAATCTCTATGTGATCCAACAACCCCGACTGTGAGGGGCAGGATTCGGGCCATGCGTCACCCCAGCACTCAGCAGCTGTTAGCTCCCTGCTTCCACAGTGCAGGCTTGTGAAGCACCAAAACCTGCCTTGTGAATCTGTTCTTAAGCTTCATACTGCCACGAAATATTAAACATAACAGCTTGAAGCAGATACTGCTGTCTGAGCAGCCTGATGTAGACATACTTAGCCATGCAGGTGGCTTCATTTATCCGAACTCAGATCTCATTTAATAGCAAGCCCAATTAAATTCCAACTCCAGTGCAATTTTTTTATATTGATGTAATGAGTCCCTTGTATAAAAATCCAAGTCAGGTCAGATTAAATATGATCAGACATCGTGCAGTGAAAGTGACAACGAATACGTCAAGAAGTTGGATTAAGAATGAAAATGTTCACCAAAAATCGTCATCATAATGAGTTTCCAAAATTACTTCTGAAAACTCAACGTTAGATGTGGCGTCAAATTAATGCAGCTGTATGGCATTGATGCATCGGACTTGATTATCTGTGTAAAGAGTGTTCACGTTTTCTTATACTTAAGGGAATTATAACATAACCTGTGCAAGATTTAAACTAACTTCAACCTAGTTCCAAAACATTTGAAGTTAATTAAGTACTGAAGACAGACAGACATAAAGACTGCAGCGTTATAAATTCCACGTGGCCAACCACGGTCATTTGCACATCTAATGCAGTATTTTGGAGGCTCTTTGGTATTTCGCAGCAGTTCTCTTTATGTGCTCCCCACAATTTTAAACTTGCTATGCTGCAAAGTGGAGAGCAGATGGCAGTACAGATAGCAGATTCCTAACACGTCTGTGCAGGGTTTCGGATTATTGTTCTCTCGTACACATTGAGTGTTCTTTGAGCGCTTAGGTTTCCTCCATGATGCCAAACACTCCTTAACATATAACTGGCCAAACATTTGATTTAAAGCTTTCGTGACTGCAGGGATTCATATTCTTGTTTTTTTCGGTAAAGTCACGTAGAAGGGAAACAATAAAATAATAAAAATATAAAACAATAAAATTCTCACGACGTTTCGACTGCAACACAAGCAATCATCATCAGGTGTGAAACCCGCAGCAAGAAAATTTGAAAAAAGTGGCGGTTTTTTTTAAAACATCTTAATGCACAACCCTCCATAAAATCTTGAGACTAAGTGTGGCTTTCCTGGATAAATAAATACATACATTTATCTCGCTTTTATTTTGTTATGGTTTTAGCAAATGTCTCACAATCAGAAGGTGAAGTCAACACTCATCATCCCACTGAGGTTAATAAAGTCAGTATTGCTTTATGGGAAATCAACAGTGGCTATCTTATGGAGAAACTGTGGCCCCCTTCGTGAGAATGTGAACTTTCCACTATTTGTTTGAGACCACCAAGGGAAACGAACGCCACCATATTCCTTGTTTGAGTATGGAGACATTGCATATTCTCGACTGGGTTATAATTATTAAATAGGAGACAGGTTGGCTGAATTACATGGCCTCTTGTTCTATGAGTGAATACATTATTATTGAAAGGTCCCTTCATTGTTCTGTCTGAAAGATAAAACGGCATCGCGTAACAACCCACGGCACAAAGACAACACTACGGCACAACATGGAAAGAACACCGAAATCTGAGATCTATCATCCACAGCACCCATGGAGATAGTTGTTCCCTCTTTTGCCACACACCTGTCAAAATTACTCCTCCAAACAGCGTGAGCTTAAGCAAAAAAAAAACATGCGCACACACACGAAAGATTTATTGCGTTAAAAACTCTTGATGTCTTCAAGCAGAGACTGAAATTAATCCAATGTGGAAAATTGAAACGTCGTAAATTATCACACGCTGTGAGACAAGAATCTTGGTAAAGTGCACCATTCATCGAAAGTTACTTTACAAAAACAATAATCGAACAGAAATTTGGGGAAGGTGCATTGAAGCAGAAATTTAAAATGCCATTCCTGTTGTCAGCCGGAATTCCGTAAAAAAAAACAAATCCCCCCCACCCCACCCCTTGCAGATCTGGCAGTGGGAGCAAGAGTGAAGATCACATAACCACATCTTGGCTTGGACGCCTTCCTCCGATGGAGAGAGAAGGGGTGGGGGGCTAATGAGAAACACGAAGAGACACACACGCAGTACGCTGGCCTCCGCATTGAGCATTTTACCCGACCGGCGAGAAACAAGAGAAACGCAGATGGCTAGCCGGCCGGAAGGACAACCACTTGGTTCGGGGCAGCTATTTCATTATTTTTTATGTAAACATTTGCTCGGAGAACTATGTAACAGTAGCGGATAAGATTGATATCGCCCGAAGAGCTTGTTGTCAGTGCTTGTCAGGATTGTTGGACGGTTAGCAGGTGCCTAGGACCATTACACCGAGAAGCCGTGTTGTGTTAATCGACAATTATTTTTCACGTGAAGTTAAAACACTTTACTTGTAATATTTCTCGTTTCAGAGACGGGCGACTTGTAAAGTACAAAGAGATTGTGATCATTACTTCCATTTGTTAAAACAGCAGCCCTGGTTGATGTTGGAATTTTTATATTTACCTTGGAAACTCCCATTGGGCTTTGTCACTGTTCGCTTTAATTTGTAACGTAAGCAGCGGCGAGCGAGATGATTGGAACATTTTGGGAAAGGGGTATGAGGTTTCTATTTAAAAAAAAAAACCCCGCAGAGAGCCACGCCACGTGAACGGCACGAAAAAGCACAGGCCACTGACCAAAGACAGCGGCCTTCACGATATCAAAAGCCACATTGGTTAAAGCGGCACGCACTGCACTGAACTGTGTACGTTGAAACGCATTCTCCCATTGTTCTCGCTGACAATATCTCGTTTATAAACGAAGATAAGACTTTGGCGGTCGTCCTATTGATAGATCGGTCTCGACCACAGTAAAGTGGAATTCCCACACTGCCTCGGGGCTTCGAAGGGAGATCAGCACTGCCCACAATAATTTTTAGACACTTTGTGAGCGTGATTTAAAAAAAACAGGACCTTCACATGTTGGCAAAAAGGCACTTCCTACTGATATTTAGCCTAAAATATCCATGCCTTTGTTATTTTAAGCAAACTTTGTTATTTTCTGCAAAAAATTGGCACAATATGCAGTTTCTACAAAAAACATAACTAATACCGTAACATGTTTCAAATGTTTTTTTCATATGCAGGTTCCGAGTTGTTGTCAGTGACTTTGACCATATCATGTGATGAATAAACAGAACAATTCTTTTGCCTACTTATTAAAAATACAACAGTGACTTTAACGTACGTGTATTAATATCAACACGAGCTTAGCGCATGAGTGAACACGTTATTCTATGAGCCAAATGTGGTTACAAATGATCAGTATTGTTCTTATTAGCTTTGGGCAAATATCTTGATTAATACAAGCAATTGATTCAAAGTCAGTCTCCTTGTAGTCCGTATGCCAGAGCACAAATCAGAACCACCTAAGTCGTGACACGAGTTGTCAACCATATATATTTATGCAACTAACGAGAGTGAATTACTTGATAACCCCACTCATTTCTCATGGTTATCACATAATTCACTGTTATTGGCCACGTAAAGAAATTGAAGCCACTAAAGTTATGCCACCTGACGTGGACCCAACAAATGTATATATTTGGTGTCGGCTTATGGACTCATGCTTAAATGAATGTGGTGCAGTGATCAACTCCATTAGTGGTTCCTCTGCACTCGGGGTGGAGATTCCACATACCTATGGTAGGAATCAGTCTATGTGACAACCACCATTGACTTTTCATGCAGTTGTCGTGCAATGGTTAATGTATTGAGCTATGAAACCAGTGATCTGAGTTCAATTCCTGGCCATAGCTGGCAAACATCAGCAGTCAGTGATAACCAAACCGGCCCCGGGTACCTCCCTTTGCCAACCCGCACTCAGCAACATGGTGAAGTATGGTCAAACAGCCATCAAAATCAAATTGACATTCAGCAGTGCATTGACAGAGAGCTGGAAATTGTTATTTTCTGATTTATTGACTTTCCACAAATGGTACTTATTTATCGGTCACAAAGCAATGGAAGGCTGAAGCTGCCGTTCAATTGGAATGTGTTATTTTGAGGCATTCAATTAACCAGGTGATCTATCATTTCGGGTATTATTCACTCGGCCTATGTGATTTGTATGTAAATAATTTTTAAAATCTAGTATATTGCCAATAAAATTAATAATTAAACTTTTCCCTTCCATGATGCTATTCACAGTTTCGAATTGTTATGTTTCTATAAACAAAATACATTTACGATGGTAACCCACCCTATCCACAGACATAAATTGTGCACAGATCAACTTTCGACAAATATCAGAATGGCTTGAAGCAACCATGTTGTAAAATACTTTCTTGACTTTTAAGCCATTAAAACATATTTTGGCTGTCCTCTGTCCCTGCTCTAAAGGGGCATTGTCCAAAAAACGTACTTTGTATGTTTATTTTGTCAGGCAATGTTAATGATGACGGTGTTGGCCGATTTAGGAAGCTTAATTTGAATGCAAAATTCCTCAGAATCCAAAGTTGTGCATTTTATTGCCATAAACTATCCAGGGTGGTTCCATCCACAACAGGGAAAGCATAGCTAACACTAGGCATTCAATGTCAACAGAACTCAACGGGCGAATGTGGAAAGAAATAAAACTGTCGAAAAAAATTACAACAAGATCCGTGTCGGTGTTTGCCAAATGCGCCTAATCCTGGCAGCAGTAGAAGAATAGTCGGGCATCACAAGACTGAGCTGCATTGCTCCCGGGACGGTAAGTGGAAGAGATGTCAGATCTGTGCCACAGAACGACACAGAGAGAGAGAGAGGGGCATGAGGCCGCCTGGCCAACATCATTAACAAATTGCAATTAAACTGGACGCACACACGTGTCCACACAGTGTGAGGTGATTTCATGTGTTTTATAAATAACATGTATTCAAATTAAAGCCGTACAAGTATAAAGTAGCTTGTTCTTGTTAGAAAAATATATTAGCAATCAAGTGTCACTACATGCCATTACACAGCATCGAGTAGCAAAATTACATGTACATGATAGAATAATAAATAAAATGTTCTTACTTGCATTGATTTGAATGCATAGTTTCCCTATCCGTCATTATTATTCACATCAGAGAATGGTGATATCATGTGTGTATTTTGATCTTGCGTTCATCTTTTGAAGCAGGCTTGTAGTTTTATTCTGTATTTGTTTCACGTGATTGCTATGCACATTTTCCATTGTTTATGAGAGGAATTCAGAACCGTTGAATTATGGGTCGTGTAAAATGTACTATTATATTTTTTATTGTGGAGAGACCAGTATGGGAAAGTGTTATTTTATTTGTTGTATAGCAAGCATTTCATATATCCCCAGAAAATAAGAATATTCTATCCTTGACCACATACAGTCAGACTCTCTAAAGGACAAATTAACACGAAATACGCTGATATGATGAAGACACCCAGCTGTGTGGTGCTGCAGAGGCAGTGTTCGATGCAGAATTGTAAGGTTACAAGTTCATGTTGGCGAGTTCATGCACTGGTTGACTCCGCACATCATCTTTTTAAGGAACACTAAAATAAGTAAGTCAACCATGGTCATCCTATGCAGAGATTGGTCCCGGCCATGGGAATACGTACATTTTACCAACCCAGTGGTGGGATGACATTAAGAATTAGGCCCAGCTCAGCACGGGGGACATCGTGAAAGCTGGTGCAGAGAAGTGCTGGCACAACTGACCATCAACCTCCAAGGCTGGAGCTGACACTCCTCGATGGATGGAACTCAACATTGCCCCGATGTTCTTTGAGCACGAAGACGTCTTTTATATTTTAGATAAAGTTAAAAAAATAACATAATTTCAACATAATTTTTGTTTAAGTATAATTAGGAAATTCACATCGAGCCAGGCTCAAACATTTACTGCCCATTTGCCTTCTGGCCGCATGCTACTATTACGCCCCCAGGTGGCCAGTGAAGCAAGTGCCATGTTATAGCAAGGGTCGGCAACCTGCGGCACCGGAGGGGCATGCGGCTCTTTGAGGACCGCTTCGTGACGTTATTCACGAAGGACCACCGTCTCGTATGCACGGGCATTGCGGCTCTTGAAATATTGAAGGTTGTTTTTTTTTACAGAATTCCCCCCCCAAAAATGTCTCTTCTTGATTTAAAGCTTTCGTGACTGCAGTAATTCATATTCTTAGCTCTTTCGGTAAAGTCACGTTGAAGGGAAACATTAAAATAATAAAATATATATAAAACAATAAAAATTCTCACGTTTCGACCATAACACAAACCTGATGACGACCGTTTGTGTTATGGTCGAAACGTCGTGAGAATTTTTATTGTTTTATATATATTTTATTATTTTATTGTTTACCCTTCAACGTGACTTTACCGAAAGAGCTAAGAATATGAAAATGTCTCTTCTTGTTATTTTGGTTTGCCGAGCCCCCTGTGAGCGACATCACGTGACAGTACCGCAACGCCACTCACCGCACCCCAACTTGGGTTGCTAAAATCGTTTTTTTTTTCCACGAGCGGTAACCGATTTTTTGTTATTATTAGTTACCGGTTTTGCCGCAAATATAGAATGTCTGGAGCAATGAACACAACGCGTCTATCTCTTTAACTAAGAAACGAAGGGAGCTGCTGTGGCGATATGTCACCCTGGATCTGCCACCCACCATGGAAGAGGAGACCAAATATTATCTAGAGCTCCCTCCAGTGTCGGGCTTTGCCCTTGCAGTAGCACGAGCAAGCATTTGCAGGCCCGCACATTTACCTTTTAATTTTTGAACTGGGACACGAGGGCAAATCTATCACGCGGTGTGCACGTTTGCGCCATCATGGTACTCATTACCTGAATTCCACTGGAAACGGTTAGCGGTACCGGACTTTGCAAAGCTACAAGCACGGTCCACTGGTTGTCATGAAACAACCCTAATCCTTTCCAGCACGACTGCTCTTCAAATCTCATCTAAGATTGCTTCTCTCTCCAGCTCTTCAGTAATAACCACATTTTCACATTTTATTCCAGATTTGTTCTGATGTTCCGCAGTGATGCCTCGAAGAGTTGTGGCTCCCCCCTGTTCAAAAGCACGGCGAAAGCAGCTTCGCCCAACCTCGAAGATTTCCTCCTCTCACTGGTCTCCGATGCTGCCATCCTTCACGGGGCGCCGCTGTGGCGAGATGTTTACTACCTCGCCTGGTATCCGAGAGGTCGTGGGTTCGATCCTGACCCCGATGCCTGTACATTCGGAGTTTGCATTTCTCTCTCCTCGTGGTCGCGTGGATTTTTCTCAGGGTCCTCCGGTTTTTCCTTCCACATTTAGAAATGTGCGTTTTGAGTATTTGGCTGCGAAATATTTCCACATACGCCACTTCGTTGAGCTATCATTTGTGGCCAGGTCGCTTCTGAAAAATAACTATATAGCTGTCGGCCTTACCTGGTAAAATACAATTTTAAAAATTAAGTTTAGCTCGTTTAGATCATTGGTCCCCAACCTATATTCTTAAAACTCTTGCCACTAAATTTGACTATAAAGAATAATTGCCTTGCACTATTCCTTTCATCTGCTTCTGCAAATCTGAATTTCTTTCCTGAGTCGGTAAATAATTTCCTGCCTTTGCTGCTTTAAATTGTATATTCACATCTCTTTCCTTATTAGCCATCGCAAAGTCCAAGCATTAAGTTCCCTGAACCTATCCATGGCGCCTTTCCATCTTTTCACTGCCATGTTCACCGATCGCCAAGGAATCAATTATATTTTTTATTTATCAATGGCAGAACATTGTACGATGTGAAATAGGTCTTAATTTGCCACGCCTGAGATGGGCCACACAGCACAGGGCCATTTATTGAACACTGTCAAAGTCAGTATAGTCCTGCTGCGAGGAAACATTGAGGGGGCTCAGCTGGAAGTGTTGGTGGCCATTCCTCCAATATGGCACTTTGGAAGCTCACAAATGGGTTCATGATCCCATCCCGTGCAGACATTTAGTACCTCTCAAGCTTCAGCCACCTGTTATTAAAGCAAGTTCTCAAGTGGTGAGTGGCTGCTGTCAGCCCAGTCACTAACACAAATATACCGTTGGAAGATACAGTATACTCAGAGTGGTTCGCTTAATGTAGCCTTCCTCAGTTTCAAGAACTAAAAACAATGTTGTATGATTCACGTGCTGCAAACCACTTCACAGAGAAGAAGCAATGATATAGGGCTAGAAAATTAAGTCTTATATAGGCAGCACTCTGATGGTAGTTTGTGCTATCGTGCAGGCTAATTTTTCAAAATGGGGCTCATGAATGTCTGAACTAGGATGCAACTGGTGATGCACTTCAAAAATGTGAAGATCAATTGTAAAAAGAAATCATCAAAACAAAAACCGCACAAAGTGACAGCACGCCCTCTCTGCAAGGTTGGTACCTTTTATTACGTGGAAAAAAATCATTGATTTTATAAAATAAATACGGCACTTGGTTGTGCCCAATTCAAACATCTCAGAATAAAACCTCACGAGTCGGCAGTAGACTCGGTAGAAACCGGTGACAGCATCGAGATAAATGAAGGTATTAAACTGATGCAAGTGTTCATATACCAAATGGCAACGAGTTACGTTCATGCTGTCTCAATGATCTAATGATGCAATTCTTCCGAAAGGGAAATTGACTCTGCTAACAGGCCTTCAGTCGAGACATGAGGGAACCCACAGCAAGCACATTCGAATATGCATCACCCTAAGAGCCTTATTATTAAGCCATGCCTTGTTTCTGATTGCAAAGGAGATCCCAGATTGCTATACAATTCCTCACAGAGATGTCCGATGCTAGATAGCTGGACTCAGGTTGCGAGTTAAAATCGTAGACTTGGCTACGGCTCCAGCACCAATAAAATAATTCCTTGAGCATCAATACAATATGTACCACTTTGTGAGACGTCAAAAGTGTTCAACCTATCATGAGAACGCCCCCCCCGCCCCCCCTCTGAAAAGATAGAAGACCACTGGTTCTGGGGCTGCCAGCAGAGATATACCACTGCTTCATTGTTCTCTTGAGCAGGAGGATACTTGGACTGATGTAAAGGGCTCACCAGTGAGCCATTCCTAACTACAGACTGCCAATAAATGTCTCGAGCTCACAAATAATGGGCCTTGTACATAGCAGCGGTGGTGAGATGTTATCTGCCTCGCCTAGTATACAGGGGTCATGGGTGCGATCCCGATGCCAGTATATTTGGAGTTTGCATACTCTGCCCATGGTCGTGTGAACGTTTCTCCGGGTCCTCCAGTTTTTTACCTCCACATTTAGAAACACGCTTGGAGTATTTGGCTGCTATACATTTCCACATGATAAGCCTCTTCGTTAAGCTATCATTTGTGACCAGGTTGCTTCTGAAAAAGAGATATATAGCTCAGTGGGTCTTTCCTGGTAAAATAAAAAAATATATATTAAAAAGCAGCAATCTACAGAATACAAGGCCTAGTGGTGAAAATATTGACCAGTATTTAGGAGTAAATTTTACATTAAAATGTCTTTCACCCAGTGAAGGTGACTGTAAGGAATTCATCAGTGTATTATAGAGGATTTCATCTGAATTATTTCCTTAAGAGCCACCTTTCTGAAAACATGAATTATTACAAATTTGAACAAAATTGTTGGGTAAATGGTGCCACCATTGCCACAGATTTCTACCAGCTAAGCCTGTGGTTGTATTCTTGTAAGCGTCATTGCCAAACCTCCAACGTGACTGCAAGTGAAAGGGAGAAGCAGTCTGGTGCATTTGCTCTGCCCTGCTTCAAATTATATTTATTATTCGAATTCATACAAAGGCCAGCAGGCCACAGTTATGAGAAGTGATCAAAAGGCCCACGGCCAATATTCTATAGCGGTGGTCCTGCAAGCCCACTGATATGAGGCCGGAGACTCTGACAACCCCTAATGCATTCACCTGTATCTTACACCCCTCTCATTCGCTCCTTATATACAAGTTGCACTAATCCCCCTGCATAGCTACAAGTACATTACATTCAAGTACTTAAAAACAAAGTATAGCAAGTGCAAATAATACTTATTACTGTTTTGACAATTACCACAGCACGTCCCACCTCACAGTTTTGTTATATATAGACGTTAATAACACAACTGTGTTTAAACACAACGAACCCTGATGTCAGTAGTGAAACGCATTTGGCATCGTCAAAAGGTCACAAGCAGCCAAGACCGGACACGTACGCATTCGTGATGAGTCATCGTGGTATACAACTTCAGACGAGGTTACTCTTTCAAGGAAGTGCGTGCAACTCAGGAACACACCAAAGAGTGGTTTACAACGGACGTGAAGTGCAATTTCAAAAAGATATGTAAAAGACAGTGACGCACAACACGCGCAGCTTACTCGCAACAAAAAAACCCAGCTTCCCCCGACGCCATGTCGCATAACAGTATTATACGGTAGGCACGCACACACAAAAAACACATACATTAGTACATCTTGAAATGTAAATGCGTACGTGTTGTCTTATAATTAAAAAAACGACCCGCGTGCATCCGGTTTACAGTTCTCCAGTGCTTGGCGCGTCACAAGGATCGCGCCGCTCAAGTGTCTCTCCCACCGTGCTCTGCCGAAATTTTCGTCTCCCCCTTCCCACACTGTGGCCGGGAGCTGTGACCACCAGCGTCGGGGGTTCGCCAACTTCATCGAGGTGTCCTGTTAGCGTAGCCACGGATGGCGAGTCCCCTGTGGCACTCTGTGGGGAACCGGGCCCACCCACCGGCGGTTCCAGCATGCACGCTAGACCGCGGGTGTTGTCGTGCCCCCGCGCATCGAGCCCGGGGAATGCCGGCTCCTCCTCCTCCTCCTCCTCCCCATCGTCCGTCCCAAGCACGAAACTGGGCCTCGCTTCACAGGCGCTGTCGCCCAAACCCGCTGAGCGCTGCCCATTACCGCTGCACTCGCCGCTAGCGCTGGGCAGCACCTGGTAGAACGGCGAGGTGGAAGAGCCACTGCTGCTGCTCAGCACGGGGCTGAATCCCATCCTCCTGAGCCGCTCCACCAGAGTGGAACTAGGGGGGCCGAGCTCTGGCTTCTTCCTCCGCCTGTTCTCACTCGTCCGCCTTCGGTGGCCCATCATCTCCTTCAGCATGGAGGTGGCCGGCTTGGAAGCCAGGAAGATCTCGATTTGCTTCCCCAGGGCTGGGAAGGGAATGGGGGAGAGCGGGTAAATTGGCGAGCGGCTGAATTTCGCATTAACGGGAGTGGACGGCACGGCCAGGCTGCACGGCCTGCCAACGGCCGGGCAAGACTGGGTCATGGGCAGGTGGGCCGAGATGCCCCTCTCGCACAGGAGGTGCGCCAGTCCCAGCGCCACGCTGCAGGTTTTCGTTGACTCCCGAGCATTGGTGAAGGACTCAATGAAGTTGGGCCGGCGAGTGGGACACGGGGAGGAGATGGCGGTGTCCGAAGAGCACGTGGTGGATATGCCGCAGAAGCTGGAGTTAAGAAACACACAGGACATGTCAGAGGAGTGCACATGCCACACTCGTTTGACGGGAGAGGGTTAATCGAGAAAGCCATCACCGTGGATCACGAAGCCACCACCCTGGATTACTGTGTTGTTTAGGGGTTGTAGAGTCAGTTCGCCACCCAGCCTGTGATGTTGAAAGGACAACACTACATTGCGAGCAGCATTCCGTAACGAGTGTGACTTGATAGCTACAAATGACATGCAAATCTCAACGAGCCAATCTCAATTAATACTGACTATGCCAACTTTTTTTTCTCATTCCCAGCCACAACCATCATGCTACACCACAACATGAATAATGTTTGGCCCAATCATAAGTGCCTAGGTTCTGGAATGCTGCTCGATTTTTCCTGGGGTCTGCAAATTGCAGCCAGACCGGGAAGGAGGCAGTCAGAATGTCAAGGGGTAGCCAAGCCTCAAGCCTGCACTCCACGGAGCAGAGGTTCCTGGCAACACAAACCGCCGATGGGATTACAGCGAGCATCAGGAAACACTCGTTGTAGCCATGTTAGTGGAGAGGGTAGTTTGGGATGATCGAACGAATGGGGTTAGTCTCAAGTCTGCGTGTGAGATTTGCTGTCGCAGGGAGGAGCTCAATACTCCGGCATGCCTGTCGCTCAGCAGACTGCAGAAAAATCAGGCAAAACAAAGCTTCTGATTGCAGACGATTAAACATTGCAAGTTCGTAAGGTGGTATAGCAGTAGATTTGGGGGTGCTCGTGTCGATTCAGATAATTGTTGTGAGCAATGGCATATACATAAGTGGAGAGGGCGAGTCAAAAGTCAAGTGAGTCCTAGCCAACATTAACAATGGGGCCAATCATCTCTAATAGCGGCCCTGAACCAGTGTTTGAAATTCCACATTTCCATTGTGAGGGGTTAGCCTTTTTTTGGAAAAAAACACTGTTGTCTTCCCAAAAAGGTTGTACTTATTTTACCAACACCTGAGGGATGGATAGCTTCATTGACCCCTGACCAGCAATTTCAGTATTTCCAATTGTAAGTTGAGTGCTCTAACCAGTGCCACTCAACAAGATGTCAGGGTAAGTTACCAATCACACCAAAATGACCTGGGGTTACACTTGAGTGTCTGCCTGCCCTCTGCTCAAGGACCTTTGAATATGCCAATGCTCGTGAGCCCTGCAGGACATTTTAAATAGATTTGTTGGGATTACAATTCTTGATCCTCGACACAATTGAAATAATGTTCACGAACACGCAGGCACCACATTTCCACATACACATTCCTCATACAAGCAGTCTTATCTACGGCTGGGCTGCACAAGGTCTTTGTGAGTTTGCATTAAGAGCAGTTAGTTGCCAAATCTTTTTTTAACAGTCCTGCATGGTATAAATCATGTTTACCTCATAAGACAACTGTACAGCAGCTTGTAGGGAGTTTGTTTGTTTTGGCCATGTTGCTAAAGTTCATATCCGAGGATTTGAACAGACGCAAATTCAAGCAGAGCAGCAGCATCACGCAAGACCTCATGCACGCCACAGCATGCTGCGGATCCTTACTCTCTGCAGACCCAGCCTAATCTTCTATTAGCAACTCTGTCTGGGGCTGTGTTGATTTCTCCTCACCGCAGGCCCCATCATCACACCTGGGCACAGTTACGCACACCGCAGCGTGTTTGAAATTCACGTCTCACAGTCCACCACAAGTTTACAATTGTTTTCATGGAAGTTTGTTCTTTTCTTTTCTCATTTCGGAGGAAATCAGCACATGGAAACTCCACCTGCATCAAACATCACAAACTTTTTTTAAATATTTTATTTGTTGATGTTTTGCCTATTTCTACCGGATCTGGCCAGTGCTCGGAAAGTGCACAGGTTGGGAAATGTTGACTTCCACGAAACGGTATGATCGGCAGAGTTAAAATCCAATCAAGGTTTGACCGTTAACACTAATCAATTTAAGGCTAACGTGATTACAAACTCAAAACGGGCATGGGGTGACACCAAACTTCATTTAACAACCCTGAGTCAGTCGTGAAAATTCCACATTTATATAGTGGGGGCTAGTCCCTTCATAGGGCAACCACTGCCTTTACATGATTAACAGGAACCAAATATCCACGTATGAGATTGCATTTCTTGCAAATGAAAGGCGTCCGTGTCCTCCAGTGTATTTAAACACACAAATACCATTAAAACCCAACACATGCAACACGTTCAACGGCGCTCAACTTCTAGCTTGCTCGCCACATTGAGCATACTGAATGCAGCGTACAACATCCTTGCGGTTTAGCAGGGCTAAATAAATACGAGCCAACAGCTCCGTCACCATGAATATGTCACCATGAGCTCATGGGATCCTTGATGGTGAGTGTGGCAGCAGTGTGAATGGTGGTGCTGACCGTGGTGGTTTATGGCACTGACCTGGGCAGTGTGCCGGAGGCTGGCTCGTCAGACGGGTGCATGATGCGGCACGTGGTGTAAGTGCACGTGTAGTTGGTCTGTACCAAACACTTGCCCGGGTAGTGAACTGTAGAGTGAGCAAACAGATGCAGGGAAGGCATAATTGAGACGTTAGTACATGAAAATAAAACCAATAAAAGTTAAATTGTTTCTCTTCTCCTGTTCACATCAATATGGGGAGAGAGGTGGTCATCTCCATTCGTGACACCTACTGTGCTTGTGGTGGAAATTCCACATTCCCAAGGCCGCAGACAGTCTATCTACCTAAGAACCGTTGTTGATTTCCCACAAAGTGAACATAACATTTGTTTTTCAACTCAGTCATCCAAGTAATTGCACCTTCCCAATGTTAACGTTTCGAAGTTTGCCACAATTCTCATATTCAAGATGCAGAAAAACACCATAAAATGAGCAATGGTAAATAACTAAAAACACAATTAAATAATGTTTCAGGCCTAAAATAAAACTAAACTAAAACATTTTTTATTTTACTAGGTAAGGCCCGCTGAGATATATAGCTCTTTTTAAGAAGTGACCTGGCCACAAATGGTAGCTGAACTAAGTGGCTCATCACGTGGAAATGTATATCAGCCAAATACTCAAAGCGCAGGTTTCTAAATGTGGAGGGAAAAACCAGAGGACCTGGAGAAAAATCCACGCGACCACAGGGAAAACATGCAAACTCCAAATATACAGGTGTCAAGGTCAGGATCGAACGCATGACCTACTGTATACCAAGTGAGGTAGTTAACATCCTGCCACCTTGGCAAAATAAAACATGTATGTTTATGGGAAAAACACTGTTGACTACCCCAGCCGCATCTGTTGAAAAAAGGAATGCTCTGGACTAGTTCAGTCACATCGCTAGGTTGCCTGATGTTATAGACAATAGCCTAAGTCTCGTAATAAACAGGTACGGCGTTTTAAACGGTGATAAATAGAGAGGCACAAGGACTTTAGTTTGAGAGCCGTCAGCAAGGATAGAGGTGAGGCCCAGGAGCAGGTAGCCTTGTGGGATGAGATGTATACCTGAGCTACCATCCTCTGTCTCTGCAGCACAGTTGTGCATGGAGTCAGGGTGACCACTAGCAGCTTCTGCCCTCTGTGCATCTCCGAGACCTGGCTTGCCATCTGTGTGTGAGTGTGTGGGTGGGTGTTTAGGTTGACAAGGAAGTGAGTGAGTGAGTGAGCGAGCGAGTAAGCAAATGAAAGCGTTTGTGTTTGGGTGAGTTGGTGAGTTACACATGTAAAAAAAAGCAAAAGCAAAATGAAGACCATTTACATGCACACACAACAAAAGTATGTGGGGTGTCACAAAAAATGAGGTGCTCGACTGGAACCAGCTAAGGGACACCATGCACAAGGGTTACAGAAGAGGTGAACAACAGTAGTTTTGGCAATAGGTAAATTCCCGACGGGCGCAGTCATAAAATGAAAGGATGGAAATCCATCTTGGGCCATGGCTATAAATCAGTATGGGCGGCCATTAATTCCATTGTGCTGTGACAAGGACCAGCCTATCCATAGGATGACCAATCCTGAATTCCTGCAATGTGGTGCTCATCCTATTGGCCCTGAGGTGGTGGGGAGGGGCGGGAGGCAAAGCAGGGACCTGGTTCGTCCTCCTCATAGTCGGTGATGCGGAACACAGCCGAACTGCTGGGGTGGACTAGCTCCAGTAGCTGGGAGTCTTTGACGATGACGCCCGGGCGAGTGTCCAGTATCCCGCCTAGGTGTGGCCGCGCCAGCTGCTGCCAATGCTGCAGCGTTGCTGATCCTGCAGTCACCACCAATGGCACACAAAGACAAAGATCCCACGTGTAACCTTTAACAAACGGATAGGGCAAATGATGTCCACGAGTAGGATCTACAAAGGCCGGCATAACACACAAGGGAGTGGGTGGCCAACACCCCGTCCAGCCACCTTTGTCTCCCCAGTGCTGATGTTTAGACACTGCATCAGGTACTAATTTAAGGATAAGTCGACCTAGAGGAGGCCCAGGATCGGTACAGATATGTCATTGATCTTGGTTGTGAGCGGGAACCAAACTTAGGTCGCCGAGTTCGTAGAGCGGTGTGCTAACCACTACACTACCACTCCCCACTACGCTACTACTCCCCACTACATGCCTATAACACACACCTACATGTGCACTCAGATACATACCACCATAATAAACATGTTAAGCATCAATGGACGTCGCTATTCTGAACAAGAAACATAATATAAACATCACAACCTGCCCTGCCCAAAGTTTTACTACTTAATAGCAACGGCTACAATGAACAAGAGGGGTAAACTCAAATATTTACAAGAACGTAACCGAAGCCAAAGACTTGCATTACATTTCCCAGAGGCAATTGTCCCTACATATAATAGGATACCAATGGGTACAATAAAAAACGCCATGCTTTAAAAATTTAAACAAATAAGGATAATGTTTCACGTGCCAACTGCACCTAAAACATCACCCGCACACCGCACCTTACACAAATAGGACGGTGGTTATTTTAGGTGTAGCCCAGGTGGGTGAAGGCACGCTGGGGGGAATGGGGCAGTGAGGTGTAACTAAGCACTACAAATGTCCAACGGTAGAAGGGGGATTTTGTATATATATTTATTTTATAAATCACACATTGTTTAAAAACTCTGCATAAACGACCGGTGTTAAAACTTTTGATAATAGGAGGCCTGCAACCTTTGGCTGATGGAAAGTGATTGGTGCAAGCTGGGCTGGCGTGAAAGGCATGGCTCTGTGCTACAAGTGCTAATTGAGTTTTGAAATCACCTTAGCAATTGCCAAACCTGAGCCAGATACCGATCCTGTCACATCACAACCTGCCCTTCCCCAAAGTAATTTCATGGGGAAGAGTGTTTAAATGTGCGTTTGTGGAGAGTGGGACTGCCTACTGCATAACCATCATGACCACAACGTGCATCACCATCATAAGTAGTAGTATGTATCGAAACCCAATTATAATATTGGCATCATGCCAGTAGAGGAAGCAAACAGTGCACCACCTTGAGCCAGAGAACATAATCTAAAGATGCCATCACATCTAAAGTTAATTGAGCATAACTTTTAATCCACACCAATGACAGTGGCTTTTGCATGCCACTCACTAAAAACTACATCCTTACAGCTCATATATACAAGAGAAACTTGAAATTCTGAATCAACTGGTGCTGTGGATAATTCAGATATCTGAAAAGTCTGGAAGGGCTCATGTAGATATAAAGGTAATGCTGCCCCCTGCTGGCCACTCTTAGAAAGGCACTTCCCCCCAAGTGGGGGGAAAAATAACAAGTTTTGACAACTGCTTTTTTGCGCAGTTATTGTTAAACGAATCCAAGAACAAGAGTGCAAACCTCAAACATTTGCTCAAGAACCCGATTGAATCACAGGTGGCTAAAACCCCGATTCGAATTTGAAATGTAGGACCTCAGCAGTGCCAGTTCACTTCCCCAACACAGAATTTAGAGTACAAGTGACATGATCCACCCAACTCGGCCAACTCCAGTACAGAGGACTCTTTGACTGTGACTCGATCCTTTTGAACACAGCACGAACCTTCGAGGGGCTTGACGATCTGCAACCTCTCAGGCAGGTATGAGCGGAAGGCGAGTGACATGGAGGAGTGCGAGTCCTCGGAGGACGATCCACCCGGCGTTTGCTCGCCATCCGACAGGCCTCCCTCGCTGCCCGGTGGCGTGGCCGGCCGACTGGGCTGGCCGCTCGCAAGCTCTGACAACTGCTGCTCCCACTCCTCCTCCATGAAGCGCCGCTCACCTAAGTGCGCCTCGCGCCGCAGCGACAGCCGGCGCAGCGCGGCCTCCAGGTCATGTGAACCGGGAGTGCCAGGCTGGCCCGGGCGCTTCTCATCGCTGCCGCAAGGGGATAGGGCGAAAGGGTCAGGTGGTTTGGGTGAGAAGAGGTATTGGGCAATGATAGGTATAAGGGAAGATAGAGGGTCAGAGTGAAGGCAGGGCTGCCCAGCGGTTCCTGAAAGCGCAGAGCTAGAGGCCCAGGGCAGAATGAGATGTGGGGGTCCCACTAATTTGTTTGCAACGAATAAATAGGCCCATTGTGTGAGGCCCAGGAAAAATTACCCTTTTAGAAAAATACTGTCTAACAGACTCAGGGCATGTCACAAATAATCAACAACTCGCAGCACTAAAATCCAACCACTTACAGCACTAATATCCAACAACTCACAGCGCTAATATCCAACAACACTTATATTTGACGACTCACGTGTGCACCGGTCCAGACTCGGTGGTGTCGATGAGGCCGTGCGAGCGCAACTCGGGGGACACGCTCGTCCCGTCCGTCATGAGGCTGGAGCGTGGCGACCCAGCGGCGCTCTGTCTCCTGGAGGCGCGGGGCGAGCTCATGGCACTGGCCAGGCGCGACGACACCACCGAGCCTTGGTTAGAGCCCGGGATGGGCAGCGGCGAGAGGCAGGAGGAGATGGACGCGCGCTTCAACGCCGTCGCCTGATTCGCCGTGCGCACCGTCTCAAACACTCGCCGCTGGTAGGCCCTGCCGACACACGCGCCAGCGGCAGTCACTCACGCGTCGCGCCGCGAGGAGATGGACGACGCCAATAGCAAGAGGGTTGGGGCAAAAGATGACATTGTATCCTGCTCAGATGAGGGAGAGTGGGGCAGTAATCATCTACAGTGGTTGGATATGCTATATTCCTATGGTAGAGACAGTCACTGTAAAATAGTCACCGTGGACTTGCCAAAAAAGGTAATTCTTTTATTAATGAATTAGAAAAAATTGAACGACTAGGAATTATGAGTTAACAGAAATGGGCATTGCTCTAATACTAATTTTAGCAGAGAAACATGTTCCTTGTTTATCTTTGTGTTTTTCTGTGTGTTATATACATATGTGTGCGCTCAAGCGGTTATAAAGTGGCTAGTATAATTTATAACGCAACTGGTTACCAGAATTTGATTCAGTAAGGAAATAAACCTTCCCTGGGCTTCTTCCGAGCCAACCCGGCCTAAACAATTCCTTGGTGTCGTCTATAAATGTCAGCGGCCAGGTGTGGCGTTGGCCACATCACACCACCTCTTAATTTATTGGTTCCGCCTTAACACATGCTCACTAAAGAGCATTTGCCCCTAGAGCCAATGGAACTGAACTTGAGATATGCGTTTGTGTGTGTGCGTTGGCCTGTTTGTCACAGTGGTAATGGCAGTAAGAATGCAGTACTTGGGCACGCCATCCTCCAGCTTCAACGTCTTCCTCATAGTGCCCTCAATCTCAGCCGCTAGCGAGTCCTGAAGGGGGAAGCACGGCCATGGGAGGGGGGGACAGAGCACAGTTCGCTCAACACGGCTACATTCACCCCAGGGCGTAATCTCAACAACGACAAAGCCGCCATGCCAAGAGGCCAGCCAGCTTAAGCCACTAGGCATTCTCAAGCCACTCGGCCAAGCTGACCAGCCGCTAGCGCTCACCATGGGGAAGTGCGTGTGTGAGTGCCGCCAGCGTTCCGCATTGGTGGAGGGCGCCGTCTGATTGCGCAGATTCTTGACGTCCTCCTGGGCCTCGTGCAGCATCTCAGTGCACTCCACCAGCTTGTTCTGCAGCTCGGCAAGCTAACAATGCAATGCAGAAAACACACATCTAACATAGGCTTATGGAACAAAGTGAGCTCATTTCTGTTTGGGTGAGGGTCCATGACCCATGCTTCAGTGAATGTGAGGTTCCGTAAATTGGAAATTGCTCAAGTCAAATTCCAAAAAGGTAAAAATGTCTCCCCGCTCAAATGTGTCTTGGGTAGTGCTTAGCTTTGTTTACACTCCTAAGCCACTGTTGGAAATTCCATATTCGTAATGTATCCATAGACCAACCACTTATGACGTTTCACAAAGTGGTACTCAAATGATCAACTTCAGCAGAATGATGGGCTGAGCCAACCTCGGACCGTCACGTGAACTCGCCAACCTTCCAATCGCGTTGAGCAATCGAGCCAGTGAATTACATAACTCGATACAAATGTTTACAGAAGCCTTACAAAACCAAATAATAATAATCTCTTGAATATCACTACAAATCCCACTTGTGTTATCAAGCATGTATGCTTAAACTAGCAGACAACCACAATCTCACTCTGCCAAAAGCCTAAGGAAATACTCAACGTCATTGAGAGTAGGTAAAAAAAGTTAATAAATCAAGATGCTGATAAACCAAGCCTGGCAGATGAATGGGTGGGTGAGGGGGCTCGCGATGGCTATGTCAGAGGTGGCCAGGTAGCTCAAGAGGCTAATACCGTGTCAGAGCACTTCATTTGGGCCACCCATGACTGAAACCAGGGTATAGGGAGTCGATGGTCTTAGAAAAATTGACAATAATTGCATGAAAACCCCCATCACTTATTTTGTAATATATCATCTGAGCACGAAGTAAAGTTCAAATTCATTTCCAAGTGACGACCACTCTTTGTACAGCATAAAACAGTGTATTATCTACTGTAGATTAAAAAAAACCTATTGGATTGTGATGTCATCTTCCAGGTACCGCTCTCTAACATAAGGTGATTAATTGCTTGCCGCAAGAGTTTCAGATGAAAGTTTGCTTGTCTCAAAAAAATACACCTGTAGTTGCATAATTCGAAATTAATTGAGGCTAAAAAGCAATAATAACCTCGGTTCAGGTGATTTTGTTTTTGATGAGGACCCTCACCTCAGCCGTGAGCTGTCGTTGGGCATCCTTGGCAGCAGAGAGGTGCTGAGTGAGTTCCTCGTTGTCAGCTGTATACTGTGGGAACACGCAGAGATCCAGGCAATCACCCTGGGCACTTAGACGTGTATCACATGACACAGCCTGCACTGCAGTTGAAGAGCAGAGCACAACTCGCAATTGGATGGGTAAGAGTTAAAATCTCGGTCAGGGATCAAGTTCATTCATCATTCAACCAGGAATTGTCCAGTTCCACCCCATCTCAAACCTCCCTTTCCTTTACAAAGTGCTAGAAAGGGTCATCTCTTCGTATTCATTTCAATCTTCTTCTTCCACGTGTTTTTCCCACTCATGTGAGGTCCGCTGTCCTTGCCAACCTTCTCCATGCTGCCCTGTCCTGTGCCATGTTCATTTAAATGCATCCCCCAAAATATCCTCTCACCCCCAGCAATCTGTGCTCTTGATTCAATTCTAGTGCAGACTCTTCGATGCCAATGACTGACCGCCTCATCTCCAAAGGATAAATGTGGTGTACAAATCCCTCCATGTTCGGCGCGTTGAATACATTCCACTGTTTTGTACAACATTGAGATGCATTTTTACATGCATTTGCTACATAAATAAAAAATAATCCACGTTTTATTTTCTGGAAAGTCCCCTATAACCCAGACAAGTTGCTCACCGTTTTGACCTTCTTCTGCAGGTCCACAATCTGGGACAGCAAATGCGTAATCTCCTCTTGCTGCCGCGACGCGTCCTCGCTCCTCCTGGCCAGCTCCTCTGTCAGGGTCAGCACCTGGGAGTTGGACTCCCCTGCACACATGTGGACACGAGCACAGATATTATTTATTATTATTATGCTTGATTACCCAGGGAAGCCTCACTGAGTCTCAAGACTTTTTTCTCAGGAGGGTCTTGCCAAGTTTTCGCAGTAGGGGCGATGTTACTATGTGTAATCCCAACTGAGTAATGTGTCAGTAATATTACAGCATTGGTATATTTTGCAGAACCAGGGAAAAATATACAAACGCCACGTAAAAAAATAACAGGAGTAAGAAATCAAACCCAGGCCCTTATTGCTGTGAAATAAAAGTATAATCAATGTGCCACCCTGCCTGAGATACAGATAGAAACACATGCAATAACACAGGTGGACCTGTACAGGCATTCAGAGACAATGAGAGACACGCAGTCACATGGCAAGACACACATTCAGAGAATGCAGAAGCAGACTTGTGCCTTAACGCGTACAGGCACAGACATGTGTAGACACACAGATGCAAGCAAACACACCCATCCAAGGCAATCCAGTTCAAATACACATGCGCAGACATGCGTAAATATGAAAATACAACGAAGAGACACATGCAGACACAAGCGCAAAATATACACTCACAACACAGGGAGTACACTGAGAGACAAGCGACATTTAAAAACATGCGCACACGTCCAGGCGTGCTGCGGTTAGCACGGCTGTGCATCGCATGGATTGGTCAAAGGTTTGCCGGATCTCGGACCTTAACAGGTGTATGTAATATATATATCTGCTGCGTGCGTGCAATCCGACACATTGCACTGGTTGTTCAAAGAGATTTGGGATTCATATTCTACATGGTGACTTTACCGAAAGAACCAAGAATATGAATCCCTGCAGTCACGAAAGCTTTAAATCGAGATTTGGGATGTTCACTCAAACACTCACATTCAAAATTTGTATGAGTGTGTACACGTCAGTGTTATCTGCTATACATCCAGCAAAGTAGCCAAAGTTATTTTGAGCGGGGTGTGTGAAAAATGCTAAAGGGGCGACGCCCATTCACGCAATAAGCATTCAGTGAACGAGGCTGCGGCAATATTAATATAGCTGCCACCATTCCCTTAGAGTAAGCTAAACACATTTCATTAACTCAATCCAGGCCAAAGATGTTTTTTTCAGAGAGCACAATGATCTTTTTAAGTGCTTCAGCAATGTCACTGCCAAACACATGAACAATTTCCAATGCTCAAAAACATAAATTCAGCCAATGGTAGCCAGAGGGCAGACGGATGTTTACAGTATTGCGGATGTAAAAAAAAACATGTCTAAATGAATATAATGCGAGTAAATATCCTATAGTGTGGTCGACTAATATTATCCTTCCATGGTTGATAAAAAAATATTACCACTGTGGTAATAAACAAAGATCATACTATGGAAAGACTGCGCCTCATCATGGTAACGTGAAATTTGCACTCATGGAACAGGGCTGCCAAGCACTTGTTTGTGCAGAAAGAAGCTGTGACTTTCACTTGTAACATATGAGTGAACATGGTACGCTCAAGTAAATCTAGGCCATGCACCGACACCTACGCACATGCCCGCCCACCCGTCCATGTGCTCGTTGTTACGTACGTAGCTCTCGGACACAGTCGTTCACCAGCTGGTCCTCCTTCTCCTCGTAGTCAATTGTCTCATTCTGAAGCTGAGATGCCTGGAAAACACACGGGCAGACACCTCACTGTGAAGCTCTGGAACACGGTGCAACATTCACGGTCAGGACAAAAGGCCTTCAGAGTCAACGCCCGAGTAGTTTACAGATTCAAATCTGTAAACGACTAGAAAATCCATCGCAACAGACGGTGCGCGTTTTTTTGTGGGGTGTGTCGTTGAAACCGACTGTGGTACAGTTGACATCTTCGTCTTCCAAAGTCTGGATATGGGGGTCTGTATCGGTGAGAGTGGGGGGGGGGGGGGTAGCGGGGGCATGTGCTATGTTACCTCTGAGCGCAGTGAGATGTTCTCCTCCTCGAGGTCACGCAGTTTGCGGTGGATTGTGTCCATGTGCAGCCCGCTAGACCCCAGTGAAAACGTGGGACATGGGGAGCTCACCGCCCTGTGCATACAACATCCCCCGGGGACCATGTTAAACACAAGCAGCAGCAGCAGCAGCAAGTGCCCCGGTGGCTCGTAATGATTCCCATATTAGAGAAAAGAACCAGCATCATTTACACCCTGGTTTTGTACTTGGGCAACAGCCATTCATAAACTAGGTTAAACACAATCACACCCACTCCAGGCGCATACCAAACTAGGTGAAAAAGAAAATGCAATCTGATGGTTTTAATTATGCATTCATTGGTGCCCAATGAATGCATGAGACACTGAACTTGAGAACAGAATATAATCACGGGCAGCTGAAACACGGATTAAAATTCAGTGTAATCTAATTCCATAAGAAGGAACATCTCAAGAAGATGATATCATATAACTACTGCTGAGGTCACTTCAGTAGACACCTTATCTGCGTTGAAAAGTGTTTGTCGCATGGCAATCAAACACTAATTATGTAAGGGCTCAGAGCTTGAATTTGTAAAATTAACTTAAAAACCTAATTTTATATGCTTTATAATAATTAGCAGATAGCTGTTTGAATAGAGAAGGGTGATAAGTAGTGGCTGTAACGTGCATCATACTGGTGGTGGAGCGAGTCCCACAGTGTGTGGCTCTGAGTGGCTCACGGTAATGGGGAGGATGACTTGGGTGCATTGTCATTCTCATCGGACGATCCCGTGTAGATTTGAAGCAGCTCCTCCTTCATGGCTAGGTCATGCCTCAGCTGGGCTGCCTGTACGACACACGCATACGTACACAAACACGGAATTATACACATGCGCAATCACACACGCACAAATGTACGCAATCAAAAAGATACACACATACAATGGCACACATACACACAAGTACAAAATCAAAGATCACTGGCTTTGTTTATAGTCTGTTAATGACACACAAGTGGGTAGGGTGGCAAAATACCACACATGCCACGCCACCTTTGTCTCCCCAGTTCTGATGTTAACGGACCATACCAGGTACTCATCTAAGGCCACTTAGGGGAGGCCCAAATGTAGTTCAGATATCTATTCGAAACTGATGTTAGCCACAGCCGGGAATCAACATGTCGCTGGGTTAATAGTGAAGTGAGAAATTAAACGCTGTGGCCACTGTTCCCCCAACAACATGCAGTCAAACACATGCCACCCGAGCAGCGCTGCCAGAGCACATCACCTCCTCCGTGGCGTGCCCGATCTGCTCTTCCAGGGTTTCATTCCTGTCCGTCAGGACCTTGATCTTTTGCAGCAGCGACTGCCCGATGCGTGCCGCCAACTCCACATCGCGCTCTTTCTGCAGGAGAGGAACAGTGATGCCGCACCGCTTCCGTAGCCCATACCTGCCCTGCGAATGGGCTACAGAAACAGGGCGGCTTCCCTTCCTCACTCGTGACCACTTCCATAAGGTGTGAAAAAAATAATGTATGCCTGTAAGGTACAGTACTTAGGCTGTTGTAAATTAACGATGCCGAATAAGATTTCATCCTGCTGGATGGGACCAAGGTGAGAGCACTCGACTCACAATCAGGAAGTTCGAATCTGAGCCGAAGGTCGACTCTTCCCCACCATCCCTCTGAAGTTTGCAGTGATGTGAATATTGAATAGTGAATATAAAGTTCACAGGAAGTCAACAGCGGTCGTCTAATAAAGAGATTGACCCCCACCGCATGAATGTGCATTTCCACTACTGGCATAAGATGGGAGATGGAGATGCGCACCGATCTACCCACACCTGTATTTTGTACTGTCGACCTAACATGTTACTATTCATATTACAAGGAATTATACATCATTCAAACACGATGAGTCTGGAGAACAGATTCCATATTGACTCAGCAACAGTGTAATTACAGCCCAAGTTAAAAACCAGTCGGGCAACACTGGCTGGGTTGCCAAGGGCCGCATGTTTTAACTAGCAAGAAATATTGTACAATGGATTGCATGTCACAATTACCTCCTCCAGCAGACGGGTGACAGCATCGATGTCGCTGTAGGTCTTGGTCATCTGCCCCACCCTATCGGCACACAGCACTACGGGAGACAACACGGCAACAATACCAGCACAATCAGCTGCTAGTTTAGCTAAGTGCACCTTGAAGTCGCAGGTCGACGAGACAAACCCAGGCGTTATAAGTGCACAGAGCGTGGTGGGTTGCAGATATGCCACCTACGCCGCTCTCACTGTACCAAGCTAATGCGCTTCAACACAACGCGGCGGCGCACGCGCGCATGTAAGTCGCTGTAACGTAAAGCCCTTCAGCCAACACGCACGTCACAGCTAAAGCCTTGGTCAATCACCTTCAGGACTTCAATCTCTGTTCACTGCCGCCAATGTCACATCCACCACTGACCTGGTATTAGCCTCCCACCGTGAATGCCACCATAAAAGCGCAACACTGTATTTGTTAAAATGACTGCACAGTTCAATTCGCGGCAAAAATCCGGGAGTGGTACACAACCTTTGGACCGAAAGATACTGACGTGGAGTGGTTTTGTCAACATCTATTACAGTACTGTAACACTAAGCAAACCTAGGAAGCACAAGTGGATACAGGCACACACGTAATATGAACTCAAACTGAACTGGTGAATACGATGATAACTTTTGAAGTGTGTTTGGCATGTATCAGTCATTGTCATTGTATGAGAGGTTTTTTTTTAGAACAGCAAAACTGTGAAGTTGTTTATAAACTGTCAGTGCAAAGGGTGCTGCAATAAACACATCCGATGTCACAAATAAAGCAAGTCACAACTCATCGTATTTAATATCTCAAAAAATGCCAAGTCTATCAGACGTTAAGCCATCCGAGTCGATGTATGTCAGTCATAGCTAAACATTTTTTTTTAAGTAATTGGTGCTGGCTAAACATCCCAATGAAGGGAATTGGCTTTCCTGGGTAAATACGGCATTGTGTTTATCATTGAATGTGTTTATTCATAGGCTGAGCAGGAGGTTTCCTCGCCTAGATTCCCTGCCAGCCACCCTAGGCTAGATCACTCAGGCTGGAGGGGAGGAGTAAGGCCCTCCACTTTACTAAACATCAGACACGTGGGTCGGGATTTTAGTTTAATGGGTCAGTAATGTGCAGCTATGTTCAATGACGGAGGCCAAGTTGCAATGTTGGAGATTGGCTGTGGCGAAACATTTGAAGAATGCAAAATAGTCACGCGGAGGAAATTTGCACCATTTTTCTTCAGCATCACTCAAAGCACTCAATGCCTTGCTCGGCAAAACAAACTTCTATTTGCAATGTGCATTTTTAGATTCAGTTTGATGCAGCATATTGATGCAGCAAACCTATATTGAATAACTTAGTGTACATATACAGTACTCAGACATAAAGAGTCAAAAGGGAGGGATAAGCACTCACGTTGGTTGGAAGCAGTGAAAGACTCTCAAGGCAGGGCCATCCTCACCATAGAAAAAAACATTGATTCTTCACATTAAGTGTTATAGCTTTTACCCCAGAAGGATTATTGACCGAGTCGACTCGCAACTAAGATTTGAACTCGCAACCGTAACCACTGTAAGTCGAGTATCATAACCACAGCGTCGCCTTGTCAGATTCATAGATTAGTTCTCACGTGAAGTTGTACAGTACTTCTGAGATCACCTAGTTTTTAAGTGGCATGGCGTGATAACCCTCCTTACATTTTATGGTATCATGCGTATTTCCGACAACCCGTTGCCCCATCAATGAATGCAGGGTCTCTTAGTTGACAGGTTAATTATCTGAAATGTGTGTTGTGATCGCTAGGGAAACCGGCGTAACAGCATAACAGCCAGGTCTACGTGCATGACCACACACATGCGTGTGGGCGCTCCCAACGCCCCACCCTGCCCAGCCAACAACAACCGCCCTTCACCACTAAACAGCACCAGTGTCACCACGGCGCTTGTGCCAGGCTAGGTGTACTTTGAGGCCACGTGAAATGCATAAGGCTCGCTAGCAGAAGGTGGTCACGGGACAGACCCAGGTGCTGTGGGTTGACGGACTGAGATAACTGGCAGATGCACTAACTGTGCTCCCCACTACACCACCTCACTGCGTTTCATCCACCCGGCGCTCCATTCGTTGTTGAGCGTTGCTTCTCTGCCATCTGCTGTTATTGGAAGGTGACTTCCTCCAATTGTCCAAGAGCGTCCTTCACGAGCCTCCTTCATACAGTGAGGGAAAAAAGTATTGGATCCCCTGCTGATTTTGTACGTTTGCCCAATGACAAAGAAATGATCAGTCTATAATTTTAATGGTAGGTTTATTTGAACAGTGAGAGACAGAATAACAACAAATACATCCAGAAAAAAGCATGTCGAAAATTGAATAAATTGATTTGCATTTTAATGAGGGAAAAAAGTATTTGACCTCTCAATAAAAAAGATTTCTGGCTCCCAGGTGTCTTTTATACAAGTAAAGAGCTGAGATTAGGAGCACACTCTTAAAGGGAGTGCTCCTAATCTCAGCTTTTTACCTGTATAAAAGGCACCTGTCCACAGAAGCAATGAATCAATCAGATTCCAAACTCTCCACCATGGATGGCCAAGACCAAAGAGCTCTCCAAGGATGTCAGGGAATGGGCTACAAGACCATTGCCAAGCAGCTTGGTGAGAAGGTGACAACAGTTGGTGCGATTATTCGCAAATGGAAGAAACACAAAAGAACTGTCAATCTCCCTCGGCCTGGGGCTCCATGCAAGATCTCACCTCGTGGAGTTGCAATGATCATGAGAACGGTGAGGAATCAGCCCAGAACTACACGGGAGGATCTTGTCAATGATCTCAAGACAGCTGGGACCATAGGCACCAAGAAAACAATTGGTAACACACTACGCCGTGAAGGACTGAAATCCTGCAGTGCCCGCAAGGTCCCCCTGCTCAAGAAAGCACATATACATGCCCATCTGAAGTTTGCCAATGAACATCTGAATGATTCAGAGGACAACTGGGTGAAAGTGTTGTGGTCAGATGAGACCAAAATGGAGCTCTTTGGCATCAACTCAACTCGCCGTGTTTGGAGGAGGAGGAATGCTGCCTATGACCCCAAGAACACCATCCCCACCGTCAAACATGGAGGTGGAAACATTATGCTTTGGGGGTGTTTTTCTGCTAAGGGGACAGGACAACTTCACCGCATCAAAGGGACGATGGACGGGGCCATGTACCGTCAAATCTTGGGTGAGAACTTCCTTCCCTCAGCCAGGGCATTAAAAATGGGTCGTGGATGGGTATTCCAGCATGACAATGACCCAAAACACATGGCCAAGGCAACAAAAGAGTGGCTCAAGAAGAAGCACATTAAGGTCCTGGAGTGGCCTAGCCAGTCTCCAGACCTTAATCCCATAAACAAAAATCTGTGGAGGGAGCTGAAGGTTCGAGTTGCCAAACGTCAGCCTCGAAACCTTAATGACTTGGAGAAGATCTGCAAAGAGGAGTGGGACAAAATCCCTCCTGAGATGTGTGCAAACCTGGTGGCCAACTACAAGAAACGTCTGACCTCTGTGATTGGCAACAAGGGTTTTGCCACCAAATACTAAGTCATGTTTTGTAGAGGGGTCAAATACTTATTTCCCTCATTAAAATGTAAATCAATTTATAACATTTTTGACATGCGTTTTTCTGGATTTTTGTGTTGTTATTCTGTCTCTCACTGTTCAAATAAACCTACCATTAAAATGATAGACTGATCATTTATTTGTCAGTGGCCAAACGTACAAAATCAGCAGGGGATCAAATAATTTTTTCCCTCACTGTAGAGGCCGATCTTGACACCACTGGTACCAGTCATCAGCATGTCCAATCAGTCCATCTCTTCTCTAACCCAGCCACATCAACATAAAAAACATGCAATGCGCATTGCTGTACCCCAGAATGGCACAGAGTATTGAGGTCTGCAGACAAAACTACTCACTGCTACAGATGCGCTGGCATGGTGGTGCTTGCCCCTACCTATGCGTGTTACGATGCATCCGTTAATCTAGTAAAGTCACCTATAATGTTCACGACGCATTCATCGATTCTTACGCGCATGATATGTGTATCAAATTAAGCACTTCCTATAATGATGGCGATTCTCTCCATAGGATGACCATCGTTGACTTCCCACAAAGTGGTACTAAATGCATTCAATATGATCTTCCAATTGTGACTTATGTGCTCTAATCACGGTAATACTTGGCTGGTGCGAGCAATCCTTTGACACATATATAGCTAGCCCGAATTTTTATCCATTGCTGAATAGGGGGGGCTCAAGTAGAGGGGTGGAACAACGAATTTAACTGCACTGGCCTCTACTGCCCACAACGTCTACTACAGCTGTCTCTAGGACTTGGTGATCACACATCAAGCACTACCCAGGCTCAACCCTGTCTAGCTTCTGAAATCAGACGAGATCAGATACATTTTTGGTGATTTGGTCACAGTCTAACGCATTAGCCATCCAAACAATTATTTTCAGTAATGCTGTCAAGCATGACGTGAGTATAAAAGCCATTCTTTTCATGCCTCTAATAAACGGACAAACATCGCGAATGATGATTATAGGGTCTGCAACGGAACAATTCCCCAACGTAAAAACCTCACACCTCAACTTCTTTTACAAAAGTAACCATCACTGTGGCGCTAACTGGCCGAGCATACCGATCGCCCTGCCGCTTGACCACCTTAACGCACGCGGAAAACTTTCCAACAAAGCAAGAGAACACGACGTGGCACCACGTACCCTGCTGGACCTGCTCCCAGGGGACATCTCCTGCCGCGTCGTCAGCAGCGACCTCCTCAACCAAGGCGCTGAGTTCATTGCCGTCGCAGATGAGCATCGCTTCTCCGTTGGGAGCCGCCTCGTACACGTCCTCCGCCCCGTGCTCGCGCACAGCACCGTCCGTGTTACCCGTACCCTCGTCGCTGGAAAGCCAAATCCCATCTCTGTGTTGAGAATCCCAGCTCGTCTCTCTGGAATCCGAGTTAGTATGCACCTGAGCACCCCCATTGCTCAGCACCAGCTTTGGTGTTGAGGTGACTGCTGCTGCTGCTGCTGCTGCAGTTGGTCCACGTCTCCCTCTGCCAGAGCGGCTCGCCGGAGGGTTCAACCTCCTGGCCGCCGCCATCCCGTGTCGAACATAGGCGAGGGGGAGAAGGCCGGACTGCACTTGTCTTTTCTCCCTCTCTCGTTCACTCGCGCGCTATATCTGTCGCTCTGTCCGGACGAACGTGACCAGCTGCCCGTCACCGAAGAGACAAAACAAGTGCATCCACCCGAGGAAGGGGATTCAAGTTCAGCTGCCAAGTCGGGCCGAAGCGCTGCGATTATCTGCAGGCTGCTTATTTGGTTGGGCTATTTTTGCGAATTAGTCGAAATCCGCAGGTGAACTGCACTGATCAGTCACTAACGACACCCACTCGCAGGAATAACAGAGTAACAAGTGGTTTCTCCATAAACGAAATTTAAGCTCAACGCAGACCGAACATTAATTAAACGTATTCTAGATGCTCACACGCAAGAGATTTGCAGTGGCTGCCAGAGCGCATGCTAAATGTGAACCCGAGTGCACCTAGTTTTCTCACTTATTGGACACATAAGAAGCAAACAGTGTGTGGAGCTGCAGTGCCTCGCCCTGACTCGCTCAACTCCTCCGCCTCTGTACTCAAGCCCCAAGCAAAACATTTATGCGGCATGGACACCTGGCACAGTCCAATCAAGCTCCTCAGAAAAGGGGGAGAGACTTGGGTTGTACCACAGTCAATGTTGCCCAACTAAACACTTTAGAAAGATTTGGTAACGTGCCATGAATTAGAGATCTTGCGTTACAATGAAATCAACATTATTTAAGACGAACGTGTTAATCTAGCTGGACGACGCAGTGGTTAGAGCGCTCGAATCGCAACGATAAAAATGTGAATTAAAATCCACTTGTGAGAGATCAACAGTGGTTGTCATATGATGAGAGTGGCACCTGCTATGATGTGTAATTTCCACCACTGGCTCAAGGCCGCCAGTGAAGAGGAACCCCTCTTCATGCTCATTTAACTAAGCAGATGCTTTGATTTTCATATTGAGGATTTTATATCTCATTGAGATTGATTGCACTGTAGTTAAAGTTGCACCTACACAGTTAGCTTTTGTTTATATTTCATATACTGTATAACTTTTAAATGAAGGGATACATGTCTTAGTGGTTAGCGCACTGCTCTATGAATCCGGTGACCTGAATTTGATTCCCGGCCATGGCTAACATAAGTGGTGAGTGATATCTGCACCGGTCATGGCCCTCCACCCTTCACCAACCACCCCAGTGACCAAAACGCCATGTAACCTTGGCCCAGCAGGGGAGTGACAAAAGGCTATAAACTCACTGTATGTATTGTATACGCTATATATACGTAGCATATCGTGGTTGGGAAAATAACTATCTAAGGAGTGTGGGGGGAAACTAACAGCGCGAACCACTGTTGTATGCAGGTCACGTTTCACATAACAAAGGCGTGTCCTCACGCACAATGTGCAGCTCCTCTGGTTCTATGACGCTGCTTGCCATGCCAATAGCTCGACAAACAACACGACAGTGCATAAGATACCGGGCTTCAAATGGAGCAGGATGTGAATTAATTAACACGCGTGTACATTTCAAAAACTAAATTAATCGGCCACATGGCACTGTAGCTGAAAGGTTGAAAGTTTACAACCTGATTGAGAGTTGATGCAGCTCATCATCATTATTTGTCCGAGGTTGATAATTTGTAAGAATTTTACTTTCACTAGTATTTAGGCATTTTGTTTTACTTAATTTTTACAAATTTACACAAATATTTTACAACCTCTGCCAAGATATACAAGTAAGATTACGACAGGTAGGTTTACGACTGCAATACAAAAGTGCTACTGGTGGCTTATTGAGGTAGGCAGCCTAAATCCCAGTTCGGGAGCCTACTGTCCATCCACCACATCCTTCAGGGGTTGACACGTCACGTTATTGCGCTGTGTTAAAATGCCCCCGACCATGGGAATTAGGAATTTCCACCATCGTCTCAGGGCTGCAAACAGAGAGATGGGCAACACCCCGCGCTCGCTGGAGCTTGGATGCCCTTCTAGAGACCACACAACGGTAAAAGCCGAGCCAGCGTGCACTGTTTCTGATTTCTCATTCAGGATTTATCCCCGCTTAGTGACTTCATAAAAGGTGCCTTCTTACAGACAAATCATGAGCAGTCGTTTGCCTGCAAACACAATCTCCACCTTCCAAACATGTGATAATGTGCATTTCAAAATTATGAGGAAAGTAAATAAATTCCAGCCAGTCTCAATCCACCATTGGATAAAGGCCTCCCTAGATCATGGGGGTGTTTGATTGGTGAAGGGGGGAAAAGTCAGGACCAGTTCTAAAATCACTAGCTGTGACCTGGAATGTAATTTGCATAGCTGGCTTATGTTGCTGCATACTAAACACTGTGCCGCTGCTCCACCAAATCAGAGATGGCGAATTGAAGATGTAACACAACACAGGGCACTAACCCATGCCCTGGTCGCTCACCATTCCGCTGAACAGTTTACAGAAACGCTCCAATGTGCAGCAGAGCAGAGAGTTTAAAAAGAAGCCACAAGATACGATAAGGTTCAGTGTAGTCATGGCAAGCCACCGTTGATTCACTCCAGTCGAGTCTTCTGGAAAATTAAGGGCGACTTCGTTATAATCCTCCAAGATACCACATTTTGGTGCTGCAGGGGTAAGGACTAAAATGGCAAACCTTGTTAAAACTGATCACCATTTACTCTCATGAATATCTATGAGGACTTCACTTTGATAGAGCTCTATTAACAAATGTAAGTGAATGATATTTACTTTCATAGTAATATATTACAGCAACCTCTCAAAACAAAGTAGATCTATTAAATCCTGACGCATCCACGATTTTTTTTAAATGTACATGTATACAATGAAAGCACTGTCATTCACTTTAACAGAGATCGCTTCAAGGAAATTCCAGTCTCTTTCATAGAGATCTGTATGATGTATATGAAAGCAAGGACTTATCACTTCCAATTACATCTTCCACGGTGTCTGTTTGGAGTCTAGGTGCTCCTCAGTTTATGGGTCTTCGTCAGATATTTCAGTCTCCTCTGATAAACAGAAATGATCCAGTAAAGCGTGGGCCAAACAATCCAAGTAAGAACCCCTGAAAATGGGTCGTGAGACTCCATAACACTTTCCGGGATAAATAATAACTATTCAAGAATAAAAATGTGAGTTTAACTTATTAAAGTGACGTTGTGTTTAGAGTTTTGCCCCACAACCTTTAACTTGAGAATCTATTCCTGACTGAAGGGCTACTCAGCCCATCATCCATATAGGGTGAATACATTGAATGCCACTTTATGGGAAGTTAATGGTGATTGTCCTATGGATAAACCGGGCCAGTTCCTTACAATCCAGTCACAACTAACAAAGTGCTCAGCACTGCAGAACCAGCCAAGTGTGATCAATGACTCAGAACTATGGGGGTGGCTGAGCAGTTATTTGCATGCAAATGACGGGGGTTCAAACTCTTCCTCCAAACAATGAATGCATTTTTCGCAAAGCTGCTTCTCTTGGTCATGTTGGCTGTAAGATTCGCGTAACTGTGAAGGGACCCTTTTGTGAGTTCGGAAAGGACACAACTTTCCATATGCCATCGAAACTGTTGGACGGCCTTCATGCTCGGCTCTGCCTCGCCTGGCCTGTGAAGGATACATAGCATAATACCTAGCAATATTATTCAGTGTACAGTAATTTATTTGGCAATTTAGTTTTGCCTTGGATGAGAGCGCAGACAGCAGGAGATCACGTTCTAAACTATGAGGGGTACTTTTGATTTAAAGCTTTCGTGACTGCAGGGATTCATATTCTTGGTTCTTTCGGTAAAGTCACGTAAGAAGGGAAACGTGACTTTACCGAAATAACCAAGAAGATGAGGGGTACCTTCCTCCCTTTTCGTGAATAATTACACAAGCACATGCAGTGATTCTGTACTGAAATATTTTCAATCAACTTCACACAGTAACGACCATTCAGACATGCCGATTTAGCAGCGAGAGAACCTGAACTTGTAAATACGTTTTCGGCCAAAGCGCACTTGCAAGTTACATCATCGGCCCCCACTACTATGGTCAGATTAACCCCGGCCTGGCCTTGCAGTTTGTGGACAGAAAGGCAACTAACATAAAAACAAAATAAATTATTTTGCAAGTGTGTGTGCTTCCATGTCGCCTGGCATGCAAATGAGCGTTTCTCAGCTTGTAAGGCTTTGACCAATGGCAGTGATTGGGGGAAACTCACAATCACTTTGCGTGCCGTGAGTGTTCTCGATGGTAATGAGCACATAGGGAGGAACGCAGTTGAATACATTTTTTTTTTAATCCCAACTAAATTCCGAATTGTGCTGGCAACGTCAATGAATGAGATGAAGAAATGTCAATCCAGAACACCAGCAATGAGCAGTGGAATATTGTACTATATCAAGGAAGGCTTCTCCCTCAGACTTTCACATCACAGCATGACTTCTGCAGTTACTTAAATGCAAGTGTCTTATCTATCACTCTGTGGTGAACCCATTATATGCCCTGCGCTCTTTCAGCATTGCAACCCCAGGAGTGTGGGCACAGTGTGTTTAAAGATACCAGCACAGAAAAAACAGCTGTCTGAAACCAACTTTACTTAGGGTACCCACACTTCAACCCACCATAGGTAATTTACCAAGTGACTTGATAAAATACATCCATTCATTGTTTACTGTTATGTGGGGTAAAACAACAGAGTTATGCGTGAATAAAGAATCCATGGTTTAAATGCCTTAAACTGGAGTCTGGATTCAGCAACTAAACTCTTCATATCATAGGCTCATCAACTCCTCGTTGTAAGGATTATTCTGGTCACGTGACAAATAAGAGATGCCGGAAGAAAAAACAATTGCAAAAAACGACATGTCTCGGACCGCATTCGTGAACACAAAGCAGACCTAAAACACGGTAGGACCAACACCTCGGCCGTGGCAGATCACTGTTATAATTCAGTAGGCTCACATGACATTGATTTCTCCAAGACAGAGGTTCTTTGCAAGCCATCTGGCTACCATGAGAGATTCGTTCATGAGGCTATCCACATATACAAACACAGAGACAATTTCAACCGAGAAGATGGATTCTGGCTTAGCAATCATTGGAAGGATTTGATAAACCATTTCGGGTCTTAATTGATTGTTCACGCTTACGGTGGCTTTCAGACCGCATCCATTATTTTCGTCTCCCCCCTCCTCTTTTCCGAACATAGATGGACTCGTCCATCTGAATAACTGCCAAATCGCTCTCCGTGGTGCTAACGTTAAAAAAACGCCACTTTTTTCAAATTTTCTTGCTGTGGTTTTCACACCTGATGATGATTGCTTGTGTTGCAGTCGAAACGTCGTGAGAATTTTATTGTTTTATATTTTTATTATTTAATTGTTTCCCTTCTACGTGACTTTACCGAAAGAACCAAAAATATGAATCCCTGCAGTCTCGAAATCTTTAAATCAAGACATTATGTGTTTAATAAACTATGTTTTCATAAGGTGCTTTAAAACATTGGCTTCCTGCCCAAAAAATCACACATGATGCACACACAAAAAACAAAGTTCATGTTGTAGGGGAAGTCTTGTTTGCAACCATCTATGAAGGCTGGTGTACAGATAAAAAAAAGTTTGATGTGGTCAGCACCATGGCCTGCTGCGTTTGTCTGTCTGTAGTGAGTTTCCAAACGAGGTACTCATTTGAGTCTGAGTCAACTTAGGGAGACTCACAATAGGTTTAGACAACAGTTTCCAATTTTATTAGTCCAAAAATTTCAATCAGGTTTCTAAGATCCGTAGCGTCGTGTGAAAACCACTACACCGCCGCTCCCCAACCACATGAACATGCACACATTCAACAGCTTGCAAGTGTCAGCTACCCAACCTTGTAAAGAGTACAGCAACATAATAAGGCATGGACCTATTAACCAATTATGTGCAGCAAGATAATTGTGGATTTTCCAGAACAGCAAGAATAAACAAGATATACATCATGTACAGAATGCCTTGTACAGAATCCCAATGATTGACGACACTGTCAGTGCCAACATTACAACAGTACAGCAAGGGTTTTGCAACCCTCGACAATCCCGTACATTAAATAATGAATAATGACTTGAAACATAAATAGGATGCACAGTGTTTCTGAGTATATTAATTGCTCAGGTGGCTAACATTAACAAGGGTCGCCATGGTGGCGAAGTGTTAACTACCTTGCCTGGTATACAGGAAGTCGTGGGTTCGATCCCTACCCTGACGCCTGTATATTTGGAGTTTTAAAAACATGCGTTTAGAGTATTTGGCTGATATTAATCTCCACGTGATGAGCCACTTCGTTCAGTTATCATTTGTGGCCAGGTCGCTTCTGAAAAAAGAGCTATATAGCTCCAGTGGGCCTTACCTGGTAAGATACAAAAATGTTTAGTTTAATAGCTTAAACCAGTTTATCGATGGAGAGAGCGATGTGCAGGACGGGCGCGCGCGTGCACTCACGCATGTACTTGAGCGTCTCCTCCACGAGCTCCAGGCCCAGCTCGAGCTCGGCGTCCGGGGGCAGCACTGGAGTGCGGATCCAGTCGTCACGGTCGTAGCCCAGCACCGAGTCGGCACGCAGCCTAAACAGCGGCAGCCGCTCCTCCATGAGGCTCACGACCTCCACCTCGGCCTCGTCACCGCCTCCTCCACTGCCGTACGCGTCTGCAGGTGGGAGCGCGAGGAAATCATGGTCATTGCGCAGCACCTTCTGGACTTTCACTCCGTGGAGACGGTCGACCTCATCAGGTCTCGGGAGGTAAGCTGGGTTGAGCCTGGGTAGGGCTTGGATGGGCGACTACTGTGCATAACAAGTCTTATAATAGGCTGCTGGTTTGTGGTTAACAGAAGGCAATCCTGCAAAATCTATTGTTATGCTGGACTTTTATGCCTCTATGTCTATGCTCTCTGTCTTCACAAACTGACACTGAAGTATGGTGAAATAACTCTCGCAATCCACACAATGGGGAAGTCATCCAGTAGTGAAATGAAAAAAGGACTGTACACATACAATGATAAGTTCCTTTAGGAAAATTTGAGATTTCAATTTCACCGTTAATAGATGGATGTTGGAGGCAGCGGCATAATTTTTGCATTACTGAAGGGGTCAGACAGATGGATGTTAAAGCACCTAGGAAAGAGATATTCCGTGGAAATCAATGTAAAATAATTCAGGGAGAGCAGCTTGTGATGATAGGGTCCCATGTGCACGATGGGGCAGGACAAGTTACCGAGGCAGATGAGAAGAGCTAAACCCAAACGACAGGTACTGCAGAAGCAGGCCTTGGGGTCGGGCATTAATAGATAGGAAATCTATCAGTGTGCAAGATGGAGTAGGGCAAGCTATCAAGGCAGAGGGAATGGAGTGGCACCTAGGCAATGGATACAATATTTAAATCCTGACCGATTTAGATTTTATTTATTTCAGCAGAAAGGGCCCAATAAGCTGTTAGGCTCAATTATTATGGGCATCCTGCATGGATATGATATCAGGTCTTGTGATGTTGGAGGTTGAGTGTCAACCATGCACCGGCTCTGAGAAGTTCCAGAAAACAGGAAGTGATGTGCACAGGCGCGCACCCGTGATGGTGCCCACGTCCCTCCGGTCTCTCCACGCAGCCTCCCGCTCCTCGCTCTCCATGGGGCCATCGTGCAGGCGCAGTGACGGACGTGGGCGCCTGGCGGGGCACCCTCCGGGAGCCTCCAGGGTGGCAGGAAGGCTCACGCAGGCACCTGGGCTCGGCCCATGAGGCCCTCCTGGTGCAAGTGTGCTGTCAGGGATGCAGTAGAGGCAGCAAGAGTCCCACTGGAGCCTGGCGGCACCCTTACTGAACCTGTCCAGGAGCATGGCAGGGGAGGGGCGGCAGCATGGCGGTTAACACAGTGATGGACGTGATCACATAGGAGACAACGCACTGGGCTGAAGTAGTCGGGTGGCACTTTGGTTAGAGTGCGAGACTGAAAGTTGGAAGGTGGCAAATTCAGATGTCAGTTTTTAGGTCAACTAAGACAATCATCTCTTTGAGCTCAACACAAAGAGCATCGCCTATGGGAAGTCACCAGGGGAACTCCTATTGAGCAGAATGGGCTCCATCAACAGAATGTGTTATTTCTGGGACTGACTCAAGGCTGCAATTTAAGATAAGAATCACCTACACTCATTTTTTACGTATTTTTCAAGTTGAAGTTGGCTGGGACTAACGTCTGCTACGGGGTAGATTTCCACACAATTCTCTCATTGACATGCTAATTTCTCTACCCCCCACCCCTCTCTGTGCCCCCCCCTTCTCTCTATTTAAGGCCTCGACACAGATGCGTTGTTTCTCTGTGTGTCTATGTGTGTGTCTCTCTCTGTGTCTATGTGTGTGTCTCTCTCTGTGTCTCTGTGTTGTCTCTCTCTGCTTGTGTGTCTGACTATGTGTCTCCGTGTCTGTGTTTTGTCTCTCTCTCAAATTTTGCAATCTTTGGAAGAACGTAATCAACCAGGTCGGGTATTGACTTTTGTGTTATCCAACTCTGTGTCGTATTGCATTATATTTCTAAGTTTACTAGGTTTGTTATACCTGATGACGACTGCTTGTGTTGCAATTAAAACGTCGTATTCTATAATTGTATTTTTCTTTCTACCTGACGTTACCGAAAGAACCACAGAGTAATTCCTGCAGCCACGAAAGCTTCAAATCAAGTTGGAACCACCTCTACGGGGAGGATTTAAGTTTTTCTCTCTCTGTGTATCTCTGTGTTGTCTCTCTTTGCTTGTGTGTCTGTCTATGTGTCTCTGTGTCTGTGTTTTTTCTCTCTCTCAAATTTCACACTTAACTTCTAATTTAGCAATCTTTGGTAGAACATAATCAACCAGGCTATGCGTTAACTGTGTTAACCGACTCTGTGTTGCATTGCATTACATTTCCAAATTTTACTAAGTTTGTTTTCTCGAACTTCCTGTTTCTCTCTCTAAAATTTACCAGGCTTAGTAATAGGTTTTTACCCTTTTATCTGGCACCAAAACTGACACCTTTATACAAGGGATCATGTTTGCAATAACCACAACACAGTGAAAATGCAAACAAAAAGAGACAACTCTGATAATGATATGCACTGTCCTTGAAATTGATTGCTCCACACCCGAGACAGCTTTTCTTAGAGCCTAGTCTCCACTGGTGTTGGACCAGATGACGCCAAAAGGCATATAACTCTCTTTTTGTTTGCATTTTGACTGCTTGTGTTGTGGTTATTGCAAACATGATCCCTTGTATAAAGGTGTCAGTTTTGGTGCCAGATAAAAGGGTAAAAACCTATTACTATATCTTGCAACTGGCAAAGGAGGTCTCATAATGTAAATGTTTACCAGGCTTGTTTGTCTATAGGTCTATTTGCTCCTTCTCTCCACCGTCCACTACGGGGTGGATTTCCACACAACTCTCTCATTGACATTCTAATTTCTCTACCCCCCCCCCCTCTCTATTTAAGGCCTCGACACAGAGGCGTTGTTTCTCTGTGTGTCTCTGTGTTGTATCTCTCTGCTTGTGTGTCTATGTGTCTCCGTGTCTGTTTTGTCTCTCCCTTAAAAAGTTTGCCTTGGAAGCTAACCCCCCCTTTTCCTGAAGACGACCGCTTGTGTTGGCGATCGAAACGTCATCGATTTTTGTTGTTACTTTCTTTGAAACTATCTACGTGACTTTACGGAAAGAACCAAGAATATGAATTCCTGCAGTCACGAAAACTTTAAGTCGAGGTTATTTTCATTGGCGAGCAGGTAACAGCAACTCGCTCCATCCCCACCAGATGGCAGCCTCTACCAGAGGAAGCCCACCTCCCTCCGCTCGTCTTACCAACATCCATTCCTATTCATTCACGAAGCATGTCTCTCTTGCATCTAACACGTGCACTCTAGAGAATAAACAAATCCCCGGCTCGATGCAAGGCCCCCGGCATTAGTGTAATATTCACAGGAATGGTCCCTTTGTACTGCTTCTCCGCATTTGTGCTACCTTTTCATTTACATTTGAAGAGAATGTGTCCGCTTGTCTGAAGTGCAACCATTATTCCTCTGAGGGGATTGATGATGCAATGATGACCACTTTGTGGGAGTCAACCAATCAATCTTTATTTTATGTTCCAATATCGTCTTCAATAAAGTATCCATCAGTGCACATCACAACGGAACTGGAACGGTACAGGTAGATAGCAACAGAAATGAGAAAAGAAACGCGTCACGCCCTCAGCGGCTAACACCGACTGAACAAAGTAAATTGAAACCACGTGCAAATTAAAGCGCAATCGTGTGCAACAAACAGCATAAGAATGGTGGTAAATGAAATAAACGAAAGTAAAGAGACGTTTTTTTTATTCAAAACATTTTATTTTACGAGACGGTAAGTCTGAACAGATGTGTCTTGCACGGACCATGGAATTCGGAGACATTGCAGATTTTTGGGGTTGTGCTCAAGAAGGCTTTGTCCCCCCAGCGTCGGGTGAACAATCCTGGGCTGGGCAAGTCTTAATCAACAATTGTCATACTTAGAAATAAAATTGCCCCTTCATTAATGCATTGAGCACCACCGGATTGGTCATTTTATCAGGGAGACAATTTGAATTGGCTGACAGGTGTTAAATGTGTATAATCAGCACTGCCAGTCTAAAAAAAACCCCTTGCACAAGTACTGCAAACCGGTCCAGCACAGTGAACAAATGAGCAGCTATGCTTTTATCCCACCGAATGGTGTCGGTACAACTCCTCCAAGGAAATCTCCCTTTTGGATTGGATGCGCCGGCTGAATGGACATCAGTGAATGCCTGGATTCCTGCTGCATTGCAATGGGTACAAATAAAGAGCAGTGCGATTTCCATGCTGATCACGTTACACACGTGGGCAGCACTCTGGGTGCAATACTTGAGGTGACGTTGCCAGGACACTGCCACCAAGAGATGAGGCCGGGAGAAGGTTATTAGTGTTTAGGGCCTTCACAAACATTTACCCAGGCCTGCTCATTCCTTCAAGCATGAGGACAGTGAGCATATAACCTTATTTACACGTATCTGCGGTGGAGCAGTGGTACAGTGGTACAGAAATGACTCGCCTTGGCTAACAGTGGCAAGTGATGTCTGAACTGGTCCTGTCCAATTCACACTACTGTGGTGAAATATGATCTAGCAATCACCATGACCAAGACAAATGTATTGACAAAGAGCTGTCTCTTCAGTGATATGGCATTGTGGTAATAGACCCTGGCAGAGTGATTGAAAAAGGAAAATGCATCTGTCTGTGAACACCTCCTGATATATCACAATTAGGATTATAATTGATGAAAACTACATTTAAGAAAACAAAGTGAACGGCACAGGTACACAGAGCAGTCCCTAGGGTACAGCGAACTGGGGCGATCCCCCAAGCCCCGTGCTTTGGGGGGGGGGGGGGGCGTGCTTCGACGTCAAGGTGTCAGATGTGATACTTCTGGTTTAGTTTAAAGACGTAGGGAGGCCCTCAAATTGTGATTTGCCCCGGGCCCCGCACCTCTCTATGTGTAAGGGTTAGGCCCGGCGGCCAACCCTATGTCTGTGTGTGGGGTAGCCTGCCAGGAGTCTTAAGGACTTCACAGGCAGGCCAAGTTTAAAAGTAGCAGAGCCACTGCCAACCGACTTGGTCGGTGACGCCACCACACCAATCTGATTGAAAGGCATCGGAGCATTCAACTCACAAGATTAAAATAATTAATAAGGGACGGTTGATAAATGTTGGAAAAGGGGATTGGAGGAAGAGAGGAGAACCTGCTAGAAAGGGGGATTCAGGATATACAAGGTGGCCCGAGAGACAGCTCGGGGCGCATTCTAGAGTGAAGCCTCGATAACTATGGTCATGGTCTCTATGTGTTTGCGCGTTATCTGCGAATAAACCATAGGGTTTAGCTGTACTTACCTCGTCCAAAGTCCTTTTCATATGGATGGTCCTGCTGTTACATGTCCCCTTGCATGTACATATCCCCTAATTCAAAATTATGGGATATGTACCTGCAAATTAGCCACATCTGAGTGCAGCCCTTTGAAAGGGCCAGGCTCACGTTGTGTAAAGTAAACTTGGCACTTCCTTTAGAGCGTGCCAATTGGTTTGTGCTGCACAGGCGCATTATGATGAGATTGGATGCATGATGAGAAAGCTTGCTCGTTGGCAGCACACCGGACACTATGGAGAATTATAATGCACTTTCAGGCACGTCTCCCAGTGAGGGGGGATGACCAAAGTTAAATTAAGATGAAAAGCATGGCCATCAAATGCTGGCTGAAATTAAAACCAAAACATGTTACTTGACGAAATAACTTAACATTCAATTTAGGAAATCTAAACAATAAACTTACATTTTTATTTAACGCTTTCGTGACTGCAGGGATTCATATAATAAACTTAAAGTACATAGTTTCTGAAAAAGTTGGTATTTTCCAACAAATATCAACATTCATTGCATTTTTACAGTAGAAAAACATACAATTTGAATATAAAGAGGCAGAGGAGAAACATACAGGTAGCTGTGGTAATGGAATGGGGAAAATAACAGCCATGCCAAGAACGTTGCACGCTCAGCATCCATCGAGGCAACCCAAACTATGGACCTAACATTATGCAGAAGCAGGACAGCCTAGCGACCACATACTAGTTTCAACTACACGATGAAGCTTAAGGGCGAATACTCCTCCAAACATGAACTGGAGACACTAAACAACCCTCACACATCTTAAGGTGCTCATCTCCATTGGCTGCTCAGAGCCAGTGTTTGGAATTCCACATTATAAAGCGCAAGCACTGTTAAGATGCATATTCAGAATTAAAGTGTAGCTATTTTGGTGAATGTGCGAAATAAATAATTTTAAGTAAAAACTGGGAGTTGTTATATGTTACTGGAAGAAAATTGCACTTGAAAGGAATTAAGGATTTTTATCGCGGAAAGATGACGGATCGGCTGAGTAAACCCAAAGCTTCCCCTTTTGAGTGTATCACTCTAATCACAGCAGCACTCAGCTGGAAAGAGCACAATCCGCTGCTGAATGATATAGATTTGCAGCACAAGCTTTCTCCGGGGCTGTATTCATTGCGCCCATCTTGGCGGTGGTGCAGGAAGTGGTAGCGCTGCTTTACTCAACGCAGCCACTCAGCCGCATTAATCATGGCAGGCATCAGGGGGAGGAGCTCAATTATTGATGCAGAGTTTCCATGCAGTAGTACTGAGTACTACAGGAAGAGCTGAGCAGAATGCAAGCACAATGTAGATGAGGGCAGAGATACGAAGGGCAGGTGATGGCACAGCACGGTATATATATTTTTTTATTTTTTTTTAAATCATCGTGAATAACTAATTTCTTGAAACCGGTATTCAAAAGGTCAGAGTGTATCCCTGCTCAAATGAGCATTGGCGAGCAATCGCTCACCTCTATTGGCGATCCTGATGCAGGGGTGAAAACTGCTTGTTCCTAAGATCAGGGAGGCATTCTGTCCATGGGAAGGTCACTGTTCACGCAACACGAATTGGTACTCATTTGATAGATTCTGGAGAGATGATTAATTATTCCCCCCCCCCCCCCAACAAGGGGTTGAAATCGCAGTACCATAAAAAGAGTCAAGCAATGCTAACACCATGAAAACAAATACAATCAAGAGTGGTTCCACTCACCCAAGTGAGTCCAAACCAAAGCTCTTCTTTTGGAGGATCCTGAATTGTGATGTTTTGCATATTTTTTTTTTACTGTCCTTGCAATATGGGAGGAATCTGGGGTGCCCAAGGAAAAAAAATTCCCCCCAACACATCTGAGGGGATAGTGTTAAATACTTCAGCAAACGAAGCTCGACTCACATGAAGAGTTCACTGGTTAAATAGTAAAAAAAAGTTTACAAGATAAAAGTGCCTCCGAGCTTGTAAAATGTGCGTCATTTAGTGCCATCACATGAGCGCGAATGTACTCGACAATAACCCAAAACGGGGCACGAATCGGGGAGCAAGAGCGAGACTGTGAGTTGAGACATGTTGGTTTTACCGATTACAAGCAGGCTATCAGAAATTCAAGGTTAATATATCTTTGAAAACTTCACTTAATTCCTGGAAGTGTGACAACATGGCTTAGTACCTGCTTATGGTACAATGCACAGCCTTCATAAAGTCAGATTCTATACCTCAACATATATTGGAGGTCAACTTGACACTGTACACACGCCTTGTAAAGGTGTAGCGGCGGTCGGGTAAGTAATTTAGTGAGTGCCTATTAATATAATATATAACTAGCACCATGACCGATCACCTAAAGTCTCAATAATTTCCTGTTATTTACATATCGTAAGTAACCAGGCAATATATTTTTTAGGCTGAGTAAACATATCGCAGGCCAAGGCCACCACTTGCCACCAATGTTCTGCCTGGTAAGGAATCGAATCCCGGTCACTGGTATAACAGCTGTTGGCTAACCACTAATCCACCACTGCACAAATATATATATAGACTCAGACAAATATTCCCCGTGTAGTCTTAACAGACTGTTGGGGCAAGTGCTGTTAGCGGCACGGCACACGAGGAGGTGGATGGCCAGAACCACGCCCGACCGCCTTTGTCTCCCTAGTGGCGATGTTTACACACTGCACCAGGTACTCAACTGAGGCTGAGTTAACCTTGGGAAGGCCCAGGACCGGTTCAGATATTCGTCACTGGTGTTGGCCGTGAGCGGAAATCAAACCTGGGTCGTCGGGTTCGTGGCGCAGTGCGCTGCTACACTCCCGCTCCCCATATAACAACCGCTATTCGCACACACATAACAAAGCATAGAAATCAGTGTTGGTCACCAACGTCTCACGCTGTAATCTGTGTTTCCTAAGATGTTAATCCTTAACGAGTATCTCCTTAAAGCTGAACGTATTTACCATTGATCTCATTATGTCGATGCCAATCTGTTTATGAACTCGCAAGTCACCAGCATTTGGTGATCTTGAGATCAATTTCTGCTGGTCCCCACTCCATCAACGAGCCAAGCAAGCCACTTATGTGCTGCCTTTTACTACCTTCACAATGTATTATTTATATATAACCACTACATAACGAAGGGGACACTATGCCAACCCGTCCTCGGATCAGTCTCCAGCTAACCACCCTCAAAGCACTGAACTCAGCCCTGCCAATCAATAGCATCTTGCAGTCCTAAAGACCAGCATTGCCTCCAAGTGGCGCTGTTCACTCCAGTGGACTCCCCTTTGGCTGCGAGTTGCACACTTGAAATAGCCCTCAGCATAAAAAAGCACTGCCACCTGTCCAGGTGCTCCAGCATCTTGCATGTTCTCATGTCCTTACGTCAGTCACATCAGGTTACGAGGGGACATCGCAAAAGGATACTTGCCCCTGGGTGATCTTGTCTGATTCCATAGAATAAAGCTATTAAAATATGTATTTATACTGGAGGAATCCGATGAGCTATAAAGCTCTTTTTCACAGATGTCCAGTAGAGTAGTTGCCGTGATATCATTGTTTTCACAAGTCGTGCGATATAATGTCTCATGATACGATAAGATATTTAAATTCTGGACATGAAAATGATCACGATGCTAGTTCCAAATAACTTTGTAATAGCATTTTGCACTAATTGAATGGGCATATGCTACGTATATTTTTTATTGTCGTTTTTCCCATACGCTGTCAGGAATTAAAATACTTAAAGAAAATAGCATATGTAAAGACAATCACGCATTGATAATGGCGACCAGTCAGTCTCTCCTGAAGATGATTACTGTCGCAGAGCATTTATTTCACTAAACTATTATTATTTTACCAGGTAATGCCACCACTGGAGCAATATAGCTCTTTTTCAGAAGTGACCTGGCTATCACAAATTATAGCTCAACAAAGTGGCTTATCATTGTGTGGAAATTTATAGCAGCCAAATACTCTAAAGGCACGTTGATTATAAATGTGGAGGGAAAGACGGGAGGGCCCGGCGAGCCCTGATGTTCCAGCATGTGTGTTCTCTATGTTCACAACAGTAGAGTTGGCCAAGGATAGGTTCAGAAACCAACTGATGTTGTCCGTGGCCAGAGATTAAACAAAGTTAGCCGGAATAATTGCATTAACCAATACTCGCACCACAGCCACCAACATAAGAAATGTCTACTCTCTCTGTCGGGAGGATCAACAGGACTCGACATCTCCCCCCCGCCATCCTTACAACTACTCCGAAGCCTTTGTCAGTTTGTTTGCACAGCTCATGGATATTTTTGCAGGTGCCTTGCGATTTAAAGCAACTGGCTTCGATTTGCATGCCTCCGTTTATAACAGTCCCCTGGACATCACCTTGCAGTGCACCGACTCCATTACACGTGCCCAGGTCTCCCCGCTCGGAGTGCAGTGTTACTCCGGTAAGTACACTGGTAAATATGTTGCGGCGCTAACTGATTAAACTGAGGGGGTGAGTTAAAATCCTAGGTCGACTCAATCAAATCATCATTCTCAGGTAAATAAAAAAATAATTGCCGCTGTAATGGAGGACGAGAGTGGTTGCTGATGGAAAGAGTCGGCCCCGCTAAAGGATTGTGGAATTTCCATATGTGGTTCAGAGGCAACAGAGTTGACCGATGCATTGAGCATGAGGACACTGTGGCTTTTACTCATGAAAACAATATATATTTTATTATTTTATTGTTTCCCTTGAACGTGACTTTACCGAAAGAGCTAAGAATATAACAATAAAACACTGTAGAAAGTAATTTATGCTGATGAGCCCGAGGTATGATTAAAAAATAAGACTGCACATTAAAGCATTTAAACACCGTCATAGGGTGAACAGAGTGTATTTACATCTGATTAACTATTTATGCTACCGCAAGGGCTGTTACACAGCCATGCATGGTTCTTCATAAAAGCCCCCATTGAGTCTGTCCTATAGACTGGATGCCGAATGGTCTTAGCAAGCACCTCTTATGGCACAGCAAATGTGGAGACTGACCTCCAACGACATTGCCGGCCACGTTTTTACAGTGTGGGGTCACCGCACCGCGTACGCAGTCGACCGAGGCTCGAGACAAGTCCTGCAGCCGACGTTTCACATGGCGAACCGGGTCCCCATCACAACATCCTCCTTAAACGACCAACCGCACTGACCTTAGGTGAGAGTACAGCATAATTGGGAGCAGCGACCCAACCCTCGCCGGGATTGCTGAGTCGTCTACTAAATTCTGCGCGGGATGGCAGCGTATTTCAAAGTGCCCCGCACTTCACACAGGCACAATCCAACTTGCAAATCAGCTCATGAAAACAAAGCCCATTGGCTGCTACATTTCACTCCCCCCAACCAACGCCCCCCCCCAGCCCCAGCAACTAGCACCTGCCTCAGCAAGGTGAGGAGCTGAAGGGAAAGCACCTTTGGGACCAGCCCGATTGGAGAACTAACCTTCTCGGGGTCCCACCCAAACCAAACCAGAACCCTCCCTTCCCGTTCCTCTCCCTCCTCGTCCACCCTTCAATAAGGCTACGCGTATATGAACGTGCAGGTGGGAGGGTGTGTACGCTTTATCAGGGCACAGCCAATCGCGTGGCGGGCGAGACCGTGTTGGTGCTGTAACCAGCACAAACACGGCGATCACGTAGACGCATGCTTACGTGCGGACCGGCACGGACGCTCGGCTGAACTTCGGCACCGGCAAATTGGCACGGCCACCTGTGACACTCGCGGCGGAAGAAGATGTGCCGATTGGCAGGGCTTGATTGAAGGGCCACCGGCAATGTGGCAAGCAGCATTCGGGTATCACTCAGTAAATTACGATAAACATGTGTGCCTTAATATTATTAGTTGGGCATGAAACAATTCACCACCTTCCGCCCAAGTTATTCAATGAATTATGCCAATAGTCATGCTATGATTCAAGAATTCGAATTTCTTTGCCATTCTGATGCATGTAGAGTGTCTATTGTCTGCAGGGTTTTTTGTGAGCCAATTTATTATATGAATTGCAAATAATTAATTCCTTCACCTGCACTATTCAATGCATGTATCTTTCCCATTACAATCAATTCTAATCTATGAATCCATGCATTGTTACATGCTTATTGTTTATCTATGGGTCAAGCCTCATTATCAAAAAGAACCCGGATTGGGCTTTTTGACCAATTCCTTTTTTAAGGAATGTTTCATTTGTAGAATGACGCTTGAAAAAACACACACAAATGAGTGGATAAGAATCAAAGATGCACTTATATGGGTCACAATCCCACCTACTGTACTGCAATCTCCTAGACACCTCAGTGCAGCACGTTGGCAGTATCACAGCACATGATGAAATTTGTGTGATCCACCAACCCTGCATTCAATGTGCTGGATTACAGGCCTGCACCACCATACCCAGCACTAATTATTTTGTTCAATAACGTACATGTCAGCCCATCATCTTTCCAGGAAAAATAAAATACGTACCACTATGTGGAACGTTAACGGTGCTTGTCCTGTCGAGAGATTGGCCCCTGCCATGGCTAAGAGTAAGCAATGGAAATGAGTACCCAATAATGCTTGTTTGGACCGTTATTGATAATTTAGAAAGTGTTATTACTTACACTATTAAGCAACACCGAGGTAGGGAGTGATAAGAAAAATTGTATGTACATAATGTACTGAAAGGTTACTTAATTCTAATATGTATACTTTATGAAAGGTTATTACCTATTTACCACTACTTGGAGGACCACTCAGACAACATAACTAATACTTTAAAACACTTGCTGGCAAGACCTATCCTCAAAAGAAATTGTCAATTACTTAGCAAATATATAACAAAAACCAGCATACCCTGAACCAGAATTTATACTTGTTACACTTTCTATAATTTACCACTGCACTCTTACCGATTCAGAAGCGATGATACCACTACGTGTATATATGTTAAGCATATACTTCACTAACCTTACAGACTATATACAACTCTGTCAAATCCACTGGCAGATGAAGGATTCCCCATGACATATCTAATGTGAGGGTGGTTTAACTATACTTCACCACTCCAGTCAGCATGGGTTGGTAAGGGAGCTCAGATTTGGTTCAAATATAACTTGTCACTGGTATAAGGTGTGTCCATAAATCAAACTCCGGTCTCCGGGTTCATAGAGCAGTATGTCAACCACTGTGCCATCACTCCCCAATACTAGAACCTGTATTAAAGAAATGCAAGGTCCTTTTTTCAGCATCCACTGAGAAGGCTGCCACACTAAATGATCAGAAGATATCCATGCTGCCCCATGCTCAGACCTGCAGATCTTGGTTGTTTTATCAGACCACAACAAGAAACCAAAAAAGCAAATCAAAAGGATGTATGCAGCTTACTGTTTTATTTAGTTATTTACAGTATAACTTCGCAGCACTTATAAGCCATGACATTAAGATGAGCATTGCCATATTATATCTCATTACATACATTAAAGCAGGGGTCCCCAACCCCCGGGCCGCGGACCGGTACCGGTCTGTGGCCTGTTAGGAACCGGGCCGCACAGTAGGAGGTGAGCGGTGAGTCCGCGCGTGGCCCGCCCATTATTTTATTATTTATCACTTCCGTCCGCGCCTCTTTCCCGCACTGCGCACTTGTCTGTCACAGTTTTGGTAAGCCCACAAGCTAACCCTAGCCAAAACGAGTAAAAAACAAACGTCGCTAGAGAGCTTCTTTAAGGGGGAAAGACTCAATGATGAACACCCCCCCCCCGGTCCGTGAAATAATTGTCTTCCACGAAACCGGTCCCTGGTGCCAAAAAGGTTGGGGACCACTGCATTAAAGAACAGAGAGTGAGTTATTGAGAGAATTACTAATGCTAATAACCTCGGTCCCAATGGCCTCAAGCCACTCGGGATGTTTCAGGCCAAAAAAATATGAAAGCAAAACAAAAATCAAAAATTTGACCTCATCATTGGGGTCACAATAACAGGTGACCAAAACGAACTGGTTGCACTATGGCTCGAGCACTCCCACAAGATTTTAACAGTTACGAGTTCAAATCCTGGTTTGATGTAAGCTCTATCCATTATCGTTATGCATTTGATAAAATAAGCACCAATTTTTTGGGATATCAACTTCGATCGCCCAAAGGAGAGATTAACCCCTGCCATAGGAATCTCGAATGATCACCAATGGCCCAAGGTCACCATCATCCTCAGAAAGTCTACCGCAATCCATGAATTTAACTCACTATCTTCTGATTGCCAATTGATAGCTCTAACCACAGCACTGGATGGTCACATTTAAATGTTTATGGTGACTTAAAATTTGAACCCAGGGTCTTAGCATTATTGGCTCACTGCTCTAGCGTGGACATTAGGCATCACGCAGTCATCTCTCATTACCTGTTATTCACAGGAAATCCGAGAAAACACGTGATGTGTTCAATCAACTTGTGCAACCTTCTGAGTGGCCTTCCAATGCAGTTTTTTTTCTACGGGACAGGGTCATCAAATAAGCGCAAGGCTTATTCAGAAGAAAAAAAGTGCAAAAGCCAAACGCTAGAAGTGGTCAAGCAAGCTGTCAAACACAACTCTTCTGCCGACCACTCCTGAAATTTGAGTGTCTCCCAAATGACGAGAGAGCAGTCGACATCCAAAAGAAGGCGGACATATAAATGAAAAGTATATTAATTTAAAGAGCATGTGGATTATTGCGGAGTTCAAGTGTACAGGTTTTTCGAATTCCACACAACACGTCGGTATATAGCTTTAGAAAAGCTAGTGCACAAGCAGCACTGTTTAATAACCAGGATTGACCGTACCCAACGTGACCGGCGCCACAGCGTGAATTGTCTCACGAACCGGCTACGGATGTCACGAACCCCCAGAGGGGTACACACAGTACTACAGGCTGGGGACCATTGTCCTACATCGTTAACACTGTCAGCGATGCAAGTCAAACTCTTCTGCAACTAAATACAATTTGGGGGTAAATTGAATTTAAACTTAAAAATATTAACATTCAGCATACGAAGCATAACTCAGCAGTGTTGGCAGTTGTATTTCCTAGTCACGTTAATGTGTCCCACTGTTCAGTCAAGTGTGGGATGATGCACATATCGGGCAACGCAGCACATGGTGGGAATTCTACATTCCTATTATGGGGTCCAGTCACTCCATGGAAAAATCGCTGAGGATTTTCCACAAAGTGATGTTAATGTTATAAATAACAGGTAGGATGGGCTCAGTCAATCTCTGGTCAGAATTTCCATAGCTAACTTTTGATTGTTCGACAGGTGCTCTAATATAGAGGAATTCCCATAGTGAAGATCGTTACACAGACCAGGGGAATAGGCCCTCTGTAGTCAAACATCATCTAAGTTAAATATAGTTTTCAGCAAACTACAAGGTCACACTACAGATGGTGAATACAGCTGGGAATACACCACAACACGATTATAGCTATTGATGTACTTTATTAAAGACATGTTTGCAAATAAGCCCACAACTCAGGGCTGGATCATAGTCCCGTGAGGCCCCTGGTAACGTGTCTTTAGGAGCACCCCCCCCCCCCCTTTTTCCTACATTGGTGTCTTTATTGCCTTCCTCCTCGCAAAGTCATCCACTAGATCGTCAAAATCTAGCTGTCTGACAAGGTCTGACTATATTGACATAAGTGACAATGAGCTGTGATGTGGTTGGCTCATGCTACTCCGCAGCTCATTTTTTATTCTGCCTAAAAGGGAAAATGTCCGCTCACCCTGGCAGTTTGGGGAACACTGACTGCAGATTAAGTGCCTGCAACGTCTCAAGCAATTTAGTTGGGCACTTCTCACCCTCAGTCAGACATTGAATTGGATGAGTTCGTTGGCATAGTTCAGATCCAGGTCTGATGGATATGCAGCGGAGAGTGCATTTACCTTTTCCACTATGATATCACTGTAAGACACCTGATCTGACATAAACAAGGACTCCAAAGAGACTGTTCAAACGCTTGAAAGCATCCAAGCCATGTTCAACGCATGCCACTAGCTTATCAATGTCACACCTGGCTCTGAGCTCTTATCTGCAAATGTTTTGCGTTTCCTCTTTGAGGATTGTGCTTATATGACTGAGAGACACCTGTCACATTTAAGGCTGCCCTTTCAAAAGCCTCACACTGGTTTCGCTGTCCCGCCACAAAATCCCTCAATGAAGACAAAAGCTGTGCTGCTACAGAGATGTCAATGTCACTTTTCTGTAGGTGCATGCTTGTAGCGTGGAACCGGGCAAGTATGACGTCCCAAAAATGTGCCATGAACACCATCTCTAAGGTGTCCAATTTAGCACATAGTCCAGCAGCCTCAAATCGAGTATCTCTTTTCTCCTTATCATCATTGCATATACCACGGAAGGCCTCTCTAATGTGGGTGTAATTTCTCCACAGTTCCCTGGTTGACTCTGCCTGAGCACTGCACCGAGTACTGGACAGCGATTATAATGTCAGTCTGACATCTGTCTTCCGAAAGACTTTCCCCCATCTGTGTGTGGATGAAGAGTAAAATGTGTACAGACTGCAACATGTTAAAAAACTCGTCAGTCTCTGGGCTACTACCGTCGAAGGTGTTAACACCAACTAAGTTAGGTGAATGCGCTGCACAAGGCACATACTCTATCAAGAGGGTTTTTTTGTTTCAGGTGGGCCTGTAGAACATTGTATTTTCCTGACACGTTGCTTGCATTGTCATGAATGGCCTCTACAGTTTGAGAGGTCCAACCCAAGGCCCTCCGCCATCAAAGTCACACAGCCTGCTAAACTTTTATCAGTGTGGCTCTCATTTGGCTCAAAGCCGAGGAATCGCCCCACCACATTCCCGATGCTGTTAACAAACCAGAATATGAACGTCAATTGGTCCACGTGACAGGTCTGGGGTGGAGTCAACAATTATTGAAAAATATTTGGAATCCCGAATCTCATCTGCTATTGTTTGGCGAGTTTTCTAACCCATTAGCTCAATGAGTTCTTCACATATCATCGATGACAAAGAGGACACTCTGCCTCTTCCTTTTCCGCCAAACTTTTTTAGATGTTCAGCTAAGAATGGGTCAAATTGTGATAGCAATTCCAGGATGCCAAGGAAATTACCGTTATGGGTTGACCCAAACCGTTCATCATCTCCCCTAAACGCAAGTCCTCTTCACCCAAGAACTTGATCACTGCTACAACTCTTTTCAAAATGTCCCTCCAGTATTTACGTTCCTCATCAAGTTGCTGCATGAGATCTGCATCTATAGCAGTGCCATTTGTCCGCTGGTGCAAGGCAAGCATGCATGATATGTGTTCTGCACTCTTTTCGTGTTCCCCTATTCTTTCAGAGTGCTTCCAGTCACTAAACCCCTGACTAAAGCCACCGAGCTTGCTGGAGAATAGTTTGCATGCAAAACAGTACACACAACCTGTTGAGGGTGAGTACAGTAGCCACTGTCTAGAAACCTTCTGCCCATTTGGCAATATACAATTTAGAAGTTCATTGTTAAAACTTGTAGTCTTTCCACCAAGCACTCTATCTTGGACTGAAGCTGGGTATTTTTCACTGCAGTTTTGGAAGGGGACTGCTCCTCTTTTAATGACCACCGACTTAACAATGTCACTGGAAGTGCTTTGCCATAATGCAGGGTCAGTGACCTCATAGCACCAGGAATGGCTTGGTTGCTGATTTGATTCTTGTGAACTGCCCAACTGCTCCTAAGGTGGAAATTATGGTTCTTGTACACCATTAGCTGTTGAGGATTCGCCTTCAAAGGATGGCTCTGGGGGAGTGACATTACTGGAAACTGAACAAGTGCTAGTTCCTTCCTCACAGCTGACAATAGTGCTGCTGTCATCATTATTACAATCAAAGGGTTTTTGAAAGAAGTTGGCAATGAGTGGAACACTTTGAAGCAAAACTGCATCTCGTGCCTACTTTTCTTTTTTGGCTTTCCTTCTGGAAGCACCACTTTTCCAACGTTTGTGGTCCATATTTCAGAACTATTATGCTATTTATATTAATATATTTATAGCCTATCTCAATACTTATTAAATAATAATTGAATTAATATATATTAATAATGACAACACCCTTCAAATACTGTTGTTGGAAAATACAATCAAGTGGTAGTATTTTATGGTCTACTTGTACCAAAAGGCAGCTTTGAGTAGATAAAAGAAAAAAAGAGAAAAGCAAAAAGAAAATAACCCTAATCCTTTAAAAAGGCTGTTAGAAAATTGCCCTTAGGGGGGATTGTTGAAATAGCCTTTAAAAAGGCTGTTGTTATAGAAAAATATTTAAAAAGTCTCTGAATATATTACTGTGGCATACCAAGCAAGAAAACAGGCATCTGTCTGTGTCTTTTCCTACCAAGAAATGTCTTATATACCTGCCTGACACAGAGCTAATAATGTTGCTTGAAATTAAAAAGATAACTTTTTTAAATTGGCTGAACAACAAAGGTTTCTGATAAGTCAGTGAAATAACTTGGTGGAGACTACGCATATTGGCCACACCCCATCGATGGGAAGGGGAAAAAAAGACCTCGTAAGAGCTGTCGACAATTTGCATGTCAACGTTAGCATTATCCACTTCCGTGGACCTAAAAACAGATGGTCTATGGACAAAATTAATGGAGTTTTCCTTAATCTTTCAGTATAGAATGGGTCTCTTATATATGCATTAGTGTATGAAAAAATATAGCTTTTGGCCTATTTTTTTTCAATGTTTCACAAAACTGCGGTGTATTTTTAATAATTGATTTGTCAATGGCTCTTAACAAACGACGAGCCCTCAGTCTCACGAGGTGGCTTTTTAGTGCACCTGATTTGGTTGCAAAGGCAGCTAGCTGGCAAAAATGGCAGCTAGCTAACTAATTTCTGTTAACAAAATGAATCATATGGGCAGCTAGCCCGGGAAAATGGGCAGCTAGTTAAAATAAAGGGATAGCTAGTTACGGTAAGTGAAATAACGACCGGCTTGCCATAACATGACGCCCTTCAAACTGTTCTGTTTTGCAGAATGAACTGATTTGTTGGTGAATATTGTATCATGTCACAGAATATTGCAGCATGCCAACCAGTGGCTCAGTTGTACAGAAGCACTGTACTCTCCGAGAGGCTCTCGTTTTAAGAATGCACTCTATGTACCAAGGGGCCCCCAGGTGTTACGCTCGATGTATGCACCGAGGGGCCTGGGGGCCCTAGTGGTCAGCTCACTCTTTAAATGCCAAGGGGCCTGGGTGCCCTCACACTGTAAGCGCTGAGGGGCCCAGGGGCCCTAGTGGTCAGCTTACGCTATAAGCATCCAGGGGCCTCGTGGTCAGCTTACGTTTTAAACACCAAGGGGTCTGGGGGACGTAACATTGTAAGTGCTGAGGGGTCTGGGGGCCCTAGTAGTGAGCTCACGCTATAAGCATCCAGGGGCCTCGTGGTCAGCTTGCGCTGTGCGCACTGAGGGACCTAGGGTTCAACTTCCTTCGGAAGCCTGAGGCCGCGGGCGGTGCCCCACTGGCCCAGTCCATAATCCAGCCTTGCCACAACTCATCACGTGCAAACACATGCCTGAAATATTTGTTTGAAATCCACAAAAACTGGGTATTTTTGTCTGTTTTGGACACTGTTTTTGCGGTGTGTTTTGTTGTAGTGAGATGAAATCCCTATTCAATTCCAATATCAAAAACCACATGAAAACCCAGATATGAATTATTTTGCGATGGAGACCTGGAAAACTGGCTCAGTGGAGTACACACTGTTCACTCGGGTTATACCACGCAACCCAATGAAAATACCAAAGGTTAGACCATCAAAACTAAATATCAAGTTGGTTAAAAGTTTACCAAAACTATTTGTTGACCAATCTGTACGAGTCTGCGTGTACCATTTAAATGGCAATGCTTTACTTTGGCTGACCATAACAGAGTGATATTGTGTTTATGATTTAACATCAGACTACTGATATCAGAGAGGCACAACAGCACATTGTATAGACACAACACACAGCTGGAGGGTATAGCACAGGCTACAAAAACCGCATTCAACACTGCTCATTATTATAAAACCAACATCAGCAATGGATCACAGTGACCTGGCTGTGGCTTCATAGAGGTCGAAAAAGACATTACAGGACATTATTTTTTACAAAATCTGTGCTGAATAAATTAAAAAAATTTATTGGCTAAGTTGACTCGTACATGCATATGTAAATACATATATGTATTTATTCCATATGATAGGTTCAGTGCGAGAGACTTACCTTTTGTGCAGCCACTAGAGGCCAATACATTCACAACAAAGTTGAAAAGAGAACTGATCCTTTAATAAAATTAGAAACCTGACGTCGACGAAATTTTTATCGATACACCAATTAGTCACTAACACCTGCTATGCGAACGTTGAATTTCCATGACTGGCGAGGAAACCACTTAACGCTCACCTGAGCAGAGAGACACTTTGACTCGTCTGCCTGCCTGCACGCAAAAAAAGAGCTGCAGAGTGCGTCTCAGTACCTATGTCGGGTCTCCTCCAGCATAGGCATCCCACTTGTTCTGCTCAGCGTGCGTGCACAAAGACACTTTATCTCACTCTGCAGCCTGCCTGGCGCAAGGTGAGGCTGCTCCAGCTGACACGCGAGCACGGCCTCCTTTATAGCCCCACAAATACTTCCTGCTCTCAGAAGAGCAACGTTTCCATGTAGGATACTATTTTTTTCTATTTGTAAATGCAAAACAGCCCAATATATTACACTGGACTTTGAACAGACTCCTCACAATGTAGTATAAGGTTGCCGGACACCAAAAATATCAGATGTCAGCAATACATATTCTTTGGGTCTTTCGGTAAAGTCACGTAGATTTTTAAAAAACGACGACGTTTCGATCGCAACAGAACCAAGGTGTGTACAAACTGAGCAATCATTGGAAGGACGTTCTTAACGAGTTTAAGTCATAACTGGCTATGATGTTCCCATCCTACCTTCCGATGTTAGTTGTTATTTTCGGCTCTCTGATTTCACATTAACAGGTTAAATTTCTTACACTAACACAGCCATTAACATGCTCTCTCACATTAACATGCTAATCGCTCACTTTAACATGCTAATCTCTCACATTAACATAGCCACCTCTGGGCACTGACCATGGAGGCCGCTCGACGATCTTACATGAACATCCTAATTTTTACCTGGCAGCCCTTTGATTGGTGGAAAACCCACCACTGTCGCGGTCGCTGCCCACCACTTACATTAACATTGGCTGCTGACATTTGGGCTACGCCCATTTCAAACCTTTATGAAGTTTACCTTTAGGCTAACCCCCTCTTCCTAATGATGAACGCTTGTGTTGCGATCAAAACGTCGTAGTTTTTTGTAATTTTTGTTATTTTTTGTTCTTTCTTTGAACCTATCTACGTGACTTTACCGAAAGACCCAAATAATATGAATTCCTGCAGTCACGAAAGCTTTAAGTCAAGATTTGTCAGCAATACAATGTGTGTCCATGTTACTCTTCGTTTTAATGTACTCGTGGTTTGTGTTAGATTGAACGAAGCAGCAGCCTCTTGCCCAGTCCTTCACAATTAGATGGTAGGAAAGTGTTCAGGAATGTTATTTAACGAGTTACGTTAAATTTAAAGAGGCAATTACAGACAAACAAAGACCACATGCCACATTCAATCTCATCTAATTATATATTCATAGAGTGCCTTCACTCAAGGCACTTGATATAGTAAAAAAAAACGGTGAGAGAATGGAATGATTTAGATGGCAGGGACGTGCAAGGATTGAGGAATGAGTGACCCGGATAGAGGGTACAATACTTTAAGATCACAAAAGGGAAGGGGAGGGACGGGAAGGAGTGGAGGGGCGAGGGGAGGGAAAAGGAAGATAATGGGCAACAGAGAAGAGGTGAGCCTTTAAGAGAAGAGATTAAGGAGTGGGAATGCTTCATATACAGAGGAAGTTTATTACAGTGGAGAGGTGAAAGGAGGGAGAAGGGACGAAAACAGGACTGAAGACAGGGAGGAGGGGCAGAGAGAGGGAGACAGAGAAAACATTGGGAATGAAGAGGACGAGAGGGGACATGGAAGGAGATAAGAGAGGCAAGATAAGGTGGGGTAAGGCAATGAAGATATTTACAGATGAGTGTCAGGTATTGTAGTAAACGGGAGGCCAGTGGAGTTGGAAGAGGAGGCGAAGTGTGAGAATTAAAGGGGAGATTGAAAATAACCCCTGTGGATGCATCGATAATTGGATAGCAGCTAGATAGGAGATACGAGAGGGATGATTATGGATAAATGAGGGAAAGGAGAAGAATATATGGATGTCATTGTCAAAGAAATTATGAGGAAAGCAGAAAAAAGAGTTACTCTTTGGTTCTTTCGGTAAAGTCACATAGAAAGAAAATAAATTAAATAATAGAATACGACGTTTTAATTGCAACACAAGCAATCTTCATCAGGTAAAACAAACCTAGTAAACTTAGAAATATAATGCAATACAACACAGAGTCGGCTAAGACAACAGTCAACACTCGACCTGGTTGATTACGTTCTTCCAAAAATTGCAAAATTTGAGAGAGAGACAAAACACAGACAAGGAGACACATAGACATACACACAAGCAGAGAGAGACAACACAGAGACACACAGAGAGAGACACACACATAAACACAGAGAGAGACACACATAGACACACAGAGAAATAACGCATCTGTGTCGAGGCCTTAAATAGAGAGAGAGGGGGGATGGGGCAGAGAGAGAGGGGGGGGTCGAGAAATCAGCTTGTCAATGAGAGAGTTGCGTGGAAATCCACCCCGTAACGGACGGGGGAGAGAAGGAGAAAATGAACCTATAGACAAACAAGTCATCTGGCTACCATGAGAGATTCGTTCATGAGGCTATCCACATATACAAACACAGAGACAATTTCAACCGAGAAAATGGATTCTGGCTTGCAATCATTGGAAGGATTTTATAAACCATTTCGGGTCTTAATTGATTGTTCACGCTTACGGTGGCTTTCAGACTGCATCCATTATTTTCGTCTCCCCCCTCCTCTTTTCCGAACATAGATGGACTCATCCATCTGAACAAACTGTCAAATCGCTCTCCGTGGTGCTAACGTTAAAAATAACCGCCACTTTTTTCAAATTTTCTTGCCGTGGTTTTCACACCTGATGATGATTGCTTGTGCTGCAGTCGAAACGTCGTGATAATTTTATTGTTTTATATTTTTTTTTCTTTTATTGTTTCCCTTCTACGTGACGTGACCGAAAGAACCAAGAATATGAATCCCTGCAGTCACGAAAGCTTTAAATCAAAACAAACTTAGTAAAATTTGGAAATGGAATGCAATGCTACAGAAATAACAGAAAAGAAACAAAATATATAGAGAGAGAACAGTAAGGGACCCAGAACCAAACCCTGAGGATCACCAACACTGAGACAGGAGGGAGGGGATACGGAGTGATTGAAGGAAACCGAGGATGGCGAGAAGAAATGTAAGACTTGAGCCAGGAGAGGGGAGTGTCAGAGATGCTCAGGTCGGAGAGAGTGGGAAAAAGAGTGGGATGATTAAGTGTCAAAGGCAGAGCAAATGTCAAGATGAATGAGAATGGCTGCAAGATGGTTCCTAACATTGAATAGGACTGTTTCGATGAATGTCCTGCTACTAACAGTGCTATTTGAACTGGTCCTTTGTCCCAGCTTCACCAACCGGCACTGATCAGCATGCTAAAGGTTGGTCAAACACTACAGGGTTTCATAATTCAGCTGCTTGGCCCGTGTTTTTGTCGCAGATAGCAATACGACTCCAGCGGAGGTTTGAAATAGGTTTAGGGAAAACAATAACCAGACTGTAGATTGAACGTCAGTAACTTCCCCATACTGAATCAGTGCTGCATTCATCAACATGTTTTTAAATTCAGCAAGGGCTGTGCTTTATCTTGACGTTGTCGGGGACATAAACGCGCGTGACCTGTAGAACTATTACACACTGGTGATTGCAACAGACTAATAGCCATGGCCATAAAAGTGAGCAACACACACATGGGTGATGTTCTGACAAATGGGGCAGGTGATTCACGGTTGTTCCGCCTCCAAAAGGTGCTGTTGGAAAGCATGTGAAAGCAGAGCTGTTACTGATAGTTGTTTATGATGGCACATGAGGTGTGAAATACATTAATTACTGGTGGTAGACACATTCGGGACTATTGGGCCCTTTTCAGAGCTACTGAAATCCTCTATGTACGGAATCCTCTTGAGGCTTACCAAATTTCTGGCTCAGGGTCGCCAATAGGGATGAGCACCACCCAATGTTTATTTGAGAATGGAGACACTTTGACTGACTATAGTCAAGTGTTTTGTTTCATTTACTTTAACAGATGTATTCATTATTTGGTCGTTAGAGATAAGGACTTGGAGATAGAGGACCGAATACTTGAAATTTTACAGGCAAATATAATGATGTATGCAACATATTAATGCTTTAAAAATAAGAAAACGTCTGTGCTCTGATTGTGAAAGTTCCACCACTGGCTCTGGGCCACCAAAAGGAGATGAACCAACTGCCCAACTATGTCTGTTTGACCACGGAGACACTTACACTTGTTATTATTGAATTTGTGCAGAAGCAGGTAGGATTATTGGCGTATTCACCATGACAACTATGTAAAGGCCTGTGTCTTAGGAGGTCAATTCTTCGTAAATATGAAACTTACTATGGGAAGTGGTAACCTGAAGTCCCACCTTACCCGAACGTGACCCTGTCTGTTCCCGTTACGTTAATTAGTAACCATGGCCACGGGGAGCCATACTGTCCCTACATCACCCCCCCCCCCCCCCCCCCTCTTAAAAACATAGCCATCCCGGCTAACACAATTTAAAATTAATGTCTTTCAGGCAAAACCGTACGGTTAACGCAATGCGATGCGTAAACAATGTTTAGGACTGAATAGCAGGAAACGAAATAAATCCAACTCATCAGAAGAACCATGAGAACAATAACAACGCCAAAATCCGTACAACGTATGCAATGCAACTCCCGCAATCGTCACGACAAGCAACGGACATTTCGAACATGCAGTCGCCCTTCAACACACAACTAAAAACACAATTCCACAGGTGATCCGTCACCGAAATGTTCAGTTCTTGACGTCGGTCCTTCTCCCCGGGCGGATTTGGGGCCTTTTCCGGCCAAGAGGGCTTGCACTCAAGCCCCGGGGGGGGGGGGGGGGGGGGGATGAGGTCATCAGAGGCCTTCATGAGAAAGGATGACAGGTCCTCTGCCGGTGCCCCTCGTTTGTAGCGGGCCTTCGGGGCACCCCTCATGTCAGGGATTCGTAAACTGCGGGTGGCACAACACACTTCCCTCGGCGTCTGATTACTCCAGCCATCCGCCCCGACCCGTCCAACACCCGATTCCCCGTCCGCACAAACACTGGGGATGAATAACCCATTACGGGGATGAACATACGGCCCTAAGCGCGACTTGTGGACAACCCAGCGGCAACATCCCACTCGCTCTTGCACACACCGCCGCCATCGAATTTCTACGACCTCCACCGGACACCTACCTGGCCAATGCAATTTAGGGGAGGTATGCAATGGCACTTATAAAACGTTTAGCCATGCTCTATCCCTTACTACCCCTTAGCTGCCTCGTATACTTCCGATACATTATCCAGCGTAACCCGCAGGTTTACTGGCAAAGAAGGTCTTTTCCTTCCCGAGGCCGGACCCCATCAGACATCAATAGGGGTGTACTTCCACGGCCATACTTCCCTCAACAGGGATCGCACTTAACCCATTGCGCCCTGGAATACTTAGGTTTCACCTCACACAACTCATCCTTCCATGCTTCGTCAGCATTCACAGCATGCATCACCTCTCCCATACCCATCTCTGCGGTGGAGCCGAACGCGTCGCTCCCCGCTAACATCGCACGGGCTAACACCGTTCCCACCTGAACCACCGCCTATTCCATACCCACATTAGGGACTTGCAGGAACAGTTCCTAATCTCCCTTTAACAGTGTTAGCGCCCCGAGCGGTGCGAGCCCACGGCCCCCCCGCTCTAGACGGGCCAAGGAGGACCTCCGCCTCGGGCCCGCCAGGTCAAACCGGCCGCAACAACGCAAGGGGACCACTACCCCCGAGCAGTGTGAGCCCACCGCCCACTGCTCCAGACGGGCCAAGGAGAACCTCAACCTCCGGGCCGTCAGGTCAAACCGTATGCGGCAATGCAATGGGCCCACGGCCCACCGCTCTAGACGGGCCAAGGAGGACCTCCGTCTCCAGGCCCGCCAGGTCAAACCGTCTGCTGCAACATTATGGGGCCACTACCTGCGTGTCAGGCGGGATCTCCAAAGACTCCTTGAACATAACCTGAACCGAAAGACTCTACTCGCCGATGCGGGGAGTCCATGTAACATCCGTGGCGCCGACGGCATCTGACCACAACCCTGGTCGGCAACAATTTACAGGGGCATCCTGCTCTGAAATCCTTGCCCCAAGAGATAGGCCACAGCCAGTGTCTTAAACCCAACACTGCCTCCATATCTCAATCTCGCCTCCATCTGAAAAGGGCTACAATACCCCAACTCCCCCGTTCGCCGCTACGCACGCAATCACCATAAGCGAACCGCAACGATCCCTTGTTTTAAAGGGCCATGTAACAAAATACAACTTCAGATACAAAAGTAACCAAGGCACCCGTCTTCCCTCACACATAATTTCCACACTCTGCACAAAACCCGACTATTCCCAATGAACCAGCCGCTGCTGCTACTACTTGGCGCACCAGCTTTCGCCACTGCATGCTCAAGTTTGGTCTCTATGACACCCAATGGCCAGATGCGTGAGGTGGTTTCAGCGGTCGGGTGTCTGGTGCATCACGGCTCGCCTGGGCTGGGCCGTGGCTATCGACAGGGCGGTGGATTGTGAGGGGCTCCACGATGTCCCTGCAAATTTTGACATCCTCGTGCGAAGTGTTGAAGCTAGCCGCAGCGGAAGCAGGCGAGCCTGGGTGCCCGTGGAGAAAGTGCCAATTCGGACCGGGATCGCCACTCCCGGTGCCGTCCCAGCGTCCCTCCTCGCCGCCGGTCCCCTCCGTGATCCGCTGATGTCACCTCCCCCATCCGCTGATGTCACCTCCCCCATCGACTCCGCTTCTTCCTCCGATGGCTCCAAGACAATATTTGATGGTCGGCCGGTCCACTCGTCTCCAGTCCAAGATTTCCTGGTCCATACAGCCACCCAAGTCCGTTTTCGCAAGGTTTCGTACGCTTGCAAGCACCACGCGGGGCCGACGGTGGGTCATATACTACAGACATCTCCCTGTAGGCCTCCTGAAGTGTAGCCCTCTTCTCCTTAGGGAAAGCCCAGAAAGCCATCCCTCTGTCACCGGCACGGTTTTCTGTGCGCCCGCGGGCTTCGTCACCGGGACCCCAGCTGCCGGGACTGCTGAGGGGACCCCTTGGTCATCTTCCTTCTCCTCTTCTAAAGATGCTATACGTGGGTTCTTACTCTTTCCTTTCTTCGGCATTATACAAGCCACTTCTGACACCACTGTAATGTAGCTCTCAGAGACACCATCTTGTTCATGAGTAACCGCGAGTGACTATATACACTTGGGTAACTTAGATAGCTCTATTCTGAGACAACATAACTCTAGCCTTCCAAGACTGCAAAGTGCCCACTCCAGGATGATGAAGACGGCGACGGCAATTTCCGCACAACAGCCGCCGAGCGCCCCGTTCGCCCCTATTCCTGAACCATCTCTCACCACACCTGGCCCTGTCCGTCTCTGCCCTTATCACAATTTACGACCGTTAGGTCCCGTGCTTCCCCTCACGCGACCCTGTCAATGCTTGTCGCATCAATCATTATTAGCAACCACTTAGGTCCCACTTAGGTCCCACCTTACCCTAAGGTGACCCTCTCTGTTCCCGTTATGTAAATTCATAACCATGGCCACAGGGAGGCGTACTGTCCCTACATCACCCTGTACTGTCCTTACATATGTACGTATACAAATCATGTACCATGCTCTTTAGTTAATACGGTAAAGTCACGTAGGTAAAATAAAAATAATATATCATGACGTGTCGATCACAACACAAGCGGTCGTCCTCAGGCGGAAAAAATAATCGAGCATTGGAACTGCTGAACCAGGAAGAACACAGCGAGAGAGCTATTACAACAAGAGGTTATATATGTTGGCGAAGGGCAAGCAGGCGGGGTCGGAACTGGAAAGGAATTACATCCCTGGACGCAAGCACATCAGTTGTGTTAATGTGGGAGAGGAGGGAGAAAGAGATTAGGGAGAGAGATTAGCATGAAATGAGCTTCCGTCGCCGCATAAGAGTATCGTCCCCACATATGCGCACAACAGCAGTGTTAATGGGAGATTAGCACTATGTTGATTGGAGAGATTATGGAGATTAGCAAGTTAATGGCATGGCTATGTGTAACACAAGCTGCAGCGCTGCCAACTGCGCTGTGAGAGGCAAGTGCGTCCACGCAAGAGAACCACCGCAACGGTGGTCGTGCCAGTGAGACACACAGCCCATCACGCAGGGAAGAATGGGTGCTCCCATTCTTCCCTGCCGCTTGGCTGTTATCTCCGACTCTCTGAGTTGCATTGCCCTGTTAGGTGCCTCTGCATTAACGGGCTGGGGTCTCACTAACATGGCCACCTCTGCTCCCTTAGCCTCGATGTATCGATGGTTCTGGCTGTGTGATGGGCTCTGTGTCTCACTGGCTAGACCACTGTTGCGGTGGTTCTCTTGCGTGGACGTGCTTGCCTCTCACAGCTCAGTTGGCATCGCCGCAGCTTGTGTTACACATAGACATGACATTAACTTGCTAATCTCTCCCATCAACATAGTGCTAATCTCCCATTAACACTGCTGTTGTGCGCATATGCGGGGACGATACTCTTATACGGCGACAGAAGCTCATTTCATGCTAATCTCTCTCCCTAATCTCTCTCTCCCTAATCTCCCCCATTAACACAACTGACGTGCTTGTGTGTGGGCATGGAATTCCTTTCCGCCTGCTTGCCCTTCGCCACATATATAACCTCTTGTTGTAACAGCTCTCTCGCTGGTTCAGCAGTTCCGCTGCTGGATTATTTTTTCCGCCTGAGGATGACCGCTTTGTGTTGCGATTGAAACGTCGTAATATGTTATTTTTATTGTATGTTTCTACCTACGTGACTTTACCGAAATAACCAAAGAGTATGGATTCCTGCAGTCACAAAAGCTTCAAATCAACATGTAACATGCGTTTATATTTTCATAATGAAATCATCCCTTAAAAATGATTCAATACTCAGTCGGGTGGAGTTGCATTTGAAACAATCAAAATATTGCAATTTCAAAAGGTGGTCGACGATTTACCTTCAACCATCAGCTCTGGGGTCAATAAAATAGATACAACTTTGTAAGGACGACAGCAGTGCTTTTTAAGGAGAATTTACAATCACATGACAATTTAAATAAGTATAATTATTAAATTAACCTGCTTATGGCCACCCAGCGGTGTAAATGAGTACATCATAGTCAATCGGCAGGTCCTGTGTGGTAGGGTAAAGTGTGGGTACTCCAACCTCTTCCAAGATGTTTTGGCAGCGTTGAATAGGAGGTCAAAATATCCTCTAGAGGGGCTCTCTAGAGCTCCTTTTAGTGGAGACCCTTCTGGCAGCAGTGGCATAAAACATGACATTTCAGGGTTGCACCTTTCCCTTCATACAGGGCCACAATTGTAAATCAATATCATCCCAGTGATCATATGCACATTGAAACACTTTGGCTTTGAATGCATTAACATGCCATGACAATGTGTATAATAGCACCCGTTTGTATTCACACCTATGTAACATTCATTATGCAAACTGTATGGCAAATAAGAATAAAACATGCAATTACTTCCGTGAAATAGGTAATTTTGTTAATGAAAGAGTCAATGAACCCGCAAAACATATAATAGTTGTGCATTTGCCTAACGGTCACATTTTATTGCCTGCTTCCTCATATAAGGATATGTCTTCAAGTCATAAACCCTATTCCTACACAGGGGTCTGTTATGTGTTCATATTCATGCATGAACATGCCATGACAATGCATATTATAGCATCCGTTTGTAATCGCACCCATGTAACATTCAATATGCAAACTATACGGCAAATAATAATAAAGGTGAAACATGCAATGACTTCCGTGAAATAGGTAATATAATAGCTGTAGATTTGCATCATGTCGGCCACATTTTAGTGCCTGCCTCCTCATATAAGGATGCATCTTAAGTCATAAACACTTCCTACACAAGGGTCTGTTATGTGTTCATGTTCGTATAGCATATACCTATTTATTTCATACCAGTTTAACACATTTTGTTGGAGGTTTTATTCGATACTTACAATCGGCTTCACAGCTTATCCTATGCACTTCTGTTTGCTCACGCGGCAGCTAAAGATGAGTCAAAGTAAAAAAAAATGTCTTTATGCATCTCAAGTGTGTTATCAGCCAGAAACAGACTGAAGTAGGGATACTTCATGGATTCCTTACAGGCAGAAGGAGTGCAAATCCTGTTTCAAAGTAATAATCTTATTGAACAGTTCCGTAATGTATTAAATCTTAACTCAAAGCTTTCATGACTGCAGGAATTCTTAGGGTCTTTCGGTAAAGTCACGTAGATAGGTTCTTGTTATTTTCTTTGAACCTATTTACGTGACTTTACCGAAAGACCTAAATAATGCCTCATGTATTCCGAACTTTAATATGTTACTCATTGTTTTTTTCGGTAAAGTCACGTATGTAGAAATACAATAAAATTATATTAAAACAAAAAACAATCACGACGTTTCGATCACAACGCAAGCGATTTTCATCAGGTGTCAAGAACAAATCACGGAGGTAAATACAACAAAAAGATGAGAGACGAGAATTCAACAAACCTGAAAAAACATTATGTGAAGCACATCCAGTCAGGCCAACAACACAGTTAGACACTTCATGGCGGACCATGCATGAATATGAACACATAACAGACCCTTGTGTAGGAATAGGGTTTATGACTTGAAGACATATCCTTATATGAGGAAGCAGGCAATAAAATGTGACCGTTAGGCAAATGCACAACTATTATATGTTTTGCGGGTTCATTGACTCTTTTATTAACAAAATTGCCTAATTCACGGAAGTAATTGCATGTTTTATTCTTATTATTTGCCATACAGTTTGCATAAACTGTATGGCAAATAATAAGAATACAAACGGGTGCTATTATACACATTGTCATGGCATGTTAATGCATTCAAAGCCAAAGTGTTTCAATGCGCATATGATCACTGGGATGATATTGATTTACAATTGTGGCCCTGTGTGAAGGGAAAGGTGCAACCCTGAAATGTCATGTTTTATGCCACTGCTGCCAGAAGGGTCTCCACTAAAAGGAGCTCTAGAGAGCCCCTTTAGAGGATATTTTGGCCTCCTATTCAACGCTGCCAAAACATCTTGGAAGAGGTTGGAGTACCCACACTTTACCCTACCACACAAGACCTGCCGATTGAAATTTAACACTCTTATGAAATTCATGTTCCGCCAGGAAGTGTCTGTGTTGTTGGCCTGACTGGATGTGCTTCACATAATGTTTTTTCAGGTTTGTTGAATTCTCGTCTCTCATCTTTTTGTTGTATTTACCTCCGTGATTTGTTCTAGACACCTGATGAAGATCGCTTGCGTTGTGATCGAAACGTCGTGATTGTTTTTTGTTTTAATATAATATTGTATTTCTACATACGTGACTTTACCGAAAAAACCAATGAGTAATTTTATGCTGTCACGAAAGCTTTAATACTTTATTATCACACTTCTACGGGGAAGTTACCATTGTAATTATGTGTAAGATGTGCCCTTTTTTGAGCTGCCGTTTTGTGTTTACAAGAGGTGGTCATTTTTTGAGCTGCCGTTTTGTATTTACAAGAGGTGGTCCTTTTTTGAGCTGCCGTTTTGTATGTGTAAGATGTGCGTGTTTGAGCTGCCGCTCTCGCTCTGGCCCCTCCCCCCCTCCAACCATATTTCCTATTTAAGCTTCTGTTCATCCCCACCCTCTCTCTGCCTCCCTGTCCATATTTCCTCCCTCCTTACCTCTTGGTGGACTTGTATATGTATTTCTACTGACCGTGTACCTCGTATTTTTCATTCTATCTATGCTGATATGTGCAATCCAAAGGTTGAACACGAAATTTAACACTTCTGAAATTCGTGGTCCGCCAGGAAGTGTCTGTGTTGTTGGCCTGACTGGATGTGCTTCACATAATGTTTTTTCAGGTTTGTTGAATTCTCGTCTCTCATCTTTTTGTTGTATTTACCTCCGTGATTTGTTCTTGACACCTGATGAAGATCGCTTGCGTTGGGATCGAAACGTCGTGATTGCTTTTTTAATACAATTTTATTGTATTTCTACATACGTGACTTTACCGAAAAAACCAATGAGTAATTTTATGCAGTCACGAAAGCTTTAATACTTTAATATGTTAGTTTGTGATCGTGGTTAACTACGTGTTTAGAAATCGATTAATTTTGGCTTGTAAAGATAGCTGCTGCCCATTAGCTTCCATTAACCCAGGTTAACATAGCTAAAAATAGCCTCGTTTCACCGACAGCAACGCTTCTGAAGTTACATGCTGTAATATAATTATTTTCACCCATAAATGTGATTTGTGCAATAGGCGGTCACTTTTCCATTTGATATTCCATCAGGTGCCCTGATGACAGATGTAGCTGCTAGGAGCCCAATGTCGTCCATGTCACAAAGAAGGCCACTGCTTCCTCGCTTCCGCTAGATTCCTCAGCTCTTAACACCTGACTGGCGAGGTCTGTTCTGAATGTAACCCAACATTTGGCTTAACATCTTCTCCTTGGTTACTTACCTTTGGGTGCCACTCCAATCTCTGTCTCGGTAAACTACCCTCCTCCACCGTGCACACGTGCCCCACCCAACACAACCTTTTCTTCCCAATTACGGGACACCTACAGCACTTTCTTAAATTAGTTTTACTGTCTTGTCATGATATTTCGAGCATCACTATGCAATAACCTATATTCAAAAGGCAATAAACCTCTAGTTGCTTTGTTATAATCTTTACCAACACCACAGGAGTGCCAGTCGGTACACTAACGATACATGTGTAGTGTTGTAAATAAAGGCGGACGACTTCTTGTCTTCTTCCCGGGCCACTTTATTACAGTCTGTTTGTATAACACTTGTTTTAGTTATGCCGAGGATCCGCCATCCATCGCTCGTTCGCTCCCTTACTCGCCGCTTCCCTATCCTCTTCTCTACTCTCCTTTCCTCACCCCTTTCGGCTGCCGTGTCTCGCTGTCTCAGCGGGTTGATGCCACGGTAGCCCCGGGGGTCAAGCGTGCCGACGTACGGACTGCACTTGCCCCTAGCGTCCCTATCCTAGCCTACCCAGGTCCACACAGGACTACTCTCGCCCAAGACTACTCTAACTAGCTTGCCGGGTCCGGCTTCAGCTTCTCTTGTCTTCTGTCTTCATCATACTGCCACTCGGGCTCGTTTTGCCCATCTTATATATCCCTCGCGACCCCTTCCAGAACATTCTCCAGAAGATCCCTCTATGATTGGCAGATACCGGTCTTTTGGATTCCGGTCCACCTCCCCCCTTGTTTACCCCAACAGAATTACCCCAACGGTCATTCTGACCCTAGCTGCTCTTGACACTCCCACAATGATGCTCACCAACCGCCTCTTCTGGCCGCCCAGCGTGGACATGCAGCCGTTCTCGAATATGCGCGCGTTGAACCACTACACGTGTCATTCTAAAAATGTGATGTCTTTTTGGAATTTAATTTGTGATCACCAATTGACGGATCATCCTTTTCCAGGTATCACCCCAGCATACAGACTTTTAATACGTGCTACTTCAGTCACGTGGCTTTGAGGTTAAAGTGTTTACGATTGCTGCATCAGCAATCTTCAGACACTCACAGTACTGTGTTATTATTGCCGTGTTAAGGATATACGTAATGTAAACGAAAGGCATGCAATGTCAACACACATTCTATTCCTTTCACTGAACATATAAAAACCTTGGCAGCTGTGGTTTGTGCTTTACGGTCAATCATCACTCTATTATGTACTATATTACCATAATTCTTATTATTATTTGACCCAATGCTAAAATGTATTAAATATACAAATATAATAAATAAAACATGTTACGGCTTACATTTTTCTAACAGTGTTTCTCAAATACAGTAGTTTATTTCTCAACATATAATTGCTATATAAATGGAAGCGATTATGTAATAAAATTAATGACCTAGCTATAGCAACGCTGAGATAAATATTACAAAATTACATTGGATGCTCATTATACTGTATAAAGGTGCTTAATACAGTACACAAGTTACATTACACACGAGTTTACCTCTCCATAATAGCACCAGCAATGAACATATGGTCGATAATGAATTATCTGCACTCGTACAAATTATGCTAAAATAAGACCAGCGGAACGCAACGACATGCCAAAGCTGGCAGCATGGATGCACTCAGTTCGCTTGGCTGACATTGTGTCCAAATAGTAAAAATAATCACTCATGTGCCTGGCGTTTGGCAATAGCGGTGTTAAAGTCGGTGTCGATAGCATAGAGATAAATGAATCAGACAAAATCAGTGCTCAGCTTGAGCCGAGCATGCCATGTGTTATATTTTTTATCATCCATAATAGGCGTTCAGTAAGATGTAAACCAGATTTCTGCCTTTAAAATTGAGTGTATTGTCAGGAATTATCCAGCAAGGTTGCACCTTGGTTAGAGTACATGAATCACTGTTAGTAGGGGTCCAATCAGCCTCTCACGAATCTGGGATAGATGAAAATATCACTGTGACAAGTAACTTTGGTAATTTTAAAGACTGCATGGCCACTGCCATGAAAATGTTGATTCTCCATCACTGGCTCGAGACTGCTAATTCAGATGAGCATTGTCCTACACTGGTTTGGGCTGGAACACACTGTGAAATTTGGAGAACCACTCTCAAGTAACATCACAGGCCTTTTATTGGCATCCTTCAAAGATATACATTATCGCAGATTTTATATTTTACTCTGAAGCTGTGTGTTGTTTTCATTTTCTACATGTTGTATGCATAGTTTCAGTAAAGGCATTACTTTTTTCATATATGATCAGTTGAGTCTTGATGGTGAAGAGAATGACTTTTCTACATGTTTCAGATTTGAAACAAAATAGGTATTTTTTGTTGATCATGATGATATTTACACGAACATCTTAGTCTACAGGCTGCTATAATTAAGACACGCGCCTGGGGACTATTACAGCAATAATGCAACAGTGAGAGTGGTGATTAAGCAATGCACAAAAGCATGCTTTCCCAGCCGTAATATCAGTGTCAAGTTATGAAAGGACGAGCAGAATCAGTTACATAAAGAATGAAATAAGATGGTCCAGTGTTGCACTGTGCCACTTGTAGGTGGCATATTTAAACCTCTATTTGTTTATTTCTGGCCAGGCCCTAAGTTTAAATTCCACAAGCACAGCTGTCGTGGTGTCCTCCAAGTGAAATGCCTTGTTTAAATGCCAATGCTTTGAAAAATATATCATATAAGGTTTCACATTTCAGTGACATAAACAATTTCTGGATGAAATACCCTGCATCCAGCACCATCTACTCCAGTTGCCCTCAGCCACATTGTACACGGAGTACTTCAGCACAAATGTTACTCCTGGGTGGTTTACTGATCCACAAACTTGCAACCGAGCCAATTAGCACAGTCAATGGTTCAACTCTTGATTTAGCCCAGCTATGTATAGAGAAATTAATGCAGCGTGGTATTTTCTGTAAAGCCGCCATTCAAAACTCTCCAACAATATGCAAGAGAAAATTACCTGCAACTCATCTCTCTCCTGGAGTCAATAAAATGAGTATCACTTCATGTGCAGTCAAATGTGATGATCCTCTATGGAGAGATTGACTCCAGACATGGGAATATAAGATTTCCACCATCGGCTCATCGCTGTCAATTGTAATAAGTGCTTGTTTGAGCAGGGGCACACTTTACTAATCATCACAATCCATGGCCAGATATCCCATAGGTGTCCACTGTACATTTCGTCATTTGTTTCCACTTTCCTCTGTCTTGTGCCAATATTCTCAAGCAGTGCACATCTTTCTGGCACCAATCTCATCTGTTTTTGTCAAGCCATTCTCTGTTAGGTCTTCCTCTCTTTCCGGTTCCTTCCATTTTTCCGAACAACACACTTTTCGATTTAAAGCTTCCGTGACTGCAAAGATTCATCTTCTTTGGTTCTTTCGGTAAAGTCACGTAGAATGAGAATAAAATAATATTTTATCAATTTATTATTTTATCAATTTATTATTTTATTCTCATTCTACGTGACTTTACCGAAAGAATCAAAGAAGATGAACACACTTTTCATTTTTCTGTTGTTGTCCATCCTACATATGTGTCTAAAAAGTGCCATTTTCCTTCTCATCACTGCCCGCATTATCAGGTCTTCTATGCGCAACCTTTTTCTTATTTATACTAATTTTTTTTGTCAGCTATTTAATGTTGTGGTAGAGTGCCCGACATAATCAGAAGGTTATTGGATTCAAATCCCAAGTTGAATGCTGCTGGGATGTCAATTACAAACATCATAGGCCATTCTGCTGAATAAGTAAATGTTATCACATTATTTATTATGTACTTTGAGGATTGTGGATAATACAATTCAAGATTAAATAACTGAATAGGGTCTCATATTCTTGATTCTTTCTGTAGAGTCACGTAGAAGGGAAACAATAAAAAAACAAAAAAATAAAAATATAAAACAATAAAATTCTCACGACGTTTTGACTGCAACACAAGCAATCATCATCAGGTGTGAAAACCACAAGAAAATTAAAAATTTTGAGGATTGTGGATAATACAGGTGTGAAAACCACAACAAGAAAATTTAAAATTTTGAGGATTGTGGATAATACAATTTAAAATTTTCTTGTTGTGGTTTTATTGTTTCCCTTCTACGTGACTTTACCGAAAGAACCAAGAATATGAATCCCTGCAGTCACGAAAGCTTTAAATCAAAAATTTAATAGGGTCTGTTTCAAGACTATTTATGTCTCTTCAGCTTAGAAGACTGCACAACTGCAAATTATTTACATGTTAACTTTATATTCTTAGCTCTTTCGGTAAAGTCACGTTGAAGGGAAACAATAAAATAATAAAATATATATAAAACAATAAAAATTCTCACGACGTTTCAACCATAACACAAACGGTCATGATGAATTTTTATTGTTTTATATATATTTTATTATTTTATTGTTTCCCTTCAACGTGACTTTACCGAAAGAGCTAAGAATATGAATTACTGCAGTCACAAATACTTTAAATCAAAATGTTAACTTTATTCAAACATTCCAGCATTTTCAATGCATGCCAATTGAGGGCTCTCATAATATCATGACTACAGAGATAGCAAATTTATAGTTCGGAACATCTGGGGCAATAGTGTTGTAGATGTAAATAAAAAGATTAATTGGTGGAGCACATGCACAAAATAGAAGGGAACTCACGAAGAAAAGATTATGAATTGACCACCAGAATTGATGTGACCAAATAGAACACCTAAACCCAGAATATTTTAACGATTGTAAGAGTGGGCCATGGAGTTTGGATGTTGATTATACAAACAAATGCAAGATCTAGTCTAAGGGATGGCGAGGAGTAGGGAATTAATGGCATTGGTAATTATGACCTCCATCTGCCGTTGATAAGAGCCTTTTTCTTCTTTTAGTAGAATCGAAGCTGTCTCTTATCTTAGTTTTGCCATGATGTGTTTTACATTAACTATGTATGCATAACCTGCTTTGAGATGCTGTAGCATTTAAGTCATTAGAAGTAATTTGTGTCCTTACAATATGCTCTACAACCATTACAAAACCCGATAGCTGCTCTCTTTCTGAGCTCTAAAGGATCAATGCTCAAACATGATCCTACTACATTACTTTATAATCTGTCAAAATGCAGTTATTAATTTTAATTTCATGAAGACAGGCCAAGCTTGGACATTTTTAATTATTTAGGAATAATTTTGAACGTACTTGCGACTCAAGTATACTGCTTCTGTTGTTTGTTCAGCACCCTTACAATGGGTTGCCATGTTACAGTTTTATAAACAAAAAATAGTTGTGGTTATCATTATTATTATAACAATTGCCTGACAATAATTCTCTCAATTGTGAAAATTAAGGGCCATAGTTTTGATCAGCTGCTTCCTTTATAAAGCTCTTCTCTTCCAAAGCCCTGTCAACCCTCTGCCACTTAGGGCTTTCACCATTCCACAATGCTGTCCCCCTGCCATGGTCCTCAGTGGCCACAGGCATTAAAAGTTAATCAAATTCAATGTCAAACGGTTACAGTTTGGCAGAGTACATAATACACTGCACGTTGTAATACAGTACGTATTTTTAATGGCACGACCTGCATTTGGGTAGCCAGCTTAGTGATTGGCACATGCGTCACTGAGTCAGAATAACAAAGCGTTTAAGAAATTAAGTTACATAAAAAAATTGTCAACTACCTTTATGTGTCTTATTTGTTGTTGTTTAATATTAATTTCAGGTTTATGATGTTAGATGTTTGGACTGTTTGTTTATATGCTGTGTAGATGTTTAGTGTGTTGCTTTGTGATCCAGATCTCCCTTGAAAGAAATAAAGAATATGAAGCTTGTATGTATCACCGTATTGCAAATAAGAGATGATGCAAACTGTTATGTTTAATAGACAAAAGCGAGGTTTACGTCCCAAAACTGCAAGGGATACACAATTTAAGAGGATCGAAAAAATCCTAATGTTCCTTGGTTGAATTTTGACTTAAAACTTCTGTGACTGCAGGAATTCATAGGTAGGTGGATGACACGTTTGTCATCTGGCCACATGGCCGACCAGCTCTGAACCAATTCCTCAACCACATCAAGGCCATACACCCAGCCATCAAATTCACCATGGATGTAGAAAAGGATGGCATGCTACCTTTCTTGGATGTCCTAATCAAAAAGAGAACAGATGGCTCAGTGAGCCATTCTGTCTACAGGAAAGTAACCCATACTGACGCCTACCCAAAACCTGATTCCCACCACCACCCATCCCAGAAGAATTCCCTCATCAAAACGCTACACCATAGAGCTCAATGTATCTCCGACCATGAACACCTAACCAGTGAACTCAAACACGTACACCAAGCTCTCAAGGCTAATGGATATTCTGACTACACAAATCGCAAAGCCATCACCACAACCGTAAGGAAGGAGCCATCTCAGTATTCAATCAAAACCATCACCTTGCCATACATAGCAGGGGTAACCAAAATATTTCCAAAATCATGAACAAACACAAGATCCAGGTCCGATTTAACACAGTACATAAAATTGGTGATCTGATCCTATCTGTAAAGGACAAGATTGCTGACATGCAATATCCCGGCGTATACAAACTAAGCTGTATCTGCGGCAGCAATTACATTGGGGAAACCAAGTGAAATGTCTCGGACCGTGTTCGTGAGCATAAGGCAGATTTGAAACATAGTAGGACCAATACTTCTACTGTGGCTGATCATTATTTTAATGCGGCTGGTTCACACGAAATTGATTTCTCTAAAAAGATGGTGCTTTGCAAGCCTACTGGCTATCAACAAAGATTTGTTCATGAAGCCATCCATATATACAGACACAGACACAATTTCAACCCAGAGGATGGTTATAAACTCAGCAATCATTGGAAAGATGTCAACCACTTTCGGTCATGACTTGATTTGTGTTTTCTTGTCAACCTCCACCGTCAGCAGTGTGGGTATGTGGAGCGAGGTGCAAAAGATTGCCTGGTGGCCCTTTTGATTGGTGGAGAGCCACTTCGTTGGCATTCCTTTCTCCTACATTAACATTAGCTGCCCCGCCCATGCTGCTGACACACTTGGGCTACGCCCATCTCTAAACCTTTATAAACAGTTTGCCTTTAGAGGCTAACCCCCCTTTTCCTGATGACGACCGCTTGTGTTGCGATCGAAACGTCGTGGTTTTTTATTTTTTTTCATTTCATATTTTTTTTAATCTACGTGACTTTACCGAAAGAACCAAAGAATAGCTTTCTTAGTTGGTTGTTCCAAATATATGAACAAATTACGTGAGATACACACTCGCTGCACAGATCTTAGCAATCACATCACTAACAGTCACACGCCGACTGTACTTTGTCTCTCTTCTCTCTAAGGCAACCGACCCTTGCTCCCTGCCACTCCTTGTCACTTCCTCCTCTGCACTCCTCTCAGCTGCTATCAGATCTGTGTGGAGGTTTCAGTGTGGTTTCTGTGTGTGCATAAACACAGTTTTTAAGCATCATATTTGCACAATGGGGGTGACTGCAAATAAATAAAAACGTTAGCTTTTGATGTACAATACGTCCTGAATGGTTAAGGTGCTTGTGTGAAACCCACTGCAATGACAAGTGGCAGCTATCCTCATGATAGTCAAAACATTAAAGTAAATATAAACAATTCAACAAGGTGAAAGCTGAAATATTTACGTGAATATTTCCCCTTAATCGTGACTCATGGGTCAGAAAGTACTTTACAATCACACAGCCTTCATATAACTGATCTTACGATTATTATGACCATTAACAATATTGGCCTGTGATGCATTTTTCACTTTAAGCTATTAAAAAAACAAATATATGCAGATAATCAAATATCTCGAATAAAAAGATCCATTAAAATGAAACCAGCGGTGTCAATTCCACATTGTTATGGTGCAGACCAGTCTATCCAGAGGACCATTTGCAAAGTAGCCAAACACTCTGCAATTAAAATAACCCCTTTAAAACGTTTCAGTGACTTAGTGAAATGTAGGCAAGTTTCATCATATATGTTGCTGGTCAGTGTAAAAAAAGTAATGGCCGAGAATTGAAACCACGAAGGATGGAGTGAGCAGAAACCTTTTGTTCCCTTGTGACCCTTGGTCCTTTATGGATGGCACTGACTGACATGACCTCTCCTCGTTGTCTCACCTAAATCACCTAAAATGTAATATAGTTTAACAGTGATGTTAATGTGTTATTCAGCTATAAGAGCGAGTGGCTCAAAATCGGAAGGTGTGCGAGTTAAAATCCTGGTTGTCGGATGACTCAGCCCACCACTCGTCCATGGTCTATAAAATAAGAACGACTTTGTGCGGAAGTCAACAGCAGTCGTCGTTTTGCGAAACTCACACCCACCATAGGAACGCTGAATTTCCACCACTGGCTATGAAATAATGAGACCTCCTGCAAGTGATGGTATAGTTTCTGCAAATGTCAACGTTGTTGGCTTTCCATTTCACCTTACATCAGTGTTTTCCTGATGTGCCCAAGTTTTATCAGGACAAAAAGCCAATTTCAAAATTCCGTAATGTTTTCCTGTGTTTTTAATTCCTCCGCTCCATGCCATTTGGTGGCAACTGCAGTGTGGGAGCTGGGAAAAACACCGCGTTGCCATTACTTAGCGGGCGCAGTGCGGTATCAGAATTGAGAGGCTGTCACAATAAGGCATGAGAAACAAAGCTTTAGAGGTTAGAACCTGAGATTTTACATTCACCAATATTTGAATCTGCTCTCATGTTTAATAATGGTTTACGTCATGGCTCTCACATCCACAGTGCAGCGTTTGATTTAAGAAGACGTCTATTTTCAGCTTTAAACTCTGAAGGTCATTTGGCACACACTGCACTCGTGGGTTATGGATGTAAACAAGATAGGGGGAGCCTCTCTCTCTCAGATCTACAGAACATACTAAAGGATACACGCTCCACCTACATTGATGAGGCCGCAGTCAGCTTTCACTAATTGCCATCTGATTAATAGTCTACTCACTTGTCAGTCAATGCTGTAAATCTTGATAACGAACCACCTCTGCGTGAATGTCATTGTGTTTTCAAATGGGTTTACCACTGCCAGGAATGGGGTAGGTTAAAATTAAACCGTCCGACTACAAGACAAAACATCCTACAGACATACATAAATGGATGAGTACAGTATATTGTCCAGCCCTCTGTCAATTCTATGGTTGACCGCACTGCCGAGTGCTGTTGAGTGAAGTCGGAGGCCCAGGACTGGTTCGGGAATCAAAATCAGGACGCGTGCAGTCTATGTTACTCACTGCGTATACATGGATATCACTACAATGCATAGCTGTTGTTATAGGTACATAGCTTGATATGTCTGTTTCCAATATCAACATACGTATTACAAATACCGTACATGAGTGTACGAATGTTTATGTTTTAATGTATGACCTACGTGGCGTTTAAAGCTCTTAATCCAGCAGTGGTTTGACAACTTGGTAGTGCATGCCTTTTTATAAACTCGGGGTTGTTCGGCCTTCGGCCAGGAAAGTCACGAAAAAAATTGCACACAAACGACGCATTCACGCAAGCACCCGATGCTCCGTTTTGAAGTTTTAAAATGAAACACCTTTGAATTGTTTTATGTTTTTAATTAGATAATTGTATTTCTTCATTAAAAGCTTATATCATTTTACATCTGGAAGACGCAATTGAAAATGACATTTCGTGTGAATTTTCTCTCGTCGTTAAGTAGATGGCCTTGCCGGGGGTTCGGTTCGATGCGGACTTTCACCTGTTTGGGATTGCGGGATCGAGATAAGGCGACACGGAGCTGGCCGTGCGAGAAGACCACCGTCTGCAGATCGATTCCAACGTAATCGAACGTCTATCCCTGAGCCTAACGTCGTTCATGCAGGGGGCGCGTAGATTTGCAGCACCCCCTGCATGAAAACGACGGAAAGTGCACAGCGTTCATCACAGACAAAGTTGTGCGCTTATTTTAGAGTATGTGTAAGCGTTCAAATTTGACTATGAGCAAATTTGAATGCACGATTTGTCACAGCTAATAAGACAAGCAGGTTCGAGCCTGGATAAGCACTCCGATGACAGGTGTTGTGGGCTGTGGGGCTTCGTTGTCAGCAGAAGGCAGTGAAGCCAAATACCTTGTTGTTGTACTGTACTATGCCACAAGGCCTATGCTTCCCGCATTCACCGGCGTCAAGTATGGAAAGGTACTCATCCAGCAGTGGACTGCCAAAATGGTCTGAAGGGCTGTACAAGCAAATTATATCAGTGTTATGACCAGGCGTATAAATAAGGCGTGCAAACATTAACACGGTTAACACAGTCACACTTTATGCACGGGGGTGTGCATTAAGTGTGCGTGTGTGTGTTAAAGTATAAATTCACGTATGAATATGTAAATGGACAGCTATTTATGTCAGTGTACATATACGTGCATATATTAATGCGTTAAGTGTGTGCGTGTATATACAGTACAATATATAAACGCGTGACCGACTCCAACGTATGTTAACGTATTATTTAATATGTACAGCTCTTTTGTCAATGTGCAATGTGCATGTGTTTATATGTCAATGTGAGAATGAAAACATGAATGATGTATTCGTTCTCTGCATACGGATATGAAACACCCTCCCTCCCATATTAATTCGTGCTGACTCCCTTTATCCCCTGTTCAGACTCAAGCACTTCTCTTCTGCACTAACTTTTTAAATTTACTTTAGAATGACGTTCAAAAATAAGCAGAGTGTATAGGAATCCAAACACACACACACACAAAAACCAGTCCGAAATTAACATCCCCAAAACCACACCGCCTTCTCGGGAGTGCGTAATCCCAGCAACATTTGATTTAAAAAAAAAACACAAGCGCAACTCTAACCGGTCATGTAGGAAGGCATTCAATGTCTCATCATCCTTCGCGATATCCGTCGGCACGACGCTTAAATATGACTGTGGTCGTCGTTGGACAATTGGGGGTCAACGAATAGAAAAACAGCGTCAAAATCGACGCGCGCGTGTGCGCGTGTGCGTCTCTCACGTGTGGGCTCACAGCCGAACGGCGCCTTGACCCCGCCGCGACCTCTGCCTTCCCCTCGTTCCCCGGGTCACATTCCACAACGGACGGACGAGGACGCCTCCGGGGTGGGATAGCAGTCGAGGTGGGGCGGAGGAGACGAGGTGAGGTGGTGAAGGGGGTGGTGGTGGGGAGGGGGGGTGGATAAGCCGGCAACAGCACCAAACGACGACGGCAGCGGCAACCAAGCCGACCGGGACCGGCTCGGTGAATGCCGGAACCGTCCGGGCGCAGCAGAGAACCGTGATCCAATCGCGAAGCTAAAGGCGGTGGTGGTGGGAGGGGGGGGTGGTGGGAGGGGCGTGGATCGATTCTAGATTAGTAACACATTCTTGCTAAAGTCAGGGACGATTCTAACGCTGGAGCTCCCAACATCGGCGATTAGGAATCGTGGGGCGGAGTCGAGCGCTTACGATTCGGGTTTACGCATTGCACGGTGTGTGGACATTGTTGTGCCCTGAATAGGGTTTGAGATTTTAAGTTTTCGTGGCTGCAGGGATCCATACTCTTTGGTTCTTTCGGTAAAGTCACGTAGGTATAAAATAAATTAAATCACGACGTTTCGATTGCAACACAAGCGATCATCATCATCAGGTGGGAAAACCACAGCAATATTTTTTTGCTGTGGTTTTCCCACCTGATGATTTGCTTGTGTTGCAATCGAAACGTCGTGATTTAATTTATTTTATACCTACGTGACTTTACCGAAAGAACCAAAGAATAGGGTTTGAGATGGTTGAGATTGGTACAAGCAGCGAGTGGCACTACTACGGTACACTTGAGTACGGACACGCGTGGAAGTACACTCACCTGGGCCATTAGAGGCACGTGGGGGGCAGTACATACTGACACGTGTGGGAAGTACATACACATGGGGCAGTCCAGGCACTTCGGGCAGTACTGACATGTGTGGCAGTACAGACAAGTGTGGCCGAAGATACGCGGGGCAGACTTTGATCTGGGATTGTATTGGGAGCCAATGGAGTACGGTAATTGTAGTGCAGTGTGTAATTGATTGGATTGATGCAGTCTTAATTTGTCGGTGTGGGTGAGAAGTCTGCAATTTGCAGATTAGGGTTTTGTGGAGAGCAGAGAGAGTTGCTGTAGGCGAAGCAACACAAGAAGTAAATAGAATGATGCAGGACGAGGTAACTAGATACAAGGCAAACAGTACAAACGAGGATGGTTGTTCAAATAAGTGCAGACTTGTCATAAGATAAGTGCGGGTTAGACAAGAGAGTACAAATGAGAAAATCAGTACAAACGAAATAGTTCACAGTACAGAAAGGACACCTTATATGTGCATGACGGGCCAGTACAGAACATGCAATCAAGACAGAGAGAGAGAGACGTGCAGTGCAACAGTTCAGACAGAACAAACGACACAGTACATAAAAAAGTACAGACTAAATGATCCAATGTAATGAAACAGGCGTTATTAACACACGCCGAGTGCTAACAAGATAGATGCGATGGATCCGGATCTCGCAAAACGGGACAAGCACCGCCGGTGGTGCCCCAGTCAATTATTGACACGACTGACATCACACGCGCGGCTTGCGTCACACGTGCAGTGAGAGCTGTGGATTGCGCAATACCGCAGGGTGCCATGCAGGCAAAGTACTACTTTCCATCTCGTGATGCGGGCGAGCATTCAATACAATTTTGATCGAAGTTTGTTTCCTTGAACAGATGAGAGTGAAGCGGTACTCATCTCTATTGGCAACCTTGAGGCAGTGGTGGCAATACCGCATTCCGATAGTCTTTTCATAGGAGGAGCACTGCTGACTTCCCACTAAATACTGTGCAGTTCTAATTCATTGACGACTGTATAAGTGTGGCGATTGTGTGAAGTCTACCCACAACTAGGTTTTTTAACTTGCAACCTGATTGGAACACTTTCCACAGTGCAACCAAACTGGATCATTATCGTCTTCCAAACCATAAATAGAACTTGTCTCCATGCCTAGGAAGGAGCCACATCCCTCTAGTAGTGTGCCCATTGAATATATTGAGAGGCAGTCTCTTGGAGTGACGTTTCAAGCAACACAAAGGGTGTTTGGCTGTGGCTTTTAGGACGTGACATACTAAAAAGGTTGACATGTTTTTTTTATATTTAAAAATTATTTAAGTTCAGAGAACCTACGCCTACATAGGCTATAGAACACACCTCACTTTCGAGTTGCTTTTACTGTGCAAAGGAGAAATGTAACTGCCCCTCGGGGGGGAAGGTGTGGCAGAAGTGAATAAATGCTGTGTAGAACAGGTACAACGTTACAGTACAGGACAGTAGAGGTGTTATAATTGCCATTTAATGTACTTTTAGTAACATTGTACAACTATTGTTTTGTGGTTTGTGTAAATCGAATACACTTGGTGTTGATACAAGTTAAATCCATATCGGGAATATGCAGCTGGGTGTGGTCCTGTGGGTTCAATTCATGGTCAGGAGTTGACTTAGCCCATCATAAAAAGCCAAAAGTGCTCGACCTATGGAGAAACTGCATAATTCCTGATTAGAAATGTGGAATATCTTCTATTGGCTCAGGAGCTGCCAATATGAAAACCACTCCATGGTAATGTGACCAGGAAGTCACTTGACTGAGTTCATATATAAATTACCGTGAAAAACAATACAATATGTAACTACAACTTTCACAATTCACACAACATACTGCAATATTATATTCATATTAAGCAAGCATAGTGTGCCAAAGACCACTAGAGATGTCATGTCACGTGAAATAGGAGGGACATTTGATGCTTAGACAGGGATGGGTAATTTTTGGCCTTAAGGGCTGGGTTGGTCCATGCTTTCACATCAATAATCCCCCATTCATGATACACTTTGTTCCACTTTAAATGTGAATAGAGTTTGGTTGGCATTAAAATATGTACTGGTTTCAGACCATAAGGCCTGCAATTAATCAATTTAAACACATTTTAATATATTTGAAGCACAGGCACTGAGTCAATTTTGTGAAAGTCCAATATCCAAAGAGTAGTCACCTTGAAATTCTAAAGTGAACATTAAAAACCCTCAACGCTTTTTGCAAGAGTAGGCGAATGTGTGCCAGGGTGGCCCTAATATCCAACTTGAAACGACTACATGCAGTACTGATCAAGATTTAAATGGTCGCTTCAAAAGAACACTGCCTGAGAAACATTGGTACTCTTATGCTGCCCCCTGCTGTCAATAAAATAAATATAATCGTTGCTTTCGTACCACATACCGTACGTACAAAAAAATAACCAATGCCATATCTTGTGACACGTACATAAGCATCACACGATGCTTGTACTTGTCTCTCGAAATACCCTTAGGCATGTGTAATGAGTTGCAGCAACATATTAAGAGATAAATGTTGATCACTTAAGTACATACCTGTCAACACCTTATCAGTGCCTACCTTATTACGGTACAGACCAATTCAGATCTTATTGGTCACCCCGTGCCCTTAAAGTCCCATCTCACAAGGGAGAAACACAAACAAATAGACGAAAACTATTTATCCGTATTGAAACGGCTGTATGCCGAATGGACTTGAAACACTAAATTTCCCTATACAAGAATACGGGCAAACCGTATGGGTTGACAGCTATGGAAGTACGTGGGAATAGTGCTGCAGAAGTTGCGTGAGCCAGAGCATAAACTTTCCAATTCAACGACAGTATACCAACGAACCTTACAAGCAAGCGCACTTCAGTCACTTTACATAGCAAAACAGCTTTTAAACCAGTGGCAATGTTTCAAAATTTAAACAATACTGGTAAAGTACGGCGCTTTGAAATGGAAACCCATGTCAAGGCCAAAACAATCCAGATTTAGAATTCAAAATGAAGCACAGGTATTCCTATTTGAAACGGAACCTCTAAAGAATAATGTATATGCAAATGACAATGTAAAACAAGACGGAAAAAATCATGCACACGCAAGGATTACACATCGCTTTTTCAACACCAAGCACAAACATCATCATCGAAACTCCCACACAACCGTAGGCCACGACGAGGTTTTTTATAAAAGTTACCCAACAGATATATGATATACAATATGTTCATGAAGGAATAACCCTAACTCAGAAAAAGTAAGTTTCAGAATCTGTATTTATACTGGAGGAATCTGATGAGCTATAAAGATATTTTTCACAGCAGTACAAAAACACGAATAGGTGTGCAAAGTAGAGGAAAGGTAAGCACATCACTAAAATAAAATACAAACTAAACAATTTTTAATTTTACCAGGTAAGACCCATTGAGCTATACAGCTCTTTTTCAGAAGCGACCTGGTCACAAATGATAACCCGACTAAGTGGCTTATCATTATACAGGTAGGAACAACAGGTTCCACACTGCTCACCAGGGATTATTTGTCTGTCTGTCTGTCGTGCATATCCGGAATTCCATCCGCATAATTGGAGTTTCGGCACTAATTTTATCCGTATTTGGTGAGTGTTGTTTTTAGCTTGAACAAAGTATGATATCCTTCGTACGCAAATCATATTTAGAGCCCGCGAGAAAGAATGAAAACTTGGTTTCGGAATTGGCGTGCGCTGCTTACGCCAATAAAATACCATATGAACCATAGTACATCTCCAAACATTCCTAACCATAATACTTAAAAAGTTGTGTGGAGATTGCGTACATATACACACATTTTACAGGTAGGAACAACAGGTTCCACACTGCCTACCAGGGATTATTTGTCTGCACGAATGCGCTGTCCAACCAAGTTCCTACCTGCCCCACTCCGAAGGAACGTGTTTTGCAAATATAAAGCGGCATAATACTGTACTCTAAACACATGTTTCTAAATGTGGTGGGGGGGGGGAAACTCCAGTGTAACACGTACACTTTCGCGACCAACATTATCCATAACAGAGGTGTTTTTGGGTTATATCGCGATAAATATCAATGTGTCATTAAACCCGCCACACCAAACACAGCCAATTAGTAATGTGTGTCACGTAAACACAACAATGTCAATTCGTTACAAGTACAGCAAACTAATCGTCTGTGTCGGGTTTAACGACACATTAATATTTATGCGATCTAACCCAAAAAAAACCTCTATTATGGAACACTCCAGCGTGTCTGCGCTCTCATCTCACTTTAAAAATGCCTTGCGTTAATTCTAAGAGAACGATTTAACCACATCACCGTTGCAGTATATTATCACAGCAATGCATTTGATGAAACAGAAATGTAATGTCAAAGTTAAAACTGTTACTCATTATATTCTTGGTTCTTTCGGTAAAGTCACGTAGAAGGGAAACAATAAAATAAAAATATAAAACGATAAAATTCCCACGACGTTTCGACTGCAACACAAGCAATCATCATCAGGTGTGAAAGAATAATAATATCACGACAAGCAATCGTCATCAGGTAAAAAAATATATAGCGGGAGAGCTTTTAAGGCAGGATGTTATAAAGGTTTGAGATGGGTCTATCTCATTATTTGATCTATCTACGTGGCTTTACCGAAAGACCCAAAGAATATGAATTCCTGCAAAGATTTTAACTGTTAATTACAGCCTTCGAAAATATAACCAACGGCTTATACTTCCATCACAACAGTTATCTCAATAAACTACAGGAATAACAAGGTTATGATTTATTTAGTTTACGACCATAATAAAGATTGCGTTTCCACTTCGCCCAGTCCATCTCTGCGAGCCATGGTGAGCCAAACACCATGGCAACCGTTATTGCAGGAATAAACCATTCTACATTTGAGGTAGGGGGGGTAGTCTTAATAGCCAAACATTAAAACAACCTCAAAACACCCGAAAACGCGTTTTTTGCGATTAATTGTAACAAATTCACATCCATTACATTTTGTTTGTAATTGTAATGGGCGTGAGTAACGAATATTGTACTTTAATGACGTTGCGTTTCGTTGTTGGTATTAAACCCTCCCCTCCACCCAGGCAATGGTCGAGCCCAACGGCCGAGCGAGACGCGCTGGAAGCCCCACCACTGCAAGCCTCTTCTTCATTGGCATCGTGAATAGAGAGGCATTGCATTTTATTGTCGTTTTGTGGTTATGTTTACATTAATTACTTCTTGATTGTTATTCTATCACCCAGACCTGCGTTCTAGTGCCTCATTGTCACTTGGTGTCGCCGTTTACACGGTTCATGGTGGACAGCAGTTCTGGAGTTGTTACTGCTGCACTGTACGTACTGTACCATTACTAGTTACGGTTCATGTACTGAACTTTATATGTGCGCATTAATTAACTGCATACAATGCGGTGGTATTAAAGAGCGTGTCCGCTGTATTGTACAATACTGTATTGCTGTTTCCACGCGGATGGACTGGTCCCCGTCATAGAGTGGGACAGGCAACGTGATTGATTACTATATTGTTTGCGTTAAGAGTCGAATGGTTCATAGTGCACTGTGCTAACCACTATGCCACTACTCTCATCCGTATATTGTGTACTGTACTGGACTCTACGTCATGCACTATTTTGTGTACAGTGCTGTACGTTGTATACACGGCAGTCCTCAATAGCCAAAGTGGCTCCCCATTCAAGTAATCGATACGGTGCTGAAAAGTAAATTCCCCGTGGTGGGGAGGTTTTATTTAATGAAACCGCCTCTGTTAGAGTCTCATCGGTACGTAATTTAGTGGCCCTGGATAAATTATGGATTGATTCGTTTGCCCTGGAATAGGTCAATTTGCAAGGCGTAGGTTTCACGATAAAATACAAACATGTGAGAAAGCTGATATGGTTTCGAATTCTTTTTTTGTTTACTACATCGACTAATTTAAACGAAGCAGTACTGAAATAACCCTGTACTCTTTTTTTGTAAAGTAAACCGAAGCAATTCAAGGTGCGTTAATTGTGCTGAAACAACCCGGTGCGTTAATTGTGCTGCCATTTGTTTGGCTCTTCTATTGCAGCAAAGTGGCATGGAAAACTTCGTCCTTTACGAGGAGATTGGCCGAGGCCGTCACACCGTGGTCTACAAGGGGCGCCGGAAAGGAACGATCAACTTTGTGGCTATCCTGTGCGTTGAAAAGTGCAAACGCCCCCAAATTACGAACAGGGTATGTTCCAGGCTCTTGGTGCCGATTTCTTCGGCTGATCTAAAAAGCATATATTTGTTTTTTTTGTCCCGTAATTGCATAAAATGCAATTATTGTAAGCAAAATATGTTAGGAATAGAAATATTTTCCTTAACATAAAACAAATTCGTATTACAATTTTTTTTCTTTTCCATGAGCATTTGGACAGCTGCTATGTGTGTTCCTTAGACAGAGGCATGCGTCTATATGGTGGGGGCTATTTCTCTTTAGTGCAACCACTATTGACTGCCCACAAAGTAGTACAAATATAAAAACCTCGTAAGGACGATAGGCTGAGTTGACCTCTGATCAGGATTTGATCACATGACCTTTCTGATTGAGTCAGTGCCACCCAGCCACATACAATAATACACAATAATGTGCCTCGTTTGATAATATTGACACTTGCCTATTTGACTTGATTACAGGTGAGGTTAACCCATGAAGTTATTCATGAGAATATTGTGCAGTTTCTTGAGTGGTACGAGACCAGCAATCACTTGTGGCTGGTGGTGGAGCTCTGTACAGGTACCATGTGAACCATATAAACTTTGTGAAGTGCCTGTGTTTCCTTACCCCAAGCTACATATATTATCTAGTATTGCAGTATTTAATATTAATTAACCGGTGAATGTGACGCAACCTTGGCAATGTAGCACCGTCAGCTATTTAGCGCTTCAGGAACAGAAGGAAGAAGCTCACAACACATGAACCAAAATGTTAGACATCATACTGAACTATCTTACCTATAAAAGTCACTTTTTGTCTGTCATTTATCTGTCTGTGTGTGTGTGGACACACCTTGTGACGCTTTAAACTGACAAACTGCTGAGTTTACGTTTCAACAAACTACACACATACGACGCAATAAGCCCCCCCACGAAACATTGCTATTTGTTTTTTCCATCCTTAAAATGTAAAGTAGTTAAATTAACAATTTATTGTTATGTTACTACGCTGAGGGCGGCGTCAAAGCACGCATCTGCGCATGCTCGGCAAACGCTGACCCATACCCATCATTGCCCCTAGCAACACACGTTGTCGGTGGGGCCGGGGGGGGGGGAAATTCTCATTCACGTTCAAAATGCAAAAATAACACGTTGAGGTAAATTCTTCACAGTGTGATGTCCTCTTCTTCCCCCTCCCACCCCAATGTGTGAACTTACTACTCTAGGGTCAGTAGATACTACTATAGTCCTTAGATACTATTACTGTAGAGTGGGAAGAGGATGGGGGGGGGGGTAGCAGGCCAGCCCCAGCCAGCCAAGGTGCCACCTCGGCCGGCTGGGAAATCTAGGCGAGGCCGGGGCTGTGCACAGGACTAGGCCTCACCACGGCACTCTGTTAAGTTAGTAGTTACTACTATTATAGAGTCGATAGATACTATTATAGAGTCGGTATATACGACTATAGAGTAGGTCGATACTACTGTAGAGTAGGTAGACACTACTATACTCACTAGATACTACAATAGTCAGTAGTTATGACTATCAAACGGTAGATACTACTATAGAGTTAGTCGATACTACTGTAGTCAGTATATACCACTGTAAAGTTAGCAGATACTGCTATAGAGTCGATAGATATTATTATAGAGTCGGTAGATACTACTACAGTCAGTAGATACTGCTATAGAGTCAGCAGATACTACTATAGAGTCAGCAGATACTACTTTAGAGTTAGTAGTTACTACTACAGTCAGTGGATACAACTATAGCATCAATAGATACTTCTATAGATTCAGTAGCTCCTACTACAGTCAGTAGATACCAATACAGACCGTATATACTGCTGCAGAGTCAGTAGATACTATAGAGTCAGTAGATACTACTGTAGAGCCAGATACTAGTGTAGAGTCACTAGATACTACTCACTCTATTGTATGTAGGATATGGGGGGGGGGTCGACATTTTTGGAAGCCTTTTAGAGCAACTATTTACCCCCCAATTTCTATAACTTTTTGGACTTCTGCAAGCCTCTTGTAATTTTGTTAACGGACAAATGGACACACAAACGGAACGCCGGACTTTCACAGTAGCTTAGTATTTGTGTATGTTTCTGTTATGTTCTTAAGAGACGACAAGTTTTGAAGTATATTTTCCCCCCGTGCAATGCCGGTTACTTTCCGCTAGTACATATATAACACAACTTTTAAAACCTATGCAGTAACATGAAGTCATTTATTTGATCACGACTCAAATATTATTTTCCATGAATCTTATTAACTCCATTAAAATAATTTTGAAAAAATCCATAGCACTTTATTTAGCAGTTTAAGGCATTAGTAAAGGTAGTGAAGTAAACAAATTATGCAGCAGAATTGTCTAACTTTATGTGATGCCACTGCACTTTATAGTGCTGAATTTTAGGTTTTTGTTCCCCAAAAAAGTAAAAAATCTGAGGTCACAGTACAGCTGTACAAGTACAAACATAATTCACACTATTGTCACAAAAAACATTTGTAAATGTGTTAACAGCAGTTTAATCCTTAATAAAGGTTTTGAAAATCTTTAAAGCATTATAGAATGACAGCATTGTTCAATGATGAAATTGTCTTAATATTGCATCGGTAAACTAATTTTCTATTCCAATTTATACATATGTAGTGAGTCCAACTGAGTCGCAGATGTTATTCTTTAGAGGCAACATATTTATTATATCAACACGTAATACACAAAGGGGTAACTGCCCCTTTACCAGATACAGCCTAGGGTGGTGACCACCCAGCTAACTACACTATACGGAGGAGTTACAGCTACAAAGGGTCGGACCCTCACTCGGGTCCCGGCCACATGTTGATGCCTTGTAGGACGTAGAGCTTCCAGCTTGTAGGACGTGGAGCTTCCAGCTTGTAGAACGAAGCGACCCCGGTCCCTCTCAGAGACCCACCTTATATCCTCCCGGGTCATGGCTGGCTCCGCCCAGGCCCCGCCCGCCTTCTCGAGCGTTCTAGCTGCCTCTCGATCCCTCTCGAGAGCTCTCCCCGGACACGTGATCACCCCCTAGCCCCCCCACCTGGGGCCCTCTCTGTGGACACTCTGGATCACGTGTCTACAGGGTCAACCAGAGTGCCATGGCCCACGGCAACCCTGTCCCTGGGCTGACACTCTCCCGCTCCCCCTTGTGGGAGCCCGCACTACACGCTATGAGTGGTGCCCGCGCTATCCCAGTGCTCACCAAGCCCCGCTAGGGCTGGTACTACACCCATCTCCGGGGTGTAACGCGATGACGGTGCATCGCACGCCGTGCTATAGTAAAGCCGGCATCACACAGCAACCCACCCAGTGCTGTCCGCGACGTAGGAACATCGCACGCCACGACCGTCCCGGGCCGGCACCATACAGTGACATCCCCGATGTCACTACACATACATATAATAACAATTACTGGATTAACACCTCTCCACGTGTCTCTCATGGGAATTGATTCTACTGATAATTGTGTGAAATACACTGAAACAATTTTGGTCTAAATTATTAAACATATCCCTTTTTTACCAATGGTTTATGTCTGTTAAACATTACAGTATTATGTTTTATTAAACTTTTTTGCAGGCTGTATTTGAACAATTACATCTATTCTAAGAAAAAAATATAGTACAAAATATGCTGTTAAAACTGTTAAATGATGAATTTGTAGAGTGACTTTAAAAGGAGGAATACATTTAAAATGTATTCTCCATATAATACAACAAAAATAAATCCAGCAAAGTGAATATAAACTTGACTCACATGTGTTGTGAATCCAACTCCAAGACTTGTGGAAGGCTTGTTTCACGAGCACTCAATAACTCCAGATGGAGAGCTTGTGAACATAACCTGCATATAACATGGGTGGAGTATTACTCATCCACTTTGCCTTTAATACCTAGAAGCCCTCTCCTCCCACTGCACGTGGTCACTGGCAACGTCATTTGTAACACTGAGAAACACCCGGCTCCAGCTACCACAGGTCACAAGTATTGTATGGTTGTTGCCGAAGACATGGTGCATGTCAGCATGACATGGCAGCAGCAGTCGCCGCCATGCGGTTGGCATGACAGCAACACCGCATACCCTCCTTGGTGAATGTAGCATGTCTAAGAGTCACAGGAGGTACGTTCTACAAAGAACCCCTATGTTAAGTGACATGAAGTCAACGTTCCAAGTTGCTTAACCTGTCCTGCCATTAAATTTCTGTCGTACTCTGCATAGATCTGTAATGCTAAGTAGTGCTTCACCACCTGTTGTGCTACTTAATGTGAACCTTGTGCGATCATAGGCTGTATGAAGGCTAGTCTCTTTGTGTGCTGTTTGGAAGGGGGCTCTTTGGATGCCGTGATTGCCCAGGACAAGCACCTCCCAGAGGATGTCGTGCGGGAATTTGGAATTGACCTTGTGAGCGGCCTGCTTCACATCCATGAGCTTGGCATCATCTTCAGTGACCTCACCCCAGCAAAGGTTAAATGTTATTTCGTTGTAATTGACAGTACTTTATTGTGTTAGATACTTAAGAGGTTTTATATTTGCTAGTTTGAATGAAACAGGTAAAGCAAGCTCCGACATTAGGCTTTATACAGTATACAAAGTCAAAGTATCTCCTTTGCACAATGCGCACTGCACCTGGACAGCACTCATCTCCACTCTAAATGCACCCACATTAGCTCCACTAACAAAACGTTAATTAAAAGTCCTTTGTACCATATTGTACCATATTGCAATTTTATATATGAAATAGTAAAGCTTATAAACAGTGTGGCACTAAGCAATAAAATGATGGCTGGATTGGGAAGAAGATGAATTACAGCTGTATAGGACAGCATGGTATTTTGTCAAAATGGGAATTCCTGAATTTAGAAGTGTATAGGAAATGATGATAATGACCATAACAATACATTTATGCAAATAATGAATCTGTACATTTTTTGTTTTGATGTTTATATATTTCATTAATTGCATTTTGAATGATGTATAGTTTTTAGAATACGTGTAATGTACAAGTAATAGAAGCTGAACACAGCAAAAGTATTACTAAATGTCCTGGCTACGAGCACACACCGTGGTGTCTGAGACAAAATAATGCGGTCTATCAAATTGTGAAATGGCACTTGCCAATGACACTGATATCCACAGATTATGCTCGATGGACCGGGCAATCTGAAGCTCAGTAACTTATCCCTGGCCCGAGCCGAGGGGGAGAATTTACAAGAGTTCTTCAGCCTGGTGGCCGGAGAGGACGGGGACTCACCTGACCCTGAGGCTGCTCAAGGTTAGGTTCTCATGTTCATGAGCACAGTCCATTGGCTGACTTAAACCTGATGTCACAATTTATTTTTAAAAAACATTGGCAGGACACATTCTGTAAATAGGACAACCACTTTTGACTGCCTCCAATAATGATGCTAATTTTATCAACTCTGCATGTATGATGCACTGAGTTTTTGGGCAATATCATTGACACGTGTAATGTCACCTTTAATTGCTAACATAAATGTATACTGTGCACAGTTCTTCCAGATGAGTGGGGTATTTGTCACGTCTATATTGGTTTTGAGCAGAAAAAAATAGTTGTGTTTATGAGCTGTGATAATAACTATTATTTGCACTTACATATTCGGCACCTTTCACAAAAAGTCTCAAGGTGTCATGATGCAATAGATATACTATGCAATCCCCTCCAGTTATAATTACATGAGCCATCTTTGGTTATACAGAGAAAATGTCATCTGCACTCAACGTAGCTTATTAAATTATTGATTCTGTTATTTCACAATACATTGATTACATCTCAAGTAGGTAATCTAGATCCAACTTTAAGCAAGAGATAGGAAATGGGGTATATAATGAATGTACATGTACAATACTTGTTATGAAAGGCATACATTTATGAAGATATTTAATCCATATAGTATGTTTACACATTGCCTGTCGAGATCATTATAATGTTCACCAATCTGCTGTATTATTGGCAGTACATTGCAGTTTCGGAATAAAGGAGGGTTTTATTATTTCCAAGAAAACTGGATTTGAGATGATGTTTAACATATTGGTAGTAATATCGGAGAATGTGTTTGGAGAATTGTAGATTGTGCAGTGATGAAGCTCATTACATGGATTGGGTTGCAGGTTTTCAAAGCTTAAAGTTAATCAAATTGAACAGCTAAGTGCAGTCAGTGCAGAGGAGAAATACTTGTGCTGTAAGTGCCATTACAGTTTATTGTAATATGGCATTCATTATGGAACACTGAAAAATATATAACTTGAAAGTCAGTAGCATATGTATTCCAAAGAAACTATTTATTCAGACTTCATATGTATTTATAATGGTCTGTTAAAGCTTGGATTCAGTGAATTTTAAAAGCAATAGAGAGAGGACAGGGTTTTGTCAGAATGACATTACAAATTTAAACAGCGCTCAAAGGTGTCACTGCACAGAGTGCATTGCTGTGATGTTTATGCAAGGCATTCAAGCACTCATTGCGATTGGCATTCAGTCACATTTTTACTGAGTTCAAGGGTCGTAGGTCATGCACAGGTTATGTACAATTCTATCGATGCCTGGTTTATTCTGGTCATAATGAGCCCTTCACAATTTACAATAAAAAAAACTCTTAATACATGAGTGGTAAATTAAATTTGTTATGTACATATGCAATACTAATGTGCATAATGTACCCAAGAATGCCTCACTGAATCTCAAAACTCTTTACAAGAGATTCCTGCAATGCTGGTGTATGTTGCTAATGCCATTAATGAGTGTTTCGCTTTTAGGAGACAACTGGAGTACCTGGAGCTAATCTGTACATATGAAGATATTAAACTCAGAGCTCCACACAGATAAATTAAACTATCTGTTTCTGTTCTTCCAGCTCCTGGCCACCTATGGATTTACCCCTACCCTACTTTGGGAATGTTATCCACCAACCGTTTCAGGGATGCCAAAGGAGAAGAATGCTGCCCCATGTTATTTTAATCAAAAAGACAATTTGTATTAACTTTCACGGGCAATATTAATCAAATGGAGCTCCCGGGTGGTCCTTATGAATGAGTTAAATTCATTTATGCATGAGTGCTTGTATTTCTTGATGACATTCATCAGGCTCGCCAGTCTACATGGCCCCAGAGGTGCTCAAGGGAGAGGAATTCAGTGTTGCCAGTGACTTCTTTTCCCTGGGATGTATGCTGTATGAACTGTTTACAGGTAACCATATATATTTAATTTATGTCTGTTTACCTCTGTTGACCTATGATTAATAAAAGAGAAACTATTATTATGATGGAGTTATAACTCAGATTTGGTAGGCCAATGGCAAATGCAATACAGTAGTGAGACCCCAGATAATCATATTCTTTCCGATAGGTCAATTGCATCTACAAACACAGGGAGAGGAGTTGTTACCTCTCAAGGTACCATTATCCACCCAACACTGTACCGTACCACAACATGTGCTTTGGTCAACATTGACCATTTGGTTAAATGTGGCATCTTGAATTCATTAGATTTACCATACTGTATTACAATCACAAATTAAAAGGCTAGGAATTGTGGATAATTTTGCAAAAAATATGACTAAATTACACTCGTATTTTTATCAGAATAACTGGCAGTGTTTTATCACGCAATACTGTATATGTGAACCACCGAATTATCTTTCAAGCTACCTGCATGTAGAGCTACAATTATAGGCAATTTGCTTAAGATATCTGCTAGCTTACAATATTCACAAAAGCCCTATATCACTGGTAGATGTTTTTAAGCAAGAGCCAAACGGTTCGACAACTGCAAACTCTGTATAACAAACATTACAAAAAGTAATATGGTTAACATATGTTCTTTTGTGATGCCTATTGTTTGCTCCAGGCACCCCTCCATTTTATTCTGAAAACTTCCCAGAGCTTATGGAAAATATTCTCAATGAGGTGCCAGCTACCCCAAGGGTATCAGGTGTGTGTTTTTTTGTGGCCTATCTATTATGTATTATGAATATATTTGGGAATACATTGGCAACTCTGAGCCAGTGGTGGGTATTCTTTTATTTCTCTTCTACGTGACTTTACCGAAAAAAACAAGAATATAAAATGTGTTTGTATAACGTATTAACTTGAGCAACCATTCCATTCACCGATAATAGTTTATACATAACCTGTCCATTATTGTCTAAGGTAACTGAGGTAGCAACAATACAATTCTGGTAAAAAAATATGCACTTGCTGTGCAATTTTTCAAATTTCCTTGCTGTGGTTTTCACACCTGATGATGATTGCTTGTGTTGCAATCGAAACGTCGTGAGAATTTTATTGTTTTATTTGCATTATTTAATTACTTCCCTTCTACGTGACTTTACTGAAAGAACCAAGAATATGAATCCCTGCAGTCACGAAAGCTTTAAATCGAAATTTAAACACATTTTAAGTATGATACAACATGGCTTTGCTGGCTTTCAATAAACGAAGGCTTTTAATTATGTAATTATGTTTACTGTATAAGGAGAAAATGCAAAGAAACCCTCTCCAGAATTTGTCAACCTGCTGAAACAACTGCTTCAGAAAGATCCATCTAAAAGGTAACTTAGGTGCCTGAATTCAAAACTGCCTATTTCACTTCATATCGAGTTTTTGAGTGAATCATATTAGTAAATTTATCAAAACCACAGTGCCCACCTGATCACACAAGGATGGCTCTGCGCTTTTCTTCGTGGAAATTACACGTTCATATGGCAGCATAGGTTCCCAGAAAGCAATGATCATTTTATATGACCGGAACGAGTCCTACTCTGACTGCGATTTGAATTCTCGACCTTGCAATTGTGAGTTAAATACTCATCCATCAAATTAATTTCATGAGTTATGATTTGAGTCTAAAATATTTAAAAGCTACATGGCACACATTTACTAGTATTACAGCAGCATGTTAGCATCATGGTCAGTTTACTCATCACTATTAATATATTGTTCACTGTCTCCATGTAGTCATGGTAATACATGTCGTTGGAAAATATATAACATCAATTGGCACCCATTGGGTGAGATAACTACTGGGCTAGCGAGCTCTCCTTTGGTTGGTGTTTAACAGTGTTGCCACTTCATCTCTGCATGGGTGCAGGCCGGAGAGGCAGGCTCTGCTAGAGCACCCATTCTGGAAGGGCGCCTTTTCAGAGTCACTCCCCGGTGATATCGGCAAGCCTGCAGGGAAGAGGTGACGCTGTTCATCTGTTGAACACAGGTCCATGTGCTGGCACTTCTAAAGTGTGTGGGTGTGCTCATATATATGTGTATGCATGTGGTCCTGTGCAGTGCTTTAAATGAGGATGTGGTTGACGCCTCATCTGCATCGCCTCCCAAGGGCAGCTCCGTGGCTTCCACAGCCACCAGCCTAGACCGCAGCACCCTCAGCCGGTCCTTCAAGCTCGGTAAGGATTGAGGCAGCACTGAACTGGCACTAGGGATGAATTTTGGATTTTTACAGACTTTATCAGGTCTTCTTTTTTGGATTTTAGGATCCTTTTACATGATACAATACTTCAACGTGTCTTTTAACATAAGTGACCTGATATCAACACTTTTGGTCAGAAAAATTTAAGGTGATAGCATTTTCTGCGAGGCCATACATCCTGGTCCATCCAAAACAAAACAAAAAACATCTGATCATCCGAAAATGTAATATCTAGGCTTAATTTTCAGATTTTTCAGATGAATCTGACAATTGGGGACACACCTAAATGGCACTGCTAATCATCCTGGGTTTACATTTTCAAATCTGGATTTCAATTATCTGTGATTAGACTACGTTTTTAAGTGTATTGAGTTGATTATCTATGCCTGGTCACCAGTGACTGCATATCTGTTTTACTGAAATGTATCTTGGTTATCGAAAATATAAAGTATTAGGATATATTAAATTAATTATGCCATGCAACATTTTACAAAGTATAAAGGACAGTATAGCTGAGCCCCATTGAAGAGATTTCAGAAGTCGCTCATCCAACTTACTCCATACGAGAAGTTGTCTTTTTCTTGGTTAACACTTGGGACATAAACTTATAATCTCAGTTGTATTGACTTAGTGCTCAGATAAATGCATTACTATTAGACATTGAACCACCCAGCCAGCTCTAATTTCAGTGTTCTCTTCTCATGTGAGAGGAATATTTTTAAATTATATATGATTTAATTCACTTCCCTTGTTAACTGTTACTGCTTCTGTTTATTTTACAGAGAAACCGGATGAATTGAGGCCTAAAAGTGTCATGGACACGGAGAACAATGAGTCAATGTTTTCTCTCAGGTTTGACATTACTTTTTATCATATTGCATCTCATACCTTTTGTTACCTGTACACTCTTAACATCTTAACCGTGGTTCGTTGAGATTAATTTGATCATTTAGTGGCAGTATGCAAATGTAGTTTTATTCTTTGCCTGTCATGCTTGTACCAGGAATAAGGTATTGTATTAAAAGAAGCAATGATTTGGTGCCCTTCTCCAATGCTATCCTTGAGTCAGAGGTGAAAATTGCACATTTATATGACACTCACGGGAAGAACCCAGCGTTGCCCGGGGTAAAAATATATTTCAAAACTTCTCTTAGAAACATAACATATGCATACACAAATACTAAGCTATTGTGAAAGCCCGGTGTGCCGTTTGTCCATTTATCCGTCAACAAAATTATAAGAGTCTTGCTGAAGTCCAAAAAGTTAATAAAGTGGGGGGTAAATAGTTGATCTAAAAGGTTTCCGAAAATTGTCGACCCCCCCCCCCTCAAAAAATATTTACCCCTGCGTAGGCACACCCTACATACAATAGAGTAGTATCTAGTGACTCTATAGTAATATCTGACTCTACAATAGTATCGGGCTCTACAGTAGTATCTACTGACTCTATAGTAGTATCTATTGACGCTATAGTAGTATCTACTGACTCTGTAGTTGTATCTACTGACTGTATAGTAATATCTACTGAGCCCAGTAGTAGCTACTGACTGTATATTAGTATCTACTTACTGTAGTAGTAACTACTGACCGTAGTAGTATCTACTGACAATAGTAGTCGCTACTAACTATACAGTAGTATCCACTGACTCTATAGTAGTATATACTGACTGTAGAAGTATTTACTGACCGTAGTAGTATCTATTAACTCTACAGTAGTATCTACTGACTCTTTTATAGTATCTACTGACTAGAGTAGTATTTACTGACTAGTATCTACTGACATTAGTAGCTACTAACTATACAGTAGTACCTACTGACTCTATAGTAGTATCTACTTACCGTAGTAGTATCTACTGACTGTACAGTAGTATCTACTGACGGTAGCAGTATTTACTGACCATAGAAGTATCTACTGACTGCAGTAGTATCTACTGACTCTATAGTAGTATCTACCGACTATAGTAGTAACTACTGACTCTATAGTAGTGTCCACTGACTAGTAGTAACTACTAACACTACAGTATTTACTGACTCTATAGTAGTATCTACTGACTGTAGAAGTATTTACTGACCGTAGTAGTATCTATTAACTCTACAGTAGTATCTACTGACTCTATAGTAGTATTTACTGACTGGAGTAGTATTTACTGACTGTTGTAGTATCTACTGACCGTAGTAGTAGCTATTAACTCTACAGTAGTATCTACTGACTCTATAGTAGTATCTACTGACTGTAGCAGTGTCTACTAACTCTACAGTAGTATCTACTAACTCTACAGTAGTATCTGCTGACTCTATAGTAGTATTGACTGACCGTAGTAGTATCTACTGACTGTATAGTAGTAGCTACTGACTGTAGTAGTATTTGCTGACCGTAGTGGTACCTACTGACTGCAGTAGTATCTACTGACTCATTAGTATCTGCCGACTCTATAGTAGTATCTACCAACTCTACAGCAGTATATACTGACTGTAGTAGTATCTACTAACGATATAGTATGATCTACTGACTCTATAGTAGTATCCACTGAGTATAGTAGCAACTCACTCTATAGTAGTAACTTCTGACTTCATAGTAGTAACTTCTGACTCTATAGTAGTGTAGTGAGTTCAACTGAATCACAGACGTACTCTTGGAGGCAACACATTTATTAACACCAACACACGGGGTAACTGCCCCGTAACAGGATAACAACCTATGTTGGTGACCACCAGGCTAACTACACTAATTACACCGTAACTAGATACAACGGACCGGACCACAGCTTGGGTCCAGGTCCACGTGTTGGAGACTCTGCAGGACGTATAACGTAGACGAAGATTTATTCAGGATGAACAACAGCGCCGGTCCCTCTGGGGGACCCGGCTTATATCCTCTATGGCGTGGCTGGCTCCGCCCTTGGCCACGACCACCTTACAGAATCCTCAAGCAGGATCTCGACCCTGACACGTGACCACCCCAAGCCCCTACTAGGCGCCCCTGTGTTGACTTAACCGGTCATGTGGCCTCTGGGGTCAACCAGAGTGCCACGGCCCTTAGTAATTCCATTTCCATCGCCGGCACTCCCACACCCTATCCTGTAGGGGCCAGCACTGCACGTCAAGCGTGGTGCCATCCAGCGCTATCGATCAGCGCTCACCGAGCCCCTTTAGGGCCGGTACTGCACCCACATCCAAGTGGTGTCCGCGATGTCAATACACCGCACGCCGGGCCTCTCTAGGGCCGGCATCACACAGTGACATCCCACGATGTCACTACAGTAGTATCAACCAACTCTATAGTAGTGAATACTGACTCTAAAGTAGTATCTAATAACTATAGTATCTACTGACTGTATAGTCGTATCTACTGACTCGATAGTCATATCTACTGACTATAGTAGTATCTTCTTATCTACTGACTATATAGTATTATCTACTGACTCGATAGTAGTAGCTGCAGACTCTGTAGCAGTATCTGCTGATTATAGCGATACTACTGACTACAGTAGTATCTACTGAATCTGTAGTAGTATCTATTTACTCTATAGTAGTATCTACTGACTATAGTAGTAACTACAGACTACAGTAGTAGCTAATTAATATATAGTCGTATCTATTGACTTTATAGGAGTGTCTACTGACTATAGTTGTAACTACCAACTCTATATCAGTATCTGCTGACTCTATATTAGTATCTGCTGACTCTATTAGTATCTGCTGACTCTATAGCAGTATCTGCTGACTATAGCAGTATCTGCTTACTCTATAGCAGTATCTACTGACTCTACGGTAGCATTTACCGACTGCAGTAGTATCTCCCGACTCTACAGAAGTATCTACCTCCCCCTCTGCCCCAACCCCCCCCCCCCCTCTCTATATCTAAGGCCTCGACACAGAGACGTTGTCTTTCTGTGTGCCTATGTGTGTGTCTCTCTCTGTTTGTCTCTGTGTGAGTCTCTCTCTGCTTGTATGTCTGTCTGTGTGTCTCCGGGTCTATGTTTTGTCTCTCTCTCAAATTTAGCACTCTTTGGAAGAAAGGAATCAACCGGGTGGGGAGTTGACTGTTGTGTTGGTCGACTCTCTGTGTTGTATTGCATTATATTTCCAAGTCAACTATGTTTGTTTTCTCATTCATTTGTACCTGATGATGGTTGCTTGTGTTGCAATTGAAACGTCGTATTCTATTATTTTATTTTATTTCTTTCTACGTGACTTTACCGAAAGAACCAAAGAGTAATTCCTGCAGTCACGAAAGCTTCGAATCTACTTTGTATTGACGTTTATGGAGTATCCTTCAGTTTTATTTTTTGAATTGCATTTTAGTTTAAGATGACATTCATCATTAACCTGTGGTCTGTAACGTAAATTATAGAACTCCATTGGCACTGGTGCACAAACAATGATAAAAACGTCCGTCATGTACACTTCCTTGTAATACATAGCATAATATGGTAAAATGTTGGACAATGCTCCTTTTTATTTGTGCTGTGGCCCTTGATCTCCCTTAGTTCACGATCCCGGGCAGGTGTGGGTCCAAGTGCTGCCGTTCCGCCAGGTACCCCAAGCCGGGCCAGGTCAGCCGGACAGAGACAGCCTCCCAGAACGGCAGGCACTGCAGATGCATCGACAGCCTCGCAGGTTCGTGCTCTCACGCGTTTCTTAATGCGCGTTACATTGCACTTTTGAGCAAACACGCTGTGCCACATTCAAATGTGGCTGGGCAGGTTTCAGTTCACTCGGTGTTGTTTTGCTCATGGATGATTCAAGTCAGGGCTGAATGGAATGTACCACGTGCTCTCATTGTAGGCAGATGGGTTGCCGTCTGTGGCATTTCGAGACTGACGTTATAATTTGCAGGAAATGCAATAGAAAATGAGTTTGCAAATATCATGCCACGCTATGCATATACAAGTCCATATTTCTGGTATATTTATGCATTTTGGAATATGTTCAGGAGTTAAATGCCAATGTCTACATCTGCTAGCCACGAGAGGGCTACTCTTCTGTTCATGCAATGTACTTCTGTTATTTTTGTCTCTTTGTGATGAATACCTTGAGCAGCAGAAGGCACACATTTGCTCCTTTAGTGAACATGATTTAACTGTATACAATATTAATGGCTATTTTAATATAATGGATTGTACAGAATTTCACAAATGCATACCAGGCTCTGTGCATGTTTTGCAGTCATGCTAATATTGAACATGCCATGAATATGTGGTCTTTGCATGTTAGTAGCTAGTTGTAGTGAAGCCCTTTGCAATGGTTGTTTCTTGTTTCAGCAAGCCAGCGAGCAGGTCTTTTCTACATGGGAGCTGATTTTTCATGAGTCAGACCTGCTCATCACTCCAATAATTGATAACCCCAAGGTAATTGTTTAATAGGAATAGGAATCAACAGTGTCTAAATATGCTGTTATTGACGTTTTTATCTCACGATTAAAGGTTTGCAAGTTAAAATCCTCATAAGGGGTCAACTAAACCCAATATCTATTGGGGGTCATTTAATAAGTACCACTGTGCAGGAATTCATTCCTATATAGATCATTATCTCCTTCCTTGGGAATGTAAAATTTCCACGACTGTCTTAAAACGTCATCATCCTACACAGACTATATACAAACGCTTAATTTAAAAGGAAAATTAATAAAATATTGCTTTATAATTGAAAAATAAACATTGAACTGTTGTCTTCTTCTGTATGTTAGTTGGCTTCTACATGTTACATATAAGTTGTTCTTTAATCGGTTCAAAGCTCATTGACATACACTCATTTACATATAAATGTAAAGTTCATTACCACTACTAACTGCTGTATTTGAAACTGAAATGCAATATATCACACAAATAGGTTTTTGTTAAAGGCTATTTGGTTTGTTGTTAAAGTATCACTTAAATGCATGCTCATCAGCAGCATCAGCATGACCGCCTACATTTGGGTTAGTACTGCTGATGCTGGCAAGCCCAGTAACATGATGTAACACTGAACCAAGAATGCCTGTGCGACACTGATTAATTGTTTCTGTGCTTATTTTTAATTCTTAACTAAATGAAGACCTTTATTTTTTTCCACCGAAAGCATTGTACCAAATATGTTCATGCGTTATTTTGTGTACTTCTATCGGGTATTTTTGTTGGGAATTAGTTGTTCATGAACAATTTTGTTCATTATATTGCAGTGTAATCTTGTTGTCATCTCGGCCCATGTTTTTTGTCATGGGTGAGTTTAAAACCTGATGCCCCGAGTCACTATTGTGTAATATTTGAGGCCTGCCATGAATTTAATACAGCTTTTGTATAGCAACTCGTGTAGTTGTTGACTTTCTTTGTTGTATTAACATATCCCTTAAAATAGTATGTTTACTTGAACGTTTTTTATTAAAAACAAATTATCGTTTCTTATATGTGTTGTTTTTTTCACATAGATCCTGAAGCCAGTACCAGTAAAGTTTGACCCAAAGACCCTTGGTGTCCCTGCTATTACAGGTGAGGAGCTAATCCTTTGCGAAAGGAAAACATTAAAGACATGACTATAGGAAGAGCCTTCGATATACTACAATAATGTAATGGGCATTATATGTCCTTGCTTGGAATTACTCAGAGACTGAAAAAGGAATATGTGGATCAGGGAACAAACACACATTATAGACATTGGTAATAAATACATGTAAACAGGCTTGGCCAGTATACACCACAAGATTGCATGCTAGGTGATGAACGAGACTGGTAACAATGGCAGCCAAAGGAAAGAATGCATCCAAGAGGGTGGCTGCTGTGAAGAGTGAGGCGAATGGTAACAGCATTTCACCGTGAGAGTTCGCGATGGCATTGCTAGGTCCTCATCATTTTAGTCGATAGATAATGGCTAATGATGATTAAAAAGTGGTTACATCAAAAGTGTAAACAATGTGCAAAAGCATGTATACTATTTAACTTTTTTTTATATATACATTATTTTTCTAATTTGCTATCAGCATTATGTCATGTGAGCAAAAAATGTGCATTCAGAACTCACCCTGAGCAGTGTACCACATAATGTCAGATAACAGCACCAGGAAGATGACAACACAGAAATATGTTTGATGTCACATCATTATATAATCCAGACTAGGTGGTTAATGTATTCCCTATAAACAGCATTATTTCAAGGTAATTACACCAGAATTATAAGTCCACACAACTTTAATACACAGAATTTAGAAACTAAAGTTATAATAGTGTTTTTGTGAAGTAATTGGTAAACAGGGATGAGTTTGTCAAGTCACAATACTTCAGAAATTGCTTTAACCATGGGTACTTCAAAGTTGTATTTAATTCCTATGAGCATTTAAATATGGAACTAATACATCAAATTGCTTTACAATGCAAACAAGAAACATAAAAACACTGAGGCAGTGGAACTACGATGAACTCACACACAAAATATGGACAACAGCCATCAAAGTTCAAAGAACTAAAGTTCACAGAAAGATATAATAGGGTTTTTCCCCTTTTTTCTGGCAACAAAACTGAAACCTTTTTACAAGGATTCATGTCTGCATTAACCACAATACCTGCAGGTATTTTGACTGCAGTCAAAATGCATTTTGGCTGCAGGTATTGTGGTTAATGCAGACATGAATCCTTGTAAAAAGGTTTCAGTTTTGTTGCCAGAAAAAAGGGGAAAAACCCTATTATTACATTTTGGTACTGGCAAAGGAGGTCTAATTATTCACAGAAAGACTATTGATGGGATGTATCTGTAATGACAGTAGAGCCGACATGCGCTGTGAGTGGACTAGTGGCCGCGGGAGGTAATGGCAGGGGTATCAGTTGTGAGTGCGAAGGGACTGGTGGCTACGGAAATGATCGAGAAGGGAGCGTTGTCAGGCGACGGAAGAGTACGGTAGAGTCTGCAGGTGGAGCGAACGTCCAGAGTCAGCGAGAATGATCAAGAAGGGGGACGTGTCCTCGGTTGATATATAAGGGAGTTGCGCGGGAGACTCGGGGCTGTTGCAGTGGGGTCTCCGCCTGATGTCAAGTGAACGTGTCTTCAATAAAGTGCCATCTCAAGAAAAGTGTGTCAAGTCATTTGTATATATACCCTGGATTTTTATGTAGCCACTTAAACTACGTTGTTATTCAATGTATCATAAGTTATGCACTTCCAAACAATTTGTTCTCGTTATTTTTCAACATCCTCATTGTCTTTACACACAAAGCATTATCATTATATTGATCTGGTAAGTTTGTTTTCCACTGTGAAAAGGAGAGAAGCTTGCGTACCTGCCTGAACTGGAGTTGGCCCGGTATCTGGAGCAGCTGTGCGGCACGATGGCAGCCACTGACAAGTCAGGCTCTCCACGCACACGACTCAACCTCCTGTGCTACCTGTGCATCATCAGCACGCATCCACATGCCGCCAACCGTCTTCTCAACTCACATTTGGTGAGGGGGTGTCATTTGCACGCCTGAAGTTCAGCGGATTGGCAGTATGTTTGGGGGTTGATGCGATGAGATAGCACATAAGACACCTACCTGGAGGTTATGAAAGTGGTTCGTGTAGGTGACAGTATAGCAAGTTGGTTGCTGAAAAATCTGGCCCAGTTTGATTGTTCTGTCCTGATATGCATAGGTATATCTTTTTGCATGAATCTTGCCACAATAAATACATGGGCTTAACATCAGAGAATGTCCCTCCTGAAAAGAGTCTTCAAACGTATGGATGTTTTTCTGGGTGAAACTAGAATTGTTTCTGAAATGCTCACCCCTACATAGCACGAATATTATCTCTTTCACCACACTCATCGTGAAATGGTCCCCTGCGCATAGCACTCATAAAATTACAAATTTGAGCATGCCATAGTACCTGTGTTTCTTTCAATTAGATGGAGATTGCAAAAAAAAGTACAACATTTCATTTCAAAGTATATTCCTGCTCAAATAAGGAATCAGGCAATGTTCATCTCTCTTTTTTGGTTCTAATCCAGTGCAGAACACATTACATTTACATAATACAGCTTTTGTTTTGGGTTATATCGCATAAATATAAATGTGTCGTTAAACCCGCCACCACCTGACACGGACATTTAGTGATGTTTGTCACGTAAACAGAACATGCCAATTCGTTACTAGTACAGCACACCAGTGTGTTGGAGAGTAAACCCACAACATTTACAATCAATCAGAGTACGACGTTTCGCCAGTAATTACAAATAATAGTATCATCATGTGACAGCCAGATTTGTGTAGAAATCCTGTTTCGTTCTTAAATTTCCCTTGCAACAACCAGCTTACACATAGCACAACTTTTGCTCAGTGTTAAACCTATTGCTAAATTAGGGCACCAACTTATTCAAACACTTCAGGGCAAAGTTGGACATAAATCATCGTTTCAAAGGGTACAATTCTAAGTTTTCATTTAAATCTAAGTAAATTGGTTTACATGGTTCACGCATATTCTCCATTATCAGTGGAGTAATTTTAAAATGGGTACACTTACTGTTTTAAATTACATACATGGTATGTTCAGTAATCGATAATTATATTTACGTGTTTGCAGTTGTTAGTGCTGATCCAGCAGCTGCAGTCTGCTCAAAACTGGGACATGTGAGTACCTGTTTGTTCTACTCATTTAATTATGAAATTAATACATGTGTTTATTTCAACCATATGACATCCTATGTAAATACACAATCTCTTGAGGAAGATAATCAGCATATACCTCGTAGGTATGTATATTTCGATTTGAAGCTTTCGTGACTGCAAGGATTCATCTTCTTTGGTTCTTTTGGTAAAGTCACGTAGAATGATAATAAAATAATAAAATAACACAATAAAATCCTCACGACGTTTCGGCCACAATGCAAGCGGCCGTCTTCAGGTGAAAGGTACAGAACTGTCGGGACGCTTGCGTTGTGGCCGAAACGTCGTGAGAATTTTATTGTGTTATTTTATTATTTTATTCTCATTCTACGTTACTTTACCGAAAGAACCAAAGAAGAGGTATGTATATGTTTGATTCAGACGATAAAGTGTATCCCTGCTCAGACAAGCATGAGAGTGGTGTTCATTTTCATTGACAGTGTTGAGCCTGGAGTGGAAGTTCTTAATTCCTATGACAGGGGTCAGTCTCTGCCGATTGGCTCCCAAAGTTGTACTCATTTCATCAACCTCAGACCAGGAATTGAACTCACAATCTTATTGATTGCGAGTCAAGGGCTTTTGAACAGTGCTGCCAATTTTTATTTTACAACGGTATTAGAAATGAAAAAGTAGAAATTGGAATTTTTTGGAAATCTCAAATAGGTAATTACCCACTTCCAAAATAGGAAAAATACAATATTATAATGACTATACATATTTTCCTTATAAAATGTATCATAAATCTCAATTGTGCTTGCTGTGCCGTGGTGTATTTATATTGCTGTATCTGTACTTTGCTTGCTGAGTATGACTGTGGAAATATAATTATACTATTTACAAAGTGTGCTGTCGGTCATGATAGTGCCATGTGAGATATTTTATGCAATTATAATATTGGTGTGGTGTGATTACTCTAATCATATGATGGTTGAATATTGCTTGAGGTGGCGTGTTTGCTGTGATAGTAATGTTGTGCATGATTGGTGTCTCACGTGGTGTGGTTGTGCGCACTCAGCCGGGGGAAGTCGGCTCGTGTTCTGGCTTTGCTGGCCCATCATGCCACGGAGCTCAAGGATACCACCGTGATATCTGAGGTGTGGAAATTTAATGGGCACAGTGGGTGATCCGAGATGATGAGTGAATATCGTTAAAGATGCTAAAATATCACTCAACAACTCGGCCGTCCAGATGACCATGTGTCACTGTGGATAGCATGTGCTGGGCTTATAATCGAGTTCAAATCCTGGTTAGTGGGTTTAAGTCAGTCTGTCATCCATTTGCAGTCATGGAAGTTTGTACAATTTTGTAAAGCAATAACACATGTTGTCATATGAACAGCCTAGCGTTGTTCCTTAAAGCACCTCAAGTTCAATTTCGACTTTGTAATTTTTTGTTTTATAAGTAGAAAAATATACATTAGAGTTTTATTCAACAGGCACCAGTCAGTGAACCCACCACTCATGCAGTTTACATGATTCGGTGGAACAATCCTACAGCTGCCTAGTCAGAGAATGCTAGCTGCATGAAAGAAAATGTTAATGAATATATGACATGTAAAAGCATAGGCCATGATGTATCATGTCATGGCAGACATTGCACATTTGAAACATACATTTAATAGCGTATCGCACTATCATAAAAGCCCGGCGTTACGTTTGTCCGTTTGTCAATGAAATGATAAGAGCCTTTAAGAAGGCCTGAATGAAAAAGTTACAGAAAGTGGACCCCCCAGATGTGTGGGTAAAAAGTTGATCTAACAGGTTTGCAAAAATTGCCGACCCCCTCAAAAAATATTTGACCACCCCCGAAAAAATACATTTATTTTATATGCCTACACACCCTACATCCAATAGAGTCAGTAGTATCTGCACACATTGGGGGAAGCGGGGGGAGAAGAGGACATCAGTGGGGTCGATAGGCGAGGCGTGAAGCCCCGAGAAGCTCCCCGCAGGAGCTAGAATGAGGCGGCCATAGGCCGCAGAAATTCTAGTAAATATAAATTTCTTGGGCTTATAGGTGCATAGAATGAGGCAAGTGTGTAGACTATCCCATTGTGTGCATGTTCTTGATGGAAGGCCATGACTGCCGTGACGGAGCTGGTGCGCGAGAGCTATAGGAACAGCAAGCTGAAGCAGTGCCTGCTGCCTGCACTAGGGGAACTCATGTGCCTTGCCACGAGACAGGTAAGCCTTATTCATCCCACCCATCTTGCCAATAGACAAGCCAGTTACCACCAGCAAGACTGCCTAAATAAACTACCTGGCATCCAACCTCAACCAAAAAACATTATACAAACCTTGACCCCATTCTCAACGAGTAATGCAACTTTGAAGCTAACTGTAACAATTCACCCCAAACCAGCTGTCTAATTAGATAACTAACCCCATCCAGCAAACCAGCACCAACCAGCTACCCAGCCACCTTAATTTCCTCTTGCATAAAACTTGCCCAAACTTCCAAGTAATCTCAAACATCTAACCAACCTCATCTAGCCAGCCATCCAAAAAGACATTGTAAAATGTATCCTATGATATTCCCATGTACAGTACCTTTTTATGATATCTTTAGCACCGATCTAAGAATTGTCTTGTGTGCTCGATGTGTATGGCTGCTGTATGAAAATGTAATTGGTTGGAGCAGGGTGACACGTGTGGTCATGTCTTGTGTGTTGGTTAACCATTTATCATGTGGCAGCTGCCGAAATCTCCAAAAAACTCGACTTTATTAAGAAAAGTTGGAGGAGAATGCATGTGGAATAGTTGATCGATGTTCTTCAAGAAGATGTTTTAAACACTTGTGTCATGGATGTGTTATGGAGTCTAAAAATAACCAGAGTAAATGTGTTTCATCAGTAACAAATATCAATTACTATGTGGTCCGTTTTATTAGCTGTGTCATTCAGTGCTTAAAAAGCATTAACTTCACTGTTTGTATACCTTTCAGTAAATCATTTACCTTCAGCACCATGGCATTTATATATTAAAGATGAATGCTCTTTTTGTCAATTATTTTGTACTAGTTCATGAAGCCTGTCTTCACCAGGCAAAAGTTTTCACTAAATATAATAATTAACCAGATATGATTTTTTACAATTTTTATCTACAGACACTAACTAGTCAAAACATTTTATTTTTCTGCAAAAAAACTAAAATTGTTGACGACTTGCTTCAATTTAAAGACGTACCTATCGGAAACCGTTCAATTTAAATATTCCTTTTTTTGCTAGAAAGAACCATAAATTATGAACTTAATACTCTCTGAGAGGAAGCTCCTGTTTTTTACCGTTTTCTAAATATTCAGATTTTAACGTAATGAAATGCGTATTTTTTCATTCAAAACCGGTTTAATCCAAAATATCTCAAAAACAATATAAGATAGAACAATGGTTTTAACTTTTTTATTTTCTGTGAAACGCTCTATCAAAAGAAAAAAAACGCAATGTTATATTTTTACAGTTTCTGAATGACACGTGCAAACATTTTATAGGGTACTTAAAATCGAGATTTGGGGACCTTAAAATAAAAAATCTTGGATATTCAGATTTTTTTTTCTATTGTATGTGTCCCAAAAGTTACCTATGTACCACATTTCAGCTTTCTACCTTGTCGAGAAGTACCCTCGAGGTTTTTGAGACATACAGATTAAAGTCTTTATATAGATGTGTGTGTGTTTCTACCATGTGAGGAGCGGTATCAGAGCGGTTGGCACACTGCACTATGAACCCGGTGAGCCGAGTTCGACTCCCGCTCACGCTAACTCCAGTGACAATTATTTTAATCAGTACTGGTCGACTGAGTCTCAAATGAGTATCTGGTGAAATGTGTAAACATGGCCATGCGGGAAACAAGGCAGCTGAGTGTGGAGTTGGCCACCCACCCCGTCATGTGCCGTGCCGGCCTTCATCGGTGCTCGCTAACAGCATTTTCCCCAAAAGTGTGTTAATGCTATATGAAGGACCTTTGTCTTTATCTACCATGCAGGAGGAGAAGAGAAGGGTATCGAATGAGAGCTGGCATATCCCAAGTGCTGCATTCACTGTGGTACTGCGATGCTTACGTGATGGGGTACGGCCTGCAATGTTCACCACTTCCCTTTTGTTTTTACACGCGGAAAAATGTTTACATTACCACTGAATTCATTCGAGTTCCATTTTTTTTTATATCAGATAGATGGGTAATCTTACTGTGAATACCCTTATTACTGAGCCAGTTTTACTATTGGTTGACAGTTTGATTCATGCATCTCTCCAATCAATCAATCAATACGTTATTAAAATAATAAGTCAAGGTGCCTTGCTGGTCCAGTGAGCAATGGGAAGTGACTTTAGTCTTGTTAATATATTCAAGCCATATTCTTTGGGTCTTTCGGTAAAGTCATGTAGATAGGTTCAAAGAAAATAACAAAAAAACTATGACGTTTCGATGGCAACACAAGCAGTCGTCATCAGGAAACGGGGGTTAGCTTCTAAAGGCAAACTCTTTATAAAGGTTTGAAATGGGCGGAGCCCAAATGTCAGCAGCAAATGTTAATGTAAGTGGTGGGCAGTGACCGCGACAGTGGTGGGTTTTTCACCATCAAAGGGCTGCCAGGTAAAAATTAGGATGTTCATGTAAGATTGTTGAGTGGCCTCCACGGCGAGCACGCTGAGGTGGCTATGTTAATGTGAGAGATTAGCATGTTAATGGCAGATCGCAGAGCAGTAACCTCGAGGTCAGCGAGCGAGGTGGCTGTGTTAGTGTGAGAAATTTAACCTGTTCATGTAAAATCAGAGAGCCGAAAATAACAACTAACATCGGAAGATGGTAGAATAGGGAACACCATAGCCAGTTATGACTTGACACAACCTAAACTGGTTAATAACGTCCTTCCAATGATTGCTCAGTTTGTGCCCATCTTCTCGGTTGAAATTGGGTCTGTGTCTGTATATGTGCAGTGAGGGAAAAAAGTATTTGATCCCCTGCTGATTTTGTACGTTTGCCCACTGACAAAGAAATGATCAGTCTATAATTTTAGTGGTAGGTTTATTTGAACAGTGAGAGACAGAATAACAACAACAAAATCCAGAAAAACGCATGTCAAAAATGTTCTAATTTGATTTGCATGTTAATGAGGGAAATAAGTATTTGACCCCCTCTTAGTCAGAAAGATTTCTGGCTCCCAGGTGTCTTTTATACAGGTAACGAGCTGAGATTAGGAGCACACTCTTAAAGGGAGTGCTCCCCTGTATAAAAGACACCTGTCCACAGAAGCAAGCAATCAATCAGATTCCAAACTCTCCACCATGGCCAAGACCAAAGAGCTCTCCAAGGATGTCAGGGACAAGATTGTAGACCTACACAAGGCTGGAATGGGCTACAAGATCATTGCCAAGCAGCTTGGTGAGAAGGTGACAACAGTTGGTACGATTATTCGCAAATGGAAGAAACACAAAATAACTGTCAATCTCCCTCGGCCTGGGGCTCCATGCAAGATCTCACCGCATGGAGTTGCAATGATCATGAGAACGGTGAGGAATCAGCCCAGAACTACACGAGAGGATCTTGTCAATGATCTCAAGGCAGCTGGGACCATAGCCACCAAGAAAACAATTGGTAACACACTACGCCGTGAAAGACTGGAATCCTGCAGTGCCCGCAAGGTCCCCCTGCTCAAGAAAGCACATATACATGCCCGTCTGAAGTTTGCCAATTAACATCTGAATGATTCAGAGGACAACTGGGTGAAAGTGTTGTGGTCAGATGAGACCAAAAGGAAGCTTTGACATCAACTCAATTCGCCGTGTTTGGAGGAGGAGGAATGCTGCCTATGACCCCAAAAACACCATCCCCACCGTCAAACATGGAGGTGGAAACATTATGCTTTGGGGGTGTTTTTCTGCTATGGGGACAGGACAACTTCAACGCATCAAAGGGACGATGGACGGGGCCATGTACCGTCAAATCTTGGGTGAGAACCTTCTTCCCTCAGCCAGGGCATTGAAAATGGGTCGTTGATGGGTATTCCAGCATGACAATGACCCAAAACACACGGCCAAGGCAACAAAGGAGTGGCTCAAGAAGAAGCACATTAAGGTCCTGGAGTGGCCTAGCCAGTCTCCAGACATTAATCCCATAGAAAATCTGTGGAGGGAGCTGAAGGTTCGAGTTGCCAAACGTCAGCCTCGAAACCTTAATGACTTGGAGAAGATCTGCAAAGAGGAGTGGAACAAAATCTTTCCTGAGATGTGTGCAAACCTGGTGGCCAACTACAACAAACGTCTGACCTCTGTGATTGCCAACAAGGGTTTTGCCACCAAGTACTAAGTCATGTTTTGCAGAGGGGTCAAATACTTATTTCCCTCATTAAAATGCAAATCAATTTATAACATTTTTGACATGCGTTTTTCTGGATTTTTGTTGTTGTTATTCTGTCTCTCACTGTTCAAATAAACCTACCATTAAAATTATAGACTGATCATTTTTTTGTCAGTGGGCAAGCGTACAAAATCAGCAGGGGATCAAATACTTTTTCCCTCACTGTATATATAGATGGCTTCATGAACAAATCTTTGTTGATAGCCAGTGGGTTTGCAAAGTACCTTCGTTTTAGAGAAATCAATTTCGGTGCAGTCACGTGACTTTACCGAAAGAACCAATGAGTATGGATCCCTGCAGTCATGAAAACTTCAAATCTAGATTGACTTTATCTCAGCAATGTACTACCAGGTCAGCAAGCTAATTAAAGGAGTTCAATAGACCATTTCGAGATAGTGGTGCTTTTCCTGGGTTTGCATGGGCTGCTCTGTGGAAACCTGGTGAGCAGGAGGAGCCTCTAACGAACCACCTGGCAGCAAAAGTAGTGGAGAATGTGTGCAGTGGAGCCTCTGCGCAGACGAGCGGCTTTCAGACGGCAGAGGTGGGGCCCATGCTGTGGTACCTGTTCACCCACTGCACCGTCGACTCCCTGCGTGTCACTGCCATCTCTGTGAGTTTGTTGTCGCAACATTTTTTTGTACATTGAGTTAATACGTTTTAATATTATTGAATGAATTATTATATAAATATTAATAATCAAGTGTCTGCTCAAACGACTTTGACAACCCTGAGCCATTTGTGAAAATGTTCATGTAACGGGGACCATTATCTTCCTAAGATGACCAATGTCGACTTCATGCAATGCGTTAATACCATTTTGTTGACCTGCATTGGCGTTGGACTGAGCCAACCCTTAACTCATTTTCATTTGCAGTTGTGAATTGTGGATAAATATATATGCACATATTAAAATATGTTAATGTATATGCAATCTGATCAGACATTCAAATATCCAAACACAGCAAGTCAAAACATTTTAATATTAAGTAAAAAATACAGACCTTATTACAAATATTGGAAAGTTAAACATGCAACAATTGGAGCTGACTTGGCATGCATCTTGCGAAGTGCTTACTCCTCACTCCCCTGCTCTACCGCTGCAAGCAATGCAGTGTTTGTAAAGAATAAAAAAATATGTTACCTGTTAGTTCCATAACTACATTATTATCTTTGTACTTCACATTTTCACACATTTTAACTCGATCCATCTGAAAACCCTTGTTGAAGGAACCATTGAGTTTTGGCATCTTCACCCAAAGGCTTGCATCCAGGAGCACAGATGTGCTGGCTTACAGCCCCAAAAAAGTCAGTGGTTGTTAAATTGATGTCAAAACATAAACAATAGTAATACAAGGCAGACACCTGCCCCCTGGCTACACCCTTTTACAATATATCCTAACACTTAGATGCCTTCCCTCTGCTCACCACATTCACAATACACCCAAATATATTTCTTTGATGTTACCGTGTTTTTTTGGTGCTTTTGATGTGCATGTGCTCGTGCCATGTGTGTGTTGTCATGATAATTTCTTCATCGTGTGTCCTGTGGTGATGGTTGTATGGTTTATGTGAGTTGTATTTCCATGTTATGTGCAGAGTGACTGTACAGTTTAAATTAGTATGTTCACATGATGCAAGGAATAGCACTACATGTTTAGTTGATTGCATATGCAACACTGTACCTTTAACTGATAAATCCAGCCAGGTGGTACTGTTAGTAGAGCACCCAACTATTGGAAGGTTTTAAGTTCAAATCCTGCTTTGATATTGACTCAGCCCATCATCAAGTAAGGCCAAAGTAATGAACACTATTGTGTTGGAATTCAACAGTGAATATCCTATGGATAAACTGGCATCCACCAAAGTAATGTGAACTTTCCACCAGTGGCTCTCGGCCACCAATTACGAAAATAACAATTCAACATTAATTTGAACCATAGAAGTAAATGACAATAAAATAAGCAATAACCCCATGGATTAATCACAATGTTTATTAAAAATATTTACAATATTCCTAATTATGTATGTATTGTAGTGGATAAGATGACTTGCAGTTATAATGTTGCACATACATGTACTCAACTTTTCACTATTACTTGTGGCTATTGTTAATATTCTAAGTTTCTCAAGTGCAGTGTATGTATGTATGTTGAACTTCTTTCGCACTGTATGTAGCCAACCGTGGTAATGGGAGGTGAAGCATTAGTTGGACTTTCATCCATAAATTGTTGTTTTACGAATGTAAACACTACCATGCAGCGTGGAGGGATTGGCAGCAGCGATAGAGGATGGCACAAAGCCATGCAGCTCATAGGAATACATTTTAATTCAGCCCAAATTACAGCTCGAGGCTATATTTTGTATTGGCTCTGGATACGCAGCAAATGGCATTGGTGATTATGGTGGCGTGTGTATGCTTGTGTGTGCGCCCTCCCTTCCCCCCTCCACCCATCCTGGTTTGGTAGGCACTTTGTCGCGTGAGCCGCCGCATGCCAAGCTGCTTTCAGAATGTGCTGGAGAAGGTGGGGCTGGCACCTGTGCTTGAGGCACTGCTGTCGAGCATTGCGCGCGTACAGCAGTGCCTGCTCACCCTGTTCTGCATCATGCTGGCGTCGGGTGGCCACCTCCAGCGCCTTGTTCATGAGAAGGTCCTCTCTCTTTCCCGTCTGTGTACACACTGCCATTCTGTATCACTAATAACTCCAAAGTGATTTCATTTTATATTGATATTGAGTTACTACTATAACAATACTCAAAAACAGATGCCGGTGGTCATCCCCATTTGGAGTCATGAGCTATTGCTACTACAACAAAACTCAAGAATAGATGCCGGAACTCATCTCCATTTGGAGTCCTGAGCTATGGCTGTATATTCCACTTTAATATAGTCAGCACCATTGTCTCCATAGGACACCCACTGTTACTTGATTCTGTTTTAATCAGGTCCTGAGAGATTATAGCCGCAATTGGTATTTTATTTTATGACTTTCCCATTGTGAGCTGGGCACAGGTTTATTTTTAAAAAGGTGTTTGACACAACCTAAAAAAGGTAAGCAGCAGTAGGTACCTCTCTAAGCTGCATATCACAGGCTATGTAATATGATGTTGAAAATTTGTCAATGAGGAAATAGAATGAACTCAATGTATTGTCTTGAACAAAGAACAGTTATATGAGATGATTCAATTACTTATTATGTACAGGAACTGACTAAAACTGCCACTCTGATACAGGCAAATGTAGCTATGGTAATGAAATAAAAAAGCATCCATTTCATTATTCGACTGTGTCCTCCCATAAGCTTCTCTGCTGACGACCCCATTTGTGTGTGGCAGGAGTTTGTGGCAAAGATCGTGCGTCTGCTGGAGAGTCCGTCGGTGCTAATCCGAGCCAAGGCTTTCCTGGCACTCCATCAGGTGCTGCAAAACAACCCCGACATGCTGCTCTACTGCTGTCAGTCCCGGTGAGTGAGCACTGTCACACACACGCTCACCACTCTGTTCCTAGTGCAGTGTAGTTTAATCACCAGGTAGGAGCGCACTGGTATTTATCACATCAAACTTAATTACCCATATTTGTATTTTAAAGTCAATATTAAAGTTCTGGCTACCCACAAAGGGGTATTCATAATGTCAAATTCCAGGGAGTTGATCTACTTAGTCAACCACCAACGATTATTCAGACTCATAGCTTTCAGACTGTGAGATAGGTGCCCAAATGATAGCATCATCCAACCAGATGGCCCTACCATAGTAATCTATAATTTTCAACACTGATTCAGGGGTACCAATGTTGATGAACTTTGCCTAGCGCCCATCTCATGATCAGTGAGACACTCTCTTTCCAATCTGTTTGTTTCCATTGATCTTCATTTTCTTGTTGATGATGGGGATGATGATGATACTGACAGTAGCAATTCGTTCAAATCCTTGACAGGCTGGTGATGTACATTGAGAGGGACTCTCGACGCACAACTCCGGGTAAGGATCAACAGCAGTGGGGGCACGAATACCTGTCCCGGTGCCTGGAGATCCTCACTACTCTCATTGTCCACCAGCTGCCCCAGCTTACTGGTAAGGAACCTGTGAATGTGGAATGAACTGCATGGGTTGTGAATGCATCAATGAACTCCTGTACAGTGAAACCATAGCCTTGGTCTGAAATTAAAATAAGTGTAAAATGACAATTATCCTATTTACTGTATATGTGTATATATGTCATACATATGTTAGTGTATGTAGTGTACGTGCGTGTTATTATGCAGACCCAAATTCAAGAGTGTGTACGGTATATAATTGTCTGCTGTAAAGTAGTTATGTAGGGCCCTCCAATCCCCACCACCCCTCCCCTATCACTGCCACCCGCCACCATCGTTCCTCCACCACTAACGTATTACAATTGAATACAATTTAACGACATTTATTATAAGATTACGTACAATTAAACATGTTCTCTTGCATTTTATTTTACGTAACATATTCTAAGGTATTTAGTATGTAACATTTTTTATTCTATTTTCTACGGTCTTGTATTTAATACACGGACGTTTCTTTTTAATTAGTTGCTCTGGACCGGCTAAGTACGAAATCAGGGTAGCTGGGGTATGACTGAATACGAACATTGACACACCAGCCTGATGGTAATGAGAGGTCTGTAGGGGGCAGTGCAGTAAGATATTTGCTATTACTGTACTTCATAAACATGGGTTCGCCCTGGACATTCCTGTTTCCTCCCACAGGCAAAAATACTTTTACATAATTAGAAATTAAACACATATTTCAAAGTACCACCCTAAGGAAAGTGTGCCTTTAAACTCAGTGAGGCCTTCTAGACAAAGCAAAGAAAATATTATTTGAATTCATCTAGCCAAGTGGCAGAGTGGTAAGAGCATCATCTCATAATCAAGTTCCACATTCAAATGTTGGTTGAGGATTGACTGAGCCCATCAACCCTCTGAGGTCAGTAAAATGAGCACTGCTTTATGGGAAGACAACAGTGGTTGACCTGTGGATAGACTGGCCCCCACCATAGTAATGTGGAATACAAATGTGGAATTCAAGACCACACACCAAGATGAGCACCATCCAATACTTGCTTGAGTATGGGAAAGACATTTTTGTCAAGTATACTCAAAATAATGCATTGCTCCTGTAAATATTATCACACAACATTTGTGTGCAAAGCAATTGCATTTACTTACCTCTATTGCATGCGTGAACTTGTCGGGTCTTTGTGGGACAGGTGAGGTTGTGTCAGCCCTGGAGAGTGTGTCCGGTAGGCGGCACCCATCCACAGTCCAGGCCAAGCAGCTCAAGCATCAGCTGCCCATGCTGCCAGTCCTCTTACATCTTGTCACCTCACAGGTCAGTGTGAACACAATAGCATTTATTTCCAACTCAAGCCAACCGCTCGTTGTTTATAATGCGAGTCAATTTTAGTTTTGATTACCAAGTATTCCCTTTATGTTGGTGAGATTGTGCCCAGTGGTCACCCCACAATGGACCACCGGAGCATGAACCATCTTCATCTCACTTTGTACACATCTGGGGAACACATTGAATTTTATTGCTACAAAAACATAATCCTCAGGCAAAAACTATTGCAAAATATGGGTCACGTGCTTAATTCGACTAAAATGTTTCCATGAGTTTGAATTCATAAAATATTATTTAATGTTTGAGCTAAATATTAGCACTGATATATTTGCCAAAATATTACATGAATGACAAGAGGCACAAAGAAAGTGGTTTTGCCTTGTGAGGTCACTTAAGGTTCCTTTTGCATGAAAGTAATGCACGGTAAATAAAGTATCACAAACTGATGCACATTACCTCACGCATACTATTCTTCCAATCCTTTCCTCAGTGATCGTTCAAAACAAATATTTACGTATCATTCAAAACCACTGTGCTCGTGGAAAGAATTGTGTTTTTGTTCTTTTTGTAGCTGATACTCATTAATCTCATGAGCACAACATGACTTCACAAACAATGAATGATCATTGATCATGATCACAGCTATTTACATATGAGTTGTGTACAGCAGTCCTGTGTGCCAAAAATATAGTCATATCTCGGTATACGACCGCTTTGGAATACGTCGAATTTGGTATACATGTCATTTTAATTTATGTATGCATTTTAGTAATAAGTAATGTCTACATTATTGTATACAACCTCATTAATGTATAATACGCCATATAAAATATCATTTCTTATACTCTGGAATCGATTATTTCCTTTCCCTTTATTTCTTATGGGAAAAAATCGTTTGGTATTCGTCATTTTCGGTATAAGCCCTACCTTCTGGAACGAATTAACGACGTATACCGAGGTACCACTGTATATTAATTCCCTGTGCTCTTTTCCAGGTGTTCAGGCCACAGATTGTGAATGATGAGTTTCTTTTCAAGTATGGGATTCTCTTGGTAGGTATACATACAGTCAATTGTTCTAATTGTTTTCTTGTTTGGTTACCCTTGAATAACTGCACTTTCAATAAAACTCTGTATATAAACTAATGCAGAGCTTTTAGGCTTCATTCGGGTGGTGTGTTCTGTGTTATGTACACGATCTGCATTTGACACGGTTACATGGCCCAGCAGTAGTGTGTTTGCAGCATGTTGCAGAAGTGCATGGCTAGAAACGGGTGGTCACCCTGATTAATATTTTGTGTTGGCGTAATGTTCCAAATTTGAAAAGTTATTCACAAATTACTTATTTGGGAAACACATAGCAATCATTTCCCTTTACTGCTAAAACCTATAAAAACCATGCTCGGTGATACTTTCCTGGATTAACAAGGATAATGCAATGTAAATTTAATGTGAGGTTTTACATGTATTTGTGTATTTTGTAACATTTCACCTGCAAAGCACCAGTTCCTCGTCTGTATTTTTTATTGCCAGCTTGGCATATCTATCATTTCTAAACAGTATGTAATTGTTATCTTTGAAGGGGACATGTATCTGAGATATGGTTGACGTGTATAATGTTCTGAGCCTTGCAGAGATGCATTTTCACTTTTAAGGATTCCCAGTGAAATATGGCATTATTTTATTTGGAACATTACTTTTTATGATTAAGATCAAGAGCTCTTACAGTCTTAACAATGAGCAAAATAATTGCACAGCCTCAAAGCCTGCATTTTAATGTTCTTTCTCCATGAACTGCTTGCTGTGAATGTATTAAAGAAGTGGCTTATCTTTCTTAGGGGTATATCAAATCAATCGACTATGGAGAGACCAGCATTGATGGCGCTGTTGGTACGTAAACAAGTAATTTTTTAATTAGCATATTTTTTTCTTTTCTGCCAGTATTGGCAGCTCCTGACTGTATCTTAGGGAGAAAATATATTCTACCTTATATTTTAATTTAAAGTAAATATAATTTACGATAAACATAATTAGCCGATGACCAATCACCTGGAATGTGCCTGATCTCGTCAGATCTTGGAAGATAAGTTGAACATGGATAGTACTTGGATGGGCAACCAAAATGCATGGCAGGTGTTATAAGTTTCAGACTGTAGGGCTGTGTAGTCAGCAGCAGAAAGCAGGGCAGGAAAATACATTATTATACTGCACTTATATGCCTCTACGTCTATGCTCCCCGATTTATCCAACCTGCAATGACCAATTGAATTGAAGTACAGTCAAATCACCCCTATGACTACCATGCACACATGTGCATACAATGTATAATTTACTAGTTCTGGACTCCAATTAGACATTCCTGTAAAGCTGCATGATTTACATATCAAATAATTTAGTAGATAAAGCCGATATTGTATTCTGGTTGTTACATTTAACCATATTGCACATCACATAAAAATGGAAAACAATTGGTGGCGATTGTAGTTTTAACGTGAAGCAGAGCATGCACACTGAAGTTATAATTATGTTAAAGTGAGTAACCAGAGTGGCAACAATTGTGGGAGATTTAAATATTGGTATCGGCATACACATGGTTTTTCATCGAACTGAAGTTGGCCTAAATAATAAATTAAATGATTACAATTCATGTATATGTTCTAATTAACATGCGTTAAAAGAACATGAAGGAGCACTTTCTAGCATTGGGTCAAAGAGGCTGCAATGTAAAACATTTTCACCTGATAACAGGACTAGAATGGCACAATTTAGATGTATTTGATAATAAGATTCAAATATACAAAAAAAACATGAACCACAACTAACATTTTAACACACAAGACAATGAGACTTAAAAGATATAGTTATGTTTACGTAATATGCAATTAATTCTTTGATCAAATGTGGCCCAGAAATAACCAGACATTTTATATGCTGAAATTAATATCAACCACAGATTTTACCAGAAGTCTCCCGATATTTAATGCACATGGCTGTATGTCAGGGGATCATACATTCACAGAGGATGCTGCTACTGCTGTTCATAACCTAAAGCATGAGGAGGCACCGGATTTAATTTCAGAATTCAACAGTGTAGGGGAATACAGACGTCTTGGCAAGCCCACTCTGATCAGACGTTAGAGGGAGGCGCTGGGCAATAGCCCTAGACGTACGTATGTATAGGCGATGAGTAATGAGCAAGGAGGGTGAGATTGGGGGACAGCCACAGTGGGAAAAAGGAGTGGGAAACTTGAAGGGAAAGTGACGGTTGGAAGAACAGAGAAGGAGGATTTGCGAGTGCAGATAGGGGGTGGAGCAAAAGGAGGAGTGAATAAAGGGGAGAGAGAAAGAGGAGGAGGGGAGTTCTGGGTGTGAAGTCTGCTGCAGCACGTGTTACCTGCCGGGTAACCTGTGGGTCATCAATAAAGAGACCTTTGTTGAATGCAGCGTGAGCTTAATCCCTTTAAATGTATACAGACATATACAATCATCAAATAATATGTTGCCATTATATGAGAAATAGACAAGACCTTGTGAAGCTCAGCCTAATAGTGTGAGTTGTTTACCTGCAACTGACTTAAAGCCTTGACAGTAAAAGCAACTTGGTGGTTTACAGTTTGTGCTGGAACTAACAGAAAAGAAGGGTGTTTGTGGATCACACTTTTCATCTTCTTGGTTCTTTCGGTAAAGTCACGTAGAATGGAAATAAAATAATAAAAATAAAACATAACATAAAATTCTCACGACGTTTCGGCTACAACACAAGTAGCCTGCTTCAGGTGAAGAAACAGGTCTGTCCAGAAGACAGCGCTTTTTTATTATTTTATTTACATTCTACGTGACTTTACCGAAAGAACCAAGAAGATGAATCCCTGCAGTCACGAAAGCTTTAAATCGAAAAAGATCACACTTTTGTTTACTGATGGCCATCATCATCAGCCATGATCTATCCACCGCTCCCCCACCCCTGATACCGATGCCATGAATCACGGTTCTTTTGATGCCAAAATTCATCTTCTGCACATTAGTTAAATCTCATCACTCCATCTCTGAAGTTGCTGTTCCCTCTGGCACATTCTCTCCTTTGGCTGCTACTCCAGTACTAGCCTTCCTATCAATCATCATCCGTTTCAGTGATGTATCTTACCCAAGCCTAGTTTTATTAATAAACAAGGGACAGCTACACTTGAAATTACGCAAGGAACGAAACAAAATACTAATCAGAACAGGAATAAGTTAAGGAGATGCACTCTCACCAAAGCTACTATTTGTGTACAATAAGACTTTCAAATCTGCTGCGCTGGGAGTTATCCAAGTGATGGTGGTACAGAAAATGGCTCGTTGATCTGTATACATAGATATTCTTTGCCATTCTGTAGTATTTATAGGTTTTCTGCAGGTATTTATCTTTCCTCCCAAATGCAAAATCTCATTGCCAAACCTCCCAGTGCAGGGCCCTCCTGAAAAAAGAGCACTGAGATGCAGTGAGCATTTCCTGGGTAAATAAAGGGACATTTTATTGTGTTTTAAAAGGCTTGCTTGATGAGTGGGTGTAGTGGCGGTGCTCATTCCCATATTTTGTACCCAGGCCAGGCACAGGCGGACGAAGCAATGAGAGTAACGCTATCGGTGTTCGAGGCCATCACCCAGCACCCTGTTCTGCTGACTCAGCACCACGTTGCCGTGAGTGGCAGTGAGGGCAGCCTCAGTCACAGCCCTTGCGGCACGAGGCCAATAAAATTCATCATGCACATCGCTCTATTAATTTACTTTTATTTAATTCGGTGGCATTTGTGGAGTGAGAAAAAGTTTTTTTTTTGCAGAACACATTGCCCATTTGGGATATCAGCATCGTGTTCATTCAAATGAAGCAGAAAATGTTTTATGTTGCAGAGGCATTTGTGTCATTCTGGCATATAGTGCTTAAATGTTTTGCTGTCAACTTGTGCCAAGTTGTGTATGTCTTCCATGTTGGAAAGAGGATAGCTACTATGTTATTCATATTAGAATCTCCATAAAGAGCCTTCATTGAGAAAAACATTTCCATAACATTTTTGCACTTTCTACACAAAATACACAGGGAGGATTATTTTTAAAATACTTTAAAATACAATTGCATGACCTGTTTTATTTACAAACAATCTGCACTAGTCTCAGAGTGCAGTGCTCACAATCGCAAGATTGCGAGTTAAACTTTCGTTCACTGATTGACTCGGGCCATGATCTTTGGTTTATAAAACGTGCATCATTTTGTGAGAAGTCAAAAGTGGTTGTCCAAAAGAAAGACTGGCATCAACCTAGCAATGTAGAATTTTCAACCAATGACTTAGGACTGCCAACATACGAGTGCCATCTCACACTCATTTATGCACGGAGGCACTTTGAATTTATGGCATGAAAGTTATATACATCCCCTTTGCTGGCATATCTAGACTCTTTAAGAATGTCCCTTCTCATGGAAGTCTTTTTTATGACTGCTGTTGTTTGCAGGTTGTGGACTCTGTTCTGCCTCCTCTGACTGCTCTTGTTCTGAGCCAAAGTGGTAAGGCTGTGTGATGCTATATTAACTGTGCAATATAAACAAATGGCCTTGGTATGTCAGGGCTGTAGATTTGTCTGTATTTCGAAAACCAGCCGTATACGAGAAATGAATGACTGCTGCTGCATTATTAATGGTGTTAAATAGCTTTTACTCATTGTTGTGTATCAATAGCACTCTACAAGATCAAGAAAATCCTTTGTTTAACAGTATAAACTGGACTACAAATTGGTTAGTGGATTGAGTCACTGGTCACCTGTGGCAAAACTCAGCTCCCTGAAATTAAGAACTTGCTTTTATAGTGTGTGTTCAGGATTACAGTGATGTTGGCATTGATTCGCGGATCCACCCTGCCACCTCGTCATGAATGCATTGATTTTCTCAATAGAAGTATGAGATATGAATTCGCTTTAAAGAATAACATGTATTCCCCTTTTCGTTCACTGTGTCTTAAATGCATTTATTTGAGAAAACAAGGAGTTGTAAATATTTATCTTGGTCTTGAGTGGGATATATTTTTAAAAGAGGCATAGTCTTTAACCATTTTCAATTAACTAAACCTTTTTCAATTAAATAGCACTGTCTCCACTGATGTGGTGAATTGTATCGTATTGCTTAGTTGCACTAGTGTTTTTTGGTGAAGAGATTCTAGAACAGCGGCTCTCGATTAATTACACGAGTACAACATATCACGATGTTCTTTCTACCTCCCCTCCGTCTCCGTTGTGTGTTCCCCCCAGCGGAGCGCCGTATGTTCAGCTTGCGGCTGCTGTCAGAGGCGGCATCTGTGCTGCTTGGACACGAGGCTGTGAGCAGCAAGGCCAGCGGTGTCTCGCCTAATGCCGGCCTGCTCCGCCTCGTCCAGGAGACCCTTCTACCAGAGTGAGTGTCATTTCACAATGATCCCCCATTTGTGAAGGGTTCCTAAGTATAATGTCAGGCAAGTCAACAGCAGTTGAAACAGGCCACACGCTAGTGATGAAAGTACAGAGGTTTACAACTTAACTGCTGATGGAAAACATTGATCCACATGGTCCATGGATTGATGGATACCTCACCTATCAACCCTTATCTGTTTATAAACGTCTTGTAAAATTAGTTTTTAGAAGGCAAAGCCTGGACTGGTTTTGATATCACTGAGTCACATTGGTAGGGTGCTGATACTCATTTATTCAAGAAAGCTTGACTGCTGATGTGACACCATATATTGAAACCGGTCTTGAATTTTCATGCAGTGAATGAATGTTGCTGAAAATATACCCTCCCAGAAGGCTGTGGGGCCAATGAGTTGTGTAAAATATACTTGTATTTTTTATCTGACAAGACAGATATATGAAGGAGACATCTGCTTATATTTTTTACTTATATTCTGTGATTTGGTGATACTTATATAGGTAAGTAAAATAAGTTGGGTATCTGCATTACCACTGCAGCTCCACTAGATAGCACAACAGATCTACAGTAGTCTCTCGGTTAACAGTGACATCGGTTAATGGTTTTTCGGTAAAGTTTCACCTCCCATAGGACCCCATGGTTTCGACTAACATTAATATTTTGATTAACGGTATGATTACGTTATGCACGCGAGCGCCAATTTCGGCCAATCCGACCGCTCATAAGTGGACTGACTACCTCAATCAATGAGGGACGCCCAATTATGAGCATTTAGACCTCGACTAGCTTTGTTTACATTACAGATGAATGCTTTTAACATGTAATTCCTATATTCGATTAACAGTTATTTTGGTTAACAGTTTTCGTGGAACAGATTAAAAATGTAAATCGAGGGACTACTTAAAATCGTTCAGCTAGGTGGTTCGGCTAGGTGGAGAGTGCTCGACTCACAAGTACAGAGTTGTTCCTTGTAGACTTTGTGAGTTCAATTTCCAACAGTGCTTATCCTCTTCTTTGGTTCTTTCGGTAAAGTCACGTAGAATGAGAATAAAATAATAAATTGATAAAATAACACAATAATATTCTCACGACGTTTCGGCCACAACACAAGCGGCCTTCATCAGGTGAAGGGACGAGACTGTCTGGTAGGACAGCGCTGGAGTGAAAGAGCCACGTTCAGATCACGGCCTTTAAGCTTTGTGAGAGGAACAAAGCGCCCTCAACTTTAGCACCTTTGTTCCTCTCACACAGCTTAAAGGCCGTGATCTGAACGTGGCTCTTTCACTCCAGCGCTGTCCTACCAGACAGTCTCGTCCCTTCACCTGATGAAGGCTGCTTGTGTTGTGGCCGAAACGTCGTGAGAATATTATTGTGTTATTTTATTTTATCAATTTATTATTTTATTCTCATTCTACGTGACTTTACCGAAAGAACCAAAGAAGATGAATCATTGCAGTCACGAAAGCTTTAAATCGAAATTTAGTGCTTATCCTGTGGTTCAAATTGTCTCTGCCTGATTAATGTGGAATTTTCACCGCTAGCTTGGCTTTCAACCGAGATGACTGCCACCTCATTGTTTGAGACACTTTGACTTAACTTGCATGTTTTCAGTACACGTCTGCATGCAATACACTCGTTGTGTTCCTAAACATGTGGTGTATGGTTTGTGTATGTTATATAATGATGTAATTTGTGCAGTTCCTATGGCATGTGTGGAGGGGGTGTGTATTTGGTGGAGCCCTATGCAGTGTTTGCGTGGGTGGGTGAGTGAGTGGTGTGTTTGAAGTGGTTTAATTTGTTTGTATAACATGTGCACTGTGGTGTGTGTCTGAAAGTATACTGTAGCTTTGCGTGTGGCATACTAATCCAGATTAAAGTCATATTCTTCCTTAAAACAACATCATATTGGTTTATCACCGTTTACATGTTTCTTTGATCATATCACCTTCCCATATTTAACATAGCTGTTTCACGTTCTGCCTACTCATTCCATTAGTTTTGCCTTGACAGACACAATAAGCACATTTAATTGTCCAGTGCCGTACTTCAGAGGCTGAGGTCTGTGGCGATGCTCGAGTGTAGACATGCTCTTAGTCCAGCTATAGAATTATGGATAGTAATATATAATGTTTGAAGCTGCTGTTGTGGGACCACTCAAGAGCTGGGATTTAATAAGGATTCAGCGATAAATGCACAATTATACGCAATAATGTTGGTCTGCTTGCACGTCTTATAGCAGTGGCTAACCCAATCCTGGTGGTATGATATTTTGGTGAGCAGGTATGAGAACCTGCTGATGGAACCAGATCCTGTGCCAGCATACGCTCTCAAGCTTCTACTCGCCCTGGTGGATTACAGTCCTGTGTTTATCCGGTACAATACCCACATTACAATCCCATATTCAGTTTTTCAACATGCCCCTTACCCTACCATGTCACACAGATAATTATTTTGGCTCTAACTGATCCCCTGACACTTACCCGCGCTATGTCGTGTAATTATCCCATTTTGCCTTTGCTCTTCACAATATTTATTCCTTTATTTCAAGGCTGCTTTTACAATACTCTCTGGTTCAGAAGTTGAAGCGTGCCTATACTCAGATGAGTGTAAGGTGGTGCTAATCACGTTTGGCAGCCCTGAGCCAGTAACATAATTTTCACAATCACTTTCTCTATGGGACAATCGCTGTTGAATTTTACAAAGTGGCACTTATTTTGTGGACCCTAGAGGAAATATGAGCTAAGTCAAGCAAAATCAACCAAGATTCAAACTCATGTCGTCTAAAACAGCTTGAATACAGGGCAACCCAGTACTTGCATAATAGTACAAATAATGCTATGCAAACGAACTTGATAACATAAACAACATGAATTAGTATTTTAGCTGTGTAATCTTAAACTCAAATTTTGTCAAAATAATACATGTGACCTTGGCGAATAATTATTTTAACTTTGTTATAATAACACATGGTGTGCTGTTTATAAGGTCATAATTCCAATAAGTTCATTTCTGTGCATCGTGTGTTACAATGAGACATGAGGTCAACCTGACACCCTCGTTTTGTCTTTCGCTGTTATTTCAACGCCTCATTCTCTGGGTTTTAAAGTCAAGCAGACATTACATGGAAAGATTAACATTTGTGGCTTGTGGGTACTATGATAAAAGTTCTGATTAAATCAATATATTCATAATTGTTGGTCTTGGTGCAAAAGGGGCAACATTTATCATTGTTTATTGCGGCATAAGCCACTTAAGTAATTTATCAAATGCAAATGCTGGCAAGACAAATACATGTGGCAATTATTAAAGCAGTGTTAGGCAAGTGTTCAATGTGGTTTCAGCAGATGTTGATATGATGTCATTGCAACCAATTGTTTTAGACCAACGGACCCTTCATTGCCCCAACCCGAAGCCTACAGCATCCTTCTTTGGTTCTTTCGGTAAAGTCACGTGGAATGAGAATAAAAAAATAATAAAATAACACAATAAAATGCTCACGACGTTTCGGCCACAACACAAGTGGCCTTCATCAGGTGAAGGGACGAGACTGTCTGGAGGACAGCGCTGGAGCGAACACAGCCAAGCTCAGACCGCAACCTTTAAGCTGTGTGAGAAGAAACAAAGCGCCTTGACAAAGGAATTAGCATAAAAATTAGCATTTAATTAGCGGACTTAGCATGATGAACGGTGTAGAGGGGGTGAACATGTGCAGACCGGCGAGGGGGGGAGGGGGAGTTTACATATTGATGGTGTGAAAAGGGAATTTAAGCTGCTGCGAAAGTTTGGGATACCACTACTTGAAAAAATATACTGTACCATTGAAAATTAGTTTAATGTTTAGTTCGGATAATTTAGCATTGAAATAGCTGCGTGATTAGCTTGTGACTGGTCACAGAAATGGCTATGTTAAAGTCAAAGCCTACACATCCACAGAGGCACCTAGTACCAATCAAACATATAGCATCCGTAAGAGAGCTTTACGAGTGAGGTTAGAATGTATCATGCTTAACACAGCCATACATCAATTGTTTTACAAACAAATTATATGCTGCATGTTTGTTTAACTGCATACATTAAGAGACTAGGTAGCTGTATTATAAGCCTCGTGACAGTTTCACTAAGCTACATAGAAGTGCTGTATTGGTTGTACACAGCAAGTGCTGCAATGATCCATCTTAACTTCCAGCTATTCAGCAAGAAATCAAAATCTCCCTGCTCAACATAGCTTTGGGGCAGTGCTTAATCTCCGATGGTGGTCCTAAGCTAGCTGCAAAAAAGTCTACATAGAACAACCAATGTTGACCTCCCAGCAAGTGGCAATAATGTTATTGACCTACAACCATTCAAACTCGCAACTTTATATTTGTGGGTTGAGTGCTTGAACCACAGCACCATCCAAGTGGATAAAGTCACTGCTACCATTCTTTAACATGTTTGTTTGCCTTGAAAAGTATATTAGAATAAATGTACCATCCTACACAGCAGCTGACTGTCTTTACATGATTTAATAGTTTCTGGACAAACACCAACATTCCAAAAAATGACCGCCAGTAAACCTTCCTACTTCATCTATGATCAGTTTTCTTTTTACCCAGACAAAAGCCACTCCTATGTAATTCAAGATGGGTTTTATGACATGGGCGTACGTGTGGGTTAGCAGGAATGTCTGAGTATTTTGTTCATCTTTGGGGGTTTGTTGTGTCTTCATCTGAACTCATATGGCTGATTTGCCACTAGAGTTTTCCCACCTCCTTATGGTTCACCTGAAAGGCACACAAATAATGTCATTGCCTTGATTACTTTGGCTTTAACTAGTTACTAATTTATATTTATTTAAAATATTTATGATCGCACACCATTTGATCTAAATATAACAATGTATGACACCCGAAAGTGTTTGAATTAACTATTTGTTGCTACCCTTATATACAAATTGTGCCACCGGAGTTGTTCCACATGGTAGAGCATTTTTTTTTAGTAACATTTACTGTAATGTTGTATGTGCATATTACCAAGCATATTCCTCTTTCGGACACTCCTTCAGCATATCCTTTCTTCCCCAGTGTGTGTGTACGTGTGATATAATATTTACGTGTGGTCAGTAGGTGGAACCTCTTCCCTTTGTCAGGTCTAGTCCTAGCAATAACCAGCGGTACACGAGATGTACATACATGAGTTGTTTGGCTAGTTATTCCTTTCCATCTTATTCTATCTTCTAATGCCTGTAGAGCATCCACCTTTTTCAGACTGGTCCAGTCCTTCATAATGGTCGTTCAGCTTGTCCTTGTGGTTTGACTTGACTCCTCCATCCTTGCATTCTGCCATTCGGTATTGTGTTTGCCAGTCTGTGATGTCATGTTACAGGGCCAACCAACTGCAGTTTTCTTATATTTGCTCGTTAGTCAGGGCTTATGTTTACCTATTTATTTTGTGATTTTGGAGCGAACAGACTCGCTTGTGGAGTGTAACGTATATGATTCTGTGCAAGGGTCGTCGAAAACACTTTGGGGGAAGTCTCTGACTATTGTATTGCAACCAGACAATACAATAGCCACCTCACTCTGTACCTCCCTTTACAATGTGTATACACTCCCTCTGTGCGCCTGATATTACACCAGCTGCTCGACGTGTTCGATGAGTGTTCTCTTTTTTACTGTACTGACCCAATACGATTCAATATCTATTTTACAAGGGAGACCCTGATAACTGTAGTCATGTACAGTGAGGGAATAAAGTATTTGATGTCCTGCTGATTTTGTATGTTTGCCCACTGACAAAGAAATGATCAGTCTATAATTTTAATGGTAGGTTTATTTGAACAGTGAGAGACAGAATAACAACAACAAAAAAACAGAAAAACGCATGTCAAAAATGTTATAAATTGATTTGCATTGTAATGAGGGCAATAAGTATTTGACCCCTCTGCAAAACATGACTTAGTACTTGGTGGCAAAACCCTTGTTGGCAATCACAGAGGTCAGACGTTTCTTGTAGTTGGCCACCAGGTTTGCACACATCTCAGGAGGGATTTTGTCCCACTCCTCTTTGCAGATCTTCTCCAAGTCATTAAGGTTTCGAGGCTGACGTTTGGCAACTCGAACCTTCAGCTCCCTCCACAGATTTTCTATGGGATTAATGTCTGGAGACTGGCTAGACCACTCCAGGACCTTAATGTGCTTCTTCTTGAGCCACTCCTTTGTTGCCTTGGCCGTGTGTTTTGGGTCATTGTCATGCTAGAATACCCATCCACGACCCATTTTCAATGCTGAGATTAGGAGCACACTCTTAACGGGAGTGCTCCTAATCTCAGCTTGTTACCTGTATAAAAGACACCTGTCCACAGAAGCAATCAATCAGATTCCATACTCTCCACCATGGCCAAGACCAAAGAGCTCTCCAAGGATGTCAAGGACATGATTGTAGACCTACACAAGGCTGGAATGGGCTACAAGACCATTGCCAAGCAGCTTGGTGAGAAGGTGACAACAGTTGGTGCGATTATTCGCAAATGGAAGAAACACAAAAGAACTGTCAATCTCCCTCGGCCTGGGGCTCCATGCAAGATCTCACCTCGTGGAGTTGCAATGATCATGAGAACGGTGAGGAATCAGCACAGAACTACACGGGAGGATCTTGTCAATGATCTCAAGGCAGCTGGGACCATAGTCACCAAGAAAACAATTGGTAACACACTACGCCGTGAAGGACTGAAATCCTGCAGCGCCCGCAAGGTCCCCCTGCTCAAGAAAGCACATATACATGCCCGTCTGCAGTTTGCCAATGAACATCTGAATGATTCAGAGGACACCTGGGTGAAATTGTTGTGGTCAGATGAGACCAAAATGCAGCTCTTTGGCATCAACTCAACTCGCCGTGTTTGGAGGAGGAGGAATGCTGCTATGACCCCAAGAACACCATCCCCACCGTCAAACATGGAGGTGGAGACATTATGCTTTGGGGGTGTTTTTCTGCTGAGGGGACAGGACAACTTCACCGCATCAAAGGGACGATGGACAGGGCCATGTACCGTCAAATCTTGGGTGAGAACCTCCTTCCCTCAGCCAGGGCATTGAAAATGGGTCGTGGATGGGTATTCCAGCATGACAATGACCCAAAACACATGGCCAAGGCAACAAAAGAGTGGCTCAAGAAGAAGCACATTAAGGTCCTGGAGTGGCCTAGCCAGTCTCCAGGCCTTAATCCCATAGAAAATCTGTGGAGGGAGCTGAAGGTTCGAGTTACAAAACGTCAGCCTCGAAACCTTAATGACTTGGAGAAGATCTGCAAAGAGGAGTGGGACAAAATCCCTCCTGAGATGTGTGCAAACCTGGTGGCCAACTACAAGAAACGTCTGACCTCTGTGATTGCCAACAAGCGTTTTGCCACCAAGTACTAAGTCATGTTTTTCAGAGGGGTCAAATACTTATTTCCCTCATTAAAATGCAAATCAATTTATAACATTTTTGACATGCGTTTTTCTGGATTTTTTTGTTGTTATTCTGTCTCTCACTGTTCAAATCAACCTACCATTAAAATTATAGACAGATCATTTCTTTGTCAGTGGGAAAATGTACAAAATCAGCAGGGGATCAATTATCTTCTTTGGTTCTTTTGGTAAAGTCACGTAGAATGAGAATAAAATAATAAATTGATAAAATAAAATAACACAATAATATTCTCACAATTACTTTTTTCCCTCACTGTACAGGAGTTAATTTAATGTTGATGAATGGTGGTAGGGCCATTATTTGTTATTTAATATTTCAGCATGTGCTGAAGCAACAGTGAGTGTCTGTGGTTGCCTCTTTATAACATATGGCTTCTGTGTCCTCCACCCAGGCACCTGGAGGAGTTAAACCTTGTTCCAGTACTATTGCAAGTATTGCAGGTATGTGGGGCAACTCATCTTTACAAGTATCACCTATGAACCAACGCTAAGAAGAGGCTCTATTGTGACATATCTCAGAACACTGGGAATACAATTATTTTCAGTATGATTCACTGCCGTGTAGCAGAGATGTATCTGCATTACCTGGCTTTGTACCATGAAAAAATAAACTTTAATGCTTTGTTTTAAACCTATAAAATACCCCTTATAGAAATAACATTTTTATTTAGAATTTGTGTCAACCAACGTAAAAATTGTCCACTTACAAAATTAAGCATTGCACAGTGTTCAAATCTCTGTGTAGGCCTGAGCCAGGTGTGGATATTGACATGCATATACAGTGAGGGAAAAAAGTATTTGATCCCCTGCTGATTTTGTACATTTGCCCACTGACAAAGAAATGATCAGTCTATAATTTTAATGGTAGGTTTATTTGAACAGTAAGAGACAGAATAACAACAACAAAATCCAGAAAAACGCATGTCAAAAATGTTATAAATTGATTTGCATTTTAATAAGGGAAATAAGTATTTGACCCCTCTGCAAAACATGACTTAGTACTTGGTGGCAAAACGCTTGTTGGCAATCACAGAGGTCAGACGTTTCTTGTAGTTGGCCACCAGGTTTGCACACATCTCAGGAGGAATTTTGTCCCACTCCTCTTTGCATATCTTCTCCAAGTCATTAAGGTTTCGAGGCTGACGTTTGGCAATTCGAGCCTTCAGCTCCCTCCACAGATTTTCTGTGGGATTAAGGTCTGGAGACTGGCTAGGCTACTCCAGGACCTTAATGTGCTTCTTCTTGAGCCACTCCTTTGTTGCCTTGGCCGTGTGTTTTGGGTCATTGTCATGCTGGAATACCCATCCACGACCCATTTTCAATGCCCTGGCTGAGGGAAGGAGGTTCTCACCCAAGATTTGACGGCATATGGCCCCGTCCATCGTCCCTTTGATGCGGTGAAGTTGTTCTTTCCCCTTAGCAGAAAAACACCCCCAAAGCATAATGTTTCCACCTCCATGTTTGACGGTGGGGATGGTGTTCTTGGGGTCATAGGCAGCATTCCTCCTCCTCCAAACACGGCGAGTTGAGTTGATGCCAAAGAGCTCCAATTTGGTCTCATCTGACCACAACACTTTCACCCAGTTGTCCTCTGAATCATTCAGATGTTCATTGGCAAACTTCAGACGTGCATGTTTTTGTGCTTTCTTGAGCAGGGGGACCTTGCAGGCACTGCAGGATTTCAGTCCTTCACGGCGTAGTGTGTTACCAATTGTTTTCTTGGTGACTATGGTCCCAGCTGCCTTGAGATCATTGACAAGATCCTCCCGTGTAGTTCTGGGCTGATTCCTCACCGTTCTCATGATCATTGCAACTCCACGCGGTGAGATCTTGCATGGAGCCCCAGGCCGAGGGAGATTGACAGTTCTTTTGTGTTTCTTCCATTTGCGAATAATCGCACCAACTATTGTCACCTCACCAAGCTGCTTGGCAATGGTCTTGTAGCCCATTCCAGCCTTGTGTAGGTCTACAATCTTGTCCCTGACATCCATGGGAGAGCTCTTTGGTCTTGGCCATGGTGGAGAGTTTGGAATCTGATAGATTGCTTCTGTGGACAGGTGTCCTTTATACAGGTAACAAGCTGAGATTAGGAGCACTCCCTTTAAGAGTGTGCTCCTAATCTCAGCTCTTTACCTGTATAAAAGACACCCTGGGAGCTAGAAATCTTTCTGTTTTGAGAGGGGGTCAAATTCTTATTTCCCTCATTAAAATATAAATCAAATTAGAACATTTTTGACATGCGTTTTTCTGGATTTTTTTGTTATTCTATCTCTCACTGTTCAAATAAACCTACCATTAAAATTATAGACTGATCATTTCTTTGTCAGTGGGCAAACGTACAAAATCAGCAGGGGATCAAATACTTTTTTCCCTCTGTACATGGGGCTAGTTTCTCCATAGGACAGGGTCTTTAAATCACTACATATTGGAGCTCCTATTGATGGCCCGATTCATCATCCAACTGAGATTTGAATTATCGACCTTCCAATTGTAAGTTGAGCACTCTAACCACAACTACATACAACCGGGTAGAACACTTTATACATTGAAAGTAAACATATATAATCAGTTAACAGTAATGTAATATATTAGCTGGATACCAGGATGGAGTACTTTTAGAAATCTGAATTTGATAATGAAAGCAACTTACCAACGTGCTTGAAGAAGAAAGTTGTCAGTCAGTACATATTGTCAGCTATGACATTAGGTACATGGATACTGATACAAATGGAACGAAAGCTAAAAAGTCTGTAAAGAAGCATGTAAATATACACGCTTGGAATTACACTGAGAGACAGGTAGAGAAGCACATGGATCAGAGAACAAGTGCAAATCAGACACATTGTCAACGAAAGATAGTGGACAGGACACCTCGTTCGAAGGGATGATGGCCGATGGACAAAACTTGTGATGGATTGGCAGCTATGGAAGAATGTACCCCATAGAATGGCCACTACAGAGTTGGAGTCATGAAATCAATTAATGTGCAGGAGTTAAATATATTGTGGCATCGCAAGACCATATGGGATAAGGATGGCATGGGGGGGGGTTATCACCACTTTGGTATTGAGTAATGTCATTCCTTCCCATTGAGTGATCATGCTATACGAGAGTGAAACATTTTTACAAATGATTCAAATCAAATTATATTTAATCCCATAAGACACCCCGAACGACCCCACCTTAATTTTCTGGCAAGCTGTGCTAATGATTATTCCATGGTGCTTTTTACAACTGTTTGGGGCTGTTTGAGGCTCTGCTTCCAAATGTTGTGACGTTTAGGTAGCTCTAGTGGCAATACGCTCCCCTGGAGTGGCACTCACAGATCCTCCCACCGCTCGCAGTGGGAACAAAAACACTCCTTGAATCTGCCGTTCACCCCTGTTTGATCTTTGGGAGCATGGCTTCATGCCAAACAAGCTGTGTCTACAAGGCGGTGCTTGCCAGATGTTGGAACAGCTTGTGTAAATTCACGTGTGCAGTATGCGCTCAAGTACATGCTCAGTTTTATTTGGTTGCATGAATACCTGTACAGTCCTCATTATAATGTACTCTTCATCTATGATGGCCATTAGTTGATTTAAAAAAATAAGTGCATGAGGTAGATTTTTTTTAGAACTGAGAAGTTTAGTAACATAAGTACAAGTTTGGAGTTGTGGGGCACACATCTTAAATTTGGTTCTTGGGAGAACACGATGGTGATTCCTGAAGAGGAAACCACATTGTATGAGACTCTCAGTCTGTGGGGTGATAGTACAGCAAGTTGGTTCTTGAGCCATATGCATGGACCTTTGAGTGTTACCTCTTATGTGTAGGTTTTATTCAGCTACCCTTGCTTCCTCCCACATAAAAGACAAAAAAGAATGGACTATACATCGCGAATATATACATAATCCTTCTGAGAAAGCGTTTTGATTCTCAATGAGGCTTTTATTGATAAATAACAATATTTTTGTATTCAATATAGTGCTGATCTGGCCAAATTGTGCTGATTAGAGAACTGGGCTCACAATTTTAAGTTAAGAGTTAGAACCTATTCATATTCTTAGTTCTTTCAGTAAAGTCACGTTTTATATATTTTATTATTTTGTTGTTTCCCTTCAACGTGACTTTACCGAAAGAACTAAGAATATGAATTACTGCAGTCACGAAAGCTTTAGATCAAAAGTTAGAACCTAATTTGGGGTCAATTCAGCCAATCAACCTTCTTAGGTCTATATCCTTACTTGGTAAAATAAATGTCTTAAGTTTTTATTTAATAGTTTATCCTCTGGAGATATTGGGATATGTTATGGAAACGTTACATTTGCACCACTAAGTCAGGGTCGTCAGCATAGATGAATGCCATCCCATTTCTCATTTGATCAACGAGCCACTTTGATATTTGAATCAGTGATAAGTCAAAATGATTACATCTGTTGCATAGTTGGGGATCATTTTCTACGACAGGATACTTGGTCATTGCTACGTTTCATTTGTAACCTGCGCCATGGCCACATCAATAGAAAAGATAGTTTTGTAAAACCCTGCACGTATCGGGGCGTGCTAGCGGGAGGAATCTTTGCCCGGGAGCAGATAAAATCATTAAATTTAATTTGAGTGCGATCATCTTCTGCAAGGAACAAAACAAAGATGCGCTTCAGCGACCGGGATGAGCTTATGTTCCATGATGGTGAGCGGCACCCAGCTGCGACATGTCCTCCGCACCTGTGAATTTTCGCATTGAGCTGGGGACCGCCAATGCATTAAATCAAGGGCTCTCTCGCACGGGCACACATCAAGTGCATGTTGAACACAACAATTGGGAGGATCATTTGTGAAAAGGATGAGAAAAAAACCATTGAAACAATAATAGTGCCGGCTGGAAAAAAACATATGCAGAAATGTATAAAGAACACAGCCTTTGTGCAATTGCAAAAACGATCAGCATATCCTGACGAACTGCATTGTGGTCCTTTTGTCTTACATCATCACCAAAATTAATATGAACAAATATGACCAGCCGAAAGCATCAGTGATGCAGTAATCGGCAACGTGAACCATTTTTTTTATTTTGATGGTAATCTAAGACCAAAGGACCCACAGTGCAGTTTCTTAGGAAATACTGGTTTTTACAGTGAGGTAAAAAAGTATTTGATCCCCTGCTGATTTTGTCGTTTGCCCACTGACAAAGAAATGATCAGTCTATAATTTTAATGGTAGGTTTATTTGAGCAGTGAGAGACAGAATAACAACAAAAAAAATCCAGAAAAACGCATGTCAAAAATGTTATAAATTGATTTGCATTTTAATGAGGGAAATAAGTATTTGACCCCCTCTTAGTCAGAAATATTTCTGGCTCCCAGGTGTCTTTTATACAGGTAACGAGCTGAGATTAGGAGCACACTCTTAAAGGGAGTGCTCCCCTGTATAAAAGACACCTGTCCACAGAAGCAATCAATCAATCAGATTCCAAACTCTCTGCCATGGCCAAGACCAAAGAGCTCTCCAAGGATGTCAGGGACAAGATTGTAGACCTACACAAGGCTGGAATGGGCTACAAGATCATTGCCAAGCAGCTTGGTGAGAAGGTGACAACAGTTGGTGCGATTATTCGTAAATGGAAGAAACACAAAAGAACTGTCAATCTCCCTCGGCCTGGGGCTCCATGCAAGATCTCACCGCGTGGAGTTGCAATGATCATGAGAACGGTGAGGAATCAGCCCATAACTACACGGGAGGATCTTGTCAATGATCTCAAGGCAGCTGGGACCATAGCCACCAAGAAAACAATTGGTAACACACTACGCCGTGAAGGACTGAAATCCTGCAGGCCCGCAAGGTCCCCCTGCTCAAGAAGCACATATACATGCCCGTCTGAAGTTTGCCAATTAACATCTGAATGATTCAGAGGACAACTGGGTGAAAGTGTTGTGGTCAGATGAGACCAAAATGAAGCTTTGACATCAACTCAATTCGCCGTGTTTGGAGGAGGAGGAATGCTGCCTATGACCCCAAAAACACCATCCCCACCGTCAAACATGGAGGTGGAAACATGCTTTGGGGGTGTTTTTCTGCTATGGGGACAGGACAACTTCACCGCATCAAAGGGACGATGGATGGGGCCATGTACCGTCAAATCTTGGGTGAGAACCTTCTTCCCTCAGCCAAGGCATTGAAAATGGGTCTTGGATGGGTATTCCAGCATGACAATGACCCAAAACACACGGCCAAGGCAACAAAGGAGTGGCTCAAGAAGAAGCACATTAAAGTCCTGGAGTGGCCTAGCCAGTCTTCAGACCTTAATCCCATAGAAAATCCGTGGAGGGAGCTAAAGGTTCGAGTTGCAAAACGTCAGCCTCGAAACCTTAATGACTTGGAGAAGATCTGCAAAGAGGAGTGGGACAAAATCCCTCCTGAGATGTGTGCAAACCTGGTGGCCAACTACAAGAAACGGCTGACCTCTGTGATTGCCAACAAGGGTTTTGCCACCAAGTACTAAGTCATGTTTTGCAGAGGGGTCAAATGCTTATTTCCCTCATTAAAATGCAAATCAATTTATAACATTTTGACATGCGTTTTTCTGTTTTTTTGTTGTTGTTATTCTGTCTCTCACTGTTCAAATAAACCTACCATTAAAATTATAGACTGAACATTTCTTTGTCAGTGGGCAAACGTACAAAATCAGCAGGTGATCAAATACTTTTTTCCCTCACTGTACATATGCTCAAAGGCTGTCTACTCTTCACACATTTATCTGTGTTGTTTGAAACTCATCTCCTAGTTGCTGAATAAATGAGCATGTGACTTGTAAGTTGCTACTCCCAATTATATAACCACTTACACATTTTATTAATATACAAGTTTATCTTTAAAATGTAAAAAAAAATGTAATATGTTCTTCTTGTTAACCTATTGTCCTATCAGCATGTAGGTGCAAAACAAATAATTATTGCATTTTGGAAATCAACCCCATGCTGTAGAACTGCATGCCTCACTGGCAAATGCCCCATAAGTAACAGCACAGGGCTCGATTTGGCATCCTTCAAGTACCTGTCTTACGCAGGGAGAAGACTACTCATTGTGTGGCTGTGGAGATTAGTGAGTGTGTTCGTTCTCAGCTGCATTGATCATGTTGAACCAATGTTTTATTATTTTTGTGGTGATTAGTTAACAAGGCTGAGTTCACTAAATGTGCTACACTTGTCCACCTATCGCTTTAATTTAAATTTCATTGATATGCAAAACATTCTTACATTGGGTTCAGTACTCTTTGGTTCTATTCGGTAAAGTCACGTAGGTAAAAAATAAAACAACAAAAATCACGACGTTTTGGCCACAACACAAGCGGCCTTCATCAGGTGAAGGGACCAGGCTGTCTCGAGGACAGCGCTGGAGTGAAACACAGCCACGCACAAAAATAAATGAAAAGTTAAGTTAATCCAGCACACTTCATAATAAAACTGTGCCAATAATGAAAAACAAGATTTGTAAACCATATTACTAATATGCCCTTACTGGAAACAGAACTCATAGCTGATTAATACAGTTTATTGTTACGTGCAGGTCATTGTCATGAGGAAAATGTTCTTATGCCTCTAAGTTAGAAATTCAACAGTGGTTGTCCGATGGAGAGAGGGGGGCCCCACCATGGGAATATAGAATTCTAGTTGCTGTCTCAGGGTCATCAGCAGAGACGAACACTGCCCCATTGCTTACATGAGCAGGGAGATACACTTTGACTATTTTTACTTGTACATATTGCAGTGCACGTGATCAGTTCAAGTATGCATATGGATGACAGCAACACAGCATGAATGTGGACCAAGGGGGATGAATGGTTGGCATGAGCACAGTGGGTGAGCATCCACCGCAGCTGGCCAGGAATAGACCCTAAGGCCATGGGGCCACATGCCGATACACCCACTCCACTCGCTTGCCAAAGCATACAAAAAACACACAGACCCACACTCGCATGCGCATGTACACGCATACCCACGGGTCTTGCAGCTCAACTGCAGCACATGCAAACAGGCAACGCAGCGTGCACACGAATGTGGCGGATTCCGTCACAGGAGCCACGGTGTCCCACAAATGCATGACGGCACGCAGAACATCCGCAGCATTGACAGTAATAATGCATATGCAGAGACACACCCGCACTTGCCACTGGTGTTCTGTCCCACACATGCTTGAACCAGGGTAGAAGACAGATTGGTGCACGTGCGGACATGGTGCTTGTGCTAATACGTGTAATTTGCTCATACCAATTTTGCAAGAAGTATAACACAGGACTAATCAGTTGATGGTCCACTATGCTTCTATACAAGCCAACCTGCTCACAAATGCAAGATCATCCATTTACCCTTACAAGACCGCAGGGGAAAATGCTGTTGGCAACTCCTTGTTAAGGTCAGAAAAGCACATGAAGGGACAGAATTACTGACACCACACCTGGCTGCCTTTGCTTTCCCAGTATGGATGTTCACAAACCACACCAGGCAATCGAATAACGCAATACGTGGGACAAGTTTAGATACAATCTGCCACTGATGTGCATGTTCAGGCATCAAACTTTTGATGCTGAGATTGGGCACCACGGTGGTGAGATGTTAACTTCCTCTCCAGGTATACAGGAAATCGTCGATTCAATCCCAACTCTGACACCTGTATATTTAGAGTTTGCATGTTCTCTCCGTGGTCACGTGAATTTTTCTCCGGGTCCTCCGGTTTTTCCCTCAACATTTAGAAACATGTGCTTAGAGTATTTGGCTGCTATAAATTTCCACGTGATAAGCCACTTTGTCGAGCTATCATTTGTGGCCAGGTAGCTTCTGAAAATAGCTGTAATAGCTCAGTGGGCCTTGGTAAAATAAAAAATAGTTTTAATAGTTTGTTAGTACAACTACACCCACTACACTGCAAATGCTCTCATATATGCATATACTTGGACACAAATGTTCCTGAAAAAACGGTCATGTTAAGCTGTTAGGGGATAGAGCTGCAAGTGAGTTTATATGCTGAGCTGGCTGCTCCACATTGATGTGTAATTCACAATTGATACTCATTAGGGGTCATCAACAAAGGGAAGGCCAATACCAAGCACAAGTACGAATTTCTTTTGACATGTATTGGCAGGAATTATTATTGTGGATCACAATAATCGTAGTTCTGTTCAGTAATCGTGATATTTCCTCTCCCATTAGAACATGCACAGACACACATCTCTGTGAGTACATAAGTACACAGACACCTGGATTGTAGCCATATACCCACACACATTTACAAAAGACAAAGTTCACCTCTATAGCCTTAGAATGTTGTGGAAAGTGCTGATAGCAAGCACCTATGAAGGCCGGCACAGCATATGAGGCATGGGGAGGCGGTGGCCAGCATCTTGCCCACCTGCCTTTGTCTCCCTAGTAGTGATGTTTACACATTGCAACTGGTACTCATTTGAGGCTGAGTCGATGTAGGGGGAGCCCAGGACCAGTTCAGATAATCGTTACCGCTGTCAGCCGTGAGCGGGAATTGAACTCGGGTTAAAGGATCCGTAGCGCAGCGCGCTAACCACTGTACTACCGCTCCCTGCACACAAACGTTCATGCACTGGCTAGCAAACACATTGGGCAGGCTGGTATTGGCATGTGTGAGCGATCTTCACGTTGCATCCCTGTCCGACAAAAAGAACACATCCACTCGTAGCACAATTCCCTTGCAGGCAAATAGCTGTAGCCTGATCGGTTCCAAACATGCAAGAGAAGGGGGTCAAGTCTTCCCTCCTAAACAACCTATCTATATGAATGGCATTTGAAAGGATAATTTATTGCACTAATTCCTTGGAGTGTATGGCTGTCCAGGATGCACCAAGAACATGCAATACATACCTTGCTTATAGTGTAATTCGGGGTAGGCACATGTAATTTTAAGTGTTGTCAATATGCACATTTTGTTAATACTGCCATGCAATAATAGTGTAAATTAATATCTTCTATTGTGTTGAGATAATATCATTTGTGTAAAAACAACAAGCATGGGTTAAAATATTCAAATACAATGTACCTGTAACATGCAATTATTTGTTTTGTGTATTTTTCTCAATGTTGCTGTTAACATATTCGTTTCAGATAGAAAGGTAAAGACATGCTTGTTTTGTAACTTCCACAAGAGAGAGTTAAAATTAATTAATAAATACACAACATTATATATTCCAGCGTTTACATGATGTAGTTCAAAACTCACAGCAAGTAAGTCTTCATGAGCGAATGAGTGAGCTGATGTTTTGTTGGCATCATTGTTAAATAGTTTTCATTTTACAACAGAGTGTATTGTTAACTTGCCATGAAATGTAACACGTCAGGCAATTCACATATAAGTGCATACCACACCTCGCAGTGAATCTCATCAGACGCTGATGAGTTTCCCTGTCTATTGTGCTGGCACAGTGGACATTTTCACATGATAATTCACAGATGGCAGTGTGCATATTTTGCCAGGAGGCTGGCATTTTGAGCATGGAAAACCAGTTTGTGCCTTTTCGAGAGCATGGCATGATATTATGGTTCAGTGGAACATGTCCATAATACTGGTAGCTTTGTATATTTAGCAGATGTATTTTTTTTCGGGTTTTGTAAAAAATGTGTCCTATACATTGTATTTTTCTTGAACGAACTATATCAACTTGTGCACACTTAATTCAAAGCATATCTTATATATGAATAGGAATTGAACGTGATAAATGTGAATGTTGCACACGTATAGGCCCAAATTTACACATGTAGAAATAATCAACGGTACAATATAGTTTCTACTCATTGAATTATATCAAGGGTTACACCACATTTCAAAGCTATTATAAGTGTGTGCTCAAACAAGCGCTGAGCATTGCTCACCTCCATTCTCAGCACTTAGCCAACAGTGAAAATTCCATATTTTCTTGGCAGTGGCCAGTCTATCCATAGGGCCACCATTGTTTGAATTCCAAACTAGGAATGATGTCCTGTCAACTCCCCCCAACTGGGATTTGAACTGGCAACCTTCCAATTCTGGGTTGAATACTCGAACCACAGCACTCTTATGAATTAGTCTACCTCATGAACTTCCTACTAGCAATCCTATTAAAAAACAATGGTTTGTTTTGAATGTATTTTTCAAATATTGATATTATAACTTTTTGAAAAGTACAGTCAGTACCTAATATCAGTCGTATTCCAACTGATTTCACAAAGTTCACAATTTTGGCATGACAAAGCATTCTATAATGCTGCCACCATACATACATTAAAAACATCTACCTTCCCTTTTTGTCTGCTGTGAAAAAGGCCCATTGCCTGAAATGTTTTGTAAAGCAAGTGTTCAAAATTATAACAGTGGTAAAGTATTTTCAGAATGTGATTCTAGACCATTGCCATTGAAGTTCAAATATATCATAATTACTCTTTGGTTCTTTCGGTAAAGTCACGTTGAAAATAAATAAATTAAATAATAGAATACGACGTTTCGATTGCAACACAAGCAACCGTCATCAGGTAGAACTACATTTGAGAGAGAGATAAAACACAGACACGGAGACACAGACACACAAGCAGAGAGAGACAACACAGAGACACACAGAGAAACAACGCCTCTGTGTCGAGGCCTTAAATAGAGGGGGGGGGGCAAAGAGAGAGAGGTGGGTCTGCTGGAGCAGAGAAATTAGCATGTCAATGAGAGAGCTGTGTGGAAATCCACCCCGCGGCGGCCGGGGGAGAGAAAGACCCAACAAGACTGGTAAATTTTAGAGAGAGTTGTGTGGAAATCCACCCCGAAGCGGCCGGGGGGGAGAAAGAGCGAATGGACTGATGCAAGCCTGGTAAATTTTAGAGACAGAGAAATAGGAAGTTTGAGAAAACGAACTTAGCAAAAATTTAGAAATGTAATGCAATGCAACGCAGAGAGTCGGTTAACACACAGTTAACGCATAGTCTGGTTGATTACGATCTCCAAAGATTGCTAAATTTAAAGTTAAGTGTGAAATTTGACAGAGACACACAGAGAGAGGGAAAACAAACTTGCATCCTCCGTGTAGAGGTGGTTCTACCTGATGACGGTTGCTTGTGTTGCAATCGAAATGGCGTGTTCTATTATTTAATTTATTTATTTTCTACGTGACTTTACCGAAAGAACCAAAGAGTAATTCCTGCAGTCACGAAAGCTTCAAATCAAATATATATAATAATGTTTCCATGGCCAAAACGTGTCCCTGCACTGTGTGAATTGGGCAAGCATTCACATAGAATTACATCAGCCAGAAAATTGCACACCGTAGTTACAGCATTTGTGATATCCACAGCCTGAAAGAAAGCTTTGCTCTCAAACAAATATCCAAGCCTGTATAATTAATAGCAACCATAGCACTTTTACTTTGTAAAGGGACCTTTATTTAACTTTAGCAAAACCTGCTTCTAAATTGATATGAATTAGAGGATCCCATCAACCATGCACCAACAAAAACAAATGAGGCTAAATTGCAAACAGGCACGTGACTCTGAGCACACTTCCTTTGTGAATGGAGATTAGTGTGTACCCACTCACCACCATGTAGAATGTCAATGTGCAATACATATTTTGAGGATTGGTTGTGTTGGGTTTATCTCAGTTTTTACAAACAGATCTCATATTTTAATTAATATTAGTCAATATGTAGCTCACATTTAAATATATAGTTTAAGGCATTTAAGCATTGGACGGCATTTTCTTCAGGATAACAATGATTCAAATGTAAAGGAAGTTTAATATACGATATTTATAGCATTACAAAGCAAAGCTGACAGCACAAGTGTTGCGAAAATCCAAGAGTAATAGTTTGTCAACAGGCTTGTCTAGTCATGTTTAGTTTGAGATCGTGAAGAGTTAAAACAGCTTCTTCCAGCTGCCTGATTACAAACGACTGAGGCAATTAAAAAAAAAACATGCTTAAGCTCAGACTTGTCCTACCTCTTGATTCCTTACTGGATTTACGTGAGAGAAATTGTGTACATTCCGTGAAAACTTAGGGACGGTGGGGACCACCTTCAAATTCGTCATTACTTATGTGCACACACATGCACCATCACAAATACAAAAAGATCCCCCATATAGTCTTAACATACTGTTGGGGCAAATTGTCTTAGCAAGCACTTATGAAGGCCGGCACAGCACATGAGGGGGTGGGTGGGCAGCACAACGCCTGGCCGCTTTGTCTCCCCAGTGGCGACATTTTAACCTCATGGCGGTGCCTCGGGGTACCATAGTACCCCGGCTCTTGCATAATGTCCGTGATGCAGTAATTTTTAGTCTGTTAATGGTCGGCGATGCGGCAATCGACTGATCTCGGCGAGCTGTACACGATGCACTATTAAAAGTTGAATTTTTCGATAACGGATTTCTTATGCTAATGTTTGGCGTTTCGACATCACGGAGTAGCACCGATTTTGGACTGATTGGTACCCCAGTCACGGAGTTAAGTACACCCCTGGAAAAAATAGTGTCCCAGAAATAGCAGCCTTGCCTGCGGGAGGAGTTCATTGATGGGACTGTGTCCAGATCTTTCAAGCGTTTGTGAACTCACACAATCCAGCCTAATTAAGCTCAGGATGGATCATAGGCAGTCAAGCCTAAATGTTTCTAACCAGCGAAGATGTTCCGTTACGGTGGTGATGATTACACACCACACCAGGTACTCATATGAAACTGAGTCGACCAAGGGAAGGCTCATGAACAGTTCAGATAATCGTCACTGGTGTTGGCCTTGAGCGGGAGTCTAACTCGGATCCCCGGGTTCGTAGCGCCACGCACTAACTGCTACACTACCACTCCTCACAAATACAAAGACAAACACACACGTGTGCACAATCACATATAAATACTCTCCCCATGCACACACACTTTCATAAATAAGGACAAAGATCCACCATATATATAGCCTTTTAACACTCTTCATGAGCACCTAGTAAGGCTGCACATAAAGAAGTTATCACGCAAAGCAACATACTCAAACAATTGCACACACTCATCTACATTCACACAAATAAATGACCACAACATTACACCTAAATGACTTTTTAAAAACAATGTAAAGCCACAGGTCGGATAAATGCATGGAGTGCATGGGGACTTCACTGTGGTCATGTTGCGGCAGGGTTGTTTTCCTGGCAGCTGATTGGCTGGTATAGTTGGAGTGATGACATAATCCCTAGCAACCACTGACGTACGCCCATTTTTTAGATCTCAAGAAGGCGTGACCAAATACTCTGCATTTTCACCTACACCGTTTGGCAGCCTACACAGTTTGGCAACCTGGTGGCTTTTACGAATATTTTCTGTACTTAGCCCCCAGGTCATCATGCCCCCAAGTGTACAAATGTATACCTGTACACAAATGTACAAATTATTCCTCTGCTGCTTTACATTAGCTATCCGTTTATCATGTCTACATTAATACTGTTTTAGTTTATGTAAAATTTACCTCACAAGCCTTGGCATTGATGTTCAGGTTCCAACTTGAATTAAAAGCAGATTTTTATATGTATGTGTGTATGTTGAACTTCTTTCACATGGTACATAGCCAACCGTGCGAATCGGAGGTGCAATTAGCATGGTTGGCTACGGAGTATATACATATTTGATGGTCAACTTATGCTACAAATGAACATACAGAAATACTTTATTTTTAAATAAATTTAGTCAAATCCAGCAATAAAGATTGATTTGCCAGACAGACATAGCAAACCAGCCATTAGCAGAGCTGATGAGCTCAGTCTTGTGGTGATAGAAGGCAGGTCTTTGAAGTAATTGACTGAAGGTATTATAATTCCAATCTTGGTTCATCAGGTGTGGCTCCAGCTTATTAAATGTTTTGGAAATTGAAAATAAATACTACGTGTCTGGACACTGATAGCACATTGGGATATTCTATTTTATATCTGGAAACAATGTATAATTTAATTTCCCTTCTTCCTGGGACTTCTCACATTCATATCTGTTTTTTATACATATAGGCTTGTATTGAGGAAACAGACATGACCAGTTCAACCACTGGTAATTCTGCAAGCATTTAAACCTACATTGTACACCTTTTTCCAGTACTCCAGAAAATCTGGAAAAAACAATACTTTCAATCTTTTTGCTTTGTCTATTTCCTGCTAGCATTTACAGGGACCCAACAGTATATGCTTTAATTTTGATTTAAAGCTTTCGTGATTGTAGGGATTCATATTCTTGGTTCTTTCGGTAAAGTCACGTAGAAGGGAAACAATAAAATTCTCACGGCGTTTCGACTGCAACACAAGCAATCATCATCAGGTGTGAAAACCACAGCAAGAAAATTTGAAAAAAGTATATGCTTGATCAAATATAAATGTATGTAGCTTGACACATATCTTAGATGCAAATAGTGCAGTCGAAGGCATTGCACACAGGGCCAATGCATAAGCGCTTACAGTGAGGGAAAAAAGTATTTGATCCCCTGCTGATTTTGTACGTTTGCCCAGTGCCAAAGAAATGATCAATCTATAATTTTAATGGTAGGTTTATTTGAACAGTGAGAGACAGAATAACAACTAAAAAAATCCATAAAAACGCATGTCAAAAATGTAAAAAATTGATTTGCATTTTAATGAGGGAAATAAGTATTTGACCCCCTCTCAATCAGAAAGATTTCTGGCTCCCAAGTGTCTTTTATACAGGTAACGAGCTGAGATTAGGAGCACACTCTTAAAGGGAGTGCTCCTAATCTCAGCTTGTTACCTGTATAAAAGACACCTGTCCACAGAAGCAATCAATCAATGAGATTCCAAACTCTCCACCATGGCCAAGACAAAAGAGCTCTCCAAGGATGTCAGGGACAAGAGTGTAGACCTACACAAGGCTGGAATGGGCTACAAGGCCATTGCCAAGCAGCTTGGTGAGAAGGTGACAACAGTTGGTGCGATTATTCGCAAATGGAAGAAACACGAAAGAACTGTCAATCTCCCTCGGTCTGGGTCTCCATGCAAGATCTCACCTCGTGGAGTTACAATGATCATGAGAACGGTGAGGAATCAGCCCCGAACTACACGGGAGGATCTTGTCAATGATCTCAAGGCAGCTGGGACCATAGTCACCAAGAAAACAATTGGTAACAGACTACACCGTGAAGGACTGAAATCCTGCAGCGCCCGCAAGGTCCCCCTGCTCAAGAAAGCACATACATGCCCGTCTGAAGTTTGCCACTGAACATCTGAATGATTCAGAGGACAACTTGCTGAAAGTGTTGTGGTCAGATGAGACCAAAATGAAGCTTTGACATCAACTCAACTCGCCGTGTTTGGAGGAGGAGGAATGCTGCCTATGACCCCAAGAACACCATCCCCACCGTCAAACATGGAGGTGGAAACATTATGCTTTGGGGGTGTTTTTCTGCTAAGGGGACAGGACAACTTCACCGCATCAAAAGGACGATGGACGGAGCCATGTACCGTCAAATCTTGGGTGAGAACCTCCTTCCCTCAGCCAGGGCATTGAAAATGGGTCGTAGATGGGTATTCCAGCATGACAATGACCCAAAATACACGGCCAAGGCAACAAAGCAATGGCTCAAGAAGAAGCACATTAAGGTTCTGGAGTGGCCTAGCCAGTCTCCAGACCTTAATCCCATAGAAAATCTGTGGAGGGAGCTGAAGGTTCGAGTTGCCAAACGTCAGCCTCGAAACCTTAATGACTTGGAGAAGGTCTGCAAAGAGGAGTGGGACAAAATCCCTCCTGAGATGTGTGCAAACCTGTTGGCCAACTACAAGAAACGTCTGACCTCTGTGATTGCCAACAAGGGTTTTGCCACCAAGTCATGTTTTGTAGAGGGGTCAAATACTTATTTCCCTCATTAAAATGCAAATCAATTCATAACATTTTTGACATGCGTTTTTCTGGATTTTGTTGTTGCTATTCTGTCTGTCACTGTTCAAATAAACCTACCATTAAAATTATTGACTGATCATTTCTTTGTCAGTGGGCAAACGTACAAAATCAGCAGGGGATCAAATACTTTTTTCCCTCACTGTAGCTCATCTGCACTTATGCGAGCCCAGCTATTGCAGCTGTCTGCTGTGAGCAGATAAGTACCTTGCTTGCCGTTCAGAATTCATGAAGCAGGGATTGTCTCAGGACCCCTGCTGTGTTGATCCATCCGCAGTTCTGCCTATTAATGCATTTAGAGCTATGTTTATGCAGTCCACAGCAGAAAATTGGCCCTGCTGAATGGCGATAAGTAGCTATAAAAAAACATGTTAACGCAGAGCGTGGAATTTTGTTTTGTTTTTAAATTAGATATTTTTTCGCACATTTTAAATTACGAGTTTCAAGTACTGCCACAAATTGCGCGTTCCCCGATTATGGCCATCCCTAATCTGCAGGTAATGTGGTAGCGTGGGTTACACTATTGTCAAGGCATTGAGGAATTTTAAGCACCAATGGATACAGCCAACGTTTATTTTTGTGTGCACAGTTAAACTTCCAATCCCGTGAAGTATATTTGAAACAAAAGTTCATTCAATTTAATTAAATGCCCCTGCTCTACAGATACACAGTCTGCATTATCTCTGTGGAATGTGAATTGGACCTTAAACAGGTGTTTGGAATTGAAGATTTTCTGCTGTGTCAGTCATTATTATTCACTGTTCAGTAATTATTCACTTTTTAGCATTTTCCTTGGTACGAAATGTCCTCTTGTCATACATTAATTATATTTTTACATCATCATCGCACACTTTGAGGTTCTGGCGATGCTAATAAGGTGTAATGTATTCCACACATTGATCAGAGTTAACGTAATGTTAAACACGTGGAGAGAAGGTGGATGTTCAACCGTGTACTAAGCAAAATGATAATTAGCCGTTTAAAAATATGCAGGTCATGAACAATAACATATTTGCTACCAGAGTAAACATTTCCTTTGCAAAAATGGGAACGTGTTTCTCATTTAAGTTATCACCTAAATGCGTTTCATACAACCTTTAATTCAGCGTTTTCATCTACATATGAAAATGACTACTGAGACCATAATCTTACTATATGAAAGAACCTGGTTTAATCACATATTGGTGAGACCTGCATTTGAACACAGGAACTCAGCATCGGTGATGGCTCATGCGTATTTTGAGCCAGTTGAGTCACCTGGTCACCTCCCCTTCTCTTGTATCCCCTCTTCATGTCGTGTCAAAGCATCTTCATCTGTACCGTTTGCTTCTTCAACATCATTAAACACGCAGTTGACTTTTGTCATTGCTCACTGCTGCAGGAGCACCAGGAGAGCATGCTGGGAAGCAGCATGTACAACGTGGTGTGCTTATTGGGCAATCTGGTTGCCAATAAGGACACCAACATGACCGCACTCTATCAGCAAGGTAGGCTAAAACTGCACACCAGATTGTTACTGCTCTTAACCACAGATTTCGTCGGTCCCACTGAGCCACCACCTGCCGCGCTTCACCACCCGCAGCCTGCCGATGGCTTTGCCGTAACCGCCCCCACCGTCAGGCCTGGTGGAGCGCTTGGTGCCTGCGTGCATGGACGCCGGTGTGCTGGTACTGGAGGGGGAGAGCACCAGCAGGCCGGCCTCTCCGCTGCTGTTTGTACTGCTGGAGATGCTGCAAGAGCTGCTGAGACGCACGGCGGATATGGTGCGGCGTGCGCTGCAGGTGCCAGCCCCCTCCCCATTGCTCAAGCACCACCGGTGCACTCTCCGCAACAAGAGCCCCGTGCTCAATCAGCAGTCATGGTGCACTCGAGGCATTTGATGTCAGTCAGGCTTGAGGAATTATTTAAATGCAAGCAGTAATAAGCCTAATGGGAATGATGTGTATGTGTGTGCTTAAGTGTGTGTAGCGGTTAGCGCGCTGCGCTATGAACCTGGCGACCCGGGTTCGATTCCCGCTCACGGCCAACACCAGTGACGATTATCTGAACCGGTCCCGGGCCTCCCCTAGGTCGACTCAGCCTCAAATGAGTACCTGGTGCGGTGTGTAAACATTGCCACTAGGGAGACAAAGGCGGTCGGGCGTGGTGCTGGCCACCCACCCCCTCGTGTACCGTTCCGGCCTTCATAGGTGCTCGCTAACAGCACTTGCCCCTACAGTCTGTTAAGGCTATATGGGGGATGTTTGGATCTTTGTGTGTGTAGTACAGTAGTTAGCAGACTAACGCTTTGCATCCGGTGACCAACACCTGTGACGATTGTCTGAACCGGTCCTGGGCCTCCCCAAGAACAATTCATCATGAAATGAGTACCTGGTGTGGTGTGTAATCATCGCCACAAGGGAGGCAAAGGTGGCTGGATGTGTTGCTGGCCACCCACCCCCTCGTGTGCCATGCCGACCTTCATAGGTGCTCACTAACAGCCTTTGCCTCAACAATCTGTTAAGGCTACACAGGGGATCTTTGTCTATGTTGTGCTGGCCACCTACTCCCTCTTTTGGCATGCCAGCCTTCGTAGGCATTCAGAAGCACCACTCTCCCCTATGATCTATAGGGCTGAATGGGAGATCATTGTATTTGGTGTTAATGGGCAAAATTTGTGTAGTGGTTTTCGCTGCACTGTGATCATGATGGCCTGTGTGTAATTCCTGGGCATGTACAACATTAGTGGCAAGGTTTCTCCTGTAGTTTGGTTGAGCCTTAACATTAATACCTGGTGTATTGCCTAAAATATTAGCAAAGATGGCTAGGCATCCATTCTTGTAGTCACACCAACCTCGCATACGCTGTTGCTGCTTTAATCGGGACTCACCAAGAACACTTGTCCCAGCAGTCTGTTGCAGGCTTAGCAGGTTATTTATGTTGCTATGTGTGTGTGTAAATCTACGTGTGTGTCACGTGTCTCCACAGCAACAGAAGTTGGGGGATTCACGCAGCACGCAGGTTGCGGAGGACATGCTACTTGTGAACAAGCCATTCACTCAGCTGACCTGCACCTTCATACAGCTGGTGTGTGCAGCGCCTCCTTCAAGCACGCTCTACATTTCATAACAATAAGCCGGCTTGCATTGTATATGCACTGCATCGCAGTGCAGCACGCACCAATATTATTGAATCATTGATGTCCTCAAATCAGGTGACAGTCGAGCGAAATTCATTACTTGTCTCTGTTTTCATTAGAGAGCCAAATGACCTTAGTTATGTAAGAAAAGTTTTTTTTTTCAATCTTTTGTCAGGTCATTTTGTAATTTTTGGCCAAGACAACAACATACAGTGGCCTACTTTTGCAAAGTTTGATGCGGTAGAGTCTGATGTAACAGGGCATTTAACATCCACTTCACAGAATACTGCAATTTGGTAATTAACTGCAGACATTTTTTAATGGCAAAATTTCCATTTGGCATAGTCAATTGACGAATGTATTGGTTTTCTTTTCATTTGGCGTAGGCAATCTCATGCAGCACGCTGCACATAAATGTACTATGTTTTAAATACACTGCATATGGTACATAGTGGAGCACAGCATGACTGTCATCATTAGTTGCTTGCCCCTGGCTGGAGCATAGCGGTCCCCATGAGATGCTGCCCCGCGAGCCTATCCTGAGCACGCTGCCACTGTTGAGAGCAGTCCATGACCTCAACATTCCGTGTCCACGTCAACAGCATGACACTGTCATTGTAAGGCACAAACTATAGCATACACCAAACCCTCGCCCATCGCAGGGGTTACGTTCTTGAAAATAGCCGCAATCGGCAAATCCACGATCTGCAAAATCGAAGGCAAATGGGGAATAATAGGGTTTGGTTCACGGTTCGTCATACAACACCCCCTCCTTTTGTTTTATGCTACCCTACATCAACCCAAACATGAAACCGGAAGTATTTAAATGGAAATATGATTAATATTTTGTATCTTGTTAAATATAACTTGTACACGTAAAGAATGAATAACGTGTACTGGACACGTATGCGTAAAAGTAAACCTGAAAATAAAGACGAGGTTATTGATGCAGCAAGTCTATCTAGTCATTCAACTCGCTCAGAAACATCACCTTCCTCTGATTTTGTATCACTAGATTTACTTCCACTTCATTTTCTTTAAGGGGCCATTTGCAAAGTAACCAATAAGGGCATTGATAAAGTAAGAAAAATCTTGCGGCTGAAACTTACTTCCTTAGTGGAGGCTGGAATCCACAATGGGTTTTTACAGGAGACAAGACAGCTTGTGTGTTCTTCCGCGGCAGCATCAGAGCGAGCAGTGTAGTTACAGTGCATACAGGTCGAGCCACAGGGGCGCGATTGGCCAACTGTACTTCGATAACTTTTGCGCGAATAGTCAAATTCGTAATGGACAAGGTTTTGATGTACAATATGTAATTAAATAAGCACACTGCACAATACCATACTTTGCCCCATAACAATGCACAACTTGCATTGCTATGCATTGCATAGCAGTACATTTCATTCATAACTCTAAACTGCATAATATTGCATGAATATTGAAATATATTGTAGAGCACTCTATTTTTTACTTGTAGCTTTGTGCTATTCACAACACACTGCGCAATTACACCATTGAATATGGTGCATCATACCCATCTCACGTAACTGCATACTGCAAAGATATTCCATTTTATTGACAAACTATGCGTTGGACCTCATGTAAACAATGTATCACTAATCAGAACATGCTGTTGTGAATAATAGGCAGGACCATAATCAATTGATAGAAGCAAGATTCCCTGCATATTTAGTACTTAAATAATGAAAGCAGCTTATTCTAACGAGTATCCTGCCATTCACACACTATTAATCTCCTGCTGGCATTGTGCTTCTGACCACTTGCAGTATTACCATATTTTTCCCGAAATCTATTGCATTATTCCACTGTGGGCTTACCTCCATACTGATATGAATCGCCTGCAAAAACTTTCATGGCCATGTTACTATTAGACTAGACGAGGTTAAAATACCAGTTTCCAGCAGTGAGTTTCATGGTTGTGAATCTAACCTCACTAACCACTATACTACCATGCACAACACATCAGTAGTTCACTCACTGTAATGTGATTCTGGTGACTTTTAATTTAATGCCCAGCTGTTAACAACCACAAATTTAATCCAGGTCATGGTGATTATAAGTGCAGTGCACTTCAGATGGTAGTTTGGCCTTATTCTTCCCAACAGTGATGTTGAAACATCATACTGAGTCAACTTAACTCAGAGTGAATTAGAACAGGTTATGCATAGCCAGGAAATTTACCGAGGTCACAGGGGGTCCTAATTTCAGCTTGTGAACCACTGTGCCTCCACTTTACAACAAAGACAAAGATCCCCTGTATAGCCTTACAAGAGACTGTTGGGGCAAGTGCTGTTAGCGAGCACCTATGAAAGCTGCCACAGCACACGAGGGGGTAGGTGGCCAGCACCACGCCCGGCTGCCTTTGTCTCTCTAGCAGCGATGGTTACACACTGCACTCGGTACTCATTTGAGGCTGAGTCGACCTAGGAGAAGCCCAGGACCGATTCAGATAATCGTCACTGGTGTTGGCCATGAGCGGGAATCGAACTGGTGTGGCCAGTTTCGTAGTGCAGCGCGCTAACTGTTGCACTACCACTCTCCACAAATACACAACAATCGCCATTCGTCAAAGTGGTGGTGATGTCACCATGGCGCTTGTCTCAGGCTATTTGCACTTTAAGGCCACGTGAAGTGTCAAACCTACTAAAATGACTGGCAGATGCACCACCTGTACCCCCTACTGAGTCGACCTAGGGGAGGCTTAGGACCGATTCCGATAATCGCCACTGGTGTTGTCCATGAGCGGGGCGCAGCGCGTTAACTGCCAAACTACCGCACCCCACTTTAGAGACACATACAAAAACAAAAACTACATGCTTCCACCCCTGTTTGTCTTTGCCAGCTGTGCGTGGAGGAGAGTGAGGTGGGGGAGCGCGCTCTGAGCTGCCTGTCGCTGGTAGTGCAGCTGTACGGTGCGGAGGATGCCGACTGCACGGGTCCCGAGAGCGCCGCACACCTCGCCACCGCTCTGCAAGCCACCGCTCCACACCCCAAACAGCAGAAGCTGCTCCTGCGCATCATCAAGAGGCTGGTGAGTGGCAGAGTATGCTGCAGGGCCCAGCAGCCTAAGTTATGTCGAAGCTAGGCTGTAGCACCAGGAGCTTAAAGCTGACCCACAATCTTTTACCATACAGAAAAGCAACCAAGAGGTGGTTCATCGTACTTGCAATGGCCATGTGAAAGCGATTGAGCAAGCTCGGCTGAGATCAAAGGCCTGAATTCAGGTTTCAACCACCCACGATTTAACTGGTTTCTCATGTGAAGTGAGTTGATGGCCTCAGCTGTAGCAACCAATGGGAGTAGTGTATCCACTGATCTAATGTACCATGATAAAAAAATATATGGTTACATTTTTGTTGTTGGTTGACACACACACAAAAAAAACACGTGCTTTATAGCAGCGATGGGCAACCTAGACGAGTTCATGAGCCACCTGAGCGGCCCTCCTTCACCTCAGTAGGCTGCAAGCTTGATACCGTGTTTGTGCGCTAATCATGACCCCACGCATCACCATGGACAACGCTTAGACCAGGCCACCAGGAGGGGCTCCATGGACCGTATGTAGCCTGCAGGCCGTAGGTTGTCCACCATTGCTTCATAAGGGTGCAAAGAAGCGCCGTATAGCACCTGGCGAGAAAGGTGGAAGTGACTGCATAAGCAGTTGTCGCTTGTGTGTTGCGATCTTCTGAGGCACTTGACAAGATGTGACCATTTGCTGTTTGTGCAATTTTTTTTTTAATGAAATACTGTATAGAGATCAGGAATAAAAAAAAAAAGAGCTGCGATTGTTTTATGGGTGTCAACGTTAACTAGTACCTATGTTTAGTATATCTACACGTAGGGCATTGCATTGTCTTTGTATTTTATTGTTTCACCAGAGTACAGCATTTATGGTGGTGACAAAACATGTGTTGGTGTCTTAGTACATGTGTTTATTAATTTACATCTGTATGAATTCAAGTTTATCCTGGAAGTCTTGTAACAGAGACATTACTTTTTTTATGAGTGTCCTGTTACCAAATACGTAAAGCAGTTTAAGTGAAATGTTTCCTTTCTCTACAATGATTGGTTCTTCAAACGTGAGGAAAAACATTTTAATTGTTTTACAATACCAACCAGGAGGGTACGTGATATGTAGATGCTAGATTTTATACTAATTATGGTCAAATAAAATATACCAAGAGCATTTCATACATATTAAGATACAAAATGAATTTCAAAAGCATTGAAAATGTTGCAATTCTTGTTGCGATTTTAAATCTTGGTTAGAAGTTCATTAAACCCATTATTTCCCTTGTATAGATACAATTAGGACCACTTTGAATGAATCACAAAGGGTTTTCTATGGGGAGAACGGTTTGCACCATTTAAATGTTTAATTTACACCACTGTCTGAGTGCTGCCAACAAAGATGAACACCGGCTACTTAAAACATTCACTTTGTTTGTTACTTTGACTATTTGTAAAGGACAAATTGACCGTTTTGGTAGCTTTTTTGCATGTTTACATATATGAATTGCTTAAAATGTTAACACATCCCACTTAGGAGTAAGATGTTGTATGAAAAAAAAATACCAAAGAAAGTCTTCATTCCTTCCCCTCCCCAAGCACCTCGTGGAGTGGATGGGGTCACTACCAGGGACGTGCGGGCAGGGGAGGCAGGGGAGGCAGAGCCTCACCTGTCATACTCCAATGAAAATAGCTGTTACGGAAAGTAAAAAAAAGAATAATCAAATAAATATTAAGATTTTTCCACTGATCTGTTATAAATGTCATTTCTCTACGATTCCAAGAAATGTTTATAGTCAAAATCGCCAAATGTGCAGAGCTCCGCTGCAAATACAGGGAGAGACGAGAGGTGAGGCAGCGACGAGCTCAGCCTCCCCTCTGATTGCGCAACCCCTCAGTAACTGGATGGAGCGCGGGCAATAAGCGCGTGCCTGTTACTATCTCAGTGTGTCACCAATGTAATGTTTGTAGACCCCTTCATTTCATGTCCTCGCCTTCCATACTCCAGGTAACTTATTTCACGTATGTGTATACAGATATTTAGGCTCGCTGGTCTCGTCATGAAACTGCAATGAAAAAGCACCAGGGGAGGCAGCTATCACATCTGCCTCACTGAGGGGGACGTGTCTAACACGCCCCCCTCAGTGAGGCCACGCCCCCCTCAGTGAGGCCACGCCCCCCTCAGTGCGTGAATCTGGCTCTGACACTAGCCAGTGCCTCCCCAGCCATTGACCTCACCACACGTCACTGGTCGCTACATGTGATAAATAGCCATCACCTGCTGCTATTGCCTCTGCACACCCTTTCTTTTTAGAAAACAGCTTACAACGGTATGGCAGCATGTTTTTGAAATGTGTTTCTTTTGGTGCGAACATAATTCGTGACCCAACATTTTCTTTGCACAATGCAATTGAAGAAGGGAGTTTGTTTCTAGCCATGGTGGTCCTTTAAGTGTGTTAAGTGTGCGAGGCTCTGTGTGTGTGGGCGGAGCGGTAGTGTAGTGGTTAGCACTACGATTCCAGCTCACCGTCAACAGCAGTGACTTATCTGAACGGGTCCTGGGCGGTGTGTAAACATCGCCACTAGGGAGACAAAGGCGGTTGGGCATGGTGCTGGCCACCTACTCCCTCATGTGCCATGCCAGCCTTCATAAGTGCATGCTAACAGCACTTGCCCTTACAGTTTGTTAAGGCTATACGGGGGATCTTTGTGTTTGTGTGGGGAAGAATAGGAGAGGGAGCAACTGTGTAGTTATAGCAAAATCTGCTAATATCTCTTCATACTTGCTTAAATTTTCGTCCGTGAACAACATGAGAGACAACTTATGTCTGCACCTGGAATGATTACACCTGAAACAAGTACCTGGTGCAGTGTGGTCAGCATCAGCAATTCTGAGACCAAGTTAGCCGAGCATGCATGGTTCTGGCCACACAGTCACCTCTTTGTGCCAAGATCGCCATGCCAAGTGCCAACTAACAGCACATTCCCTGCCAGCCCATTTGGCGAAATGGGTGATATTTTGCAGTGTGGCAACACAATATTCTTAACATTTCGGATTGTATGTAGCACTGCTTGGGGATTGTATGTGTAATGTTATGAACGAACCTGGCATGATACTGCCTCCACATCAGCCTCATTGTCTGTGAATGTAGACCCAAACAGAGCAACGGGGCCAATATACAAACATGTGTTCTGTCCACCATTATAAGGGAAGTCAGTCGTCATTGTTTTATGGAGACTGGTCTTTGCCAATGGAATTTGGAATTGTTCTCCACATCTCAGGGCTGCCAGTGGAGAAGAACATTGTCTGAATCTTGTTTGAGTGTGGAGCTACAGTGAGGGAAAAAAGTATTTGATCCTCTGCTGATTTTGTACGTTTGCCCACTGACAAAGAAATGGTCAGTCTATAATTTTAATGGTAGGTTTATTTGAACAGTGAGAGACAGAATAACAACAACAAAATCCAGAAAAACGCATGTCAAAAATGTTATAAATTGATTTGCATTTTAATGAGGGAAATAAGTATTTGACCCCTCTGCAAAACATGACTTAGTACTTGGTGGCAAAACCCTTGTTGGCAATCACAGAGGTCAGACGTTTCTTGTAGTTGGCCACCAGGTTTGCACACATCTCAGGAGGGATTTTGTCCCACTCCTCTGCAGATTTTCTCCAAGTCGTTAAGGTTTCGAGGCTGACGTTTGGCAACTCGATCCTTCAGCTACCTCCACAGATTTTATATGGGATTAAGGTCTGTAGACTGGCTAGGCCACTCCAGGACCTTAATGTGCTTCTTCTTGAGCCACTCCTTTGTTGCCTTGGCCGTGTGTTTTGGGTCATTGTCATGCTGGAATACCCATCCACGACCCATTTTCAATGCCCTGGCTGAGGGAAGGAGGTTCTCACCCAAGATTTGACGGTACATGGCCCCGTCCATCGTCCCTTTGATGCGGTGAAGTTGTCCTGTCCCCTTAGCAGAAAAACACCTCCAAAGCATAATGTTTCCACCTCCATGTTTAATGGTGGGGATGATGTTCTTGGGGTCATAGGCAGCATTCCTCCTCCAAACACGGCGAGTTGAGTTGATGCCAAAGAGCTTAATTTTGGTCTCATCTGACCAAAACACTTTCACCCAGTTGTCCTCTGAATCATTCAGATGTTCATTGGCAAACTTCAGACGGGCATGTATATGTGCTTTCTTGAGCAGGGGGACCTTGCGGGTGCTGCAGGATTTCAGTCCTTCACGGCATAGTGTGTTACCAATTGTTTTATTGGTGACTATGGTCCCAGCTGCCTGGAGATCACTGACACGATCCTCCCGTGTAGTTCTGGGCTGATTCCTCACCGTTCTCATGATCATTGCAACTCCACGAGGTGAGATCTTGCATGGAGCCCCAGGCCGAGGGAGAGACAGTTCTTTTGTGTTTCTTCCATTTGCGAAAAATCGCACCAACTGTTGTCACCTTCTCACCAAGCTGCTTGGCAATGGTCTTGTAGCCCATTTCAGCCTTGTGTATGTCTACAATCTTGTCCCTGACATCCTTGGACAACTCTTTGGTCTTGGCCATGGTGGAGAGTTTGGAATCTGATTGATTGATTGCTTCTGTGGACAGGTGTCTTTTATACAGGTAACACGCTGAGATTAGGAGCACTTTCTTTAAAAGTGTGCTCCTAATCTCAGCTCGTTACCTGTATAAAAGACACCTGGGAGCCAGCAATCTTTCTGATTGAGAGGGAGTCAAATACTTATTTCCCTCATTAAAATGGAAATCAATTTATAACATTTTTGACATGCGTTTTTCTGGATTTTTTTGTTATTCTATCTCTCACTGTTCAAATAAACCTACCATTAAAATACTACACTAATCATTTCTTTGTCAGTGGGCAAACATACAAAATCAGTGGGGGATCAAATACTTTTTTTCCCTCACTGTATGTTACGTAACTTATTTCGCATCGTACATAGCCAACCATGCTAATCAGAGGTTATATGCTCTATAAAGCTCATGAGCGTTGGACTGCATTCGTGTTTCGAACACAAGCGTGAGATGTGCAGGTGTGCTTATATTTGATTGCACCAGTGTTGGAATTCTTAACATTCCAAGACTTTACGAGGAGCACCTCTCTTACCCAGCCAACATTCACTCCTTTAGCTCGATGATGGTGCCAAGCATGTCATGTACTGTGTGCATGGCATTTTGTTAGGGTAGGGAAGTAGGAAAAGGTCAGGTATTATTTGTAATATTCCGAAATTAGGCAGGACCCCTCCCGCCCCCCGGGAAGCTGCCTGCTAATTATGGGGTGAGCAGCAGACAGCCACATGTTGGCACAGCTCCTGCGTATGTTCTTTGGCATTCATGTTTATGCACACACATGTATCTGTGTACAAGCATGTGAATTCACTTTTGAGCACGTGACTGTGTACGTGCAAGCACATGTGGCTACTTATTTGCGTGAATGCACATGTTCAGGCAGTCCTGTGGTGTGTAGCGGTCCTTTTGAAGGGAATTTACACAGCATAATTTTTAGGTATATATAATAACATTGTGTTCCCGGGGGTGGGTTAGTGGCTGGAACTTCTGCACATCAGGAAAAGTTTAGCAGCCACACAATGGGAGACACAGCTGTAGTATAAACACAGGCCCCTAGTCTACGTTACATTTTGGCACCAAGATTTAATTTAATTTTGTGCTTCTTTGAAACTTTGTTTGACTTCATAATGTATATATTGGTAAGGCCACATAATTGATAATGAAATATCTCATCTACTCTGCAAATGAATCCCAGGGTAACAAAAAAGTATCCAACTCAGTTTGCCTACCGAAACGAGCAGTGGGTGGCACCCATTTCTCTTGGCCAGTGGTAGAAATTATATAAACATCCATATAAGAAATATAATTATAGTATGCAGATTATACTAAACTAGCTAAACTAATTTTAGTTTAGCAGGTATGGCCCACTAGCTATGTAGCTCTTTTAAAAAGCGACCTGGCCACAAATAATAGCTCAAGGAAGTGGCTTATCGTGTGGAAATGTATAGCAGCCAAATACTCCCAACGCATATTGATTCTAAATGTGGAGGGAAAAGTCCATGTGACTACAGGGACAACATGCAAACTCCAAATATACATGCATCAGGGTTGGGATCGAACCCACGACCTCCTGTATACCAGACGAGGTAGTTAACATCTCGCCACCATGGCGCCCCAAAAAACTGAAACATATAAATTCAGTAGTGACTGGTATAATAATGCATCTGGATTCTGGAGTATGTGTGTGATATATGATAACTCAATAAGGTCCAATTGCAATTATTCACTATCAATGGCATTTATAAATGAAAATGTTGTTTCGTTCCCATTGTGGCTAGTTAATTTTTGTTTAATAAAATTTGTATGTACGTAATATTTGGACTTATATAACATCTCAAAGCATCAGCATATCAAAACAATGTACAAAAAGCAGGACACGCCCATTGTAGGAAAACCGCATGCTGTCTGGCTGAGATATCATGCTTAAAATATGGATATGTTTTTGTGATGGGTGAAAACAATTCTCAGTCACTTCCCAGCTTGCAAAGGTTTGCCTGGGTTAGATTCTTGACTCTTCATCAGAATATGTTGAGTACAAATTCGAATCAGGGACATCATCCATTATCCCTCCAGACTTGATCAAATTTGTACTTTTTGTGGAATGTTGACAGTGTTTCAAGCAGAGTAATGGTACCAGCTTGGGGAGGCTTTCATCCATCAGTAGATTGAACATAGCTTTTATGATGATAGTTATTGTAGGGAACGTAGCATTTCCGCGACCGACTCCCCAATATTAATTTGATCAGGTAGACACCGACATAATCAAGTCAGAGGCTCCATGGGGAATGGTGTCACCAACATCAACATTAGCTCTCTTTGACAACAACCTGGCATTGTGCAGTTACTTTTGAAATATTCGACGAACCCATCAGTGCATGAAGCCTTAACAATTTTTTTCGAGGTGCAAATAATTAATTTACCATTTTGGAAACTAGATAAAAAAAATTGCATAAAACACCTCACGTTATTTGTTTTCCTAAATACTGGACACTTCTAAGTACCAGTCGTGAAAATTATGAAATTGCAATCATTAAAAGTTATTTGTTTGATGACTGACCTAGTGGCCAGAGAAAATATTTGTTATTGTCTCAGGGGTCATTGAAACAATGCAAACATCTCTTTGCGTCATTGCTCACTGGCAAATGTAATTAAGGATTCAGTAATTTATGATGGGTGTGTCGGCACAAACGGCTAAGAGACTTAGAAACCCAGCTGGTAATTCCAGGAATCCTCATTAAACGTTGGGCTACGTGCAACCAAGCTTGTATTTTGTGTCAAATTAACTGTAGATGCTGACAGATGGATGTTTACACACCTTGGTGAAGAAGGTAGACCAATCCATAATAATTCACAGCCCTTTTATCACTCCACTGCTGGATGACGGCCTCACTACAACATGTCGATCGTGCGGGTTACTTGACCATACTTCACTAGTCTGGTCAGTGCTGGTTAGTGAAAGGGGCCCAGTACCAGTTAAGATACCACCGTGGCCAAGAGTCAAACTCAGGTCCCCGGGTTCATAGTGCTATGTGCTAACCACTGCGCCACGGCTCCACGGCCAGATTGCATTGTCAGTTGAACTTCTTTCGTATCGTACGTAGCCAACCGTAATAATCGGAAAGACACTGAATAGCTGTCCATTTCCTGTGCTATTACTCTGGTTAAAACTGAACCTCCAGCGCTGTGTTATGGCAGATGCTAACCATCCCACAAATCGGTGTTCTATAGCCCATTGCCTGCCCCATCTAGGCCTCTAATAGATCTGTATGTACTGGCATTGAAATTCCTGATTCAAATTCAGATTTCAGCCACTTAAAAAAATATATTTGGTAACACAGAAAAGTGCTAATATAGCAGGATATTTAGAATGTATCCATACATGCCCATACAGTGCAATAACAATAACTCATTTCCATTCCTGACACACGTATTTGAGTGATGTTTTATATGTGATAGACAGTTGAGTCATTGAATTGAGTATCACTCTGTGGGAGTTCAGCAACAGTTGTCTTTTGAGTAAAATGGTTCTTGTAAAGAATTTTGACCATTGGCTCATGGGTTCTCAGAGAAGAATGCCACCCCAAAGGTTTGTTTGAGCAGGGAGATCACTTGAGTTTGTTTTGTTTAACCAGGTGAGAAGTCAAGAGACCAAGATAGCCTCGAAATTATAAAAATAAAATCAAGCACGGCAATGAACTAAAGAGAAAACAACAACAAAATAAAGAGGAAGACACTTTGATATTGGCATTGACATATCATCACCGAGTCCACGAAGAAAAACCGCAGCAAAAAGCACCAGTGTACAATCAATATATCTGCCGCTTTGTGTGAGCAGGTGACTGCCGATGAGAAGCACACCCAGAGCGTGAGGCTGCACGGCGATGTTCTCACCTCAGCGCTACAGCAGCTGGCCATCACTGCCAGGTGAGATGAAGCCAAGCTTAACATTGGCTTAACAATGGAGCCGATAATGGCTATGTCAGAGTACCAAGCCAACAGCACTGAGATTCCTGGCTCAAATCTATATTTATGCCATTTTATTTAAATAGTTTCAAATAACACACACGTGTGTTGTCTGAAACACACACGTGTGTTATCTGAAACACACACGTGTGTTATCTAGATTAGAAACAACAATAGTTGTACACGACCAATGTTGCAAATTCCATATGACGCTCCTATATGGGTATCGTAGGTGGTTATCTTGAATGTTATATTTCCACCATGAAGATGGACATCACTCCGTTTTAAGCAGGGAGACACTTTGGCTATTGACTTGTGCAGTAATGATAAGCTTTGGTTCTGCAATTGTACTTATGGCCATTAACATATTGGGAAAGAGAAATTTTCCGAGATGAAAAGTCAATTCTATTACATGTATTTCCTCGTAATACCTGCATAATTACGATTCATAGCACACAGCAAATTTGTACAGCGCAAACATGTATAAACTCATATGTATGCGTGAGTAACCATTATTACTCACTTGGGGTCATATGTTATGAAGCATCTTACAGTCATTTGTGAGTGTTAGACTTTTTGAGGAAATGTGCAAAAACAAGACGAACCAGTCTGGGTTATTCCTATAGCCAACTACTGTCTGGCTTTACGTCTGACTCAGTGGCTTTGTTTGGCCTTGTTTGGCCTTGTGCCCATCTAGCATGAGAAAAACACAATGCACGCACATTATTCACAAGTTGTACTAGTCAGGTGGCGCTGTGGTCAGAATCCTCAACTCTAGAATCAGATGTCACATGTTGAAATCTCAAGGGGTTGGCTCCGTAAATTATCCGGGTTGATACGTACCACGTTGTGGGAGGTCAAAAGTGGTTATCCTATGGAAAATACTGGGTATGGGTATGGCAATGTAAAATGTCTACAAATGTCTCAGGGCTGTCAACGGAGATGACTACCCTTAATTTGAGCAGACTAACACGGACTTTTCACGAACTCTAATTGGTTGAGAGTCCACCTTGTCTTACACTGCAGATGTAGGTGTTAACATTTTCATATTTTGCGAAAAGTCTATGGAAGATGTGCTGGATGAATGTATGTTGAACATTATGTATTTTTTCAGTTCTACTGCAGATGTGACCGTGGCATCCCTGGCTTCTGAGATTCTGCAGCACATCCTGTGAAAACGTGACTGAAGAATATACTTCTTCCATCTCAAAGTGTGCCTTATGTAAATACTTTTTTAAAGTTAAATTACTTAGTTTTGGGAGAGAAAAAATTATCTTAATAGTCAATCATGTAAGTAAATTATGTGAATACAAAGTGTCTTTGTTTTACGATGTTGCCCTGCATTGTTGCATTACATTACAAAATAAATGAGTTTGGATCCAATGATACCTCTAAATTAGTATGAAATTTGAAAATCGTTGTTTATAGACCTATTTTTGAGGAAGCCCATGAACAGCATGGATCCTGTTCACAGTACAGCAATTTTTTCTCCATTTTGAAAATAAATTGCGATATGGTCGACAAGTAAAAGCACAAAGATATCAACAAAACCCAGAGGTGGCAAAATCACTCAATGGTCTCAATGGCCATGTTCGAGAGCCAGTGGCACCACCCAAACTTAGGTTTAAAATCTCGTTTCAGATACGGGTTTCAGCTTGCTGTTATCAAATGGAAGAAGTTATATTCTTTGGTCTTTCGGTAAAGCCACGTAAAATAAGAAAAAATGTCCGTCAATGTTAAGTGTGATTGCAAGAGAGTCTTGTCTAAATTGTCCAGTTCAAACTCTTTGGTTCTTTCGGTAAAGTCACGTAGATAGAAAATTAATAGATCACGAGAACTGCTGATGTTTGCATCAGCAGTCCTCCTGCTGTTTTTCCCACCTGATGATGGTTGCTTGTGTTGCGATCGAAACGTCGTGATCTATTAATTTTCTATCTACGTGACTTTACCGAAAGAACCAAAGAGTATTAATTCCTGCAGTCACGAAAGCTTCAAATCAAGATTGTCTCGTTTAAATCGGAGCAATCTTATTCTCTCTAAATGGAGGTCAGGGCTAGGCCAGCCCTGAACAAGATCCATTTAGCATTAGAAGAAGTGACAGCAGCAGATGTCAGTGTAAAGGCGATCGGTATTACCTTAGTGACGTGGCATCTGATCGAGCGACTCGATCAGATGAGCCTTCTTGTCTCCAAGTTTGTTAAAAGATCTAATAGTCGTGGAAACTCTCCCAGTAGAGGCGGTTAAATCTTGACTTAAAGCTTTCGTGACTGCAGGAATTCATATTCTTTGGGTGTTTCGGTAAAGCCACGTAGATAGAAAAAATAATAAAAATATAACGTTTTGATCGCAATACAAGCAATCGTCATCAGGTGAAAAAAACAGCGGGAGACCTGCTGAGGCAGGATGTTATAAAGGTTTGAGATGGGTGTAGCCCAAGGGTCACAAGCGAAGTGGGCGGGGCTAGTGATGAAATTTGCATGTAAATGTAAGATCGGGTAAATCGGAGAGCCACCTCCACGACGACGAAGCTGCGGAAGTGGCCATTGTATTGTGAGAGGTTAGCATGTCAATGGAAGATCTATCTACGTGGCTTTACCGAAAGACCCAAAGAATATGAATTCCTGCAGTCACGTGAAGATGGAAGAAGTTAGTTTCAGCCCCTTGAACAATGGCTGCATAATAAAAAGCCACCATGGTTTAGTTCGTGTTATAAAAAAAATACATGCTGTTAATCAGATGACCAACATTTTAAACCGTTGGTCTGTGCGGGCCACCATTTTGCCACTGCCTTCCTGGGGCCTTCACGCTCCCTCTTCTTGGTATCGTGGGGAGCATTCTGCCATGGCATCCCCACAGACAGGACACGAAAAACAGCAGGCATCGTTTGCTTTTAAAGAGACATTACTCACCTCGCATCCCCACACCGTGCTCGGCAGCCATCCTTGGCACCAGTGGTCACCCTCACGAGCAGATGTGGCCTCGATTGAGTCAACGCTGGCTTTATTTGCCATGGTGAACAGCCCATTTTTGTGGAATGAAAGTCCAACTATACGTGTCCTGTCAATGTTGCATAATAAAAAAAAACCTTCGAGGGACAGGGCTAGAAATTAAAAACATTCAGATGACAGAGCATCAGTTGTTACATCAGCTGTGTTGTGGAGGACCCCATGGGAGTCACTATGGGCTTTGTTTTACACTTCTGAATGCCAGATGAAGTTTGTATTTGAGCCTGTTGTCCGTCGCCAAAATAAATCCAAACTTTCCCACTATTTTTTCAAGACTTCTTGATTAGATTATATGCACTGCTTACACGAGCAATATTAAATTCTGCCAGAATTTGTTGTGGCAGAGCACTTAACCGTCAGTAGGTTGCAAGTTGACATCCCATTCCAGGATTAACCCAGACCGAGATTCCTCTATAGCAGTGGTTGTTAACCTTTAGTGCAGCCTTGCACCCCTTTGGTTCTCAATCGTAAAAAACAAAGTATGTTAATACATAGGTTTAATTAAAAAAGTAGTCGTGCTTAATTTGTTGACGATTTACCTTCTAATAAAGCTGGCATGTCTCACACCCCCGGACAGGGCATCTCGCACTCCCAGGGGGGGTGTGCACCCCAGATTAAGAACCACTGCTCTTTAGCCGTAAAAATCAATGTAATTTTGTACAAACTTAACAGCAGACATCCTTTTGAGGCTAACTCCCACTATTGAAAAGATTGTAATGTAACAAGGTTTTTCGGTCAGCATACAAGGCTTCCTTAATGTTCTCATTATGTCTGACACTGTGTCAAGGTGAATTGCTGGAGCCCAATGTCTAATATTATGGAAACATGTGGATATGCCATCAACAGGTGGGCATTGCTCGTTAATAGACTATGATGATCACACAGTATCGCGAGTTTTGTCAGCTGCTCAGTTGTCAGCTGTCCTAAGACATGCAGCAGTCACTTAATGCTGTGCAACGGTGTTAAAACAGCAACAGTGACGACCAGCAAGTGTAAACATTGGTTACAGTTGGCTTCTCACCTTGGAGCAAACCAGTTCTTCCATAAGGGGCTGGGCCCAGCTTTCATTGCTGCAATTTTAGCTTTTGGCCTGAGCTCAAACCACATTAGCTTCAGATCAAGCAAGAGTCCTTATATGGCAAGGTTCGTGAAAACACACCTGGTTGCTACAGGGCTTTAACAGGGGTTAGCAGCTTCAAAGGAGCAAGTGCTGCATCTACAAATTTGCTGTCAACTTAATCCAGCCGTAAACAATTGTGGACGTGACATTGAAATCCAGGTCAATTGGTTAAACTGCCCTACATTGTTTTAATATAGTTAAACATCCAATACTCCTAACATAAGTTACACGGCACGATAGTGTATATATTTATATGCATTGTGGCATTTGAAATTGACACAGCAATTAAGGGGACTTTGAAATAGGCGACTGATAAGCTCATGTCATTTAACAGCTGTGCAAGGCAGTATTAATACTATATTGTCAGTGTCTCCATATACAAATATGTGCAGTGGTGGTAATTTGTTAGAGGCCAAGGCAGTAAATTCCATATTGCAATTATAGGAAGCCAGTTTTACTATAGGACAACCACTTGTCTTCCCACTACCTCAGTGGGATGATATGACTGAGCTGACCTCCAAATGGAGGATTTTAACTCAACCTAATTTTTGAGTTGAAAACTCCTACAGTATTACCCAGTAAGGATTAAAAACATGTTAAGTTCAACAAAATTATAAAGTTAAAATGAAATGCTACAGCAGATGCATATCATTGCGAATGACTTAAGTGATGTAAAATCAGTCAGTTGAATGCAATAAACCTCTCAACATTTTACCTGAAAATCATTCTGCCAATGTGGCAGATTGGCATTGAACAAAATACGAAGACATTTTCCCACCAATGGCATTTAACATATCTTAAACATCATGACATGGTAATAAGTGGTCGCTAATCTAGTTTTACCACACCTTACACGAATAAAATATTTCTCACCGCTTTGACTGCAAACAGTACTTGTTAAATGTATAAATGTTAACACACCTATAACCAAGATACATGATCATCACGGAATAACGATGGAATCACAAAGTAAGGCTAGGCCACAACCAAGACGTTTACTGAACAGTAGCAATGCAAACACAAAACCACATTAAAAAAACCAAATTTACCCACAAGGCGCAATTTTTTACTTTCTAGAATTAAGCATGGCCAAGAGTCAAATTTCAAAGTTAACTTTGAAGTTGCTGCCTCAAGCACCTGACTTTTGAAATATATTTTAAAGGTGACAATTATACAATGACAATGGCTGGAGGCCACCATCAAGAAAGACATGGTCCCAGACAAGCCTTGCAAAAGCACACTTCGTTTGACAAATCCACATCAGATAAGATCACAAGAGATACAGCATGTCAGAGCTACGACTATTCTTTATTGTTTAATACTGGAATGCTCGTTTTACAAAAAAATGTTCATCAATTAGTGTCAAACCAACTGCAGTTATACAGAGAATTGTTTTAAAAAAAGGTCATGCAAAAGATTATTATTTTGGCACCTCTACACCTAAAAACCAAGCGTCATAAGTAAAAAGGAACAAAAAAGTCCATGAATATCGATTTCTATAAGAATTGTTCATTTTACTTGTGTGTATGTTAATGCTACAAAGATATTTTATTCAAATGTAATACAAAATTACACTAAAGTCTTTATGACCTAAAAATACAAGGAAAATAACCAGTTAAAAAACACGAGCTACATAATAAACTAGTCTTAATTAAAAGCTTACAGTATATCATTGAAATAGCCACCATGTAAGAAGGCCAACCCTCTTCCCTTTTACCGCCTCCATTTCAGCCAAAGTACACCATTGTACAAAATTGTCCGAAACAATCATTTCTTGAATATCAGGCACTTCCTTCGACTTCTTCCCAACTCATTGCCTCCGCACCCTTCAGTTCACTTGCTTTGTTCCTTCATCGGCAACAGTTTCTTAAGGGCCTTCTTTTGAGTTTCCTACAAACAAAATGCATTCATGATTAGACCATGGCATCAAAAGGACTTTTAAAGTTGCTGATGAATGGCTTACATCTTCAGTAAAACCTCTAAAAGCCAGATTCAAGCCAGAATTCAGGGCAAGCCATAATGCTTTCAAAATGGATACAACCTTTTCCCAATGGAATCGTAAGAAAAACGAAATATAAAATAACTTTATCGGGACGTCTTCAGGTCAGAACACATACTAAGGCTCCCATAAGGCCATGCGGGAGGGTGTGTGGCACAGTTTGGCGCAGCGCGGTCGTGTCGTTAAGAGTTCTCTGCAGTGAGTACTATGTCTTTAAAAACAACGGTGCAACGCCTCTAAATAAAATTAACGCTAACCGCTTCCGCGTTCCGAGATTCAGAGGTGAACAGGACCCACACCCTGCAACTTGCAGACATCTCGGAACGGGAAAGGGTTAAGCTGTAGATATAGAATGCAAATACGCGCAGCAATTTTAAAGCCATATGTTCTTCTAAATTTGTTCACAATTATTTTAAGTTTACTGTAAACATAAAATAAATTCTTAAAACCCATGAATATCTATTCAAACTTCCACATCCAGTGAACCCTCAGACTTCCTTCGACCTCTGCTTAACCATGAGGGCAACACAGATTACTGTCCTGCAGGAATTTGTTGGTAATTGTAAATAGTTAATGTCATACAAGGCTGCTTAATAGGAACTACTTTAGATTATATCAGAATTTAGTATTTGCAGCCCGAAATTTGGGAGCAGTACTCTATTCTGGAGCACAAAAATGAATTGTATTAGCTGTTGCTCAAGAAACAGTGAACTCAAGGATTTGAGCAGTGCATTGAAGAAGCAACCATGACTTCCTTCAGTAGCTTACTGTTTACCAACAGTCACTTATAGGTCCAAGGCTTCATTGTCACACCCTACCAATCCCCCATCAGAACAAGTTGCAACTGAGAACCAAGGCAAAATATATTAAACAGCCTCTCGAAAAAAATAACGGGGATAGGAACAACAGCACAGGTACAATAATTGACAGGTAGCATAATAATGCTTATTGTGTCAGGTAAGCATAATATAACACATGACAAAGCCATACAGGTTAGGCTTGAGTGCAAATATATAAGGGGTTCTAAGTAACTACGATGGATCAGTGACATGAATTAAACAATATCAATAAGGCCCAAATTTGTATTTGAAACCAGACAATTATATTCATAAGATAGTACTAAAAGATATTCCATAAGAGGAAGATGGGAAGGGACTAAGCTCAAAGGGCCACACTTGAAAACAATATTTGAGCAAAGCTGTTTCAGAAACAGCTTGGTTCTGTTCTAGTTATGTATTATCGTGGATACACAGGATCTCAATTGAGCAGGTGGTGGCCTCTTAACAGGTGGACTATGTATATATTATAATTGTTTTATTATGCAATTATAATGAATAATTTTCAGTAAATTTAATTCATGACATTTCAGAGGTGAATAAACTTCAAAGTACATTAAATACCTCCTAAATCTCAACGGGCTTTGCACTAGTATATCATGACCTCCATCTGGAAAACCCTCATGTCGTCTGCAATTTCAGATGTCTGGCCATGTACTCTTTTCAAGTGCTTTATATGCGAGGATACCAGAGCACCCTGACTATTGAAAATTTGATTGAATTTAGCTGCTTTACAAAATACAAATGTTATTAATGGTTGTATTGGGAGAAATAAACCATGACCTATTCCCAATAAAAGTGGCAGGATATGTAATGCAGCACTTACCACCTCTGCTTGCTCAGGCTAGAGGTCCGTATCGAACCAGGAAAGCTGGCTGTTGTCAGGGGGTGGAGGGAGCCCGAAGTTCAAGTCCTGAGTGTGGTGCCTCAGGTCTGGCAGAGGTTCCACCCCAAAGTCAGCAACTGCGTGCTCCAGCATGGGTTCCACACCTGACAGTTCCGCACCCCCAAAACCAGGGCTCAAGTGGTATGGCCCGAAGCCAGTATCTACACACGGGCCATTTAGGAGGGCAGAGAGAACGGGGAGAAGACTCATTAATTTACAGCCAGCAAATTAGTATAATTGCAATTGAATTTTTTGTTATTCATAATATTCTTTATTCAGGGCGTTTGACTCAAAATCCTGATTATGGTTTAATTCAGGTGAACACTGTCCCTCCAAAGCAGTAATAGTAGTATTTTTTTGGAAGAGAAAAATGTTCATGCCACATCTCCATTGGAGAGGCAAGTCTTTCTATAGAACCCCTAAGAAAGATTACTCATTTTATTAATGGATTTGAGCTCTCTCAACCTGAGTTTATTGTGCTAGTCATAGAGCTCCAAGGATACACTATTTCAAATAACATAAACCATGCACACATTCCCCTACAGAGCACAGCCACATACCTTCTGGATGATAGGCCATCGGGTCTCCAGGAGGAAGCATGTCCATCTGCATGTCACCTCCCTGAACAGAAACCATTACCAAACATAGGCATAAAACACTAGGGCAATTTGTCCATGACCAGAATGCTCTTACTGGTTCAGACCCAACACCTCACCACCAAAAACTATTTCGGACAATTAATCGAAAACATTTTTTTAAATTGACTTTTCTTCCCATAATTCACGATGTGCATGAATCCATCCACTTTTGCAATATTATGTTTAACAGCTCCATGGTGTCAATTGAGGGCTCTTGCCGATATCACCAGGCAACTCCACAACATTTGGAACAGTATCCAGGTCTAGCCTACTTAAATGCTACTAGAATACAGTAGTCTGGAAAGCATACTGGCTGGTGAATCAAACTTTTATTTCATGGTGATGATACAGGCCCGAGGAAGTTTATTTATTATAACTACTTAACCATCATTATTTGGAATATCTACTGGACATATGTAAAAAAACAGCATTATAGCTCATCGGATTCCTCTAGTATAAATATTTTTCTAGAGAGCATGACAGATCTTGTGGTTACCATGGGTATGACTCTCATGTCTCAGACCCCCAAGCCACACAGCCAGCGCTCACAAAACCGTTAAAATGCTATCATAACCCAGCAAGATATTCAGCGCTGCATCACCCTATGGTATAAAAGTGGAGTATAGAAAGAGAGGCTCCCCCCTTACCTCGTGCCAGGAATTTGGGTCATGGCGGAACAGAGAGCTTGTGAGTTCCACTGACAGGCGCTTACGGAAGTCCTGGGGTTTGTCCTCCGACAGGCGGAACAGCACAGCTGCTGCATATGTCGCTGTGGGCACATAGCACAGGACAGAAGCATAAAAAGGGTTGATGACTCATGCAGACATGGAGCAGTCATGTGAGATGCCCATTCACAGTACAAAGGAGGTAACCTGTGTTAGGCAATACATGTTTCTAGCAGGCAATATAGATATCCAGTCAGTGGATATTCAAACTGGATGGCCACAAGTTCAATACCTCGTATGGGGTCAACATCATCTTCCTTGTGAACTCAATGAGTAGTACTTGTTGACAAATCGACAGTGGACATTCCTATTAAGAGATGGCTACGGGTCTTATAATTGTAGACTTTCAACTACTGGTATTCCGCCAACTCAATGATGCCATCCTAAATTATAACATAATAACTGTGCAATGTGCCTCAAGGCAGAGTTGTTCACAGCTTATCCCAGTAGCCATGAGGTCTTCCTCACCGACATCTCAATAACCATCACTGTTACTTCTCAGGGTAAGGTGGAGGCAAGGCCATTAAGCTACCAGAGATGGAGTGCAAACCCACTCTTGGATTTCACACACGAAACCTCCAGTGATTAAGGATGGGGTGTGGTACGGGCATGTCATGACGTGTTCAACATTCGTTTAGTGAACAGGTTACAAAAGATAATTTTGTCTGCGTGCTGTTGCTGGTGTTCAGGTACGGTATTGTAATGTATTGTAGGGTTAGAGTATAGAACAGCCCAATGTCCAATTTCACAAATGTAACACTTGGGAGGTGCAGCTAGTGGACTACAGTGAGGGAAAAAAGTATTTGATCCCCTGCTGATTTTGTACGTTTGCCCACTGACAAATAAATGATCAGTCTATAATTTTAATAGTAGTATTATTTGAACAGTGAGAGACAGAATAACAAAAAAATCCAGAAAAACGCATGTCAAAAATGTTCTAATTTGATTTGTATTTTAATGAAGGAAATAAGAATTTGACCCCCTCTCAATCAGAAAGATTTCTAGCTCCCAGGGTGTCTTTTATACAGGTAACGAGCTGAGATTAGGAGCACACTCTTAAAGGGAGTGCTCCTAATCTCAGCTTGTTACCTATATAATGGTAGGTTTATTTGAACAGTAAGAGACAGAATAACAACAAAATCCAGAAAAACGCATGTCAAAAATATTATAAATTGATTGGAATTTTAATGAGGGAAATAAGTATTTGACCCCTCTGCAAAACATGACTTAGTACTTGGTGGCAAAACCCTTGTTGGCAATCACAGAGGTCAGACGTTTCTTGTAGTTGGCCACCAGGTTTGCACACATATCAGGAGAGATTTTATCCCACTCCTCTTTGCAGATCTTCTCCAAGTCATTAAGGTTTCGAGGCTGACATTTGGCAACTCGAACCTTCAGCTCCCTCCAGAGATTTTCTATGGGATTAAGGTCTGGAGACTGGCTAGGCCACTCCAAGACCTTCATGTGCTTCTTCTTGAGCCGATCCTTTGTTGCCTTAGCCGTGTGTTCTGGGTCATTGTCATGCTGGAATACCCATCCACGACCCATTTTCAATGCCCTGGCTGAGGGAAGGAGGTTCTCACCCAAGATTTGACGGTACATGGCCCCATCCATCGTCTCTTTGATGCGGTGAAGTTGTCCTGTCCCTTAGCACAAAAACACCCCCAAAGTATAATGTTTCCACCTCCATTTTTGACGATTGGCATGGTGTTCTTGGAGTCATAGGCAGCATTCCTCCTCCTAACACGGCGAGTTGAGTTAATGCCAAAGAGCTCCATTTTGGTCTCATCTAACCACAACACTTTCACCCAGTTGTCCTCTGAATCATTCAGATGTTCATTGGCAAACTTCAGATGGGCATGTATATGTGCTTTCTTGAGCAGGGGGACCTTGCGGGCACTGCAGGATTTCAGTCCTTCACGGCATAGTGTGTTACCAATTGTTTTCTTGGTGACTATGGTCCCAGCTGCCTTGAGATCATTGACAAGATCCTCCCGTGTAGTTCTGGGCTGATTCCTCACCGTTCTCATGATTATTGCAACTCCACGAGGTGAGATCTTGCAATGGTCTTGTAGCCCATTCCAGCCTTGTGTAGGTCTACAAACTTGTCCCTGACATCCTTGGAGAGCTCTTTGGTCTTGGCCATGGTGGAGAGTTTGGAATCTGATTGATTGATTGCTTCTGTGGACAAGTGTCTTTTATACAGGTAACACGCTGAGATTAGGAGCACTCCTTTTAAGAGTGTGCTCCTAATCTCAGCTCGTTACCTGTATAAAAGACACCTGGGAGCCAGAAATCTTTCTGATTAAGAGGGGTCAAATACATATTTCCCTCATTAAAATGCAAATCAACTTATAACATTTGTGACATGCGTTTTTCTGGATTTTGTTGTTGTTATTCTGTCTCTCACTGTTCAAATAAACCTACCATCAATATTATAGACTGATAATTTATTTTGTCAGTGGGCAAACGTACAAAATCAGCAGGGGATCAAATACTTTTTTTCCCTCACTGTACATATGCCATTCACATAAGTCTGTTAACCCATGACACCAGTGTTTTTTCCTACTTCCTGCCCGTTTGAGAGACTTCACCTCTCCAAAGCACATTGCCTGCGTCTGTCCCTCTATCACTTGCCATCCACTCCTGGTGACCTCAAAGCACCAATTGCCTGGCAGCTGTTGCTGCCGTTGGCATCATCACTGTTGATATAGCTCCAGCTGCAGCAGACGCTGTGGATCTCACCTACGCCCTCGTTGCGCGAGTGCAGTAGCTCGGTGAGGACGGGCGTCGCGCCCTCCCGCTCGATGGCATCGGCCGCCTCCTTGTCCTGCGCCATCTCGCACAGCACCCCTGTCGCCACGCGCTGCACATTCTCGTTGTTCGAGTACAGCAGCTGCAGCGAAGAGGGATGTGGCACCATCTCAAGATTAACATTGTGCATTAATGAAAAAGGTATACATAAGCAGTCAAGTCACCCACCCTACGTGGGTAACGACGACATCTGTTGGACATTATCATGGGCAAAGTAGATTCAATGACAGTGTTTGTACATGTGCAGTGTTGTGTATTACATTTGTATAGCATTTGCATAGCATTTGGATATTGAGGGATCATACAGATTACAGTTCTCAATAATTCTATTTCAGGTAGGCCTCCTATATCTGGACAGATTATGTTGAACGATCCTGAAACATGACATGACCGATATAATTCTGCTCTCTGAAATCAATCTTTCACCTCAATTGCACCTTTTTCACGAGTATGAGCGTTTGAATTTGCGGCTTATCTATTAAAATAAGGATTAAACTCCAACATGCGATTTTAAAAAGTGCAACATGACTTGCTCCTCAAATTATCGTCAATTGATGGTGATCACTGTTGCCATTCCAGAACCACTGTTCGAAATTTCAATCTTATTGGGGAACCAGTGTCTACACAGAATGACCATCGTTGACTTCCCACAAAGTGGTATCCATTTTATCATCTCTGGAGGAATATGGCAAGTTGATTTATGCGTCTATGACCTTTTAATTGTGACACCTAGAGTTAAAACAGAAGTGCAACTTTTAAATACACATTAATGTAGATACATTGCTGTATGGGCTGAATCAATCATCATTGCAAACAAAAGTCTGTTTTACCTTGAACGAGCAGAGAAATTAAACTTAGAATTACAGAGATGGCTTAACCCCATTAGTCATCCTACTACTAATTCATGCATCTTCATCATGTGTTAAATGTTTGGATCATTTTCATAATTAGTCCGCACATGTCCTATTTATTTAAACCAAAGGTGACAGGTTAACACAAACAGCAAAGTGTTTTGCAACAACGGAATCATTGCCAGTGGCACACCTGCACAAAAACGGGGATGACATTGAGGCTGTAGATAACTTCACGGTTGGCAGCATCTCGTGCCAGGATCTGCAGAGCACCAGTGCAACCCTCCACTATTTCCTCCATACGGATGCCATCCTATACCACGAACACACACATACAAAGAAGATAATCCCCCATTAAATGTCACAGTTCTTAGGACAAATACCATAAGAGGCACAGTAAAACTGGCATGGTCCACAAGGAGCTGGTGTAGCCAATACAGTGTACAGTTGCTTTGGCTTCCCAGTGCTGTTTAACACAGCATACCAAAGTAATAATTTAAGTGCAAGTTAACTCACAGGCAACCCAGAACAGATTCAGTGCCAATAACGAGAAAAACCATGGCTAGGATTTAAACTCGGGAAGCGGGTTCATAGCAGTGCACTACAATTGGACTACTGCTCATGCACAAAGATGGGCACACACAACCTTATAATTCAGCAGTGGCAAATCTGTAATGCTTAAAGAGGGCACTACCCCATGTCACCACAATGTAAACATTCTTGGCAATAGGACTGTCCAGCTGTTGGAAAATTACACGTGCTAATGTAAAGCACTTGAATAGATTTTCAATGTTTAACTTTTACAATTATGTTTTATAGAGATATACATTAATCAATGCACTTAATATAAGCCCTAAACTGGTAAGATATCAATAGTCTACAATATATGAGCAATGTAAATCCAGTAATCATTTGCATTTATTCAGGATAGCCTCATTGAGTTAAGAATTGGACGATGAGTGGCCTTCGGACAATTGGTTAATTCCTTGAGTATTTTCCTTGTTCAAGGATACCAGAATGCCCAGAGAATAAATCTCCACAAACATAGGAATATATTATGTAAACATTCATCATAGACCTATTTTCCGTACTACTTTCTAGAGACGCATCACTGCACTGTGTGCCGAGTATCTCTTCCCATATGATGGTTCCATCCCTGTGTCATCCCCGAACCAAGTCCGTAAAGTACAGGCATGAATCACCATATTATTACTAGGCAACACGTTTATGAGTTTTTAATTCACACAGCTGCACACAGGGAGGACGTGTAGTGCGTATTTGTGTGGGGTGCCCCCACTACCGGCTGCGACTGCTGCATGGTTCCCATGGTATGACGCTGCGTGTCCTGGTGCGCCCGCACCAGCAGCTGAACCAGCCGCTCCAGCACGCCCTGCTCACGCAGGGGCGCGTGGTTGGCAGGGCACAGCGCCAAGTTGCGTATGAGCCCCACGTCGGCCTGCATAAGACAGCAGCAAACACCAAGCACAATGTTAACAGCTCCACCCGCTTGGCTGAAAATTATCAAGGCATTATTACTTTCCTCGAAAGTGAAGTCACAATGCCTATAATCAAGCAGCACTGCTGTTCAATGGTAGCTTGGAGCAAGTTATGTTAATTCCACATAGTTATCGTGTCAGTAAGTTTTCCCAAACACACAACCTCTTCCAAATTGGCACTCATTTTATATTTTTTACAGTCTTCTAAAGGAGAAATGTTTCCCTCAATGGGTTCTTACTGAAGATGACGATAACAGTCTATAAGAGGGTGATTGAACAAACAGGGCGAGCACCAATCACCTTGATGAGTGGCCAGTGTGAGGGCGGCTGCAGCAGCTTCACCACAACAGGTAGCCCATAGTGCAGGCGCACGGCATTCTGGGCCATCTCGGCCTCGGGGTGGCGGCTGGTGAGGTGGCGCAGAGCACAGACAGCCGGTTCTGTGATGTCCTCACGGTCGCCAGCCTGCATCAGGGTCTTCACCAGCACCTCGATGCCACCCATCTGAAACACAGTTATGTTGTTTCAATTATGTCATTGGGTCAATGGATGAACTGTGGCCATATGATCTGCACACTGAAGTGCAGGCACTCCAGGCTTTTGCTATTTGATTAAGTTATGTATATGCATATAAAAGATAAAAAAAATATCTGATCAACAAGTATTGGGGGTAGCAGTAATATCTGTTGCAGCTGGAAGGAAGCAATTGAAAGCCACACTTCCATGGTAGTGGACATGGAAATAATCAGAGCCGACTTCCCACAGAAGTACAAATTTTATCAACCTCACAGGGATAATAGGTCGGAGTCAACCTCCAGCTGGGATATGAGATGTGTCCTTCCAATTGAGAATCAAGAGTTACTGCTAAGTAATTGTACAAACATGAAACCAACAACACAGTAGATGTATTTTTTTTAAACCTGGTAGTTAAGACTGAACACACTTAAATGGCATCAACTGTATAGCAAACAGCAAATGGGCAGGAGTTGCATGAGTGCAGGGTCAGCAGGGCAATAGGGGCATTGTCTCACCTGGCAGGCCATGAGCTTGTTCTTGTAGTTATTGCAGGTAAGATTGGAGAGGATGCCCGCAGCACATGTCACCACATTCAGGTCACTGGAGTCCAGCGCCTGGACCAACATCTGAAGCAGCCCATCCATGTTGTCCTGGCGAACGCAACATGCCTGCTTAGGGGAGGCACCAGCCCACAAGCTCCAGGTGCACCACAACTATCACTGCTGTTGAGAATCATCCCAGAATAGGTCAAAGCTGTTTGGTGCTCACTGTAAGGCACCTCCTGAATTTATGCACTATCCTACCCTACAATATTAGCCTACCATTACCCCAATCCTGAACTTACCTTATATCCCTATGCTACCCTACCCACACTCTACCTATATTAACCCTAATTTTTTATACTCTCAACTCAACCCCAACCGTACTCCTCTCCAACCTCAACCATAGCACTCCCCCACTCCTATCATACCCATATCATATTCCTACCCTAATTCTACCCATTTAGGCCTATATACCAAGCAAAGTAAAGTGTACTTTTGAATTTGAGTACAGCCACTGTTGGGTGATGATTGGTCATGTGGCGAAAAACCATTTTATTCAACAATTTGTATATTTTGATTTAAAGCTTTCGTGACTGCAGTAATTCATATTCTTAGTTTTTTCAGTAAAGTCACGTTGAAGGGAAACAACAAAATAATAAAATATATATAAAACAATAAAAAATTTCTCACGACGTTTCGACCATAACTCAAACTGTCGTCTTCAGGTGTGTTGGTTCGCGTAAATTTATTTTTAAACGGCGCATTTATTTATTAAATAAATAAATAAATGTGATTGTGCGGACCAACACACCTGAAGACGACCGTTTGAGTTATGGTCGAAACGTCGTGAGAATTTTTTATTGTTTTATATATATTTTATTATTTTGTTGTTTCCCTTCAACGTGACTTTACCGAAAAAACTAAGAATATGAATTTGTATATTGTTTCCATGGAGGCAAATCCATGTATTATTTAGATTCTTTAAATCGGTATTTCCACTCAAAAATGCAGTGGTGATTATCCGGAAACAATTTTACGCCATGGCTTCAAATCCAGAATCTATAATTATCCCATGCTTGCTAACCAACCAAACATCAGCGTTTGCTTGCAGCACAGTACCAATTATACCTAGGTTACTCTCAGTTGCCAAAGCAAAATGTAAAACGAACGTTTCCAATTACTTAATTCGTAAGGAGTTCACTTTGGACCAGACATCTGTAAAGGTCGAATAATACCTGCTTAGTAGCAGCATCGGAAAGGTTGCGAAGAGTCCACAGGGAGTTCTGGACCAGGCGCTGGCTTGGATGGGACAGGTGCAGAGCCAAAGCCTGCATGCCTCCTGCACACCCATCACACATACACAAAGACAAATGTCCTCTCTCAGATACATATAGTCACACGCAACTCAACACACATATGCAAACAAACCCACAAACATGGACACACAAATTCATAAACAGAAAGCATATACGCTCATACATCATAGTGCAAGTGCTATTAGCAGAGACCACTTTATGAAGCCACATCATGAGTACGAACCAACTCACCAGCCTCGACGATGGCTGGCTTGTTGCTGGAACACACCGAGAGGACCTTGATCACACGTGACGTGGTCCAAAGCAGCTTCTCATAGTTGTACGTGCGCATGATCTGCACCAGCGCCGCAGGACCGCCGCTCGCCAGGATGATGAGCTGCGGGTGTTGCGAGACACAAATCGAACATTTGAATCTGAAAAGTCCTGCATGACAAGAACTCTTTAAAAAAAATAGCTACATGTCTATTCACAACTTATTTAGGTCTAAGAATCTCCACTCTCAAACAAGTGTTATGATGTGCAGGCAGTCCTCGACTTACGAACACCCGCATTTGTGAACCAGCTTCGATGAAATATTTGTTTTTTACATTGAAAAATACATTGATTTAAAATGCGACCTCTCACTTGCAAATTGAACCGTGGAACTAATTTGTTTCGCCGAGTGATCCTCTGCGAGATGTAACGAGTTAGCCTCGTGCCAGGAGTGACTGTTTGTGTGTGTGGACATTTAAATACAGTAGATTACTGTGTTCCTACTTACGAACCGTTGGACTTACGAACGGGCCCCAGGAACGAATTGTGTTTGTAAGTCAATGACTGTATACTCATCTGCGGTTGGGGCCTAAGCCAATGGTGCAAATATCACACTTCCTCTGTGGTAGGGGCAACCCTTCCATAGGACAACCACTCTTGACTCACCACAAAAAGGTATTTATTTAATTAGCCCGAGAAAAATGAAAGACTAAATTGACTACTCATCAAATGTTTATCTCACACCTAATTATTATTCAAGTGCTCTATGGACAGTAAAACGATATGCGCGACATGAACGTTATTGACCCAGAGAATTACGAGTCAAAAAAACCAGGATTCGAACTCACGACATTCCGAATGCGAGTAAAGCACTCCACAACAGCTCCACCTCACTTAACTACTCTAAGCAGATGAAAACGTACAATCTAAAATCAGGATATAAAGATATCAATCGTTTAATGTGTGTGCTTTCTCTAGGAACTCTTGACTTTCTTCCGCATGCAAAAAAACAAGAAAAAACTTCCGAAAGCAAGATTTTCCTGAAATTGCGTTTGGAGACAAAGGCTTCACGTATATATAAAGGGATTCCACAATTCTATAAATGTCGACATATATTTAGGTCTTTGTATTAGGCTACATGTCGCTATTTATTCTTAACAATTTCAGTTACATGGCCTCGCACAACTCAAACAGCCCTGGACTACTTCCACTTGCTCTCCAACGAACCTTACTCTCCTGGTTGCCGTAGGCAAGGATCTGAAGGCAGTCCGTGGTGATGGCCAGGAACTTGACGTTGGTGCGGTTCAGCAGCGCCACCATCTTCTGCAGGCCACCAGCCAGGCGCACGGCCATTTTGCTGCCCTCTTGGTGCAGCAGCAAGTTGTGCAGGGTGGTGATGGCATAGAACACAACCGATTCCACGGGAGAGCTGCAGGGGCAACACACGCGGACGCCTCAAGCTAAAGCCCAGATACAACGATCTGAGTGATCGTGCAAATTTTTACACGGGTGTTTTGAAAGCAGCTTTCGTGGACAATAAATACAGAGATCGGCATTATCTTTTAAGAAAATCTTCAACCGGCGTAGCTGCGAGGTGGAAGTATACAGTTAGTGAGCTCTGAACCTGTCTGTATAGATTTTGAGTCATCTATTATATGCATGTGGGTTTGAAGATGTATATGTGAGAACATATGCAATGAACAAAAACTGGCAAAATATTTAAATGCAGGACTCAAGTGATGATTTTATGTACGTCTTACGATTAGCATGGTTGGCAACGTACAGTGTAAAAGAAGTTCAACATACATACAATTCACCGAAGGCACTCGAATATCTGGTGTGGACACCAGAATCGGTGTACAATGCTTAAGATGTCCTTGCTAGAGACTGTGCAAGCAGTTGCATGCTCAGCCAGGCACAATGTGGTTTATCTTTCAATGCACAATAGAGCAATGTCATAAAAGCGATGACATTAAAATGCCTTGCCCCCTTCGTCCTTCCTGCATTAGTTCCACAACAAACAATATGCTCAGCACACCAAGATCACACATACTGACCAATAGTAACTCTGGTAGGATTTTTCAAAGGCTTTTCACACAAGGGACAGGGCAAAGAACCTTTAAAAATATAAATTAAATCCGCATTTCTCACGCATCAACTTTTGCCCCGTTCAGATGCCCACCGCATGTACCGGTTGCTCGACGTATAGCTCAGAAGTTCAGGCTTAACACACGCAACATAAAACAAACCAGCGTTATTACTAGACAGCCGATACCGTAGCATAGCAGGCCACACCTGAGCATCTTGACAAGGGCAGGGATGCCACCAGACTTGAAGATGGTGAGCAGGCCCTGCTGGTGGTGGGAGAGGCTGTGCAGTGTGCCAGCAGTGTGGCGCGCCGTGTCTACGTCGCCTGTGTTCTGCATGGCGCGCACGAGTGCAGCCACGAGCGGCGGCGAGTTGATGATGGAGAGACGCGCCGCGTCCTTCTGCGTCAGCTGGTGCACCATCATGGCTGCCTGGCCCACCACCACCTGACGAGACAAGGGAGAAAAAAGTAAGTATAACAAGCAATGAGTGCACATTTCTCCAAGTGCAGCTGGGGTACATGTTGGTGGCCAAGAGAATGAAGAGACTTGTGTGAGTGTTATTCCTCACGTATGTTGCTCATCTACAGTTTCCACCCTCCCCATGTAAAACACTCCTTATAAAGAAATTGGCCAAACATCCCAAACTATGACCCCCCTGAGAAAAAGTCCTGAGCATCAGAAAGGTGTTCTGAGATAAATAAAGGGCACTCATTATAAATGCCAGCTCCGTGGCACAATAGTTAGTGGGCTTGGCTGACAATTGGTAATACACGAGTTAAAATTGCTGCCTGGGGTCAGAAATGATGATTTTTTCCGTCATTGTCAATAAAATAAGTACCACTCTGTGGGAAATCAACAGTGGTTATCCCATGGAAAACCTGGCCAACACCTGAGAATGTGAAATTAAGACCAATAGTGCTACGCGGTCACTCCAGGCTCATTGGCTGACTTTAACTTCAACACATGAAATACAAACCTTACTTCTATTGTGCTGTTTACAATATTGACCAGTGGCACATCAAAATATTAATTCTGAGTTTAAAAATTAGAAGTCAATGAAAATATGAGATTTAATAATTTTCCAAAAGATAACTTAATTGCACAATGTATTTGCATAGTTGTTACCTATACAAAAAAAAGTCTCCTGATAATCAAGTATCACAATCTCCAATAAATTTGTTCTTCTTGACCAAGATTTGGACAAAAAATCCTATTGCCAGAAAATAACCACGAGTCCAGGGGAGTAATCACTGGCACAAAGTGGCGATGTGCTGACCACAGGCATGAAATAATTCAACCACCCCCACTTTTAAATAATTGCTGCAATCAATTATCGATTACAAGTCAATTCAAGAATCCATTCGAATTGGCTCATCTGCACTTTTTTTTATCCGTACCACCTCATACTATCTTAATTTAATGCGTGACTAATAAGCACAAGATTGCCAGTCTAATCGCAAATCCTTAAGAGGTCTTACTGTGCATTATCAGCTTTTCCCTGTCACCCCTCACGTGCCTGGTCCTCATCGTTGAGCAGCTTGGTGAGCTCAGGGATGGCGCGTGTCGCCAAGTCGGCGTCGTCCTGGTAGTTGATGAGATTGACGACGGCGCTCTTGAGCATCTGGGCGGGTTCGGCGAGGCGCTGCACGTTGGTTGGGTGGTTCCCGTCGAACTGCGTGGGCATCACCTGCACACCTTCCTCCAGCGTCTCGGGGAACAGCGCACCGCGCACGCGGTGGGCACGCGTCGCCGCATACGATGTCTCCACCTCTGAGCAGGGTGGAGGGAAGAAGAGCGAGTGTTAAACCATGACGCAGAAGCAGCTGTGCACACGCAGAGAACAACCATAGCCATTGTGATCAAGAAGACTGCGCTAGCATTTCAGCTTGGCTCGTTTAATAGTTTGTAAAGGCAAAAGCGAGGCTGGGTGACAGCTGTGGTTCGAGTTCTTTACTAACAATTGGAAGTTTGAGAGTTCATATCTCAGTTGAAGTATAAACAAGTCTATCAGTATCATCCCTCTCAGGTTGGTATATGTAACACTATGGGAAGTAAACTGTGGTTGTGCTATGAGATGACTGATCCCCGCTCACTGGCTCAGGGCTGTCAATGGAGAGGAGCGCTGCCCCACACACTTGTTTGAGCATGGAGACACTTTTCCTTTTGATAAGTGGTTGCCATGATACACAGCAGGCCAGGGACACATTTACAGAAGACAAAGGCATCTGTTGTTTGGCTTGCATTGCCAGGGTATAATGCTGAAATATTTCACGGGAAATACATACGACAACAGCAAAGATATTTCACGCTGTTATAAGGGACAAAAAATAATCCAAAGAATCTAACAAGGCAGTCATGCAAGAGGATCTGGGAAGTCTCTCTCACTACTATGCAAAATCTCCTGAAGAATCAGTTTTGGGTGTTTATGTTGAATCCCAAGTTTCCAGCTAAGTCAGTTTGGCTGTGAGGCACATCATCTGCATACAATCAGAACCATGGAAGTACAAACAAAGACTAAGTTAAGAATATGGGACAGCTTTATCGTGAACTGATATTGAGGCCTGTGAGTAAAACTATAACTTGGGGGAAGCCGGGTAGATGGAGAAATAAGAGAGGAAAGACGCCATGCTTACGGAGCGATCGTTGTACTCACCGGCAACCTGTCTGGCATTGAAGCCCTGGTGCTGGAAGCCCTGCTCCCACTCAAAGCCCAGTGCCGAGTCGGCTTGCTCGTCCTCCAGGTGCTTGCCGTTCAGTGACTGAGTGCGTGTGACTGCCCCGGAGTGGATGCCAGAGTCCAGGTAGGACTGCTGCTGCCACTGGCTCACCTGGACCTTACGGTCAGGATCCACCGCCATGTCCAACTCCATCAGGTCGGCTGCAAAAGTGACACTTCGGTGTGTGGTTCTCTCTGGCACATACACTCCCCAACAAATATCACTCTGGACCACAGGCCATGACATGAATCAATCGGTAATTGCAAGGTTTTGTGCACAATTTAATGAAAAGTTGCTTTGTCTCCATAACCTACAATGAGGTTAATTGTACAAACCAATGTATATCAGCCATTTTCTATAAATGTAAATTTTGCTGACAGTGTCTCCAACCAAAAATTAGTTTGGATGACACTTGTAACCAGTGGCACACCCATAGGCCAATCACAGAAACTCCACAATTATGTGGTGCGAGCCAGTCTCTTCATAGGATGACCAATTTAGACTTTCAATTAACGATAACTCACTAAACACCATGTACATGGCAAATTATTTATTCATATTCCTACTTTGGGTGACAGCAAACTTGTAATAATGTACCCACCTCTGCCCTTCACTCATATTTACACCACTGCTCACTCCCATACCTACTCCCCATCATATAATTTTCTTTAAAACTGGGTTTCCAAACCCGTGCTCCTGATAATCTATTCTAAAGTGTATTTTGGATTTTAAAGAGATACCAGCTTAAGACTGCTGGTGCAAACAACAGGTTTTATAAAGTTCAACCTTAAAATGGATTAAAAAAAGGGACTTTAATGTTAGTCTGACTAACATCAGTAAGCATTACATAGGATGTGAACAAAAATACAAATGTTTGAGAGACTTTACTTTGAACAAAGAAAAGACTATTTCAGATCCTGGAACATTTACTTGGATGTGAAACAGTTAAGTAAAAAAAACGAAAAAGCATCACAATAGCTACTCTTGTGCGTGCGAAGTAAAAGGCATTGTGAACAATATTCACAATGTATTTACATTAAAATCATGAAATAAAATTGATGATCACTATACATATGCACAGTTACATTCAGTGTATCTGAGAAAACTCTTACCGTGTAAGGACATCTTTCGTTGAAAGTTCCTTGTCACCAAAGATTATTTGAAAAGTTCCTGCAACAAGAGAAGTCATTTTGTTGAGCATGGACACTTAACGAATGCCCTCATTGCAAGTACAACATCCACAAATCCCATCGACAAATGTACCCAACAGCTTAGTGCTTAAAGCAGAGGGAGCGACACGGTGGCTAATCAGAATACTAACTAACCCCCTCCCTTTTTTTTATCTGAAATACTGAAACAGTTAATTCACTCAACACCAATGACCTAGATTCGGCGTGCCTTGTTTTTTTGTTTTCAAAAGTTCAGCCAATTCTGTTTTTAAGAAGCCGAAAATTGGTGGGGCACAGCGCCAGGTTAGCTCTTGAGGATGTGGTAAGTCGGGGCCCATTCACAACCACCGTAGGAAAATCCCCTGCAGGAAAAAGTGAATATGCACACTTGACCACTGCAACTGCCCCAGAAACACTCACGGACACTTTGCAACTAAGCAAACTTCTAAAGTGTTGAAAAAGTTACTTGGAAATTTTTCTGAGCAATACGGCATTTACTTTCAGGTGCTCAAAACGTGGGCCTTTTAACACCTGTTGTAAAAGGTTTAAGCAGTGTTTATATATCTTGCATTCAATTTTGTGAATGAAGGATTATTAATCTTTATTGTATTGTTTTTATCTAGGAAAGCCTCTCAATAGTCCCAAGACGTATTCAGGAGGGTCCTGGACAAGTTTTTTTCAGGAGTAGGACAATATTGCTATGTGTAATCCAAACGAGTAATTTGAAGTTAAATGTGTTGCATTGTTATGTTTGGCCAATACAAGTTATATTGTATGTGTATTGCTCAATGTAAGAAAACCCATGCAGAGCAGGGGAGACCATACAAACTCCATGCAGAAAGGTGCCCAAGTCGGGAATCAAACTCAGGGTTTCTTGGTGCGCGGTAAATGTTACCACTGCATCATCCTCCCACCAAAACATAGAGAACATAAATACACAACTCTATTGCCCTGTAATCCTAACAAGATGCTTTTATGCATTTAATTACATGTTACCATCTTCTTGGTTGTTTCGGTAAAGTCACGTAGAATGGGGATAAAATAATAAAAATAAAATAAAAATTCTCACGACGTTTCGGAGGCAACTATAAGCCTCCGTCTTCAGGTGCGCGGTAAACGTGACTTGCTGTGACTGTCCCACCTGAATACGGAGGCTTGTGTTGCCTCCGAAACGTCGTGAGAATTATTTTTTATTTTATTTTCATTATTATTTTATCCCCATTCTACGTGACTTTACCGAAAGAACCAAGAAGATGAATCCCTGCAGTCACGAAAGCTTTAAATCGAAAATTACATGTTACCACTAACTAAGCTTAGTTTAATCACGTGGCTGTTCACATTAGAACCCAGGACACCTATGTGATAATCATTGTGTTATTTCATGAAAACACATGAATACTGGCACCCAAACAGCGTGGAGTGCATTTACAACAATAGTACAAACAGTCTTAAAAAAAATAACTGGATATTAGGCACCTACACATATACTTTTGTGGCAGTCGGTACTAGGCCTCTTCCAAAAGGTACTGTAGTCCCTAAATTCAAATTATAAACATAACATGCAATTGCAACTCGAACAAATATAAACATTTCCACAATATGGTTAAAATCAGGCATGGTGGGCACATGCATGAAATCTAGATTTTTGGATTCTAAAGTTAGCTGATCATAAATCATATGCTGCGATACTCCCAACCAGCTGGGCTGCAAGTCACCAGGATATGGCAGGAAAGAGCTTGGATTGCGGACGTTTATTCTATTGTTACGTATTGGTTTTCGATAGGTACTTTGTTTGCCTTGCAATTGCAAAATACTGCTTACAAATGTTACAAACAACCTAATGCAGGACTCTCCTGAAAGTCTTGAAATTCACATCATTCTTTCCAGGCTAAATAATTACTGTTACAATTCCAGGCCACCGAGAACAGTGAAGAGGTTCATGTTTAAACAGGTACAACGTAGAACCTCAAAATGCTAAAATGCAGCATGATGGTGGCCAGGAAAAGTAGTGCTCACTGCCGATTCAAGTGCCCATTAAATCTTATCCCCAAAAGTTGTTCTGCTTAGCGGCATACAACCTTCATATAACGCTAGCCCATAAAACACTTTTTTTTTCAGGCAAGGGCCTACATCTGTAAGCAATTTATCTGACAAACAGCGTCACATTCCAACAAATTTCATAGTGCCCCTGAAAAGAGCCTGCTACAAAGCGGCCTGGAAGGAGACAAGCGAGTCCAGTTGATCGGCACAGCACGTGTTGTTTAATGGCTCATAGACCCATTACATACTCTTTGGTTCTTTCGGTAAAGTCACGTAGGTTTATTTTATACCTGCGTGAGACTTTACCGAAAGAACCAAAGAGCATGAATTCCCGCAGTCACGAAACCTTCAAATCAAGATAGACCCATTACATCTTTAACAGGAATGTGCACAATGGCCGATTCTAAAAGCAGCTCGTATAGGCTTTAACCATAGGACAAGCTCAAATCCGAATCGGGAGTGAACTCAACCTATCTTTCCTTGGTCGACAAAATACGTGAATATTTGCGGCTGTCCTATACAGACTTAACACCGCCATAGTTTTAGGGCAGCCAAAGGAGGTAAGTGCCACCCCCATGTTTGTTTGAAGAGGCAAATTTTATTAATTTTAACCATACAATAAAAAAACAATGTAAGACACAAGGTACCATTATCCTGAATGCGATTGTTAAATATACAATCAAATGGCAACAGTTACCAAGAAAAACAAGTTGCTTCTACAATACCAAAGCATTAGCGTTGGTAAAGTTACTTTACCATCCCCCGCATTCCCAAATGCATATCCCATGAACGGTTCCGGAAACAGACAGCGCATTATTGCTCACTAATCCAGGTGACGATTTTCAAACTTCAAACATTGCAGAATGAAATGCAACAAAAACACGCCTGAGATTTTGTAAGAGCCAATGGTCAAACGTTGCACTGAATACAACGTTTGCCCGCCCCCCATACCACACGGCCCCTTCAGTAACCTTCAACCCCCCCACCTCCGCGCCACACCATCCACACAACAGCCCTCCTTATTCGGAACAACGCAGATACGGCGCTCCCTTCACATGGCAATGAAGTGAGGGCGGGGGATGGGAGATGGCTTAGGAAGTCTGGACACACCACTCCCACCAATGACTTCATCGCCATCCAAGTAACACTTGTCTGCACAGTTCTGACTCAACGCTACTTAGCAAACACAACAATGATCCACTATTCGGCGTTATAAACTGTAGGGGGCAAAGTGCTGTGAGCGAGCGCCTATTAACGCTCGTTTAAGCACAGGGTGGTGTGGCCAGAAACAATAAAAAAAGACAAAGATCCGACGGTATCGCATTAACAGACTTTTGGGGCAAGTGCCGTTAGCGCACACTTATGACGGTCTGCTTGGAATTTATGGATGGTGGGTGGCTAGCACCACACCAGGCCGCCTTTGTCTCCCTCGTGGCAATGTTTACGCACCGCACCAGGTACTCATTTGAGGCAGAGTCGACCTAGGGGAGGCCCAGGACCGGTTCAGATAATCGTCACTGGTGTTGGTCGTAAGCGGGAGTCGAACTCGTGTCGCCGGGTTCATAGCGCAGCACGCTAACCACTACTCCACCGCTCCCCACTAGGTATTTACTCGGTGGTCAGAACACACACCCACATCCACCTTGCCCTCCATCGCAGATATTTACTTAAGACTGAGTTGACCCAGGAGAGGCCCTTCAAAGGTTCAAATAACACATTTTACTTGTGTTATTCATGACAAGGAATACATGCAGCAGGCCAGAATTGTTTGGGGAATGCAAACAACTGCTCCCAAAAACACATAAGCAGTTACACACAAACTAGATACTATAATAGTATAGGGAAACCTGCTCATGGATACGTACGGTGCGAAAGAAGTTCAACATACAAACATAAGTAACCCCCTTATTCACAGGTTCGTTTTCACAGCACACCAAACAAAGACTGCCTAACCGCGTCTTACTCATCTCATTCTTTCCCAATGGTTTACTTTCGTCATAACCCACGAGTGCAGTTTAATTTCCCATAGGCTGTGGGGGATGTAAGAATGTTCAGCTCTTTCAGCAACAGCAACACACTGAACTAAAACACAGTGACAAGGGGTTTGACGTGTTCGGCAATGATGAATAAATGCCAGAAACCTGAATCAGCAACAACGCCAAAAGGCGTAACAATTTCAGACCAGTTATAATTTAAACCTGCCTATGCATGCAGGAACAAAAAAACATTTAAGACTCATTAATACGATATCTCCTGTACTCTGCTGAATATGACTTCGGGCCCTATGTGTTTACGAACGGCTCTTGCCTAGAACCCCAAGAGCATTTCTTTAACTGAACACTACTAAAGAGACTAAAGACAAACAAAAACTGGTCCAGTGTTTTGCCTTTTTCTTTACAAAAAATATATATTGTAAAACGATGGTCCAGATGATCCATTCATTGACGTCCACCCTGTTGGTTTATTTTCAAGTTCCACTGAAGCTGGTACGAACATTTGCAAGCCACATACCTGATGCTGGAAGCCAAACTTCTGAGCGAATAAAATCTAGATTTGAAGTTTTCGTGACTGCAGGGGTCCATACTCCTTGGTTCTTTCTGAGCGAATGTTTCATTAAGTTGTGCATTTCAGCAGCACAAGTATTGGGGGGTAAAGGTGCGTTTTGATCCAAGTACACGAATCATACTTAATAATTACATTGTATCTTTATTTACATATACAAATAGCACTTGATTACCAAGCTACAATTGCAGTTCATTACGCCAACACTGATTTGGTGAAGAAGTAAAAACGGATGCAAAAATAGCATTCAATTATCACTTGTGGGCTTTAAGGAAATTACTATTTTCCTGGGTATATAATATATGTAGTAGTACTTTTATCCTCAAATAGTATGCACTTTTAATAGCTTGTTAGAAAACATGACAGTCAGCAAAATACCAACCACTCTGTGCAAATATATTTTTACCATAACTTGTTGACCACTGCGTAAAGTACAACTTCACTTGCCATATTAAACATATGTTTAATAATAACATAGATTAAGCTTCACATGTAGAGCCTACCAAAAGTTAGCATAACTCTGAGAAGATGTAACGTACAGTAATACAATTGGTGGCCACTAAATGAATATTGCCAAGCAAGACAATAATGCATGTATATTACAGTAGTACTACCACCTAGAAATGTATTTTAATTTGAACAAAGAACTAAACGATACTAAATTCCTCTCACATGAAAGTAGCTAAAGCATGTGAAACTATTACAAATGGGTTATTCGGAAAGAAACACCGATCAGAAATCTGGGGTGCGCTCACGACTGCAGCTTAGACATCTCTTTTTTTGTAAACCTTGTTGGCTTGTCCCCCTTAACGTCAACACTGGATTAGTCTTTAAGCATTTAAAGACCGGGCCTAAACCAATGCTTTAATGCAAGCCTAATTAGGAGCACCACAAATAAAACCTTACAACGCCTGTGCAAGTGCTCGTTTAAGCCCAACAATAGGAGCATTAATGTACACATACGGTACTGTTTTTGTTTTGAGAAATATACTTATAACGTGTAAATGTACATCACCCATTTCACCTTGTAAATTGTTGGAATAAATGCTGTTAGCGAGAACCTATTAACGTGATTCACTCTATTCCATCTCAAACCAGCCCAGATAGTACATTGATGTCCGAGTTTATCTCGTCAAGGCCATCAGATTCAAAATGCCAATGCTGTTGTGCACCAACGATACAAATCTAACCCAAGTCACTGAGATCATAACCCATCTATCTCCCTTAACACCGTGCTCCCAAAGCACATGTGCAACAGCCATGTAACAACACATCGTGTGTAACACGCGTTAATTCAAGCCCGCATGTACAAACGTGTGCAGGTCAACAAGAGCATATAACCCAAAATTAGATGCACAAAAAAAAATAACTAGTTAAAAAAGACACGCGTGGAAGAGCCTCGTTACTTTTGACTTTCCACCTCCTTAGAGCCACCACCACCACCACTCAAATGTCTCAGCCAAACTTTGCAAAGCACCCTTTTCCCCTACACCTGGAGTTTTATGAGACAAACAGTCGGTACGAGACTCACTCAGTAGGGGTTCCCCTATAATTACGTGACTTTACCGAAAGAACCAACGATTATGTTCCCCTAGAGGCGTGCGTTGCTTTGCTCCGAATGTTGATATTGAACACGAGCGAGCGAGCCCCTCTCTCCTCACCAGCCAGCAGCCACAATGAACCCAAGACAATACACATACACATTGCCTTATAAACATTTACCCATAGACACTCTACATGGTGTGTGCAACGCGTGGCGTACACAATTGTGCAGTATAAAAAAATATAACCGTGCGCCCAATACAACTTTTAAGCGCCTCGCATTTAAAATGCGATCTAATAACAGCACTTGCTATCGAAATGATAAGTTATGCTTAACTTGTGGTGGTAATCACACGAGTAATGAGTTAATGATACATCTATTAAACCAAAGCAATCGATAAACAATTACACAAAACGCACACACATCACCATTGCATTACAAGTAACGCGAACAACGTTGACCCGTGTGTAGTTTAAAAGGCGGTAGTGTAACATCACTTGCCATCACAGGACACCACCACACACGCATTCCCTCAACGCAAATGCAGTTTCACGTGCAACGATAGGAACTCATCCACAACGGTACAATTAGCACCGTAATGACAGAACGCAGTGGATTTCAAACTTTTAAAGGACTGGGAATGTAAAAACAACAACACACACAACACACACAACACAATAGCGACATCCCTAAGAGAGTTAAAAGTTTGCGAGTCCCTATCGTAACAAAACACACAAGAGTTACCCACCAACGACGACCAGTTTATCCGACAAGGAACGACGCGAGCGACTGGTTAGCGAGACATGTAACATCGATAATAACATCATTACACGAACGTCTTCGTTTTAACGTCGCCTCAACGCCTCACGACCAAAGTCTCCACTCGACTCGCTCACACGCTGCCACGGTTCGACTCCGGCTGTGGACAATGTCTGTCTGTGTGTCTGAAGGGAAGACACTGACCGTGAGGGAATGTTGCGGTGGCGGTAGTGGTGGTGGCTATGGAAGAAGAAGGATGAGGAGGATGAGGATGAGGACGACGAGACAGCAGCAGCAGCTGGAAGCCGCCTCGGTCTACGAGCCCGAGGCGAAATGGCGGCAGCGGGTAACGACGGCGGCGGCGGCGGGCGGGGGGGGCGGAGCACCGCGGCGAGTGTATCCGTGCGCCGCGCGGCGCCGAGAAAAGTAGTGCACCCCCACCCTCACAACTCGCCCTTCCCACCCTCCTCCACTCTCCCACTGGGCTGCTAATGCAGACTACGAGATCCAAACGCGTGCGCCTATGCAGGCTATGCTTTACAAAGGGATGTTACTACTCCCCACCCCCCCACCCCCCTTTGCGTTTTAAACTTTATACTTTTACACGATTCGCGCAAGTCTCCGACCCTTATTGTCCGCTCAAGCCTTCAGGTTTCTCTATTTATGTGCCGCGAAAAGGGGCCATTGCACGAAACGTCGCCTATTATATACCAAGCTGTAGTTTCAAGGGCGAATGTGATGAGTTTTATTGCATTTTTCCCAGGCGTGTCTCGCTTAACGACGGAGATACGTTCCGCAAATCTGTCTCTCGGTAAGCAAACATTCGTTAAACGATCTTTCGTGTTCCCGTTCATTCATCTCATGTTTAAAAAAAAAAAGCTTGCGCTACGTTTCAGCCACAGTATGTTCCACACCTTGAACAGCTTTCTTAGAAATACAAATGATAGTTTTAAAATAAAGTGATGAGACATCAAACGCAACACTCACAACTCACGAAGAACCACCGTGCTTGCTTGCGGGTGACCGCACTCGGCGTTTGCAACAAACCCGATAAGAGACTTTGCTATGATTCTAGATTTGAAGCTTTCGTGACTGCAAGGGTCCATGGTTCTAGGTAAAAAAAATAAAGCAACAAAAATCACGACGTTTTGGCCACAACACAAGCGGCCTTTATCGATGATTATTAGCGCGCTCTGGAGTTGGCTCAGAAAGTGTCAATTCTACTGCCCAAAAAAAAACCTTGAAAAATCCCACTTACATTATTAACATATGAGATGCACAATATGACTTATTCTTTGGTTCTATTCGGTAAAGTCACGTAGGTAAAACAACAGTGATTTTTGTTGTTTTATTTTTTTTACCTACGTGACTTTACCGAATAGAACCAAAGAGTATGGATCCTTGCAGTCACGAAAGCTTCAAATCTAGAACAATATGACTTGTTAGTACAAATTTATTAGTTATTTATTTTGGCGGTGGGTGCAAAAGTGGACGCCTTTAGCGCAGTTTGAGGTGTGGTTCATTTTTTTTTAATCAGTGGAGGTCATTGGTGGTGGTTGGTGGTGGTGTCGCCTTCCCTTGTGTTGGTGGGGCACGCGGAGGAGGAGGCGGCGGGCGGCAGTGATGAGGCTCGGTGCGTCACAAAGGCCCACAGGCTCACCTGGCGTGGGAGTGAACCGTGAGAGCGCACGTGGAACCGAGCACACCAGGCAAGATGCCCGCACTTGAACTAAGACGAACAAGAAGCCACTGAGGTTGTCATTATTCACGCCCCAAGGTGGTTAGATCAATTTTCACAACTCGGGACCACGATTCGATCCAGAGATGTATTTTGTAGTCAGATTAAAAAAAAATTTTACTACCTTTATTGTGCACTGTTTCACTTTTTTTTTGTCTGTCTCATATGACCATTTTGGCTGTTGCCCATTGCCTACATGTAGAACTGTTCACGCATTTGCATACACAGCAATTTGCTTAAATAAACAAAATGTTATTTTTCACATGCACGATTAAATGCATGGATTTGTGCAAAAGCTACTGCTGGTGAAATCAAAGTCTTAGGTAAGTCAACATGTATAAACTGCTAGATCTAATATTGGGATGCCACTCATATCCGCTCGTAGCTTTGAGCCTATATTTTGGAAATTCCGCATTATTTATGGTGCATGATGACTATTGTAGGCTTCTCTCATTTCCTTGGCCTTGGAGGGATGATGCGATGAGTTAACCTCCACTATGATGTGAACTCATGCATTTTGTGAGACACCATAACCACAGCAGCACATCGTCAGATAGACCAGTTATTTATGTTTAACCGAGAAAGCATAATTCAATCTCAAGACCCTTTTTTAGGGATTGATGGCCAAATCACCTGGAATGTGCTCAATTTCTAATTCATATCTCAAAAGCTAATCAGAGTAGGTATCACTTGTATTGGTCACCATGAAAAATAGTGTCATAGGCTATAATGACCGTGTGGTGGGCAGCAGAGGGCAGTGCCAGCAAAATCCATTGTTGTACTGTACTCGTGCGCTCCTACATCCTTCAACCTACCCTCATGGCATACGAAGGTCCTCATCCAGCAATGGATTCACAAGGGGCTGTCTGTACATGCGCACAAACCTGCATAGGATGTTTGCCTTTCCCCCCTTGTTTTTGGCAGCTCCTGCCACAAGGGCTGTGAGATTGTATTTCTTCTCGTTTACATTCTCTCCTCTTCCATGATGTAATTGTTTCAACATCGCTCTCTCCAACGACGTTTCGCAAGCCACTGAAAAGTAATACACATGAAACCGTCCCGCGTAAAACCTACATTTGATTTCATTTTTCATACTGCACAGTACTGCATTAACACACACATTATTACTCTTTTAAAGTGATGTTGAAAATTGCACGTGCCCTTAATGAGGCCATGATATGTAGAAACACCCTGCAGCCACATATTGCAACTTCAATGCAATCTGGACCAAAACACTCCGAAGGCAATTTAAAGGATGAATGAACACACCTGCCCATTAAGGAGTAATGTAGTAAAATGAGACGCAATTGCCTACTTATAACATAATCCACGAATCTTCCTGACATTCTAGTCTTATAAATGGAAATGTTGGTGTTTGATTAATTCTTGCACCTTTCGAACAACATTCTCTCTAAGTTCCCAGGATTGAAATATCAATAACATAGAACAAGTAATGGTGCCTTAACGAGTGTGTAGTGGTACTCAATTCCATTGGCAGCTCTGACCCAGTGATAGGAATTCAACAGGAGCCAGTCTTCTTCTAGAGGAGCCAAGCACCACCGAAATTTAACGCAAGTCTGTTGAAATAATCCCATAAGATCGTGACCTATGTGACTAATACAATAATGAACATGAATTCAGAAATAACCAATCAGAACCAAATATAAAATACAGCACCCAATACTGTACAGACCTCATACTGGTAGGAACGAAGTTGTAAACTGAGTGTACCAGCCTGCAATAGATTAATGTGTCCGTCCGTCCGTCCCCTTTCAATACTTTAACGAAGTGAAATCTCGTGCTGTTGGGTGTAAAATCAGCAATAGACAGCGCAGAGACTTGATATATCTTATTGCACCCAACATTTGGAAGTAACAATGTCATAAAATTGCGCAAAATTCCAATGTTCCTACCAGCCCACCCTGCAGGGACCTGTTCCTATATCGCACATTTCCTATATCGCACATTTGACTGAGATTCCACACACATTTAACGAAGAATGTGGCCTACTTTTTCGTGTAACGACTAGATTGCAGGTGCAAGTAACGCTGTTGAGGAGACTAAAGGATGCACATTGCAACATGTGATTTGTTTTATGCACTGTGCACACTACCTGAGCTTTCAAGTTTTCAAGTTTAATTTATTGGGTGTAGCCCTGTGAGCCATGCGGCTCTTGAGCCGGGTGCAACCGCAACAAACAAAATATGAACAGAGAAACATCTTAAAGCGACGACGCGCAACAGAAACATCCTGGGATAAACCAGCAAATCTTCCAGAAAAAAAAAAACACCGTATTACAACGCTGTGTGCAAAAATCCCAGTGTGATGCAAGACAAACAATAACAACCATAAGACAATTTATGTTTGAGTAAGGTAAACTTCTGCGGCCACTCTCTCCCACTACGCCCTTCCTTCCTCTGCTATGCTCTCAAAAAATGGTGTTTCTGCTGGTGATAGAGTCCAACATCCTTGTGTTCGTATTCGGAGTCTTCGTGAGTGATTGTCCCTACCAAAGTACACTTGTTATAATACAATTTGCAATACAGATTTTTTTTTTAGTTTGTTTACCGACCACTTGGTGCTGTGCTTTAACATTGTCAAGATCACAAGTTGAAATCCCACTCTGGGGTTGACTCGACCTATCATCACTCCAGGGTTGATCAAATAAGTACCAATTTGTAAGAAGCTGCATCCTGGAGAGACTGCCCCATATCGCTGAAAGCTGTAATTCTCAACACTGGATTAGGACCGTCAATGAGGGTGAGCATTGCCTATTGAACCTCAACTTATGCCTTTTCAAAGTGCACTACAAATGCTTTTTAAAGTACATGTTTTCTACATCATTGACTTACTTATTTTCTTTTTCAAACGTTAAAGTAATTTCTTAATTCTGAGCTAAAAAAAGATGTGACTTCCTGAACTATAAGCCTTTTAAGATCAGTGTTAAACTTTGAGTAATAAGCTGAACCAGCAACACATTTGTCAGTGTGAGAATGAAGGAGAGAAGCCTGCAAGGCTTGTCCTGGCAAAATGTCATGGGAGACAGCCCTGGTTCATGTCGCTGCAAGGCACCTCGATTAACATCGCCACTGCCATGGCCCTAATAAAAGAACTGGCAATTAAACATAACTTAAAAGCCACTTGTGAGCTGATGAAAGTAACGATACGGACATTAGTTCTCATAATGCGCCTTGCAGCTTAATTCCTTGCTGCGAGAGGGCAAATTCTATTAAAGCCACAAATATATATTTATTTTAATGTGTATTTTGGGAACATAAGTCAAAGGTCAACATGCCGTCATGTTCAAAGGAGTGCGGAGTGTTGCTAATTAAATTTGGCGTTAAGTGAGCCAATTGTAGCCATCATGACATAGGACAAGCACTGTAGGATTTCTATAAAGCAGTACTCATTTTACCTGCAATGGAGGGATAATGGCAGAGGTGGACCGGCAACCAAGATAAGAACTCCCAACTTTCCGATTGTTAGATAAGTATTGTAGTCGAAAAACAGTATCAATGGGATAGAATATTGACAACTCGTGTATACTATTCAAATATGCACATTTGTAGAATGTCCATCTGTAAAATAAACTCAAGAATAACATGTAAAAATTGGCAACAACACTGACAATGAGATAAATATATCATGTAATAGACTAAAACCTCTTTGCCACTGTGTCTCAAATACATCATAATTCTATGCTATAATGGCCTCACACGTCTTTCTCAGCAATAGGCGTCTGCACCTGAATCCACGTTATTTACGGCACAGCGCCATATCCGTGTTTTGGCTACAATGCTTATCTGTGACCCCATGCCTGGCTAATTCGCCACACTGCAAAACGAGGTGTTGCATCTCAGCTATGTGTCCAGGGAAACGCCTTACATACGAACAGAACGATTGCAGAATTGTAATTCAGAAAGTCTGAGACTTTCCCACTTTCACAGATAAGCACTGCATCCATTAGCATCCCAGGCAATCCATCTGGTGTTCAGTTTACACATGAGCATCACCACTTTTTGTTCGTTTCATGGGCTCATCATTTTGGATAATATTGTACATAAATTGTGTGACATTACAGTAGTTCTAAATAAATCGTGCGCTGGTATTAGTTGCATTATTGATATCCGTTACGTTCAATTAAAAATCAAAGTGTCTGCCTGCTCGAACAATCATGGAGCATTGCAGTGGGGGCCGCCCTAAGCTGGTTGGAGGAATTGTATGTTCCTGGTAACGAATGAGATCCAAAGCTATCCTGGGAAACTGCTCATCCAGCAGTGGATCAGCAAAGTGCTCTAAATTACAATTGTTGTATGCATGTTGAATTTATTTCGCATCATACCTAGCCAACCGTGTTAATCGGAGGTGTTATTACGATGAAAGCTGGGCAAGGCATAATATAGAATCATATGGTTATGGTCATGATAACAATATCTGGTCAGGTGATACTCTGCCAGAGTGCTTCACTCACACTTGGCCATGGGTTCAATTCCTGCCTGGTATGGGATTAGCTCAGCCAGCTCATCATCCCTCTGAGCCCATCAAATTAGTGCCACTTTGCAGAAACCAATTCATGATTTTATCTTTGAAGATACTGGCCCTCATCATGATCAAATCATCATGAATGCACCGATCTCACCAGATCTCTGAAACTAAGCAAGTTTGAGCCTACATCGTACATTCATATGTACGAAGTAATGGGAAAGTTACTTACAGGACAACCATTGTTGATTTCCCACAAAGTAGTAAGTGCGTAGTTGTAATTTAATGTGGAGTGGTAATTGGTTTTAATTGGAAGTCCATTTACTCCGTTTTTACAAAAGTAATTAAGGTCATTTCCCAAACCTCTGTAAATAACAAGCACACAGATACGTGTAATATAGGCAATCCCACCCAAACCCACCCCTCTTCCATGCAGTGCTCCAGGGCTGCCAGTGAAACTCAGTGTAGGTGGGGTGACACAGCACTCATTTCATTTTGCACACCCTTATGAGCACAGCTCAGAACACTGTAACTAGAGGTCACGCTGCTCTCATATTCTTTGGCAAAGAAGAATCATGCATCACGCCGTGAATGTTATCCACACTGTTTTCGAATTGGAATACGATTTTATGAATGTTATATGACGTTTAATACACATACCAATATGCACATACTATAGAGAGTATATTGTGGTTTTGAACAATTTTTCAAGGAGTAAAATGAAGTATGGATTGATTCTGAGTCAAAGTGCGTGCACGATGAGCATGATGCGGTGGTCATCTACAATTACAGCCATGAATGAGTGCCGGACATTCCACATTCCCATTCCAGGGGGCAGTTATTCCATTGGACAATCACTGCAGGGTTCCCACAAATCGTCCCCAGAGTGGTTTTAAAATGTAACCCTTCGATTGTCAGTCGAGTGTTCCAACCACAGGACTACCTGGCCAAATTAATTGTTTTTAAATTGTGTGGTTTTTTTTTATTTGGGGATTTTATATGGAGTCGTGTTTATGTAAAATATGATTAAAAATAAACTCAGTTTTGTTTAACTTAAAACCAGTCACCTTTCCCATAATAACATGAAGGTTTTCCAAATGTTCTGTTATCACTTGCTTCCTGTCCATTGAAAAATAATCATGCTATTGTAGCACTCGATGAACTCATGTCAACATAGACAACATTTATTTATTTGTTCTACGCATGGACGTCGCGTGTGTGTGTGCCCTGCAGAAAAGCACACAGTAATGTATTCATGAAAGAATGTGTTCAAATTCAAATCACAAATTATAATAGTCTTCAATAGGCTGTGTTTTTTTCCTCAGAATATTTGTTATCTGGGGGATGAATTTCACAGTGACCCTGCTTTTAATTATAAAATCAATGCGCTTATTTAGAGGGATATACTAATGTAGAATAACACCAGTCGCAATCAAATGCGGGGAAATGTCCCAGAGGCCATCCACCATGGAGCAATGAATTCAGCTCATGTGCAGAAGCTAGATTAAGTGTTTTATAAGAAGATAGTCAATTATAAAAACAGCTATGGTAAGCCTTCATCCAGCAGTGGATAAATGATGGTGGTTAATGATAAATCGGTAAATCCATTGCATGTTATATGATTTCAGCAATTAAACACATATTTAGCGCTTCATCTACTTATTTTGTTTGATGGAAATAAACCAATGGAGTGGTTAATTGTGACCAAAAGAATATAGTGCTGTTACGCTTGCCTTCCACGGGGAAGAACTGAAGTCACATGGTGAGATACGATAAGAGACGACCTTGGAGGTTGAATTTCAACTGTGTAATAAATGTGAGGTCTGGCACAAGGGAGGAAATTAAGGCAAAGTGCGTTGGCATGAATGGCAGTGGGTCATGGCCATACTGAGCCTGCATGACTGAGATTCTTCAGTCGCATCCTGAGATTTTTCAGCCGAAATTTCAAAAAGCCAGGGACTCGCAAAATAATCTTAGGCTGGTCATTGGTTGACATGATTACAATTCGGCCTTCATGCACATGGGTTTTCATACGATGGGTCTTTGAAGGATGTTACAAGCATGCTTTGCATTGCTTCCAATTAATTCTGCAATAAAGTGTGTGGCAATACTTTTGTTGGAGATTCAGAGCAGATTACGATGTGTCCTTGCCGTTATCTACGAAGAACAATTTAGTTGAAATAAATGTGGTTTTGTTTTAAATATACACGTGTAGTGATGTAAATGGAGTCACTGTGGCGTTTAGCGCCGGCTACTGTCACAAGAATGGAACTGTGCGTCTCGAGCCTCTCTCTGGCACCAGAGTAGGTATGGCATGGAAGCGGGCCCTAGGGGGCATGGTTCTGGTGACGGTCAGAGAGAGGGCAAGTAACGACGTGACAGTCTGTGTGAACCCGAGAGGGCACGTGATTGGAAATGGGTAACGAGGGGGGCCAAAAGGGGGCTTGAGAGACACGTGATGCTCGGTCGAGAACCTTCTGGTAAGATGCAGAAGAGGGCGTGGCCGAATGCGGAACGAGGCCACGCCCCTTCTGGTGAGATCCAGAAGGGGGCGTGGCCAAAGGTGGGGCGAGCCCACGCTCAGGAGCATAAAAGGGAAGTCCCGAGAGCCGATCCGGGCTGTCTGTTGGAATGGAACCCGTCGGTGCTACGTCTCTTCAATCCTCGATCCTCGGTCTTTACGCTCGGCATCGTGGGTCAGGCAGTGTGTTACTGACTGACCCGGTTATGTAGTTACCCCGTTGTGGTCTAGTTAACCAGTGTACGTTCATGTAGTTACCCTGTTGGGGCCGTGTAATAAACGTGTTGCCACAAAATTCGTGTGTGTGCCTCCGTAGAACCCAGTACACACGTATACAAATTCCCACACGTATTATTTTCCCTTGTACAATATGCGCTTACATTTTTTTTACAATAAAATTAAGACAATATAATTTTGAAATTTAAATGTAACCCATTAAAGATGTTTTTCAATGTAGAAATGTCAAAAGCTCATTCTCGATAACCGATTTAAACAGTTGCAGTGGCTGATGTTCATTCGGCACCAGGTACTCATTTAAATCTTACTCATTCCTGGATAAGTTCGGATAATACTGATTGTATCTATGGTTAGGAGTCAAACCCAGGTTTGCTGAGATTGGAGCGAAATGTGCTAACCATTACACTACCACAACCCACAGTTTTATACAGTACGAAAACAAATATCTTCCATATAACCCTTTTTACAGCCTGTTTCGGAAATGCTATGGACGAGCAGCTATTAAGACTGGCACAATACACAATACCCGCGTGGCCGCATTTATCTCCCCAGTTCTGATGTTTGCACCTCACAGCAGGTACTCACGTAATTCTTTACTTAAAGCTTTCGTGACTGCAGGAATTCACATTCTTTGGGTCTTTCGGTCAAGCCACGTAGATAGAAAACTAATAAAAATTAATAAAATAATAACAATATCACGACGTTTCGATCGCAACACGAGCAATCGTCACCAGGTGAAAAATATAGCGGGAGAGCTGCTGAGGCAAGAAAAATATATCTTATGTTCTATTGATTTTATTATTTTTCTATCTACGTGGCTTTACCGAAAGACCCAAAGAATACTCACTCAATGTTGAGTGGCAAAAAACCAGTTCAGATATTCGCCACTGATGTTCGCCGTGACTGGGAATTGAAATCAGTCGCCAAAGTTAGTAGCGCAGTGCACGAAGCCGTTACGCTACCACTCGCTGCGGCTTCTATGCACACAATTACCTGTGCACATTCACTCAAAGCACCAGCTGGTTGCAATGTTGTTGGGGTCATTGCCAGAAAAGCACCACAATGAAAATGCACTGGCTTATTTGTGGAGTGATCCGTGTCCTCTGCTCCCAGCTCAGCATTGTGGGTAGGAATTGTAAGCACATCCTATTCTTGGTTCTTTCGGTAAAGTCACCACGTAGAAAGGGAAACAATAAAATAATAAAAAATATAAAACAATAAAATTCTCACGACGTTTCGACTGCAACACAAGCAATCGTCATCAGGTGTGAAAACCACAGCAAGAAAAAAAAACTTTTTTTAAAAAATTCCCTTCTACGTGGTGGTGACTTTACCGAAAGAACCAAGAATATGAATCCCTGCAGTCACGAAAGCTTTAAGTCAAAAATGTAGCACATCCCTTTGTTTATTTTTTTAAGTATCAGACCCCTGTGGGGCTTGCATAAGCCTGGGGCCACGACGACAAACGTCCCCCTTTAAACGATTCTAGTGAAAACACAGCAAAGGCTTACCAACATCCAGAGCTTCAAAACGAAAACAAAGGGTTGTGGAGGTTTATTTTGTCACAGTTTGAGGGACATACATTTTATTTCGTGTGTGTGTCTTCGTGATATTTGTGAAGCGGGGGCGTGCAGTGGTTTGAGCACTGCAAGGATCCTGGAAGCCTGGATTCGACTCCTGATAATGATGCACACTGGTGGCATTTGGTAAATGTAAGTGGTATATGCTGTACATTCTGTACCGGGTAATTATTTAAGACCGAGGTGGCCTGGTACAGTATGTAAGCATCAGCAGTGGGGTGACAAGGTGACAAGGCATGTTTTGAACCGCACCTTGTGTTTGGCTTTATAGAACTAGGGTTGTTAAACTGGGAACCGTTTATATTATTGATTACAGTTCTAAAAGTCAAGAACCGGTAGCCGATTCATGTGAAATGTTAAGAAGTAATGCACCGATTGGCGCGCGAGGACGTACAGACAGCAGGGAGTGTGTGACTCTGTTTTGCAACATTCGTGTTCAGTGTAGGTGTGCAATTACAAACGGTTGTAAATTAGAAATAAAGTCCAATGACAGTTAATATACACAGAGTGAAGAACAGGCATACATTTTATTATAATATATTTCCCAATAATATATTTCCCAAATTGATTGAAATAAACACAGTCAACTGTAATTCAGACACAAAGAGATGTACAATTATGTTCAATTGTGCTTTCAGAGTAATGCCATGACGTGAACTTTTTGCAGCAATGTCAGGGGATGACCCTGGAAGATGGCAACACTGAATGACTTCTCTAGTTACTTCAATGCTTTCTCACCCAACACCAGACGGCAATGTTGTTGCTGTTCTCGGCGCGTCAGTCACATAGTACGTACAAGTATCTTGATTTTCTGTCGTGAAGTAGATTGGACTTGGTGGCCCGAGGAGCGGAACGAGAGATTTCGCAGGCCAGGGCAGCGTGGAGAAGGTTGACAAGGACAGCGGACCCCACCTCAGCGGGACAAACGCATGGAAGAAGAAGAATAAGTAGAATTAAACAAAAGCCAAATTTGATTACGCAATCGTCAGTGACTGTGATGAGACCATCACGCTCGCTACACCCAAAAACCTGTAGCTGTGGTTTCATCTCACTGTCTCTGATGTGGCCTTTATGAACCTCCTAAGCTACCCAATCATCGTATTTGCTTTTTAAAGGGATAACATCAAAAATTCATTTTCTTAACACAAAACATATTAATCCTTCACTTGATACATTAATCCGGTCTGTTTCCACTGAGTCAGTCTTCATGATTACTGCAAGGAATTGCAATTGTAGTGTTGAACACGGAGGCACACACTTGACTTGGAGGCAACACGTTTATTACACGTACACACACTAGACCCTAACAGGGTAACTGCATAACCGGGTCATCCAGAAATGTCCTGACTGACCTACGATGCCGAGCGGAGACCGAAGATCGGAGAGACATAGCACCGACGGTTGATTCCAGAGAACAACCAAGAACGCCCTCGGGACTGCCCCTTTATGCCCCTGAGCGTGGCCTCGCTCCGCCTTCGACCACGCCCCCTTCGAGACCTTTCCCGAAGGATCTCAACCGAGCATCACCTGTCCCTCAAGCCCCCTTCGGGCCCCTCTCACTACCCTGTCCCGGTCACGTGCCCTCTCGGGTTCACCCAGACGACCATGTCCTGACTTGCCCTCTCTCAGGCCGCCACCAGGACTATGCCCCCTAGGGCCCGCTCGCATGCCGTACTCACTCTGGCCCCAGGGAGAGGTTCCAGACGCACAGCAGCACTCTCGAGACAGTGCCTGGACGCTAACACCATAGCGACATCCTTAACGTCACGACACAATTACCGGTGTGTTTTTGTTTACAGGCAGATTAATGAGGTGAAAAATTGAGTGGCACTCAGAAATCAGTGACCGTGGGACAGTCTCGATGCGAGGGAGCGGTAACACGACGAAAACGAGCAGGCCGTGGTTGATTGGGTGTCAGCTGTACAAGTGTTGTAGGATCTGGAAGAATCATGGAAGGAATGATGTTGTGTAGTTGCATCGGTGTGACGTGGTGACATCGGTGTGGCGTGGTGACATCGGTGTGGCGTGGTGACATCGGTGTGGCGTGGTGACATCGGTGTGGCGTGGTGACATTGGTGTGGCGTGGTGGCATCGGTGTGTCGTGGTGGCATCGGTGTGGCGTGGTGGCATCGGTGTGGCATGGTGACATCGGTGTGGCATGGTGACATCGTGGTGACATCGGTGTGGCGTGGTGACATCGGTGTGGCGTGATCACTTCTTGATCTGGACATTGGCTGTGAAATAATAACGCATTACGTGGCTTACCACAGCCTTAATGTCAGATGTAATTTTTAAAAAAGTCGATTAGCAGGATATATAATATAAATGCTTTTGCGTTTCATACTGAAATCAGATTTGCTCTTTTCTAAAATTCCACCTTAAATGATAGGCATTGCGGCAACACATCCACAGGTTATTTTATGCATTTTTATTGCAGCTGTGTTTTCCAGTGACTGCAATCTGAAAGTAATTTGTATTCAGCCAATGCATCCCATCCTGTATGTACGTACACACAAGCACGCTCACACTGAACACACACCCACACTTGTGCACTTGTATGAACTCTTGACTCAGGTGCACACAAGACACAAGCTGCACATATTGATGCACATCCACATACATTTTCAAGCACACTCACATAAAATGCATGCGGATACATCCACAAGATTACACAAATACGTAACAAAAGCACGCGCACAAACGCGTGCACAGTCTGCACACACATATTCAGAAAGATTGCAATTATAGTCCGTAAAACCCGTTCAGGCGAGTGCTGTTAATGTGCCTAGCATGGCATGAAAACCGTATCCTCGTCTCCATTAAATCGTGTTTACTGATATACCTACATCATATACTTATCTGGGCTGAATGGACCTCAGGGAGGCCCCCAGTGCATATAGCTGTCAAATTGGCATCAGTGTGCAAGACCACAAATTCAATATAGGTTGCAAAAATGTGTGCGTTAACCATCACCCCTCCCCAATACCAAAACAGACCGAGATCTCCCGTATAGCATTAATGAGCATCTACCTATTAAGGCCCTGAACCGCACAGATTAGGTTCATCTGATTAGTCACAAACGTGTCTGCCCACAAGTGCTGCTGGTAATGACCATACTACTTATTCATTAATTTTAGGCCGAGTGAACCTCAAGCACACCCTCACGTTCATCAATAAAACTGTGGCCTTAAAATAAAAAAAAACAATATATAACATAGGTGATTATTTCTGCAATGGCCCTTCTTCATAGCACAGATCTATACTAGTTTGCTAATATTCAGTGTTGGCTGGTCGATAATTATCATGACCAGGAATCAAACCTAGGTTGTGGAGATCGCGGTGGAGTGAGTTACGTATCTATTATGCTGCCATTCGTTATAATCACACAGTGCTAATTTCATTTCCCGTAACTCAAGCTTCCCATGAGTGAATTAATAAGTCACGCTTACATTTTCCTCCAAGGCTCATCTGCCTCAGCTGGTTATTTCTTTGCCTCAAAAGCAAGTTGTGAGAAATAAGTGGCGAAACGAATACGGCAGGTGCTACATGCGCTAAAATCATTCATAAACGTTCCCAATCCATGCCGTTAAAGCCAGAGCTCTTGCTGGGATAGTGTGATCTGTCTGCTGCAGTTGAATGCAACTCGGCAGAGTAATGTGAACATTTTTTTTCCAGGCTGCTGTTCTCCACAGGAGACATCAAGATGAACATTTCATTCTGAACGAGACCATGTTTCTCTTGCAGATTAAGCAACTGATCCTATGCGCTGTACTCTGGGCAAATTATATCTTTGTAAACAGGCTGCATGTGGCCGAATGCAGTAAATGTGTTCAATGGTATACAACATTATGACAGGTCCCTGCAGGGTGGGCTGGTAGGAACATTGGAATTTTGCGCAATTTTATTTTTACACCCCAACAGCACGAGATTTCACTTCGTTAAAGTATTGAAAGGAGACGGACGGACGGACGGACACATTAATCTATTGCAGGCTGGTACACTCAGTTTACAACTTTTTAGTCCTTTATTCAACTGGCTTGGTGGCATATGATCGGAGTGCTTGACTCACAAGCAGAAGGTTGATATTGCAAATGCTGGTTCAGAGCTACTGCCTCAGCCCATCAACCTTAAAGTGGTGAGTCAAAGTGGAAATACTTTGGAGAAATTTGCCCCCCACCATAGGAATTTTGAAAGATTTCAACCACTGGCTCAGCCATCCATGAAGATGAGCACCAGCACAATGCTCTTTTGACTTTGTTTAACCAGATAAGCGTCTCAAGTCTCATTTCCATGAGAGTTCTTCTTGGGATGTCTGGTAAATGTACACCGGTGCATGCAATATTAGTACAGCATTAGATTAGCATCTTGATGAAATGGTAGATCCACTTCTCCTTGGCAAGTTTCCTCACTGTTGGTGATATAGACATGGAAAAAACATTTCCCCCCAAAAATCTTATGAAAAGGGACATTGTCCAGTTTTTTTGTGTTTAGTTTATTGTCCTTCTACCACACCTCCGATTATCACGGTTGGCTATATATGGTGCAAAACAAGTTCAATATATATACACATACATACTGACTAATAGTGTCAGTATGTCGAGAGAAACAAAAATTATAGACAGTAATAGGCGAACATTTCGGGTGATGACATATATTCAGAGTAGAAAAAGGACTGCCAGATGACTCTTTACAATTCATTGCATTGAGAGCAATGATAAGCTTCAAGACAATTGGGTATTTAAAATCCATATTTTGTTCGAGAGTAGTGTTAATAATGAAGATAACAAGGTTCTTTTATGTTTTCGGTGACGTATTAAGCAATTCCTTTTTAGTGATTCCCTCACCAAATCTACAACGCTCGTTAATATTCCAACAAACCAGGTTCCACGTAATAAACATGCCTTGGCTTTTGAATATGGTGAACAAATAACCACACATGACGAATTGTCAGTGTTATTGGGGGTTGGGCGAATGATGTGTAATCTTGTATTATGACTTTATTTTCACCAGATATTGGTTCATTCCGTTTCATAATTATTTTGTTTATTTATGTATTTGCAAGTTATTCCAAAACAATTTAAAAAGACAAATGATTGAGTCAGTTGCTTGGGTTAATACAAGGACAGCACCAGCCATAGCCTACATGCCTATAATTATAGTATTGTGGTTAGGCATTTAGTGAAATATGGATTAAAATGGGTTTGTATGCATACCATGCAGGCATATAATTATACATTTAAGAATGTATGTTTTATTCTCAATTCCGTCAGCAAATTACAAGCGAATGTTACATTTAGGTGAATGGGGCAGACAAAACTCAACAAAGATGTCAAGAAAATGCAAAGGAATACAAACGTGATAGTAAAAGAAAAGCAAAAATATGAATTTCCCAATGTAATCATGACCCCAAATTGTGTCAATTGGTTAATATGCCGAAGGAGAAGAAGCAGTACGTGCCTCACGTTGCTGTTATTTCGATCATGAAAGCAACTCAGCATTATCATATCAGTAAAGTAAAACTGACAAAGATGGAATTACGTTACATTACACGTTCAAGTCACCTTCTCAAAACACTGAAAATTATTTGACCACAATGCATGAGGGCATTAAATGTGTCGCCCAGATTGAAACCCTTGCTCACTGAAGTGTGCCACAATCGCCTTGACGGCTGCTGATCGCACACACAAGCCATCCGTTCAGACCGCGAGAGGACAAATGCAGTGCCAAAGCTTTGATCCCTTGTGAGTAAACAGAACAGGCAATTACACTCCACTAGTAAAAGATAATGAGCCCACAGCAATTAGTCTGGCCGCAATTTGCCGTGATAACCATTGTGTGTTGTTGTTGTTGTTTTCTTTTAACGTTAAAAGTCTCGCTGCATCCTGCACTGTAGTGTTTATCTAATCAAGTTGCATGATAAGCCATTGGGTTTTGAGAGTACAGTGCAAGTCTTCTTCTAGTGATTCCTTATTGAATTCCAAGATTACCCATAAAATTGCAGTGTTTTGTCTGTGCAGTTCTGGGCACCATCTATTGAGTTCAGGTAACACATACCACACACATATTTAGTTCTGCTTGGGGAAAGCATTAAGTTTAAGTGTAGGGCAAGGGCTCAGGACAGCACTAGCAGAAGTTGATGTGGAAACTTTCTCTGGAGCTCAAGCAAGCCAGAGCTTAATGAATGTGACTTAAATTGGAGAGTAAACCGACTTGCTTTATTGCTTTTTACAGGTACCTCAGTGCCCTTCAGGTGGATAGCATATGTATGATGGTGCTATTGCTAGGTAATCCAACAACTCCACTTCTAAACTATTTGATTACAGACTCCACCATTGCCATCACACTCAACCAAACATGAAAATACCTCGGTAACGATTGTATGAAAAAAAGAAATATGAACTGAATGAGACCACACAATATTAAGAAAAGTAATTTTCACTTCTAAAGTGCCTTTCATTCGGACGTCACAAGACTTAGACCAATCAAATACGACCCAATACAAATAAAAAAGCCCTTACAAATAAGTGTGTATATGATGTCATTAAAAGACAGGGCTACCCAGTGTAATTACAAATGTGACTGCAGCTGATCTTTACAATGCTGAGTTCTATTTCCCCTCCATATTCTTCGACCCATAAATGATTTGTCCCCATCCCAATACCATGGATTGTCATGATAGAGGATCACAACCCGTATCAATAATAGAGCGTTTTATTTAACATTGTGGTATATTGTAGCACATACCTGATTTGCCGCAAGTATGGTGAGTATAAGAATCAATGTTAATTGATGCATCTCACAATCTCTTCTCTACACACTAAGAACCAAGACCGTCACTGCCTGGTGTCGTTTCTACGTGCCAACCCCCTCGATCTGGAACGCCATCTCGCTTTACATCTACAGCATTCAATCTACACTGAAGTTTGAGCTTAAGAGCACCCACCTCTTTCACCTTGCTTTTGAGTGAGGCTAAGATTAAGGCTGCATCTCAGAGTTACGGTCATTGATGTCCATGAAATTTTGTTAATATTGCAATTTGTATGATTCTTACATGTACACAATACTAAGCAGCCTGCCTGCCCTTCCCCTGGTTACTCTGTCCTTGCCAGCTGACATCCCGCTTCTGAATGAGATGCTTGCTGCCATGAGTGTAGTGCAGATATGCATGCCCTACACATTCAACACCTACTGGTCATGGCATTCAATCTCACTGAATGAAAATCAGTTAGCCCCACAGTCAGCACTTATTTACTGAGCATGCAGAAATGTTGGCGACAAATAAGTCCGGTGGTTCAAGCATAACATACGGATGTGATGCATTTGTTTGCAGTATTACAGTTTCACCTGTCACACAGAGCTGGAAATCCCAAGAATTAAAATGACATTCACTCATCTCCAGCAAGTCACAACTAAAGCCATCACAATTTGTGGCAACTTATTGCAATTTCTGTAGCACTGCTCGATCATCTGTGCCAGAATTGTTTGTCACTGTGACATCTTAACATTTGAATCTATTGAGTTCAAATTCTGTTTAGAGGTCGGATCAGTCCATCATCCCTCTACTGTTGACAAAGTACTGCAAAATGGGACGGTAACGGTGATCATCCTATGGAGACTGGCCCTGACCAGGGGAATGATTCAGGGCAGCCATTGGGAATGAGTGCCAACCAATAGTCACTCGAGCACGGAGATGGTTTCTGTTTCACAAAGTGACTTGGCTAGATCTTTATAAGAGTACTGCAGGGTGTGTTTTATCCCATTGCTCAATTGAGCATGGGGAGACTTTAACTTCGGACTTTTGGATAACTGTGGATAGCACGCCATGTGCCAACTGAGGTCTGACATATTACTGATGAAAAGATTCACTGCTAAGTCTCGTCCTTGACCGTGTCTTACCCACCCACACCTCCTGGGATGGATCTTATTGCGCATTCCTCCACCATAATTCACTTTTCTATGGCGCCAATTTAACAGAAATAGGTGTGCCAGAGCCGTACAACTGAATTGCAAATTGCTCAGCTCACAAAGGAGAGAGAATGTGAACTTTGCATCCAATTAGGCGCACGCAGCTCCGAAACGACCACATTCCATCAACGCATACATAATCTATACTGTTTGCTCATTACGCTACAAAACAAGAGTGTGCCCGTGTGCAGAAACGCGCACAAGAGCGGACACCTGCACAAATAGTGCACAAGATTACACGGTGCAAACGCTTTGTGTGCGTGCGGCATCGTGCAACACCTGCTGTCACAAGTACAGCGCTCGTGATGCAAAGCCGCAGGGCCGCTTATCGGCAGATGCAAGAGAAGTCTGCTCAGGCACGCACATTATTTCGGTTAAAAAAATTAGCGAGGGTTTTATTTTTTGAGCCGTTCTCGAAATTCACAAAACCAGGAAATGTGCTCGTTTCTGTAATACGTTGTCGCGACAATGACAGTACAGCACTGTATAACATTGAGATGACACGAGGTTGCAGTGGTCGCCCTGGCTGGCATGTGAATGTGGAGTTTCCACAAGCGCAGGGCAGGGAGACACTTTTGTTTGAGCAGCTTGAAACTTTGACAGCACTCTGGCACACGACACGTGAGAGGATGTACATATTGTATGCAAAGACAACACACAGACAATCCATAATCATACAAATACACAACATCCTTGCATTTACACAGTGTTTTAATGCAAACGTTCATGGTTATGTAACGCTGGCGCTCGTTATGTTACTTATCGGTAATTCGCATCCGTGTATGCCCCCCTTATCTTTATTTTCAAGTATTACATTTAATCCAGATTATTCTTGACTTAAAGCTTTCGTGACTGCAGGAATTCATATTCTATGGGTCTTTTTCGGTAAAGTCACGTAAATAGGTACAAATTAATAAAGATAATACATATAAAATAAACCAAAAAAACTACGACGTTTCGATCACAACACAAGCGATCGTCATCAGGAGGAAAGAGGTCGGAAAGCTGCTGAATGCAGACTGTTTTATAGGTTTAAAATTTGGTGTCGTCCTCGGGTCATAAATGAAGTGGGCGGGGCTAGTGATGTTAATGTGATACATTAGCATGTAGATGTAAGATCGCAGAGCCGCCGCGACGTAGAGGTCGGTGTCCGGAGTTGGCCACATTCAACCTGTTAATGTGCAATTGGAGAGCCGAAGCCACGGGCAAGGAAAAAAAAATAACATCGGAAGGTGGCAGAATGGGAACATCACAGCCAGTTATGACTTGGTTGGTGATGTCTTTCCAATGATTGCTGGGTTTGTACCCATCCTCTCGGTTGAAATTGTGGCTGTGTCTATATATATGGATGGCTTCATGAACGAATCTTTGTTGATAGCCAGTGGGCTTGCAAAGTACCTTCATCTTAGAGAAATCTATGTCGTGTGAGCCAACCGCATAAAACAATGATCAGCCACGGCCAACATGTTGGTCCTACCGTGTTTCAAATTTGCTTCATGCTCACGAATACGGTCCAAGACATGTCACTTAGTTTCCCCAATGTAACTACTGCCGCAGACACAGCTTAGTTTGTAGACGCCAGGGTATTGTATGTCAGGCATCACATCCTTCACAGATGGGATCAGATCACGAATTTTATGTACTGTGTTAAATCGAGCCTGGATCTCGTGTTGGCTCAAGATTTTGGAAATCTTTTTGGTGACCCCTGCTATGTATGGCAAGGTGATGGTTTTGATTGGGTCCTCAGATAGTTCTTTCCCAACGGTTGGGGTGGTAGCTTTACGGATTGTGTGGTCCCAATATCCATTCATCTTGAGAGCTCGGTGCATATGTTTCAGTTCACTGGCTTAGTGATGATGGTCGGATATGCATCGAGCTCTATGGTGTCTCCCTTATCTCCGGTTGTAAGCCAATGTTTTCATGGAAATTTTCTTTTTGAGACAGACGCCATCCAGGCATCCACATTACGTCCGTCCTTGTGGAAGAGGTACGTAGATGACACAATTGTCATCTGGCCACATGGCCGACCAGCTCTGAACCAATTCCTCAACCACATAAATTCCATACACCCAGCCATAAAATTCACCATGGAGGTCGAAAAGGATGGCAAACTACCATTTTTGGATGTTTTAATCGAAAAGAGACCAGCTGACTCAATGGGACACTGTCTACAGGGAAGCCACCCATATGGATGCCTACCTAAAACCTGACTCCAACCACCATCCATCCCAGAAGAATTCCCTCATCAAAACTCTACACCATAGAGCTCGATGCATCTCCGACCATCATAACCTAGCAAGTGATAATATATTGTCTTTGAAACTGACGCATATGGTTATTATATTTATTTTAACAAATAATGTACAGTTATTTAATTTGCTTAAAAAAATGTTCAAACTGACTTCCATTTATATGAATGCACGCATGAGTTATCGTTTGAAATTGAATTTGGACTTTGTTTTAAACATTACAGCCGTCTTCTTTAGCATGCATAAAAAGAACGAATTTAACTTGGTCGTCTCTCATCAATTTTCTTTCCATTTTTAAACGCCATCTGAAAAGGAGAACGAAAAAAAATCTGTATTATTTAAGACAATCGATGGAATATTACCTTAAAGAATATACAATCACAATGCTTTAACGGCAGCGTTTAAATGAATGAAATAACCCCCCCTCCCCCTGTCCCTTTCTTTCCCCTCAGAATGTTCGTTACCTTTCCCCCTTCTCTTTTCCCCTCCCCATATTTACGATTACTACTATTTTTATTTCACCAGGTAAGGCTCACTGAGCCAAATAGCTGTTTTTCAGAAGCGACATGGCTATCCAAAATTATAACTGAACCAATTAGCTCATAGGAATAGGTTTTACCCTTTTAACTGGCACAAAAACTGACACCTTTATTCAAGGCATCATGTTTGCAATAACCACAGCACAAGCAGTCAAAATGCAAACAAAAAAGACAACTCTGATAATAATATGCACTGTCCTTGAATTTGATTGGTCCACACCCGAGACAGCTTTTCTTAGAGCCTAGTCTCCATTGGTGTTGGACCAGAAGATGCCAAAAGGCGTACAACTCAAAAACAGCGCGCTATCAGAGTATTGAGGGCTCGGGGTGAGCATTTACATTATGAGACCTCCTTTGACAGAAACAAGATATAGGAATAGGTTTTACCCTTTTGTTTGCATTTTGACTGCTTGTGTTGTGGTTATTGCAAACATGATGCCTTGAATAAAGGTGTCAGTTTTTGTGCCAGTTAAAAGGGTAAAACCTATTCCTATATCTTGTTTCTGGCAAAGGAGGTCTCATAATGCAAGTAGCCCATCATGTGGAAATGTATAGCAGCCAAATACTCTCAACGAATGCTTTCTAAATGTGGAGGGAAAACCCGGAGGACCCGGATAAAAATCCACGCAACCACGGGGAGAACACGCAAACTCCAATTATACAGGTGTCAGGGTCGGGATGAAACCCACGACCTCCAATATACCAGGCTCCCCATGCCCCCACCTGGGCGGCGCAATGAGCCCAATTATCCTCCTTTCACTGGGCTCTGTCACGTCGAACTCGGGGCTGCACTTCCCGGAATTTCTGTTCCCCCCCATTCGTTTGGTAACCGGCGCTTTGTATTGGGCTCGCGTTGAGTTATAAAAACTTTTTTTTTAAATGAAATAACCCTCTTTGTCCCGAGTCTTGGGCCAACCTGTAGACTCGCCAGCACCTATTGTTATGCAAGAGAGACGTTGGTAACTGCAGTGAAAAAGTGAAAATTCTTTCCCTGCTTGTACTAGTGTAATGACAGGGTGCCACCTGTTGGCCAGGATACCCGTGATTATAATCACGGGTATGGGCGCGTTATATAATAACCAACTAGAAGGGGGGCGTACCTGGGTTAAAGGTCGGGAAGCTCCAGGAACCTGCTCGCAGGTTCTAGAAGGGGGCGTGGCTGGAGGCGGGGCGTGGCTGGAGGCGGGGCCTGGCCATACCGGGAAGTATATAGGGGAGATGTAACCGAAGGTTCGGGGCTGTCGCGGGGTCGTGGGTCCTGGCTGCGTCGCTGCTCGCCATCATCTCTCTTCATCGTCCGGCCGCATGGCCGATTCCCTGCACGGCTCCCATCGTCGTCATTGCTACCTTAGTCAGCCAGCTATGTAGTTAGACGCCGATGATGGGACTGTGTAGAAAGGTCGGCTATGTGTAGCTATGTAAATGTGTTTCTATATCTCGCCCAGTGTTTGTGCCCAAGTGTGAGAAATAAATAAGAAGCCCTCTACACGTTGTGTCTCAGAAGTCGCTCATTACACTAGCATAGGACACTCTCATCGACATTGATGGCCCTCAGCCAGTGATGTAAATTCTACATTATTATGAGGAGCGGGCGGGCGGGGGACAATCTATCTATTGAACAATGACTTTCGACTTCTCATGAAATAATAATCAAACCCACAGAGATGATAATGGGCCATCTTGACTGCCAACTGAGATTTGAATTCGCAACCTTCAAATTTGCGAGTCAATCGCTCCTCACCAACACCGCTGCCTGGGCTAGATGAATGCATACTCACAACATGATATGGTAAATGCGAGTATTGGTGCAGTTAAACATTACTGCCACTGCAACAGGGATGCGGAGTTTCCACCGCTGGTTTGGGACCTCTTGCGGTGACGAGTTCCACCTAACGCTCTTCTGCAGCAGAGACGCACTTAGATTTGACCGAAGACACCTGCTCATTCCCCGCCGAGTGGCGGAGTGTGTGCGTGCAACATCAGGTGGTCGGTGCGTGCACATCCAGGTATGCTCGTGCTTGTGTGTGCATCCACACACATGCTCACGCGAGTGTCCAGCGTGCGCATTGACGTGTACCTGTGAATGTGCACACCCAGGTGTGCTCGCTCACACTTGCGCATGCATGTTGACATACTTGCAGCTGCGCTTGTGTGCGGTGTGCACACCCTGCTGTTTGCGACAACGAGCGTGCTTGCGATGAGCTCAGTGGGGAGCGGTGGGGTAGCGGTTAGCGCTACGCTGTGCTACGAACCTGGCGACCCACGTTCTATTCCCACTCACGGCCAACACCAGTGGCGATTATCTGAACACGGTCCTGGGCCTCCCTTTGGTAAACTCAGCCTCAAACGAGTACCTGGTGCGGTGTGTAAACACCGCCACTAGGGAGACAAAGACGGTCGGGCATGGTGCTGAGCACTCCCCCCCCCCTCTCTCTTCTGCCGTTCCGACCTTGATAGGTGCTCGCTAACAGTACTTGCCCCAACTGTTTGTTAAGGCTATACGGAAGATCTTTGTCTTGTGTGTGTGCGCGCGTCTCCGGGGGTGAACGAAGGGCATCCAAGGCTCACGGTTGCACGTAATGCGGGGCCTTGCGTGATCGCAAACATAAACACGCGGGCGGTTTGTCGTAGCCATGCTGGCTGCAACATGACAGAGCACATTTCACGATCTCTATTCTTGTTCTCGTTAATTTGTGCGTAATTTTAAATTAGCTCCATTCCGTGGTTGGAAAACAAGTGGTTTCCAAATGTTGTATCCAGTATTCAAAGTGAAATCCAACTGGTACCGTGCCTAAACGGGCAAGGGGGCAGTGATCATTCTCTGTTGATGGCCATCAGTCAATGGTGGAAATTCTACACTGCTATGGCAGGGGCCAGACCTGTCGATAAGACACATTCTGCGCTTCCCACAAATTGCCATCAACCCATGTGGGTTGATGGCAGAATTTACCCTCGTGAGGGATATTCAACTTACAATATTTCGAGCGGGAGGCAAGCACTCTTCCCAGCATAATTACCACCTATCATTATTATAACCATCACGATGACTATTTTCATCATCGTTACAACCCCATCACAACGGTATTCCACATGGTTATGCCTAATGCTCGCTTTAGTGGTCATGTGTATGGATAAACAGCGCCTTGGGACGTTGAATTTCTGCCCTACTTGTTGAGCACCACCAGTGCAGTGGAGCAGTGCCGAATTAAGCTCGTGCGGGGCCTGTAGCATATGTTATAAAGATACCCTAAATTTAAAAAAAAACACGTAAATATTAAAACGCACAAATGTTTAACTTGCATAGTAAAGTAATTGTACTTTTTCATTTTCTATACAGCCAGATAATACGACAAATCGCTAACCTTAAACACCCAGTCGTTCATAAAAGTTGAAGACAGTATAGTACTATAGTAATAGAGCAAGTGCACAATCACTGAACCGGAATTGACAGCTTGAAAGCATTTAGCGCGGGGCCCTTGAAAGTGCGGGGCCCCTAGCTACTACATATGTAGCTACTTTTGCTACGAGGATAATTTGGCACTTGAGCGACGCCTTGATTGAATCGTTTCAATGAACGCCAGATCCATTGGTGTGCGCACGGATCTCTGCTGAACGTCACACATCGCCGTAAGTGAGCACTTATATGAGTATAAACTGAGCTCTACTTGCTTTGCCTCATCTTGGCACATGCGTGGCTGCTGTGCGTGAGTTGGAAATAAACCAACCGCTATCTTCCTGAAACCGCACACAGGTAACGATCGCCCAATCGTCTGGGATATCTAAGGCACTCTCCTTTGCGATACCCTGTATTTAACCGAGTGAGATTGATCTATGTTGCGAGCAGGAACACGTGGTCTCTTATCCACGCCATAGCCATACGTACAGTGCGTAATATTTCTGCAATTTCATTGTTTGTGATTTTTGACAATTTTTAGATTTGCTCGATGACACACGCACATGCACACTATCGGCTGTTCTTGAGAATTAGGTCAGAGGTTTTCTTAGCAACCACATCACGGCAGGTAAATCTGGCCGAGTGGCGCTATGATTATACTGGTCGACTCAACCATCAGGTCACAGGTAACGTCCCAGTCAGGGTTCGACTCATCCCTTCCTCTCTAATAGAGATTTGCTACAAATAAGCACACCTCGGTAGCAATCAATAATGGTGGCTTGAAGGCATACTGGTCTTCACCCTCGTAGCTTCAAAATTTCACAACTGGACCAAATCTGCCAATTGCTTGTGCCGCGATCGAAACGTCGTGATATTTTTTTATTATTGTTTTTATCTACGTGGCTTCACCGAAAGACCCAAAGAATATGAATTCCTGCAGTCACGAAAGCTTAAAGTCAAGATTTACCCAATATCTGTATGAGCATGGACATGCACTGACTTGACATTCACGCCAGATGGTTCACAGAGCTGATGTTCTACTTATCACACCGTAGGGTGACTATCAATTGTTTATGTTGATGCGGAGGTTGGTGAGCCAGTTGAGGGCCACAGGAGTGATGTTGTGATTGTTGGGGAGGGCTTCCTCGATGCGTGGTGCAAGGCGGGAGAGTAATGCCCTCCCCATAAGTTTGTATGGAGTGGAGAGGAGCACCTCCAATTGGCATGGTTGGCTACGTGCGTGCGGGTGAGAAAGAAGTTCCACGTTACGTAAATATCGGCCTGGAGTTGGCAGCTCACTTCGAAGGTTTGCCGGGTTTGAGGACAGCCTTTACCGCGGCCTCTCACCAGCTTGATGGTGCCTTCCCCATCCGACGGATAACAGCAAATATATTTTTTGACAACCATTTTCGTACCTTGGTTCCCAGATTTTTCAGGAATTCGGGTGTGTACTCTGTCCATGCCGGCAGCATTTGTTCATGCAACAGAGCTGCATGGATATCTCATTGGATGTAAGGGGAAGATATGGTGGTCACGGAAAGGTGCTGAAGGTTGTGGAAGAGATCTTTTTGTACATTGTCAATGTTTTTTTTTTATATAGTCAAATAACTGAACTCTCGCATGCAATTGCACACAGCATGCCAATGGTGGGAACACTGAGCACTCAACAGCCCAATAATTCAAGCAATGTCTCAGAAAATAAGTCGAAGTGTCTCCCTGCTCGAGTTCGTGTTATGGAAGTGCTCATTGCCTTTGGCTATTCTGAGTCAGTAGCTCTTCTTCTGCATTCGTATTTTGGGGAGCCAGTCTTTCCGTACGACAGCCATTGTTGAATTCTCACAATATGGTCTTAATTTGTTCAATCATGAAGGAATAACGATGGTGATCTGAGTCAACTGCCAGTAGTACAACTCCTGAAAATGCATCTTTAAATTTGTTCTGCCTGGATCAGAATCTGCACGCCACTTAAGCCTATCTGCACTGCAGCGTGAGCATACGCGTCACAAAGCACAGCAACAAACTACGATTTCCGTGACGGTGATACGAATCGATGAGCGTGAGACTTGTGTGGCGGAATGCGAGGGTTTGTTTACGACACGCAGAGCTCAGGACAGATTTTCTGGCGCGGTGCTTTGTTTGCGTGCTTGATACGGGCACAAAAGCACACCAAGAGGCTGTCCTGTCGTTTTTTTTGTTGTAAACCTCATGGCACACCGATTAGCACGGTTGGCTACGTATGGTGCGAAAGAAGTTCAATATACATACATACATGGCAAATGTGCTATCGGTGTCATGGCATGAGGTTGAAGACATTTACATTTGATACGCTTATAGTGAGCGGTGTACCACCTTGTGTCAGAGTTGCTGTATCCACGCTCGGGACATTAGACATTTAACCAGAAAAGAGTGCTCATTACATGACAGTAAAAGCCACGTTTTAGAGTTTGAGAACTGAAAAGCGTGAAAAGCCATGTGTATTATTATTTTTTTGTGCACGATCATTCGCGATCGCACTTGCAACCATCAATTCCCTACACTTAACAATCGAGTTTAATTGCGAGCGGGTGAAACCCAGATTCAAACCCAGTGTTGCATTGATGCCGGCTCAGTGCTTAGTATTAGCCCTGCGAGTCACCCACACATCTCCGCTCTGCAACTCAGGCGTGGATTTACTGTTACCGTGGGTCACTGAGGACTGCCTTGGCAATTGCCAAATACTTGCATGCCATAGTGCATTGACCGGTTCATTAGCTTGTGAAGCGAATTAATTAATCAAACGCTAATTGCAAAGAACGTTACGTAACCATTGTTTGGGTGACATTTACAGTGTATGTTGGGTCTTTATACTAATAATGTTGCACTGCAGGTTATGTAGCAGAACGACTTTGATATGCAAACTGGAGAATCGCTGTATCTAGCCGTGCGGTGATGTGGTTAGTATGCTCGATCTACAGTTGAAGGAACATTGATCCCTATCTTGGTCAGTCAAGGGCCAACTTATCATTCTGGGGTTAATAAAAAAAATAAGTAACACTTTGTGGCGAGTGAACATTCCTAAAGTCGGGCCCAGGTTCTTCAGGGGCCAGTTGCTGCTGACTTCCCACAAAGTGGTGCCTCAATGTATTGATGAAGGGATAACAAGCTGGGTTAATCCTCCCCCCCCCCCCAACTAAAATTGACTTCACATATTTCCGAATGCAAGTCGAGCACTACATTCACGGCGCTACCCAGCTGGACATTCACAATCTGTGGTGCATGCTTGACAGCTTTTAAGACCCAATCATACCACAAAGGACATGGTTAATTCAGCCCGGCCATACTTTGATGGTCCCAGCGAACACAGCGATGGCATTATGCGTGTTACATGCCACTCCTCCACTCTGCACAGTCCAGGCAGGAACACAATAAATTCAACTTTAGTTCCGCACAAAAAAATGACTGTTCTGCCAATTCTTTGGCATTTTATGAAGAATCTTTACGCTCTGAGCCTCGGGGGTCCAATTGATGCGGCCTTTTAAATTAGACCATGTAAGATTGTATCCATACACATTGGCCAGTGCATAGCTCTGCTTGTAGCCCTGAGACACTGCTGGACATTTAACATTTCTGGAGTGGGGGCCAGTCTTTGCATAAGTTGACCATATTTCACTTCCCGAAAAATCGGTACTATTTATATCCATATTGGAGAAATGATGGGGAAAGTCGACCCATGACAGGGATTTAAATTCGCAACCTTCCAGCCGATAGCCATGCGCTCCAACCACAGAGCTGCCTGGCCAATATTCTATATTTCGTAAAAAACGTTAAATACTGCACAATACGTACTTTGAATTAATATGGACTGCACATGTATAATCCAGTGTGTACACGGCAGAATATCAATGCATATTATATATCTGACAATAACCAGTATTTGCAACTTATCTGTGCAAATGCTGTTATAGAGTAGTCCGTGTGTGGGCATCACGTGTTTTTTTTCGTTCAAGAACAGAGTGCAATAACCTTCAGCGTTGTTAGTGGGTTTAAATAGCACACATTTGCTAAACATGTAGGTGGTTTGTGCAAATAAACAATTTGCATTTAATACTGTTAATTGATGGCAGGAAAATAGGATCAACTAAACAGTGTAAGCATATGTACCTTAGTGGACGACGATGTCGTTTATGTGCAGTGTTTGGAGGGTTACTTTTCAAAGCAATCGAATTACTGATAACTTGACGTTGTAAAAGTAACGCAAATTAATCGCGTTATTGGTAATTATTATTTTTATTTAATAGAATGTTACCAGATTTTTGTACATTTTCTTTTTGACAAATTCCTTCGTATTAAACACACATTGTGACGAATCGGCCTGCTCTAGACCAATTCCTCGACCACATCAATTCCATACACCCAGCCATCAGATTTACCATAGAAGTCGAAAAATATGGCAAGCTACCTTTTTTGGATGTCCTAATAAAAAAGAGACCTGATGGTTCAATGAGCCACTCTGTCTACAGGAAAGCTACCCATACGGATGCTTACCTGAAACCGATTTCCCACCACCATCCATCCCAGAAGAATTCCCTCATCAAGACTCTGCACCATAGAGCCCAATGCATATCCGACCAGGAACACATAGCCAGTGAACTCAAGCAGGTACACCAAGCTCTTAAGGCTAATGGTTACTCCGACTACACAATCCGCAAAGCTATCACTCCAACCATGAAGAAGGACTCTCTTGAGGAGCCTTTCAAAACCATCACTTTACCCTACATTGCGGGGATCACAAAAAAGATCTCCAAAATCTTGAATAAACACAAGATCCAGGTCCGATTCAACACATTACATAAAATCCGTGATCTGGTTCCGTCTGTAAAAGATGTGATTCCGGACATACAGTACCCTGGTGTCTACAAACTAAGTTGCCTCTGTGGTAGTAGTTACATTGGAGAAACCAAACGACATGTCTTGGACCGCATTCATGAACACAAAGCAGACCTAAAACACGGTAGGACCAACACCTCGGCCGTGGCAGATCACTGTTATAATTCAGTAGGCTCATATGACATTGACTTCTCCAAGACAGAGGTTCTTTGCAAGTCATCTGGCTACCATGAGAGATTCGTTCATGAGGCTATCCACATATACAAACACAGAGACAATTTCAACCGAGAAGATGGATTCTGGCTTAGCAATCATTGGAAGGATTTGATAAACCATTTCGGGTCTTAATTGATTGTTCACGCTTACGGTGGCTTTCAGACCGCATCCATTATTTTCGTCTCCCCCCCTCCTCTTTTCCGAACATAGATGGACTCGTCCAACTGAATAACTGCCAAATCGCTCTCCGTGGTGCTAACGTTAAAAAAACCGCCACTTTTTTCAATTTTTCTTGCTGTGGTTTTCACACCTGATGATGATTGCTTGTGTTGCAGTCGAAACGTCGTGATAATTTTATTGTTTTATATATTTTTTATTTTATTGTTTCCCTTCTACGTGACTTTACCGAAAGAACCAAGAATATGAATCCCTGCAGTCACGAAAGCTTTAAATCAAAATTTTACACATTGTGTTGTTATGAAACAAGGGACATACTACCACGTCACCGGTGTTGGTTATCTTGTGCAATCTGAATGCAGAGTCTGCTGCTACTGTCTTCCCAACAACTCAGATTGCCGACTGTGCAATTTCCTTCATCCATTTGAATAGTTTTTTGTTAATTGGTTTTCTAATATTTAAAATAAGAGTAATCATAACATGTAATCCAACTGTACAAGTTGAGTAATTTGATTACATCCGAAAGAATGGAGTAACAGCAGATTTCCCAGTTTCGGTATTTCATAATCTGATTACAATCACATGGTACCTGTTACACATTACTCCTCAGCACTGCTTGTAAATTATACGAACACATGGGGCTAATTCTAAATCATGGCTCGTGCAGTCATATGAAACTACTGCGAACAGTTGTTACTGCTTTTATTCCAGATGTTCACAGCGTGCGGGGTTTGCATTATTTTGAGTGATGGTTAAGCCATTTACAAACGCATATGGGCAGCTGATATAAACAATGTCTGCATTGCTCTGTTCAATTGCCAGTGCCTCCACATCTGCTTGTGCTAAGTCTCAAGTTTGTGACATGAAGACAGCATAAATCCCCTGGCAATGAAAAATACAGCAAAATGCAAACACAGAAATCTTCAAAATAGATTTTTTTAGAAGTGTTGTTATTATTAAAGTTCTATTCTTTCAAGGGAATTAACATCGGTCACCTTAAAATATGATCAAATATGCCATATAACACATGGCAATGGCATTTATTTACAGTTTTAAAAGTCTTTGGGCGTATTATGTGGTCATCCTACTCACAAATGGTAATCAGTTGCAGTCTCATTTCAAAAATAATAAAAGTTAAAAGACAGACGATAAAAGAAGTTCAGGTATCTGTTGTTTTGTTTGAATCTTGCCTTCATTAAAATGTTTAACACGGAGAAGGCTTTTGCGACCAATATCATCCATAATAGAGTTTTTTTTGGGTTAGATCGCGTAAATATTTAAATGTGTCGTTAAAACCCGCCACCACCCGACACAGCCAACTAGTAAGGGTTATCACGTAAACAGAACGTGCCAATTCGTCACTAGTACAGCACACCGGTGTGTTGGAGCGCCAAGCCACAACATTTACAATCTGAGTACGACGTTTCGCCAGTAATTACATATAAGGAACGAAACAGTTAGACTTCTCCACAAATCTGGCTGTCGCCTGATTAAGCTAGTTGTAATTACTGGCGAAACGTCGTACTCAGTTTGTAAATTTTGTGGCTTGGCTCTCCAACACACCTGTGTGCTGTACTAGAAACGAATCGGCGCGTTCTGTTTACGTGACAACCCTTACTAGTTGGCTGTGTCGGGTGGTGGCGGGTTTTAACGACACATTGATATATTTACGCGATCTAAGCCAAAAAACACCTCTATTATGGTTTTTTAAAATGCTTTTCAAAAGACATCTGAAAAAATAAAACAAATAAATCCGTTCAAACGATGTATTTACAGGTTCCGTGTGCCCTGCTGAGCGTCGAGTGATGGTTACCTTCAGCGAGGTCCTCAGTCAATGGTGGAGACTCCACATTCCTGTGACAGGGTCTAGATCTTTCTGTATATAGGACGACCAGTGCTGACTTACCACCAAGTAGCGCCCATATGGAAAATGTGCTCGGGGGTTGAACAATCACCACAATCATCTCCGAGTACCGAACAAAAATACGTAATATCAAACAATCACAAAATACAATTACTTTTAGTGAAAAACGTCACCACGATCACTGTGAACGACGTTTCTGACGTGCCTGTATTGGCTGATATTTGTGTTTAAATTTGACCACATTCCTGGCATGCTTCTTATTTCGCCAAACATGGATTGACTGTTATTAGATCGACCAATATCCTACTCGTATTACGCTTCTGCATCCTCAATATATCCAATGATCGTAAAGTAAAGGAAAAAAAAGCCCAACAAAGTTAACAAGTGCCTCGTTCTTCGTTAGAATGTTGGTAAAGTCACGTTACTAAGTATGCAATTCACGGCCACATACACAAATATCTATTCGCCACGAAGTGGCAGTGACGTCACCACGGCACCTGTGCCAGGCCAGGTGCACTTTGAGGCCACGTGGAGTGTCGAAGTCTCGCCGACAGGAGGTCTCGGGACAGACCCAGCAGGTCCCATGGGTTGGCTGACTGAGATGACCGGCAGATGCACCACCAGCTGTACCCCCTTACCGTGCAAACTGATAAAGACCTTACTACTCTATAACTATGGCGTGGCACACAAGGATGGTATGGTCAGAACCACTCCTGGCCACCTTTGTCTCCCAAGTGCCGATGTCAACACACTCTACACCAGGTGCTCATTTAAGGCTGAATAAAACATTCAAAGGGGCGGCGTTGACAGTAGTATAGTACAGGCAGAACACACACAAACCCCCACCGACACTGTCCGTAACACTGTATGGCGTTATCTCCATATATAAGGCAAAGTTGTGAATATGTGTGTCTGTTCAAAATGTTTAGCCTACTTCCCGACATGCAACAAACTGGAAATTTGCCATGTGGGTACTTTCCAGACTGTACACCATGGAAAAATTATAAAAATGCACTTTTATTTGGGGGGGGGGGGGGAGCTCAATAATTCATTTATATATTTTGCATGGCAAGTGAGCTGTGACGTCAAATCTGTCACGTGACCCGCGCATGTGGAAGCGTAACGCATTGTAGTGGTTAGCGCGCTGTGTATGTGTCTGTGTGTGTGTCTGTGTGTGCGTGTGTCTGTGTGTGTGTGTCTGTACCACTGGACGGGTTCCGCAGGATTGGAAGGATGCCCTGGTGGTCCCCCTCTTTAAGAAGGGGGACCGCACAGACTGTAACAACTACAGGGGCATCTCACTCCTCAGTGTGCCGGGAAAGGTCCTGGCAAGGATTATTCAACATCGCCTCGCCAGACACGCTGAGGAGAGGCTTGCGGAGCCCCAATGCGGTTTCAGGAAAGGGCGGTCCTGCACAGATGCCATATTTTCTGTCCGTCTGCTACAGCAGAGGTGTAGGAAATTCCAACAAGACCTACATCTCTGCTTTATTGACCTGGTCAAGGCCTATGATACCATCAGTAGTCCTGGGCTCTGGGTTGTTCTTCGTGCTTTTAGAGTCCCTGACCCTCTGCTCACGATCATTAAGGACCTTCATGATGGTGAGCGGGCCCGGGTAAAACTACGTGGCCGGGAGTCAGAGCCATTCCCTGTACACCTTGGGGTGCGACAGGGATGTCCTCTGGCTCCCACATTATTGAACAATTTTGACCACGTAGTTCGTGAAGCCTTCAATAGCTGTACGGGGGGAATCAACATTTGGTACAGATATAATGGGAGGTTGATCTATGCCCGGGTGCGGTCAAGGGATGGCTCCCTATTGCTCAACCATGTTATATATGCCGATGATTTGGTAATAGCTGCTCATTCAGAGGAGGAGTTGGAGACGCTGCTGCTGCTGAGACTGGAGCGTGCCACTAAGAGGTGGGGCCTTACCATCAGCCCCACCAAAACTAAGCACCTGCCTGGGTATTTTGTACCATCGGACACTCCACCCCCACAACTCCCAATCGGTGATAGGGCAGTTGTGGAGAGAGTGGAAAATTTCCCATACCTGGGCAGTGTGCTTATGACTGGCTCCAGTTTAACAGCAGAGGTCTCACTCCGAATCAGTCGAGCGGCAATATCTTTTCATCGGTTGCGTAACGCTGTGTGGAAGCTACCTGGTCTGTCGCTCCGCACTAAGTTTCAGGTCTTCTCGGCCACGGTCATTCCCTCCTCTACGCTTGCGAAACGTGGACCCCCCTAATGGAACATCTTCGCCGGTTAGAAACATTTAGGCTGGCCTGCCTACGATCCATCCTGGGTTTAACCAGACTGGATTGTGTGAGGAGCTCACAAATCCTTGAAAGATCTGGGCAGGGTCCCATCGGTGAGCTCCTCCGGCAGCCAAGGCTGCGATGGCTGGGTCATGTAGCCCGCATGCCCAGCCACCGCATGCCGAAACAGCTTTTGTTTGGCCGGATTGAGGGGGCTAAGCGGGCGCGGCACGGGCTAGAGAAGAGATGGAGTGATGTGGTACAGGAGGACGTGGAGCTGAGTGGACTTGCCGATGACTGGTACCAGCGGTGTCAAGATCGGCCTCTGTGGAGGAGGCTCGTGAAGGATGCTACTGGGCAGTTGGAGGCAGTCGCCCTCCAACAACAACGGATGGCGGAGGAGCGACGCTCAGAACAACGAGCGGAGCCCCGGGTGGCTAAAGCACAGCAGGTTGGCACAGTAGAGGGCACAGGTGGTGCACCAGCCAGTCATCTCAGTCAGTCGACCCGTGGCACCTGGGTCTGCCCCGTGACCTCCTGCCAGCGGGTGTTCGACACTTCACGTGGCCTCAGGGTGCACATAGCCTGGCACAAGCGTCGTGGTGACGTCACCGCCACTTAGTGGCGAATGGCGGTTGTTGTCTGTGTGTGTGTGGAAGCGTAACGCATTGTAGTGTAGTCGTTAACGCGCTGCGCTACGAACCCGGCGACCCGAGTTCCATTCCCGCTCACGGCCACCACCAGTGACGATTATTTGAACCGGTCCTGGGCCTCCCCTAGGTCTACTCAGCCTCAAACGAGTAACTGCTGTGGTGTGTGAACATCGCCACTGGGGAGACAAAGGCGGCCGCGCGGGGTAGGAAAGCTAGTACGTAACAAAGCGAGACGCTGTAGTCGTGGAATGCGTTGCACAAAGCAACATTCTGAGCAGAAAGTGCAGCCAGATTGTTGGTCCCCCCAAACTGTAACGCAGCAACGTCTGGGGCTGCCTCCTCTCCGCTTTGAAGAAGCACCCTTGCCCATAACGAGATGCTATTATTGCCAGGATATCCAAAAGCCAGTCCTCGAGACCCCCCCCCCCCCCGCATTCAAATGATGTTCGTTCCACGCTGCACGCTCCCAATGCTTGTTAAACACTTCGCACGTAACGCGCTCAGCCTATTAATTGGCACGTATAATTTATTCCTTTGCGTACGTGAAGATATTGTCAGGTGGTGGAGGGTATTTTACAAGAAATTTTAGGCATATAACTACCCCTGTGGTCACCCCCCTCCTCCCCCCCCCCAAAAAAAACCAGGGATCTTATATGGTTCTGTTAAAAGGCCGATGTAAATAACAAGAGACGTGAGTTGTGGGGGTTTGTTTTTTCCTGTTGCTTGCATCAACAGCTGGGTCGACACTTTCGATACCACTCTCGATGGGGCATTGCGGGGAATCAAACCTAGGTCCACCGGGATTGAAGTGTGTTGATCTCAGAGACAACGATCCCCCCTGTGCACCCTGAAAATAGACGTTTGGGGGCAAGTCCTGTTTAGCGAGCAAGATGACCAGCGCGGCACGCGAGGGGGTGGCTGGGTCAGCAACCACGCCCGGCCGCCTTTGTCTCCCTCGATGCGTACACACCGCAAAACGAGATGGTTACTGATTTGAGGCTGCTGCCGGTGACCGCGAGCGGGAATCGAACTCGGGTCGCCGGGTCTCGCAGCGCGGCATAACGTGACTTTACCATAGTTCCATAGTTCCATTTATTAGGTATAGCCCCGTGAGCCATTCGGCTCTTGAATCGGGTGCAACCGCAACAAACAAAAAACAAAAACACGAACAAGAAAAACATCTTAAAGTGATCATGTGACTGTGCAAACAGAAAATCCAGGAAAAAAAAAACATCAAAATATTCCTGAAATAAAAGAACTAAGAATATAAAATAGGGCTGAACGATTAATCGATTTCAAATCGAAATCTCAATTTGGAAAAATGTGATTAGCAAATCGCAAAGGCTGTGATATTTTTACGATTTGAAGAGTGCTATTACTTTCTTATTGGAATTGTTTGATTTTTTATTATTATAACTTTTTTTTATTTAACGTAACACTTGTTCTATGTTTGATTGTTCTATTTCAATTAAATTTAAAAAAATACATGTTGGAAGCAATTAATATATTTTAAGTTCTCATCCTTGCATTAGAATATATAGAACAGTTCATATTTTGATGGTATCACGTGGTAATGCTCCATCACGTGCTTTAAATGTATTACAAAGTGAACATTGAACTGAAGCTTAACTTAAAAACTTTTAATCGCAGATCAAATCGCAATGTTTGTCAGAAAAATCACAATGAGATATTTTCCCCAAATCGTTCAGCCCTAGCGCTAACCCACTACGCTACCGCCTCCTGCCCCCCCCCCCCCCCCCCCAGGGCCGGATTAAGGCATGGACTTTAGGGGCTGCAGCTCAGTGGCCTCCACCAGCTGGAGGACCTCCAGGGGTTTAAGTGAAAAGTTATTTCATTTGTGAATGCTGAATGTTATTTCTTGCTAGCCTTGTAAAAATAAATTTTCTTTTTTTGTTGTTTTCCTTTTGAAAATATGACTGGGGGCCTTTACAGTACCTGTAGCCCAGGGTGTCTACAAAATCTTAATCCGGCCCTGACACCACCCCCCCCCGCCGTACCCTGCACCACTCCCATTGACAACAGCACGCTCCGCTGATAGCACGGAGAGACTTGGGCGTCACACCACGTACGGGGAGGGCTGGAGGGGGGTGGGGAGCCGCCGATGAGACGCCACCACCTGCACGGTGGGGGAGTTGTGTCCGTTACCTGACTCTGGATGCTGACAGAGCCGCGCTTCCTGGCGAGAAGTCCTTTGATGAAGCTCGCAAGCCTCCCACACACACACACGCCGCAGACACAGCGGTGCTCTGACCCCTCCCCCACCGCATCCTCCGACACACGAATAGAGAACGTCGCACGCCAACGCTCGCTGCAACGCCACAAGTCGCGGGACAGAGACTCTCCTGTTCGGCCGCACAGACTGGGAGTGCTGGCCGGGAGCGTTATTTGTGAAAAGTAATCAGTGTCTCATTGCGGATCCATTATACAGTCCAATCAGGCTGTGATTACTGATTTATTTACGTCTTTAAATCACCATATTCAGTCATTCAAAGTCACACAACGGTCCGATTGATTCAATTCATGATTACGTTCTTCAAACTGGCATGAGGCTTGTTACTGCACGTTGATTTAACGTTACGAATGACGGCGCCGTATTGCATTTGTAAATGTTCTAGTGAGAACAATAACGCTAGTCTGATACTGTCCTCATTTTGACCTTCGCTGTCAATGCAATGATTTCCTCTTTTAATTGTCTATCATTTATATGTTTTAAAAGTTAAATAAGATATATCATAGTAGACCTTTATAACTCAGACATTGAGTCAACTTTGCTTTATAGGTATAATTATTTGACACAATCGGAAGGTTTAATGTTAAATACGACCGTGCTTTCCCCAAGGGGGAGTTTGGTCTCTACCATAGAAATGCGGAACTTCCACCACTGGCTAAAACTACTGTTGATTATGAGTACCGGCCAATGCTCAGCTGACTGGGCATACACATTTTTTTAAAACTTTTGCTTTACTTTATGCCTGCATAGAGACCCTAACCCTAATTGCAATCAATGATTGTCAGTGTCGTTCGTCCAGCAGTGTAATAATAAATGCAGTGACCATAGCACAGCAGAAGCCTTGTGTGTGGTTGGTAAGGAGCCACATTCACTGTGGGCGGCCAATTCACAGGAGATACTTCATGAACCAACACGTGCCAGAAGAACTGTCGGCTGGGATCGTCCTAAACATGAGCGGGGAGGTGAAGAGCTCGCGTTTGTGACACTGCCCATTGTACACAACAAGTTGGCAAAATAGGGGGCACAGGTGGTGCATAGGCCAGGCATCTCAGTCAGTGAACCAATGGCACCTGGTTCTGTCCCGTGGCCTCCTGCCAGCGGGCTTAACGTGCACATAGCCTGGCACAAGCGCCGTGGTGACGTCACTGCCACTTCGTGGCGAATAGCGGTTGTTGTTGTTGTTATTGTACACTTTCAGTGGTGGCGCACGCCTGTTTGTCCAGTGCTGTGGAGACGAGGGCTGGTGGATTGCACACACGTGGTGAAACAACCATGCCGTGGGTTGTCGAGGTGCAATATCCTCGCTGGCCAGGAGAAGGCGGTCTAGCAAGTGGATGGATTGCCATCTTTTTCCATTTGTACGGTGGCTAGAGTATTTCCCCCTCATGCACGTGGATTCTCTCTCCGTGTGCTCCGGTTTTCGCCTGGCATGTGTCAGCACTCAAAAATAAGCATCTGATGCAGGACCTTCCTAAAAAATGAGTCCTTGGACTCAACGTGGTTTTCCTGTATAAAAATAATAATAAAATTGTTTTGATGAACGGGTGCTTAAATGTTATATATATTAATCGCAGTTTCCAAGTAGAGGACCTAGGTTTTTATTGCAAAGAGGTGAGCAAAAAAGAGAGATGTAGTAAGGTAAAGTAGGTGAGAGTTGACAATTAGATTCTGGAATCAATGTGAATTGAGATTCAGATATTCTGGCACTGGGAGAATTAATTCAACAAATCTACATTACATATGTAGAATTAGGATGTTTTCAAAATACTTTTTAAGGAAGGATATTTGTACATCTTATTATTATCATCATCATGCGTCGCTGCAGTGTGTAGCTAGGTCGGTGATTGTACAAAGCTTTTCCACATTCTGTTATCCTCTCATCTCCCCTCTTCCTCCATCACTCTCAACTACGTTTCTCTATCGCGTCCTTCTGCAAAATAAAAAAAATCTAATAATTTCCCCCCAATTTTGTCCCGATAGCGCTATCGCCATCGTGCCATAAAGACAATGTATCCAATCGTTTATCTTGCATAGCAGTGCATGCCTTCGTGCTATAAGAATCCTTAGATTTTGGGGCACGCATCTACCTCCGAGATCCCTTCACGTGACATAGTCCACAAAATAGACGGCTTGACCCTCACACTCGCTGCCCCATACGAGAGCACTGTTTGGCACGTGACCTTCAGACAAATATTTTAATTCACAGAGCTGTAATTTTGCCAAATGAAGTGCGTAAATGTAATGTTATGGGATTTTTTGCGATCAGTCATTGGTGACCGGGTTGAGACCATCAACTCACTACGCTTGAGAGCCATGTTTAATTAAAGGCAGCTGAAGCTTGGATCAAACCCAGTGTCTCCGTGGTGCCGGCTCACCGCTCTGACCTCTGAGCCACCAGGCCACCTCTTCCATATCCTTTCTTAACATTTCACTCTATCTTTTTCTTTAATGGCCCCTCGTTCTTTTCCCATGTATTTCCAATTGACAACCTATTTTGGCAACCTACTGTTTCCCATTATTTTGATGTGTTCATTACATTTCAATCATGCTCTTCCTTATTTTTTTCTACAATTTCCTCAGCCCCTTTGAGTTTTTTCTCCAAACAATAATTAATAAAAAACAAATTTCTGCTACACTCATTTTCCTTTCTTCCTTTTTTTTTCAAAGTCCATGTTTCTGATGTGTATTTTTTTTATTTGGTGGATGGATACCAGGCTACACAGAGAAGAACCACGCACTCAAGGGGGCATCACTCAAAACCACCCTTTTAAATCACCATCATGTTTTTTTTTATTGTTACGATACTGTTCTCCAGGTGGGTGTCTTTCTCACACGGCGATCCTCTTGTGACCCACAAGCCCCACATGTATCGTTTTGGATTACAGGCATGCGCCACCATGACTGGCACACAACAGTTGAAACAGTGTTTCATTCAGCTGGTATTGTGACACCTGAGGGCAGCTTCCAAGCCTGCAGCCCTGCTATCAGCACCTCCACCCACCACCGCCAAGCCTGCCCACCCCCCCACCCACCACCATAATGTTATCCACTTTACCGCGTGATGCTGTCACTTTTTATGTTTCTGTAGCCAGTAAGCAGAGCGGTACACTGGCATCGGCTTGTGAGAGGCCGTTCAGGAACTGTTCAGCAAAGGCTGTATGTGTGACACCAACTACCGGTACACATCCGCTTTCGGTGCCATTTCTCCGCTGTTACCTTTGACTTCTTGACCTCCGCCTATGTTTTATTTTAAAACAAATTCACGAGTTTATTCCAATTGTACTATCGGCGTCACGTCCTTAGTTACGTAAACATCCGGGGGAAACGTGCAAAGATTTCCATCAGCCTGCGTTAGAGAACAGCCTGAAAAAGGTGCCATCGCACTGCCTACGACATCCCATCAAATTGCCTCGTATTACACTCGGGACACTGCGATTTATCATGCGCCCTTGCTGTTAAGGTGTTTGCCACATGCTGATCATGTTTAAATCCTATTTTATTTGCTATTCTCAGAAGCTAGAACAAACCCAATGAAGTGAAAAGTAAAAATGTAACACGGTGGATTATTTTAAGCCTTAATGGTGACTCGGCTGAAACCATCAACTTCATAAAAGTAAGAACATGGTTCAATCACGGGCAGCTGCTAGGTGACTCAGTGATCTTACCCCTGAGTCACATGGTCACCTCAGTCATGATGTCAATCAATATGGAATGTTCAAAACATCTCAATGCAGGATTCTCCTCTAGAATAGCCTGGAGCCTAAGTGAGGATTCCCTGAATAAAGGACTTTTATTATCACTGTATTACAACCTGGCCTGGTGTCACAGTGATGTTCGTCTTTAGTCAGTGGTATAAAGTCTACATTTATAACATGGGGACCATTGTCGGTTTCCAACAAAGTAATATCTTATCAACCCAAGAAAGAATGGCGACCTCCTGACTGGGTTTTAAACTTATGACCTCTTGATTTTGAACCACAGATTAACCAAAGCACAACCTGGCCAGTCGGATGTTTTGAGACAGGTTTAGAAATAAGTCCTGACCCTTTGGTAATTGGTGTAACGTTAATAAACCTTTGGTCAATGTACATTGGTTACTTGTTAACTAGTTGAACCATAGATAATTGATCTGTGTTAACTGTAATGGATTTAGTAATAGCACTCAAACGGTTATTGATTTTTGTTGATGTTAGGGTTAAGTTTCTTAGCATATAACTGGCTTGGACAAGTCTCAAAATGAAACATCAGAGTTTCTTGACTATCCAACAGGTATTGGACAGGGCTCTTCTATATTAGCAATCTTGAGTTATCGGTGAAACTTCCTCATTTGCTTGGCAGGGACTTAAAAAAATCCAGCTCTGTGAAAATGGCAGCGAAATCCACGGGGTCACAATTGTATCTTCGAATTTGGTCACCAATTCTGCTACGGTGCAAGTGTTGCAGTTGTGTTCGGGTGAGAGTACAGTGGAGCTGTCACCAGAATACCACCCATGTCATGCAGGGCCCAGAAACACGAGACGTTTTCAGACACGGTGGCCCTGTGTGTGGCGTGCTCATGTTTGCAAAACCAAAGAGCTCGTGGATGCTGGTACCTCGGTAGGGTGCAGAATGCAGGCTTAGTCACAAGCTATCTTTCGCAAGCGAGACTGACAATTAGGAATGTCGGTGCGCATTTTGGTATATGGGCCGGAATGGTTGAACCTTTTGTTTGAAATGGAGCTGCGTTGATGGGTGGTCTAACATTGTCCCCCCTCCCCCATCTCATTAAATATTCACTGTTGTACTGGTCAAACTTACCGCATTTATTTACAAATGCAATTGTAGTTCAATCTCAAAGTGCATGTTTGCTCAGTTGGGTGTTGGGTGGTGCTTACTTTTGTTAGCAATTCTAGGCCGGTGGTATAAATTCCACATTCCTTTGATGCGGACCTGTCTATCCACGGGACATTCATTCACAAAAAGATGTAACAAATGTTTATTGAACCTGCAATGATCATGTGTCGCCATCAATGCAAATGCATCTCAGTATAATACATTTACCAATTTCAACAAATTGGAAAACATTGCAGTTTGTAGCATGTACAGGAATTATTTAAATGTAGAGCTGTTTTTATTCTCCAAAAGTACAGCTAAAAAGGTACGAGTATGAAAACACTTGTAAGAATTTAAAGTGTTTTCATGTGTATATTTGGAGTGTGAAATTGTGTGTGCAAATTTCTAAAGCGTGTTTACGTTTCTGTGTAAAGTGATCATCTCAGAGGGCAACGCGAGGTCATGGTTCTTTATTGGGTCACGTTTATAAAGTCAAGCTTCCTGGCCCCACTGGGATCTGGCCCACGGTGTAGCCACACCACCAACTCTTACTCCACGCCACCATGAGCGTCCTGCCTCACGAGAAACATCCTGAGCATTGCTTCACCTAACCTCGATCTACTGAGCATCTGTGAAAAAGAGCTTTATAGCTCATCGGATTCCTCCAGTTTAATTTTTTTAAAAATTCTGATTCTCCATCCGCTCCCTCCACCATCCACCCCAACCTCCATCTATATCTAACATTTGCCAACGAATCCAGAAGCCGACCACTATGATCAGCACAATCGCTAACAGTCCTAAATGAAGAGCATTTTCGGCTGTTCATACAGATATACAACGTGATCAACCGTGGAATCCATATCTGCTTAATAAGACTGCGATGGTAATGTGGTATTTCAACCTGCTGCTCTGACCAGGGAGGATTCTTATGCCAACGGTGCTTTGACAGGGCACTCGACTTATAATCATTAGGTTGTCAATGCAAATCCCGGGCAGTCATCCCTCTGGAGTGATTAAATGAACACTCTTAAATAGAAGGTGAACCGTGCTCATTCTATGGATATACTGGCCCCCACCAATAGGAAAGCATAATTTCTACTGCTGGCTCAGAGTCGCCAATGCAAATGATATACCACCCTGCACTCATTTGAGTAAACAGGACACATTTAAATTCTTGGTTCTTTCGGTAAAGTCACGTTGAAGGGAAACAACGGCAAGAACATTTGAAAGAAATGTTCTTGCCGTTGGTTTTCACACCTGATGATGACTGCCTGTGTTGCAGTCGAAACGTCGTGAGAATTGTATTGTTTATATATATTTTAATATTTTATTGTTTCTCTTCAACGTGACTTTACCGAAAGAACCAATAATATGAATCACTGCAGTCACGAAAGCTTTAAATAAAAATTTAGGGCACATTTACTTACGGTTTTTGTACTTAATTTCATTGAAATCTGCTGCAATGCACGTCTCATTCCAAACTTTACAGTACATTCTTCATAGAATGGAGCCATGGATTTTGTCGTGAAAGTTTCTGCAAAGGGAATTGTGTGTGTGTGTGCGCGTGTGTTTTATGTTTTTTTTCCTTTCTTGGCACCCGGTGTGCCTGTGCCAACTGTGGGTGTGTGCAGTCACGCGTCCCGAGTGGACATCAAAGGACCCGCCATAGATTCCTCCAGCCCTCCGCTGGTAAATCGGATGCCGCGCACACGTGGGTCCCATTTCGCGGGAGCTTTTGGAAGCGTGCGGTTACCATCCCCTGGGACCAGGGAAGGAACCTCCACTGTGTGGCACGTTGAACCCTTGCCTTCCTTGCCAGACCCGCTGGGTTGGCCCATCATCAGTGGCAGTGTTTGGGCGACAAAGTAAACATGTAGGGAATCAAAAGGCTCAAGAGGTCCCTGATTCATGAAAACAACAATTGGTGTTCATCTAGTATCAGCCAAAATTAAAATGCAAATAAACGTAACAAGGTAATTCATACATTTAAAAAGACAATCTCTCATCTCGGTATTGTCTGCATCTCTTTGCTCTCATCTCACTATTTTGTCTACATTTATGTTTTTCTCACTCCGTTGATATATCTTGCCGATATCTGTTCTGTTATCTCACTGGTATTTTTATTAAATGAAAGGGAAGCCCCCCACAAATTATTTTTGCTTACGGCCTCCCAATAAATTAGCTACCACAGATGGAGCATGATGGCGCACAGTACGTTGGGGGCATGGGCAGTGTGGGTTGGTGGATCACGCAGAGAGATAATTGTTTGCTCTGAGATTGAAATCTGTATGAAGTTGCCAGGAGATTGCAGCAGAACACTAAGGTTTCTGACAAGCCTGTGCAGATTTGTTGTGGGTTTCTCTGAGCACTCTACATTCATTCCACTTGTGAAATAATCCTTTGAAAATTAAACCTCTTAAGTAAAATTACAGATCAGGAAAACAGGCGTTATTTATCTCTAGGTGCCCCAGGCATCTGAAACATACATCTACAAATACATCACCTAGAACTCGAATTGCCACCTCTGAGTACAATAAAACAGGGACATGTCATGGGGAGAATATTTGACAGTAATAGAAGAGCAGAGAACAACATGTAAATGCATTGTCTGGAGTGAGTGGTGTATTACTACACAGCTCCCATAAATCCGGCATTTTTTATGTCCCGGGACGACTTGCAGATTTCTCAGGACAGATACTTGAAAAGGAGGACCCTAGGGTTGCCACCAGGCATGCAGCAGCCCGTCTGAAAACTGAATACACACATGTACTTCAATGGAAAACAGCAACCAGATGTCACTGGAATAAGTGTGCACTTCTAATCATGTTGTCCAAAATGTTGCTTTGTGTATCTGCCAATTTGCCCATTCACCATTTGTGATATGTATACCGTCCACAATGGTTGTGCATTCAAAGGCTTGCAAAGGACATTCAGAGGCAAATTTAACGTGTGTCATGAAATCTATATGCAAATCTGCGTTCTGTGCATATTTCACGGGCCGATGAACGTTACTTCAGTGTTTTATTCACCACGTGTGTTTCGAGTCACGAGGTCCTTTGAGCATTACCTCGTGCAGAGTGTGATGGGCTAATGGTGCTCTCTGGTGGCGACCAATGTACACTGCAATTCATTGCATAATGACAAACTTAAACTAAAACTATTTTTTTCCAGATAAGGCCCACTGAGCTATATAGCTTTGTTTCAAAAGTGACCTGGCCACAATTGATAGCTCAACGTATCACGTGAAAGTTTATAACAGCCAATTACGCTAAACGGATGTTTATAAATGTGGAGGGAAAAACCGGAGGACCTGGAGAAAAATCCATGCGACCACGTGAAGAACGTGAAAACTCTAAATGTGCAGGCGTCAGGGTCGGGATCGAATCTACTACCTCCTGTATACCAGGCGAGGTAGTTAAGATATTGCCACCGTGGCTAATATAATAGCCACAACAACGGAGATGTCTCATTAGATTCCTCATGCGATGTGAAGTTGCCTTTGAATTTACACAGCACTGCATTAACGACTACGTGGCGACTGTTACTCCGTGATTTTGGAGGCAGAGTTGTGGATCTATTGGTGGCCCTAAACCAGCAGTTGAAATTCCACATGCCCATAAGGGGCCGTCCATTTAGTACGTGCGCAAAAATCTGTCAAAACTTAACCCCCCTCCGTGTACGCACGCGTACTTTTTACACCCCCACCCAACATGCGTACGTACGCCTGACGCACCCCCCCGAATCCTATAGAGCGGCCGATATTTAATCCACGCAGAAACAATTAAGGATGAATGAATATTAACGTCTTTTAACAGATAGTCTACCGCCGGACTATCTAACTTATTTGAAGGCCAATGTAGACAAATTATTATCGAGGCTTCACCCCCCCCCACCGTTTCCTATGCGTACGTACATTGTCAGTAGAGCCCCATAGGCCAGCGTACGCATTTGGGTTAACAACCCTCCCCCTCCATGCGTACGTACAAAATGGATAGCCCCTAACGGAGGTCAGTTAATCTGTAGGAAAACCATGAACAGCTTTCCTAAAAGTTGTACTAAATAGAGATATGGTGGCCTGATTTGAGGCTGTACTGAGATATGAATGTACCACCTTCCAAGAAAAAATAATTGATTCTAGATTTAAAGCTTTCGTGACTGCAAGGATCCATACTCTTTGGTTCTATTCGGTAAAGTCACGTAGGTAAAAAATAAAATAAAACAACAAAAATCACGACGTTTCGGCCACAACACAAGCGGCCTTCATCAGGTGAAGGGACAAGACTGTCTCAAGGACAGCGCTGTCCTAGAGACAGCCTGGTCCCTTCACCTGATGAAGGCCGCTTGTGTTGTGGCCGAAACGTCGTGATTTTTGTTGTTTTATTTTTTATCTACGTGACTTTACCGAATAGAGCCAAAGAGTAAAAAATTATTGCTTTGCCAGCAGCAAATAGGTTTCTGACTTATATGTGTGGGGGTATGAATATTCGTCTTTCAAAGGGAAGGGTTTTATCCAGATTTTCTTCCAAACATAAAACAATCAATTGGCTATTCAGGCATCTTCAGCCAAGTCATTATTAAGGTGACTCCACGCTGAAACACACATTGGTGTGGCACTTATTTTTGTCAGTGGTGTTGAGCCAGTGATGCAAATTCCACATTCATATGACTGTGGCTATTGGCTCTCTAGGACAAGTACTGTCATCAACCCTCCACAAAGAGGCACTCATTTATTGAGTCAGGATTTCAAATGCCAAGTTTTCAATTATGAGTAAAGCACTCTAATCAGAGCTCCACCCATCCAGATTGCGTAAATAATGCACTGTGCATTTATTGGCGAGGAGCGCACGCTGCAAACATTGCCTCATTTCCTGAGGTTGCCCTGCCCAGGAAAAGGTGTCTAAAGTGCTGGTGTTCACTGTCAAAGCCGTGCCAACTCGCACGCTCACACGACATGCACGCGCAGTCTGGGCACCCGAGTTCGATTCCCGATCACGGCGAAAATAATACAGTATACAGTATAGCGGTGAATATTGCAATTCATTTGGGCCTCGCCCAGGTTGATTCACTCTTGATTGATTACCTGGCGTGGTGTGCAAACTTTGGCACTGTGGTGACAAAGGCGGCGTCAGGACTGGTGCTGGCCACACCATGCCCTCGTGCGCTCTGCTGGCATAAAAATGTGCTCACTACAGCGAGATGTTAACTACCTCGCCTGGTATACCAGAGTGTGTAGCTTCGATCCCGACCCTGACGCCTGTATATATGGAGTTTGCATGTTCTCCCCGTCGTCGCGTAGATTTTTCTCCGGGTCCTCCGGGTTTTCCCTCCGCATTGAAAATCAACATGCGTTTCGAGTATTTGGCTGCTAAAATTGTCCACATGATGAGCCACTTCATAATAAAGGTTTTTGGGTTAGATCGCGTTATTTATAAATGTGTCGTAATCCTCCACCACCCGACACGGCCAATCAGCAAAAAAGTGTCACGTTGACAAAAGACAAATAATTAACTACTTTAGCCCACCGGTGTGTTGAAGAGTGAATCCACAACATTTACAGTTTGAGTACGACGTTTCGCTGGTAAATACATCCAGCACCATCGGGCAATTCGCCAGAATGCAATTCGCCAGAATGCCCGATGGAGGGTTACGACACATTTATAAATAACGCGATCTAACCCAAAAAACCTTTATTATGAATAATATTGGTCGCGAAAGCCTACGTGTTAAAATGAGCCACTTCGTTGAGCTATTATTATTTGAGACCAGGTCGCTTCTGAAAAATAACTATATAGCTCAGTGGGCCTTACCTGGTTAAAATGAAAAATTGTTTAAATAGTTAACAGTGCTTGCCTAAGCATCTGTTAAGGCTATGTGGGGTAACTTTGCTTATCTAAATGTTCTTGCCAGTGTTTGCAGGATGGCTCTTGAAAAGTGTCCGTTGACTATTGATGTGGTGAGGTTTTCAGAACACCATGGTAATTCGTATCTTTAAAAGCGTTATAATTTAATTACTTAAAATATATATAAAATGTATAATTGTGAAACATTTTGTTGATTATACCTTGGAAATACTATACCAATACTACACATGTGTAATTTATATGTGATCTGCATTTATTTGCTTCTGCCATCATCACATTTACCTAAAATGTTGCTGCAAACAGTTTTCCAAATGTTGTATTTGAAATAACAGTGGCATATCGAAAAAAGTAAGGCACAACACAATTACCAATAACTTTATTGTACACTGAGAGTGGAATAATACCTACAGATCAATTTGCACCTATTTGGTAAAAACAGTAATAATTACTTGTCGTACGTTACTCCTCAACACTGGCTGCTAGTTGGTGTAATTTTTCAGAATCCTACTCACACTCCCACCCACTTACCCACCCATTCACCCACCAATGCAGCCACCCACCGAGACGCAGCCACCCACCCACCCACGGCATAGTTTCATGCCACCCCTTGCAGGGCTCATTAATTCTGGCTGTTCAAAGGCGGTGCTAGGCATTGGTGACTGGCTGGCCGTCAGTGAGTACGCATCACGCACACTCACGCTGCTGTGTAGCTGGAGGTGCAGACATGGCTGGGACATGCTGCTGCGTCTTGGTGTGGCTGGCCTGCCTAGGCAGTTTAAGTGCTGCCTTCTCTGCTAATGGAGGTGAGTGTACGGAGATGGCGGGATTGAGATTCGTAAAGTTTGGCAATAAGTATCACTGGGGATTTTCTAAGTGCAGCGGTAGTGATTTGAGGCTGCGGGTTGAGACGCGATGAACCTCACATGATATTTCCCAGTTCTAGGTGACTCAGGCAGGTGGCCAAATTGGTTTATGGGACATTGATCACAATATTATTTTTTTCCAATCGGGTGGCACTGTGGTAAAGTACTCTACAATTATTTGGAATGTTTCGAGTTTATATTCCAGTCGGTGGTTGACTCATTATCCCTCTGGGGATCAACAGGAGTACCACTACCTGGGAATTCTAAAGCAGGGAGTGGTCTATGTCAAGCAAATGTGGAATATCCACAGCTTGCTTAGGGCTTCCAATGAAAATTTACTCTGCCTTGTGTTCACTTGAGCAAGGAAACGTGATGATGGGTGTGAAATGGCCTACTTTTGAATTATATTACAGATCGTGGGTTCAGAGTGAGACGCAATTTATTTCAAAGGAATTTGTATTTCTTACAGAGCAGTGGATGTGGCTACCTCAGTTGTGATCGTGCAAACCACTGTGAAACCAGCTGCCTCATTGTCAAAGTAAAGTGGCTCCCTGCCCAAGCAGTTGTGAGGCAGTGTTAATCTTCGTTAGTGGTCTGGATATAACGGTGCAAATTCCACATTCCTCGGGGGGGGGGGGGGGGTGGCCATTTTCCCCATCCGACGACCCTTGTTTTCGTCACAGTGATACAAATTCGATTGACTCTACAGTTATGTTGGCTTGAGTCAATTCCCAATTGTAATTTGCACTTATGACTCAATTGTCAGTTGGATACTCGAACCACAGTGCCACAGGTCTTCTGTCTGATGTCGAGAGTAAAGAATCACTGCCTGAGCAGTTGGACAGCGTACCCACTGAATCTGCGCAATGTTATCTCACAACGATTCTCAAGCCTCATCTTCATTCCCCACCTGGCTCCAGATAAAATAATGTACATCGGTATATGAGGTCAACTTGGCTACTTTATAATTACAAAAGTAAAGGCATCCCTTAAAAAGTGAGGTGACTTCAGTTACTAATTATTTCTGAGATGTCATTCTCAAGCCTCATCATTCAAGCACTTTGGCTCTGGCTAATATAATGCACCAAGAAGCCGTATCGTTTTCACGTGAAATTTGTTTAACGTTATCTTTGAATTTCAAAATGACATGTTGTTTAATAGAACAAAGATCCAAAAAGTACAAAAAATTCTGCCACCTTTCCACAAAAACACAAACTAGTTTCATAATAATTTATTGATTTGCTTTGTTTTCTGCTGCTCTTTTATACATTTCTATATTCTGTTTCTCTTTGGTGTATTTGAATTGTGTTTCCAGGACTAACGTTAGGTTAAGATGCTGTTCGGTATTGGTTTGTGGTCAAAACACCAGACTTCCCTGTGTACATTCGGATAATTATTTCTGCTGTATGAAGAATAGTAAATAACTGAAACAGGCAAAGGTCGATTTATTCACCTAAAAATGTGAACGAAACAATATTTAAGCCCATCAACCTATGGATCTTCTGAAAAAAATATTTCTAGCAGCATTGATGCTCGCAAATTCTGAGCCATTTTCACTTTCTGAGTCTAATCAGCAGTGCTGGTACTGTTAAGCAAAAGCTTCAGGGTTTCATGGTGTTAAGGGTAAGATCTATCTACGAACTTTGGAGCCCGTTTAGCCGAGTGCAGAAAAAAATTCACGTTCATTTTGATCTATTTTGGTGGATTGCATGGCTGTATGTACGGACCGTGGGCAATAACGAACACATTAAGAGACCCTTGTCTGTGTCACCATCGTAAAATACAACAACACACATTTAGACCCATAGGTCTTCTGGGTTGCTGACTTGCACGGTCTCTAAATTTATTTGGGGGAATTTTGTTGTTGCCATCTGAATAACTCAGGGAGGGTGGTTGTGGCCGAAGCGGCAGGTGGGATGGAGGTGTCTGGCGCCGAGGCTCTTTGCGCCTCCATTGGCAGCCGCCTCTCCACACTGGCAGAGATGAGCAACTTCGTGTCCAAGTGTGGCCTGCTTGAGTGCCGGCCGGCATGGCTGTCCGACGGCGGCCTCAGGTGAGCGAGCGCACAGACCGAAGCGCTTTCCCATGAAGAGCGCTTAATTTCCACCTCAACGAACCCGTGAACCGATGTCCAGTTAATTTCACTGCGGGCTTTTTTTCCACCAAATGCGATTCAGTGTCACAGCTAACTGCTAAAGCAATTGCGATTAACTTTAATTGTGACTTCTTAAAGTTATTTCCGTTCAACTTCATTGTAACGTAGTCAATCAGTTGCTATTCAGTTCATTGGAACCTTTTTTATTCACTGTAATCAGTTGCCTTTCAGTTTTTTTTTCCAACGTATTAAAGCAAGTGGCTTTCACTTGTATTTAAGGAAACCACTGTCATTTTATGTAAATGTACATCCCTTTTGTCAATCCACTTCTGGGCGAGGGCCTTCCAATTGCTTGTGAGGATTAATTTACCATACTTGGCCGTGCTAGTCGATGCACAGAGGTACAGTACAATAATATATTTTTGCCGTTTTGTTTCATGAATGCATTTTTACGTGCTTTAACTTTCACAATGTTTTTTTTTTAATTGGAAAGTACTGTAATAACTTTGAGTGGATTTATGTTCTCACAAAAACTGTCAGTCTCTCTCCGTATACGTTTGCAAATGTGTTTTTGGAGGTTGCACATTGAAACATGTAGTGAATTTGTCGTTAAAATTATGATAATCATCAAAACTTATGCACAACAGGAGCAAAAATCCACATACAAGCTGGTGTTTGTGTAGCTTCCATCACGCAGGGATAGACCTCACACCCAAGTGGAATGATTTTGAAAACGATCGTGGTAGACTTCTAAATAGGAGTAGGGATTTGAGAGGCAATATATATGTGTATGCTCGTAGTCAATAAACAAAGTAATCTGCCACAAATGAAATTTACATTTGTTTTAATATTGGAGAAAATTATACAGATTCATCTGATTTATGACATTAGAATAGTAATACGCAGAAGGACGGCATTAATATTTCGGGGGGGTTAATGGACAAGAAGAATCAATCAGCACATAGTTCAAATAAACATCATGGGTCGATGCAGCCAATCATTCCTCTGGGGTTGTTGGAAAGTCCAGTTGTCATCAAACTGGTAAACTGGTCCCAGTAATGGGAACGGCCCTCAGGCATAAGTACATGACCATAAAAGCAACCTGAACATAATACATTTAACATTTCACGGAATTTTGCACATTTTCAGCTGTGAAAATTATAAAATTTCAGATTTACTGCCACGTGATGAACGTCTCTTTCGTGGAGCAAATGGGACATTGCAGCAACACGCGTGTGTTGCTTGGGGGGGATCTCATTAATAGTTTGTAATATTATCTTCAGCAGGCAATTCCCTAACACAGGTGATGCAATTCTCCCTGAGAGCTCCATCTACACATTTTTTTCATCTCATGACATGATGCAGATAGCGCAATGGGAATACAAGTCAGATCCTCTGACTCGATGCAAAACGGTTGAACGCCTGCTCCTTAAGAAACTCCTACCCCTCAATTTAACACGTAGGCTTTCGCAAACCAATATTATTGATAATAAATGTTTTTGGGCTTATATCGCATAAATATGTGTGTCGTTAACCTACCACACAATTCTGGCAAATCGCATGATGAAGCTGGTTGTAATTACCAGTGAAGCATCGTACTCAAGCGCAAATGTTGTGGGTTTACTCGCCATCACACCGATGTGCTAAATTAATCGCTAATCGGCACGTTTTGTTCACGAGACAAACCTTACTAATTGACTGTGTTGGGTGGTGGTGGTGGCGGTGGGTTAATGACACATTTCAATTGATGCGATCTAACCCCCAAAAAATCCTTTATTGTGAATCCTGCCCCTCACTCTGAGCAGGACGGCCGGCTGCGGGAACAGCAGTGAAGACCTACAGGAGGACGTGCCGCTGCCTCCCCGGCCACCACCGCCGTCACCCCAAGGCCCAGTGGCCGGAGTCACGATCCGCCCCAGGGGCCTGACCTCCAGCCTCGCATTCTGCTTCATCCTGCCCGGTATGGCACTTGGATGCAGGGTTAATGGATCACACACGGAGATCGTCGCTGACTCTACAAGACTCTCCTTCTGCTAGGCTACAAGGAGATCGACGCCGGCCAGTGGAATTACGGCGAGGAGAGTGCTGATCTATCCACGTGATTTTACATTGAGCTGCGTTTCCTCGTATGAAGTGGTTTTTTTCTCTCTCTCCAGATACCGTGGCTCCCACATTTTAAATTAATTAAGGCATTGGCCGAACATCCTCGAAATAACCCTCCTGACAGGGTGTTTAGACTCGGTGAACCTTTCCTGGATATATACAGGAAGGGACTCTTATTATTATTACTACTGCATTAATGTAACTTTCAGCTGAGTAGCTGTCACGAAGGCCATGAGGTCAAAATCAAACGTTCAAATCCGAGCGATTGGCCAAGAGACTGATCCCCACCATGAGAATGTGGAATGTCTACCAGTAGCTGTGGTCTGCCAACAGAAATGAACATTACTGCGCACTCATTTGAGTGTGTGGACACTGTACCGTTTAATAAATAATTGTTGTATCAGTGGTAGAATCATGTATAGAGTTGCATCTACATTTGTGGAACATGACTGAGGAACGCTGTATTAAAACACTGCTCCGTGTTTTAAGAAGCAATTAGGCAATGCATGTTGGTTTTAACATTCTGCATTAATGGGAAACTCACAGCACAAACAAACACACTGCAAAGAAAAACACAACGATGTGACTCCTCTGTTGCATCTTAGGAGTACAATTATCAGATTGCGCTCATTAAGTTTAGGAAACCAAGTTAAAACAATAATCATAGCATTCCTACTCTTGCATATATGTGGCGCAATTGATCTGCAGTATTAAGAAGATTCGAAATCTTCCTGATAAGATTTGATAAATCTGTGAGCAGGTTTATCGTAATTTATGTACAAAGCTTTCTACTCACCTCTGTGTCTATCGGCATGTCCGTATTTGCTTGAGCTATGTGTCTGTCTATCTGCCTACCCATCTACCTATATACACATGTGTTCGCCTGTCTCTCTGGCTGGGTAGCAATTGCAGTGAGAGAGCTTGACTCATCATCTGAAGGATGTCTGCTCAAGGTCTGGTTCATGTTTCATTCGGCCTGTGATCGCTGTGTAATCAATAAATAAGACATTGTGGACTACCAATTGTAATCACCCTCTGGTTAGACTCACCCCAGCCATGGGAATGTGGACTTTCCTTCGCTGGCTCAGGGCCGCCGATAATTATGAATGTATTTGTAATGTTTATCCATCATCATAGTGCAGCACTTGATTATTTTGTTGGGATTTAAGGGCCATTTCCGGTCTCCACCCACCCCACCCTCTTAAAACAATAAGAAAGCACTCAAAGCAATGCTTATTATAAACGCATTTGAAAATATGGGGTTCCCGGAAGTGAATCTATTTACAATGTGAATAGAAGAATTCATACACATAATTAGCAATACATTTTTTTCTAATTAGGAGTGCCTGAATTAACATTTATCAAAAATAGAGCGTCTCCATCCTGTGCCATAGAACATTTCTCAATCCCTATTGGTAGCTCGGAGCCAGTGGTGGGAATTTTATTATTTTCATGTCAGGTGCCAGCCTCTCCATAGGATGACCACTGTCAGCTACCCACACGGGGTACTCGATTTAACACCAGGTCAGTGTTGGTGAGCTAAGATGACCTTCGTCTGGGCATGCGTGGTGCTTGTCTCACAACTCTACCGTGTGCTCTTCCGGCATAAAGAGGTGCTCACGAACGTCAATTTGCCTATACAGTTTGCACATCTTTGAAGCTACACATGCTTGCCTCTGCCAGTGTGCGTGCCCCACAAACGTGCCCTCTTGCTGCCCACCTACATGAATCCGTGGTGCTTGTGTGTGTATGCAGGACAGCCATGTGGCGACCCTCCCGTATTCCCGTCTGCACGTCTGGATGAGGATGAGATGGGGCAGAGGGAGAAGTCGCCGGCGGAGCTGCACTACGTCTGCCAGGACGGCCATATCATGGCTGGAGGAGCTCGCTCCTTCTCTCTGGCGTGCGATCCCCAGTGCGGGCAGTGGCAGGGAGCCGTGCGGCCCTGCGTGCCCGGTAGGCATGCATGCCGTACAGCCTGAACCACGGTTGTCACTTTACCTACAGCACCTACAGCAACCATAACGACCACCTCCGGTTAGCACGGTTCGCTCCGTACGGTGTGAAAGAAGTTCAACGTACATGCAACCACAGACACAACCTTTGAATCAATTTCTGCCATGTTTTGAACCACCATATGTGAAACTATAGGCTCCATCTTTGTACCCATAGCTGCTATCTTTGAGACTAAAATATTGAATATTTCAACTCAGATCTGCCATATTTGTGCTGACAGACATGATGAACATATTTGAAATGCCAATAGAGTTATACTGTCCTAAATACATCCAGGAAAGATCGAGTCTTAAAATATGTATTCTTTATACGGGACAAAATTATTGTATAAGCATCTAACTGACTGTACTTTGAAGCATCTAGGAACAAATGTAATGTTTTTCCATTCAGATTTCCCATAAATAGCACTACTGCAATACTATACACTGTAGATTGACTCATCAAATATATATTTCCTTCATATTTTGATTAAAAGCTTTTGTGACTGCAGGGATTCATATTCTTGGTTCTTTCTACGTGACTTTACCGAAAGAACCAAGAATATGTATCCTTCATATTGTTTAAGCATCTGTCATATCGGAACCTCCAGCTTGTACTCTCTTCTGCTGTACAGACAAGTGAGTAGCTAACTCAGCAAATGCATGGGGATTAATTCCAGATACTCCAATATCCTTGCAATAATTAGGTAATTGACCCAACATCCATATGTAGGACTCATCTGCAAAAGGACACAGATTCATTGAGGCTTTCTTGAATAAAGGACTTATAAACTGACAGTGCTGCAAGTAGAATATTTAATACAACAATTAGCAGGCTGTGAATTTAAACCCAGGAATTCACTAATCAGGGACTGACTCGGTGTATCATGTCTCCAGAAATTATTTTTAAAAAGTATCCATTATTTGAGTGTCAACGGTGGATGTCTAATATAGACACTGGTCTCCACGTAAATATGGCCTGTACATATCTAGCTCTGGGTCTCCAGTTGAGAAAAGCACACCCAATGCTTATATGAGCTGGCACACATGCTGAAATTGACAAAAAATATATAGATTTTGTATTTGCACGTGTAATGGAATTGATTGCTTAAAAAAAATGTTTTTATATACATTAGTCTGTGGCCCATATTTTTTGTAAATCTTCCACCCGTAACATCAGGTTATCCAATGGCATTGGTTTATGAGACCACGAATTACTGATAAGTCGTCTCAGCGAAGGGAAAACTTGTGCAAGCTTTCTTTGAAATATTATTATAAATATTGCGCACGTCTTTGTGGCAGCTGGTCACAGCCGCATGCACATGACGCTTCTCGCACCTACCCTCCAAGCCACCAATTCATTAGAGCTGAGCATGAAGCAGCTCACAGTCGAGTGCCAGGCCCGAGCGCTGTCATAAGGGCCTCAGGGTTCAGCGACACCGTGCTTATTAAACACGCCACAGAGAAGCTTCACGGGCTTTTGTGTGACAACGGAGGCTTCTGGTCACTTGACTTAGCCAAATGACCTAGTTTATGGGAAAAGTGATCGAAATGGGCCGATGTATGAACATATGCCATACCAGCGTTTGTCAGAACACCAAACATATTTACCGACACTTTTCCGTGTCGTTTAAACCTAAATGGCAGTGGTATTTTGAGGTGAATATGCAGTTAACATGGACTGCAGGGCGAATGTTTTTTTTTTATCAGGACTTGTAATTTTCCATTACGACGGCTGGGTATAGACCAAATACTGCAATTAATGTTGGTGGGGTTATTTTGGTGTCAACCCAAGACGGCGTTAACCCTAGAAGATGTAGGTGGGAAACTCAACGTACATATCCTGTAGTCACTTAAAATCAACGTGTATATATCCACATCAAAAGGTGGTGTTCATCACGATTGACTTCCATGAACCAGAGGTGCAGATTCCACAATATTCTGGTGGGGGGAAATCTATCCATCGATGGACCATTGTTTGACTTCCCATTAAAAAAATCTACTTATTTTGCTGACTTGAATGAGCTGAGTCTATTTAGTCGACGCCCACATGGAATTTAGAAACACAATGTGGCTGCCTTAATATGAATGATGATGTATTTGATCACCCCAGATAAACATAGCAATCTGTGCAGATAACTCATCAGCCTACTCGCTGTATTATCGACTGGCCACTTTGTAGACCTGAAGTCATACATCAATATGGAAAATAAACCTACATCGTGTACTACCATTTACTCACCAACTCAGCCCTGTGCATATCGAATCCCATGCATGCAATAGTGTGTGTGTGTGATCCAGCAATACCACAAATGCACATAGTACATTTAGATCTCTTAGAATTTTAACTAGATGTGCATTGGCACGATTCCTATACTGAGCTTTGGTTCGAATAAATGATTGTGCATTTGCTGAACGACATAATTCAGTGGGCTCTTCAATGAATAAACAATGTTCCCATGTATTTATAAAGCATCAAGTAGCTGCATTAAATTGTAAAGAGGTTCAGTGCCACTTGGGGATATTTTCAAACACCAATTTTGAGGATTCCTGTACAAAAGAGCCTTATTGCCACAATTGGACATTGCCTTTTGAATTAGAAGGCTTCTACAACGGTGGTTGTGCAATGGATAGGCTGGTTCCCACAATGGGAATGTGGAATTTCCAATGCTGACTTCGGGCTGCCCCAGTTGCTCACATGAGCCAGGGCCCACCGTGATTTTACTTGACTTATCTAAGCAGAGGGTCCTTGTTATGGCGCGGTAGCTGATTCATTGGTCATTTTATTTCAATTGCGCTCTGTACAGTGTTGTCAAGTAACTCATAGAATTACTTTATTCATATTAATCTCAAATAACTAACGAGCATTCCAATTTGTGACCGAGTGGGGTAGGAAAGCCCTACTCACAATTAAAAATGTAAAGTCCAGTTTAAGTTTCGAGTTCAAATGCAGGTCATGGGGTTGATTAATTGAGTCTGACTTTGTGGGTCCTCCTATGGGAAGGTTGATCCTTGCCACGGCAATGTAAACACACCAAAGCGCTGGATTTCAGGCATGCACCACCAAGCTCAGATGATGGAAAATGACAAAACGTTTTAAGTACAGTACATTGCTTAGTCAGACCACGATTTCCATAAAAAAGTTGGACAATGCTAAACTCAATCGTTATTCATATTTCAACATTTACGGCAAAAATGGGCAATATATCCCAATTTCGCCTGAGCACGTAGGGACATTGTAGCGTTGTTGCATTTGCTACCACAGCATGTTTCACCTGGTTGGTTACTCCACGCCTTCTTTTAACAAGGCTTCACGCTCAAATGTGAAAGACAAATCAGTGGCCTTCACTGACATTGGGGCACAGCGTTGATGCGACATATGTCACATGCGTCATTGTGCCTTTGGCAACTGCTGCGCAAAATGACAGCGCTCAGTCCCAACACTGCTCTTCGCATTCGTGTCCTAAGTAATAATACGTGCCCTTTATCTTTAGAGCTGGAAATTAACAAAGCAACTTTAAAATAACATCCTGCCTTCTGTATATTGTTGCATGTGGAGCATGCTAAGAATTACATGTGAGGGGAAGGTAAGCAGCTTGGAAGCTCGGCTAGATTTCGGCTCGAAAACATTGTAGTGATTGTGAAGAGAAGTTTATCGATGGTGGGGGCACACATGCAAGGTGGAGGAGGGTGAGGTTACTGAGACAGGCGTTAGACTGGCAATTAGTGGTCGAAAGACAAGGAAAAGTTATATAAGAGCAGCGCGCTGTTGTTCCCTGGCCCGGTGGAGAAAGTGCGAACCAATTAGGATCCGGCGTAAAAATCTCCCATGTGCAATGACCTAGGAGGTCGCGTCAATACTTTGGCATTTTCTACACTGGACATTAAATTGCTTACGTTGATTCCGATGTATTTACTGTAGTTACATCATTCAACATTGAAATCCATTGCTGCACTACGTCATACAGGCACCGCCCTGTCAAAATATAGGTGAGCACCTTGCGCACCTTTTGGCTCCATGTGCTCATGATTCATAAACCACGTGGCTGCATTATGGGACAACAAACTGTGCAGTTTCATGCAATTTGTACACTAACGCTTCCAAAATACTACTTGTGCCAAAAACAGCACAGTCCAATGTGTGTCCGGTTTTATCTGCCCGTAACAGAACACGTTGCCATCCACCTTGACTACAACGTCGAGGAGGTGGGCGTCACGGACTGGGCTGCTCAACTCGAGGCAACGCATGGATCCCAGAGTCCAACTCCTGCAGAAGGACTGGGCCCGCTCAATCCGCTGCATGAGACACGCGCGGCCGAAAGGGAAGTCTCGTTCGTTGCTGCCTCCAATGAATCTGAGCACGGTCACTTAGTGGAGCTTCTGCAGGAAAATATGGAATATGATAAGCAAGAGGAGGAGGGGGAGCAGAAAGAGGAAGGAAGCAGACGCCCTCCTGACTTCTCGTTGGTTACCAACAGTGTTGGCATCAAAACGGGCTCACGAGGTCTCAGCACCAAGGTTTGGGAGAACAGGAGGGTCACGGTGACTGAAGAAATGCCCATAAATGTCCCCTGGCTACGTGGGGAGAGACTGCCATCTGCAACGTCCGAGGAAGGAGATAAAGGAACGGAGGTGCTCCCAACGTACGAATCTCCACCGAATGCAACGCAAGTTAATTCCCATCCCTACGTCGCAGAAGTTTCGTCCGCAATGCCCGTCACGACGCAAGACCTCCGTTCCGACCTCGTGGGCTTCCCCATCGCCTCCACGAATGCGGCGAACCTCCACCCGGCGCCGACCGATTTCACAGCGCGCAGCGGCAACCCGCCGGCTTCCCTGTCGCCTTCGCCACCACCGCGCACAACGGCGCCGCGGCGGGGCGGCACGGTGGCATTGCCCGAAGGCGGCACGCGGTCCACGACGTCCGCCCTCGCCACCGAGAGCGAGGGCGGACGCCGGGCAAAGATGAAGCCGGTGGGGAGCGGGCGGCCCGGCCAGGGGCTCCCGTGGCCCTCGGCGGAGCGCGCGATCGAGGCGCGCACCGTCCAGGCGGGCGAGAGCGGCCGTGCATCGCAGACGACGCCGCCGCCGCCGCCGCCGCCGCAGGCCTGCGTGGGGCCGCTGTGCGCGCTTGGGGGCCAGCAGCAGCAGCAGCAGCGCACGCTGGTGGTGGCGGCAGGGGCCGTGGTCGCCGTGTGCGCACTCGTGGCTCTGGTCGTGCTCGGGCTGTGGTGCCTCCGGAAGAGGCAGCGCTCGGCCGAGTGTCAGCTCAACGGCGGCAAGGGGCAGGCGGCGCAGAGCGAGAGCGTGGAGATGCAGCGGACTGTGTGAACGAGCACTAACCCTGGGTCAACATAGAACGTTGGGCCGACGTTGGACCCGACGTTCGTCCAATGGTTTCGACCAGATGCCAACATTGGCCCAACGTTGACATGTTTGCCGGGACGGCCCTGTGTCCGGAGTGCAGAGTGGTATCACAGCTTTGATTGTTCTCTTCGGCGTATTACCTGGATGTTTATAGGAATTGATGTTTTAATGGCTCGGAGTGCCCGACGACTATGTGCATGTAGTTACCAACCACATGGCACAGAATGTGGGGATGGCAGCTGAGTTATTCTCTGTTCGCTGGACTGTGACCATGTTGATGTTCACAAACCATGACTTACTGGGGTTCTGTTGACTCGGTGAAACCACGACGCTTATTTAAATCAACGTTATATTTGGATAAGTTGAGTAACTTACTTTTCCCAAAACTCTTTAACAGCCACTGTGATCGATTCATTATCATTTTTACAGTCGTAATTAATACAGTATATAAGCATCGTGATTGGATGGACTCTTTCACGTCTAACTTATTTCGACTTAAAACACATTCACTGTATTCTGAATAGCTATGTAAACGACGTGGAGGTTTTGAGCCTGCATACAAAGAGAATAACATTTTTGGAAATTCTTCTTGACTCAATGTTTTTAAAATCTTATTTTTGAACAAATTCCTATCCAATGACAACATAGTTAATTGGAAACCCAGTTTGTGATGTCATGATCGTAAATGCGTACGTCATGCGAATAGATGCACGCTTCTGCTGCCCGATATGCTTTGTATCTTCACGTTTCACATCAAGGTTGCAGAATGACATTTTATTTTTTTATTTTATTTATTTATATTTTCAACACCCAGCAACCAGTACAGAAACACAAAAGGGGCCGGGGTGCACACCTTTCCCAAGCGGCACACAAAACCGAATGTGTACGTTTTTTTCATGCACACTGCTGAGGCCAGTGTTTCCAGGCACCTAAGGAGAGAGAGACATTGACAGTCGCCCAACCATTGAGGTCGCTCCTAAACGATGGGTGAAAACCCAGGGCGAGACGAACCCCGGCGACCCGAGGTCGATTCCCGCTCACAGCCACCAACACCGGTGACGATTATCTGGACCGGTCCTGGGCCTCCCCTAGGTTGCTATGTGTAAAACATCGCCACGAGGGAGACAAACGTGGCCGGGCGTGGTGCTGGGCACCCACCCCCTTGGGTGCTTGCTAACAGCACTTGCCCCAAAAGTCTGTTAAAGCTATACTTGGGAATCTATGCTTTGGAGTGGTGAGCGAGTTACTTTAGCAAAGTGGTGCAACAGTACTTAATTCGTCTGATAAATCAGTAATCAATAATTTCACTACTAATTGTTCTATAGGTATGCAAGTAGCATGCATATTTCTTAAATTTTACTTGCGTTATCTGATTACTTTCATGATAACTTCAAACCAATCTCCGAAACAACAGTGCTGTATTATTGTTGGCTTTGTCTTTTAGCTCAAACTATGAGCAATCATTTTCTATTATCTTGAATATTGAAAACATTTACATCTGAAAACAGGTAAAACATAAATCAACATGTGTATGTAAATAATGATAATATAGTCAAATACAGAAAGCAGAATAATAATACAGGATAACAAGTACTTAGATATTCTGACCTGATTACATTATCACGTGACATGCAATTAATTACTCCCTGTCACCGCATTTGTGCCTGCGTTGGGAGACCACAAGCTAGACAAATAAAAACTCAACGTTCCCATGCCCACATGAACATCGGGTGTTAATTACCTAATTTGTTATGCCTCACACTGTCGTTTAAATTCCGCACCCCTTATGGCAGGGGCCAGTATTTCCTGAGGATGACCGCTGCTGACTTCTCACGGAGTGGTACTCGTTTTATGCATCATGCGGTTCTGATTACTAATTAGATTCCAACTAATGGACCCAGATTCTTAAGAATGGTGGAAAATTGTTGACTCGGTAATTTCCTCCTGATTGAGAATTCCAAACGTTTTACATCTGATGAAAGGGAACAATGGCTGATAACTGAAACAGACCAGTTGGTCTGACAGCGCCACCCAGCAGAATTATAAACAAATTATACCTATTTTCCACCTGTGCCAACAAATATTAACCTCGCCCCTGGCCCTGCTTGGCCTTGAGCCAGATTCACATATCTTGTGATGCCAGAGTTTCATGGTTTGGTCCTATAAACTACCTGAGGGCGTGACGACCCTGCCTTTCGCGAATCCCAGGCACAGCTGGCCCGGCTGTCAATACCTGGTAAGGGCCCCTCCGAGGGTTACACGGTCTTCTCACTGCCTTGTGAGTGTCTCGGGAGAGTCAATGGCTAAGGGAGTAACCCCCTACAGAAAATCAGGAATGGGGCCCCTCAGGCGGTTTTGTGACGCACAGCGGCGCATTCCCGGCAGCCCCTGCAGCCAAACTGGTACCAAACGTCGTGCGTGGCACTCCTTTGGACCTCACCAGCAAGGCTGAGGGGGGGATCCTGATGCATGGGCAACCCAGGATTTCCAGAGTAACCTGCCCGGGCTTTGCGCCAACAAGAGGTGCAAAAATTGGGAGAGGACACTCCTCGGCCACCTCATCGTGGCCAAGAAACACGGATGGCAGCAGTCACGGGTTATAAGCTCATTTTGGATTGGCATCAAAAATGGGTGCCATGGGTTGCACCCACCCGCCTCAAGCTGGGCAGCCCCCGGCCAATAAGATTCTTTCCCGCCATGGCTCACCTGCTCCAATGGGTGCTTGGAGCTTATGGTTCATCACCAGACGAGTGGGTTGCAACACCTGCACCAGACAAAAGCAAAACAAAAGGAAAGAAGGTACCAGCCCTTCATTTTGTAAGCTGTAATGAACGTACAATGTGTTCTGGACTCTCCAAAGATCTATTGCAGATTGAGGACATCTGCAATACTGCAGTTATCGACAGGGAGCTGGCGAGACTCCATGTGGATATTGCAGCACTGGCAGTGGCTCACTACGAGAGAGTGACTGCACTTTCTACTGGCAAGGCAAACAGCAGAACGAACCAAGGCAACACGGTGTTGGGTTCGCCGTCAAAAACACACTCCTTGGCATGATAGAACCACCGACTGCAGGCTCTGAGCAGATTCTGCTCATGAGACTGCTCACTGCGTCTGGCCATGTAAACATCCTGAGTGTCTACGCCCCAACACTCTACTCACCTGCAGAGATTCATGACCAGTTCTATGAAGAGCGTCACAATATTATTCGCAAAATCCCTAGCTCTTGAGTACATGTTTCTGTTGGGAGACTTCAATGCAAGAGTTGGCGCTGACCACAATTTGTGGCCCGCATGCCTTGGCTATCATGGCATCGGAAAAATGAATGCCAGCGGCCAAAGACTACTGGAGCTCTGCTCATACCACAATCTCTGTATCACAAACTCGTTCTTTCTCACAAAACCTTGCCATAAAGTGTCATGGAGACATCCAAGGTCTCTTAATTGGCACCAACTGGACTACGTCATCACCTGACGAGGCCTCCTCAATTAAGTACTCATCACACGCAGCTACAACAGTGCAGTCTGTGATACCGATCACTCACTGGTATCCACCAAGGTCAGACTACGCCCCAAAAAGATACACCGCACTCAAACAAAAGCGCTACCTACGCATAAACTCTGCCTAGACCGCCCTCCCAGAGCTCACTCAATCATTCCAACACAGCCTTGAGCAGCCACTACACGACACACCATATGGAAACATGAAGACAAAGTGGGCGTACATCAGAGACGTCATCTTCAATGCAGCCATCAATACCTTCGGCAAGCAGACAAGGCAGAACACAGACTGGTTTGAGGAACACCTGGCTATAGTGGAACCCATCCTCCAAGCCAAGCGCATGGCGCTCCTGAAGTACAAGCAAGTCCCAAGTACAGGATCATTAAGTGCTCTGAAAGCTGCCCGCAGTGCAGCTCAAACGACTGCCAGATGCTGTGCCAACAACTACTGGCTGAATCTGAGCAGTAGAATCCAACTCGCCTCGGACACTGGTAATATCCGTATCATGTATGAAGGCATCAAGAAAGCCTTTGGTCCAAACATCAGGAGGACTGCCCCCCTGAAATCCAGCACAGGGGCCATCATCACTGATAAACAAGAGCAAATGGCCAGGGAGGTAGAACACTACTCAGAGCTCTACTCACGAGACAATGGTGTGAGAAGCTGCCCTTGCTGCACGCTTCGGTAAAAATTCAGACGAAAATGAACAATCATCAGCATGTGTATTAAGCCCAATGTTGCGGAAATCAAAAGAACGGTTGCTTTAACAAGTAGTGCTGCTTCGAAGAGTCACATAGCTAACAAATCTTCACATTAGCATTAGAAACTCTCCATGTTAGGCTTTATGCATGGTGTATTTGTATATTTCACTGGCAATGTTCTAATACTTAAATACGTAACATAATTATAGTTGGTGAAACTGTTGTCTAAATGTAGGCTTGATCATACCATCTTGCAACTCATAATGTGATCTATTTTTCAAATATTAGATTAGCTATAATACTTATAGAAGCAAAGGGATATCAGTCTAAATAATATCCTGCATTTGTTATGCATTATACTCTTTGGTTCTATTCGGTAAAGTCACGTAGGTAAAAAAATAAAACAACAAAAATCACGACGTTTCGGCCACAACACAAGCGGCCTTCATCAGGTGAAGGGACCAGACTGTCTCGAGGACAGCGCTGGAGTGAACACAGCTAAGCTCAGACCGCGACCTTTAAGCTGTGTGAGAGGAATCAAGGTGCCTTGAAAAAGGAAGGATGTCATTCCTGACTTAGAGTACCCCGGGGTTTACAAATTGAGTTGTACCTGCGGTGATTGCTATATCGGGGAGACGAAGCGACATGTCTCTGACCGAATTCGCGAGCACAAATCAGATTTGAAACACGGCAGAACGAATTCTTCTGCCGTAGCTGATTACTGTTACAACGCTGTGGGTGATCACGATATAATTTTCTCTGATACCAAGGTTCTTTGCAAACCCACGGGTTTTTATCAGAGATTTGTTCACGAGGCAATTCAGATTTACAAACACAGACACAATTTCAACTAAGAAGATGGTTTCAAATTAAGCAACCATTGGAAAGATGTTTTAAATCGAACCAAACATTAAACAAATTTTCAATGGTACAGTATATTTTTTCAAATAGTGGTACCCCAAACTTTCGCAGCATCCATTCTCTTCCCTTTTCAGAAATCCCCCCCCCCCCCGCCGACCTGCACATGTTCACCTTTCATCATGCTAAGTCCGCCAATTAAATGCTAATTTTTATGCTAATTCCTTTGTCAAGGCACCTTGATTCCTCTCACACAGCTTAAAGGTCGCGGTCTGAGCTTGGCTGTGTTCACTCCAGCGCTGTCCTCGAGACAGTCTGGTCCCTTCACCTGATGAAGGCCGCTTGTGTTGTGGCCGAAACGTCGTGATTTCTGTTGTTTTATTTGTTTACCTCCGTGACTTTACCGAATAGAACCAACGAGTATGGATCCTTGCAGTCACAAAAGCTTCAAATCTAGAATTGTTATGCATTGTTTGCATTTATCTCTTGTCACGGCAAAAAAAGGTTTAAAACATAATAGCATTTTATTTTGACGTGTTTATACAGTGATACCTTAGTTAATGTTGATTTTGTAGATGTAGGAAATCACTGTATTTAAAGAAGTCATTGCTTTTTACCAAAATGAAAATGTCCATTGGCAGTTTTGTTTTGGGGGGACATGTGCTCCACAGCACACACTTTGTGGGCTTTTTTTTAACAAAGTGGTGGTCATATTGTCGATCCTGGACGGATGACGGGCTGAGTCAGCCCCAATCAGCATTAAAACACAGAGTTTCCGATTGTGAGTGAAGCCCTCTAATTCGAAGGTCAAGGTACATCCCTCGCAAATTTCTTGCTCAGGCCACACTGTTGGCACAAGGGCCCCAACGAGAGGCAGCTGTGGAGAGCCTCTCTGTAGATAATTTTCGCCCACTCTTCCACACTGGCCAGACGTCTTAGAAGCGGTGGGAGTACCCACATTTTACCGCACCACATGCAATATGCCGACTGTATTTACTTAGCGGAGCGCTCCCATTTATACCGTTGGGTGCACAGAGGCGGGGGATTTAAGGAACGTGCCCCGTTGCATCCACTGCTGCACTGGGATCTCAAATCGGCGACCTCAAGCTCAAGGCTCGTGTCATTTTGTATGTTGAACTTCTTTTGCACGGTGTATAGCCAGCCAACCGTGCTAATCGGAGGTGCGGGGGAAGGAAAACACACCGAACGTAAAAAAAGCAGTTTTGCGCACATTTCTGTTGGAAGTGGGCATTGTCGATAACAAGCTCATAGGTCGATAGAATCGTTATATTTGGAAGATTAATAACTTTACATGAACATGTTTTATTCCGTATTTTCATTATGGCTTCCAATTAGAAGGCGTGCAGCCAAATGAACTGGAGAGTGGATGACATGTGCTTGCCAAATCAGTCGAACTTACTTTGAATAGAACTACTCTTAAATTTCCATAACAGCCCGCTGAATGGGTTTGGCGAACGCATGTCATTAAGAACACTTCCTCGCGAGGGCCACGCTAATAATTGCAGAGGGTATACTGTGACATTCTCGAGAGGGGCACGATTCTTTTAATTTATAATTTTGGGGTTTTTCCAATTTTCCTTCTGTGACTTTGTTTTGCTGCTGCTCAATGAAGAATCAAAGTCCTATGACTAGGAACCATCTTATATCACAGTACATGCAGTACATGAAATTTGGAAGGGATACCTTTGCAGAAAAACGTTGCATCGTTTCCCAAAATATATCTATATATGTTGGGACATTTACAATTTTACATACTCCACGATGAACACCGCTTTGTAACAGAAAAAAACACGATATAATCGGCTGTTCCAAACAATGGCCTAACGTAAGAGGAAATGTGAGTCTTGTAATATGTATTTTTGGTTATTAATGTAATTTTTGACAAAGGTAGTGCGTTTTAAATTGTATTGTTTTGTGCTTGTACACTACTGTCAATGCAGTCCATATGTTTAATTCACGCAGAGGGAGTTTGAGTCGTTCTGACCCTCAAAGCTGGGCATGCACAAATTAGAACACAAGCACAAATGAGATGTATTTACTCAAGATAAGTTTGGCTTCAGCAGAATACATCACCAGATGTGATGATAACTGATGTACAAGACTGGCAACAGGTTGCCAGCCAAAGGAAATAACACACCCAAAAGGACAACCGCCACAGATATGGAGCGATGCGATCAGGTCACGTACAGAAGTGAGATAGATTGTGGAATCACAAGACCATGAATGGTGAAGTTTTGGTGATCATTCAGCAGTGGATAGATCATGATGAATAAGACGGTGTTTGTTGATGGTGACAGTTTTGAGCTATTGGCCTATGCTTTTAAATCACCGCCGTCGACGTTCAACATGAAAAACAACATGACCAAACATGTTCACTCTCGATTTTATTACACTTAAAAAAGACTTAAAACACATTTCTTTTGCATGCAAAATAATAACGAAACACGCACAAAAGTAGCGCACGAGGCAGTCTCTGGATTAGCAGATGCAAAAACCGTTCAGCGAATATCCTCAAGGCACCAGGACTGGGATCATTAGGAAAGGCAGGCGCGTTATTCATACGATCTGGCATTAGGACACTGGCGTAATAAAAGGAGTACAATGGAAAAAAAATGGAGCACGGATTCCAAGTGCTCGGACACAGCAAACCTGTACTCACCGCAAAGCACACAAAGGCGCAGGCTGCCGAACGGCTGGATTTTGCGCAAACGACATGGCACAGTGTAAAAAAAAGACTTAAAACACATTTATACGTTTCTCAGTATTGCGTATAACTCATCTATATAAGTGAAAGTCTTTCCTGGGCTGTTAATAACAATCTTCAAAGTAGAAAGACTGCCATCCCTAACCTGACCTTTTCTCATTTTATACATAACTTTGCAGCCTGGCCATGAAACCTAACACTTTCTTTTCCCGCATAATAAAACTACCTTCAATTCCGACACAAATTTAAATCTTACCAATCAGCATGCTTACAGTATAACTGTCGCCTAATATGTGGTATTGTTCTACGAGCCGATTCCAAGTGGAACACGTCAATTCACGGACCCCGTTTCACAAAGTATAATGCGCGTGCAAATGACAATGCTAACTCAGCCGCTAGCTAGAAGTCTCCTTTCATGAGCTTAAACCTCTATCACTGCCCAGGGATGGCGGGGTCCGAAAAAATGTTTCATTTGAAGCAGCAGCAGCTACAACTAGAATCTCAATTATTTCCATTAAAGCATCGGAATTAACAGCAGTGTGACCAAGTAATGAGCCAGCATTGTTAAAGAACTTACAAACATGTGATGGATACATGCCAATTAAAAAAGAACACACTTTTTTAAAGCAATGAACTGGCATTGCTAATGTAAATATTAGCAACTTCTGAGTTAAATATGTTGAAGTTCATTTTGTATTTTTGCTTGTGTTTTGTTTAACAATTTTAAAGCAGAGAACAAATACTGAATTTGCGCCAATGGTGTTTGCTGATACGGAGGAGCTTAATAAATGGTGCTGTAGTTGTGACGGTTGTATAGTCAGTGTTGCTGCGTGTTTTCACAATACTTTAAACATGGTGAGATTGCATGAAACACACCCAAAACTTGAAGAGTTTTGAGCAGGATCATGAACAGTTATGCATGCAGCCGATTCCCGCCTTCAGTGATTTGCTGAAATCGTAATGCCACTGGATCCGGATTCCATTCTTAATTTTCTTTATTTTTCTCCCGTCTTGTTTGCACTGTTTCTGTTATTTCCCTGTGTAATTTTTTATTGTGTCCATATAATTAGGCGAAATATACCATTAGTAGTATATTATTTCCAGGTACAAATTGACATTGTGCATGTAAGAACAGATTTGAATCGATTAGTAGATACATTGTTACACACATTGTCATCGCACAGTGATGGCTGTATAATTATACATGTATATAAAAACGCGAACTTTAGGTTGGATTAAAACCTAAACAAGTATTGCTTTGGAGCATACAGGTCACACATTAAAAATAAGTCACATTTCAATCTGTATATTCACACACAAATATATTTTAATCCTTCATAATACAGCTTTTTTTTTAGCTACATCGCGTAAATATAAATGTGTCGTTAAACCCGCCACCACCCGACACAGCCAAGTATTAAGGTTTGTCAAGATCTGTACTAGTAATTGGAATGTTCTGTTTACGTGACAAACCCTAATAATTGGCTGTGTCTGGAGGTGGTGGGTTTAATGATTTTAGATTTACGTGAACTCACCCAAAAAAAAACCTGTATTATGGATTAAATTGATCGTGAAAGCCTAGTGTCAAACTGATATTTTAGTCCATCTACCTACACCCACGAGTCCCAGACAGAGAAAAGAGGTCCACAGTTTGCGCATTAAAACAAGTGCTGCTGGTTAATACAAGTCTGAATAACCAATTGACTGAAAGACTAAACACATTTTTTGTGGGTGGTGATACAGAATTAATGGTTCTGAATGGTTATTTATAAGGTTGGAGTTACTGTTATGAAAAAACATTTAAATTCAATCCTAGAAACACGAAATTTATTCGGTTATGGAAGAAAAAAAACACCTTCGAGTGATATGATCACCAAACCAAACTGAGCTGGCTTTCTTTTTGTGGACGTTGCATCACGATGCACATCCCCAAGTATCCCACGAGAGTCATAATAATGAGAAATATGCGGCTTGGAATTCTCACTGTCATCAGACCGTAAAGTCGGGTCATGGAACGTTCCTAGGAGATGTCACGTAACTATTTCTCGAGTAACCTCAAGAGGTATCTCTCACTTGGCACTAGACTGTAGAGAATGTTTGTTGCATGTCAATCATCCAAAATGTTCTGAGAGCAGGAAAATCCAATTTTATGTCAAACCTAAATTTAATTACTCATTTTGTGCAGTCGTTGGTGACTATACGGTCCCTCTTCTTGAGAATGTTATGACTGCGCCCAGCTTAGAACTAGGGATCTCGGCAGTGCTCGCGTCCAGGATTAAACATTTTGGGACATTCCTGAGTGATATTTTTTGTGGAGAGAACAGAAACAGAATACTCCACATCTTGTCCAGACGTGTACAAATCCATGGAAACAAGCCAGCCCAGTTATCGTAAAAAAATATGGCTTACAGGGTCATCATTTGTAAATGTCAGAGGCACTAAAATAAATGACTGATCAATACAGCACCAGGTAAGTATAAATGTATACGAATATAAAGTGTAATTTGAAGGTCACAGCTTAAAGTCTAAATGCGAAAACACTTATTTTGTCATTCATTTTGTTTTTTTAAGTCTCCTGCATTTTTGCCATATGAAGCTCTACAGCACTTGGAATCAAAAAGAAAAAAAAATCATACAAGGAAATGTATATTATTACTTTGATGAAAGAACAAAACCCCCTAAATATATCACATGAACTGCACACAACCGTTAAAATGTGATATCTGCATTCTTTTCTTTGGCATAATCTTTTTTATGTATTAGCTGGACAGTCAAACAAACATGTAAATGTAAAACCTTGAATCACAAGCACAAGAATGTGCCTTTCATTGCCACTGCCCGACATATGAATGAACATGGCTTCATGTCGCTTCAACAAGTTTGGAAAGGCAAACAACAGCCTGGCCATTTGTTTATTATCTTGCTCAGTGGTGCTGGCTTAGAGTGTTCGACTCACATTCCGAATTTTTAAACTTTAAATCCTGGTCTTTATGGGGTAAATTAACTAGTCCAGTAGTCCCTCGGTTAACGTTTTTTAATCCGTTCTACGAAAACGACTGTTAACCGAAATAACTGTGCATCGAATATATACTTACAAACGCTCGAATTGGCCGAAATTGGCACCCACGTGCATAGCATAAATATACCGTTCATCAACATGTTAACGTTAGTCGAATCCATGGGGTTCCATGGGAAGCAAAACGTTAACCGAAAAACCGTTCACCGATGTCACTGTTAACCGAGGGACTACTGCATGGGAATGTGGAAATGAAGAATTTCCACCATTGTCTCAAGATCAACAATAGAGAGCAGTACCTTCCCCAACTGCTCTCAATACAAATGGTTGTGGCGTACAGACTGTGTCGCTAATGATTGATGGCTCCCGGCAGGTGGCTAAATCTTGGGCTCGGCAGCGATATACAATGAGCATCACTTGCAACAACAGTTAGGGTGCACCCTTCTCGACTCGACATGAGGGGCCATGCTACTACATTCGTGCGTGTCCGTCAGGTGTAGGTCTCTCGCTGGCCCACGTCTCCCCGCTCACGCAAGCCCTGCAACCACTTATCAGAAAAGAAGCCCTCTTCGTAGTCGCCCTCTCCCTCAAACTCGGCGTCGGAAACACCGTCTTTGTCTTCTCCTTGGGACGCTGCCCCCGCTACCCCATCCTCTATTTCCATCTGGGCAGCAGAAGTGCGAGGAAACGGGCCCCAATCAGTTGTGACAGAAAAAAAGTGGCGCACACACACACGCGCGGGAAGACAGAACGTGCAAACGCTGGCGCAAGTCGCTTATCCACTGGCGGATGATAAACACGTGCTCACTGCACAGGCTCTTAAAAGTCGTAAGCAGTGTTGCCAGAGCTGACGTTTAACCGTAGTATTTGGAGATTTTTCACTCTGTGTTCCCCTGCTACTGCTGCGGACCGGAACGTCCATCGCTTAAATGTTTACATTGCCTACTCTGCACCACTCCCTCCCTCTTTCAGTGCTGGCTCAAGATTGATCTCTTCCCCTACACCTACAATAGCCTGCCTTTCGAATTAAAATGTTTTTTTATGCAATTCTAAATAAGCTTTATCCTCACCTTCATTTTTGTTAAATATCGCCCGATACTTTTTATTCATCTACCGTTTTCACAAATTGTTTTCCCAATTCCTGCAGTCTTGACATTTAGTTGTTTTAATAACTGAAATCTTGTTTTAAGAAATATTTATGTTGAAATGAATGTGTGTCACTCAGCTTCTAACAAATCATTTGCAAAACTGATAAATGAATCGGTGAATGTGTGAGTAAAATAACAAGAACTTTTAACTTTTAAAACCAACATATGTCCTAAAAAAGGGCCTGGGGCCTCATGACTTGTCTCTTTTAATATGATTTTTAAAAGAAGAGATAATTTGAGCAACATTAAAAAAAAATTCCATTGGCCTCGAGATTCCCCTCCTGCTCCCCACCAGATCTGGCAACAACTGATCGCAAAGTGAAAGGTGCATTCCATACATGGTGCTTGCAGAGTGGGCAGCTGCGTGGTGTAGGAATAGCGAAATGAGGCAGCGTTCAGGCAGCTTTCATGAGATTATGTTACACAGCTCTTCCGGAGAAGAAAGTAAATAAGTGAACATGACAAATACCACAGGATAACATGAACGATGACAGGACAGCAGCTATGAAGTGTAGGCTGAAAGTGCGCACCGCTTTTTGTCATTAACACTAAATTGTATATTATTAAAAGGTCTATGGAAGGATAACTTTTGCAGAGTGTCCTAAACATTTCTGTTTCTCAATTCTTAAAAAGCATATTCCAAAATATAACCTTGCATGTGTCTATTTTATACGGCAGTGATTATTAATGTGACATTTAGGCTGTACTAAATTTTGGGGGTAAATCCTTCATTATTTCACAAGCCCCACCAGAGTTTGGGTATTATATTAAAGTGACCAACTTAAAAGGTAAAAGTGTCAACTGTTTGGCATCTGTAAAGTAATGCATCAACTGCATACGTGCTTTAGATTTAATTATGGATCATACATCTCACCGGCTGGCACTGCGGTTAGAGAGCTTGACAGAATCACAAGATCACAAGTTCAAATATCGCTTGGGTGGTTGAGCCAACTTCTTACCCTTTCGGGATATGGTCATCTTATGCAAAGAATGGCTCCTGCCATAGAAATGTGGAGTTGTTACCACTGGCTCAGGGTTTTTCGATAGAGATGAATGCAACAGCTCCATTGCTTGTTTGAAAAGTGACACTGACAGTGTGGTACCGGATTGCTATGTGAAGCCTGCGCCTTTTCTTATTACAGAAAATCTTTACCTATTGATATGTGGGCCTCTATATAAACTGTTCAATCTTAATGCTATAGATTAGTGTCGTTATTTATTTCCTTAACTCGAAAGTATTATGAGATATTATTTAATTCATTTTGTAAAAAAATCCATCTAAAAATATTTCTATATTTCCATATCATGATTATGAACATAGCCATTAGTGTAAATACCAATACCTGTGTTAATCATTTCAATAAGTAATTTCAGCAATAACACTTAATCCTACGGTAAAGGTTCGTTGGGCACGCACATGAATATAACTTTACATTTAAAAAAACTTTCACGTCTTAAAAAATTACAGCCAACATTCATAATGACCTATAAAAAAAATGTGCTTTGAAAACAAAAATGTAAGATTACACACCTTACAAAAGCCATCCACTTGACAAAGAACTTTGGAATGATATTTCAGATAAAACAACCATTATGCTTCGAAATACAAAGACGTGCCTTGCGGCTTTAATATGGAATGGGCTGTAACAGTCAAAAGTTTGTGTTTATGTATAGAAGCAGTTGATAATTTTTTTTGTTGAAAAAGCAATAAGCGAAAGCAGTTAGAGTGAAAGGTGACATCATTGCATGGTGTGCCCTGGACACAAGTATTTGCAGTTATACTGGGAAGGAGTTGAGGATTTTTTTTCTGTCACAAAGATTAGCTGCCCTGCCCTGCCACTGGAACATCGTCAATATATTCCACCACTTCTGCCTGAATGCAAAAGATTGGACAGCACAAGCAGAAACATATTGTGTGCATTAACATCACCATATTTATTGCAAGCAAAAAAGACCAAGTGTGAATTGTTTAAATGTTAGCCGAGCTGCCTGGCTTGATGGCAGCCTGGTCATATCTCAGCTGATCAATCAATGCTTCATAGGAAGGCTTTTGTGAAAGGCACTTTATAATAACCAGCAGTGGTTGTCATTTTAGAGAGAGAATTGACCCTCCCACCATGGGAATGTGGAATTTCCACTGCTGGATCAGGACTGACAACAGATACAGTGTTATGTCAATGCTTGTCGAGCCTAGGTACACTTTGAAAATACCTTTCATTGCTATATACAGTCGCTAACAGAGATAATTTATAAACATAAATAAATCGGGCCATTATGACAATGCAATGCATTACCAATTTACAAAAGTACTTCTTTCTACGTAGCAAACACCCAATATATTAAACCATAGTTTGTGAATGCACACATTCATATAGGCATTGTAACTCAGAAAACAGTGGCTCTATGGGTTAGTGTATTGGTGTGTGTGTGTTTGTGAGTGGGGAGCAGCTGTGCACTGTGTTCAATTACCAGACATGTTGCACATCATTTGTAATTTGTATTTAAACATGGCCTGGGATTCTGCTATGCCAACCCATAAGCCTAATTGGCAGAACTCTGTATCCGTATGTGCGTGTTGACCCCACTTCTTGCTGATTAACAGCCCATGCATTATGTCAGTGTCGCTGGCAGCAGCTGTCCTCCAGCGGCAAAAGGAAAAGCAGAGCGATGCTCACAATTAACAAAGCACCATAGAGCTGAAACATACTAAACAGACATTGGGATCAATTGGCACGAATACCAACCACTTGAGCCTGCAAATTTTTGATACAAGGATCTGTGTTTCATTGGCTTGGAAGCATAGGAGAGAAGAGGTGCAGTTGCCTCCCAAATTTCAAACATGAGGAAGCCATCGACTGTGTCCCTTCAATGCACAGCCTTCATGGTTCCTATAGTAACTTGACAGGACCACCCCCAAGACTCATTGCCCTCCATCTTCAAAATAGTTTCTACATGCTTGCTGTGCTGTGCCTGCCAATGGGGCCACTGCTACTGTATAAGATCTCAATATATCACAATATCTGTGAGTCTTTTATTTTCGTTGGGCTATCATTTGTGGCCAGGTTGCCTCTGAAAAATAGCTATAAAGCTCAGTGGGCCTTACCTGGTAAAATAAAAAAAGTTGCATAGTCGAGTTTTACCCTTTAAATCTCTCCACATTTTAACTCAACTGAACGCAATTGTTCCGAATTATAATTTGTAAAACCCTGTAGTACATCGTCGTGTGAAGAGCAAAATTTGTGCATTTTCTTGAATACCCTTTTGGCAAATAGGTGCATTGATAAGCATTCTCACCTACTGTATACTTGGGAATTGTTCATATTTGGCTAAAAGTATTTAAGCTGACTTTCTATTACCACGTAATTCAGGTAGATTGCCATGCTGGAATACCTTGCATGGCACATGCCTGGACGGCTGTCTCACCACCTATGATGACAATGAACTTGTTGGTAAAGTGGTGAGAGAATGGGGATACTAAAATCCACCCATGAGAGTTTTTTTTAGTTAGATCGTGTAAATATATAATTGTGTCATTTAACCAGCCAATTAGTAGGGTTTGTTACGTAAACAGAACATGCCAATTCGTTTCAAATTGGCATGTTCTGTGGCGGGTTTAACGACATTTATATATTTATGCAATCTAACCCAAAAAAAACCTGTATCATGGATATTGGTCACGAAAGCCTACGTGTTAAACTGACTAAAATCCACATGTGCCCTTACCTCGTCATCTGGCTGGAAGTGCTCCTGTACAAACCGGAAGAGGTCTGCCTGCAGTATCAGTTGGCTGTGGTATTTGAGTGCTTCCTGCATGCACACAAAAGACAAAGATGAAGAGTCCCCGGACAGCCTTAACAGACTGATAAGCAAGCACCTGTGAAGGCTGGCACAGCACAAGATGGGGTGGGTGGCCAGCATCATGTTGGCCGCCTTTGTCTCCCTAGTGATGATGTTTCCACCATGCACCAGGTATTAATTTGAGGCTGAATCGATCTCGGGGAAGCCCATGTTGGGTTCAGATAATTGTCACTAGTGTTGGCCCTGAGTAGGAATGGAACTCGGGTCGCCGGGTTTGTACCACACACACATTAACAGATACCGGCATCTCCCATTTTGTCTTACAGGCCATACGGTGCAGTAATTTTAGTTTTGTGTGCACCAAATGAGGGCAGGTATGTCTCACAAAAAGGGTGGTCTGACCGATCCCATGCCTGAACATATTTATGTCTCCAGTGCTGATATTTACACACACCACCCACGCACTTATTTAAGGCTGAGTCAACCTCTAGGAGACCTAGCACACGTTCAGACACAATGTGCCACTGATATCCTGCATGGCTGAGCATCAAACCCCAGTCACGAACAAAGTAAAAAAGAGTTTAACACGTAGGCTTTTGCAACCAATATTATTCATAATAAAGAATTAGTAAGGGATTTGTCACGTAAACAAAATGCCAAAGAGTTACTGCTTCAGCCCACCGGTGTGTTGGAGAGTAAATCCACAACATTTACAATTTGGGTACGACGTTTCGCTGGTGATTACAACCAGCATCATCGGGCGATTTGCCAGAATAGTGAAGCCCTCCACCTGCTCCTGGTCTTAAATAGAGCAGGACGATGTCATCACCTGAACACAATCAGGTGCAGAGATCAGAAGCGGAGGAGGGGGGGGGCTATTGTAATTATATAATAGATTATTAATTAGTTGATGAGTATGTTTCCTTTATAAGGAACTAGCTTTACTACCCGGCTTCGCCCGGGACTTGGATTCACCACGCCCGGCCGCCTTTGTCTCCCCAGTGGCGATGTTCACACACCACACCAGTTACTCGTTTGAGGCTGAGTCGACCTAGGGGAGGCCCAGGACCGGTTGAAATAATCGTCACCGGTGGTGTCCGTGAGCGGAAATCGAACTCGGGTGCTAAGCACTACGCATGCGCGGGTGACATGACAGATGTGACGTCACAACTCACTTGTCTTGCAAAACATATGCATTATTGCACCCCCCCCCTCCCCCCCCAAAAAAATACCAAAGTCTATTTTTTTTAATTTTTTGTATTTGCAATGATTGCAGTAGTCTTATGTTCTAAAGTATTAGTTGGATCTCGTTTAATTTTAATATAGGTACTTTCCTCCAGTAAATCTTTAATTGAATTATCATAATCCGCTCGTAACATCACTACAGTTGTGTGGCCTTTATCAGCCGCCAGAATTTGGATATATTTAGTTAATCGAAGCTCTCTTAAGGCTTTTGCTTTGCCAAAGCAAATATTTATTTTTGGTACTTTGCTATTCTCAATTATTTTGGCAACCACGTGCCTAGTCATCTCTGCGGCATTATATGGAAGGTGTCTTACCGCTGATTCCACCTCAACAATTATTTCATCTACTGGAATTGTACGTGGGGTAACGGCAAAGTTAAGACCTTTAGAAAGGACCGATATCATGTCGCTAGTTAAATCAGTGTTAATTAAGTTCATTAGCGTTTTGTTTTTAAATTGTCCATTATTAGTTGGGAATTGTTTTTTATGAAGTCTAGAGAATTTATGAATTTGGTTAGTTTTTGTTAGGTTAAATACATTCTCAGCCGATTGTGGTGTTATAGTATCGATTATATTCGGATAATGTATGGATACACTAATGATGACATGCAAGTGCTTTAGAGATTCAGAAATGCAAGATAATTCACTTCTGTTGTGCTGTATTCTCTCTAGGAACAATAATTCGCTAGCTTTGTGTAGTATTTGGTTAGCTTAACATACATTATGTGATGTACACTCTTTGGTTCTTTCGGTAAAGTCACGTAGGTAGAAAAAATAATAGATCACGACATTTCGATCGCAACACAAGCAATCGTCATCAGGCGTGAAACAAACAGCAGGAGAACTCCCAACGTCAGCAGTTCTCCTGCTGCGTTTGTTTCACACCTGATGATGGTTGCTTGTGTTGCGATCAAAACGTCGTGATCTATTAGTGTGTTTTCTACCTACGTGACTTTATCGAAAGAACCAGAGTATGGATTCTTGCAGTGTTTGGTATTAACTTTGAATCTCTGCACCTTTTGAGGTGCACGCCAGTGAAGACATCAATTTTACACGCTTAATGCAGAGTTTCTCCAATTTTCTAGTAAATAAGACAGGTTCACCAAAACTAGCTGACCATTGTCTAAAGAACACTTATTTCTTATGGAGAGGTGATTTCTTTAAGCAAAAGGAAGGAGCAGCCATTGGGCTCTCCTTTATCTCCTCCTATAGCAAATCTGTACATGTGTTGTGGCATAGTGTAGTAGCATAGTGCTGGCTGCTAGCAGGAAAGGGGATCTAGGGCATACGGCATCCCTGACGTTAGCAGGCCAGGGTATACATCAGAGGGGGATCTAGGGGAAAGGTCACAGAAGGGACCCACCAGGAACCCGCTGGTAGGTTCCAGAAAGGGGGCAATGGACGAGGGCAGAGCGAGGCCACGCTGACAGTATAAGAGGGGCCCCTGTAGGGGACCTCGGGGCTGTTGTTGGAGTGGGATCCCCGTCGTGCTGCTGCAGTCTTCATCACCGTTCTTCTCATCATCTTCACCATTCTCGTCGTCTTCACCATTCTTCTAGTCGTCGTCTCCATCTCTACCATCTCGGGGCACCACTAGTCAGGCAGCCTACCAACTGGCCTGACTGAGTAGCGTCGTCGACAATAGACGGACTAATTATGAAGAGTGTTAACCCCGATGGTGCTTGTTAATAAAAAAGTGCCTCCAAGTCTTATTGTCTCCGAGTTAGTCACTACATTTGGCGTCAGAAGTGCTAAAGAAATTGATATTCGTCACGTCAAAAGCGGCCAAGAGAAATAACACACCGATAGTGTTCTCTGGAGACGAGGACAACGGGGATGTGATCCCCTCGACTGCCCCGGAATCGGGACTCCGGTGATGTCTCCCGAGGCGGCGATGCCTGTGGAGCAGCAGGAGAGGGACATCGGCCCCTTGCAGCCGCCGGTCAGAGAACGGTGGCGCGACCTCACCGGGCGCCTCGCGGGCCTACTCTCCGTCGCAGCACAGCTGGTCGTCCAGCTCGGGTCCGCGGCGCCTGACGGAGATGCTGCAGTAAGAGGGCAGCAGGCGGACGGCTCACCTTCCACTGCCGCACCAGCGTGGGAAACGGCGGAGTTCCCGCCCGCGCAAGCGGCCGCCATTTTGTTCGCCGCGGGCACGGCGCAGAAAGTGACCGCCATTGTCATCCGAGCAGGAAAGTCTTCCCGCCATATTCGAGTCACCATCAGCAGCTTCTGCGGGGGCGCTGTCTCTACGGAAACGCCTGTCTACCGTCCGCGAGTTCGTGGCCGCGGGGGGCTTGCAACCTGGTTGGGTGGTCAGACGCGGAGGCGCTACGAGCTCTGCCCACGGTGCTGGATGATGATTCCCTGGCGGTGTTCGAGGCCATCCCCGAGGCTGATCGGGCAACTCTATCTTGGGCATGCGCTTAGATGCCTGCCATTTTTGATCCACCTTCCAACGCGCGTCAAAGGTTCATGCTGCGGAGGCGAGGGGAGGCCGAGATGCCTCTCGCCTTCAGCAGCGCACTGTTGGCCTTGGTCCACGCGGAATACCCGCGTATGGAGCAGACTGCGCTGGATTCCCTGGTGCTGGAGAGAGTGCTGTCGCTGGCCCAGGAGTTGGGCGTCTCTCTTCCCGTTACGGAGGAGGATGACCTATCGTCCCTAAAGGTGGCCCGCTCCATCCAAGCACACATCAACTTGCAGCGGTGGCTCGGGGTGTGGCTGCCTGCGTGGGACTCCCGGAGGACGCGGAGGAGCCTGCACTGTGGTAGCTGGAGCGGTCCTGCGCGTCATTCCACCAAGGTCCACGCGGAGGAAAATCGAGGGGCGACGACCGGAGCAGGAACGGTGTGAGAGCGGCCCTCTTCCAGTGTGGAGGTCCACAATCGCCTGCTTCAAATGCGGCCAGCCGGGCCACATCGCCAGGGGGTGTCGCAACGGCACCGGATCGCTTGCCTTCACTGTCCTCCGCCCCGCCAGCAAGTCGCGATGCATCAGACACCCGGCCGAAAAAGTCACATCATGCACCCCCGTTGTTGAGCGCGTTGGGTTCGCACATCGTAATCTCTCATCGTGTCACGGCGCGCGAGCAACGACCTTCGGCATCGAACGGGTGGCCGCGGGGCAATGGAATGCGTTGGCGCACTGTGTCGTGGTGGCGGCAGTGGGGTCGTCCGCGCTAGTTGGGTTTGTTCAGGGGATAGAGGCGAGGGTGCTGATTGACACGGGAGTGTCGGCTACTATGATGTTGGAGCTTATTTTTAAGTTATTGCCGCTGAGGTCCTGTTGTCTTAGCCCGATCGCAAGTGCTTATTTCACCGCAAATGGCGGGAGTCTGGGCATTACAGGCCAAATATTGGCGAAAGTCCGCATTGGGGACATTGAGTTGACAGGGCCGGTGTTGGTTTCTAGGACATTGGCTGTGCCCTGTCTTTTGGGCACAGATTTTCTCGGGAGGATGCCCCTTAAGATCCTTGTCGATCGAGGTAGTATTGAATTGCCGTGGGGATGGCGGTTGGCCTTCCTGAGGTCTCCAACCCGGTTGGAAAGCACCAAAGCCACGATTCGGGCCCTGGAAAAATAAACTGTTACGGTTCCTCCAGGCGCTCAGATGTTGGAGCCCTTGCGGTTGCGGAAGCAACTTGATTTGACAAATCCCATTGAAGGGGTCCTTTAGACCGCCTCGAACAAGGCGATTCGGGGTCTCGCATTGGTGGGTGCCCAAACTATAATAAGGGGGGACCAGGAGTCCTTTTTGCAAGTGCTAAACATCGGGCTGGGGGCTGCGGTGGTCCAAGCCGGCACAGTTTTGGCCCACGCAATGGCCTGCGCGGAGTCTGCAAAGGTCGTTGCCACGGTGGAGAGGGGAGGCGAGTCGGACGGGGCTTGGATGGATGCATTGTTTGGAGAAAATTCTTAATTGTCTGGGGAACAGCAGGGCGAGCTGCATGCCTTGCTCCGAGAATGATGATATTTTTAGCCAAGGGAAATTTGATATTGGCCGCACGTCACTATTGCAACATCGCATCGACATGGGTAACGCTGCTCCAATACGCCAGAATTCGTACAGGCTCAGTCCCACGGAGAAGGACCACATTCTCCAGGCAGTTGACGAAATGTTGGCTGCGGATATTATCTACGCAATCACTGCAAAGGGCCAGAGATTTCGGTGGGGGGAGGAGGAGGCCGCGTTCATCACACTGCGTGATGGCCTCGCCAATATGCCTCCCCTTGGATACCCTTATTTCTCTCTGTCCTTTGTCTTGGATACGGACGCCAGCGACACCGGAATCGATGCTGTACTGTCCCAGGTCATGATTGGGGTAGACCCATTGGGGTAATCTCTCTCCCTAATCTCTCTCTCCCTAATCTCCCCCATTAACACAACTGACGTGCTAGCGTGCGGGGATGTAATTCCTTTCCAGCTCAGACCCTGCCTGCTTGCAGTTTGCCACATATATAACGTCTTGTAGTAACAGCGCTCTCGCTGTGTTTCTTCCTGGTTCAGCAGTTCCACTGCTGGATTATTTTTTCCGCCCTAGGACGACCGCTTGTGTTCCAATTCAAACGTCGTGATATATTATTTATTATTTTATTTTATTTTTCTACCTACGTGACCTTACTGAAAGCACCAAAGAGTAAAGTAGTAACTATTTGGCATTTTTTTACGTGACAATTCCCTTACTAATTGGCTGCGTCGCATGGTGGAGGATTTCGACACATTTATACTTACGCGATCTAACCCAAAAATCTTTATTATGAATAATATTGGTTGTGATTTAAAGCTTTCGTGACTGCAGGGATTCATATTCTTGGTTCTTTCGGTAAAGTCACGTAGAAGGGAAACAATAAAATAATAAAAATGTAAAAAATATTTTGTTTTAAAACAATATTTTGTTTTATATTTTTATTATTTTATTGTTTCCCTTCTACGTGACTTTACCAAAAACCTTTATTTTTAAAGTAAAAAGAGGCCAACATTGCCTCACTCAAATAATACTTTATCTCAATTGGTGGATCTGACCCAGTGGTGGAAATTCTATATTGCGATGGCAGTACCATACGAAAACCAATGCAAAATTTTGCAAAAGTGGTGTTAATTCTATTCAGAATTGATGATCTGAATTAGCGAATCAAGCGATCTAACCGCAGTGGCGCTTAAGTCACATATACCACACACTTATATATTCAGCATCTGTGAAGCTGTTGCATCCCCTTTTGTATGACTACAACATCAGTCAGTATTAAAGGGATAATTCGGGAATTCAAAGGACATGTTTATGGCATTCAAACAAGTTGATGTTAATGTACCAGCATGCCCTGTGGTCGTGTGCTGCCACCTTGTGGCCATGGAGCGTTTAAACGAACGCAATGGACGGCACTGTCAATGCATCCCTATGCCCCATGGCTGTCTTGCATTTGCTTGTTGAGATGATACACCACAGCCGAACACTTAAGTGTGTATGCCATACACGTACATGTGCTTCGTATGTGTAGGCTGCGTTAATGCACTCGGTACTTTACTTCGATTATAATGAGCCCATCAAGCCAGATGGCATTTTCGTTTAAATCCTGGTTAGTAAAGTTTGGCATAGCCTGTTATTTTTCTGGGGTCGATTAATTGACCACCACTTTACGGAAAGACAAAATCGGGAATGGTACCACCCCATGCTAACCACTGATTTAAAAAAAAAAACTTTCATCAATTTGATCGAGCTGCAGTCACTTGGACTCCAACTGCATGCATTGTGTGTGCACCAGAGTGTGTGCACAGAACTCACTGGTCTGGCGTTGAAGTCCTCATCGGTGAGATTGAGAGAGTCGCGGTGGAACTGGTAATAATCAAAGTTCTGCTTCATCACCGTGTCATTCTTGTCGAACAGGAGGTAGGAGGCGACACACGATATTGCCTGTTTGAAGTTGTCCTCTGGAATAGCAGAAGGTGAGGAGAAAGCGGCATATTCTGACAAAGGGCTGCAAGGGGTCAACACTGAACAGGGATACCACTGGGTGAGACTATGCGGAGGTGTATTTCTTGTTTCCATGACCACTGCAAAGCGTAGTTGAACCTGACTGGCCTGGAATTGTGCTGAAATCAATCTCTTAACACTGCCCATAATTATCTGAGAATCCACGTTGCAGTCGAGACACAAGCATGCGGAAGAGCTCACTTGTTGAAGTGTGCAGGCAGAGCACACTGTAACTGGGCCGAACCCAAGCCCAGTCAGGATGTACGAATACTGGTAGAGACTGCAGTGAGGTACAGGCAGAGAGCGATGGTGTGGAGCGATGGTGTGGAGCGATGGCAGGAGATGCGCACTCACGCTTGTAGTAGGAGAACTGCAGGTAGTGGTACATGGTCGGCACAAACTTTTCCACCAGGAAGCCCCCGACCACGGGCGTAAGTTCATCCTCGCACTGTTGCTTGCAGTGGAGCACCTCCACAAAGTGGTCTGCGGATTATCACACACGTTACCATTCTCTTTCGCTCTCCTTTGTATTTATTTATCACCAATTCCTGTCACACTCTTGAAAAGCGTTTACTCAAAATATCATCGACGAAATCAACCATTCCTCCAATAACAAGACCATTTAGGGTATCTGTACACCGTACCTTGTGGTCATCCATTTAATTTCACAATATAAAGTTATTAATTGCTTAAAATTTTTGGAGCTCATTATAATTAGAAAACAGCTAAATGACTACAGGATCATGCAGTAATCACCATAATAGCAAGTCTCCCCCGAGTATCATGCTGTTAATTGAATGATCTCGTCAAGGAGCAAAAACCATCACGCGAACTCCAGTCATCTTTGCAGCGGTTTTTTTAGCCATCGAATAAAGATAGTCACTGCATTGTGTGATTTCAGATGCGCTTCTGCGGCCATCTGGAACGCTCTTCCTTCCGATATTAGGAAGCCACTGGAACTATGCACTTTTAATTCTAGATTGAAAACTAATTCTTCAGAACCGCTTTTTGTGTTAAGTTTGTCCTTCCCCCGCATCCGTGATCAGCGCGGTTGGCGACGTACGGTGCAAAATAAGTAAAAAATACGTACATACCATATCAGGCAGGCTGCATTTCCTGTAGCTACCAATCTGAACAAAAACGTCCTAATATCTAAATTGGTGCTCATATTAGACGGAAGTGCGCACAGAATGTGCTGCCCACTCACGAGCATGCCGAATAGACACGCGTTGGTTACCGGCGATGGAGGGGTAGAAGTCCTTGAAGTGGGTGATCTCCCGCGAGCCCTCGCAGCCTGCCGAGCAATCGTCATAAGCCTTGAAGTACACCGGCAGGGTCTGCTCCATGTTCGTGACGCAGCTCTGATAGTTCTCTGCATTGAAGGCCTTTGCTGCAGCCACGAACGTGCCCTGTGGACAACAAAGCAAACACACCCCCACACAACAGCCATCATTCGCCGCTAATTGGTAGTAATGTCACCACGGTGTCTGTGTCAGGTTAGGTGCACTTTGAGGCCACATTAAGTGTAGAAGGCTTGCTTGCAGGAGGTCACGGAACAGAGCCAGGTTGTATGGGGTAACTGAGAGATTACCAATACAATCATATAACAGCCTCACCACTGTTTAGTTAATGCCATTGTTTAGTTGATGCCATTCATTTAGCTTTGGAGAAGGGGGAACAATGAGTTCCACGACTACAATTAATAATATTTCAGATCAACGTCAAAGTATCTCCATGCATAAAGTAGCATTCAGGGGTATAAATATCAGATTATGGAAGGTATTGTGAAATGACTTCAATTGATACCAATCTTACCTACAAACGTCATTTTTTGTCTGTCCGTCTGTCTGTGGACGCGTGCTTGCGAAGGATTTGGCTCGCAAACCGTGGGGCTTACGTAAAAAACAAAAGTAGCCGGGTACCACGCTGTAAGCCCCGCGGTGAGCCAGCGCTTCCGTTTTCCCATCCGTCAACTTGAAAGTAGTAAAATTAACAATGTAGTGCTATTTCTCATTATTTAATTATTTCATCGCGCCGCTAAAGCTGCCCGGGGATTGCAACGCACACGAGTCATCGGTGGAGGGCGGGGATTTCTCATTCGCGTTCAAAATGCAAAAAAAAATTACAACGCTGAGGTACAGTGAGGGAAAAAAGCATTTGATCCCCTGCTGATTTTGTACGTTTGCCCACTGACAAAGAAATGATCCGTCTATAATTTTAATGGTAGGTTTATTTGAACAGTGAGAGACAGAATAACAACAAAAAAAATCCAGAAAAACGCATGTCAAAAATGTTATAAATTGATTTGCATTTTAATGAGGGAAATAAGTATTTGACCCCTCTGCAAAACATGACTTAGTACTTGGTGGCAAAACCCTTGTTGGCAAGCACAGAGGTCAGACGTTTCTTGTTGTTGGCCACAGGTTTGCACACATCTCAGGAGGGATTTTGTCCCACCCCTCTTTGCAGATCTTCTCCAAGTCATTAAGGTTTCGAGGCTGACGTTTGGCAACTCGAACCTTCAGCTCCCTCCACAGATTTTCTATGGGATTAAGGTCTGGAGACTGGCTAGGCCACTCCAGGACCTTAATGTGCTTCTTCTTGAGCCGCTCCTTTGTTGCCATGTGTTTTGGGTCATTGTCATGCTGGAATACCCATCCACGACCCATTTTCAATGTCCTGGCTGAGGGAAGGAGGTTCTCACTCAAGATTTGATGGTACATGTCCCCGTCCATCGTCCCTTTGATGCGGTGAAGTTGTCCTGTCCCCTTAGCAGAAAAACACCCCCAAAGCATAATGTTTCCACCTCCATGTTTGACGGTGGGGATGGTATTCTTGGGGTCATAGGCAGCATTCCCCCTCCTCCTCCAAACACGGCAAGTTGAGTTGATGCCAAAGAGTTCGATTTTGGTCTCATCTGACCACAACACTTTCACCCAGTTGTCCTCCGAATCATTCAGATGTTCATTGGCAAACTTCAGACGGGCATGTAAATGTGCTTTCTTGAGCAGGGGGACCTTGCGGGCGCTGCAGGATTTCAGTCCTTCACGGCGTAGTGTTACCAATTGTTTTCTTGGTGACTATGGTCCCAGCTGCCTTGAGATCATTGACAAGATCCTCCCGTGTAGTTCTGGGCTGATTCCTCACCGTTCTCATGATCATTGCAACTCCACGAGGTGAGATCTTGCATGGAGCCCCAGGCCGAGGGAGATTGACAGTTCATTTGTGTTTCTTTCATTAGCGAATAATCGCACCAACTGTTGTCACCTTCTCACCAAGCTCTTGGCAATGGTCTTGTAGCCCATTCCAGCCTTGTGTAGGTCTACAATCTTGTTCCTGGCTTCCTTGGAGAGCTCTTTGGCCTTGGCCATGGTGGAGAGTTTGGAATCTGATTGATTGATTGCTTCTGTGGACAGGTGTCTTTTATACAGTGACAAGCTGATTTTAGGAGCACTCCCTTTAAGAGTGTGCTCCTAATCTCAGCTCGTTACCTGTATAAAAGACACCTGGGAGCCAGAAATCTTTCTGATTGAGAGGGGGTCAAATACTTATTTCCCACCACAGTCGGTATACACTGCTGTAGTGATAGCAGTTCGGTATACACTGCTGTAGTGATAGCAGGTATCACGATAGTTGGTATGTACTGCTGTAATCATAGCAGGTAGCACCACAGTTAGTATGTATTGTTGTTATCATAGCAATACCACCACAGTCAGTATTCACTGCTGAAATCATAGCTGGTACCACCACAGTCAGTATGCACTGCTGTTATCATAGCAATACCACCAGAGTCAGTATGCACTGCTGTAATCATAGCAGGTACCACCACAGTATGCACTGCTGTAATCATAGCAGGTAGCTCCACAGTTAGTACAAATCTTGGGTGTGTAAGTCTACGTGTGTGTGTGAGTCCATGTGTGTGTGTAACTCCATGTGTGTGTATCTAAATTCGATGTCTGTGTGTGTCAGTCCATATGTGTGTGTGTAAGTCGATGTGTGTGTCTGTCTTTTTCGCCCGGGAAATGCCAGGTACTTCCCGCTACTATTTAATAATACTAATGATACTTGCAAAGTGTAAAACCGGTGGTCAAGGTGCAGAGTTGCAATTAAATGCTCACATCACTGCTGATGGATGGAAGGACCTCCAAACAGCAATGTAGCCCCTCTAGAAGATATTTGGCCTACTCTTCAACCCGTATACACTCTGAAAAGAACCCCCAATGGCAATAATTATTTATGAAATGGTCACCGTTGATGGTCATACTGTTAGAGAATGTTTCAGGCTGGGTGAGTTATTAACTTTGAGAAAGTTTGCGAGATCAAGTGAGGAAGCTGCGAGTTTATCCCTCTGGAATTGACAATGACTACCAATTCTTCAGCAAGCAACAGTGATTATTATACATAAAGATTGCTCCCGACTGTAAAAATATGGAATTTATACAATTGGCTTTCCCATGTAAGGGGAGATCATTCACAGCACCATTGCCTTTGTAAATGCTGGTCAGGGCCATCATGGGGCAGTGCAAGGTCTCACTCACGTCATATGCGAGAGCCTCCAGGTCTCGAAAATATTCGTCCTCTATGTTTGGCAGCGTGCGGTAGAACGCCATATTCTTCTGCATCATCTCGTCATCCGGGTTCTTGCGCAGGTATGTGTAGGTGGCCGCTATGGCCTTGGGCACATTGTTCACCTGAGCATGGTAAGCCACAGACACAAAGACACATATATCAGTAAAATATTACTCACTTAATGCATAAAACTCAGTTCAACTGCTGAACTCGCAACTGGTGCCAACGTTCGACTTTTGCAGTTTCAAATTATGACATCAAGTAATTCAATCTCTTCATGGTGCAGTGGTACAGTGGTTAGCACACGGCGCCATAAACCTGATAACCCAAATTCATTGGCATGGCTAACAGCTCGTGATACCTAAACCAGTCGTGGACATCCGCATCACAAAACTGCAATTAGCAGCGTCGTGATGGTCAAAATTCCCTATGATTTACCATATAGGGAGACCATCATCCAGCAGTGGACTTACAAATGGCTCTAATTAATTTAAGCCTTTTCTTATTCGAACATGTCCAATATAGATGACCAGTGTATGCATATCACAGAGCCGAAATATATAGGTGTCATACACAAGCCAAGCATACATACCTATGTGCTTTTTTTCCCTTGGCACACCAAAATGGTTGGTTTTATGTCTCAGCCAAATCCACAGCCTCAATAAAATTATTCGTCACGAGTCTCAGTGGCACTCGGAACATCATGCTATTAGCGACCCATTTATATTAAGTAAATGAAAGGTCTAATTCACTCCAAACAGCAATTGTTTATTTTGATGCAATCCAATCAGTGGTCATCGATTAGGTCATCTCGGGTTCTAAGCCTGGCCCATACTTTTCCTTGAGCTCAACTGTCACCATTTAACTCACAAACGTGTATATAGTCAAAAGCTTAATGGCTCCAGGATGTAACAAGCACATGGCACACCTGGCCACCAGTGAAAATTCCACATTTCCATAACGGAGGCAAGCCCACATGATACGTTGGGTTAAGTTTTGAAATATTAAAACTTCTCAAATATGAGTCATAGGAGATAACCACAGTGCCACAAGGCCAGATGCACTTGCCTGTAGGCTGATCGCATGTTTCACCAGCCCGGTCTCACCTTGAAGTAGCACAGCTGCAGGAACTGGTAGGGCACCCGGTTTTCGTAATCGTTGAGTAGTTCTCTGGTGGGCAGCGACTGTCGAAAAGCGGGCAGCACCTGCTTACATCTCTTGAGACACTGAGCCCTTCTGAGCAGCATGGCAAAGGTCCTGAGCTCTCCCAGCTCATCGTCCTTGTTGTCCGTGGAAAGAGCCACCGCCTTCTCATCGGGCACATTCATGTACAGTTGCTGGTTCTTTTGCTGCTGAGTCTGCTGCAGATTTTGCTCGGAGGTCTGTTGGTCCTTTTGCTCCTGGCTCTGCTGAATCTTCTGCTTGTGCAGGGCCAGCTGCTCAAGGTGCTGATGCATGGTCTGCTGGCTGCAATTGAGGTTGCAAAAAGCCTCGCTGTTCTTGAGCAGCCGGTGCAACCGCAGGCTCATCTCCAGGTACTCCACGCACTCGGGCCACTTCTCGTCCGTGTACTGGTCCGTGCCGAAGCGGTAGGCCGACTCCAAGGGCATCAGCTCGTCCCGGGGGAAGCTCCGAAAGTTGTAGCGCTCGTACTGGGCGCCCACGCCGGTGGCCAGCAGGGTCACCAGCAGGGCCAGCAGTGGTGCCACCACCAACAGTGTCGGTGTCCAGAGTCCTCCTGACCCCTTCCCAGCACCTGGCCATATCCGCAACCCAGGCAAAGGACACGACTTGGGCCAAATCCCAGACTGTGGCCACATTCTTGAGCCTGGCCACACCAATTGGTTTTCTGGCCACACTTTTGATCGCGGCATTGGCGAGTCCCTCTTGTACTGCGCTTTCACGGCACTGGTGAGCCTGCTGATGGTGGCGGTGCTTGTGCGTTTGTTTGCCTGCCTAAGAGCCCTCTCTACGCTGTGTACGTGGGTGCTGTGCGCGTGGGTAAACTGTGACCTGAGCACCAGCTGCTTCGTGGCACACGGCAGACCATTTCACTTAGAACCACGGGAGAGTGAAGACGTGGATCCTGGCTGGAGGAGGGAGTTACTCTCCAATTCCTTCCCTCCTCCTCTCCGGGCCCTGGCCAATGCGCCGGGCCCTCTCGTCACCCGGCCCAGCCCCCCGTGTCTCTCTCCACCTCCCCCGCTTTGTTTCGTTCCTCCCAACGCCGTGAAAAAAGCACCTAATACTGGTGCCAGATCAGAGAGATTTTTTACCTCCAAGATGTAGACGTTTCTATGCGGTATTTGCAGACAAAAAAAAACTCAACACGTAAAAGTGCAATGACAAAAGCCTATTGATATACTTTTACATTTTAAGGCAGTGTTATTAACGCGTCTGTAAAGGGGTTTTATATGGGCATCCACTGTCAAGCGCCGTTTTACCAAATAATGGGGCATTGGAGTTTTTCTTTGACGGCTTTTTTAATAACGGCAGATGTTTATCCGCACGTTTGTGTGGTTTTTTTTGCCAGTGAAACGGATTTTAAGAATGTGTTCTGTTTTAAAATAAATATATCGCCTTTCTGTGCAAAATTTTAGGCCTTTAAAAACACTTTACATGCGATGAACGAACAGTTTTTGTTCCAAAATGTGGCAACATTGGAATGTGGTTACGTGGGTCACCACATCTGCGCATCATCCCACCAGGGCCATTCGTTCTGCGTTAATCCCTTAACATCTCCTTCCTTTCCATTAGTGCTCCTCGATATCTCCCATCGCCTCTCCTAACCCAGAAACTACCAACACAGCAATGTGTACATGTGAGTTTGTTACACGTAGCAAATTTATTTTTAAAACGCCAGTGTCACTGCTTATTGTGAGCAAAACTCTACACAAAACAAACGTCGAGTGTTCGTATGAAATAACTAGACGCGTTCGTCAAGAACGCTGCATTAATTGGAAACAATAGGAGACGTTTCGGGCAATGCCCCTTTTTTCATCATCAGCATCATCGCAGCACATGCAGTAACACTGCACTGTGTATTGTTAATCAACAACACATGGTGGGCGTGGGGAGAAGGGAGTGGTCAAGCGTGGCTCCTCCCCCCCCCCGTTCTTTTTACAAATCCCACATGCGGCAGCGCGGGCCCCGCGCCCTGATTGGCCGCGGCGGCGCCACCCGCCGGCCAACAGCGGCACGCGCCCGGACGACGAACGCGCGCGTGCGCTCTGGGGATTGCAAACGGCTGGCGCCTACCACGTGTACACGGTCCGAGCCCCGCCCGTCGCCTCTTCGCCACGCCCCTCGAACCCCGCCCCCGCCACGCCCCTCGCCTCCAAGCTGGGACGACTCTGAGAGCAAAGAAGCGGCCGTCCCTCGCAAGCCGTAGCGGTAACACGTGGACGAGTGTGGAGGGTTTATTGTTAATTCTGCCGCTACGAGCCCAGCATAGAACCGGAGAAAGAGGCCCGTGACGCGCGGCCAAACACGAGTCGTAGCCCAGCACGAGCCCGCGGTAATGCGCCACCAGCACCAGCGCAACTTGTGTCGGAGCGTAGTCCGTATAGCTCCTGGGCGTTTGTCCAGCGTGGCCATTGCCTAGTCCAGAGCACTGGGAGCCAACAACCAGCAAGCTCGACTTGGGCAGCGGTCGCTGGATGCAGACTGAACACCAGAACCAGCTCGGGACCTGCCGAGCTCAACGCAGCCACCATCCAAACCAAGCCCCAGCGCACAGCACGCTCGGGAGCAATCATCATCATCAGCATCACCAACTCAACACCAGCCCATCCCATCACAAGCCTGGCATTATCCAGACCGCTGCAGCAGCCCATTTCGGCTCACTCAGGATCAAGCAGAACACAGGCCCAAGTACCAGGTCAGACCACACGAACCCAAGCAGCAGCAACAACAACAGCAGCAGCAGCACAACCCGGGGCTGCTCCCAAGCCAAGGCGAGAATCTCAAGCGCTCGGACCAGAACGCGGCACTCTGCAACACGGGGGCAGGCCAGTTGAGGCTCAACAACAACATCAGCAGCACCCTCCACCCCACTCCCCACCACCACCACCAACCACCAAATCTGGTGGCCGCTTAAAGGGTTGAGGAGCGAAGAACCCATAGAGAGAAGGCCATTCGCTGTCACCATGCTGGCCCGCGCGGTGCACTTCGTGGCCGTACTGAGCGCCCTGCAGGTGGTGCGCACCGTCTGCAACGCGCCGCTCCGGGCGCCGGGGCCCGCGGACGCCGGCGGCGCCTTCTCGGTGAGGGCCCTGGGGCAGCCACCCGAGCCGTGCGTGCGTCGCGCGGCGCCCGGTGACCTCGTGCGCTTTCACTGCAACGGCAGCCTGGCGGACGGGACCACGATCGATTCCAGGTAAGCGTTAAACGATTGTTGGTTTTGTTTTGTTTGTTGCGTGTGCGCGTGTGTGCGTGTGTGTTCTCCATAGAAGCGACCTAGCCGCAAATGATGAGCGCAATGAAAGTGGCTTATCATGTGGACTATTATTATTTTATAGCGGTCAAATGCTCTCGACGCGTGGTGTTGAGTCTAAATGTTTGGAGGGGGTGGTGGGGGAAACGGGAGAGGACCCGTTGAGAAATTCACCCATGCAAACTCCAAATGTGCAGACGTCGGTGCCGGGTTCGAACCGACGACCTCGTGTATGCCATCGATGGTATCTAACACTTAGCTCGCCCCCCTCTTCGCCGTCCACCGTAGACATCGCCCGACCAACTCTGCCACGTGATTGGTAACTCCGTTTTATTCGGGTTGGAAACGGTGTTCTTTGTGGCACTGGCAGCTGCCCCTGGTGGCCTTGAGTTCTGCCCCCTGACGTGCGGCCTCCGGACTATACACAAATGGGAAAACGCTCCGTATCCATCATCGTGCTGTTACACCCAATGGTTTCAAATGCGTGGCGGCCCTCGCACAGTGGTGTCTTGTTGGCGAAAGTGGGCCCCTCTCTGACAATTAGTGAAACACACTGGGAGGGAATGTGGAGATTACACCACTGGTTCAGTCAGGGGCCACTGGTGGATATGAGCATTGTCCTAGCCTTGATTCAGCAACGAGACTGACTCTTGGCTTATATCACTTGCCCTGGTTGTTGCCATGCACCCATAAACATAATCTTTATTTCGACTGGGAGAGAAATCCGATGAGCTATGAAGCTCTTTTTCACATGTCCAGTAGGGATCTGAGTACTGAAGGTACATTTGAATTGTGACAGCAGATTTCTGGAGAGTATCTAGTGCTTCTCCAGAGTTGCCCCTCAAAGTAGTAACCGGTTGACATGACTGTCTAAATGCAAGTAAAGGAATTTACCCATGCTCATTTTGGGAATATGGCCCAGTTTACACTATTCTTTTTTTTACCACTACGCCACTGGTAGACACACCATGCTCGTGTGAACACATTCAGAGTTTTACTCATGACTGATGGCTGCAGATGTGTGGTTCTCAACATGTAGGGTAATGTTGTGGACTTACCATGTTTCAGACACGTTTTCGATATTGTGCACCTTTAATTCACTCGGTTCTGCAGAAAATATACTGTATGCACCAAACCACAGTGCGTTTACGACCAAGCCTCCCAGCCACGTGTCATTTTGGCAGAGTGCCCAATTCGCAGTTGTGAGTTTAAATTCCAGTTGTGGGGATGTCTCAACCCATCATCATTCTTTTGGGATCGATAGATTGAGTACCTCTTAGCCTAAATGGACTCACCCCTACCATAGAAAAGAGGAATTTCCACTCGTGGAAATGAGCACCACCCAGTGCTCATTTGAGCATGGAAACACTTTGCTCTTCAATCAGGAATTCCTGAACTGTATATACGGTGCTTTTTGTGTGTGTGTGTGCGTGCGTTCCTGATGTTTGTGCCTACGCACAACAGACTGAAAAATTGGACGTGCGGCCAATTACATCGCACCACATGACTGCACTGTAATGCCACCGAGTGTGTGCGCGCGGAGCTACAGTGCTTCCTAAACCAGATGTGTGACACGTACATGGATATGGTATTGCCAACTGCAATATAACAGCAGAAATAGAAATCTGCAGTAGCTTGCAATTACCCTCACGTTCCACTGGGTGCTCAACTAAGCATCGCTGAGATAGCGAAAATTATTTATGCAGTGGTTGATTTGCATTATTAAGACATTGTTTGAATGCCAACAAATAGTTAATAAAGTTGTGATGCTTCTGTTAATAAATTAATCTTATATCCTTCAGTCGGATAAGCACAAAACTAAAATAAAAATTGGTACTAGAGCCACCAGTATTTTTAACTGTCAGTTGATGCCCATAGAATAATGAGCGCAGAACGGAACGTGCATCTATAGAAATAATTTGGGTTTATCAAGAAGGATCCTGCACACCAACAGATGCAGTTTACAGATTTGGTAGTGCAGGTGGTGCATCGGCAAACTGCACTGGGTTTGTGACCTCCTGTAAAACATACATTCACCACTATTGCTATCACATGGGTTTGCCTCTCCCTTTGTTCCGCTGGAAAGCCTTCACTTCTACATTTAAAGCACCTTGGTCTCTGTCTTGTCCCCATGTTACCCATCTTCATGATTACAAAGTACACAGCTGCCATCACCGTCACCTAGTGTCGAATGCCATCCGTCGTCGTCGCCGCCGCCGCCTTTGCTCTTTGATGTGGCTGTTGCTGAGTGCGTATTTGCGGGGTTTTTTTGTTGTTGCCGATCTCCCATTGCGTTGAGTGCAGCTCTAAGGGCCCTTGGCCGGAGACGGTGGCGCTGGGTGCTGGAGAACTGCCTGCCTGGCTGGAGCAGGCACTGCTGGGAATGTGCGTCTCTGAGCGCCGCCTCGCAGTGCTTCCCCCAGACCTCGTGCAAGCAGCGCCAGCATTCAGTGAGCCTCGCTCACCTCCGCTCCTCATCCTGCTCATTCGTTCATGCACCCTTCTCCTATTTTTACTCGAGTTATGAACCAAGTTTGCTGTCAAGGGCGATGTCACGAGATGGAAAATTGTAGCCTTCGAAATTCTCGCTGTAAGGTTTTTGCAAGTGGAAATGTTTTACTCTTGGCAAATAAGAGGATTATCTGCACGTGTATTTGCATAAGAGGTGTAACCCAGAAGTGGCCGTACATTATTTATATTTCCCACCCTTATCCAATCATAAGGAATCACCAGAAGTGGTTTTACAGAAGCACAAAATACATCATATCATCTATGACTCGTATCATTCTGTGTCACCTCTCAGACATGAGAGATGGCACCGAATTGGTATAAAATTAATGATGTTTGTGTTTGTGAATAGCCATGTGGTTAACACGAGTACTTTCCATGGCTAACCGTGTACAATAGGTTCTACCAATAGCATCTCCCCAAATCGCCACTAGGAGTGCTGTTGGAAAACTGAACTTTCTTATATAGTAAAACCTTAGATTGCGAGTAACTTGGTCTGCGAGTGTTTTGCAAGACGAGCAAATTTTTAAAATACATATTAATTTGATAAACGACCGAGGCCTTGCAATACGAATAGTACGTATACGCTTTGTCTGCCGAGCGTCACGTGATCACAACTGATATACGAGTGCTTTGGATTACAAACACGTTTCCGAAACGAATTATGCTCGCAATCCAGGGTTTTACTGTATATATAAAAGGTAAATTTGTGAATGTGTCTGTTCGAAATGTTTAGCATATTTCCCGATATGCAACAAATTTGAAATTTGGCATGTGGGTAGTTTCCAAACTGTACGCAATGCAAAAAGTGTAAAAATAGACTTTTAGATTATTATTTTTTGGGGGGGGGGGGTCGCAATAATGGATATATATGAAAGGGACATTTGTGAATGTGTGTCTTTTCTAAATGTTTAACATACTTCCAAACATGCAACAAACTTGAAATTTGGCATTTGGGTATCTTCCAGACTGTACACAATGCAAAAAGTATAAAAATAGACTTTTGTATTTAGGGGGGGGGGCGCAATAATGCATATATTTTGCACGGCCAGTGAGCGGTGACGTCACATCTGTCACATCTGTGATGTCACCCGCATGCCGAAGCGTTACGCAGTGTGCCTGCTAATGTCACGCATCCCCCACCCTCCGCGGAGGCCGTGTATTAATCCAAGACAAGAATCCAAGTCCCGGGCGAAGCCGGGGTAGTTAATCTAGTACTGGAAGGAAAAGCAACATACCAGGGTACCCAAAGAAACACTTTTCATCGGTGTATATTACCTGCTATATTGTACGTGGATCAGATACATGGTCATTGACAAAGAACATGGCACAAAAGGATAACATACACAATGGATGGAGAGATACATGCTTGAAATTACACTGAGAGACTGGAAGAGGAATGCATGGATAAAAAAAAACATGTGCAAGTTAGATGCACCATATTGACTGTTCAGAAAAGTAAGTGATCATGGGCAGGACACATCGCAAGAAGGGGCGATGGCCAGTGTACAAGGCTAATGCCATAGTGGCAGCCAAAGGAGAGCACATTCATCATGTAGAGGGAGTACTAAGATCAGCTCGTGTGTAGAAGCTGGATGGATCATTTCATTGCGAGAGACATTGGGAGATGGCCACATTTTGGGTATGGCTTGAGGAGGCCTTCATCTAGCAATATAGAGAATGGCTGACAGTGAGGAGGTTAACTGCACCATACTGTGTACGCGTGTACCAGAGGACGTGGCTCCCCTGGGCTCGACACTGCACCTGGAGCTGCTCCTGCTGGACGTGTGGAGCCTGTCTGACGAGGTGCAGGTGCGCACAGTGCGCCGAGGACCTGGCAACTGCAGCCGCACGGTGGAGATGTCCGACTACGTGCGCTACCACTACAACTGCACGCTGCTCGATGGCACATTCGTCTCCAGCAGGTGTCCCCCACGCGATGGCTAGCCACACTGTGGTCTGAAATGACGCGTCGCCCTGTGATTGTGTGTATTAGGCATTTATTGATCAATGGATGAAGTTGATTCTTTCACCACTTGTATCGAATCGTGCATGATGTAAAAATACATTAGCGATTTGTGGAAATGATATTCCATTAACATGCTAAAATGTTGTATGATGAATTAAATGAATGAGAAAGAACATGATATGGACAATGCAAACAACTTTACAATCAAGATAGAAAAGAATGGATCCTTGGTTTGTGATCCTGTATAGTGAGAAATAATCGAATTGCTGTAAGTTGAATCATTACATATCTAGTGTGTTTTTACGTGTTTTATATTTCCTGTATGTTTAAATACAGTACAAGTGTGTGTACATGTGTTCAATGCCAAGGCCCTTTCGTGCTGTAGCACACCTCACTACACTTCATAACACTCTGCTATGCCAATAACTCACTTGTTGAGTATGTACTTTGGTTTAAGCTATATGCTATGATTCATGTTACCTGGGTTCGATTGCTGGCCATGCACATTTGTGGTAAATTGTACTAAAGCTTTTCTGAGCATCTCTTAGGTCAACTGAGTAACTGTTGCAGGTGTAAACATGGTCACTAGAGAGGCAGATGTCCAAGCCTAGTGCTGGCCACACCACCTCCTGATATGCCATGCTGAACTTAGTGTGTGCTTGCTGACAGTACTTGCCCCTTTTGTCTATCTTTGTGTTGTGTTTTTTTTGTCTGTTAAGCCGCAGCCTCAATGGAACTTACAACACGTACGTGGGCATGGGCTGGCTCATCCAAGGGATGGACACTGGCCTCCTCGGAGCTTGTGTTGGGGAGGTGCGAGTGATCACCATCCCACCCTCACTTGGCTATGCTGAAGAGGGCTCCGGTGAGTGGTCTTCTCGCAAAGTGCTGATAAAATATTGCTTGTCGTGGCTCAAGTTTGGGCACTGACTGTGGCTCAAAAGTCATGGGGTCTCCCTGCTCTTCCACGTGTGGCTCAGTGGGTATCTCCTTTGGTGGTTCAGAGGTGATGGAGGAAATCACACATTACTATGGTGCGATGGACAGTTTCTCCATAGCACACCTACATCCCCAAAAGAGATGTTAATTTTATTGACCCCATAGTGACAATGATAGGATGTCATCCCCTGACCTGAATTTGAACTTGTGACCTTCCAGTTGTGAGTAGAGTGCTCTAATCTAAGTGCCATTTGGATGAATTTTCTTTTGCATGAATTGTTAATGCCTTAGGCTTAGAGAGCCAGTTTCAAGCATGGCAAAACCATGGGTAACCAGATGTTACAAAATGTTAAAATAATAATCCATGAAAAAGAGTGCAATGCACGCCATTGATCGAGATCCAGATCAGGCTTAGAGGTCATAGTGTTGAACTGGCTTGACTGAGATACTGCTGGGTTTGAATTTGGACAACAGCCCTTGATTAAAACTCAAAGCATTGCTCATTAAAATAGATAATGATCATGTATTGTGGCTTTGCGATGTAGGTGATACGGTCCCCTCTAATGCTACGCTGGTGTTCACGTTGCATCTCGTGGACCTGCACAACCCCCGCGACTCCGTCACTGTGGACTCCTACCTGGTTCCGGAGCCCTGCAGACGCCGTGCTGCTAGCGGGGACTTTGTGCGCTATCACTACAACGGCTCACTGCTCGATGGCACTATCTTTGATAGCACGTGAGTGCGTGTTGGTCTTTTGCCCACATATCAGCTAGCACACCCGACATTCCATCAGCTGATAGTTCACCCAACAGTCCACTTAGCAGTCCACTCGCCAGCTGACCTATTAACCTCACTGCCCGCCCACTCACCAGGTCATCCAGCACACCTCCCATCAGCCTACTAACAACCACACCAGCTCACCTAGAAACCAGCCCACAAGTTAGTTGGATCAGCAGTCCACCCATCCACTTGCCTACCCAGCAGCCCATGCAGTGCCCACCTGCCAGTGCCCACCTGCTAGCTTACTCAACAGTCCACCTGACAATGTATCCATCGACCAGGGAACCATCAACTCCAGCTCGCAGGCCACACGGCAACCAGCTCTCCAGACCACCCAAACCCCAAATACCTGCCTATTTAGCAGCCCAGTTTTCCATGAACTATTAACATGTCCATTTACCAGCATATTTATAAGGCCACATCCCAACCTGCCTGCCATCTACCCAACAACCCACATGCCAACCCCACTGCCAGCCCTGCAGAAACATACCCATCTACCAGCCCCACCAGCCCACTATCCAGTCCATTCGCCACCAGCCAGCTCACCAGTCTGATCATCAGCCCACCATTCAGCTCGCAAGCCAGCTCAAAAAGCCCACCATACTATCAGCCTTACAGCCCACCAGCAAACCCACCAAGCAGCCGATTATCTATCAACCCGCCATTCAAGCAGCTGAGCTGCAAGTCTAACCACACTTGTGCCTACCTGCCAGCCAGCCTACCAGCTGTCCTTTTGGCTGTAGCTGTAACCCATCATACTCAGGCTGAGTTGACCCACTCCAGGAAAATACATAAATTGCCCACTGGTGTCATGTTGTGAGTCATGGCCAGGACTCAATCCTCAGATGACAGGATTATAGAGCGGTGCGCGGACAACTAACACCACTGCTCCCCACGATCGCCGTGTGTGACTGTGTGCAGGCAAATGTGGAACCATACGTATGACACGTACCTGGGCAAGGGCTTCATCATTGCGGGCATGGAGGAGGGGCTGATAGGTACCTGCATTGGGGAGAGGCGCCTGCTCACCATCCCACCCCACCTTGGCTACGGGGAGGCTGGCATTGGTGAGAGCCGGCATTCATGCATACACAGACACAAATACATTTATCTCCCATGTAGCCTTTACAGACAGGCTTGGCAAGTGCTGCTTGTGAAAAGGAGTAGTGTGGCCAGTAGCACGTACAACTGCCTTTGTCTTTCCAGCCGATGTTGCCACTCAAAGGTAATCATCTAAGGCAGAGTCGAGCAAACATAGGTCCAGGACAAATTTAGATATTGTCACCATGAATGGAACTCAGGCTTCTGGGGTCATGGCGCAGCATACTAAAGACTGTACCACTGTGCCCCACACATAAACACACACATCATGTATGCAGACATTAATACACGTGTAGTGGCTTCAAAAATCACTCACACCGACACGTTGTAACAAGTCACCTGCTTACACTTTATTCACCTGTTCTTGCGCCAGTTATAGGCACTCCTATAACGATCTGTACGGTCACAGATACTTAACTTCTCCCCGCTCTTATCTCTTCTGCACCTCACTTATCCTGCACTCAGCAGCTCTGCTCTCAGCGACTCCGCACACACTGTTTTCGCACTCAGCGACTCCGCACACAGGGTCTTCGCACTCAGCGACTCCGCACACAGCATCTTCGCACTCAGCGACTCTGCATCTCCACCGCTGCCCCCACCTACGCTCCCTCAGACCCGCTCACCCGTCTGTCCCCGGGCGGGGGGTTCAGCCAACACCCGCCTGGCGACGGCGTGAGGGTTGAGGTCCCGTTGACGGCTGGAGCGGCAGCGGCAAGATGTCTTCACTCTTGGTTCCCCGGCAACAACTCTCCTCGCTCGCAAACATTCCCGCTTATATCCCCCTGCTCATTCCGAGTCCTCACGTGTTTCCATTTAAGCTGCCGCCAGGCCGGTGCCAGTTGTCCCATTAATCCCTTATCATCACCCCCCCCCCCCCCATCTCCCGTCTCCTAGGTGCCAACCTCCGGTCACAGCGTAGCACTTGTTCGACTTCGGTTGCACCCGCTTCTCCCCCTAATTACTGTCGGTTTGTCTGTGCAAACCTCATGTTTTTAAAGCACACACCTGTTTGCCCTCAGTTGCACCCGCTTATCTGTGCGTGCCGCGTATTTCTCTCCTCTACACACATACACTCAATCATACACACACAGGTGCACATGTCGCTTGTATGCACACACATGCAGACACACGTGTTTACGTGTCATCAGCTTGGGTTAATGCAATATAGCCAATGCATTTAGATTGCACTCCAAAGCATACTTTTATTTTATAGTGCTGTTATTTCTAAAGTTAAATCAAGTTGATGTATGATCATTCAAAACAAAATCGTACATTACTTTGAAAATACTCAATATGGGATTAGTTTGTTATTTCTTTTTTCTCCTAAATCGAAAACAATTGTGCTTCCAGCATTGCGTAATGACATGACAAAATTTTGATTTACATTCCGTTGTCGGAGAATGCTCCAGATGCTGACATTCTACATATTCTAGAACTACTTCTGAAGTCATTTCAAATGGGCTCCTTCATTCCCACTGGGAGCACACAATTTTTTTGGTCTGTAAACTGGTTAACTGCTTGTCAATAAAACCACGTTTTCTATTCTTGGAGCTGGAATTAACTAAATCAAAAGTGAAGCCAAATTGTACGATGAGGGGTTTTTGCACTTTAATTGGTGAACAAGCACTATCTACACCTGACAACCCATGGCCCAAATTCAAACCCAGGATATCAGCAGTCTGCTCAGCGTTTTGACTTGATATTAGCCCCTAAGCCACCCAGCACCTTCAACTAAATTTACCTGAATTCAAACCCAGCATATTAGCAGTGCCAACTCAATGTTATTTTAATCCTCCTGGCACCTTTGTATTGCGTATAAAAACCCCACGTTACCAGTCCTCAAACAAGAATTAATATTCAATAGTAACCTTGCCAATGCCCGTGTACTTCCACCGCTCAGAACCCCGTGACGTCCATGACTGCCCCCCCCCACTCCCCCCCGTGTCCCAGCGGGTAAGATTCCAGGCTCGGCCGTGTTGTTGGTGAACGTGCACATGGTGGACCTGCACAACCCTGCTGACAGTGTCGATGTGGAGACCTACTCCAGCCCGCACGAGTGTGCGCACCGCGTACAGCTCGGGGATCTTATCAGCATGCACTACAACACCACCCTCCTGGATGGCACGCCGCTCTACTCCAGGTGGGAGAGAGAGAGCGTGTGTGAAGAAACCTGGCAAGAAACCTGAGTTCAATTCCCACTCACGCCCAATGCCAGTGACGATTATCTGAACTAGTCCTGGGCCTCCCCAAGGTCGACTCAGCCTCAAATGAGAACCTGGTGCAGTGCGTAAACATCTACATTGGGAATACAAAGGCGGGCGGGCGTGGTGCTGGCCACTCACCCCCTCGTGCCATGCCGGCCTTCATAGGTGCTACTCGCTAACAGTATTTTCCCTAACAATCTGTTAAGGCTATATGGGGGAACTTTGTTGTTGTGGGGGAGGCTCGTGAAGGATGCTACTGGGCAATAATGGAAGGTGGAGCAGAGACGCTCACAACAACGAGCGGAGTGTCGGGCGGCTAAAATATAGCAAATTGGCACAATACGGGGCACAGGTGGTACATCTGCCAGTCTTCTAATCCATGAGACCTGGGTCTCTTCCATGCCCTACTGTTTAACGAGCATTTGCGACTTCACGTGCCCTCAAAGTGCACTGAGCTTGGCACAAGCACTGTGGTGACATCACTGCCATTTATTGGTGAACGCCGGTTGTTGTTGTGTGAGTGTATGTGTATATGAGTTTGTGTGTGAGTGATTTACAACACAACCCTGCCGGATGGCATGCACTCTATTCCAGGTAAGAGTGTGCGAATGTGTGATGTGTGCATGCACATATTTGGGTCTCTACATTGTGTGTATATGCATGGCTGAAGATGTGCTTTTGTGTGTGTACACATGCGATTGTGTGCATATGTGTAAGTATGTATGTTTTTACGTGTAGATATTGTGTGCATGCCAGATTCACCAAGAGATGCTTTCATCAAGGATAGCTTGGTAATCTCTCTGTGCAGCTCAATAAATCGCTACGTCTAGTGGGCCGTCCTTAACAGTAGCACTGTTTGCAGCCGAAAGACCGGCTGGACGTACGAGGCCAAGATGGGCAGTGGGCAGCTCATCCCAGGGCTGGAGGTGGGATTGAAGGGGATGTGCGTGAGCGAAAAGCGCTTCCTGACCATCCCCCCGCATCTGGCGTTCGGCGAGAAAGGCATTGGTAAGATGGAGAGAGCGGTTACAGCTGCGTGAAACGATTGCCAACGATTGGTTGTAAATTCGTTCATTCTAATATGGAGTAAAAACACACTACTCAAAGCATAAATCACGAATACAATTGAGTAAAAAATGTTTTTTAATGGAATGGGCTAAATTTTGCAATGCAGGACAGTCCTAAACGCTGCTATATCGACGCTAATTTCTATGTTTTACTTTGATAGAAGCTTACATAAGGCGTGTGCGGGTGCTCTGTGCCCCCCTCCCCCCCCCCCCAGAGGGCGAGGTGCCGGGTAGCGCAGTGCTGCTCTTCGACATTGAGCTCCTGCGGGCGGAGGAGGGCTTCCCAGACGGGTATATGTTCGTGTGGAAGGAGCGCGCGCCGCCGCTGCTCTTCCAGCAGTTCGATGCCGACCAGGATGGCCTCATTGCACTTCAGGAGGTGCTGCCCCCCCCCCCCTCTCTCTCCAGCAAATAGGGGCAGGCGAGATAGAGGCGGAGGGGAACGGGATGCAGACTTGAGTTAAATATCAATAAGTTTTACTCCAGTCAGAACCGGGTGACAGGTATGGGCTTCAGTGTGCAGTTAGCCATAGCCGATGCTGTCACGTTCTCGAGTAATGTGCACAAACCCCTGTACTGTGCTAGAAAGTGGGCGAATGATCGGAAAATTGTAATTGTGGTCATCTTGTGCAGGAGCTGTGTGCTAGTGTAGCCTATTCACCTTTCTTGTAATCTCTCCGAACCTTGAGCTTACAACAAAGGTGACTGCGCTGCAGTAGCTCATTACACATATACAAGATGACCACGTCACCCCCCAACTGCCAAAAACTTGTATTTACCAAGGACATCACTCGAGTGTTGGCAGGGGAAGACCTAAAACCAGAGTGTAACAGCATATCTTGGAGGTAGGGTGTGGTTTAAGGTCCATCAGCCTATGGGCCTTTTGGACTAAAGGTATCTAGCAGCAATTGTTAAAGCAGGCAAATTCCAGATTAGTTTCAACTTTCTGTAATGCCTTTCGGTACACTTGTGAAATGTGTGGGAAGGAAATAATTCCGTGGTGTGGTGCGATTAACAGCTTTGGCCATGGTGACCTTTTGACATTAATCTCGATGTACTGATTGAAATGTGTAATGTAGTTGCCGTGACACTCTCCCGTCTGTTTCGCACTCAGTTCTCGACCTTCATCAAAAGCCAGGTGGCAACGGGAGTCGGTCGTCTGGCTCCAGGCCAGGAGGCCGAGACCCTCATCTCCGAAATGTTCAAGAACCAGGACCGCGACGGTGATGGCTTCATCAGCCCCACGGAGCTCAAGCTGAAGCGGGACGAGGAGCTGGCACACGACGAGCTGTGAGCTGCCCCCTGCATCCTCTGCGAAGTGGCAATCCAGGCGCCCCAACCCCCATCTAAGCCTCCGTCCCCTTACAACCTTGGCTCTGCGGGCTCTGAGACTGTTCATGGTTATGTGCGCTGATTTGCGCAGGGTCCCATACTCGTGTGCGTGTGTTATGGGGAGCAGTGGCACAATGGTTTGGCATTGTGCTACAAACCCAGCAATTTTTTGATTCCTCACCATACACATCAGTAGCAACTGGGGTATGAGCTTGTCCTATACCTTCCCAAGGTTGACTCAGCCTTACAGCAATACCTGGTGTGGTGTGTGAACATCATTGCTTGGAAGACAAAACCATCCGTTTGTGGTGCTGGCTCCAATCACTCTCTCGTGTGCCATGCCAACCTTAGTCGGTGCTCACAGCATTGGTATATGCAAGTAAAACGTGAGATGGAAATGTGGGAAATAACACAGGTTTTGACAGCTAATGACTCGATTGATTTTTGGGTTGGACCATGTAAAGATCTGGCAAATGAGGTTCATCATTGTTTTCCTGTTTGGCATTTCATGAAAAGGCATATTTCATTGTTTTATAGAAATATTTTTTATTATAAATGAGAATGCGTAATGTTGTTTTCTGAACTTGGGTATTCCATGTGAGCACTTTGATTTATGAACAAGTTTGAAAATGGTAACATTTCAGAATTCTTGAAGATTAAAAATATCAATGTTCCAAGGATGTTACATGCATCATGGGTAAATATGAATCTGCACTAGAGCTGGAAAAATTATTCAATCAAGTCAATGAATCTACTAAAAATTGTAATGGGCTATTTTTTGTTGCTAATTACATGGGCCCCTTTAAGTGGCAGCCAGCCCCACATGTTGCCTTCTAAAGGCAGGAAACCCCCTGCAAGCCACGCCCAGCATGACACAGCTGATGATACCAAGCAACACGTGGGAACAGGTGAGGCTTTGTTTCAACTATTTTCATGTTATTTGATTCGTTGAGTAATCAAACTGTTAATTAATTGCGTAAATAATTGGATAGCCCAGGTCTGAACTGCAACATAGACCTTAAAGAAATGTTTTGAAGGAATGTGTAGGTGAGCTCTTAGAGTTTATATTCTTGCAATGCAGTTCACCAAAGCCATAATTTGCTATTTTACAATGTTGTGTTATGATATCAACCAAGCGTGTTTTTTTTTCTTTTTAACTGTGCAGTCTTTTAAACAAATATTTACAGGTGCTATTTTTTGTAATTATGTGGTTCTTCAAGCAATGTTCATTGCTTCAAACCACTTATGTATTTGGGTACAGCTGATTTAATTAGACCGATATCATTGTGGTCAATGCTGTTCCATGGCACAACCTCGTTATTGATTCCAGATGCCTTAACTGTTTTCAGTTTCATTTATTTGGAATAACCCTGTGAGCCATTCGGCTCTTGATTCGGGTGCAACCGCAACAAACAATAAAATTACAAGATACATTTATAATTTACTGTACACAAATTGAGACATCCCCTATAAAAACAATACAATCGTCCAGAAAAAGCACCATTTGTTTATGCTGCGTACTAAACTGTGCAAAAAAAAAATCCCATTTTGATGTTAGATCATAAATACAATTTAGATTAAAATGTTAAGTCTAACTATACTACATAAAAAAATCGGGCTGAACTAAACCTTTCTATAAATGACTAAAATAATGCTATCAAAACAATGTAACAGTGATCATAAGAAATGTGATTGAAAGTTAACAATCGCGACATACATAACATACATTACTAAACCAAGCATCCCTCGCTAGCTGCATGAGTCAATCGATAATAGCAGGAGTAACAATAGTAGTAGCAGCACACTAATCAAAATACATAATTTCTCGCATTTGGCATCCACCTTGCGATTGTGAGTCGAGCGGCTTCACCGCAGCACCACTGAATAAAAGTGGCTTTGCTGCACGTCGTCAACCATGCAATCGCAATAACTGCCATCCAGTCATTGAAGCTAATTTGGAGGAGCCACTTTGGTAATATAAATATGTAATCCATATTGCTTTTGGGCAGGCTTTTACGATTATACATTTCAATTTGTGCCAAAACCGGGTTGGTGTTGCGATGGTAAGTGTACACTTTACAACCGAGTTCAAATCTCGGATGGGGTTCGACTCAAAATACTTGTTCCTGTGGGGTTGATAAAATGAGTACGATTTTGTAGACAGTCGACAGGTGCCGCCCTGTGGAAAGAATGAAGATGAGCACGAACCACACTGCTTATCAAGGAAACACTGGTTTTGAGATAAATACATGATCTGTAGTCTGTTCTCCTATAACACGGTAGCTGCGTTCCTGAAGAATACCTCGTTATGGAAAAAAATCACGTTATAATAAATAGGGTAAAGCACAGCCCATGATAATGCGTGAGATGCATATGCAGGCTGAACAAAGACAGGTGCCTGGGTAGCATCGAGAAGCAGCCATCAGCGTCCCGCCTTGCGTGATGGTCCACCAAGGCAAGCTGTACAACTGCGCATTCCTACTTGCGCGACATAGCTCTGTTCACTCAATCGCGTTATATCCAATTTGCATCCGTTTTATAAAGTGTTCCTGAAATTCATAGTTATATACAGTTTTCGTTATGAAAACACGTGTTACAGGAAAACAGACTTGTATTGTGACATTTTTGTTAGTTCTAATGGATTGTGTGTAGGATCCGTATTACATCTACAGCAGGCACAATTACACATTTTAAATTAAAATTGAATTAGATGACGTGGCATAGATGAATTACCCTGGCATTTCTTGTTTATGTCTGTGCACATTTTTGGTCAAAGCACCAAATACCAAAGAAATGTCTGCTACCAGTCTCACTTGCACACAGGCCCTTGAGAAGGTTAATGTAACATTGTAATGCCATTTTTTTTTACCCTGTCAAGCCTCAGTATTATTTAAGAGGGTCCTGCTTAAAATGTTTGGTCAATTGAGTAATTTTTACCTTCGATCGTTCTTTCTGGTTGCATGGGTAACCTGTCAGAACCAGAATCTGTATTTAGACTGTCAGAATCCAATGAGCTGTGAAGCTTTTTCACAGATGTCCAGTAGAAGTGGGTCGGCAAGTTACTTTTGACGTTCAGCCGACTGCAGACTCCCACATTGCCTTGCAAGTGGGTATGTCTCAATCCTATGACTTTTGTGATCCAGGTGTGCACAACCATATGTAAGCATCTGCCTTTTGACTGGCAGATAGGATGCTCCAGAGTAAACAACCATATTTATGTTTGTGTTGTGATAATAAAATGCATGTCACTTGCTATTGTCAGACATGCAAGCACAGTGTTTGCTTTCGTAGATTTATTTACTTTTTTATGTTTTTACGCTCGGCACATTGTGTTGCTTATGTTGAACCAATGTATTGTAATATACATTTTGAAAAATCTTTACAACTTGTATTTAAACATCAAAGACACTAACTGCATCAAATGTAAACTTTCAAGGTTTTGTTGCACGAATTTTTTTTAAAGGAAGATATTAAAAGCTGAGTTTTTTAAAGCATTTTAAAATTATGCAAAGGTGTTCGCTGTGAATGTTACACTAATTACTTCCAAAACATTTGGATGTGCGTGCTCGTGTAAGATGACAAAATGTATATTTTAAGCCAATGAGATATTACCACTTGCCACCACATCAGAAACCAAAGCCCATAGCATGGTGGGCAACATACGGCACGACATGTTCTACATACAATACAATTGCATTCCATCTACCAAAATATTGTAACAATTTTAAAGTTAAGAGATTGTGAAATATATAATTCCAAACTGAGATTACATTAATCAGGACGATCACTTTTGAAATACTGTGGCCCAAGTTATCCTTGACCATGATTCTAAGTTAAGCACAAATGTTTGTGGGTTGATAGCTCTTAACACAGCTCCACCCAGCTTAATCAGTGTGTATTTATATAGTACAGTATCTGAATATAACCACATCAAGACAGTGGGATCCTGAGTAGTGGTTTGAGTAGCATGCATTACCATTTGTGACCAGGTCTCTTCTGAAAGCTATGTAGCTCAGTGGACCTTTGCTGGTAAAAATAATAATTTCATATTCATTTTTAAAACTCAACTGCTTGCATTTTAGTGACTGGAAAAGATCGCTCCTCCCAATACCATTGCATACATCACCTGAATTACAATAAAAATGTGTGCCATGCAGGGAAATCAAGGAAATCATTTTCCCTACTGTTTAAACGTAGGCTTTTGCAACCAATATCCAAAAAACTTATGCATTTTCCAGCACACATTCACAACTGGTTGGTATATGATTCAAATCAGCATCAGAGCACATTATGAACGCACAAAGATATTTATTCCAATAAAAATAAAGCAATTGAATCTTAATGCAATTCCAGAGGCACCTGGCACTGGATAAAATACATTTCCTTCAATACTGCTACAAGTTAAATGTGCCTTGCACCTTTTGTGGCACATTTCGGGAGTGCACTGACGACAGAGGGGAACAAATTGCTTTGCGTACTAAACCCAAAAATGCACAAGGCTAACCATGCACGGTGTTTGGTCAATTTGCCAGCGTAACTTTGTGCTTCGTTAAGAGAATACTGCCTTAAACGCAGTGCTCCACACAGCACTTAAAAGCAGAGGAAAGCATTTGACTTGGGAGTTAAATAATGGTGATGGTGGACAGGTTTGGTGGGGTGCTGCATCCAAGTAGCAAGATTCAAACCCTTACATTTGGTATTCCATTTATCGCAAATCATTTCCACGAAGCACTTTCATTAAATGCATTGGTCATGGTGTTGTACTAATACGAACCATAACACTCACTTGAATGCTAACCCTAACCTCAAAACTAACACTCTCCTAACAATCGTACAACGAACCCTATCAACCTAAACGTGCATTCTAAACGCAATTCTAGCCATAACACTACACTTGCAATGAACAATCCTAATACAGTACCAGGACTACTGTCACCTTTAAAAGCAGTAATCCTCACCCTACGTGCAATTCTATCCTCAAAATTAAACCTCACACGAAGCAGGGGTTCGGTTTGGTGCTTGCAACACATACCACCAGATGTCGTGCGCCACCGATCTCTGTAGAAGCAGGAGATCAATAGCACACGTGGCCACAAGCAGTGAGCCAGGGCAGCCATATGTAGAGTTTCTGTGTGATGTTGCCCCACAGGAACAACAGCCAAACATGCAGTTTCCCCTCGCACCACGCACAAACTGCCGTTTGCCCAATTACCGTTTCACAAATATTCTTAAATTAAATAAGAAAACACTATCCACAACATGGTTTAACTCTGCAAAGAACGCTTCTGTAAAAATAGCAATTTTTTCCTGTGTGTACATTTACTTTGTAAAACCACTGCATGAGAACCCCCTGTATCAATCTACTTCAACTCTTTCTGTTCCGAATATATTGGTTGTTACCTTCTTTGGAATATGCTTGAATAGGTAGGGATATCAATTAATAGCTATTTCCAAATTAAAGGCATTTTTGCAATAAAAATTAATGTTAAGTGACCGCTTTATCGATAAAAAATAATCAAGTTCACGATTTACTCTCAAAGTGGATGATGATGTTTCTCTACAATTTGGAAGATTCAAATGAAAGAAAACGGCCAACATGTTCTCCACAGATATTTTCAGGCACATGTGCCAAGCGAGATAGAGATTCAAACGTAGTGGTTTTAGTGCAGTGGTTTTGCACGATTACACTAGAAACAGATTCATACTCATGCAGTATGAAGCCATTCAGTTAACGGTTAAGAATGGGGAAGAGCAAAGATCAGAGCTGCTGGGGTTGATGGGGATTGGGGTGGGACTGGTGGAGTCACTTTTTTTTTTGCTGTAACTGATGGACCATGGTGTTTGGGCTACAGAATCTTCTGCAGGATGGCATTGGCCAGCTCCAACGTCTCATCTCGCACCAAGACAATGTCGTACATTTCCATGTACTTCTCCAGTCTCTCCTCCACCTGCTCGCAGAAGAAGCATGGCACACGATGGAAAACAGGTTAAATAAAAACATCCACTTCAGCGATTAGTTTGTCAACTTATCTGTGGATTTAACAGCCCCTCATATGCTTTGCTTTTGTCCATGTACTTTGGTTTTCCCCCCTCCCGTCTGAAAAATATTTAACAAGGAATTTGCCAAATATCCCAACGGGGAACTTTATTTAGAAGTAAGATTTAGGGAGGATTTTGTGGATAAATAAAATGCTAAAAGTAAAGGTATCACAAAGGCACTGCAGTGGGCATCCTAAGGAAGGTGGCAAAGGGGATAAGCTAAAGAAAAATCTTAGTTCAGTTATCAACATTTGTTGGATTAAGCAAAATAATTGGGTTATGGTGAAGTGTGATGGTGTCAGCCATCCATAAACCAGTGTTGTATTAATCCTGAATTTTTTAAAGTTATCTTGCTCAAACAAGCAATAGGTTCTGCTGACTTTGGTGTAACTGGTAATTCAATATTTTTAAGGCAGAGGCCAGTCTTTCTTCTTTCATATAGCTGATGTAGATGCCGAGCAACAACTACAATTTCACATTCAGGTGGTCAAGCCCAGACAACCGCGTCAGGAGCAGCGGAGTGTATCGCTGTGATGTCTCCTTCGTATTTATGGATCGGGCATTGCAGGTCAGTTATCAGACAACACTTCGAATGTTACCTCTTTCACAAAGTGAGTGGAGGATACAGGCCGAGTTGATACTGAGCAGGAGTTGAATACGACATTTTGATTGCACCGAGCACTCGACGAAAATCTAGAAGGCGCACGTGTGGAATTCCGCGGGGAACTGCAGTTTGCACGGGCTGAATTGTAAAAAAACTCCAACCAAGTAGGGCAAGCGCAGGGAGAGCAGTTTCGGTGGGGCCACCTTGTCGTTGAGGAAGCCAATCTTGAGCATGTTGTCCAGCCTGGGCACTCCGTCTGCCATGTGCAGGTCTCCCAGCGAGTCTCCGAGCAGCAGAACGTTGCTGTAGTTGCGCAGTTGCTTGAAGTAATCGGCATTGCGCAGTGCGCCCTCTCGCTTGTTGTAGATGTGGATCAGCTCTCCCTTGAATCCCCGCAGCACACCCTGCCGTCCACAGGGACACAGACGTCACATAGATACAGGGGACCAGTCTCTGTGTGGGATGACCGCCTTTACATTCCAACAAAGCTGTACTTATAAGAATAGGTTTTACCCTTTCTGGAAAGGAATCATGTCTGCATTAACCAGATCATCCAGACATGATTCCTTGCAAAAGGTTTCAGTTTCGTGTTTGAACATCTTAACACCTGTTTTATTGCAAGAAATGGTAAAACCTATTCTTATATTTTGATACTGGCAAGGGAGGTCCCATGATAGAGCTGTACTTATTTTATCAAGCAAAGATGGACGACGAGTCAGTCAACCACAACCACTTACAATTATAAGTCCAATGCTCTACCAGTGTCATCCGTACTTAGTAAAAAAAAATCTTCTATGCCTACATGCACATTGTGGCATGTATTTAAGCAAAATATAATGAATGAACATTACAGCAATACGTCATCCTACCAGTTGCTAAATAAACTATTGCCATAACAAATTACAACACGATTTAATATTTTCACTCGTAGTACTTTCACCTTACGCGAACAACTCCACAATAAGAGAAATATTTTATTAGCATAACCTAAACGAGCCTAGCCATACATTACATTTCACAAAAAGTGATTATTTGTAAACATTGATTGCTGACTTCCACCCACCTCACCTGACCTCACCTAGGTTCGTTCTCACCCAGCGAAGGTGCTTCCTCCTCGGTTTGAACGCAAAGGCAACAAAAGGGCTTGGATGGGAGTTTTGGAGCGTTGAGCGCGAGATATGGGGCAGGTTGAAATATGGCAATTAAGCTAAGGCTTGGAACTCACTTCCCAGAAAAATCTAATGTCTTTTGGAAATCTTTTCAACCTGGCTTTTAATTCTTAAACTTAGAATAAAAAAGGTGATGCAACTGCTGGTTAAAATTGTAAGCAGCCCAATCCCAAGTAGCTTTCATATTTGTATTTCCATGGAAACAAGTTGTGGCCTGAAATAGCATACTTCTGGCCTGATAAAGGGCCCAGCCGGGGGAGTTGTCTGTGGAGAGACGGATGATCGTGCGGGTTGGGAAGAGGAGCAGCAGGCAACTTACGCCGTCGTCAAAATCCATGTAGTTGGAGACGACATGAACGTTGGGGTGGAACACATCTGCCTGGCGAATGACCTCTTCGAGCACGTCACCCACACCCGCCGAGAAGATGAACACGGGTACGTGCCGCTCGTTCAGGCGGTTGAAGAACCACACATAGCCTTCCCTGCACGTAGCAGAGCAGGAAACGAAGTAACCAAGAGTGTAACGTTCCTATGGGTCGCCGTGCTTCCTCAACACTCGGTGTTTCCCCAAAGCTCAAATTAGTGTATGGGGCGGTGCTCACCTCCATTCGTGGCCCTGAGCCAGTGGTGGAAATGGCAATCTCTTCTTCAGACAACCACTGTTGTCTGCCCATATGTTATTGACCGAATGTGATTTGAACTATATTCTTGGGTCTTTCGGTAAAGTCACGTAGATAGGTTCAAAAAAAAATAACAACCTATCTACGTGACTTTACCAAAAGACCCAAGAATATGTATTCCTGCAGTCACGAAAGCTTTAAGTCGAGATTTGAACTCACAAACTTTGCACTGAAAATGTAGTTGCTCTTGCCTAAGTGTCACCTGATATATCCAGTACTGAATGAAGTTGAGCATTCACAACGGATTATGAATATTTACACAATTATTCCGGATACGTGAAGGAAGATTTATATTGCCGTCTGTAACAGATGGCAGTTCATTGAGCATTCCAGATGGTAAAGTAACAGGACGAGCTTTTGCTGTACTTGTGAAATCATAATCTTTATTTAGACTGGAGGAATCCGATGAGCAAAGAAGCTCTTTTTCACAGATGTCCCGTATGGGCGGGTCAGCGAGTTTCAACAATCTCAAGGGACCTCAAATCTACACTAGGGGGCAGCACCTTCATACATCCTGTTAGAGAAATGCTCATTGTAGGACATGTAATATACCAAAATTAAGTGTAAAACCGAATGCAAGACTATTTTTTTTACACAAATGATGTTTTACTTTTCATAATTTTATTTTTATTTTGGCACAGTATAACATGTGGTAATGATGAACATGAAAGTGATTTGTGTTCGAGACCCATGTTAATGATGATGAACGTGACAATATTGAAGACCTGAGCATGACGTCAGAGTCTCTCACAGCATGCTCCAGCTCATCCTTGTGGAGGCCCTGCTGCACCAGCAGGTTGTGTGCCTTGGTCCACCTGCATGGGAGATGTCATGCATACAATACGAGGTGAACCCACGGCTTCAACACCGAGTCAATACAAAGATGGGCTCAACAGCAAATTGTTAATATCTCGGTTGATTAAGCATCATCTTTCAATGTCTTATTAGAAGAACATCATACTTCCCCTCTAGAACATTTTCGCAAAATGATGCTACAGGCTTTAACATTGGCTGCTATGTATGGGTTTTCTCTGGGTCATTCTGTTTGTTCCTACATGCAAAACCGTATTTTTTAACGTAATTGTCCAATGATCTTCATGCAGGACCCTCCTGAAAGAGTCTGGAGACTCCACGATAATTTATTGGGTATATAAAACTGCCACGTATTCAATCCGAGTGCTGAAACCACAGTTGAACACAGCAGAACTCACCACTCGACCATGTAGGGAAGCTTCTCTTCGTTACTCAGCTTTGGGTCGATTTCAATGGCGTAGTACTTGTCTTTTAAGGCATGCAGCTGTAAAATAACACAGGCGGGTCATGTGGGGAAGATTGCGTGGCCACTACTGCCAGGAGAGATTGGCCCTGCATACACTTACAGCAGTCATATTAAGCTAGTGGTGGAAATATCACATTCCAATGGCAGGCATCAGTCTCTTGATGGGTCAACCACTGTTGAATTCCAATAAAGTGATATGCATTGTGTTAATTCTGCCATTCTGATGGGCCTTGTTGACAGATACATGTGATTTGAACTCATGACCTACTGATGTTTAACAGAACAAAATTAAAAACTTGAAGAACTTGCAAGACTTATAAAATTCAGTCAAGTTGGTGGTAGAACCCATGGGCTTTCATGAGCAAGCACCTTCTATTTGACTTGCATGGTATTACGAGTTTTTTCCATAATACTATGCAGCCCACATATATTTTATACTCGTGCGCAATACTTGATAACGTGTTTCTCAACTGGTCGGTACGGCAGGCGCTTTGCAGATGGTTATGAATTCTGCAAGTGGCAGCGCGCATTCTCCAGTCTTCTCTGTTTAACGCCAGACCTTAGCAGGCAGGCCTCACGTGACATCCTGCCTATTCGTTAGTCAAGCACAATATTACAAAGTATCCAACATTTCCAAGAGTATATAGGACAGTGCTGTTTTCTGTGCATGAAAAGCTATTCAGATGCCCTCAGATCTACAGGTGAACATTGTTATGGGTCAGCAATAGCTGCCTTTGAGGCTTGTATTTTAATAAAAACTGGTCTCATTGACATAATATACATCCTTTGTCAATTAAGGGCATCCTCACACTGCAGGTCATGGAGGTTAAATGACCTCACTGGTCAAATATATTTATACACTAACCCGAAAAATACATTTATTATGGATAATTTTGGTCGTGAAAGCCTACTTGTTAAACTGGTCAATTTAGTTTGGTAAAGGCAGTGAACATATGTTGGGAGCATAGTACAGAAAATTATTTTCCTGCACTGCCCTCTGCAGCCTACAAACATTTATTTTATGTACAGTGGCTGCCCATCAAGCACTATCCAGACTAGGCGAGAGAGAGAGATGTATAATTAAACACTGTACGAAACCCTTACCTGCCTTATTCCCTCTTCTGTAACGGACTTGCAGCTTTCAATGATGTCTGCAAATAAAAAATATAGTTCCTTTAAAATAAAAATGCCAAAACAATAAACTTCATGACCTAAAAGGCCAAATAATACAAATAGCGAAGAAGTGATCGTGTTTCCATGCTCAAGACACTGGGTAGCTCTAATCTCCGTATGGCAAGGGTAAGTTTATCCCGAGAATGACAAGTTAACTTGCTAGAGTGGTGCGCATTTTATTAACCCTAGAGGATTTACGACATTTTGTGCAAGAGCGAAGAAGCGTGGTCACCACATCTATGCCTCTATATAAAGGAACGAAACAGGTGGACTTATCCACAAATCTGGCTGTCGCCTGATGAAGCTAGTTGTAATTACTGGCGAAACGTCGTACTCAGATTGCAAATATTGTGGCTTGGCTCTCCAGCACACCGGTGTGCTGTACTAGTGACGAATTGGCATGTTTTGTTTACATGACAACCCTTACTAGTTGGCCGTGTTGGGTGGTGGTGGGTTTTAATGACATATTTACGCGATCTAACCCAAAACAAAACGTCTATGGATGATATTGGTCGCGAAAGCCTACGTGTTAAACTGATAATGTTATTTGTGTTGCCTGAGAAAAATCTCAGAATACAATTCATTAAAAAAATTGTTACAAACTAATAAGATTGTTTTCTTGCACATAAGTTGAATATTTGAAGCTATGCTAACAATATACTTACTTAATCTAGATTTAAAGCTTTCGTGACTGCAAGGATCCATACTCTTTGGTTCTATTCGGTAAAGTCACGTAGGTAAAAAATAAAACAGCGTTGGAGTGTCCTCTGGACAGTCCGGTCCCTTCACCTGATGAAGGCCACTTGTGTTGTGGCCGAAACGTCGTGATTTTTTGTTGTTTTATTTTTTACCTACGTGACTTTACCGAATAGAACCAAAGAGTATAATATACTTACTACCATAGCTCAAAATAGAAACCCTCACTACTCTGCAGATGGTGTCTTATGGCACATGAATCGCATCGCCATGTAATCCATTGATCGTCTCAATTTTCTTGATTAAAGGCATTGGTCCAATATGCATTGATACTGCATGATGAAAGACACTGCCAAGACAGCGATGGGAAAATGTCCTTTCATGTGAATTCCATTTATTTTAATAAAAATGAAATATTCATGATGACAAATCAGATTTCTTGCAAAGAATGGGGTGAGGAATCAAGGGAAGCAGTGAGACAAGAAGCGAGGGAGACCATTTCACGAAATAGATTTTGACGAGTACACTTACACAAGCATGCAAATAAAATCACCCTTCCACACTAACGCTCAATAGTTTGATCCCAAATCATGTTGCTTCCAAAATAAAGACACCACGGCCAATTCCACTGAAGACGCCACAACCGCACCAAACAAGGCACTAAACACTGAAAGACTAAGAATGTACACATGCCCAGTTGTAATTTATAAGTCAGTCATAGCTTTAAAAAATATAAGATAGTCTATCCACAGTTGGATGTACATCTACCCACCCTGTTGCCGCCCCTCATGGTCCTGCAATGCCACAATCCGTCGCAATCCTACACAAGAATCGATCTCATAGCTCCATCTCCGTTACAAGTCACCTCTCTCGAGTGTGTTCTCACCTTCGGCTGCCATTCCGTAAGTTGGCCTCATCCATCGGAAGAAATATACCCATTAGTCAACTGAATTTACAACTAGGCGAGAGCCCACGAAACAAAGGGTGAGCCTAAAGTACCAATATACTCATAATAAAGGTTTTTGGGTTAGATTGCATTTATTTATAAATGTGTCATAACCCTCCACCACCCGACACGGCCAATCAGCAAAAAAAAGTGTCACGTTGACAAAAGACAAATAATTCACTACTTTAGCCCACCGGTGTGTTGAAGAGTGAATCCACAACATTTAACAGTTTGAGTACGACGTTTCGCTGGTAAATACATCCAGCATCATCGGGCAATTCGCCAGAATGGTAAAGCCCTCGCTTGCTCCCGGTTTTATATATATATAATATATATAAATAAACGCGATCTAACCCAAAAACCTTTATTATGAATATTGGTCGCGAAAGCCTACTACGTGTTAAACTACCAATATACTCACTGTAACAGGTTGGGCAGCGTGTCCCATTGTACGAAAATCTCGTTAAAGTCATGTCAAAATCTGTGACGATCTGCAGACAGAAGAAAATAAATGAAACCTCATTTGAAGAAACACCAAAAAAAAAACATTCAATGCCATCACTAAAATGTAAAACAGCTTCAGCACTGTCAAGCGTAAGTGCCTTGCGTATATTAAGCTAACTATGTACAAGTGAAACAAATAAACCGCTGTTTTTTTTTCTCGAACCTGAATATGCAACCCTGTAGGTGTTGCCCCAAGGACTTCGAGGTTAAAAATGAGAGCTCATCCGCTTCATTGCAATAGCATTTCATCTGTTGTACTCCCAATGCACATCACCTCGTGCCTTGTCAAGTTCATATTAGACATTTATTTCATTAAAATAAATTATGTTTGAACATTTTGATGCTTTGGTTTACTACCCAACAATTACTGACAGAAAAGTATTTGTTAAATCAGTGATTTCAAAGTTCAAACAGCCTTTAAATGCCGAACGTTTTGAATCCACATTGTAAAATGCTCTCTCCAATCACAGTAGTCAAACGCTTTTGGCTTCCCTATCTTTCCACTCTGAAACAGGGCCATCGCCTTAACCGTGATCCTGCTATGTCATTTTAGTAAACAAAACATGTTTTCTTACACGGTATGTAAGATGCACATTGCATAATTTTTCTTCAACACAACCGTGTTGATGTAGGATAAGCGACACGGATGGTCACCATCCCCTTAAACCGTTTCTGGAGTCAGTCCACCTAGCCAGTGCTCGGCACTTATAATAATTGAATCTATTCAGGGACGACGGCTCACAGTCTCTCAAGATTTAATTGATAGGGTCATGTATTGAGATGTTTGACCAATTCCACTTTAAGAACGTTTTGCAAGTCGAAGGAAACCGAAACCTCATGCATACAAGCTAATAAAATGCAAATCATCACAGGCAGGTTCACAAACCCACTTGCTGTCCTGCCAACTCCTAGCCACCTTGCAGCTGAGTTGATGCTAGTGTAGGGACTGTGGAGAGAGAGACAGTGCGTGTGTGGAGACAGTGCGGGGGTAGGGACAGTGCGTGCCAAGTGGTCACGAGGGATAATTACATGAGGGTACCATCGGGGAAGTTCGGGATTGGCCGAGACAATTTGAGAAAGGGGGCGTGGCCGGGGGCGGAGCGAGGCCACGCCGGGGAAATATAAGGCGTGGGCGAGGGAGCTCAGGGCTGCTGTGGGATCGGGATTGACTGTCTCCACATCGTTGTTGTCTTTGGGCCGTCGCTGTCTCGGCATCATCGCTGTCTTCGCGTCGTCGCTACTTGGGTGTTGTGCTAGCCCAAGTATCTGTATGTTATCCTATCAAAAGAATTGTAGGATACGAGACCACGTTATCTGCGCGACGTGCATTAATAAATAAAGAAGACAAGAAGTTGTCCGAGAGTCATTACACTCGCATTTCACAAATTTGCACGATCTAACAAACCCTTGCCTCCAGAGTGCTGCATCTCAGGCAATCGCCACTGCCATTTTAACAAAGTGTGCCAAGGGCAATGGCTACGGTCCCAACTTGCTAAAGGGGTAATGGTGGCAGGGGTGGGGCAGCTCGGACATTCATGTGGACAGCCGAAGCTAGGATGAGGAACCAGCATAGCCGGGAACGTGCTGTGCAAATGAGACGAAAGTGCGACGTGCTGCATTGTGTGGGGTGCTGCGGGACTGGGAAGACGTTGCGATATTATGAAGCTACTGGAGCGGTGCACTTAAATGATCTAGATTTAAAAGTAATTTGTTTCGAATAGTTTTTTGGCGTTTAGTTTATCCTCCCACACCTCCGATTAGCACGGTTGGCTATGTACGGTGTGAGAGAAGTTAAATATACATACAGTGAGGGAAAAAAGTATTTGATCCCCTGCTGATTTTGTACGTTTGCCCACTGACAGAGAAATGATCAGTCTATAATTTTAATGGTAGGTTTATTTGAACAGTGAGAGACAGAATAACAAAAAAATCCAGAAAAACTCATGTCAAAAATGTTATAAATTGATTTGCATTTTAATGAGGGAAAAAAGTATTTGACCCCTCTGCAAAACATGCCTTAGTACTTGGTGGCAAAACCCTTGTTGGCAACCACAGAGGTCAGACGTTTCTTTAGTTGGCCACCAGGTTTGCACATATCTCAGGAGGGATTTTGTCCCACTCCTCTTTGCAGATCTTCTTCAAGTCATTAAGGTTTCAAGGCTGACGTTTGCAACTAGAACTTTCAGCTCCCTCCACGGATTTTCTATGGGATTAAGTTCTGGAGACTGGCTAGGCCACTCCAGGACCTTAATATGCTTCTTCTTGAGCCACTCCTTTGTTGCCTTGACCGTGTGTTTTTGGTCATTGTCATGCTGGAATACCCATCCACGACCCATTTTCAATGCCCTGGCTGAGGAAAGGAGGTTCTCACCCAAGATTTGACGGTACATGGCCCCATCCATCGTCCCTTTGATGCAGTGAAGTTGTCCTGTCCCCTCAGCAGAAAAACACCCCCAAAGCATAATGTTTCCACCTCCATGTTTGACGGCGGGGATGGTGTTCTTGGGGTCATAGGCAGCATTCCTTCTCCTCCAAACACGGCGAGTTGAATTGATGCCAAAGAGCTCCATTTTGGTCTCATCTGACCACAACACTTTCACCTAGTTGTCCTCTGAATCATTCAGATGTTCATTGGCAAACTTCAGACGGGCATGTATATGTGCTTTCTTGAGCAGGGGGACCTTGCGGGCGCTGGAAGATTTCAGTCCTTCACAGCGTAGTGTGTTACCAATTGTTTTCTTGGTGACTATGGTCCCAGCTGCCTTGAGATCATTGACAAGATCCTCCCGTGTAGTTCTGGGCTGATTCCTCACCGTTCTCATGATCATTGCAACTCCACGAGGTGAGATCTTGCATGGAGCCCCAGGCCGAGGGAGATTGACAGTTCTTTTGTGTTTCTTCCATTTCCGAATAATCGCACCAACTGTTGTCACCTTTTTCACCAGCCTTGTGTAGGTCTACAATCTTGTCCCTGCCATCCTTGGAGAGCTCTTTGGTCTTGGCCATGGTGGAGAGTTTGGAATCTGATTGATTTCTTCTATGGACAGGTGTCTTTTATACAGGTAACAAGCTGAGATGAGGAGCACTCCCTTTAAGAGTGTGCTCCTAATCTCAGCTCGTTACCTGTATAAAAGACACCTGGGAGCCAAAAATCTTTCTGATTGAGAGGGGGTCAAATACTTATTTCCCTCATTAAAATGCAAATCAATTTATAACATTTTCTGGCATGCGTTTTTCTGGATTTTTTTGTTGTCATTCTGTCTCTCACTGTTTCAAATAAACCTACCATTAAAATTATAGACTGATCATTTCTTTGTCAGTGGGCAAATGTACAAAATCAGCGGGGGATCAAATACTTTTTTCCCCTCACTGTACAGACAGACACACAGACCTGCAGCTTTGAGGCTCCTCCCTCGATGAGGCCACACATTATGGCCTCCACCCGCTCAGGGTCACGGATGTGCACCGTCCGCTTCTGGAATTCAGGCATCTGTGGATGCATGAGAGACAGTGCCAGAGAGACAGTACAAAAATCAAGTTATATTTTGCCACTCAAGCTAGATGGCTCTATAGTTGAAGTGCTGGACTCACCTCGGAAGTTCGAGTCTCGATTGGGAAGTGGACTCGTCTCATTATTCACCCAAAAATGTATAAATCGAGTACCATTTTGTGGAAAGTCAACCATGGTTACATTTATGAGAATTTCCCATCATTGGCTCAAGGCTATCAAAGGAGGTGCCACCCCTAATGGTCTTTGCCATTGAAATGCATGCCAAAGCCTTAAAATTGGAAACATGTTGACCAGTGACCAAACTATTACATTATCTGAATAACTAGGTGTTATTGAACAGTTACAGTGGAGCATGATCGTTGAACGGTGTAGATAAAATTAAAACTAGGAGAAATGCAAGCGTTATGAAAAAATTACAGATGTAAATAAAATAAGAGATGACAAAACATTTCAATCTTGATTTGAAGCTTTCGTGACTGCAGGAATCCACTCTTTGGTTCTTTAGGTAAAGTCACGTAGGTATAAAATAACAACACAAGCGCTTGTGTTGCGATCGAAACGTTGTGATTTATGTTATACCTACGTGACATTACCAAAAGAACCAAAGAGACAAGACATTTGTTTGTTATTTACAATAATGTAGTGGGTTCACGGAGAGCGGAGACGACTCGTAGAGGCAACGCTTCTATTTCAATAAACGCTAACAGTAACAGTCCCAGCCTTCACCAAAGCAACAGCCCTTTTTACCTATTACCTGGGGAGGTACAGCCTCCGGACTAGCATGTCCTAGCATGGGGCTATGGCTCTCAGTCCTCCGGCTACGAGTGACCTAGGGGAGGCTACGCCGACCCGACCCAGCCAAGGTACGGGTCCCGACCACTGGCCCACTCGGACCCAGCCCTTACAAGGACGTCGGGCCGGGAGTTCCCAGGGTCCTAGCTAGCTGGTCTTCTGGCTTCTGTCTTGGACTGGCCCCGGACCCGTTGAGAGGTCCGGCTTTATACACCTTCCAGGTGTGTCAGCCTCTGGCCATGCCTCCAATTCCAGAGAGTTCCGGGGGAGGGGGGGGTCCCGGGGGATCCTAGGACACCCCGCAGCCCCCTCCTATTGGGAGGGGTCTCGAGGGATCCCAGAACACCCCACAGCCCCCTCCTGCTTTGGGGCTGGGGACTGTAGCGACCTCCCTGCCGGTGCAAGGTACTGCCCCTGACGGGCCATGTCTGCTATTGCAGGTAAGTGCACGCAGCCCATTTACAGCGCTACAATAAAATTGAAAACATTACGTTTCCATATAAATTCGGTTGTTAATAATACATTCCGTTGCTTAGTCAGAAACAATTTAAATCAACACAGAAGCAGGACTCTCCTGAATAGAATCTGAGACCACAAGGTCCTAAAAGTCATCGCATTCAATAGCCTTAAAGAAAGCCCACTGGATTCATTGTTCAGCAAAGCATCATTATTAAAGCTTGCATCTATGCGAGATTCTACCCCTGCACAACATGACGCTGGATTGTCTATGGTTTAATTGGAACCAGGAAAATAATTGAAAGGCTTTAAAATGAATGACTACGTATCATAAATTCCATTCGTGAAACAAAACTGTGTGAATATGCAATTAACAAACTTTAAAGATTGAGCACCCAAATTTTAAGTCAATGAGTGGCTTTACATTTCTACTCCGTAAACAATCAGACTTTTTTTATATTCAACCAAAAATTGGTAGTGGTGGTATATAAACCACGGCTGAGGATATTTCCACCACCGCTGCTATTAAGAGCCGTAGCTACACGTCACACCCAGGGCTGTGCCAGTTATGTTCTATCTATTTGGGTGATGCCCTTCCCCCCTTTCAACGGCTATGAACGTCAGTAACAACCATCATTGTATCACCAAGAAAAATAATTCAAGTATAGCAGGGTTAATGACAAGCATTTTGTTCCAGCCACGAGGCAGTGACTATTACTTAATATTTGAATGTTTTTTTGTCAAGCTGTGAATGACACATGATCGCTCAGCTTTTGTCTAGCACAATCCAGGTCAATTTCCCGGACACCTGGGAAAGATTTCTCATTTAGCCTTAGAGCACCTAGTAATGCTGGCATGGTACATAGAGGTGTTGGGGCCCAGCAGCAACACATCCAGAGCTGATTATACACTGCACTCGTTAGTAAGTTGAGGATAAATAAACCCAAGGGATACCATGGACAAAGGGCATATACTACTTGCCACTGATGTACATGGCTGGGAATCCAATCCATGGTGCAGCACACGAACCACTGCATCTCACTAAAAGAAAGCTCTCATACTAGCTGTTTAGCTATGCTGCACCCGAGGGCAGCCGTTCCCCACGACTCAAGGGCACGCACGCACAAACACACGTACGTACGTACGTTTAGCACGGCAACACACGAAGGCGCGTCACGACTAGGATGGCCGCTCCAGTCTGGTTTCCCCGATCGGCACGGCAGCAGCAGCACACACAGCAGCACAGCGAGCTGGGTACACGCCCGGGGAGGCATCATCACAGCAACGAGAGTGAACTGCTCGCCCAAAGTCCCCGGCACAGGCCCGGCTATTCTTATCAGTACATGTGCCTAGCGGGACTGGCAGACGCGGAGATGACGTACTGGTGCGGCAGCCAGAAAACAGAGGCAGGTGCCGCGCAGTGTGGGGGCAAGTTTAGTGGCTGGAAGGGCGCTGCAAAAAGCTGCACCGTCATTGGCCAGTATAGCAGAGGGGCGCACAATTCAAAAGGCTTTTATGAAGCGTACAAAGCTATGCTCAGTACCTTCTCCTGGTGAAGTACTTTGCCTGATGGCCTGTTTGTGTGGGCCTGCTGGCTACTTCTAATGAAAAAACTTTTGCATTTCACATGAAAGCATGTTTCTGCTCAAAACAAGAAATGGAATGGTGGACCATTTCCACTTGTGGCCCCGAGCTAGTTATGGATGTTCTGGATTCCCATCGCGAGTGTTACTATTGTCAAAGGACAAACATTACACGCACAGATGATAAGCCGAGTTGACCAACAAAGATTTTAACTCACATTTCCAATCCGAGTCGTGGTCTCCATTACAGTGCCAATTAACTCAATTAACACCTTTGCTTTTTATTTACCACAATACTTGTGGTCAGAATGCAAATGTAGTGACATTGGGGATGTAACTGTGTGGTGCCGGCCCTGGAGGGCCGTGGCGTGCGACGTATTTACATCTCGGACTGCATCGTGCGTGTTGCAGAGTGAGGCCGGCTCTCGCAGAGCACGGCGTGCGATGCACCGTCATCGCGTTACACCCCGTAGGCGGGTGTAGTACCAGCCCAAGCGGGGCCTGGTGAGCGCTGGGATAGCGAGAGCACCACGCATAGCGTGTAATGCAGGCTCCCACAAGGGGGAGCGGGAGAGTGTCAGCCCAGGGGCAGGGTTGCCCCGGGCCATGGCAATCTGGTTGACCCTGAAAAACCTATTCTTATATTTTGGTACTGGCAAAGGAGGTCCCATAATGTAGATGCTCACCCCGAGCTCTCATTACTCTGATAGTGGCATTGTCTTTGAGCTGTACGCCTTTTGGCATCCTCTGGTCTAACATCGTTTGAGACGAGGCTAAAAAAAATGCTGTCTCTGGTGTGGCCCAATCAGTTTTAAGGACAATGCATATATTATCAGAGTATGTTTTTTGTTTGCATTTTGACTGCAGGTATTGTGGTTAATGAAGACATGAATCCTTGTAAAAAGGTTTCAGTTTTGTTGCCAGAAAAAAATGGGAAAAACCTATTCTTATATTTTGGTACTGGTAAAGGAGGTCCCATGATGGCTCTTTGCATAACTCCTGGGTACTTTGTGGCTATTGGTCTTTTACAGGTTGGCCACCCCTGCCCTAAAGTAATAACTACTCAATTCGAGCTATTAAAATGCTTTGATATTTGCATTGCCTTTCTGCTGCTGGCCTTTTGGCACTCTAGTCTAACACTCGTGAGACAAGGCCATAAAGAAGGCTGGTGCAGGCCGATCAGTTTCAAAACAACGTATATATTAATTATCAGAGGATGTTTATTTGCTTGTTTAACCACAAGCATGTGTGGTTTATACAGACTTAATGCATTGCAATAGGTGTCTATTTGGTGTTTTAACATCATACCTGGGTTATTGCCAGAAAGGGTAATGCATATTTTTTTTCCATCACCCTACAGTAATGTTTTCATTAATTGTGAAGGGCCAAACTTCATACGGCAGATTTGATCCCTGTGTGTTGAGTATAATAATCCTTGCAGAAGAGGCAAGGTGTTTCATGCAACTCAATGGATATATTTAATCTCCTGATTAAATAGATACATACAATTATTACACAAAAATGGTAACCAGATGTACCTTACAAAAGTGTGTTCATTTACACGACCTGACACACATAAAGCTAAAACACTACGAACAGGCGGGGCCTTTTGCAGAGCCGTGTAGTTAAGGAAATAAATAAATGCAACCATAAATGTAAAAATACTAAGAACAAGGATAAACTAGGGTGGATGCAAATTGAGTTGTACCTGCGGTGATTGCTATATTGGGGAGACAAAGCGACATGGCTGACCGAATTCGCGAGCACAAATCAGATTTGAAACACGGCAGAACGAATTCTTCTGCCGTAGCTTATCACTGTTACAACGCTGTGGGTGATCACGATATAATTTTCTCCGATACCACGGTTCTTTGCAAACCCACGGGTTTTTATCAGAGATTTGTTCACGAGGCAATTCAGATCTACAAACACAGACAATTTCAACCGAGATGGTTTCAAATTAAGCAACCATTGGAAAGATGTTCTATATCGAACCAAACATTAAACTAATTTTCAATGGTACAGTATATTTTTCAAGTAGTGGTACCCCAAACTTTCGCAGCTCTTACAAATTCCCTTTTCACACCATCAATAGGTAAACTCCCCCCCCCCCCCGCGCCAACCAGCATGTTCACCCGCATGTACACCACCTCTACACCGTTCACCATGCTAAGTCGGCCAATCAAATGCTATTTTTTTATGCTAATTCCTTTGTCAAGGCACCTTGTTTCCTCGCACACAGCTTAAAGGTCGCGGTCTGAGCGTGGCTGTGTTTCACTCCACCGCTGTCCTCGAGACAGCCTGGTCCCTTCACCTGATGAAGGCCGCTTTTGTTGTGGCTGAAACGTCGTGATTTTTGGTGTTTTATTTTTTGCCTACGTGACTTTACCGAACAGAACCAAAGAGCAAAGGAAACAACTTAAAGGGGAATTCAGCTGTAATTACAAGCACAGCAGGGCATAGATAGATGGTGATGCACAGTATTTTCTGGAAGCAGATAGACAATTTTAAATAGCCCATACAGCCTGCCCTGGAAAACGAGCAGCATTACACTAATAACTAAATTATTGATGCATTTACAAAAATTCAAGTCATTTCCTTCCCACATATGACTGTGGCATGGCAATCATCTCTCATAGTAGCCAAGAACAAGTGGTGGGATATTCTTAGCTCTTTCGGTAAAGTCACATTGAAGGGAAACAATAAAATAATAATAGATAGATATAAAACAACAAAAATTCTCACGACGTGAGAATTTTTATTGTTTTATATCTTTAATTATTTGATTGTTTCCCTTCAACGTGACTTTACCGAAAGAGCTAAGAATATGAATTACTGCAGTCACAAAAGCTTTAAATCAAAAGTGGTGGGATATTCCACAGTTCGACAATGTAGGGTCACCAAACTCCCTGCAAAGCAATACTATTTTTTCCCCCAGAAACGGATACATTACTAAACTAATAACGGTGCACGTTAAAATATCACCAATATGCAACTTTCCACATGAGGCAAAATTAGACCTATAGCCCCCGAGATGTAAGCGTGGCAGAATTACGGGATTTAACACCAAATTATTTTAAACCGCCTATGACTAAATCACCGGGAATGAACCCGATCTCATCACGTTTTGGAAAATAAGCAGAGATAAGCTAGGATAATGCTGGAATGGGTGACACGTACACAAAAAAGTTGTTATATGACTTGTGCAAAGCTACGTGGTGGGCAGTAGAGTATGTTAAACCAAAATTAAAACTGGTACATTGCTAAGGAGGTAATAGCCCCACAAAATTACAAATGAGTCAGTACACATACACATATGAATGAAACAGCAAGTACACCCAATGATCTATCAAATAGTTTACTATTATCTATTAAGCCAACGCAGTATTGCCAAATAATCTGTTCAAGTACAAAGTCGCCCAGGCATACTCTTTGGTTCTATTCGGTAAAGTCACGTAGGTAAAAAATAAAACAACAAAAATCATATGGGTGATCCAAATGTTGGAATCCACGACGTTGGATTGGATTCCAACGCTGTCTTCGTGACAGCATGGTCCCTTCACCTAATGAAGGCCACTTGTGCTGTGGCCGAAACGTCGTGATTTTTGTTTTATTTTTTACCTACGTGACTTTACCGAATAGAACCAAAGAGTATGGACCCTTGCAGTCACGAAAGCTTCAAATCTCGCCCAGGCATCACTGTGAACATTGAAAGTTGCGGATCACAAAAACCTTTTAATTTTTGAACTGTGTACTGTTGTACCAACTCTTTGTAGCCACTAATAGCGAGGGATATTCTGTAACCAATGTGAAGATGGCAACACACCATAGGTTCATTTGCAGGTAAATGATCAAAGCACAAACCAATTTATGTATAAGCCATTGAATTCTGGGTACTATACTTGGACGGCCGTTTATTTCATGGGGGAATGATAAGCCTCTGCTCATACCCACAATGTTTTATCTTGTAAAATGTGTTTTTTAGCAATTGGCATCATGCGGGACAAAGACAACATTTGGATCACCCATATGAACTGCAATTTCATTGAAAGTTTTTTTCAGGAAACAATCCTATCTGCTATAAAAAAACTTTTAACATGCATTGAACATATGTATCGTATCGTGGTAACCCTAAAATGAAATGGCTAAAGCTACGTATCATACATGCATTGAACTATCGTAACGTATCATATTGTACTGTACTCGCCAAGATTCTGTCCGTCGTCTGCATACTTGAACGATGTTAGGTTGTTGATGGCTACATTAACTTAGTTGTCGGAAGAGGATGGCGATGATAAAGTTACAGTATCGTACCTCGTAGTACGCTGCTGCGTTTGCCTGCTGCGCGAAATAAAAAATATATTTTACAATTTTGTCGCTATCGCCATCGTAAGATCGAAATATATCGTAAGTCGGACCATCGTAAGTCGGGGACTACCTGTATACGCATTATTGAGCAACCCCCCCCTTAAAAAAGTATATATATATTTTTTTATAATTTTTGCATGGTATATAGTCTGGAAAGTACCCACATGGAAAATGTCAAGTTTATTGCATGTCGGGAAGTACGCTACTTATTTTGAACAGAAACGTAATCACAAATTTGCCTTTTATATATATAAAGATAGATTTTTATTTTAGTATTTTAAATGAGTATTATTTTAATTTTAAAATATTTTAGTTTTTTGTTTTCTATTTACGTGAATTTACCGAATAAACCAAGAATATTAAAATCCTGCAGTCACGAAATATTTAAGTCATTCCAGTCGTCAAATCTCTCTCGATTGTGTCATGAAACTTTCCAGTTAGCAAATGCTTGATGTGGGCATGCATGTTGAACTGCTTCCAACACCGTAAGCAGCCAACCGTGCTAATCGGATTTCATCGCTCTCGGCCGTGTTTGCCACTCCCATGTTGGTCTCGACCACCGGTCACCATCCCCCTTACAGCTCGGTGTGTCTTGCCAAACGTACTTATTTTCGCAGTCGGTCACAATTAATGAACCCCCCAAAAAAATACACAGATATAGAGACTCGCGCGTGCGCACACGTGGTCACCAAGACGGACACACGAGGCAGGAAGAATAGCACCGCACAACGGGGAGATGCCACACGTGGCCATAGGGCCACAAGGACACAGGCACACGTGGCCATAGGGCCACAAGGACACAGGCACACGTGACCATAGGGCCACAAGGACACAGCCACACGTGGCCATAGGGCCACAAGGACACAGCCACACGTGGCCATAGGGACACAAGGACACAGGCCACACGTGGCCATAGGGACACAAGGACACAGGCCACACGTGACCATAGGGACACAAGGACACAGCCACACGTGGCCATAGGGACACAAGGACACAGGCACACGTGACCATAGGGCCACAAGGACACAGCCACACGTGGCCATAGGGACACAAGGACACAGGCACACGTGACCATAGGGACACAAGGACACAGCCACACGTGGCCATAGGGACACAAGGACACAGGCCACACGTGACCATAGACACACAAGGACACAGGCACACGTGACCATAGGGACACAAGGACACAGACACACGTGGCCATAGGGACACAAGGACACAGGCACACGTGGACACAGCCACACGTGACCATAGGGCCACAAGGACACAGGCACACGTGGCCATAGGGCCACAAGGACACAGGCACACGTGGCCATAGGGACACAAGGACACAGCCACACGTGGCCATAGGGCCACAAGGACATAGACACACAAGGACACTGCCACACGTGGCCATAGGGACACAAGGACACAGCCACACGTGGCCATAGGGCCACAAGGACACAGGCACACGTGGCCATAGGGCCACAAGGACACCCAGGGACGCAAGGAGGGCCATGGACGCAAGGTCACCCAGAGACGCGTGGACACTCTTCGAGACGCAAAGCAAACACCCCCCCCCCCGCGCAGAAGTGAGCAAGGAAACGACAACACAGCGCCTTCCCCGTCGCCCACCATGTCTATGATGCGTCCGCGCCGGCTCCGCCGCCTGGAGCCCAGGTGCAGCTGCGCTAACACCGCGGCCCCCAGCACCAGCAGCAGCGCGGCCCCGGCGCCTACGGCGGCCGTGGTGCGGTTCATGAGCGACGGGCAAGGCGGCGACGGTCCGGGAGTCGAACCCGCGCAGGAAAAAAAAACCGAGCTCGGCGGACAGCTGGAGTCGATTGATCGGTTTTCCGCCAGTTTTTACGCGATCCGCCGGATCGATTCCGGTTGGATTTGTTTGTTGTGGTTTTTTTTGCGTGGCACGGCGATTCGCTGGTAGTTGCGCGGGCTTTACGATTCCGGAATCGAATTGGGCGCGCCAATTTGTTGACGTTGATTTAGCGCCCGGTGAAGCCGGTTGTAAAATTTTCGATTTAAAGATTTTGCAGGGATTCATCTTCTTGGTTCTTTATGGTAAAGTCGCGTAGAAGGGAAACAATAAAATCATAAAAATAAAACAATAAAATATCTCACGACGTTTTCGGCCACAACACAAGTAGCCTTAAATTTTGATTTAAAGCTTTCGTGACTGCAGTAATTCATATTCTTAGCTCTTTCGGTAAAGTCACGTTGAAGGGAAACAATAAAATATATAAAACAATAAAAATTCATGTGTGAAAAAAACAACGGCCGTTGTTTTTTCACACCTGAAGACGACCGTTTGCGTTATGGTCGAAACGTCGTGAGAATTTTTATTGTTTTATATATTATTATTTTATTGTTTCCCTTCAACGTGACTTTACCGAAAGAGCTAAAAATACAAGTAGCCTTCATCAGGTGAAGAAACAGGACTGTCCAGAGGGCAGCGCTTGAGTGAACACTGGCCAAGCATGGGCGGCGTCTTTTAAGCTGTGTGGGCGGAGTTAACATATTAATTAGCATGTGACCCAGCACCACTGCCGGAGCGGAGGAGGGTGGCTGGTGGGCACACAGAAAAACACCACAGCAGGACAGCCAAGGTGCGCTGCTCTGTCCTGCATTATAACTCTGCTATAAACTGGACTACTATACAATACAATATTATACATTCCAATCTAAACTACATGGTATGATATCATCCATAGACAAATTCCACCTTTGAATTATACAATGCGTTACTATACACTACCCTATACTTTAGACTATAAAATATTAGACTTGTAATATTACACTGTCTTATTCTATCAACCCTACTGTATATCACACTGCTGTATATTCACTATGCAATTACGATACTATATATTGCCTTATGAATTATGTTAAACATTACAATGTTATACTATTTATTATTATACCACATGCCATAAACCATACCATTGACCGTCGTGTGAAAGGTATTAAGAGGCAGTGCCAGCGATTGTATTTTACGGTGACTTTCAGACCGCAGTCCATTCGCTGGCACTGCCTCTTAATACCTTTCACACGACGGTCAATGGTATGGTTTATAGCATGTGGTATAATAATAAATAGTATAACATTGTAATGTTTAACATAATTCATAAGGCAATATATAGTATCGTAATTGTATAGTGAATATACAGCAGTGTGGTATACTGTAGGGTTGATAGAATAAGACATGGTGTAATATTACATGTCTAATATTTTATATTCTAAAGTATAGGGTAGTGTATAGTAACGCATTGTATAATTCAAAGGTGGAATTTGTCTATGGATATGATATTATACCATGTAGTTTAGATTGGAAGGTATAATATTAAATTTTGATTTAAAGCTTTCGTGACTGCAGTAATTCATATTCTTAGTTCTTTCGATAAAGTCACGTTGAAGGGAAACAATAAAATAATAATATATATATAAAACAATAAAAATTCTCACGACGTTTCGACCATAACACAAACGGTCGTCATCAGGTGTGTCGGTTTGCATAAATTTATTTATTTTTAAACGGTGTATTTATTTATTTATAAAAAAACGGCAGCGCCACGCGCAGCGATTTGGCAGTTTGTTTAGAAGGACGAGTCCATCTATGTTCTGAAAAGAGGAGGGGGGAGACGAAAAATTAATGTATGCTGTCTGAAAGCCACTGTAAGCGTGAACAATCAATTAAGACCTGAAATGGTTTATCAAATCTTTCCAATGATTGCTAAGCCAGAATCCATCTTCTCGGTTGAAATTGTCTCTGTGCTTGTATATGTGGATAGCCTCATGAACGAATCTCTCATGGTAGCCAGATGGCTTACAAAGAACCTCTGTTTTGGAAAAGTCAATGCCATGTGAGCCTACTGAATTATAACAATGATCTGCTACGGCCGAGGTGTTGGTCCTACCGTGTTTAAGGTCTGCTTTGTGTTCACGAATGCGGTCCGAGACATGGCGTTTGGTTTCTCCAATGTAACTACTACCACAGAGGCAACTTAGTTTGTAGACACCAGGGTACTGTATGTCCGGAATCACATCTTTTACAGACGGAACCAGATCACGGATTTTTATGTAATGTGTTGAAACAGACCTGGATCTTGTGTTTATTCAAGATTTTAGAGATCTTTTTTGTGATCCCCGCAATGTAGGGTAAAGTGATGGTTTTGAAAGGCTCCTCAAGAGGGCCTTTCTTCATGGTTTGAGTGATAGCTTTGCGGATTGTATAGTCGGAGTAACCATTAGCCTTAAGAGCTTGGTGTACGTGCTTGAGTTCACTGCCTATGTGTTCCTGGTCGGATATGCATGGGGCTCTATGATACAGAGTCTTGATGAGAGAATTCTTCTGTGATGGTTGGTGGTGGGAATCCGGTTTCAGATAAGCATCCGTATGGGTAGCTTTCCTGCAGACAGAGTGGCTCATTGAACCATCAGGTCTCTTTTTAATTAGGACATCCAAAAAAGGTAGCTTGCCATCTTTTTCGACTTCCATGGTAAATCTGATGGCTGGGTGTATGGAATTGATGTGGTCGAAGAATTGGTCTAGAGCAGGCCGGCCATGTGGCCAGATGACAAAAGTGTCATCCACGTACCTCTTCCATAAGGTTGGGCGCGGAGTGGCAGTCTGGATGGCGTCTGTCTCAAATTTCTCCATGAAAATGTTAGCTATAACCGGAGATAGGGGGGAGCCCATTGGGGTGCCCTCAGTTTGTTTTTAGAAAGTTCCATTCCACGTGAAGCATGTATTGGTTAAACAGTGTCTCACCAGGGGGGTACCTCAGTGTTTAGTCCTTGATGAACCAAGTCTTCAATGATTGCGATGGTGTCAGGTACAGGAACCTTGGTGAATAAGGAAACTACATCAAAACTGACAAGCACGTCGTCTGGGGACAGAGGTTATTTGTAAGCCATCTGGCTACCATGAGAGATTCGTTCATGAGGCTATCCACATATACAAGCACAGAGACAATTTCAACCGAGAAGATGGATTCTGGCTTAGCAATCATTGGAAAGATTTGATAAACCATTTCAGGTCTTAATTGATTGTTCACGCTTACAGTGGCTTTCAGACAGCATACATTAATTTTTCATCTCCCCCCTCCTCTTTTCAGAACATAGATGGACTCGTCCTTCTAAACAAACTGCCAAATCGCTGCGCGTGGCGCTGACGTTTTTAAATAAATAAATAAATACACCGTTTAAAAATACATAAATTTACGCAAACCGACACACCTGATGACGACCGTTTGTGTTATGGTCGAAACGTCGTGAGAATTTTTATTGTTTTATATATTTTATTATTTTATTGTTTCCCTTCAACGTGACTTTACCGAAAGAACTAAGAATAGGTATAATATTGTATTGTATAGTAGTCCAGTTTATAGCATAGTTATAATGCAACACAGGACAGAGCAGCGCACCTTGGCTGTTCTTCTTCTTTCTTTTTCTGTGTGCCCAGCCGCCCCCCTCATCTGCTCCGGAGGTGGTGCTGGGTCACATGCTAATTCATGTTAATTTATGTTAATTCCTCCCACACAGCTTAAAAGACGTGGTCCATGCTTGGCAGTGTTCACTCAAGCGCTGTCTTCTGGACAGTCCTGTTTGTTCACCTGAAGAAGGCTACTTGTGTTGTGGCCATAACGTCGTGAGAATTTTATTTTATTATGTTTTATTTTTATTATTTAATTTCCATTCTGGTTGTAATTACTGGCGAAACGTCGTGCTCAGATTGTAAATGTTGTGTGGCTTGGCTTTCCAACACACCGGTGTGCTGTTCTAGTGACGAATTGGCCACGTTCTAAATGATGACATCACCCTGCTGCTCTATTTAAGACTGGGAGCAAGTGGAGAGGGCTTCACCATTCTGGCGAATTGCCCGATCATGCTGGATGTAATTACCAGCGAAATGTCGTACTCAAAAATTGTAAATGTTGTGGATTCACTCTTCAACACACCAGTGTGGGCTAAAGTAGTGAACTATTTGTCTTTTGTCAACTTGACACTTTTTTACTGATTGGCCATGTCCGGTGGTGGAGGGTTACGACACATTTATAAATAACGCGATCTAACCCAAAAACGTGTATTATGAATGGGATGTTCTGTTTACGTGACAACCCTCACTAGTTAGCTGTGTCGGGTGGTTGGGTATTTGAACGATACATTTATATATTTACGCGATCTAACCCAAAAGACCTCTATTATAGATTGTTGATTTTGTTTTAAATCGCTCACTGTTTCGAGCGTACTACTCCCCCCATAGAATCAACGATCTACGCATCTGTCGCGCACTTTAGATAGCTCAGGGGTGGGGGGGGATGGTGAGAGAACAATAATAACAAGAAAAACCCCCTCTGGGGATTTATTGCTCACGAGTGCTTTTTGAAGTAGACAATTTTTGTGCGCGATGACTTCCGCTTGCGGTGCGTTGAGTCGATTCGGAAAGTCATCGATGGGGTGACCGATCAATCGATTTCGTTTATCAAGCCCTTGTCGTTGACTTCGACCGCTCGCGTGCACTGATGCTTGCACCGCGATTACATTCACGTCCCATCCACGCGATCATTTAAATATTCATTGCGTTTCCATCATTTCACCGAAGCCACTTCTGCGCTGTCATTGGCACGAAACGGCGAAATCGCGATTATAACTCGAATGGATTAGATAGCCCTATCTCTGTCGAACTTCTTCCGCACCGTGTGCAGCCAACCAACTATTCGGCAGTCGAATGCGCCTCGACTGGTTGATTTAAAAAAAAAACCCCGCTTAAGTGAATTTTACAATTTACAGGAGCCTCGTGATTTGATTCATAAGTCAACTCGGCTCAATTTCCATTGCACGCGCAGCATCCGTCTCTGTGATGGATTTGGCCAATCTTGGATCCCAATCATTTAAGGGACCAGGTGGGATCTCTACTCCAGCGGGGAATTGTGAGCCAGATCATAGGCAATGGGCATAATGAAAAAACAACCCAGAAACAGTTCCCGAAGAACTGCACTGTGGTAAATTTGTGAGGCTACCATCAAAATTATTTTGAGAAAATGTAACTGACTGACAGCAGTGATGCAGAGAGAACTGTGGATCTGGTTCATACGTATTAGGACTAATCAGCATAGTCAAGTCGCAAATACCGTTTAAAAGTCGGCCTCGGGGAAACCATGTGAAGGGATTCAGCTCACGCCGTGTTCAGCAAAGTTGTCTTTGTTAGATGACCCACAAGTAACGTCTCCAGTCTCCTCTTTGTTATATCCTTCGAGTTCAAAAAACATGTCTTCACCAGGAAAAAGTTTTAAATATAATGAACCTGATATGATATTTAACAGTTTTTATCTACGATCAGACACGAACAGCTACTACAAAAACAAATATTTTCCCACAAAACAAGAATTGTTGACGACTTGATTAAACTTATTCTATTTTAAGACGTCCCCATCGGAAATCGCTGAATTTAAAGATTGCGTTTTTTTTTAAATAAGAAAGAACAAAAATCAATTAACTTAATACTCTGTGAGGGGAAGCTATCTTTTACTGTTTTCGAATGATTAGATTTGAACATCATAAAATTCGTATTTTTTTCGTTCAAAACGTCTTTAATCCGAAATATCTAAAAAACAATAAGAGATAGAACAAAGGTTCTCGCTTTTATTTATTTTCTGCTTAACGCTCTATCAAATGAAAAAAAAAAACCTCGCAATCTTATATTTTGAACGGTTTCTGAATGACACTCACAATTTTTTTTGATTTAAAGCTTTCGTGACTGCAGGGATTCATATTCTTGGTTCTTTCGGTAAAGTCACGTAGAAGGGAAACAATAAAATAATAAAAATATAAAACAATAAAATTCTCACGACGTTTCGACTGCAACACAAGCAATCATCATCAGGTGTGAAAACCACAGCAATAAAATTTGAAAAAAGATGATTGCTTGTGTTGCAGTCAAAACGTCGTGAGAATTTTATTGTTTTATATTTTTATGATTTTATTGTTTCCCTTCTACGTGACTTTACCGAAAGAACCAAGAATACTCACAAACATGTTTATGGGGCACTTAGAATTCTGATTTGAGGCCTGAAAATGAACAATCTCTGTTGTTTGTGTCCTAAAAGCTACTATCTACCACATTTTAGCTTTCTACCTGAAAGCTTTCTACCTGAAAGCTTAAATGTGGTACATACGTACCCAAGAGGTTTTTGAGTCGTACAGATAAAGGTCTTTATTTATATAGATTTCACCAGCTTTGTCGGTCACTCGTTGTTCCAGGTCTTTGTCTCAAATTATGATTAATTGGCCAAGCATATTTGAGTTTCCTACTTAATCCCTGCCCAGGGCTTTGTCTCAGGTGATGATTAACTGGTCAGGTGAGGCCAAGTCTCCAACACATGTGAAGAGGATACTTGAACGTTGAAGTGTTGTGTAAAACGAATTATTACGGGCCAAAACTAATTCGTGAATCCTGTGAAATTGAGAGAAATACAAATCATTTTAACCGCTCAGGCTCAGTGCGGCCTGGAAGCGTATAATACATATTACAGCTCCTTTTAGAGGAAACACATACAAATTGCTTACTAATCTATTATATAATCACAATCCCCCCTCTCCGCCTCTGTTCTCTGCACCTGATTGGGTTCAGTGATGACGGCGTGCTGCTCTATTTAAGACCGGAAGCACGTGGATGGCTTCACTATTCTGGCAAATCGCCTGATGATGCTGGATGCAATTACCAGTGAAACATCGTACTCAACTTGTAAATAGGCTGAAGTAGTAACTAATTGCCGTTTTGTTTACGTAACAAATCCCTTACTAATTGGCTTTGTGGGGTGGTGGAGGGTTACGACACATTTATACTTACGCGATCTAACCCAAAACCGTTATTATGAAGATATTCTGTATGGATATAAAGTGATGAATTTAGAGTCCGTGACGATTGCTTCTCGATAACTATAATTATCCTTGGATAAAAACAGATACAGCAATAGGACATATTTGCTGTACAACTCTTATCTGCACAAAAACATGGAAGATAGGACCAACAACTTTGAGGTGATTCCTTCCTGTACACAATGTGGGTAACTTGGGATGAATTTATATGTGGATAATAGGCGGTTTCACAAATTAGAGCCTGAGAAAATAAAGGTTGTGGATAATACGGGGATGCATAAAAGGGCGTATCTGTACTTAAATATTTTGTGTCGTAGGTAAATACTATAATTTTAACTTGTAATTTTTGTTATTTTATATTCGTGAGCTTGAAGCACACTGTTAACATTGTTCTTTTATGATAAATATCCAACCACCTCAGTGTTAATCCTAATACAACTTGAGGAAGACAACAGAGTACAGTATTATTTCAGCCCTCAAATAATACTTCCTGGTTGTTTGAAATACAGTACATAAAAAAACCAGTAAAGTTCAAGTGTATTTAGTTTAACTGGGTGAGAACTCAGGAAACAAGGATAGTCTCATATGCAAGAGTGACCTGAGATGGTGTGTATGTGCACATATTTTTGGGATTATAATTTATGCTAAAATAGTTTTTTGCATCATGGCCCAAATGTAATATAAATACGAAGTATGATTACATTTCAACGTGTAAATGTATGGTTGAAATCATGTGCGATAGAAAATATACTGATAAGGAATTATCATTAGCACAACTGATACAACACAGTTTCGAATCTTTCATTGTTTTTGTAACATTAAGAAGCTACATTACTGTGAAAATAATTGGAAATTAATCACTGATATATTTAATTCAGAATTTGCATCTTTTTTCCATTTTTTGTTTGCTGTTGCCATCAGAGGGATTTAAAATGTACTGTTTAATCTGAGATGCAAAATTAATTTGAAAGTGTGTAATCACTCCTTGAAAGGAAAGATAAGCTCCAACACATTTAGCGACTGACAGACCAAATGCTGTTTTGCACAACCTTTATTTTACCAGGTGTCTAATCACATCAGAACAATGTATTTTTCTTTGGTAAATACGGACGCAAGCCCATTGAGAAAAGTGATTTCAGTTGTATGATTAAATACGTTTCAAATTCGCCAAATGCTCTCCATTTCTGCACTGGGAGAAATTTACTAAATCCAATACAAATTGCCGAATTCTATATGGCTGACCTTTTGACACATTTTTGAAATCTGTCAACAAGATCAAGCATGCACTGTGTTCACCAGATCCTGTATTTTTTAAAGCATCAATCACAATCACGTTGCAGGCTCCAGGGATGAAATAGGCTCCAGGGATGAAATAAGGTATCTGCACACCTGCTGCTGAGTCACATGATATCTGTGGATGATCAAGACATGACAAAATTATATTTCACTTGTTTCACAATACCTTATTTAGCCCAACTGAACTAACACTCTAGATGAGGCAGCAGATGAGGCAGACTATCAAGACCAACATGGATTGTTTGAGCATGTACGTTGATTTTGAGTATTTAAAAGCATAAAGTATAAAATACGTAAAAAAGATCCAGGTTCACATGTTGCTCACCTACACACATACAATTGGATTGGAAAAGATGACCAATGAGGTTGCCCATGCCCAACTCAAACTTTCCCTGGTCATGCCCTCTGAGATGCCTCTGGGACGAATTAGCTAAGGGTTCTTCTATCTCCCCAGAGAATGCTTTGGGACTTGCGGTTGCTTACCCTGGCTCCCCTGGTTAGCCCGAAATGCTGGGGCTTGTTGTGAGCCTGGCTTCTGATTGTTTTTGCTCCAGGCTTTCATATATGTCCGAGCCCTGGCCATCCACACCCCCTTTCTACCTTGATGTCTTTGTTTCCCTTCTCATTTATAGAATGCATCTTCAGATGCCTGACAACTTATATCATGCTAATTTGTGTCCCATTGTCTATGAGTCCCAGCCCCTCCATCTCTAGCTATTTAAAGCCTCGGTGCAGAGTTGCTTTACTTCTTAACTGTGCGCGTGTCTTCCCCCATAGGTCTCTCTACAGTAAGTATTATATCACTATCTTAAATTTCACACTTAACTTACAATTTAAAAATCTTAGAAACAGCGTATTCAACCAAACCACGCGTTAATTGTGTTTTAACCGACCGTCTGTGTTGCTTTATATAGTTTCCAAATTTTGCTAAACCCCTTTTGATTTAGTGTGATGTTCTGTCTCTCTGTATCCCCTGGTATATATGTGTTAATTCCCTCTACTTAAGGTCTGTATATATATCTGCGGTTATGTGTTTCCTCTACCTGATGATGATTGCTTGTGTTGCAATCGAAACGTCGTTTATTATGTAATTTTATTTGTATTTTTCTTATTTCTACGTGACTTTACCGAAAAAAACCAAAGATTAATTCCTGCAGTCACGAAAGCATCAAATATAGTTTTAACCACCTCTTCGGGGAGGTATGAAATCTATGTCTTTGTGTTCTCTGCTGGTGTGCCTGCCTTGTGTCTTGAATTGGATTTATGTCGCTGTGTTGTCTCTACATATAGTTGTGTACCTGGGTGCCTCTAAATGTGCGCTGCTGCGCCCCCTCTCTGTGTGCCTGACAACTTATATCATGCTAATGTGTGTCCCATTGTCTATAAGTCCCAGCCCCTCCATCTCTAGCTATTTAAAGCCTCGGTACAGAGTTGATTTACTTCTTAACTGTGCGCATGTCTCCCCCCATAGGTCTCTCTACGGTAAGTATTCCATCACTATCTTAAATTTCACACTTAACTTACAATTTAACAATCTTAGAAACAGCGTATTCAACCAAACCACGCGTTAATTGTGTTTTAACCGACCGTCTGTGTTGCTTTATATAGTTTCCAAATTTTGCTAAACCCTGTTTGATTTAGTGTGATGTTCCGTCTCTCTGTATCCCCTGGTATATCTGTGTTAATTCCCTCTACTTAAGGTCTGTATATATATCTGCGGTTATGTGTTTCCTCTACCTGATGATGATTGCTTGTGTTGCAATCGAAACGTCGTTTATTATGTAATTTTATTTGTATTTTTCTTATTTCTACGTGACTTTACCGAAAAAAACCAAAGATTAATTCCTGCAGTCACGAAAGCATCAAATATAGTTTTAACCACCTCTTCGGGGAGGTATGAAATCTATGTCTTTGTGTTCTCTGCTGGTGTGCCTGCCTTGTGTCTTGAATTGGATTTATGTCGCTGTGTTGTCTCTACATATAGTTGTGTACCTGGGTGCCTCTAAATGTGTGCTGCTGCGCCCCCTCTCTGTGTGCCTGACAACTTATATCATGCTAATGTGTGTCCCATTGTCTATAAGTCCCAGCCCCTCCATCTCTAGCTATTTAAAGCCTCGGTACAGAGTTGATTTACTTCTTAACTGTGCGCATGTCTCCCCCCATAGGTCTCTCTACGGTAAGTATTCCATCACTATCTTAAATTTCACACTTAACTTACAATTTAACAATCTTTGAAACAGCATATTCAACCAAACCATGCGTTAATTGTGTTTTAACCGACCGTCTGTGTTGCTTTATATAGTTTCCAAATTTTGATAAACCCTGTTTGATTTAGTGTGATGTTCCATCTCTCTGTATCCCCTGGTATATCTGTGTTAATTCCCTCTACTTAGGGTCTGTATATATATGCGGTTATGTGTTTCCTCTACCTGATGATGATTGCTTGTGTTGCAATCGAAACGTCATATATTATGTAATTTTATTTTTCTTATTTCTACGTGACTTTACCGAAAAAAACCAAAGAGTAACAGTTTATTCTAGATTTGAAGCTTTCGTGACTGCAAGGATCCATACTCTTTAGTTCTCTTCGGTAAAGTCACGTAGGTAAAAAATAAAACAACAAAAAATCACGACGTTTCGGCCACAACACAAGTGGCCTTCATCAGGTGAAGGGACCGTACTGTCCAGAGGACAGCGTTGGAGTGAAGACAGCCAAGCCCAGGTCGCGTCCTTTAAGCTGTGTGGGAGGAAACAAAAAACGCCTTGACAAAGGAATTGGCATAAAATGCTGTAGAGGACCGGCACGGGTGGGGGGGGGGGGAGTTTGCAAATGTTGGTGTGAAGGGAAATAAGCTGCTGTGAAAGTTTGGGATACACTACTTGAATAAATATACTGTACCATTGAAAATCAGTTTAATGTTTGGTATGATTTAGAACATCTTTCCAATGATTGCTTAATTTGAAACCATCTTCTCGGTTGAAATTGTGCCTGTGTTTGTAAATCTGAATTGCCTCGTGGATAAATCTCTGGTAAAAACCCCTTGGTATCGATACCAAGGTCCTCTGCAAACCCACGGGTTTTTTCATCAGAGATTTATCCACGAGGCAATTCAGATTTACAAACACAGACACAATTTCAACCGAGATGGTTTCAAATTAAGCAATCATTGGAAAGATGTTCTAAATCATACCAAACATTAAACTGATTTTCAATGGTACAGTATATTTATTCAAGTAGTGTATCCCAAACGTTCACAGCAGTTTATTTCCTTTCACACCAACATTTGCAAACTCCCCCCCCCCCCCCCCCCACCCGTGCTGGTCCTCTACAGCATTTTATGCCAATTCCTTTGTCAAGGCGTTTTTTGTTTCCCAGCTTATTTCCCTTCACACCAACATTTGTAAACTCCCCCCCCCCCCCCCCTCCGTGCCGGTCCTCTACAGCATTTTATGCTAATTCCTTTGTCAAGGCGTTTTTTTTTGTTTCCTCCCACACAGCTTAAAGGACGCGACCTGGGCTTGGCTGTCTTCACTCCAACGCTGTCCTCTGGACAGTACGGTCCCTTCACCTGATGAAGGCCACTTGTGTTGTGGCCGAAACGTCGTGATTTTTTGTTGTTTAATTTTTTACCTACGTGACTTTACCGAATAGAACCAAAGAGTATAGTAACAGTTTAGTGAAGCTCAATTCTCCGTGGTTAATTGTACCAAACATGTTTATCTGGTAGGTGGAGAATTAAAGGAATTGCTATAGGTTTGGCTGCAGCAAGCGTTATACTATCATGTTGTCTTGCTGAATTCAAGTCGTGGATGCACCTAAACATTATTAAATTAAATTGTGACACGACACAGCTTGTGTTGTTGGGGCTCTCCACATCAAGTGCGTAAATTGGATTGTGTTAATATGGCCATGGGCGGTAATAGAATTTGGTCTTCCTCTGAGGTCAGAAACGTGGGTGTTACTCTAGACCCCAGAAGAACATTTGAAGGTCACTTATGTAATATTATCAAAATCCCGTTTGTCATTTACGCAACATAGCTCGACTAAGATGTATGTTGTCCCTTCCTGATGCCGAGAGGCTGGTGCATGCCTTTATTTAATCTAGGTTGGATTACTGTAATGTCTTGCTGGCGTTTATAAACTTTTTTAAAAATATAGATTTTAATATATTCAAAACTCAGCTGCCTGGGTTTTAACCAGATCTAAAACGTATGACCATCTTACTTCTATTCTTTCATCGCTGCACTGGCTCCCAATAAAGTACAGAATCAACTTCAAGATTCTGCTTCTTACGTTTAAGTCCTTGAATGTGTAATGACAGTAGAGTCAACCTACGGTGTGAGTGGACTCGTGGTCACGGGAGGTAATGACAGAGGAGTCAGCCTGCAGGACGAATGGACTGCTGGCTACGGGAATGATCGAGAATAGGAGCGTGGCCAGGTGACGGAAGAGGACGGTAGTCTGCTGGTAGAGCGAGCGGTCTAGAATCAGCGCAAAGGTTCGAGAATGGGAGCGTGGCCTCGGACTGTATATAATGGATATGCGTGGGAGACTTGGGGCTGTCGCAATGGGGTCTCTGCATGTTCGAGTGTGAGCACGTGGCTCTTTAAATAAAGAAACCATCTCAAGACAAGTGCGTCGAAGTCGTCATTATAAATGGATTGGTTCATACATATCTTGCCGATCTGCTCAAGTTATATGTACCACTGCAGCTGAATCATGTATACTTATCATTCCAAAGATAAGACTGTGATGTTCTCTGGGAGATGGAGTCTTCTGCAGCCAGGTTCCGTGATTGTGGAATCCCTTTCATTGATCCATTGGGGATTCTGAGTCTGTTTCACTTTTTAAGTCACATATTAAAATGCATCAATTTGTACAGGCTTTTCCTGTAACTTAATATTTAAAAATAATTGAGTTGTCTGATCATAGTTTTTCATTTCATTGGAATTGATAATGTTATTATTAACTTTCTCTTTCGCTTATATTTTATCTATACTTGTGAGTACTTTTATTTTTACCTACAGCGCTTTGAGATATGACAATATGAAAGGCGCTTTGTAAAATAGGGGTTATTATTATTAATGGGAAGGATACTCGCTTGTCGATTGCCAGGAGGTACCCCTTGGGTTAGTGTCAGAAGATGCATACTCCTCTGCAATGGCTAGGGACATGGTGCCGTACTTGACGTAAAGAGCACAGTGAGACCATGTCTTGACATTATTGGAACGTTTGCATCACTTCACGCGATGACCGACAGCACTGTTGGAATATGGCTTATGAAAAAATTACAACATTCAATTAGACAGCAAATCACGTGATTTTTAAAGTACATTTTACTCTATAAACAATCTCAGAAAAATGGACAGCACTAACATGGTAATTTATGGTCAGCAGCACTTTATGGTGCAGAAAATAAATTGAACCAATTCAGGTTCGCTAAATTGAGATAAAGCATGGAACATTGCAGCCCACATGTGTTTTCATGTTTGATGTGCAATATTATTTGATTATTATTATACCTTCCACTTGCCAGGCAGAAACAGATAACAGCCATATAATTGTATTCTAATTTGTACAGAGCCATAGCTAAAGCTCTTTGTACCCAGGATACCCCCTGCTGCTGTGGTGCCTACACAATGTTTTACCCCGCCAACAATTTGAGCTACTCATTCGGGCGGTGCCCCCATGGAGAGTCGTGCCGGGGTGACGAACCCACACGACCCACCATGCCCTCGTTATTCCACATTCTACATGTGTAGTGTTTCATATTCTTGGTCCTTTCGGTAAAGTCACGTAGAAGGGAAACAATAAAATAATAAAATATATATAAAACAATACATTTCTCACGACGTTTCGACTGCAACACAAGCAGTCATCATCAGGTGTGAAAACCAACGGTAAGAACATTTGAAAGAAGTGGCGGTTTTATTTATTTATTTTTAAACGTTAGCACCACAGATAGCGATTTGACAGTTTGTTTAGATCAGGGGTCACCAAACTTCACAGTGGGCCGGATAACTGAAAGAATGACGAGCGTGGGCCGCATAATAAAAAAATATTTCTGGAGCGTCGGACTTGTGTTGACAGCTGGAAAATCTGGGGGCAGGAAAGATGCGTGTTTGTGTGTGTTGCCATGGAAACCATGGTAACGTGTTGCCATGACGTTGCCATGGAAACCATGTAACGTCAGAGCGTAGGCGGAGCTACCACGAGCCGGGGAAGGACTTGGGATGGCGCGAAATAAGCAAACATTACAATTGTTGAGGAGTTCCCGACGACAACTCGGAGACGACTTGAAGGTAAGGGCTTTCGCCAAAGGTTTATTAAGTATAGTACAATAACACAAAGGGTGTGACAACTTCCCTGGTCCAGCCCGGTTAGCTCCGGTCTCTCTCCCTCGAGTCGGATGGGGGAACTTTCCAACCCCACTGACTGGGAAGAGCAGCACCTCCTACGGCTACCACCGGCTTCACTCCTGACTCTTCGTCGATCCCTCTCTACCCCTAGTTCCCTCTCCACCCTTCTCACTCTACCCGTTCCCACAGTGACCCTGCTTTCGTCACGGGATCCCCGTTAAATACTAGAGGAGACATGATGTCATCGAGCCGCCCAGCGCGCATGACGCCACGTTCCGTGACGTCATCGCACTAGACGGCACACATGACGTCACGTCCCCATTTTACTCCTCTACATTACCACCCCCTGTGAAAAAGAATTCAGCCAACACGGCTGTAAGAACATAAAAGTAGAGGAGTGCCGGAACCCAAACAACCACATTTACAACAACTGACAACCCCATGGAAGTGGCTACGAAGACGGACCGCGCCCAGAACCAAACACAACACCAGGGCAGCCCGACAACAATAAAGTCAAATTTACGAAGCCCACATCACTCGGTAACGACAATTTGGCAGCCCAAACGTAACACAACAACCGACACTTGGGCAGCCCCGACAACACATAAACCGACAATTTGGCGATGAGGGCTGGAGGCCGACGGCAGCGGTCCATCTGGTCTTCACAGACCGCCTGCCCCAGCGCACACGCGCTGCAGGACCGCCTCCCCATGCGGCATCAACCGCCAGGCCAGGCACCGCGCCAGCTAGTGACAGGCCCCAGGAGAGCTGCAGCAGCCCAGCACTCCTCCCTCCAGACCGGGGCAGGCCACTCGTGGCAGCACCAGGAGTGAGCTGCGGAGGGCGAGTGGAGGCTCCCCCCCCCTCCCGCCTCCGCAACCAAAACCCCAGGTGCACGCTGGCCCGAGCGGCGGCTCCTGCAGCCCACCCCGCGGCGAGATGCGCAGCCGTGGCATCGGCACGGCAATGCGCAGCACTGCGAGGTGCAGAGCCGCGGCAGCGTCGGTGGCCCACCCCCCAGGCGCGGCGAGAAGAGGGGCCGCGGCGTAGCCGGCGGCCCACCCCGCGACCGCGGCGACATGTGGAGCCGCGGCGGCGGGCGCGGCCAAACCCGCTGGCACACCGAGGTGCGGAGCTGCGGCGTGACCCTCGGCCCACTCCGGAGCCGCGGTGACGCCGGCGGAAACCCACGCCGCGCGGCGAGGTACGGAGCCCCGGCCGTACCTGGGGCCTCCCCGGCGGGCGCAGCGTGGTGCGGAGCTGTGGCATCACTGACAGCAGACCCCGCGTGCGTGGCGGCACCCAAGGTGGAGAGCGGCGTCGTGGCGCCCATGGCGCCGGCATGCGGCGTCACATCAACAATGGCGGCCGCTTGTGGCGTCGCAGCCAAAATGGTGGCCGCCTGCGGTGCCCCAACCAACATGGCCGTCGCCAGCGGCGTCGCAGCCAAAATGGCGGCCGCCTCCCGCGGCGCCCCATCGGGAACATGGCGCCAATCTTTAAATTAGCGGGAAGCGGGTTGGCGGGAATCCGCCGCTCCCATCCAAAATGCGCACCTTTGCCTCCACCTCCTCGATCTGGGCGCAGAGCTGTGCCATCGGCCGCGCGAGCAGCTCCAGCTGCCCCGCGAATGCACTCACCGCGCCCGGCGGCGGCGCGCTGGCACTCCTGGACGCCTTCACCACGTTGACTTGGGCGCAGAGCTGCTCCATCGCCCGTGTGAGCGGCTCCAGCAGCTCCGCGAATGCGCTCCCCGCCCCCGGCGGCGGCGCGCTGGCACCCCCGGACGCCTTCTCCATGTTGATTCGGGCGCCGAGCTTCGCCATCGCCTGCGTCAGCAGCTCCAGCTGCCCCGCGAACGCGCTCCCCGCGCCCGGCGGCGGAGCGCTGGCACCCCCGGACGCCTTCTCCTCCCGCTCTGTCCCCTTCCTCTTCTCAGGGGCCGTCACCGGGGCCCCGGACTCCGGGGTCACTGCCGAAGCCTCCTCCATGCCGTCTTCATCCTCCGATCATCCCGTCGGTGGGTTCTTGCGCGCCGCTCCCGATGTTGACATAGTGGCGGCAGGGCAGACACTCTGACACCAGTTGTTGAGGAGTTCCCGACGACGACTCGGAGACGACTTGAAGGTAAGGGCTTTCGCCAAAGGTTTATTAAGTATAGTGCAATAACACAAAGGGTGTGACAACTTCCCAGGGGTTAGGGGTCCTACACTAAGTCCTGGTCTAGCCCGGCTAGCTCCGGTCTCTCTCCCTCGAGTCGGATGGGGGAACTTGCCAACCCCACCGACTGGGAAGAGCAGCACCTCCTACGGCTACCACCGGCTTCACTCCTGACTCTTCGTCGATCCCTCTCTACCCGTGGTTCCCTCTCCACCCTTCTCACTCTACCCATTCCCACAGTGACCCTGCTTTCGTCACGGGGTCCCCCTTAAATACTAGAGGAGACATGATGTCATCGAGCCGCCCAGCGCGCATGACGCCACGTTCCGTGATGTCATCGCACTAGACGGCACACATGACGTCACGTCCCCATTTTACTCCTCTACACAATAAACAAGAAAATCTAGATACAATAATTTAAAATAGTAAATTTAAGGAACATAGCAGTCAGGAGGTCTCCGCACGCGTGAAGATCTCCTAGTATTCTAAACATATTTAACATTTAAACTACGGCCCGCGGGCCGTAGTTTGGTGACCCCTGGTTTAGATGGACGAGTCCATCTATATTCTTGGTTCTTTCGGTAAAGTCACGTTGAAGGGAAACACTTTGAAGGGAAACACTTTATTCACAATGTCAATTTTACAACACTTGTTGCAGCATGCCGGGTTTCTGCCGTGCGCCGCTCATTCGCTCTCTCACTCGCCGCCTCCCAGTCTCACTCTTGACAATCCTTTCCTCGCCCCTTTTCGGCTGCCGTGTCTCGCTCTCTCAGCGGGTCGATTACCACGGCAGCCCCGGGGGTTAAGCGTGCCGACGTATGGACTGCGCTCACACCCCTAGCGTCCCTCTCCCTAGCCTATACGAGCCCACACATTGACCACTCCCACTCAGGGATACTCTAGCTAGCCCATGCGGGTCCGGCTTCAACTTGTCTTGTCTTCTATCTTCAGCCCACTGCCCCTCCGAGCTCGTTTGCTCATCTTATATAGCCCTCGCGACCCTTCCAGAACATTCTGTCCGGAAGATTCCTCTATGTGATTGACCGGTACCGGTCTCTTCAATTCCGGTCCACGCCCTACGTTAATACTGGTAGGAACCTCCTGGTTACACCAGCCCACAGGGGATTATTGTGTCCGTCCGTCGTGCATCCAAAAATGGGAGGGGTGGGGTTGGGTGGAGAGGGGAGGGGCTGGGTGGGGAGGGGCTGGGTGGGGAGGGTGGGGAGGGGCTGGGTGGAGAGGGGAGGGGCTGGGTGGAGAGGGGTGGGGCTGGGTGGAGAGGGGAGGGTGGGGAGGGGCTGGGTGGGGAGGGAGGGGCTGGTTGGGGAGGGGCTGGGTGGGGAGGGGAGGGTGGGGAGGGGCTGGGTGGGAAGAGGAGGGGCTGGATGGGGAGGGTGGGGCTGGGTGGGGAGGGGAGGGTGGGGAGGGTGGGGAGGGAGGGAGGGGCTGGGTGGTGAGGGGAGGGGCTGGGTGGGGAGGGTGGGAAGGGGCTGGGTGGGGAAGGGCTGGATGGAGAGGGTGGGTCTGGGTGGGGGGTTGGAGGGGTGGGGCTGGGTGGGGAGGGGCTGGTCACGCATACTCACGCCGGCTTGGTGTATTCCGCATATTTGCGTGGTGTATTCCGCATATTTGCGGAATACACCACGTGCCGCCGTTGACCCTGGCCATTGACCGAGCAAACCAACGTTCCTACCAGCTCCCTCCGCAGGAATGTGTTTACACCAACGGCCTTCCTGCGCCCGGCCGCTCTCAATGTTCCCCAGCCGCGTCACGCTCCCATTCCCCGTGGCAACGTTGGCCAACTGCCTTCCCGTGGCAGCCGAGCGCCTTCATGCAGCCGTTATAAACACTCACATCCTGTTTTCTCCAATTGCACACTATCAAGGGTAACATTTTTCACCATTATCCACTGTCATTCACTAAATAGGCAGGGAGTCAGCGACTTCAGAACAATGCCCACAAGTATATAATGGTTCCAATTTCAAAATGTTGGCTTTGTTACTTTAAATTGTCAATGTATGTGGATGTTTATATTGATTATACAAAATTGGTTGTTATGCAGGATATCAATTTCCGTATTATTTTTTTGTCTGAAGCTTGTGTTGCCTCCGAAACGTCGTGATTTAATTAAGTTTTCATTCACCTACGTGACTTTACCGAAAAAACCAAAGAGTATGAATCCTTGCAGTCACGAAAGCTTCAAATCTAGAAGTAAATGAAAGCATTAATCATAATATGGCATACAAATAAATATTATATCATGAAAAATAGGTTCGATTTAAGATGTTTTTAAATTATAATTTTGAAGAAATTAACGTTTATATTTTTTGTGTAGCACGATCTATGATATTCTACCATAATAGCCCTAATAGCTAGCCTCCCCTAGGACACCCTTAGTCGGAGGAGCCCGAGACCCTAGCCCCAGGTGTAGGGCAAGTCAGTCCGGAGGCATACCTGCTCAGGCAGCGGGTGAAGGGGCCGTTACCCCTTCAAGTGTTTGGCTGCATTGTGCTGTATAAGGGCCTTGTAATAAATCGTGTTGCCTCTAGCAATACGCCTCCGCTGTCATAAAGAACCCACTACAACTGGTGTTAGGAGTGAACACAACTACAGCCATGGACACAAGAAGGAAGAATTGCGTACGGGACCTGGAAGACGTTGACGACTCTGCTGCGGCGGGACCAGCGGGCTCGGCAGAGGACGTCGAGGCGCTGCCGGTGGGTCAACAACCGCTGCAGCCACCGGACGCGTTGCCACCAGCAGGGGGTGTGCTCCGAGCTGCTCACCCCCGCCTCGCCAAGTTGCTCCATGCCGCGGCCTCGATAATTGAAGAAATTAATCGCGGGGGGCCAGCGGCTGAAGAAGAGCGCGGGGAGGACCAGCGACCAATGGCCGCTCCCGCCACCAGGGCCGCGCCGCAATTTGAAATTGCCGCCATGGGCGGTGGTGTTTCCACCGGGCACGGAAGCCAGGCATACCACGTGGACAATGTGGCCCAATCAGGGATGCCGCATCATCACCAGCCGACGGGCGCTGCCGGGACCAACAAGCGGGCACCACGTCAGGAGCAGTGCGACCGTCAGTGGGAGCCGCCATTCCCTTCACTACCCATGGCGACGGCATAAAAAATGAACAACGGCTGCCGGGGACGGCGCCTTCATTCCAACAGCACCTGCCTACTTTGAAGGAGTTCTCGGCAGCAGACGGCGACTGGGGGGCGTTCGAGTGACGGTTCCTCGCCCACTAAGAGATGTCCAATTGGACCGAGGAGGAGGCGCTGTGCACGCTTCCAGCGGCCCTGGACGACGACGCCCTCGCTGCCCTGATTACGACTCTGAAGTTAGAGCGCTCCACACTCCACACACCGAACGTTTGTCGAATTTCAGGCGTCGGATCATCGGGTGGCGTCAGGTTGGAGCGGGCGCTCAGACCTGGTCAGTGGTCCAAGCTGGCCCATAGGGTTCTTGCTGCCTCGGTCGGCTTGTCCGTCGTTATGGGTTCCATCGAGGGTGTCCAGGTTCGCGTACTGGTCGATACAGGAGCATCGGCAACAATCGTATCCGACCTCATTTATAATATTCTCCCCATCCAATGTCGGCCGTTGCAACCGGTCGACATCCCATATTTTGCAGCCAACGGGTGGATCGCTTGGCATAATTGGTCAAATCCGGGCACAAATTTGCATCGGTGACATCAAATCATCCGGCCCGATTTTGGTCTCATCCTCTCTCGCAGTTCTGTGTTTGTTAGGGACGGACTTTTTGGCTAGAATGCCGATTAAAATCCTGATCGACCAGGGATGCATCGAGCTTCCCTTGGGCCGACGCATGGCGTTCCTGCCCTCCTATACTAAATTGCGCACAGCCTGCGCTACGGTGGAGGCACTGGTTACTCAGACGGTGCGTGTGCCGCCGGGTACTCAAATGTTGGTGCCTCTCCGGTTACGTAAACCTTTTGCCGCGGGTCTATCTGATTTGTTGGGGCCGTCCAACGCCGCGGCTAAGGGGTTGGACCTGGTGGCTGTGCAGACTTTGGTGGAGGGTAGCAGGGACCCCTTCATCATGGTCCTTAATGCCGGATTGTGGACAGCCGTGGTTCCCCAGGGGACCGTGCTCGCCCATGCGACGCCGGCACCCCTAGAGGAACCAGTGATAGGGCATGTAGGAATTGTTCCTACCACGCATCCACATTCGGGCCATGATGAGGTTTGGCTTGACTTGCTTTGTTCCGGAACCAGTGACCTGTCCGAACCACAACGAGCTAAATTGCGCACTATTTTGCTTGATTTTTCGGATGTCTACAGCAAACACAAGTATGACATTAGGTGCACTAACTTGCTGCGTCCCCACATTGACACGGGTGACGCCACCCCTATCCGCCAGAATTTGTTTCGGCTGAGTCCCACCGAAAAGGATCATGTCAAATTGGCCGTTAATAACATGTTAGCCGCAGACATAATCTCTCCTTCCACCAGCCCATGGGGAGCCGCCATCATGCTCATGAAAAAGGACAATGGGTCCTTGAGATTTTATGCAGACTTTCGTTGTGTTAACAAAATTTCTGTAGCTGATGCTTCCCCGCTTCCTAGAATGCATGAGTCACTGGACGCTCGAGTGGGGGTGCGTTTCTTTTCCACATTGGACCTGCTATTGGGGTTCTGACAACTCCCCCGAGTCGCTGTATTAGATGAGGATAAGAGGACTGTAAGGGCAGCAGCATCCGTGAACTTGGCGGAATCGTAACAGATTCCCTTGCCAGGGCCTGGACTGTAGCGTTAGCCGCTGCCAGCCGAGTAGGGGACTATAAAAAGGCCAACCGCTACCCCGACGGCATTTCAACACATCCTTGAACTACAAGGATCTTGAAGGGCATCCTCCCCAAAATATCGGTGCCCAGAAGACAGGGAACAGACAATGTCTTGGAGACCAACACCAGCCCGGTTAACTAAATTTCCCCTATCTGGACCCTCGCCACTATCTGTCCCACAATTCCCAAACTTCTGCCGATTGCGGCAACACAAGTGCTCGCAACCAGGATGAGACAACAGGTTCTCGGTGGCAACAAATTAAAAATGGGCCCCGAAATGATGGTAGCCGAAGCTCCCGTGTCTACCCCCTGGATAAACCCCACCACTGCAGACGAACCCGCCGCAGCTGCCACAACACGGTGCTTCAATTAACTCCACTGTTCTATGCAACATGACCACCCGTCCGATGCCCAAGTCTGCCCATCGACAAGAGATGGCGACGTGCAAATTGGACGCGTGCAACAACCGAGATGCGTGAGGTGACGGTTGCGACCGAGTGTCTGATGTGTCATGACTTGCCTGTGAGGCCGAGGAAGCGGATGTCGGCGGGGTGAAGGATGTCGAAGGCGAGGTTGATGATCTGATGCTGTTCCGGAGTCCCCTGGCGATGTGGCCCAGCTGTCCGCACTTGAAACAGGCGGTCGTGGACCTCCACACTGGAAGGAGGTCCCTCTCTCGCCACTCCTGCTCCGGCAGCCGTCCCTTGACTCCCGTCCCGCATGGGCCCTGGACGAACGATGCGCACACCTGCTCCGGCTCCCGTGGTGCAGGCCCCTCCAGATCTGCAGGCTCCCCCGCGCAAGCAGCCACCTTGGGCCACTGCCGCAGGTTAAGGTGCGCCTGTATACTCTCTGGTTCTTTCAGTAAAGTCATGTCGATAGAAAATAATAATAAAAGAATACGACGTTTCGGTCGTGGGGGAGGGGGGGTTTGTGGAGTCGTGGCTGCAGGACTTCACGGGGGGGAGAGGGGGGAGGGTTTGTGGTGTGCAGGGACAGGTGGGGGCTGGAAAAATTAGCATGTCCATGAGCTTGAGTCGTAGCTGCAGGAGTCCACAGTGGAGAGGGGGGAGGCTTTGTGGCGTGCAGGGACGGGTGGGGTCCGGAGAAATTAGCATGTCCATGAGCTTGAGTTGTGGCTGCAGGAGTCCACAGTGGAGAGGCTTTGTGGCGTGCAGGGACAGATGGGGTCCGGAGAAATTAGCATGTCCATGAGCTTGCGTCGTGGCTCCAGGAGTTCACGGGGGCGGGGGGGGCGGAGAGGGGGGAGGGTTTGTGGCATGCAGGGACGGGTGGGGGCTCTCTTTAAAACCTTCAGCTGCTAGACCACCCATATTTTATGGCCTTCCAAAAATCCATAAAGAGGGCACTCCACTCCGTCCTATCGTCTCCACCATCAACTCACCCACTTACAGACTGGCACGATTTATGTCTGAGACTCTGCTTCCCTTCATGGGCAAGACCGCCTCAGCTGTACTTAATTCGGCCCACTTGGTTTCACTATCAAGGACATATCACTGTCCCCGGAGAATTTGCTTGTGAGTTTCGATGTAGTCTCTCTCTTCACCAAGGTACCTGTACCTGATACTATTGCAATCATTGAAGACCTGGTCCAACGGAGACTGAATCCTGATTTACCTTCGTTGATAAGGCACTGCCTTACCAACACTTACTTCACCTGTAACGGTTCTTTCTACAATCAGAATGAAGGTACCCCAATGGGCTCTCCCCTATCACCAGTGGTAGCGAATGTTTTCATGGATAAATTTGAGACAGATGCCATACAGACATCTAACCGATGTCCTTCCTTGTGGAAGTGATACATAGATGACACGTTCGTCATCTGGCCACATGGCCTGCCGGCACTGTACCAATTTCTCAACCACATCAGTCCCATACACCCATCTATCAAATTCACCATGGAAGTGTAACATGATGGCAAGCTACCATTCCTAGATGTTTTGATCGAGAAGAGACCTGATGGCTCGTTGGGACACTGTCTATAGGAAAGCCACCCACACAGATTCCTATCTAAAGCCTGACTTCCACCACCATCCAGCCCAGAAGAATTCCCTCATCAAAACACTACACCATAGGGCTTGTTGCATCTCTGACCAGCACCACCTAGCCAGTAAGCTTGAGCATGTATGCCAGGCTCTGAGGAGGAATGGATATTCTGATCGCACAGCAAAGCTGTATCTCCAACCATGGGTACAGAACCATCTGAGGACCAAATCAAAACAATTACCTTGCCATACATAGCAGGGGTCACCAAAAGGATTTCCAAAATCTTGAACAAACACAAGATCGAAGTTCGGTTCAATACAGTACACAAAATCCGTGATTTGATGCCATCGGTGAAGGATGCGATTCCGGACATGCAATGTCCTGGCGTCTATAAGCTGAGTTGTGTCTGCGGCAGCAGTTACATTGGTGAAACGAACCGACATGTCTCTGACCAGGTTCGCGAACACAAAGCGGATTTGAAACACGGTAGAACCAACACCTCGGAGGTGGCGGATCATTGTTTCAACGCTGTGGGCACACATGACATTGTTTTTTCCCAAGACTAAAGTGCTCTGCAAACCCTCGGGCTAACATCAGAGATTTGTTCATTAAGCCATCCAGATATACAAACACAAAACTTTAATCGAGAAGATGGATTCAGATTGAGCAATCATTGGAAGGACGTGATAAACCACGTTAAGTTTTAACTGCTGTGATTCTCACTCTTACACCCGTGCTATTTTCGTTTACTAATTCAAGCTCATTGACATGCTAATTTCTCTAGCCCCCACCTGTTCCTGCACGCCACAAACCTTCCCCCCTCCTCCCCCCCCCCCCCGTGAACTCCTGCAGCCACGACTCAAGCTCATGGACCTGCTAATTTCTCCAGCCCCCACCCGTCCCTGCACGCCACAAACCCTCCTCCCTCTCCCCCCGTGAACTCCTGCAGCCACGACTCTACAACCCCCCCCTTCCGCCCTCCCGTGCCTATATAAAGCCACAAAAGCAGATCATTCTTTCTCACCTGATGACGGACTCTTGTGTTGTGACCGAAACGTCATGTTCTTTGATTTTTTTTCTATCGACGTGACTTTACCGAAAGAACCAGAGAGCATGGATTCCTGCAATCACCAAAGCTTCAAATCAAAATTGCGCCTGTATACACCGGGCCACCTTCAGAGATGACAGGTCGTCTTCCTCCGTGATGGAGAGGGCGACGCTCAATTCCTGCACCAGCGACAGCAACTTCTCCAGCGCCAAGGAATCGAGCGCCGCCCGGTCCATGTGAAGATAAGTTGCTTGGCCCAAGGCCAGCAGCGCGCTGTGGAAGGCGTGAGGCATCTCGGCCACCCCCTCCTCCACAGCAAGAACCTCCTGCGGGCGTTGGAAGGTGGGTCAAAGATGGCGGTCATTTGGGCATATGCCCGAGGTAGAGTCGCCCGATCTGCCTCCGGGATGGCCTTGAACGCAGCCAAGGAGTCGTCATCTAGCGCCGTCAGCAGAGCCTGTAGCGCCACCGCTTCCGTCCAGCCGACGGAAGCGTAAGCCACTTCGAAGCGGCGTTGAAACGCCATCTAGTCGCCCCCCGCCGCTACAGACTCGCGGACGGGAGGCAATTTCCTTGGCTGGAATGATGCTCCCATGAGCGCCACTGAGGGCGACTCGATTTTGGCACCAACCAGCTCCTGTTCTATCGACAAAATGGTGGCCACCAGCTGCGCCCGCTGTGGGCGAAATGGTGGCCGGCTCTCGCTTGGACATGGCGGCAGAAGGCATCATCTATCATCTATGTTTGTGTTTGAGTGTAGGAGTATTATTAATGTGTATGATCGTGTGTGATGGATGTATAAAGCGACCTCCCCACAGGGGGGCAGTCTCATTAAGTCATTGGGGGAGCAGTGGCTCCCCCAATGACACGTATGAAAATAAAAACCTTCCTATGATGCGTAGTCTGCCAGTGCAGAGCTCCCTATCATTGCCAGTCACGAGGGCAAGTCCCAAAGTTTGCCTGAAACAGATCTAACTTGTGTGGTTTGAGTTATTCCTTATAACCGATATTTTCTCCACCTCTTGCTTCCTTTTCACAAAGGCTCGGATTTTCGTTTGGCTCGTCATTTGTCAGTTTCCGATCTTTTGATTTCCTCTCACAAAGAAGCAGGTGTCCTTTATGATTTTGCTCTCACAAAGCAGCAGCTGTGGCCTTGAGCTCGTGACCCTTTTTGTGTGCAGGTGTGCGTGTCTTCACCACCGCCATGTTTGGTTCACGCTTTGAGCAGCGTTCGCAGCATTCACGTTGCGGTTGGAACTCTCGCATGGTACTTGATATATCAGGAAGGCACCCCCTGCATAACATAACTTCCTGCTACCACTGGGAAGACAAAGGCAGTTTGGCAGGCTCTGGTTATGCCCCTGGAATGCATGCTATTTTGGTCGTGGAGGATTGACATAATTCGTATTGTATCTCTTCTGAATGATTCTAGGTCTAATAGTACCATAATTTGTTATTCGGTTTATGCTTAACCAAGATTTGTGGCATACATTAATTGTTACCAAGGATATTCTGAGGGTCCTATTAACCTTTTGTTCCCCATCTGTATTGCCAAGGACCCGCACTTCTTATTCTCAAGTTATGTTTTGATATGATAATGTTGAAAGTATGGCTAGGCTTGTGACTCTACTGCTGAACTTTTAAACTTTCCTCAGCCCGCACTTGTAATGATAAACCACCCTTGTGTGGATCCCGTTGTCCGGTGGAGGACCCTTGCTCCCTGTGATGCTGTAATTGTTCCTCTCCGAGCTTTGTCCTACCCTTACCCTTTTGACTGGTTGTCCCTGCTGTGTGTCCTTTCCATCTATTGTCTGCCATGTGTTGTCTCCTTTATTGCAGTTTTCCTTGAGAAGCGAATTTCGGGGCTTTCCCAGCACTCTCATCAGTCCACATTGGCGCTTTAAGCCTCGCTGTTTTTCTTTCATTGTTCCTTAACTCTCGGAATGCGTTTGAGAAAAGAAAAAAACTGTTACATTGAAACAGGCAATATCACTTTTAATATTTTTTTTGGAAAAAGCAGGTATACAACAGGTCCCCCTCTTTAAGAAGGGGGACCACACAGACTGTAACAGCTACAGGAGCATCTCCCTCCTCAGTGTGCCGGGAAAGGTCTTCTTCTTCTTCCATGCGTTTGTCCCACTCATGTGGGGTTCGCTGTCCTTGCCAATCTTCTCCACACTGCCCTGTTCTTCACCATCTCTCTTTCTACTCCTCGGGCCATTATGTCCGATCGTACCACATTGCCCCACCTCTTTTTTTGGTACCTGCTATTATCACAGCAGTGCATACTGCTGTGGTGGTACCTGCTATGATTACAGCAGTGGATACTGATTGTGGTGGTACCTGCTATGATTACAGTAGTGCATACTGTGGTGGTACTTGCTATCACTCCAGCAGTGCATACAGACTGTGATTGTACCTGCTATCACTACAGTAGTACATGCTAACTCTATCTATCTTATATATAAAAGAGAAAATTGTGAATGTGTCTGTTCGAAATGTTAAGCATACTTTGCGACATGCAACCAACTTATATTACACGGGAATAGGGCGATTCTAAAGTAATCTACAACCTTCGATTCCTTTGCGTGATTTAAAGAATCGATTCTTGGCTCGCTTGGGTTTAATTTTTAATTAGTGAGTTTTATTTTAATTTGTATGTTATGTTTTTAAGTTTTCAGAAGTTTTATAATCTGTTTTTGCCCCGGGTAACGCTGGGTGTTTCCCGCTAGTAGCAGTGTATATCGACTCGAAAGCACAAAGTCCTCACCTGACAAAGTGGCGTGGTGAGGCCTAACCCCGTGCAGAGCCCCCGGCCTCGCCTAGATTGCCCAGCCGGCCGAGCCTGGGGCCTGGGCCGCTACCCCAACTCCCCCCCCCCCGCGCTAGAATAATCCTGTCTAGGCGCTATAATTTTAGTATCTAGCGACTCTATAATAGCAAGTGCACACATTGGGGTGGGGAGAGAAGAGGATGTGACACTTTGATGAATTTACCTCAGCGTTGTGTATACATTTGTATGCATTTTGGCACGCGAATGAGAAATGGCCCCCACCCTGCAGCGACGGTGTGCATGCGTTGCCAGGGGCAACCCCTGCCAGCGTTTAGCGCATGCGCAGTAGCGTGCTTTTTTCCGCGCCGGGCGGCAAAAGTAAATAATGATAAATCGCACAAAAGCAAGATTTTAACTACTTTAAAGTTTAGGGATGGGATAACGGAATAGTCTATTTTCACCGGCGTAAACCCCACGGTCCGAGAGCCAAATCCCCTGCGGAGCGAGCGTGCGTGCGTGCGCAGACGGCCGACAGACAGACAAAAAAATGACTTTTATAGGTTATGATGTATCGTGACTCACGAGACACACACAGAGATCTGGAGGCACCACAATTTATTAAACAACTAACAGGGCTATGGGTTAACTACACTCTTGGTTATCTCCAGCTAACATAACTTCCCCGACGACCGCCGACTGAAGATCCCAGACGAAGCGACGACGTCCACGGTGGGTCCCCTCTCCCAGACAACCACGACCCCACCTTCCCCCTCCCTCTTATCCTCTTGAGCGCGGCCTCGCTCTGCCTCCAGCCACGCCCCCTGCTCGATCTCCTCCGACGGAACCAGGGCCAGCGTCACGTGTCCTTCAAGCCCCCTTTTTCGGGCCCCCTTCACTATCCCGTGTCGGCAACGTCCCCTCTCTCTCTCATTGCGATGAGACCCTGCTCTCTAGGGCCCGCTTCCCCGCCATGTCTCCGCCGGCGCCAGAGAGAGAGGTACGTAACATACACATTTACTGGATGTGGGCGTAGCTGGCGTACACGCCCTAGAGATGACATTTAAGTCTCTACATATAGAAACAAACATTATTTTCCCATTTGATTACACCTGCATATTGGTGAAGCTATCATTCTACCATTAAATTTCGATTTAAAGCTTTCGTGACTGCAAGGATTCATCTTCTTTGGTTCTTTCGGTAAAGTCACGTAGAATGAGAATAAAATAATAAAATAAAATAAGACAATAAAATTATCACGACGTTTCGGCCACATCACAAGTAGCCTTCTTCAGGTGAAGGAACAACTGTTGGGACGACAGAGCTTCAATGAACGCTGCTAAGATTCGTAGCGTCTTTTAAGCTGGTTGAGAGAAGTGAGGCACCTTGACAAAGGGGTTTACATATAAAACAGGAGAATTTAGCATTGAAATAGCTGAGGGATTAGCTTGTGACTGGTCACAGAAATAGCTATGTTAAAGTCAAAGCCTACACATCCACAGAGGCACCTAGTACAAATCAAACAGGAGAATTTAGCATTGAAATAGCTGAGGGATTAGCTTGTGACTGGTTACAGAAATAGCTATGTTAAAGTCAAAGCCTACACATCCACAGAGGCACCTCGTACATGGACGGCAAAGGGGCTGCAACAACTCAACTATCATACAGTAAACCGATGTGAAAAAATCTAAGTCTAAATTACATCAATATAACAAATGTACTCAATATATTCTTCAATAAGCTGAGCTATTAACAGTAACTGGGTATACACTACACTATATAATGAATACTATATAGTAAACAGATGAAAAAAACTAAAATATAAACTTCAATGTTATCAATAAACTCAATATATTCTCCAATCAGCTGAGCTACCAACAATAAGTCGTTATATATCACAATGTTATATGGCGAAAAAAAGGATGGATTCTTACCCTCAACGTCAGCACCACGGACAGCTACGAGCCCCGTTCAGACGGACGAGTCCATCCATGGTCGGAACGGAGGAGGGAGGAGAGAAACAGCTGCGAGGCGCTGTTATACTCCATGTTATAAACCATACCATTAACCATGGTGTGAGAGGTATTAAGAGTCAATGCCAGCGAAAGAGCTGCGGTCTGAAGGTCACCGTAAAATACAATTAATTAAGAACCAAAATGGTTTAAAACATCTTTCCAATGGTTACTAAGCCAGAATCCATCTTCTCGGTTGAAATTGTCTCTGTGCTTGTATATGTGGATGGCCTCATGAACGAATCTCTCATGGTAGCCGGTTGGCTTGCAAAGAACCTCCGTCTTGGAGAAGTCAATGTCATGTGAGCCCACTGAATTATAACAGTGATCTGCCACGGGCGTTTACAAACTAAAGTGCCTCTGTGGTAGTAGCTACATTAGAGAAACCAAACGACATTTCTCGGACTGCATCCGCGAACATAAAGCAGACTTGAAACACGGTAGAACGAACTCCTCTGCCATGACATGAGGCCATCCACATATACAGGCACAGAGACAATTTCAACTGAGAAGATGGATTCTGGCTTAGTAACCATTGGAAAGATGTTTAAACCATTTCGGTTCTTAATTAATTGTATTTTACGGTGACCTTCAGACCGCAGCTCTTTCGCTGGCATTGACTCTAAATACCTCTCACACCACGGTTAATGGTATGGTTGATAACATGGAGTATAACAGCGCCTCGCAGCTGTTTCTCTCCTCCTTCCTCCATTCCGACCATGGATGGACTCGTCCGTCTGAACGGGGCTCGTAGCTGTCCGTGGTGCTGACATTGAGGGTAAGAATCCACCCATTTTTTCGCCATATAGCATTGTGATATATAACGACTTATTGTTGGTAGCTCAGCTGATTTGAGAATATATTGAGTTTATTGATAACATTGAGGTAGTTTATACGTATATATTTGTATCTGTTTACTATATGGTATTCATTATATAGTGTAGTGTATACCCAGTTGCTGTTAATAGCTCAGCTTATTGAAGAATATATTGAGTACATTTATTATATTGATGTAATTTAGACTTAGGTTTTTCACATCGGTTTACTGTATGATAGTTGAGTTGTTGCAGCCCCTTTGGCGTCCATGTACGAGGTGCCTCTGTGGATGTGTAGGCTTTGACTTTAACAAAGCTATTTCTGTGACCAGTCACAAGCTAATCCCTCAGCTATTTCAATGCTAAATTCTCCTGTTTGATTTGTACTAGGTGCTTCTGTGGATGTGTAGGCTTTGACTTTAACATAGCTATTTCTGTGATCAGTCACAAGCTAATCCCTCAGCTATTTCAATGCTAAATTCTCCTGTTTGATATGTAAAGCCCTTTGTCAAGGTGCCTCACTTCTCTCAACCAGCTTAAAAGATGCAACGAATCTTAGCAGCGTTCATTGAAGCTCTGTCGTCCCGACAGTTTTGTTCCTTCACCTGAAGAAGGCTACTTGTGTTGTCCCCGAAACGTCGTGAGAATTTTATTGTCTTATTTTATTTTATTATTTTATTCTCATTCTATGTGACTTTACCGAAAGAACCAAAGAAGACATTCTACCATTGTTTGACTGCGGTGATGCTGCTTACATATCGGCTAATAATGAATCACTAAACAGACTAAACCCACTTTATCATTCTGCACTTCGATATGCATATTCTTACTGTGGTCACGTGGATGTTGTTCACCGGGTCCTCCGGTTTTTCCCTCCACATGCGTTTCGACTATTTATATTATTTTGCTGCTATAAATGTTCAAATGATAAGCCACTTTGTTGAGCTATCATTTGTGGCTAAGTCGCTTTTGAAAAATAAGTCACTGGGCTTTGTCTGGTAGGATGGGGGTGGTTTAGTTTTATTTGTCTGTGTTTGGGAGAGTTGTTTACCTTTCTTGTACTTTGCAATCCTATCATGTGTTTTTGTATTGTTTGTTGTAACGTTCTTACACGCCCCTATTGGAGGCCAGCCTCTGTGTGCCTGTGTCTCTCTCTGTGTTATCTCTCTCTGTGTGTCTATGTTGTGTGTCTCTCTCTGTGTCTCTGTGTTGTCTCTCTCTGCTTGTCTGTCTATGTGTCTTCGTGTCTATGTTTTGTCTCTCTCTCAAATTTAGCAATCTTTGGAAGAACGTAATCAACCAGGTAGGGTGTTGACTGTTATGTTAGCCGACTCTCTGTGTTGTATTGCATTATATTTCTAAGTTTACTTTGTTTTCTCTTTCATTTGTACCTTATGATGATTGCTTGTGTTGCAGTCGAAACGTCGTATGCTATTATTTCATTTATTTTTCTTTCAACGTGGCTTTACAGAAAGAACCAAAGAGTAGCTTCGGTAATACATCTTTTGTACCAGATATTAATTTCTGTATTTTATGTACCGTGCCAAATCTGACTCGGATGTTTTGTTTTTCCAAACATCTGGCTAGTTTATCAGTTATTCCCGCAATGTACGGTATATTGATCGTTTTAATTACTTGGGCAGTTTTAATGCTCTTGTTATTTGCTTTGGTTTTGGTATTAAATGCCCTGTTGATTTGTGCACATGCATAATGTACGTTGCCTCAGTAATCACCCCCCCCCCCCCACATTGTGCAAGAGCGCAACTGCGTGGTCAGCACATCTACGCCTCTATATAAGGAAAGAAACAGTAAGACTTCTCCACAAATCTGGCTGTCGCCTGATGAAGCTAGTTGTAATTACTGGCGAAACGTCGTACTCAGATTGTACATGTTGTGGCTTGGCTCTCCAACACACCGGTGTGCTGTACTAGTGACAAATTGGCATGTTTTTCGTATGTGAGAACCCTTACTAGTTGGCTGTGTTGGGTGGTGGCGGGTTTTAATGACACATTTATATATTGACGTGATCTAACCCAAAAACCTCTATTATGGATGATATTTGTCGCGAAAGCCTACGTGGGAATGGTTATGTCTGTGAAAATTACCTGCGATCACATATCGACCAGAAACTGGACATGAACAAAGAAATGGAACAAAGGCTGAAAATTGCTCAAATAAACACTGGGAGATGCATGCCTGGAATGAGACAAAATATCAACACATTGATCAGAGACCATACACAAGTTAAGACACACCGTATTTATTTAAGTATCACATCTCTCGAGAAGGTGTTGTCACATAGCGCAGATGAGTAACAAGGGAAAATACAATGTGTGGTCCACCTGTATAGGGAAAGGGAGTAATTGAAAATTATAAAAGCGTGCAGCAAACAAGGTTTTAATTGAAAAGAGACCAGATGGCTCAATGGGACACTGTCTACAGGAAAGCCACCCATACGGATGCCTACCAGGGACGTGCGATCAGGGGAGGCAGGGGAGGCAGAGCCTCACCTGTCATACTCCAATGAAAATAGCTGTTACGAAAAGTAAAAAAAAGAATAATCAAATGAAATAAATATTAAGATTTTTCCACTGATCTGTGTTATAAATGTCATTTCTGTACGATTACAATGGTTTTTATTGTCAAAATCGCCAAATTTGTGGAGCTCCGCTGCAAATACAGGAAGAGACGAGAGGTGAGGCAGCGACGAGCTCAGCCTCCCCTGTGATTGCGCAACCCCTCAGTAACTGGATGGAGCGCGGGCAATAAGCGCGTGCCTGTTACTATCTCAGTGTGTCACCAATGTAATGTTTGTAGACCCCTTCATTTCATGTCCTCGCCTTCCATACTCCAGGTAACTTATTTCACATATGTGTATTAAGATATTTAGGCTCGCTGGTCTCGTCATTAAATTGCAATGAAAAAGCACCAGGGGAGGCAGCTATCACATCTGCCTCACTGAGGGGGACGTGTCTAACATGTCCGCCTCAGTGACGACACGCCCCCCTCAGTGAGGCCACGCCCCCTCCGTGACCCCACACCCCCTAGTGTGTGAATCTGGCTCTGACACTACTAGCCAGTGCCTCCCCAGCCATTGACCTCACCGCACGTCACTGATGCCTACCTAAAACCTGACTCCCACCACCATCCATCCCAGAAGAATTCCCTCATCAAAACTCTACACCAGGGGTGTCCAAACTACGGCCCGCGGGCCAACTGCGGCCTGCGGTCCAGTTTTTATTGACCCGCAGCAAATTCTGAAAATATAATTGAATATGGCCCGCACAAGAAGCTTGAGCTCAACTCTGTTGCACTTCTCAGTTTCAACACTAGATGGAGCCAGCCACGGAAAACCGTGCTTCTCCACTAAACAAAATTAAGCAAAGAAAAACTTTTACCGCGAGTCACCAGAAATGGCAGCACCGAAGAAACGCAAAATAGCAAGTGAGTGTAGAAGATTTCAAACACGGTGGGAAAATGAATATTTTTTCAAAGAAATCAACGGAAAGTGTGTCTGTTTGATTTGCAATGAAGATGTTGCTGTGATGAAAGAGTATAATGTCCGTCGGCACGATGAGACCAAACATCAGAGCTACACATCGTACACCGGTGCTGAACGAACACAGAAAGTCAAGCAAATGGCGGCTAGCCTGCAAGCTCAATAACAATTTTTTTTTCGTGCTAACCAAATACAGGAAAACGCCACAACAGCAAGCTATGAAGTCACTAAACTTATTGCCCAGCACGGCAAACCGTTCTCAGACGGTGATTTCATAAAGCAGTGCCTCATCAAAGTCACAGAAATAATGTGCCCGCAAAAAGTGCAGGATTTCAACAGCGTGAGCTTATCCAGAAATACAGTGGTGCGGAGAATCGAGGACTTGTCAGCTAACTTGAAACTTTAGCTGAGAGACAAAGCTTGTGCTTTTGATTTTTACTCGATAGCATGCGACGAGAGCACAGATGCCACAGACACCGCGCAGCTGTTAATTTTTTTGCGGGGAGTAGATGATAATTTTTGCTGTACGGAGGAACTGCTTGATATGATGAGCCTAAAAGGCACAACGACGGGTAGAGATATTTTTTAAGCTGTGTCAGAGGCAGTTGAAATGGTGGGGCTTAAATGGGACAAGCTCTGTGGAGTAACAACGGATGGAGCTCCGGCCATGATGGGCGAGCGCAAAGGAATGGCATCGATGGTGTGTGCCAAGGTAAAAGAGAGCGGAGGTGAGGCTGTTAGGATGCACTGTATAATCCACCAAGAAGCACTGTGTGCCAAGACTGTCGAGCTGGGCGATGTAATGAACACTGTTGTAAAAACTGTCAACATAATTCGAGCTAGAGGACTGTACCACAGAGAATTTCAAGCTTTCCTATCTGATGTGGATGCTGAATACGGGGATGTACTCTACCACTCTGATGTGCGCTGGCTCAGCCGCGGCTCTGTGCTGCAGCGGTTTTATTAGCTGAGATCAGAAATCGACCAGTTTTTGAAAGAGAAGGGCCGACCTCTTCATGAACTGAGTGACCCTCTGTGGCTGGCAGACCTGGCATTTTTAGTTGATCTTACTCATCATCTGAATACACTGAACAAGAACCTACAAGGCAAAGAACAGCTGGTGCCACACCAGTATGCGCACATGAAAGCCTTCTGTGAAAAGCTCCGCCTGTTTGAGACACAACTACGAAGCTTTAATGCTGCACACTTCCCTGCGCCTGTCTGAAATCAAGTCTGCTTTTCCAAAGGCCGACCTTTCTGCTAAAAAGGAGAAATATGTGATTGTATCTCTCGTGACAGAATTCAACCAACGTTTCCAAGATTTTTCTGTCATTGAAAAACAAATCAAGCTCTTCTCGACCCCCTTCCTGGTGGATGCAGAAGAAGTGGAAGAGAATCTGCAGTTAGAACTGATTGAAATGCAATGTGATGATTCTCTGAAGAGTCAACATCAGCTTCTCTCCCTCCCTGACTTCTATCAGAGTTTGGATAATGCCAAGTTTCCTCTGATGAGACGCCACGCAAAAAGAATGATGGGCCTGTTCGGCTCAACATACATATGTGAACAAACACTTTCTCTGTTAAATCAGAACAAAAGCAGACTGAGAACCAGAATGACTGATAGCCATCTCTGTGAAGTCCTTCGTGTCTCAACCACCAAACTTTCTCCTGACATGTCAGCCATCCTTCAATCCAAAGGACAGCATCACTGCTCCCACCGAGTGCAATGCTCTTCACATTATAGGTGAGTTAGAAATACACGCAGTATTCACGCGTCAATATGTCACCTCTAGTGTGTGGCCCGGCCTTTTGTTTATTTTTCTGTATTTGGCCCTCACTAAAAAAACTTTGGACACCCCTGCTCTACACCATAGAGCTCGATGTATTTCTGACCGTCATCACCTAGCCAGTGAACTGGAACATGTACACCAAGCTCTCAAGATGAATGGATATTCAGACTACACAATCTGTAAAGCTATCACCCCAACCGTTGGCAAAGAACCATCTGAGGACCCAATCAAAATCATCGCCTTGCCATACATAGCAGGAGTCACCAAAAGATTTCCAAAATCATGAGCAAACGCAAGATCCAGGTTCGATTTAACACAGTACATAAAATTCGTGTTCTGATCCCATCTGTGAAGGATGTGATCCCTGACATGCAATACCCCGGCGTCTACAAACTAAGCTGTGTCTGCGGCAGTAGTTACATTGGGGAAACTAAGCGACATGTCTCGGACCGTGTTCGTGAACATAAGGCAGATCTGAAACATGGTAGGACCAATACCTCGGCCGTGGCTGATCATTGTTTTAATGCGGTGGGCTCACACAAAATTGATTTCTCTAAGATGAAGGTACTTTGCAAGCCCACTGGCTATCAACAAAGATTCGTTCATGAAGCCATCCATATATATAGACACAGACACAATTTCATCCGAGAAGATGGGTACAAACTGAGCAATCATTGGAAGGACGTTATCAACCAGTTTAAGTCATAATTGGCTATGATGTTCCCATCCTACCACCTTCCGATGTTAGTTGTGCTTTACGCCCATTTCAAACTTGCGCTTTCACAGTCACTTCACACGCCGACCCTTTGGTTGCGGCTCTTCGATCTGCCATTAACATGCTAATCTCTCTTTAACATGCTAATTTTCACCTGGCAGCCCTTTGATTGGTGGAAAACAAACCACCGTCGGGTTGGCTGCCCACCACTCACATTATCATTGGCTGCTGACATTTAGGCTACGCCCATTTCAAACCCTTATAAACAGTTTGCCTTGGAAGCTAAACCCCCTTTTCCTGAAGACCACCGCTTGCGTTGCGATCGAAACGTCGTAGTTTTTTGTTCTTTTCTTTGAACCTATCTATGTGACTTTACCAAAAGACCCAAGAATATAGAAAACAAGGTGTCAATTGTAATTGAGTGTGAAAAAAGCCCAGCTTCCTATGAATAGGGACCCCCCTCCACCCACCATACAATAGAGGGTGAATGGAGGAAGACCCCAGCTCCAAGCATCTCTGCTCTCGAGCTCCAGCCAGCAGTGAACAGGAGCGGTCCAAGGAAACGGCCAAGCTTCAGGCTGTAAGTAGCAGCTCGGCAAGACTGTGTGGTTAGAGCGTGGTTATTAAAAGAAATATATTTTTTGTAAGACGCTGGGGTCTGTAATTAACAGTGCCTGTGTGAATTTCAGTGGACACCCGGTGGGGAGCAGGGACGGGCAAAGGAACTTAAGCAGAAGGGGAGCGGAGAGGAGCAAGGAGGCTGCCTCTGACGCCACTTGCTCTGGCGATGGTGTCAGGCCGGTGGTGGTCCACGACGCACGGGATCGAGCTTCACCTGGAGTCAGGGTGTTGCGAATGTAGCCCAAAGCGGGTGGTCAACCCCATCTAAGGCTAAACGTGCCTTATTTAAGGGTGTGTGTGTGTGTGTTCAGGAACGCATAGGCTTAGGTGTGTCGGGATAAAGGGGTCATCCTGTAAGATATTGTGAGTGCACCGTGGTGTTCTAGAGATACGCTACTGCCTGATAACTGGCGGGGTGGCTTGCCTAAAAATAAGGCCGACCAACCCTCAGGTGAATGGTCTCGAATGTTGTCGCAAGACTTGACCCACAATATACACAGCAGTCATCTGGCTGACCAAAAATATAAGTGACGCCGATAAAGGTGAGCCTGTGAAAGCAGGCAAGAGGCTAAGCGCCACAGGGGTGATGGCTGTTGGTTTAAACTGTGGAGTCGTAGCCAGAAAGGATGACTACTGCAGAGATGAAGTATTGAGAGCACTCTGTATTCAGGCACTCGATGGATTGTGACATTATGAGACCATGAGAGGTGACAACTTGGAGGCCTTCGTCCAGAAGTGGATAAATCATGACCGACAATGTCGTTTTAATCTTCTCCCACATTTATGGCTTCATATCGTGAGACAGAGTATCCATTCAGATATCTCGAAGTGCAGTAAAGCCTTCATATTATAGTTCGGCACGTGGAAGTGGATATCACAGAGCCATACCTTTTGAGATCCCTTCATGTTATCGCTCGTCCACACAGTAGTGTGGACCACTAACCACACCTGATCTGCACATGAAAGTCATGTCCCAAAACAACTTGTTATTTTAATTCTCAATAAAGAGCTGTAATTTAGCAAAGTCAAGTGCAGAAGCAAATTCAACATGTTTTTTTTGTATGCAGTTCATAAACGCGTTATGCATGGGAACTCTGTTTAATCACAGGTGGCTGTCAATATTCAGACCCAAATGATTGATCTCCGCAGTGCCTGCTGAGAGCTCTGACGTCTGAGCCACCCCGCTACTCCATCAATATATATAAAAAAAACTAAAATTATCACTGAATATATCCAGCTGTGCTATGGAAATGACCAAAGCGTGTTGATTTCTGCTACAAATTGCATATTGGAAGGCCACATGACATGAATGACACATGCAGGCAGTCATCTGTTTTGTGCAATGGTCCGAAGGCAAATTTATTCTTACAAAGTTATGACATGTACTATTTTTCAGGTGTGGTAAATTGATGGTACTGTAATATATACTTCACGAGCAGGAACCCACGGAACTTCCGTAGTAAAAGGATGGCGAATATGTAGAGAAACTGATGGTTTCATACGGAAAGATCGATTTTTCATATCTATATGCATATATGCTGAAAATACATTACAATTATTCACGATTATATCTCAATTACAATACATTTTATCGATAAAAATATCGACAAGAACAAAGCAAAACTATCTACTCAATTGTTTTCAGGAAACACTGGGAAAGAGCATTCGAGAGACAGACACACGATCAAGGCTTGTACAGACGAATGGAGCAAAACTTCATCAAACACAGCGAGGTTGTAACGCTCTACCCACTGCAAGTACAGTACGATTAAGCTGAATGGATGCACGACCTTTCTGTTTGTCGGAAGGAACTTGACTAAACGTGTTAACTTGTTTCTTTTCAGTTTTCTGCGGCCGTCTGGAACGCTCTTCCTTCCGATATTAGGAAGCCACTGGGGCTATGCACTTCTAAATCTAAATTGAGAACACTTTTCTTTAGTACTGATTTTTTGTGTTTAGTTTGTTGTCCTTCCCCCACACCTCCGATAAGCGCGGCTGTCTATGTATGGCTCAAAAGAAGTTGAACATACCTACATACATACGTCTGTTCTGGTTCGTTATAGATACACGAACACGCGTAAAATAAATCCTCTCTATCCGCGAGGGTTACGTTGTTGAAAACACTCGTGAATACAGAATTCGCAAATGCAGAAACTATGTTTCAATGGGGAGAAATGGGGTTATATTGCTGATACGAGTGAACATGGGGGGGGGATGGTATTTTTTTAATAACAATGACTACCATAAATAAAAAAAAACGTGTTTATTTATTTATTACTTTTTGTGATGATGATTTGACGACGATGGAGGTGGTTGTGAATTCAAGAGGATGACTCCTCGGGAGACGCAGGTGTTTGATAACAACGCACAGGTGTTATAATTTTAGCACTCTAGGGAGTGCTCACAATCGACTCGTTTACACCAAAATGTATAAACGAGTTGACTGCAAGTACGTATAAAGTCATAAAAAAAAAACAGTTCAGTAGCGAGTTCAGAGCGGGATTACTGCGAGACTGAGGACTTCACAGTTCCCAATGTCAAATTCTGCCCACACCTCCCCGGTGGAGGTGGTCTCGCACGGTACACTCGCGAAAGCTGGAGTCCGACGTGTCGCAAATAGGGAATTAATATACATTTCGCAACTCGTGGATATGCGAAACTCGCGAATCCAGAAATCGTGGATAGAAAAGTGTTTAACCGTATTATTATAATTTGACTGTAATACTTTTAGGATGTGAAAACAAAATATTCTGACATTGGGTGGAATTAATCTCAATATGATGTCGTGCATTCATGGAATTGTCATTATTTCGTGTGGGCAAAGACCAGTCCAGTTATAGGACAGCCATTGGCCCTTAAGCGACGATGGGCTGAATGGTCCACCAGCTAGGACTTCATAAACCCGTCTCTCCAATTGTTAAACACTGAAAACAGCACTAACTGACATAATATAGTGAAATATGCCTCGTAAATATTACGATGAGAATAATTATGAGAGTATTTTTCCCTCTTAAGTTTACGTCAAGTTGTCAGAAATAGATAACGTGGATCAAAATGCAAAGTTTATATCGACGTTTAGGTCCATGAAGGTCAAGATGCTCTGGCCAAAGCTACTAATGCCATGTCGAGTACAGCGTGTGAAAGGTTTGAACCAGAAATGCACAGGCACGTGTTATCACAACAGCTAAAAAGGCCACAAAAGAACCTCCTATTGCACACAAACGTTTTCCCTGGGCAGTACAGCATGTGCTGACTGCTGTTTGATAGATGACGTCTCAGATAGGAATGTAAGGATGATGTCCGATGAGGAGATTTCGGTGGCATCGTTGTGCCTCAAAGCATCTTGCCTGCCTGGGCTTGTAGACACCCTTGGAATGTGTGTGGAGCAATTACGACGGTCCAGACAGCGCGGGTCATGCTGGCGCTTCCGCAGACGCACGGGGGACACCCATGATGTCTTTAGCCCCAACCTGTGTGTACAAGACAAGGGTGATGGAAAATGGCAGTTACAGAATCACATACATGCATTTCCACTCCCAACAGTCAGTGTGAAAAATAAGAGGGATTTGTTATTGGGCTTATTCATACATTTTCCTCATTCAGCTACAGTCCATATTTAATTTAGACCCGAATGGGAAGCCAAGTGATTCCAGAAATGATGGGCATCAACTGGGTCTGGATATAAGCCACGTTGTTGTTCCATTAAATTATTTGTGAATCCATTGAAGACACTCTTGACCCAATGTCATTCTCTCCTGTAAGAGCTGTGAAGAGATGATGCTGTGACCAGATCTGAAACCATTAAATGTACGTACTGCGTATGTATGTGCATGCAGCGTTTTAGATGAATTACATGCTGGGAATTCCACACGTAAACTGTAAAATAGATGGCATATGCCTGCATAATTTGTTTCCACGTTATGAAGAAAAAAACTGAATTATTCTTAAGTGGGCGCATTGGGCCTGCTGAAACACGTTCTGGAAGGGTTGGTAGACGTGAGGGGAACAGAGGATGCAGGTATATAAAACAGAAAGCACCACTGTGGTCGGAAATCAAATACAGATTGCTGGGTCTGTACGACTACTCAACCTTGGCAGGTTAATGATGGAATATTGCCATATTTCAATAACATTAAAAAAAAGCAATTTCACGTTAATTGTAAATATGCTATTAGATGGGAATTTTGCAATACCAGACTACAGTGACATTTGATTTGGCGCTTTCGTGACTGCAGGAATTACTCTTTGGTTTTTTCGGTAAAGTCATGTAGAAATAAGAAATAATAAAATTACATAATAGCGTACGACGTTTCGCTTGCAACACAAGCAGTCATCATCAGGTACAGGAAGAGCTAAATTTAAGAGAGAGAGGAAACACATAACCGCAGATGTATATACAGACACCTTAAGTAGAGGGAATTAACACAGATACACCAGGGGATACAAAGAGTACAGTGACATTCATCAGCCGATACTATGTATGACCTTCCCTTCAGCTTGATATCGCATTTCATATTTTCAAACGATTTGGTCCTGAATGGGCTGTACTTGTTGCTAATAAGAAATATGACTCAAATACTGGGAAATTTTGGCTCAAGGCACCAATTAAATGTTTATGTTGGCACGTGTCATTACATGAGTGTAAATACACGTAAATACTGTATGCACCATGTTATTTGACCATATGCCAGCAGTCAGTTGTGTATGAATGATTTTATGTATATTGCAGGTGTGAGAGTGACTTAACAGAAAATTATTCAAATGTGTGTTTGTAAACAAGCTTAGAATGAAATACCATTTTGTTACTTCATACATTTAAAAAAATACTTTTTGGATAAATTCATTAAACAAACACTTCCTCTTCATCATGGGACCTGCTTTGCCAGTACCAAAATATGAGAATAGGGTTTTCCCCTTTTTTCTGGCAACAAAACAGTTGTTAAGTTGATAAAACACCAAACTGAAACATTTTTACAATGAATCATGTCTGCATTAGCCACAATACTTGTGGTGAGAATGAAAACAAAAAATATACTCTGATAATATATGCACTGTCTGATTGGTCCACATCAGAGTGTATTTTTTGTTTGCATTCTGACCACAAGTATTGTGGTTAATGCAGACATGATTCCTCGCAAAAGGTTTCAGTTTTGTTTTCAGAAAGAAGGGGAAAAACCTATTCTGATATTTCGGTATTGGCAAAGGAGGTCTCATGATGTAGATGCTCTTACCCCGAGCTCTCATTACGTTGATAGTGGCATTGTCTTTGAGCTGTACACATTTTGGCGTCCTCTGGTCTAGCACCGTGTGAGACGAGGCTAAAAAAAGCTGTCTCTGGCGTGGACCAATCAGTTTCAAGGACAATGCATATATTATCAGAGTGTTTTTTTTGCATTCTGACCACAAGTATTGTGGTTAATGCAGACATGATTCCTTGTAAAAAAAAGGTTTCAGTTTGGTTGCCAGAAAAAAGGGGGAAAACCTATTCTTACTTTTTGGTACTGGCAAAGGAGGTCTCATTATGTAGGTTTTTAAAAATAAATTGTTTTCCTTTTCATGTTTTAAATAATTACTTTAATGATTCCCTTCTAAATGCCAGTTACTCTTGCCTTACATCGATCACATTACCACTACAAGTATTTTTCACGCGTGGGTTTGAATCTATTGATTTCAACAATCGTTACTCAAATGGTGGTAGAGAAAATGGTGCGCATCCATTGACAATCAAGGGAATTTCCCTGTCCCCAGACGACCTGCTTGTCCGTTTTGATGTGGTTTCCTTATTCACCAAAGTTCCTGTACCTGACACCATCGCAATCATTGAAGACTTGGTTCATCAAGGACTGCATACTGATGTACCCCCCCCCCCCTGGTGAGACACTGCTTAGCCAACACATACTTCACCTGGAATGGAACTTTCTACAAACAAACTGAGGGCACCCCAATGGGCTCCCCCCTATCTCCGGTTGTAACCAACGTTTTCATGGAAAAATTTGAGACTGACGCCATCCAGACTGCCACTCTACGCCCGACCTTATGGAAGAGGTACGTGGATGACACTTTTGTCATCTGGCCACATGGCTGGCCTGCTCTAGACCAATTCCTCGACCACATCAATTCCATACACCCAGCCATCAGATTTACCATGAAAGTCGAAAAAGATGGCAAGCTACCCTTTTTGGATGTCCTAATTAAAAGGATACCTGATGGTTCAATGAGCCACTCTGTCTACAGGAAAGCTACCCATACGGATGCTTACTTAAAACCGGATTCCCACCACCATCCATCCCAGAAGAATTCCCTCATCAAGACTCTATACCATAGAGCCCAATGCATCTCCACACAGTACATAAAATCCATGATCTGGTTCCGTCGGTAAAAGATGTGGTTCCAGATATACAGTACCCGGGCGTCTACAAACTAAGTTGCCTCTGTGGTAGCAGCTACATTGGAGAAACAAAACGACATCTCTCGGACCGCATCCGTGAACATAAAGCAGACTTTAAACAAGGTAGGATAACACCTCAGCCGTGGCAGATCACTGTTATAATTCAGTGGGCTCACATGACATTGACTTCTCCAAGACGAAGGTTCTCTGCAAGCGATCCGGCTACCATGAGAGATTCGTTCATGAGGCCATCCACATATACAAACACAGAGACAATTTCAACCGAGAAGATAGATTCTAGCTTAGTAACCATTGGAAAGACGTTATAAACCATTTCGGTTCTTGATTGATTGTATTTTACGGTCACTTTCAGACCGCAGTCCATTCGCTGGCACGGCCTCTTAGTACCTTTCACACCACAGTCAATGGTATGGTTTATAACATGTTGTATAATAATAAATAGTATAACAATGTAATGTTTAACATAATTCATAAGGCAATATATAGTATCGGAATTGTATAGTGAATATACAGCAGTGTGGTATACAGTAGGGTTGGTAGAATAATACATAGTGTAATATTACAAGTCTAATATTTTATAGTCTAAAGTATAGGGCAGTGTATAGTGACGCATTGTATAATTCAAGGGTGGGGTTTGTCTATGGCAGTGTATATTACGGTGTATAGTCGTGTAATTTAGAAAAAAGTTTAGTTGAAGGCATATCAATATAATGCCTAATGTTAGAGCTTACATTGGGCTGTGTATACGATATTATACAATGTAGTTTAGATTGGAAGGTATAATATTGTAATGTATAGTAGTCTAGTTTATAGCATAGTTGTAACGCAACACAGGACAGAGCAGCGCATCGTGGTTGTTTCTCCCTCTTCCCCCCCCCCACCCTCCTCCGTTCCGAACATAGATGGACTCGTCCATCTGAACAAAGCTCGTCACTTTATGTGGTGCCAACATTGAAAAGAAAAAAAGAAACCGACATGCTAATCCCTCACACTAACATTCTGACTTTAACATCCTGCTAATCCAACACATTAACACAGCTATTTCAATGCTAAATTCTCTCCCCCCTCCTCCGTTCCGAACATAGATGGACTCGTCCGTCTGAACAAAGCTCGTCGCTTTCCGTGGTGCTAATCTCCCAGTTACATGCTAATTTCTGACTTTAACATCCTGCTAATCCAACACATTAACACAGCTATTTCAATGCTAAATCCTTCTGTTGATATGTAAACTCCTTCGTCAAGGCGCTCTGCTCCTCCCACCCAGCTTAAAAGACGCTGCCAAGCTTGGCAGTGTTCACTAAAGCGCTGTCTTCCCGACAGTTCTGTTTCTTCACCTGAGGAAGGCTACTTGTGTTGTGGCCGAAACGTCGTGAGAATTTTATTTTAATGTTTTATTTTTATTATTTTATCCCCATTCTACGTGACTTTACCGAAAGAACCAAGAAGATGAATCCCTGCAGTCACGAAAGCTTTAAATCGAAATTCATCCATTAATAGTTATGGATATAGGGTACACAATGAACCCATTTTCTATGGTGAAGTCACGTAGATAGAAAAAATAATAACAATGAAAATGAAGTGAATAAAAAATAATAAAAATATCACGACGTTTCGATCGCAGCACAAGCAATCGTCATCAGGAGAAAAAAAGAGGGAAAGCTGCTGAGGCAGACTGTTTACAAAGGTTTATAGATGGGTGGGACAACTAATGGTAATGTAGGAGAAAGCTCCGACACCGGCAGTAGGTCTACACCAATCAAAGCATTGCATCTCGCTCCACACACCCACACTGCTGACGGGGGAGGTTGTCGAGGTTGTCAACCTACACCGTCAGCAGTGTGGGTGTGTGGAGCGAGGTGCAATGCTTTGATTGGTGTAGACCTACTGCTGGTGTCGGAGCCCTCTCCTACATTAACATTAGCTGCCCCGCCAATCTCTAAACCACCTTTGTAAACAGCTTTCCCTCAGAGGCTAGCCTCCCTGTTCCTGATGACGACCGCTTGTGTTGCGATCGAAATGTCGTGATATTTTTATTCACTTTATTAATATTACTTTATTGTGATTATATATTTTTTTAATCTATGTGGCTTTACCGAAAGAACCATAGAATATGCATTTCTGCAGTCACAAAAGTTTTAAGTCAAAATTAACTCATTGTTTCATGAAATCCATAAACAGAATTACAAAAATATGGCAGATGTTTAACCGTGTAAGTAAAACGGTGCAGTTGTGGGGAGACGGTTATAAACTCAGCAATCATTGGAAAGCTTCATCAACCACTTTGGGTCATGACTTGATTTGTAATTTCTTGTCAACCTCCACCGTCAGCAGTGTGAATGTGTGGAGCGAGGTGCAATGCCCCCATCTCTCTCTCTCTCTACCCCCTCTATCCCCCCATCTCTACCCTCCTCTCTCTCCCCCTACCTCTACCCCCCTTCTCTCTCCCCTTATCTCTACCCCCTCTCTCTCCCCCCTATCACTACCCCCTCTCTCCCCCTATCTCTCTCCCCTATCTCTGCCCCCTGTCTCTGCCCCCCTCTCTCTCCCCTTATCTCTGCCCCCCTTCTCTCCTCCTATCCTGCCCCTTCTCCCTCCCTGTTTCTGCCCCCCTCTCTCTTCTCCTATCTCCGCCCCCTCTCTTTCCCCATTCGTCTTCTCCTGCATTAGCATTGGCTGCCCCGCCCATGCTGCTGACACACTTGGACTGCGCCGCTCACCGCTGGCTCCACGGCTCTTGTGCCCTGCCCACTCACAGCTTTGGCTCGTCTGCGCCCATTTCAAGGCTTTATAAACAGTTGCAGTTGGAGGCTTGCCCCCCTTTTCTCTCCGCCTGATGACGACCGCTTGTGTTGCGATCGAAACGTCGTGAGGTTTTTTTAAAATTATAATTGTTATTATTATTATTTTCTATATACGTGACTTTGCTGAACGAACCAAATAATGTTAATTCCTACAGTCACGAACGTTTTAAGTCAAAATTTAAATGTAGTGATTCATGCATTTAGTACAAAACCCGAAAATGGAATTTGATTCCTAACTGCGATGCACAACACTGGTTACATTTGATATTTAAATGTTATCTTCATATTTCCAAATTTTACATGACATTAACTGAGTATGGGCAGCCCTAGGGTTACGAATCTAATTCGTTCCTGAGACACGTTCGTAAGTCGGAACGCCGAATGCACTGTATTTAAATGCCCGTAGGGTCAGTGTTATGAAATGTGCTACGGTTCAACAAAAAGGGAAGCATTGTTACACTAATTAATTATAAATATTCCACATTTGCATTTAACATTGTATGAAGGCCGGCGCGGCTCACGAGGGGGCAGGTGGCGAACACCACGCCCGGCCACATTTGTCTCCCCAGTGGCGATGTTTAAACACCAGGTGCTGGTGTTGACCTTTGGCAAGAATCGAACTCAGGTCGCCGCTTTCGTAGCGCAGCGCGCAAACCGCTACACTACCACACCAACAGCCTGTTGGGGGAAGTGGTGTCGCTTGGCGTGTGTGTCTTTGTGTGCCTGGGGAGCCGTAGTGGAGCAGTTAGCGTGCTGCGCTACGAAACCAGCGATGTGTGTTCGATTCCAGCTCACGGTCAACACCAGTTACAATTACCTGAACCGGTCATGGGCCTCCTCTAGGTCGACCCAGCCTCAAATGAGTGCCTGGTGAGGTGCGGTAAAATATCGCCACAGGGGAGAGACAAGGTGGCCGGACGTGGTGCTGGCCACCTGCCCCCTCATGAGCCGTGCCGGCCTTCATAGGTGCTCGCTAACAGCACTTGCCCCAACAGTCTAAGGCTATATGGGAGATTTTTTTCTTTTTTTGGCTTTGGAACAGACCCCCTTCGTAAATCGGGGACTGCCCAAATCCTCGCGGAAGTTCCGCAGGTTCTTGCTAGTTCTGAATAATTCCTGTTTAATGTTGGGTTGATATAGGGTGCCCCGTGTGTGTGCAATTATGGTGACTCATTGCCCCTCTTCCCACGACAAGCTAGCATCAGGACTCAAGGTAAGTTAAAATAAAAACAGTTTTTTATTTATGTTACTTTATGTTTTATTTACTATATACAGTAGTATTTGTTTAGTGTTACATGCAAATGTGCAATATTTCTTAATTATGAGTTTAACAATGGTTACATTTTTTGTTGAACTGTAACACATTTTACAATACTGACCGTATGGGCATTTAAATACAATTCATTATTGTGTTCCCACTTAGGAACCATTCGACTTATGAACGGGCCTTAGGAACTAATTAGATTTGTGACCTGAGGACTGCCCTATGTAAATTGACTGCCGCAGGCATGACCATACTACATATCCTTTTTATTCTTTGAATATTTGTGTGTGCATTAACAGCTCTGACGATTATCCCCTATAACCTATGTCCACTCAGCCTCAAATGCGTACCGGGTGCGGTGTATAAACATTGCCACTCGGGAGACAAAGGCGGTCCGGCGTAGAGCTGGCCACCCACCCTCTTGTGTGCCGTTCCGGCCTTGAGATGTGCTGCTCGCTAACAGCACTTGCCCCAACAGTCTGTTAAGGCTATACAGGGGATCTTTGTGTGCGCGTGTGAAAGTTAGTGTATGTATGTATGTTTTTGGAACAGACCCCCTTCGTAAATCAGGGATTGCCCAAATCCTCGCGGAAGTTCCGCGGGTTCCTGCTAGTTGTAAATAATTCCTGTTTAATGTTTGGGTTGCTGTAGGGTAACATAAAACAAAAGGAGGGTGTGTTGCATTTCGAACCATGAACCAATCCCTAGTTTTTACATTTGACTTTGAGTTTGGGGATCGCGGATTTGCCGATCGCAGCCATTTCGAGAACGTAGCGATGGGCAAAGGTTTTCTGTTTTACAGTCAGCCTGCTCCAAATCCTGCCCACACTTTTGAGTAGTTACTACACCACTTGACACACCTGAACAATAATGCCTGCGAGGAACTCGTTAGCAAATACATCGAGAACTAGACTAAAAAGGCGGCGTACAGCAATTTCTCACCGGATGCAGTGGCAGGCATTGTCACTGAATGCACAGTACACCAATGGGTTGATGGCGCTGTTGAGCGCAGGCAGGTTCTGAATGATGAGCAGTGCAAAATTACGTTCCTCTGTCTCGGCCAGGAGGTAGAAGTTGTCCAGAATGTCAAACATGAAGTACGGGCTCCAGCACAGCACAAACGCTGGGAATGAGAACCGAGCACATTTGTTAACAGATACATCTTTCTACAGGCTATCGGCTCGTATAAATAATATATTTTAAAACAAAATCAAATGTCAAGTGACACATTATGGTCGTTGAAGTTATATAAGAATTGGAACACTATTGTATTAAGCACAATCAAAATAATTCAACCTGATTACGATGTACAGGCAGTCCTCGACTTATGCGCACCTGTCTGATAAACACCCGCACTCACAAAACAGTTTCCAAGACAACTACATATTTTTTTAAACACTGACTTAAAATGCAAACTCGCACTTGCAAACTGAACCACGTAACTATTTTGTTTGGTGGAGCGATCCTCTGCGAGATGTAACGAGTCAGCCTTGAGCCAGGAGCTTGTGCGTCTGTGTATATGGGGTACCAAGGCTTCGAAGCCACACTGCAAGCGCTGCGACCCACCCTGTCCCTCACACTGAGTACACACACGCAGTGCACACACGTAGTCTCCTGGCATGGGATTGCTTGGCACAACAGGTTTTAATCCAAAGGGTCCCTATGAGGAGAGTCCCACGGCTTCCCGGTGCCAGGGGATTGGCCGACCCTCGCAGGACAATTTACATCGCGGTGCCCCTGAATTGGCTTAAGAGTGTATGGGCGCAAAAAGGTTACCGGTCTAGCCACAATGAGTCATTCATGCCGGGGCGGAAAAAGCTAGAAAAGCAGACGATGAGGTCAGGGGAGCGCAGCGCCACGATTCCCGCCCCCCCTGACCCCCACACGAAATATACACCCGTAGGGTGTGTATTCGCTAGTCGGGTGTTAATCCGGATTAACGAGGGTGAGTACTGGATTCTTGAGTGCGGAAGGGCCGACAATGGATCGCGGGAGCCCTGGGTGCGACGATCCATTTAAGGGCAAAAACCCGAGCAGAAACCACAGGTAGGCGCACAATTGGCCGCATGGTACGATGCGACATCAGGCTTTTGAAGTCAGGGGGATTAAAAGGGGAGCCCGGGGGCTGTTCAAGGAATTCATCTTCAACATCTTGGCCGTCAAGACCCCCCTGCCATCCTGCCTTCTTTAGCCACTGACAGCGTCCATGTGACGCCGTGCGTACAGTTACGAGGTACGTGGCAGGATGCTTGAGTGACTGGGTGTGTAGGCAGTAGTAGGCTAGGCTCTTCTCGCAAGATACTCCCTCTGGGTAGTGCTGAATGGGTAGCTTACTTTAAAGGATTGTGGTGTGCGCCGAGAATAAAAGTGAGCACAAAGCATATGTGGTGTGGTGTCTGCGATTTCTGTATGTGGCGACTGCGTGTGCAAGCTGAGTCCTGGATAGCAGTGGGGGAACGCGCGGCGAGAGTGAATGCGGGATCGTGATCGCGAGATTGCTACCATGTTTGCGCGAGTGAGGTAATCGTGCAGATGTGAGCGTGCTCGCAGCCTCCTTTTGTTAGCGGGGCCATGGTGTGCACAGGCGTGTGCGTTAAGAGTTAATTGCGTGCAGATGGAAGCGTGCGGTCACCGCAGTGCAGCTGATAGTAAATTGCTCGCAGGTGATAGCACGATTCGCGTCCCCTTTATTCGCAACAGCTGCGGTGTGCACGGGCGTGTGGCTCAACCCCGTGTGGCTCCGAGGCCAGCAGCATGAGTATGTTACTTGTGGTGCCACGGCCGCGGAGCCACTCCGCAAGCACCGCGACTCCCCCCCTACTCCTGCCCTGAACGCACACACGCCGCACACACACACGTAGTGTTGTGGCGGGGGATTGTCTGGCACCACGGGTTTTCATCCGAAGGGCCCCTAGGTGGGAAGTCCCGCAGTTTCCCACTCACAGCACTGGGGAGGGGCCAGGGTGAAATATTAGCCGAGCAGCGCAGACGATGAGGTCAGGGGGAAAATCCTAGTGCACACTTGCGGGTGTGTATTCGCCAGCTGGGCGGCCTCCCAGAATAAACCGGCTGAGTCAGGGGTAAGGAATGTGGGTGCAGAGACAATGGGCCAGGAAACAGCGTAACAAACTGCTCTAGGTAACGGGAGCGAAAAGTTTTCTGTGCAGGATGACATAATGTAACCCTGGATTTTCGAACTCACAGGGCATAAAAAGGGGAACCCGAAACAGTTCAGGGTCTTCTAATCTCCAGCCGCTTGGTGACCCAGACCAACTCCCTGACAGCCCGCCTCTTCAAGCCGCTCGCAGTGTACGTGAGACGTCAGCGTGTGCCGCCACGAGACAGTGATAGGCAAGGTTCTCTCCCATCTCCGTCCCTCCGCCTCTGTCCGCGTCCATGTGACGCCGTGAGAACGGCTGCGAGGTACGTAACAGGGCGCGTAGGTACTTGGGGAATTGGATTGTGATAGGATAGGCTCTCCAAAATAGAGATTTTGGGTTAGATCTACTCGTAGAATATTTCCTCCGGGCAGTGCAGAGTTTTGCGCCGCGAATAAAGACATCAGCACAGAGCTTCGGCGCAGTGTTTGTGACTTGAGTGTGTGTGTTCGTGCAGCCGCTTTAGAGCACGTCTTAGCGCGGGGGAGCGGATAACCACCCGCCGGCACGCATATTCGCGCAGCCGTTTAGCGCTAGCCTTTGTGTGGATGTGGTTTGGGATACAACCACCCACCGACGTGCACATGCTCGTGCAGCCGCTTTAGAGCGTGTCTTAGTGCGGGTGCGGGGTAGCGGATAACCACCCGCTGGCGTGCATATTTGCGCCTTTGTGTGGAGCAGCTGCGTGGGCAGACGAGCGGCGAGGGCAGGGCCGCAGCACTAGAGCTCATTTAAATAATCGCCTGCAGGTGTGCGCATGTTTGCGCCGCTGCTGTAGTGTTAACCGTGGGGCGTGCGCATGTTAGAATACAAACCTCAGCAGGGGCGCGCGTGTTCGCGCTGCCGCTATAGTGTTGGTCATAGTGCGTGCGCGGGTTAGGGTATAAACCGCCTTCAGAAGCGTGCGCGTTCGCGCTGCCGCTATAGTGCTAGTCGTGGTACGGGCGCATATTAGAATACAAGCGCCAGCAAGGGCACGCGCTTTCGTGCAGCCGCCTTCGCATTAGTGGTGGTGTATGTGGACGTGTGGGGAGAAACCCCGTGCGGCGGTGAGCCAGCGCTTTAGCCATGTCTCTCCAAGAGGGCACTAGCGCGGGAGGACCGACCACCCGAACGGCAAGGGCCCGGTGGGAGCTGAGCGATGCGATAAAGGAGGGAGTGGAGGGGGCGAACGTAGCGCCCTACCTGCCCAGCGAGGGCGGCGGGGTGGACGTGGGTCATGTAGCCTGCATGCCCAGCCACCGCATGCCTGAGCAGCTTTTGTTTGGCCAGATAGAGGGGGCTAAATGGGCATGGCAAGGGCTAGGGAAGAGATGGAGTGATGTGGCACAAGAGAATGTGGAGCTGAGTGGACTTCCCGACCACTGGTACCAGCGGTATCAAGATTGGCCTCTGTGGAGGAGGCTCGTGAAGGACGCTGCTGCTGGGCAGTTGGAGGCAGTCGCCCTCCAGCAATAATGGAGGGCAGAGGAGCGACACTCACAACAACGAGCGGAGCGCCGGGTGGATAAAACACAGCAAGTTGGTACAGTAGGAGGCACAGGTGGTGCATCGGCCAGTCATCTCAGTCAGTCGACCCATGGCACCTGGGTCTGCCCCGTGACCTCCTGACTGTGGGCATTTGACACTTCACATGGTCTTAATGTGCACATAGCCTGGCACAAGTGCCGTGGTGACGTCACCACCACTTAGTGGCGAATGGTGGTTGTTGTTGTTGCACACGCATGTGTGTGTGTGGGGAGCGGCTGCACAACGCTGTGTGGAAGCTACGTGGTCTGTCGCTCCGCACGAAGCTTCGGGTCTTCTCGGTCACAGTCACGCCCTCACTTCTCTATGCTTGTGAAACATGGACCCCTGTTGGATATGCGCCTTTTTCCAAAATTAATACTAACAAGAAATTCGCTTATACATTTATACTCTTTTTAAAAATAATTAATGAATAAAACATAAGAGCATAGTAACTGAAAAACAACACGTAAGCCAAAAAGACGCCTTGTCCTCCCGTAGTGGGTGAAAGCGGAGATAAGAGCGTGCTAACGAACTCAGCAGCAGACCTTGGCAATAATTGGGTTGGGGAAATTGCAAGGCAATTATCACAGGCTATCTGTGTGCAAGGTAGGGCTAACCTAAACAAACCGCACGTGGAGGCCATTAGAGGACCATTGTTTTGAAATTAAATAATGAGGCAGACAGAACATTGACACTAACACTCCACCTTATAATTAAATAAATAAGTTGGATAAATAATAGGCCCCAAGGACAACCTTCCAACCAGCACGGGCCGTTTTAAAAAAAAACACACACACAGCTGAGAGCAAGCGGTGCCTAGGGTCACGGAGAGTTCACAGTAGCCACAGACATAGGTAAGTCAAAAAGGTCATCCAGTTACACTGCATTGCTTTAAAGTAAGGTTAAAGTTCGGAATTCGACAACAGGAGTAGGCTAAACTATCGATCCTCGTGCTCGCTGCAATTGGAGACAAGGCTACGAGCTACAGCAATGAATTATTGCCCATTTACTAATCCAATACTGAATGTTAATTCGTCTTTAATAAGTTTCTGTACAACCTGACCGAAGCGTATGACAAACACAGAATTTTACTAGAGTCAAGACGAATTCCCTAACCTTAGCACATAGGCAAATAATAGGGCAGTGTTGAATCAAGGGCAATGGCAGAGGAGCAGAGGCGCCTTTGTCTAAATCGTAGCGTGAGAGAGAGGCAACACTGAATGCAGCGTATGAAACTGAGCTCGGCACGTTAGAGATAAGAGTGGAAAGAATCAGAGCCGACTCATTATTGCTGCCACCTGTACTCACAAGGCTGAGAACCGATAGATAACACTTCACCACAGCCAGACGGAATGACGAAATTAATGAGGAGCCTTGAGACGCATGGCGGTGTAGTCCGGATAAAGGCGCAGCCCTGAAGCAAGGGCGGGAGAGACCCCATCGGGTGTTTGTGCTAAAGCTAGCAGTTGCACGAAAATGGGGCAGAAACTGAGACAGACAGCGAGAGAGTGGGACAGGGAGTTTCATCTAAAGGCCATGAGCTATGTCCCGCTGGCATGGCCTTGCAGAGACTTGAGCGATGTTAAACCGAGGGCAAATGAATAAGAGGGTCTCCCGGTCGCCTTTGTCTCCCTGCCGTACATGATGAGAGTATACATACGCTTATGAGAGCACTTTCCCTGGAGCTAAAGTCAAGAGCCACGAAGGAAGACTGACACAGCAAACACAGCAGACCTCGAGTCACGTGTAGAATCATAACTGTAAGTCTGTGATGGAAATGTTAACTTAAGGAAAACTTAACCATTTCTCCGTGCGTCGGTAAAGGTCATATGTGGGAAACGTCGCCCCTCCTTCCAGGTTGTGCAACACAGACAAAGACGCCTGTGAGATTATTTGAAATGCCTGTTGTTTTGATGGTATGAAAAGAGGGGGCCTGGGTCTGGGAAGCGTTGAGAGTCGGTCACACAGGGGAAAATCCCGCCTCCCTCAAGGTTGTGCCACACAGACAAAGACGCCTTGATACGATTTGTAACACCTGCTGTTTTTGATGGTCTATGGAAAGAGGAATCAATAGAACAAGGCCGTAAATGACGCACACAGGGATACACATACACAAGGACACACAGACGGACACACGCTCCAGGCCACGAGACACCGATAAATTCAAAAGAAGCCCCACCTTGTGGGGAGGAGTCAAGAGGAAGGATTTTGGCATAAAAGAGGACGCTGCCGCATTGAAAGTTCAGTTCGACCGGTGGGTCGGCTCACCAGAGAGTTCGGCTGGCTCATCGGAGTCCGGTTCGGCTCGGCTGAGCTCAGCTCAGCTGAGCCCATCAGCTGAGCTCGCCATCTCATCAGCAAGAGTTCGACCTGCGGGTCGGCTCAAGAGCGAGCTGCGACCACTGGTCGGCTCGACTCATCATCATCGGGGCTCAACTCATCGGAGCGGCTCCCCATCTTGTCTGCAAGCGAGCAAGTCCCGCTCGCCAGCTTATCAACCTAACTCATCAGCAAGCTGACAAGACCAGCTTGCCAGCCCAACTCATTCCTACAGACGCAGAAGAAGTCCCTGCCGCCCGCCGGGGTGGCGAGGGTCGCTGTTTAGCGACAAGACTACAAACGTGCATCGCCAGCGCCGATTGCGCAACCGTGCCGAGCCGACTCCCCTCCTGCGCACGCTACGAGCGTGCTGTGTACGCAATCGCGACTGCAACAACCGGGCCAGCTGCCAAGCCAACTCCCCTCCCGCGCATGCTACGAGGGTGCTGTGTACACCATCAACTACAACAACGTGGGCCAGCTGACAAGCCGACGTCACCTCCCGCGCACACGCTACGAGCATGCTGTGTACGCCCTCACAACTACAACAACGTGTCAGCTGGTCAGCCTACGTCAACCAGTGTGGCCCGAGCCTAATCAACTGATCCGTATGACGCACACTGCTCCACTACACGTCAAATCAGGCGTTCACTTGACCTAAGACTCAACTCCAAACTCTGACTATTCAAAACAATTCATATCACTCAAACATACACGGGTCCTTAACCAGAAGCCAATACTCAAGTCCATAGTCCATAAGTGGCTGTGAAGGCATCGTGGCATATCGAGTGAACACTCCGTCGTTTATAAGTATATTCGTAATATTTCATCCTTAATATTTTGTTTTGGGCTGTACTTATAATCGCATAAGCACCAACCGATCCATCAATACGAATGAATCCTTGACACCTTCACCACGGAGCTATGCTCACGTGGGGCGGGGGGGGGAATAGAGTATCCAACCGGCTTCCTTATCAGGCGATCTGGTCCACAATTAATTAAACGTTAGTCCAAGATAAGGATATCAGGGGAGAGAGCACACCCCACTGCACCCCCTCACCCTAAGCCATTGCGGTAATCATATAAATCTACCCGATGGATCTGTTGAGATATTTGTGCCTTTGGGAATAATAACTGTTTTTGATCGCCTTTTTCGTATTAATATCGTCATATAATCTTTAAGTACTTTTCGTTACTGATCGCGCACGTACTCGCGTACTCTACAGAATACTCAACTGTTCCGTGACCTAATGTGCTAACAACGTGATAAGGGTTGCTTATGGATCTATGAATAAGTGTGGTACTGCGTGAACAATTCAAGTATAATCATTTATTATAAAGTTAAGGTTTTATTTATATTAGCATATGCATGTTTTAACGACTCTCTCTCTCTCACCAACAGCTCGCGTTACGCGACGGAATTAACCACAGGTGCTGGTGTCAAAGTGAAACAACCCAGTCATTGATGAGACTGTGTTGATACTGTGTTGTAATCCCAAGCCGAGAGTTGTATCTTTTAGAGTTAAGGTTTAATTATAAATAAATTGATTAATGCAGAAGTGGTCGTGTGATTCTTTCCTGAAATCTATGCATAAGATCTGGTTCTGCGATGAGATATGAACTTGGTGACCTTACACAAACACTCTAATTGAGATATGAACTTGGGGACCTAACATAAACTCTAATCCATACTCGGTAAATGCTAAAGCGAGAATCATTGTATTATCCTGATCGATAATACGAAGTTAAACCACGAAGCCGAGTTGACTCTTGACACTAGCATAACTGCATACAATTAATTGCATTGTCCCGATTGATAACAGACCCTTGTCAACGAGGCGGGGCCTGATTATCAGAAAGGCTGTCATTAACATAACAACACCCACTCGCATAAATTAATACGATTATCTCTCGAATTAGCATAATTTAGATGCATAATTACATACATTAACATAAATTCAGATACCTTATGCACATTTCTAATTTCATTTAATTTTCATTATTTTTCATCAATTTTCATAACACCCACATATACAACACCCCTCTAATGGTACATCTGCGCCGGTTAGAAACATTCAGGCTGTCCTGCCTACGATCCATCCCGGGTTTAACCAGGCTGGCTTGTGTGAGCTCACATATCCTTGAAAGATCTGAACACATTCCCATCTGTGAGCTCCTCTGACAGGCAAGGGCTGCGTTGGCTGGGTCATGTCACCCGCATACCCAGTCACCACATACCCAAACAGCTTCTGTTTGGCCGGACCGAGGGGGCTAAATAGGCACAACACGGGCTGGAGAAGAGACGGAGCTGATGCGGCACAGGAGGATGTGGAGCTGAGTGGACTTGCCCATGACTGGTACCAGCGGTGTCAAGATCGGCCTCTGTGAAGGAGGCTTGTGAAGGACGCTACTGCTGCTGCTGGCCAGTTGGAGGCAGTCGCCCTCCAGCAACAACCGAGGGCGGAGGAATGACGCTCACAGCAACGAGTTGCGTGCCGGGTGGCTAAAATGCAGCAAGTTGGCACAGGTAGGGGGTACAGCTAGTGTTGCATCTACAGGTCATCTAAGTCAGCCAACCCATGGCACCTGCTGGGTCTGTCCCAAGACCACCTGTCAGCAGCGAGCCTTCGACACTTCACGTGGCCTCAAAGTGCACCTGGCCTGGCACATGCGCCGTGGTGATGTCACAAAGCAGCGACCCAAGTTAAATTCTTGCTTACGGCCAACAGAAGTACCTGGTGTGTAAACATCACCACTGGGGAGACAAAGGTGGCCAGGCGTGGCGTTAGCCACCCACCCCTCGTGTGGCCTTCATAAGTGCTACTCACTAACAGCACTTGCTGCTAGTCTGTTAAGGATATACGGGGTCTTTGTCTTTGTGTACGCGCGCGTGTGTGTCTGTGTGTGGGGAGCAGTGGTGCAATGATTAACGCGCTCCGCTACCAACCTGGCGACCAAAGTTTAATTCCCGATCACGGCCAACACCAGTGAGGATTATTCAAATGGGGCCTGGGCCTCCCCTAGGTCGACTCAGCTTCAAATAAGTACGTGCTGCGGTGTGTAGTAAACATCGCCACTGGGGAGGCAAAGGCGGCCGGGCATGGCGCTGGCCACTCACCCTTCGTGTGGCGTAAGGGCCTTCATAGGTGCTCGCTAACAGCACTTGCCCCAGCAGTCTGTTAAGGCTACACGGGGGATCGTTGGGGTGTATGCGTGTCTTTGTGTGTCTGTGTGTGTGCAATTGTGGTCACTCATTTGCCCCCCCTTCTAACTACAAGCTAGCATCAGCACTCAAGGTAAGTGAAAATAAAACGTTTTTTTCAATGTATGTTACTTCATTTTATGTTTTATTTACTCTACACTATTTTTTTACAGTGTTGCATGCAAATGTACAATATCTTTTTAATCTTAATTATGAATTTTAAAAATGATTCCCTTTTTCTTGAACCGTAACACATTTTATAACTGACCATATGGGTAATTAAATAAAGTGCAATATTGTGTTCCTATTTTCGAACGGGTCTCAGGAAGGAATTATGTTCGTGACCCGAGGGCTGCCCTATGTAAATTGTCTGCATGCAGACATGACCATATTACATCTCATTTTTAAATTATTTTAATACTTTTGTTAAAAACAATTAAAACAAAGAATTAGTGCTGATAATTCACCACTGCATGATACATAACAACACAGATGATCTGATCACATTCTGGAGGGGAGTAATAATACAGCATTACCAGTATCTGCTATTTTTTAACCACTTAACCAATATCCAAAAGCATAATATGCCATGCTTTATTCCACTTCACCGTTTTGCGGTTGCTAAGCTGGTATTCTTGTTCTTGGTAACATTGCCTATATATTGTGTGGTGCACAAATTAAGTGAAATCTCAGTCCCACGAACAAAAGAGCATGTTTAATATGCTATGAACATGCTTACCAAATATGACAGCTAGGCTGTATTTAATGGTCTTCATTTTTGCCTTCCTGTATGTTTCTAGAGGCAAAATGTCAACCTGAACACCATCGTAACCTGTGAGAAAATTACGAAAGGGTTAATAAAAAAAAACATATCTAATGATTATTCAAGTATGGGGCAGTGCTCAACTTCATTAAACAATACAATCAGGATCTAATATAGCGGGCACATTAGAAAATGCTTCCAAGCGTATGATGGCCGATGGTCAAGAATAGTGGCAGCGAAGGAATGGAATGCATCCAAGAGGACGTCTAACAGGGAGATGGAGCGATTAATTCAGTTTGTGTGTAGGTGCTTGGGAGCGGTGGTGTGGCGGTTAGCGCGCTGCACTACGAACCCGGTGACACACACCAATTTGATTCCCACTCACGGCCAACACTAGTGACAATTATCTGAACCGGTCTTGGGCTTCCCCTAGGTCGATTCGGCCTCAAATGACTACCTGGTGCGGTGTATAAAAATCGCTACTGGGGAGACAAAGGCAGTCAGGCATGGTGCTGGCCACCCATCCCCTCGTGTACCTTTCCGGCCTTCATAGGTGCTCGCTAACAGCACTTGCCCCAACAGTATGTTGAAAGCTATACGGGGGATCTTTGTCTTTATTACATAATTGGATTGGGGGAAGCCTTCATCCAGGGAACATTGATCATGGCTTATGATGATTAAAAAAATTAAGACCAATTGGAATGTGCACAACAAATGCAATTTAATGTAATCGATGGCAATTACTATAGCCCTGCCTAAAGTACTGTACATCCCTTCGCTAGAGCTTGTGTGGCCAGCAATTGAGGTACGTACCATCATTGTTGCCAGTGGTTGCAACTGGTCTGCATTTCAAGACATTTTCTGCATTGCTGCTTTTTCTCCAGATGGTACGTACTATGAAAAAATACACCACACTTCACAAACACACAGAGCACGGTAAATGAAAAGAACACTGACATATATACTTTTTGTTTACGATACACAGACTAACTGCGGTGACGTGACTTGTTCAGTAATCAAGATTTTTTTCTTTTTTTCCACTTGGATTTTAAGTCTCAAGAATGCAAAAACCATTTAACATGGATCCATAGGCCGGATTTGCTTCATTTGGGCTTCAGGATTACAGGAGTTGATAGTCAGGTGTCATGCTTTTCCTGTAATTCGCATTTTTTCCCCGCGGAGAGTAACAGAATTCTGTGGCTAATTCGTCCTTAAATCCGCGGTGCACTGCCATTGGGTCTTTTTGCGGTCTGCCGTGAATTACCGGATCCGTGAGTAGGTCATCCCCCATGTCACCGCAGATTATCAGATTTCTCCTGAAACAACACTTAAAATATACTCTACTACAGGTACTGAAATGTAATCTGAGTCACCATCACCGTGAAGCAGAGGATGGAAGTCTGATTCTTAAACCCCAAAAACAGACTGATTATCATGGGCTTGAATAATTTGTTTTTGGAAAATAAATACAAAATTGAAGGAGAGAAAGGGTTTACCCAATTCCGTACAACAGGTACATAGATGTAGTTACTGTATTATCATGACTGGATAGTGTCCAATCTTAATAAATGCATATGGAATTACTACACAACATTAGCATAGCTTTAAGCAGTATCCTACGTTGCTCAGCTTAATTAGAGCATGGAGAGTGTTCTGGTCGAAGGATTATGTGTTGTTCATTTGTGGAAAATATAAATATCATAATAGGGTTTTTCCCCTTTTTTCTGGCAACAAAACTGAAACCTTTTTACGAGGATTCATGTCTGCATTAACCACAAAACATGCAAGTCAAATGCAAACAAAAAACATACTATGATAATATATGATGCATTGTCCTTGAAACTGATTGGTCCACACCAAGGGACGGCTTTCTTTTGAGCCTCGACCCAATTCGTGCTCGACCAGATGACGCCAAAAGGCGTCACACAGCTCAAAGACAATGCACTATCAAAGTAACGAGGGCTCGGGGTGAGCATCTACATCATTAGACCTCTTTGCCGGTACAACAAAATATAATAATAGGGGTTTTCCCCCTTTTTTTTCTGTCAAATATCGTTTGTACAATGTGAATGCGGTGTGGCTGACCAGATGACAGTGAGCGGAATGAAGAACACCAAGCAGGCCACTGTGGTCATGTAGCTCGTCCAGAAGATCTCCTTGTCTGCCCACACGACCCAGCATTGCTGCTCCCCGTTAGGCAGCAGCTTCAGTGTGTACAGGGCGATCGTTGGCGACGCAAACAGCAAAGAGAGGCACCAGGCAGCCGCTACCAGCTGACGAGAGCGCATGTCTGCACGCCGCAAAAGTAAACGTGAGACGGCACTTAAAATTCGAATTCAGTCATGTCGCATAGTGATTTTTTCGTGGAGTACCATCATGCAAATTACTGCTCTTCGTAACATACTTGTGCTGCCAATCACAATTTGTTTGGGGAATCATGGGGATGGCAATGGGTGTGCTACAACTGTGTGTGAACCAAGCGATTGATATCTCCATGACCGATACAGCATTGGGATGCATTTATGCACGTGAGCTGATCTCTTAAACCGCTCCCTGCAGCAGTTTTCCTTTTGGGCAGGTTTTCTCCATCACCAATCTCGCCGATCCGCCATTATCTCTTCTGGTAAATCTTGCTCAGCATCAGACGCCTCGGGGTTGAAATCTCAGTTAAATTAGCTCATAATTTCCTAATAGGTAAACTAAGTTCTTTATTGTTGGAAATCGTCAGTCGTTTTCCTATAGACAGACTGTTCCTAGCCCTACCGGAATGTAGCTTTTTCACGAATGACAAAGTAACACTAATGGAGTAACCAAAGTCCAATGCTCAAGCATGAAATTACTGCGACTTTGATATGTACAAATCTGGTCAGGGGCGGAGCCACAGGGGGGGCTGGGGGGGGGGGGGGCTTAGCCCCCCCTGAAATTTTGGGAAAATCGGTAATCGGGATAACCGGATATCCTGCTGCTGCAAAATGCTGCAGGCTGCCACCTTGTGCTGCTCTGCAGGCTGCCACCTTGTGCTGCCACCTTGTGCTGCTGCCCTGCAGGCTGCCACATTATGCTGCCCTGCAGGCTGCCACCTTGTGCTGCCCTGCAGGCTGCCACCTTGTGCTGCCCTGCTGGCTGCCACCTTATGATGCCCTGCAGGCTGCCACCTTGTGCTGCCCTGCAGGCTGCCACCTCGTGCTGCCCTGCAGGCTGCCACCTTGTGCTGCCCTGCAGGCTGTCACCTTGTGCTGCCCTGCAGGCTGCCACCTTGTGCTGCCCTGCAGGCTGCCACCTTATGCTGCCACCTTGTGCTGCCCTGCAGGCTGCTTGAGCGGCAGCCCTTCGAACTTATCGAACTTATTAGCCACATCAGCGGCTCCGGCCTATTAATAAACTCCGCGTTCAAATCCAATAAAATTTGTTTTGTACATTTGTGGCGCCCATTGGAAAACATAAACACACTGAGATCTCTCAGAATATTGAAGTCAGCACCCCCCCCCCCCCAAAGTCAAAATCCTGGCTCCGCCCCTGAATCTGGTGAGAGGGTGTAATGCGTTCACACAAAAATGGATTATAACATATAAAGCTTCAAATCAAGATTGATATAACATATATCGCCACTGATATTTTAAAACTTGAATCCTAAATACAGCATCACTTAAAAAAACTGTTTAAGTAACTATGATGATGTACTTTCCCCACAAATGTATTTTCAGGATTTTTTTGGTGTGTAAAAATAAGTACAAATAGCCTCCGAATTGTATATATGTTTTATTAATGACTGAAATGTTTTACTCTATCATATGATAAATAAGCTTTCATTTTAAAATACTTTTATATGCTGGGTTGATGAGAAAGTAAGGAAACGCGTAACTATATTGTGAAATCCAAGTAAATAAGAAAAAAAAAGATCACCCTCTTGCTCACCTGTTTTGTGATTTAATGAAATCAAAAGCAGCAGTGGCGGATTAAGCTAGTGCCTGTAGCATATATTATAAAGGGGCCCTAAATAAAAAAACATAAATATAAAAACACAAATGTTTAATTTGCATTGTAAAATAATTGTAAATTTTCATTTACTATACAGCCAGATAATACGACAAATCGCTAAGGGGCCGTCCATAAATGACGTCACGCGACTTTGGCCGTTTTTTTAACCCCCCTCCCCCCCTCGTCACACGGCGTCACAAAAGTCAGACCCCCCTCAAATATGACGTCACAAAGCTCTGCCCCCCCCCCTAAAACCATATTTCCATTTTGAAAATAAAACATGCTTCAAATCACTTTAAACTATTGTCATTGTAGTGCGTATTTAATGTGGCGCTGCACTCTGATGTTGTAGGAGAAAACATGTATTAAAAAGGAGGCGTTGGAAAGCTGAAATGTTGCATAAAATTCACTTGAAATATTCATCGTCTAACTAAAACTGCAGATGTTCAGAATATTATATTGAAATTATCTTAAAATGATCAAATATTAAAAGTAATTATAACTATAAAAAAGACTTGAAACTTTGTAGTGGAATGAAGCAAAATGGAGAGTACAATTACAATAATCACATATTCATTCCACAGAATGAAAAGCCCTAGTAGAATCATTAGAATCAAAATGTTTAATAACAATCATTCAAAAAATTTACAAAGTGTATACTTCTCCATTCTCCCATGGAGAAGCAAAATGCTCTTTCATGGAATAAAAAAACTATTAATTTTTTTCGCATCAAATACTAAATCGTGCACACGATATACTGAATCGTGAGCTGTTTAAAAAAAAATCATTTCCATAAGGGAACTCCGTAGTTAAATGAAAGATCCTAAATGGTTAAATTCAGTCACTCATGGTTCATAGTAGGACAATGGCGAAAGGAAGCATGACGCCATTTTCTGGGTACAAAGAACTAAAATTTCATAGAGGAATAATGAATCGTGGAGGCCGCGTTGGCTATTGTACGCTTGCTGAATGAGGTCTATCTAGTAGGTACTCCGTGATTCATTATCCCTCCATGCTCAAAAATGGCTGTTTAATATCTTTGTACCCAAAAACTTTTCCATCTATATTATCATAAATGTTATCGTAACATAAAAATACTGATACTAAAAAATTATATTTCATAAACAAATGTGTGATTTAAAATTCTGTCGATTGATATGACAGGAATAATAGTAAATTTTGATTGAAAGCTTTCGTGACTGCAGTAATTCATATTCTTAGTTCTTTCGGTAAAGTCACGTTGAAGGGAAACAACAAAATAATAAAATATATCTATATATTTATATATTTTATTATTTTTATTACAAATAAGAATATATATTTATACATTTTTATATATATATATATTTATATATATTTTATTATTTTGTTGTTTCCCTTCAACGTGACTTTACCGAAAGAACTAAGAATAGGAATAATAGTACTTACCTTTTTAAAATTCTTATTCGAAATTCTCAAGCGTTTTGAATATAACGACTGCATTAAAATTTTATTTGCACTCCCTCTTCCTGACGAAGTATTATCTAACCTATAAAAGGCATTTTTGTCTGTCTGTCTGTCTGCGTATGCTCGCTTGCGGGGGATTTGGCTCTCCGACCGTGGGGTTCGCGTCGAAAAAAAATTGCTGGGCCCCACGGTAGGAATAGGCTATTCCATTTTTCCATCCCTAAACTTGAAAGTGGTTAAAATAGCGTTTTGGTGCGATTTATCTATATTTATTTATTTACTTTGCCGCCCGGCTCTCTGCTGCGCATGCGCGAAACGCTGACACGAGTTGCCCCTGGAAACGCACAGACGCCAGAGGGTGGGGGAAATTTCTCATTCGCGTTCAAAATGCAAAAAATTTACACGCAACGCTGAGGTAAATTCATCAAAGTGTCACGTCCTCTTCTCTCCCCCTCCACCTCAATATGTGTACTTACTATTATAGGGTCGGTAGATACTAAAATTATAGTGATTAAATAGTAAATTTGTAGCGCGGGGGGGGGGGGGGGGTAGTGGCCCAGCCTGGCAAAATCTAGATGAGGCCGCGGGCTCTGCATGGGACTAGGCCTCACCACGGCAATGTAAAGTAACATTTTATTTAATCTTTCACTAATAACTCAGGTTCATTGTTTACTATTATTAAACAAATAAGTTGGCAAATATTACAATAATAATGTTTGTGTGCAGATAAGAACTCAGGTTCATTTTTTACTATTATGAAACAAATAAGTTGGCAAATATTACAATAATAATGTTTGTGTGCAGATAAGAACTCAGGTTCATTTTTTACTATTATGAAACAAATAAGTTGGCAGATATTACAATAATGTTTGTGTGCACAAAACTACATTTTCATTATTAGGTTGCTAAATTTTTCCTTTTTTAGCTGTGTTTTTATGACGCTGAGACGGTGTACTGCCAGTCTGTGCTGTGACCTGCTGCCTGCTCATTACTTAACGTCAGTGCACTGCCACTATTATCTACACTGCTAATTTAGCTTTTGCCAATTAGGAGTGTATGCCAGTCTATAATCTGTTGCCTGCTTCTTTGCCACATTCAGTCTACTGCCAGCCTTTCATGTCGACTGTATCCTGCTTTTTCAGCTGCTGACCGTATTGCCAGCTTTTTATTTTGACTGTAGCAATGCTTATGTCATTGAGTCAGCGTACTGGCAGTCTATAATTTAGACTGTAGTCTGCTTCTCAACTTACCTGTGCGTACTGCTGCTCTTTGATGTGCACTTATTTCAGCTAATTTCTTCAATGCATTTCTATTGTTTCGATTGCTCACGTCACACGTTTTACTGATACGTAGTATTGCGATGCTGACTAATATGTTACATTTGTGGGAACATCACTCGTTTAAATTTTGCCTTATCGCACCTTTACTTTCCACCAAAGCAGGGAGCACGCAGGGAGGTTCAAATATTGTTGACCTTGCTTTCTTACGGTGGGTGAGGGACATTGAGAGAGAGACATTGTTCTTCCATACCAAGAAAACATCATCGATCGATTTCCTGACACTAACAAAGCATACGATGCCCTACATTAACACATTTTCCTGTCGCAAGGCCAAGATGGGTACCACGTCAAGATTCCTCCAATTACAAATCTGCAGGACAAAGACATCCTCACAAAACTGTCTCCTCTAAAAAAACTTATATTCCTTCGTGATCATAGACAGAGGAGGAAACCGCATATTATGGTGCGCCAACCTCTTTCACCAGTATGTTGTCGATGAGTATGCCAACATTGAGAGTGAGCGCATTCTTTACATTCAACTGAATCAAAACCGCCTGCGTGTGAACAGTATGCTCATCTCTGGAATGCCATCAATGCCGAAGGAGATGCAAACGCTCACAATGTGGGCAGATTACTTGTTTTGCCTTCATTCTTCACAGCTCCACCAAGATATATGCATGAGAAGACTCAGGATGCCATGACGTACATCAGCCAATATGCCATTCCCCATCTCATCACCTTCACTTTCAATCCCAAATGAAAGGAGATCCAGGTTTACCTTTATCCAAACCAAAAGCCACCAGACAGACATGACATCTTAGCGAGGGTCTTAAAACTCAAAGTTTATGACCTCATCTTGCCTATTACGACCAATGAAGGTGGCGTCTTTGGATAGACAAGCAGTAACTTGCACACTATTGGGTGGCAAAAACGTTGTCTTCCTCATGCTCACATTTCGTTATGGATGAGGGAAACAATTCATGCAAGTCACATTGACACATTTATCAGTGCTGTGCTACCTCACCCCCATCAAGACCCTGCCCTTTTTCTATGTGGTCTGCAACCAAATGGTCCATGGTCCATGTGGCCAGTTCTATGCAAATGCGCCATGTATGCAAGATTACAGCTGTACCAAGAGGTATCCACAGAACTACTTGAAAGACACTCAGTCGGCCCATGATGGCTATCCTCAATGTCATCACAGAAATACTGAGCATGGTGGAATTCAAACAACGCTCAGACCTGCTACTAACTCGCTAATTAAGGTCCACAACCGCTGGATCATTCACTACTGCCCTCTTCTGTGCAATATCTTCCAGGAGCACTTTAATGCGTTAAATTCTGCTATTCTAAAAAAAGCCATCAAATTTGTTTGCCAATACATCAACAAAGGCTCTTACATCGCTGTCTTTGCCTCACAAAATAGAGGCGCAAAGTGTGCATGAGCTCAAACTTTTTTTTCCAAGCAACATACATCAGCAACAATGAGCCCATTTGCTGAATTCTTGGCTTCCCCATCCATTTCCGTTCGCCCACAGTCGTCCATTTGGCACTTCACCTCCAAAATGGTCAACGCATCTACGTCACCAAAGGAAATTTCCAACAACAAGCCCTGGCTCCACAAGATGCCACCCTGATGGCGTTCTTTGTTTTGTGCCCAAGTGACCCATTTGCTGCCAACCTGCTCTACCATTAAGTTCCCTCCTACTATACATGGACTGCTAAAAAATGTGAAGCGTCGTGCTGCTGATGGTGAATCGGATGCCTTAGGACGAGTCTACACAATTCATCCCAACAATCAGCAGTGCTACTTTCTCTCAATGTTTCTCCATGTTGCCAAAGGGCACAAATCTTTCAAAGACCTCTATACAGTGGAAGGAGTTGTCTGTCAAACATAGAGGGAAGCTTGCAATCTTCGTGCAATTCTTGCACATGATCATCATCTTCATAAAGCTATGACAGAAGCTTCTGTTGGTCAGTCCCCTTTCTAACTGACAATGCTCTTCTGCATAAATCTTCAAGTTTGCAGCCCATCTAACCCCATGGGACTCTGGCAAAAATATAAAGAGGGCATGAGTGAGGACATCCTTCACGGAGCTCAATGACAAAATCCAAACCTCGACGTCAACTTTTCTGATGTCATCTTCAAACAGGCTCTCATCCTCCTTCAGGACAAACTGCACTCCATTGGTGGAAAAGACCTCGCGTCTATGGGACTACCAACGCCCCACGGGGACAACCTCCATGCCCTTGCTCAAGAGATCCTACGTTAAATATGCTATTATGCTTTACAGCTTCTTAAATTTATTGAGGAAAATTAACCAAAGCTGATGAATGCACAAATATAAGCCCACACGAAAATCTTAGAAGACATTGAGACTACAAATCTGGGAAGACCTTTGTTTTCAAACTGCTCCCCGCTAAGGCTCGCCAGAGACAGAAAATTGCTCTAGCTGTGGCATTATCGGGGATTGCTGAGTGAGTCAATGTGTGTGATTGAGTCCAAATGTGTGTGCGTTTAGGTCCATGTGTGTGTAAGTCGATATGTTTGTCTTTTTTACCTGCGCAACGCCAGATGTCTGTGTGTACGTCGATGTGTGCGTGTCAGTCCAACTGTGCGTGTCAGTCTATGTGTGTGTGTCAGTCGCCTTGTGTGTGTTAGTCGATGTGTGTGTGTTAGTCGATATGTGTGCATGGTTCCATGTGAGTGTGTAAGTCACTGTGTGTGTGTCTATGTGTGTCAGTCGATGTGTGTGTGTACGTCGATGTGTATGTGTGTGTCCATATGTGGGTGTGTTAGGTTGTCACAGTAGGGGGCACAGGTGGTGCATCAGCCAGTCATCTCAGTCAGTCGACCCGTGGCACCTGGGTCTGCCCTATGACCTCCTGCCAGCGGGCGTTCGACACTCCACGTGGCCTCAATGTGCACATGGCCTGGCACAAGCGTCGTGGTGACGTCACCGCCACTTAGTGGCGAATGGCGGTTGTTGTTGTGTTATTTTGGCACAGTAGGGGGCACAGGTGGTACATCAGCTAGTTGTCTCAGTCATCTCAGTCAGTCAACCCGTGGCACCTGGGTCTGCCCCGTGACCTCCTGCCAGCGGGCGTTCGACACTTCACGTGGCCTCAAGGTGCACATGGCCTGGCACAAGCGTCGTGGTGACGTCACCGCCACTTAATGGCGAATGGTGGTTGTTGTTGTAAGTCCATGTGTGTGTATCTAAAATCTATGTCTGTGTGTGTGTGAGTCCATATGTGTATGTATGTGTAGGGCAATGTGTGTGTGAGTCTATGTGTGCGTGTGTGAGTCGATGTGTGTTATTCGATGTGTGTGCATGGTTCCATGTGAGTGTGTAAGTCACTGTGTGTGTGTCTATGTGTGTCAGTCAATGTGTGTGTACGTCGATGTGTATGTGTGTGTGAGTCCATATGTGTGCGTGTTAGTCCATATTTGTGTGTAACTCCATGTGTGTGTATCTAAAGCGGATGTCTCTGTGTGAGTCCATATGTTTGTGTGTAAGTTGATGTGTTTGTGTGTGGGTCGATGTCTGTGTGTGTGTCTACTGTAAGTCGATGTGTGTGTGCGTGTCTTTTTCGCCCAGGCAACGCCGGATACTTCCTACTAGTAGTCTATATTTCACGTACAATATTGCCTCGCTTACTATCTCAGTTGCCCAAATAAACATCCATTACCTTTGAATGTTAAAATGTCGATACAAATGTATATTTTATGATGTACTAGCAATGCTAATCTATTATCTGAAATATACCCGTGCATTATTGGGAACAGTTTAAAGATTATAAATATGAAGTCTGGGAGAAGAAGCATCGTTTAAGGATTGCAGATAATTTACCTTTTTTCTACGAATATTCCATTCCAAATGAGTGTGTATGACAGTTAACATTTGACTTGTATGGGTGCATATGCAGTCTCCGTGTAACTGTATAAAAAAAAATCACTGAATGTCACGGCCCAGTGGAAAGAATCATTCATGTTCCCTTAGTATGTAAAAAATTACCAAATAGATATTACTATAATGAGCCAAGAATGTCTGTGTTCCATGCGTGACGTCACTCCACGTCGACCAGCCCCACTCATTAATATATATTTTATTATTTTATTGTTTCCCTTCAACGTGACTTTACCGAAAGAGCTAAGAATATGAATTACTGCAGTCACGAAAGCTTTAAATCAAAATTTAATCATGAACAGGTTACGTCCTCCACATGGACCCCCCCCTAATTAATAATCATAAGGTGACATCACTCCATATCGAACAGCCCCCCTAATTAATAATCATGAACAGGTGACGTCCTATTCTTGGGTTCTTTCGGTAAAGTCATGTAGATAGAAAACAATAATATGAAGTGAATAAAACAATACAAATACAATATAAATAATAAATATAATTTAAAAAACTAAAAACCACTGATGCAGACTGTAGCCTGGTTCTTAATCGGAGTGAGTGTACTGGCAGTCTATAATGTAGACTGTAGCCTGGTTCTTAATCTCGGTGAGTGTACTGGCAGTCTATAATGTAGACTTTAGCCTGGTTTTTAAGCTGGTGAGGGTATTGGCAGTCTATGATGTAGACTGTAGCAATGGTTATTAAACTGAGTGAGCACACTGGCAGTCTATAATGTAGACTGTAGCCTTGTTCTTAACCTGAGTGAGCGTACTGGCAGTCTATAATGTAGACTTATTCTGGTTCTTTCAGTAATACAAATAAAATAAAAACAAAAACCACGACATTTTGTGACGTCCTCCAAATGGACATCCCCCCGCCATTAATAATAATTAGCGGGTGACGTCACTCCACATGGGGGGGCGAGGCGCCTCCTCCCCCCTCCTCAGCATCAACTCAACCCTCACTACAAAGGCAGAACCCTCAAGTCACGCGATCTCCGTAACGCTATTGAGACATAGAAGTAAAAAGGACGTCATGATGAACAAGGGTTAATAACCTTTACATGAAATAAGTCTGTGTCACCGTGGCCTTACAAATTGCACACGAATTGATTCAATGAATATCACATCGCAGTCTGCTTTTCGCTTGCAAGTTTCAGATTTACTGCAATACACCCGTCCTTGGACGGGCAAAAGACTCGTTAATTATATATTCAACTCTTATATAAAAATCTTCAGATATGAAACCTAAAAGACAACTTAAAAATTGTGAAAAATGTATAAACATAATCTCGCTAGATCTGCAATCAGAAGGTTGTTAGTTCAAATCTTAGTTGGTCAGTGCATGTTGGTGAAGCAGGGCCCAATATCACTTCAGATATCACTATCCAATTATTTTAGCCATGACCTAGAATTAAACTGAGGTTACCAACTTCATAGCACAGTGAGCTAAATCGCCACTTCACCCTCACGACATGAATGTATTTCAGTGGTGGAAATGTTACCTGTTCTTGAAAATTTCATGGGATGCACGATGGCCAGGTAACGGTCTATGCTCAAAGATACCAACACATATGTGGAAGCGTACAAAAGTACCACCTGGGAAAGAAGAAAAACCGTCACTGTGGGAAAATGTGGGGAATGTGTTAAGCAAAGCCATTCAGCCAAAGGATGAGTCAATCCCAGTATTTGCAAGTCTACTTGAATAAATGACTGTAATTTAGCGTGAAAAAAATAATATATACCACGTGTTAAATCAGGTCAATCATCTGCTGAGTGGGTCCTTCCCAGTAATTACATGAATAATGATGAGATAAACCCATCATAACAATCCTTTGCAGTTTTGGAAAACCATACATGTAATGAATTCTTATAATCTTGGAGAAATTAATGAGTCGGTAGCTTCGGTTAAGGTGGAAAAAGAAACCAGTCCATATATGGAAATGTTGCGCTCCAGAACTGTAGAGCTTATGTCCATACTCTTTGGTTCTATTCGGTAAAGTCACGTAGGTAAAAAATAAAACAACAAAAATCACGACGTTTCAGCCACAACACAAGCGGCCTTCATCAGGTGAAGGGACCAGACTGTCTCGAGGACAGCGCTGGAGTGAAACACAGCCAAGCTCAGACCGCGACCTTTAAGCTGTGTGAGAGTAATTAAGGTGCCTTGACAAAGGGATTAGCATAAAAAATTGCATTTTAATAGGCGGACTTAGCATGATGAAAGGTAGGGAGGGGGTCGACCTGTGCAGGCTGGTGAGGTTGCACGGCAGCGTCCACATGCTGGTGGTGAGAAAAGGGGATTTTAAGCTGCGAAAGTTTGGGGTACCACTACTTGAAAAATATACTGTACCATTGAAAAATTAGTTTAATGTTTGGTTCGATTTAGAACATCTTTCCAATGGTTGCTTAATTTGAAACCATCTTCTCGGTTGAAATTGTGTCTGTGTTTGTAGATCTGAATTGCCTCGTGAACAAATCTCTGATAAAAAAAACCCGTGGGTTTGCAAAGAACCTTGGTATCGGAGAAAATTATATCGTGATCACCCACAGCGTTGTAACAGTGATCAGCTACGGCAGAAGAATTCGTTCTGCCGTGTTTCAAATCTGATTTGTGCTCGCGAATTCGGTCAGAGACAGGTCGCTTCGTCTCCCCGATATAGCAATCACCGCAGGTACAACTCAATTTGTAAACCCCGGGGTACTGTAAGTCAGGAATGACATCCTTCACGGATGGGATCAGATCACGAATTTTGTGTACTGTATTGAACCGGACCTGGATCTTGTGTTTGTTTAGAATTTTGGAAATCTTTTTAGTAACGCCTGCTATATATGATAGTGTGATGGTTTTGACCGGAGTATCAAGTGGTTGTTTCTGTATGGAGGGAGAAACAGCTTGGCGGATGGTACGGTCAGAGTATCCATTCCTTTTGAGGGCCAGGTGTACATGTTTTAATTCACTGGTCAGGTGGTGTTGGTCCGAAATGCAATGAGCCCTATGGTATAAAGTTTTGATGAGAGAATTCTTCTGAGCTGGGTGGTGGTGGGAATCAGGCTTCAAGTAGGAATCCGTGTGGGTGGGTTTCCTGTAGACAGAATGCCCCAACGAGCCATCAGATCTCCTCTCAAACAGAACATCCAAGAATGGTAGCCTGCCATCCTTCTCCACTTCCATGGTGAATTTGATGGCGGGATGTCTGGAATTGATGTGGTGTAGGAAAAGGTTCAGAGCTGGGAGGCCATGTGGCCAAATGACGAAAGTGTCATCCACATATCTCTTCCACAGGGAAGGTCTGAGGGTGGAAGTCTGGATGGCGTCCGATTCAAATTTTTCCATGAAAACATTGGCTATCACTGGTGACAAGGGGGAACCCATGGGAGTACCCTCATTTTTCTTGTAGAAGGAACCATTCCAAGTAAAGTAGGTGTTGGTGAGGCAGTGCCTGACCAGAGTAGGTACCTCGGGGTTTAGTCCATGTTGTACCAAATTTTCAATTATATCAATGGTATCAGGTACCGGGACCTTGGTGAACAAGGAGACCACATCGAAGCTGACAAGGATATCCTCAGGGGACAGTACAACATCCTTGACCATAGAAACCAATTGGGCCGAGTTAAGTACTGCTGAGGAGGTCTTGTCAGTGAAAGGTAGCAAGGTATCCGACAGAAAACGTGCCAGCTTATAGGTAGGGGAGTTGATCGTGGATACGATGGGTCGTAGTGGAGTGCCTTCCTTATGCATCTTTGGAAGACCATAGAATCTAGGTGGTCTTGCAGCAGAAGGTTTTAGCGAGGGATGATCTTGTTGGTTTTTATAGTTAGGCTATTAGTAGGGTCATTTTTTTATTTTTGAGTAACTACCATGATTGAGTAAGTCCTGAATTTTATTGTTGTATGAGTTTTTATCCATAATTACAGTGGCATTGCCCTTGTCGGCTGAGAGGATGACTATATCATGTCTCTCTTTTAATTTCGCGAGTTCAGAGCGTTCATCCTTGCTGATGTTGCTAACGGGTTTTTTTAGCATTCTTAAGAATAGTAGCTATTTCAGCTCTCGCGACGTCTGCTTGGATGTGTCCTATACCTTTGAGAGCTACATCGACCTGAGAAATGATATCATCTATCGGTATATAACTATGAAAACCAACAAGATCATCACAAGTTCGACCTCCCTAATCGAACCAACTAAACATCCCTCCCTAAAACCTTCTGCTGCAAGACCACCTAGATTCTATGGTCTTCCAAATATTCATAAGGAAGGCACTCCACTACGACCCATCGTATCCACGATCAACTCCCCTACCTATAAGCTGGCACGTTTTCTGTCGGATACCTTGCTACCTTTCACTGGCAAGACCTCCTCAGCAGTACTTAACTCGGCCCAATTGGTTTCTATGGTCAAGGACGTTGTACTGTCCCCTGAGGATATCCTTGTCAGCTTCGATGTGGTCTCCTTGTTCACCAAGGTCACGGTACCTGATACCATTGATATAATTGAAAATTTGGTACATGGACTAAACCCGAGGTACCTACTCTGGTCAGGCACTGCCTCACCAACACCTACTTTACTTGGAATGGTTCCTTCTACAAGCAAAATGAGGGTACTCCCATGGGTTCCCCCTTGTCACCAGTGATAGCCAATGTTTTCATGGAGAAATTTGAATCGGACGCCATCCAGACTTCCACCCTCAGACCTTCCCTGTGGAAGAGATATGTGGATGACACTTTCGTCATTTGGCCACATGGCCTCCCAGCTCTGAACCTTTTCCTACACCACATCAATTCCAGACATCCCGCCATCAAATTCACCATGGAAGTGGAGAAGGATGGCAGGCTACCATTCTTGGATGTTCTGTTTGAGAGGAGACCTGATGGCTCGTTGGGGCATTCTGTCTACAGGAAACCCACCCACACGGATTCCTACTTAAAGCCTGATTCCCACCACCACCCAGCTCAGAAGAATTCTCTCATCAAAACTTTATACCATAGGGCTCATTGCATTTCGGACCAACACCACCTGACCAGTGAATTAAAACATGTACACCTGGCCCTCAAAAGGAATGGATACTCTGACCGTACCATCCGCCAAGCTGTTTCTCCCTCTATACAGAAACAACCACTTGATACTCCGGTCAAAACCATCACACTACCATATATAGCAGGCGTTACTAAAAAGATTTCCAAAATTCTAAACAAACACACGATCCAGGCCCGGTTCAATACAGTACACAAAATTCGTGATCTGATCCCATCCGTGAAGGATGTCATTCCTGACTTACAGTACCCCGGGGTTTACAAATTGAGTTGTACCTGCGGTGATTGCTATATCGGGGAGACGAAGCGACATGTCTCTGACCGAATTCGCGAGCACAAATTAGATTTGAAATACGGCAGAACGAATTCTTCTGCCGTAGCTGATCACTGTTACAACGCTGTGGGTGATCACGATATAATTTTCTCCGATACCAAGGTTCTTTGCAAACCCACGAGTTTTTTTATCAGACATTTGTTCACGAGGCAATTCAGATCTACAAACACAGACACAATTTCAACCGAAAAGATGGTTTCAAATTAAGCAACCATTGGAAAGATGTTCTAAATCGAACCAAACATTAAACTAATTTTTCAATGGTACAGTATATTTTTCAAGTAGTGGTACCCCAAACTTTCGCAGCTTAAAATCCCCTTTTCACACCACCAGCATGTGGACGCTGCCGTGCCCCCTTGCCAGCCTGTACAGGTCGACCCCCTCCCTACTTTTCATCATGCTAAGGCCGCCTATTAAAATGCAATTTTTTATGCTAATTCCTTTGTCAAGGCACCTTAATTACTCTCACACAGCTTAAAGGTCGCGGTCTGAGCTTGGCTGTGTTTCACTCCAGCGCTGTCCTCGAGACAGTCTGGTCCCTTCACCTGATGAAGGCCGCTTGTGTTGTGGCCGAAACGTCGTGATTTTTGTCGTTTTATTTTTTACCTACGTGATTTTACCGAATAGAACCAAAGAGTATGGATCCTTGCAGTCACGAAAGCTTCAAATCTAGAGCTTATGTCCAGTTTTGTGGCTGCACGTTAATTGCTTTAAATATAGTTTGCCATTGGACCTGGGTGTCGGCATCTAAATAGGTTCCATTTTTCCTCAAACTTCAACTCGAAACCCTTACACAAGAAGCGTCTGACTAGGTCCATCAACACACATGGTGCAGATGCACGCGTCTGTCCTCAATGGCTCCCAACTGGTACTGGTTCGAGCCAGATCAGAAGCTGCGTGCAGTCGGTGCAGCCTCAGTGGTACACTGCTTGTGTGCAGAAATCAGTGTCCCCATTGCTCCTTAGCGCGGAATAGTGCTGTGGCCTTCAAAACAGTGTTTTGTCAATTGTGAGTGTGGTGGCACATGCTCAATGTATGGGACAGCCGGGACGGCGCCATTTGAATCAGGAGCCATCCACAGAAGCATTGAGATGCCTGCAATAGGCAGTACAGCAAGAAGGTTGCTCACCTATCCGCACATAATTTATTTTTACCTTGTAAAAATGCAGCTTTCTAGATACTCTGGTTTCCATTTGCATCGAACAAGAATATTGAGACTGAATTGACGTTTCTCTGGTTGAACAAATCATTGTTACTGCAATGTCTACTGCTCAGTAAGTTGGAGGGAGCAGGATGTAGACAAAAATATTAAACTTGGTTTTACATTCTGAACAATTAAGTGAGCTGCTCAAATAATAGAGAGAATTAATGTGTTTCCACGTACCATGAAAAACCAAACGGATAAGTGCATCAACGTATTACTCATTTAGCGTAATCACATCTTTGACAAATTATGAATACTCAGATTGGTAATTGAAAAGGCTTTTAATGATAATTATCTTCTCATGAATTGAAAAGGCTTTTAATGAGAATTATCTTCCCATGAATAATTTATACTGTAATATTTACTGGAAAGGCTTTTTTTCATGTGAATATGAGACAACATAAAGCAATCATAAAAAAAATTAACTAAGAGTTCAACTTCCTTTCAAAATCTAAGATTACATGCTGTTCACCAATTATGGTGCAGGTTTTTTTTCGTCCTATTTCTCAATAGCTTGCTCTATTATATAACCGTGGTTATTGCCGTATTTTTAAGCTTCTGTGATCATTTTTTATAGGCAATGCGTCATTCTAGATTACATTAATTGGACTAAATTTAATAGGAGAGAATGAGTAACCTGGCTGAATTCCCACAAAGTGATCGATAGGCCACATGGAGGGGCAACAGCTGCAAGATGTAAGCAGAAGTTCTCATTAAATTAATATTCAAAGTTATCTCACTTTGCTGACAGGATGGGATGGGCATGGCAGTTTGACCAGCTGATGTTGAGATTGACGAGACAAGTGGCTGGTCTCCTCTGACTTTTCTAGGTGCCACGGTAGCATAGATATTAATTCCCTCAATTGGTATGCACAAGGTCTTGGATTCGATCCTGACCCTGAAGCCTGTATATTTGGAGCTTGTACGTTCTCCCCGTGGTTACGTGGATTTTTCTCCGGGTCCTCCGGTTTCCCCCTTCACATTCATAAACATGCATTTAGAGTATTTTGTTGCTATGAAATGTCACGTGATAAGCCACTTCGTTGAGCTTTCATTTGTGACCAGTTCGCTCTGAAAAAGAGCTATATAGCTCAGTGGGCGTTACCTGGTGAAATAAAAATAGTTTGTCGTTTAGTTTATAATTGCAGGTGAATATCTCCTCTCCCCTCCCTGTTCCTCTTCCTTCATCTCCTTTGCTCTTCATGTAAACTAATGTGATCAATGTCCTCAAGATATTAACACAATGGTATAGCATACATTGTGGTGTTGTTTTTTGGGTACGAAGGTTTCCTGCCACATGCCAAACAATCAATAATGGAATTTGTCAGACAACCGAATGCAGGACCCTCCTGAAAAAAAGAGTCTTAAGGTTCAGTGCCACTTTACTGTATAAGTAAATAAAAGGTGTTTAGCTATGAAACGACCACTATGGATTCCAATGTAGTTGAATTATCTTAGCCAATCAACCTCATTGAAAATGTTTGGACAGGTTGACAAGTTAATAAAAATGTTGCAGAACTGACGAGTTGTTGACAGAACATCATTGCATATTCTAAAAGGCTACTTGCCCAGATTTATTTTTTCTAGGAGAGCAGCACCTTAAAACCTGTACATGGGAACACTCTGAAAGAACATGTCACAGCTGAAGATTGACTACTCAAGCAGCACTGCAACTGTGTCTTGTTTCATCTTCAGTGGGCACACCGCTTTAAGACATACAGTACTTTCCTGGGTACATCGTGGTGATATTTAATTACCAAGGGAATGAGGCTTACCTGCAGATATCGCACAATCCGACACATGGCCTCATTGGCAAGAAACTCTCCAGTATATCTCCAGATGATATCTGTAAGGATGGTCACTAATCCTGTTAGGAGATCTGTAAAATACTCAGAAAGTGGACACACATTCAATTCAAATACAGCAATATTTTAACGTTGAAAAACCAAGCAATGAACAGCAAATTATGAAACACTAAACATTATGAGAATGATTTCGATTTAAAGCTTTTGTGACCGCAAGGATTCATCTTCTTTGGTTCTTTCGGTAAAGTAACGTAGAATGAGAATAAAATAATAATAAAATAAAATAAGACACGTAGAAATAATAAAATAACATAATAGTGTACGACGTTTCGATTGCAACACAAGCAATCATCATCAGGTACAGAAGAGCTAAATTTACGAGAGAGAGGAGACACATAACTGTAGATATATATACAGACACAGATACAACAGGGGATACAGAGAGAGAGAGAAACGTGGGAGCACACTAAATCAAACAGGTTTTAGCAAGATTTGGAAACCATATAACGCAACACAGACGGTCGGTCAAAACACAGTTAACGCAAGGTCAGGTTGATTACGTTATTTCAAAGATTGCTAAATTGTAAGTTAAGTGTGAAATTTAAAATCTAAAAAATATACAGACCGCATACACATATATAGGCATCCAAGCAGAACGAGTTAGCACAGAGACACATGGAGAGAGACAGGCACACAGTGAAGCATCATCTCTGTAACGGGGCAACAAATTCGAACGCGGCACGAGGGCCAAGGAAGAAACCAAACATGATCGGCGAGACAATGGGACACAAATTAGCACGAAGCATGCAGCAAGGGGCGGCGCGGAGGCAGCAGAGCAAACGGCACACACTCGGAAACCCAAGGCACAAACACAGGCAGAGACAACACACAGAGACATAAACCTATGTCAAGAACACGAAGGTAAACACACCAGTTAGAGAACACAAAGACACATACCTCATACCTCCCCGAAGAGGTGGTTGAAACTTGAATTTGGAGCTTTCGTGACTGCAGGAATTATTCTTTGTTTTTTTAGGTTGGTGGCGTTCCGGGACATCCCGGAAGTTAATGGGTCAACTCTCCAGCGTTGACACTACACTATTACGAGACTGACCCCTACCATAGGAAGCTGGCCTAAGATCAATCTTACCTATATAAGTACATTTTTGTCTGTCTGTGTTTGTGCGTGTGCGTCTGCATGTCTGTCTGCGCGGGCACCTTGAGACGTTTTTAACTGACAAACTGTGGGGTTTCCATATCAAAAGAGTACACGGATACCACGCCGTATGCCCTGGGACGAAAAAGCGCTATTCGTATTTCACATCTGTCAACTTTAAAGTAGTTAAATTACCAATTTATTCCCTTTAATAAGCACATCGTGGCGCCAGAGCACACGTGCGCGAGCAAGCCGGCTCCATTGTGGTGGTTGCCCTAGCAACGCACACACACGATCGGTGGGGGGGAATTCTCATTCGCGTAAAAAAAATGCAACAACACAAAATACACAACGCTAAGGTCAATTCTTCACAGTGTGATGTCCTCTTCTCCCCAATGTGTGCATTTACTACTATAGGATCGGTAGATACTACTATTATAGTCCTTAGATAATATTGTAGAGTGGGCGGGGGGATGGCGAGGGCGGGGGGGGGGCAGTAGCCCAGCCCCAGCCTGCCAAGGTGCCACCTCGGCCGGCTGGGCAATCTAGATGAGGCCGGGGGCTTTGCACGGGACTAGGCCTCACCACTATACTCTGTGAAATTAGTATTATAGAGTCGATATATACTTTTATAGTGTCTGTTTATACAACTGTAGAGTAGGTGGATACTACTGTATAGTTTGTAGTTACTGCTACTGTAGAGCGGGCGTTGGGGTGGGGGGTATAGCAGCCCAGCCCCAGCCTGCCAAGGTGCCACCTCAGCCGGCTGGGCAATCTAGGGGACTAGGCCTCACCATGGCACTTTGTTTACTTACTAGATACTATTATATAGTTGATATATACTATTGTAGAGTCGGTGGATACGACTATAGAGCTGGCTCAGCCTGAGGCGCCAATCCCGTGCTGATGGGCACAGGCCAGCGCTTCTTTCCTCCGTTCCCCGGGCAAAGGAGGCACATGCCTGCTCGTCCACGGCTGACTCCGTTGCCCTGGCCACCACCGCCGGCCAGTCTTTAAGGTTGAGGTGTGCTTGGATGCCACGGGCCACCTGCAGAGGAGTCAGGTCATCTCCCTCTGCTACCGCGAGGGTGAACCCCAACTCCTGAGCCAAGGAGAGAAGCCATTCCAAGGCGAGGGAATCCAAGGCGACTCTGTCCATGCGAGGGAAAGTCGTGTGCCCCAAGGCGAGGAGGGCACTGCGATAGGCCAGCGGCATCTTGCTCTCACCCTGTCGCCGCAGCCTGAATCTTCTTTGAACATTAGATGGGGGATCAAAAATAGTGGCCATCTCGGTGTAGGTGAGCTCGAGGGGCATGGGAAGAGCTTGAAGCGCCTCCCGGGATGTCCATCCCACTGAGATGTAGGCGGCCTCGAATCGACGATGAAAATCCGTCCAATCTTCTCCTGCAGCAGTGAACTGATGCACCGGTAGCAGCCGTCGGAACTTGGAAGCATCTTCAACCTTGGAAGTCAGCGGGAAGGTCCAGCACCCCTGCCCCCTGTGTACCCCTGCACTAGGGATGGTGCAGGGGTACACAGGGGTCATGGCACTCCATGTGAACGCGGAGGCCTGGTGACCGGAGGTACCGGTCCAGGGGCCCCAAAGAAGGGGCTGGGGCACCTCGGGACCAGGACCAGGTCCCTCTCGAAGGCTCGAGAAGGGGGGCGTGGCCAGGGGCAGAGTAAGCCCCGCCACGGGCAATATAAGCCGGAGCCCTGGACGGGTCCAGCTGGCTGTTGCAAGAATCAAGACCAAAGCCATCACCTGGAGAAGACCTGCCCGACTACAAGACCCGGACCCGAGCCGGGGTCCGGTCCGAGATAGCTACCCCGTGTGAGTTAGGGTTAGCTAGCCCGGAGGAGATACCTCCCTAGGGTAGCTGGTGAAGGGGCAGATATATCCCTTCGTGGTTAGGGCTTTATTGTTAAATAAACTTGTTTCTTCTAAGAAGTCTCTGCCTATACTCTTTGGTTCTTTTGGTAAAGTCACGTAGGTAGAAAATAATAGATCACGACGTTTCGATCACAACACAAGCGATTGTCATCAGGAGAGACAATTACAGCAGGAAAACTGCTGAAGCAGGCGAGAGAGCTGCCGTGACAAGAGGTTAATAACGTCCTTCCAATGATTGCTCAGCTTGTATCCATCTTCTCGGTTGAAATTGTGTCTGTGTTTATACATCTGGATGGCTTCATGGACAAATCTTTGAAGATAGCCCGAAGGTTTGCAGAGTACCTTGGTCTCGGAAAAAAACAATGTCGTGTGAGCCCACCGCGTTAAAACAGTGATCAGCCACGGCAGAGGTATTGGTTCTGCTGTGTTTCAAATCTGCTTTGTGTTTGCGAACACGGTCTGAGACATGTCGTTTTGTTTCCCCAATGTAACTGCTGCCGCAGACACAACTTCCTCCTACCACCAATTATCTATGCCCGACCCCTCTCTCTCCCCCCTTGCTTCCCCTCTCTTAATTCTGCCCAAACCCCATCCCCCCTCTCTCTCCCCCCTGCCGCCGATCTTGATCTGCCCCACCTCCAACCCCCTCCCTCTCTCTCCCCCTGGTGAACTCTCCGGCCACCACCGATCTTGCTCTGCCCCACCCCCAACCCCCCTCTCTCTCCCCCTGGCGAGCTCTCCGGCCCCCACCAATCTTGCTCTGCCCCACCCGCAACTCCCCCCTCTCTCTCCCCTGGTGAGCTCTCCGGCCCCCACCGATCTTGCTCTGCCCCACCCGCAACTCCCCCCTCTCTCTCCCCCTGGCGAGCTCTCCGGCCCCCACCGATCTTGCTCTGCCCCACCCCCAACCCCCCCATCTCTCTTCCCTTGGCGAGCTCTCTGGCTGCCACCGATCTTGCTGCCTCGCCCCCCTCTCTCTTCCATCTCTAGCCCTGCCCACGTACCCTTGGGTTGCTCCCAGCTCAGACCTATATAACCTCTTGTCACAGTAGCTCTCTTGCCTGCTTCAGCAGTTTTCCTGCTGTAATTGTCTCACCTGATGATGATCGCTTGTGTTGCGATCGAAACGTCGTGATCCATTATTTTCTACCTAAGTGACTTTACCGAAAGAACCAAAGAGTATGGATTCCTGCAGTCACAAAAACTGATGTGAACCACTACACTACTATCCAGTTAGTAGATACTACTACAGTCAGTAGATACTACTATAGAGTCAGTAGATACTACTGTATAGTTAGTAGTTACTACAATAGTCAGTGGATACTACTACCATCAGTAGTTACTACTATTGAGTCGGTAGATGCTATTGAGTCAGTAGATGCTTCTATAGAGTCAGTAGATACTACCGTAGGGGTCGGTAGATACTACTATAGTCAGTAGATAATACTACAGTCAGTAGATACCACTATAGTCAGAATATATTGCTGCAGAGTCGGTAGATATGACTATAGAGTCAGTAGATACTGCTCTAGAGTCTGCAGATGCTACTATAGAGTCAGCAGATACTACTATGGAGTCAGTAGTTACTACTATAGTCAGTAGATACTACTATAGAGTCAGCAGGTACTACTATACATTTAGTAGTTACTACTATAGAGTTGGTAGATACTACTTTAGGGTCAGTAGATACTACTACGGTCATTAGTTACTGCTACAGTCAGTAGATACTACTATACAGTCAGTAGCTACCACTGGGCTCAATAGATAATACTGTACAGTCAGTAGATACTACTATAGAGTCAGTAGATACTACTGTAGAGAAGTATTGTGAGTAACCAATGAGGGGGCGAACAGAAGAAGGTGCGAGCGGGTTGACAGTCAAGGATGACGTAACGTTTCGGGTTGCGTAGGGGGCTTCGGAGAGCACTTTCGGAAACAGGGGCGGGTCCAAGCTGGGGGGAGGAGCCGCCCAAGGAGTTCTTAAGGGGGACCCTGTGACGAAGGCTTGGTCATCATGGGGAGCCAGGGTAAGGATCGGCTGCAGGGGTTCTCTCCCTCCCCATCGCGGAGCGGTGTTGGCTGAATCCCCGCTCCGGGCAGACGAGTGGGAGAGCCAAGGGTTAGCCGAGGGTAGGACCCAAATAGTATTCAGTGTCCGGGCTAAAGGACCGAGATAGAGTACACCTACACTGGTGTGAGCGTAAGATGTCGAGTGTGACAGTGATTTAATAAATGGCAACAGCCCTTATAGTATTCCTCGTCTCCGCGTGGTTCTACTGCACAACACTACTATAGAGTCAGTAGATACTACTGTAGAGCCAGATACTACTGCAGAGTCAGATACTACTATAGTCACTACATACTACTCACACTATTTTATGTTGGGTGTATAGGTATATATGCCTACGCGGGGGTAAAAAATATTTTTGAGGGGGGGTGGGTCGACAATTTTCGGAAACCTTTTAGATCAACTATTTACCCCCCACTTTCTATAACTTTTTGGACTTCTGCAAACCTCTTATAATTTTGTTGACGGACAAATGGACAGACAAACAGCACGCTGGGCTTTCACAATAGCTTCGTATTTGTGAATGTATATGTTATGTTTTTAAGATAAGTTTTGAAATATATTTTTCCCACGGACAACGCCGTGTACTTCTCGCTAGTATGTGATATATTTTAGTTAGTGCACGAAACTCAGATTTTAGATTCCCACATTCATATTTGTCATACACAGTAGAGCCTAGAGTGAACCACTCCTGTGCTGACTTGGCTGATATTGGAGAGATCGTAAGATGAACTATTTATGGTAACGCATGCCTTGAGTTATTATTAAAAACAACCTTTATGCAAGAGATATCCAACACCAAATGCCTAGGGTCTCTGTCGCAGGGATCACTGATGGTGAACAGGAGGATCTGGTCCCCTTTTTCTTATGAAACAACCTCCACCCACCCCAACGCCCCTCGGGCTGTATCAGTAACTGTGCTGTTGCGGGAAAGTCCTACCAGTGATTGCCAGGTTTATGGCAAAGAAGGTCATCCGTGGCTTTGCTTGACGAGCAGGTATGGCGAGAAGGAGCACCACAACATTCCCGCACATCACGAGCACAAAGAGGACCCACAGCGTGATAAGCTGCTCTGTCTGCAAGGAACGTGCACGTCAGATGTCAGAACAATTCTGTTCTAGTGGGCAACGGGCCATGGCTATCTCCACTAGCAGCCTTCATTCCATGGTTATTCGTATTTTTAATATCTGTGGTGGGAGCCAGTTCCACAACAAGTAATGTTATACATTTTAGACATTTAAGATGTTACAACACAGAATTTTGCACCACCGATTAGTACGGTTGGCTGCGTATGATGAAAAAGAAGTTCAACATACATATTGGAAGGGCGTTTTCTTATATAGTAATTAGAAATAATTACTACTTTCAATTCTCCTGTTATACTTCATAGTTGTTATGTTACGTAAACAAGTACTATCTGTTATGACACGTGGTTTGTAAACAACGGCGAAGTACAGCGATGAAATCGGGTCATTTGCAAGTGCTCAGTGGTATTTTACCCTGGATTACTGAGAGATAATGACTTGGGAAGGACTGAAGATGGTTGATGAAATTAGCACAATCTGTTCACAAGTGGATAATAGTACATTACTTGACCTTGATTATAGGCACATATGCAATAAAATTACGCCTTATAATGTAATCAATCATAGTTCCCCCCTCCCTCCCTCCAATGTATTCCATCGGTGCTGTCTGCATGTTGAAATGAAGACTCAATTTTAAAATATAATGCCCGCATCTATAATTAGCACGATTGGCTACGTGCAGTGCGAAAGAAGTTCAACATACATAAGCGAGCCTCGTATGTCAGAGAACAGCCCACAGAAGACATTGTTCACGGGACTTTTTACATTTTAAAGCGGCCTTTCTATTCTTTACACGGTAAGGTGTGCACTTTCCCACAAGCTCTGCTGTAAAATTGTTGTACGAGTTGAACTGATCAACTGTGCAGTAGGAATCCAAAAATCCGAGTTGATACTGTATAGGCGGACCACATCGTGGATCATGTGATCCACAGTGCACCTGAGGTTAGTCCTGCTCCTGTAACTCGCTGACCCGCCCATCCTGGACATCTGTGAAAACGGTCTTCGAATCTCATCGGATTCCTCCAGTCAAAACGAAGATTTTGATTCTGATATGATGCGCAAAAAGAAAATTGGCACCAACGCAGTGCGCTGCGGATTTTTTGGAGTAATAAGCCCCACGGCTCTAATGCACGGGAAGCAAGGCAATTGACTCGTTACTTGATTAACCTGCAAAAAGATATATGGTTTATACGAGACGATGTTTTCTAAAAACCCAAACGGCACATTTGCCAAATGGGTCTATGTTATTCAAGTAACAAAAAAACTAATTTACTTTTCTGCTCAACAAACCAAGTAACCACAACTAGTTTATTCTAGATTTGAAGCTTTCGTGACTGCAAGGATCCATACTCTTTGGTTCTATTCGGTAAAGTCACGTAGGTAAAAAAATAAAACAACAAAAATCACGACGTTTCGGCCACAACACAAGTAGCCTTCTTCAGGTGAAGGAACAGTCGTTCCGACAGTTCTGTTCTGTCTAACCAAGACTCATAAACCTTAGTCATCTTACACGACCTTCATATATACATACATTCATAAAGACAGCCTACTACTCAACAGCATCTAGACAATTTACAAATACTGCAGTAGACAGTATACCGAAGTCATATAGACAGCCGACATAACAGCCACAGTCGTCCCGACAGTTCTGTTCCTTCACCTGAAGAAGGCTACTTGTGTTGTGGCCGAAACGTCGTGATTTTTGTTTTATTTTTTTACCTACGTGACTTTACCGAATAGAACCAAAGAGTATACACAACTAGTTTGTATAACATAAATATATTGTAAAATAAAAGGATTTTTACTTCCGATTTTCCCTGCAGCTCTGCCGCTACGTTTTCCCTCCGTGCATACAGTTTTTACTCGGCATCTCCGTTTCCCCTCCAGAGCTCTGCTTTTCCCATTCCATCTCCCCCTGTCGATCTGCAGCTCAACTTTTCTCTCTCTGCAGCCTCTTTTGTTTTACTGCAGCTCTCCATTAGCCCTGTCCACTTCTAGGGATCGCGGTTTGTGGTCCAATCTGCCACCAGCGTGTTTCGAATTTTGAGAGGATAACGGCCGTCCGATTCCTTTCATCCTGTGAAACTTTCGTAGATTGCAAGGTTGGCTGGTAACTTCAAGTTCATGGCACGCCGCTGGTACAAGATTACGGTTTCCCTGCCACAACCTCTTGGCAAAGAAATAACAAATCAATTACGAAACACTCACGCGTTTTACAACCATTTCAATTCAGGACCCTCTTTAAAATGAATGAAGGTCTCATGGATACATTAATGGCGATATCACAGTGGTTCTTACCTGGTAGATTAGGTACCCTGAACCCTGGTAAGGATCCGCCGTGGGGATGGATGCGTTGTCGGATTTATTGTCACAGCAGGAGGGTGAGGGCCACGCTATGCTGCCGAGGCTGATGTTGGGCATGCCGGCTGTCTATATGATTGCTATGTCTTTACTGCCTTGTTCGAATGTCCTATATGACTGCGTGGTTTGTTTGCCTGTCTGTATGATATGATTGTCACGTAGTCGAGCTGTCGATGTGGCTGTTATGTCGGCTGTCTATATGACTTCGGTATACTGTCTACTGCAGTATTTGTAAATTGTCTAGATGCTGTTGAGGCTGTCTTTATGAATGTATGTATATATGAAGGTCGTGTAGGATGACTAAGGTCTATATGAGTCTTGGTTAGACAGACTCTTCTTACTGTCTGCCCTTGTGGACTGTATTTCTGCTAGGTAGACTGTTTATGTGGGTTTTGTTTATAGTTAGCTGGTTAACTATAAATAAAAGGTTATTCTTATCATTGTCTGTGTCTGGCAATATGCCACACTTACTAACTCGCAACTTTTCTCCCTGTCCACCTGTCTGAGTCCGGCTGTATTTGTCTCTCTGGCCAGCTGTCTGAATATGTTGAGTGCCGGTCTGTGTAAGTCTCCACTTCTCACCACGCGTGTAATTTTGCTGTGTATATCCACCCTCCGGTATGTCTATAAATACTCCTGTCCACACGTGTGTGTCCACTAGTCAGATCTTCAAATAATCTGCCTGCGTGAATATTCACTGCGCGTCCATCTATCTGTCCACCTCTATATTAATCAATCCGACTGTGTGTCCGTCTGTCCGCCTGTGTGTGTGTGTGTCTGTCGATGCGCCTATATGTACGTTCAGCTATTCACCTGCCTATCAGTCTGCACAACGTAAGGGTTGTGTGAATTGTGGCGAGGGATTTTGCCCTCGGGTGGGAACGGAGTGAGCACGCTGAGTTCCGCCCTTCGCTTTTAAGGCTGCGGCATCGTACGTGCGAAGCCAGGCAAACAACCAGTGAACGCTCACCTCTTCAAACACGAGGAATGCCATTGACAATTGGAATGGGGGTGGTGGGGAGGGGAATACAATGAATGATCGGTAACTTCGATGTCGTCTTGGTTGCAAGTTGGTGTTTTGACATCGGCACGTGCGTGTTTTGCTTTAACGATGCTGTATTTTTCTCACACGAAATAAAAGTCCTAAATATACAAAATATCCCAACCTTCGCAATTCTTGTCGGCCCCACGCTTCCGTTTCTCACAGCTGTCCACTTGCTGCGTTCTCGTTTCCGCGCTCGTCTGCCGAGGCCGAGCTGCAGTGGAAAATGGCAAGCGTTCATTCACACACCCTTTCGTGAAAAATCACAACCAATGTCGTTAACGCAGGGAGCGAACATCGATCAACGGATCCCCTTGTCTCCAGAGTAACAACTCACGCGGAGGCATGATATGAGTCCCCCATACGACGTACGTGAGATATGCGGCGTTATAAAGACTCGCGTAAAATGCTCACACGCGGCTGCTTAAAAGGAGCCAGCAGACGTCGTTGACAGGCACATGAAGTTAATATTGGAAAGTAGACGTTGAGAGTTGACTCTGCAACTGCCCGGTAAACATGGAACATTGGGCCAACGTTTGTCCAATAGTTCCAAACACACGCCAATGTTGGCCCAAAATTGCACGTTTGCTGCTGTGTTTGTGCCTTTCGATTTTCAGTTTTTGGTATTTTATGATAAATTATTTTCTTCGATAATAAGCATAGGCTTTTGAATATCTATATCCTGTAAATCGTTAATAAATAAAACACATCGAAAAATCACTAAAGTCCTCCCCCAGGCCCCCGATATTTTAGTGTATTTTGACGTTTATATTAAAAAAGAACAAAGATGGTTCGAGAAACTGTATCATTTTTTTAATGACATCTCATCCCTAACAATCACAAAGAGTGCACCTGTACAGCTCTTTTTCAATCCACTCATGCAAGAATGCCTCATTCCGTCAACCTGCAACTGACCAGTGTGGTGAATCAAATCTCACGACCTCTTGACATTCCGTTGAAGGTGGCCTAGTTCCGTTTCAGATTTCACTTTCTACCGATAAACCCGGGCGAGCATCAGTGGAAAGCTGTAATCATGTATCTTCTTTGGTTCTTTCGGTAAAGTCACGTAGAATGAGAATAAAATAATAAAATAATAAAATAAAATAACACAATAAAATTATCATTCTACGTGACTTTACCGAAAGAACTAAAGAAGATGAATCCTTGCAGTCACGAAAGCTTTAAATCGAAATGTATTCATGTACTTGGTTCTTTCGGTAAAGTCACGTAGAAGGGAAAAAAAACATGTGTTTTATTTTTATTCTAGATTTTAAGTTTTCGTGACTGCAAGGATCCATACTTTTTGGTTCTTTCGGTAAAGTCATGTAGGTAAATAAATATATAAAAGCAACTAAATTAAATCACGACGTTTCGGAGGCAACACAAGCTTCCTTCATCACTCTACCGAAAGAACGAAGAATATGAATCCCTGCAGTCACGACAGATTTAAATCGAAATGTATTCATGTAACATTTTTATTTAAAGCTTTCGTGACTGCAGTGATTCATATTCTTGGTTCTTTCGGTAAAGTCACGTAGAAGGGAAACAATAAAATAATAAAGATATTAAACATTAAAATTCTCACGACGTTTCGAATGCAACACAAGCAATTAACATCAGGTGTGAAATGTTTTATTATTTTATTGTTTCCCTTCTACGTGACTTTACCGAAAGAACCAAGAATATGTATTCATGTACTCAAGTGGCCTGCAACGTAAAAAGCATAGTCATAACTCAGTCCTATGCACCCCACGCCTCACTCGGCCCACATAAGAAAAAACGCATCTGTGAAGCTATTAACATACATTTGTTGTCACGTTACAGTGTCTTATCCGTTCAGGTTTCCATTAAAAACGGTAGTCCCATAATGAGTGTTAACATTTTTTTGAAGCACCCTGCATTGCCACTGGGGGAGGGAGTGGTGTTGGCCATTTATCTCCTCGTGTGCCGTTCCGACCTTCACAACAGCACTTGCCCTGACAGTCTGTTAAAAGGCTATATCGGGAATCTTAGTCTTTGGTGAGAATATAAGTGATGATGGTGAGCATAGTAGTGATGATGATTGACGGTGGCTGTGGTGGGGATTGTGCTTGTTGGTGCCCGTAGAAGATCGAAGCTAGCCTACATTCAGCATTCATTCGCATATTTGAGAATTATCGACATGAGCCGCCACCTTGTGGCCTAACTCTGTGTTTCTCGTAAGGCTGATCTTAAAGTAGAGCAACAACTCTAATTTTCCATGAGGTGTTTGAGCCAGATAATTATTGCATCATGCTGGAGCAGTATAGTGCATCGCTGTGATGATGAATCGGCCATTGAGTCGTTATATGTTCTATGGTCGGTTCTGGGTGATCGCAGTCGCACACCAGAGATTTGTTAATGTTCCATTTTGTGCATTAAGTATCCGTATCTGCCAGGGTTCGTGTGGATGCGGTTTAATGGTTGTGGCTTATAAGATTAGCAAAGATCGAAGCCAGGGAACTTCTGCGTCGGGTCTTTCACAGGGGTGTTTGTGACTCCTTTTGAACTCCATTTGACTTTCCATGCATCATGATCAGGGTTGAAGTTGTATTGTTCATGGTTAACCTCGTGGGCCGAAAGGGCTTTGCGAATTCAAGCAGTGGCAAGCGACGTTACTGAGATCCTGGTGGATGTGGAGACGTATAATTTCCACGATTCTCTGGAATTTCCAGAGGGTTGCAGCATTGGAGTGGGTACGTTGTGTGTGTGTAGTCTATTGTCCTTGCCCCGCACCTTCGATTAGCACGGTTGGCTATGTACGCTGCGAAAGAAGTTCAATCTACATACATATACGTAAGCACTTCATTTAAATTCTGACACCTTTAATTATTACAGTATAACGCTTATTTTACCCATGAAAGCCTCACTCTGTATCACGACTCTTTTTAAAGCCCTGCCAAATCTTTGCAGGAGGGGGCAGTGATTGTTATGTACAGTATATTCCAATTGAGTACATTTGGACCATGACATTCGCACATACTTCAAGTCAATTGTATTACTTTTTTCATAGAATAATTGAGGCATCATTATATGATTGCGGTATTTCATATCCATATAAACATTTACTAAATAGAGTCACGTAGAATGAGAATAAAACAATAAATTGATAAAATAAAATAACACAATAAAATTCTCACGACGTTTCGGCCACAACACAAGCGGCCTTCGTCAGGTGAAGGGACGAGACTGTCTGGAGGACAGCGCTTCACCTGACGAAGGCCGCTTGTGTTGTGGCCGAAACGTCGTGAGAATTTTATTGTGATATTTTATTTTATCAATTTATTATTTTATTCTCATTCTACATGACTTTACCGAAAGAACCAAAGAAGATGAATCCTTGCAGTCACGAAAGCTTTAAATCGAAATTTACTAAATAGGTTTGCTAATTATGTTTCAACCTAGTCGCATATACTATGAGGGAAGTGTGACATCTGGAACTTCCTCGTCATCTGAGGAACGGTGGGAATACTGGGATATGTGATTTTTGTTGAGAGATTTGTATGAAACTGTAAACAATGTCACATTCTGTCTGAATAATATATTGTGGTTCTATCTTGTTCTTTAGGGGACACCATTTGGGTATCGTGTACATGGAGACACAAGTCTAATTTGGGAATGTGGACTGCCCATTACTGACTCAGGGCCGCTGATGGTTATGAGCACCATTCCTTGTTTGCTTACGTAGGGAGACTACCTAGTCTTATATTTGACGTGACTCCGTTGCCCACACTGCTTTGAAAATGTAAAGGACCAGCACAGAACGTTTCTGTGTTTGCTATACTGTATACAAACTGACACTGTTCTGCCAAAATGTACTGTACAAAATGTACTGTGTGCACTTTAGCTTGTAAGTGCAAGTCAAATGATTGCATGATTTAAATATGCTCATGTCCGATTAATGTCTGACGCTTTAAATGGGCTGGGCAGAGGAAATTGTTGTCAGCGTGACTGACCGAAACGAGAATTGGTATTCTGCTGTAGTTTCTGATCACTTACATGAATACTGCACTTCATGTATTACTGAGCAAAATGAAAGACATGTCGCGTATAATCCTTTCTGAGATCATTTGAATGCATTGAGATTATTATATGGCACTGCAGTACAGTATTGTGAACCTGCGAAAATCACACGAATAAAAAATGCATTGTTTTAGCATGAAACATTACATGCTGTTGAATAAACCGTGTTTGTTAATGCAATGTACACAATTACAGTATGTGAAAATTATATGCGTATTTGTAACAACAATCCATTCGTTCTCATAAATTGGCTGGATGGGGCTGTGATTAGTGGGCAGCTCGAAATCAGAATGTCGTGAGTTGCAATCCCACTTGGCATGTCAGCTCAGCCAAATACCACCTTGCAGGGTATCAACAATCCAGTTTTGCTCATAAAATGATGTGATGTGATGTGAAAAAAAACCGTACACCTGGGGCCTCTGTCTGAAAGGGGGTGGTTGCAATGCTAGCTGGGAGAGTTCCAAAAGGGAATGTTTTCACATCATTACCTGAAGCCGATAATAGAATATCATATAATTTGGAAGAAAAGTATGTCGTTGCCTTCCATATCACACCATGTTATGTTAAACCACTCTTTATGTTGTAATAGATAACCACTCCTCCACGTGCTCCCAAATACAATTTTCATGCATGGAGTATACCACTTGCCAATAATGTTTTATTTCTGCTGTGTTTTTACCTATTGTTAATATGAGGTTTACCGTCTTTACTCTTTGGTTCAATTCGGTAAAGTCACGTAGGTAAAAAATAAAACAACAAAAATCACGACGTTTCGGCCACAACAGAATTGGCCTTCATCAGGTGAAGGGACCGTACTGTCCAGAGGACAGCGTTGGAGTGAAGACAGCCAAGCCCAGGTCGCGTCCTTTAAGCTGTGTGAGAGGAAACAAAAAAAACGCCTTGACAAAGGAATTAGCATAAAATGCTGTAGAGGACCGGCACGGGGGCGGGGGGGAGTTTACAAATGTTGGTGTGAAGGGAAATAATCTGCTGTGTTTACCGTCTTGTCCCTTATGCCTCTGGAATGCTGATGAATTACATCTCCCATTAGCACGGTTGGCAATGTATGGTGCAAAAAGAAGTTCAACATACAGTGAGCGAAAAAAGTATTTGATCCCCTGCTGATTTTGTACGTTTACCCACTGACAAATAAATGATCAGTCTGTAATTTTAATTGTAGGTTTATTTGAACAGTGAGAGACAGAATAACAACAAAAACAATTCAGAAAAACGCATGTCAAAAATGTTATAAATTGATTTGCATTTTAATGAGGGAAATAAGTATTTGACCTCCTCTCAATCAGAAAGATTTCTGGCTCCCAGGTGCCTTTTATACAGGTAACGAGCTGAGATTAGGAGCACACTATTAAAGGGAGTGCTCCAAATCTCAGCTTGTTACCTGTATAAAAGACACCTGTCCACAGAAGCAATCAATCAGATTCCACCACCAAGGCCAAGACCAAAGAGCTCTCATAAGGATGTCAGGGACAAGATTGTAGACCTACACAAGGCTGGAATGGGCTACAAGACCATTGCCAAGCAGCATGGTGAGAAGGTGACAACAATTGGTGCGATTATTCGCAAATGGAAGAAACACAAAAGAACTGTCAATCTCCCTCGGCCTGGGGCTCCATGCAAGATCTCACCTCGTGGAGTTGCAATGATCATGAAAACGGTGAGGAATCAGCCCAGAACTACACGGGAGGATCTTGTCAATGATCTCAAGGCAGCTGGGACCATAGTCACCAAGAAAACAATTGGTAACACACTATGCCATGAAGGACTGAAATCCTGCAGCGCCCGCAAGGTCCCCCTGCTCAAGAATGCATATATACATGCCCGTCTGAAGTTTGCCAATGAACATCTGAATGATTCAGAAGACAACTTGGTGAAAGTGTTGTGGTCAGATGAGACCAAAATGGAGCTCTTTGGCATCAACTCAACTCGCCGTGTTTGGAGGAGGAGGAATGCTGCCTATGACCCCAAGAACACCATCCCCACCGTCAAACATGGAGGTGGAAACATTATGCTTTGGGGGTGTTTTTCTGCTAAGGGGATAGGACAACTTCACCACATCAAAGGGACGATGGACGGGGCCATGTACTGTCAAATCTTGGGTGAGAACCTCCTTCCGTCAGCCAGGGAATTGAAAATGGGTCGTGGATGGGTATTCCAGCATGACAATGACCCAAACTACATGGCCAAGGCAACAAAGGAGTGGCTCTAGAAGAAGCACATTAAGGTCCTGGAGTAGCCTAGCCAGTCTCCAAACCTTAATCCCATAGAAAATCTGTGGAGGGAGCTGAAGGTTCGAGTTGCCAAAAGTCAGCCTCGAAACCTTAATGACTTGGAGAAGATCTGCAAAGAGGAGTGGGACAAAATCCCTCCTGAGATGTGTGCAAACCTGGTGGCCAACTACAAGAAACGTCTGACCTCTGTGATTGCCAACACGGAGTTTGCCACCAAGTACTAAGTCATGTTTTGCAGAGGGGTCAAATACTTATTTCCCTCATTAAAATGCAAATCAATTTGAAACATTTTTGACATGCGTTTTTCTGAATTTTGTTGTTGTTATTCTGTCTCTCACTGTTCAAATAAACCTACCATTAAAATTACAGACTGATCATTTCTTTGTCAGTGGGCAAACGTACAAAATCAGCAGGGGATCAAATACTTTTTTCCCTCACTGTAATACACGAATGCTATTTCGTATTTTATAAAGTTTTCACCTCCAGGTCAGCAGCAAGTAGCCCATAATTCCTCAAAAAGTTTATATAACGAGCACAATTTCGTGGGAAGTCAAAAGTAGTTTGCCTATGTGGGAATGGGTATGTAAATCTTCCACCATTGAAGCCACCATCTCACAGTCCATGGTGTTGATGACGGTGGTAGTTATGGTCCGTGGCAATGCAAGGCATTAACAAAGTAACATTGTAGGGCCCCAAGTAGATCAGGGGCTGCAGATTAGGGAAAATGTAGCAATGCACCAAAAATGTGTTCAAATTCACAGCCTAATCGATATAAACATCAAATGATTATAATGACACGATAGATATTATTTTATTCCGTTAAGTATTAAACGTTATGTATTTGATATAACTCTGATATAAATACGTTATGTAGCTTGTCTAGTAGTCATGTGATCTACTGGAGGTGGTCATCGCTGAGGGTGGGGACTGAATCCTTGTAACTAACGATATCCGATGGCATTGTGAGTAGAGTATCCTCCTGCCATTCTCCAAATATATCTTTGCTGTCTGTCATATCTCTTTTGAAAACGTATCTCTCCTGTTTTACTACAAAATACATCTCTCATCTTGTTGCATCTCCTATGATACCTTTCTCTTACCGTATGTATACATATTTCTCTCATCTCAATACATCTAGCTCATGTAATCTCTCCCATCTCATCTGAATTATTCCTCAGTCTCCTGTGGCTGAAGAATATATTTTTCATTTCCCTTAACTCATCTTGGAAATATCCTACCATACTTCTCAATTCTTGTCTGAATATATCTATATCCATGTTGCCTTACTGTCTCTAAACCACTAAAACTTGTATCGATAATTTCTACATCTCTATCTTCACGACATGTACCTACTCTCATCTGATGCCATCTCTGTATCTTATAATTTCACTACATATCTCACCTTTCATATCACTAAATCTCTTTTCCCATGTCGTCTCACTAAATCGTTGTCTCTTGACTAGATCTCGTCTGTCACATTACCAGGAATGGATCATTTCGAGGGCCGTAAAACACGTTTTCCCATATTGTTCCCAGATGGGCTTGCAACAAGCACTGATTATGATGCACGCAATGGTCATTCATCACGAACAAGGAGACACTTTCACCCGACTTTATACTGTACAGTATTCATATTTTCTGCATGCCAAATTCACCACCATCATCAGCCATGATCAATCTACAACTGGATGAAGGCTTCCCTCAAATTGTCATCTCTCCAAATACTATTATGTAATAAAGACAAATACCCCCCCCCCCATATAGTATTTAACAGACTGTAGGAGCAAGTGCCGTTAGTGAGCATCTGTGAAGGTCGAAACGGTACACGAGGGGGTGAGTGGCCAGCACCACGCCCGACCGCCTTTGTCTCCCTAATGGCGATGTTTACGCACCCCACCAGGTATTCATTTGAGGCTGAGTCGACCTAGGGAAGGACCATGACCGGTTCAGATAATTCGTCACTGGTGTTGGCCGTGAAGGGGTTCGTATCGCAGCGTGCTCACCGCTACACCACCACTCCCCACCAACACCACCATCAACCACAATCACCACCACAACCCGGCTCTCCTTAAACTACAGATTGGTTCCCGATGTCGAAGTGACCCCCGATTTTAATTATGTAAAACGTATTGCGTCTTCTCCCTCTTTATGTAGTTTATTGTAAAAAAAATTCGGTCACAGTACCTATGATAACTGTTACATTGCATTTATGGCTTTATTTTGGTGATTTCTAAAAGTTTTTTGGTTTGGCCATGTTTTTGTTTATTGTAGTACGGAGTTAGACTGATGGCCTTAATCTTAGTTGTCTTGTGGTTGTTGTTATTTTGACTTGCATCCCACTGGGATTTTTGCACACAGCGTTGGTGTACGGTGCTATTTCAGGAGTATTTAGATGTTTTTTCCTGGATTTTCTGTTTGCACAGTCACATAGTCACTTTAAGATGTTTTCTTGTTCATGTTTGTTGTTTGTTGCGGTTGCACCCGATTCAAGAGCCGAATGGCTCACATGGCTATACCAAAATAAATGAAACTATTAACTTCTTCGTCTTCTTCTTCCTCTTCTTCTTCATCATCTTCTTCTTAATCTTCTTCTTCAGTAAGGGTGATTTAAAACAGAAATTAACATGCATTCTGGAGGAAAAAAATAACACGTTGTGGGGGGCGGGGGGGGGGTCAATTAATCGTGGGTCACGAGACACCTGGTGGTTCCAGGCTTGCGTGCGCATCCCGTGACGTCAGCCAGCAGGGGGCAGCACGCCGAGTGTGACGTCACCGCCGCAGACAGCTGATGTGGCGGGTCTCGGTGCGTCCACCACTGCGGATCGGCGTCGTACCGCAAACCTCCTCTGTTTGGCGGCCGCGACCTTCTTCGCCGTTCGTCTCTCCCATCTTCTCATTAGGCCAGCAAGAGAGACAGAGAGAGAGAGCCAGAGAGAGAGCCGTCTGGTGCGCTATCACACAGTATTGTGTTTTCTTTGGGGGGGTGGTGGGTGGTGGTGGGTGGGTTTCATGTAGGCATTAGGTTCGGTCGAGGATCCCAAGTGCACACCTCTCACGGGCGTTCATTCAGAGCGTTGCAGTCGCCGCCGCCGTCGCCGCGTTCGTAGGAAGGACATTTCGAGGAGATGGCTCCCAGCGATAAGAAGTTCCTTGAGAGCCTCTCTGGGGCTGGACGGGCGATCGGGGTGCTGACAAGCGGAGGAGATGCCCAAGGTGAGATCTGTGGCGATGCGTGTTGCTGTTGATCGGTGGACGCTCTCACTTTTGACCCACGCGGTTTACGATGTTTTCGGGACCCAGAAGCGATGGTCTTCTTGGTTGGGTGCGGCGCGACTCGCACAGAGGTCCATGGTTGAAGAAGAGCGGGTGTTTTTTTTGTTGTCTCTTCCTGGAGGGTGTGCCGTTAGACTTAACCGAAGCATGCGTTTTGTAAAAAAGAGGGCGGATTGGAGCCCCCGGGGAGGTTCTGTGCTTTGAGCGGAGCGGTCAAATGGCTGAACGAGGGAGATCTGCGGTGCAGAGAGAGAGATGTTCAGAGTTGTAAATGTGATGTCCGTGCTTGGGTGAATGAGAAATGTGGTTTTTAATGACGCATGTGGTGCGATTTGCACGGTGGAAAAGACACGTACACATGCATACCCGGCAACCCCTTTATCAGTGCCTACCTTATTTTTGTGACCAATTCAGACCTTTTTGGTCATCCCGTGCACTCATAAATCCCAACGTACATCCGACAAAGTCTCATGATGTAAAAAATATGATTTGCCCGTATCGAAACAGATGTACGCCGTATGGACCTGAAAACTCAATTCCCTTGTACAAGAATACGGGGTAAACCCGTATGGGTCGACAGGTAGTATACACACGTACACCAGGGGCCCATATAGAATAACGATCCGTGTTTGAAATAAGTTCCGTGGTTGAAGTTGAGATTTCCCACGCTGGGAGCTTTTTCTGTAGTTGAAACGCACAGGCCCTCGGTCGCAACAGAAGTTCGTGGTTGGGGCGAAGAGGTTAGTATTTTTGAACAGGAGTATCAGTCGTCTGAGAATTGAGGTCTGCCGAACACAGAGTGGAGGTCAACGGATGTCGCAGAGAAACCCTCTGTTGCATATCCAGAGGGCCACATTGTAAAAGTTGCAGGTCTACCATTATGAGAGCAGAGAGATCAAAATTCGCAACAAGAGTTCCTGAAGCGTGTCGAGAATTGTGTTTTGTGTCATATCCCTGGCGTGGTTTATGGGTGGAGCAGCAGGAAGTTCTTTATGCGAGAGGTACAGTACGAGTGAAATAATCTGTAAGTCCACTGGAGCACGAAAATGCGAATCGATTAGTCATCTGGATTTTCATGTTTGCAGTTGTTTGAATGTTTACAGGTCAAACCTGTTCCTACGTGAGTGGGCATGATTCACGTGGCAAAATATCACGGTTTCTCGAGAATGCATCGTTAATGTATGGTACAATGTGGTGAAGTGCAGTAGCACCGTGATAATTCAGTAATTTAACACATCACCTTATATTACCGAATGTTAAGGTATATGCATAACGCAACTATTAAGACCAACAAAAATGTTGCATGCTTAATGCAACGCGCAGGCTTGTGTGCATACATCTTCCCATATGAATTTGCCTTATTAAACGATGTCCACAATGCATCCCCTCTGCATGCTTCCCGAATAAAAGTCCAGCGGCACGTGACGATGCGTCTGGTGCGCAATGGTGCCGGCTTCATGCCGCAGCATAACGTGTGCCCTCTTCTACGCCTGCCACTATTGTTATTACAGTGGCTGCCTCTATTGTTATTACAGTGGCTGCGATTGCAGCCGTTGCGTTTGCTCAGCTGGTTAATCCTTCTGGAAATCTTATGCAGCAGCAGCAGTGAAACGTTTTGGCTTAGCAGTGCAGCTGTATTTAACAAGGGTGTGGTGGCGGTTTCGTGGTTGTGAATGGGCACGTTTTCCAGCCACATGTATACCAAAGACAAAGAGGCCCTGTATAGCCTTAACAGAGTGTTGTGGCAAGTTCTGTTATCGAGCGTCTATGAAGGCCGGCACGACACACGACGGGGTGGGTGGCCAGCACCACGCACGGACCAGGAACTCATATGAGGCTAAGTCGACTTAGGGGAGGCTCAGGACCGGTACAGATAATCGTCACTGGTATTGGTCATGAGTGGGAATTGAATTCGTTGAACTCGGGTTCGCAGTGCAGCGCGCTAACCGCTACACTACCGCTCCGGCCCCACACACACATACCTCCAACACACAGGCTCTGGAGCACACAAGACACTATTGAACAAAGACAAACACACAAACTCTGGAACACATGCAGACATTTTCAGCCTTGCGAGGACTGTTTGGACAAGTCCTGTTAATGAGGACCAATTTAGCTTGGTTCTGACCACCCTATCCCACCATGTGGAGTGTCCACACTTGAGATAGACCACACGTTACGGGTACTGTACTCCGTTTTAACATTGTCTCAACCCAAGGGAATCATACTCTTTGGTTCTTTAGGTAAAGTCACGTGGGTAGAAATAAAATAAAAGGAGTCACGACGTTTCGATCGCAACACAAGCAATCTTCATCAGGTGGAACAGCCACAGCAAGGGAATCAGTCTCTCTGATACTGTTTGATCGCCTTTAGCACAATCGAAAGGTTGGGAATTCAAATCTTGGCCATGGTTGACTGAGCCCATCGTTCTCCGGTAGTAGATAAGTACCACTTTTATCCAATGGATATACGATCCCGTGCCATGGGTGCATGATTCGCAGATGCAGCACTTTGCACTAAACCCCCAGCAAGGATTGTTACACCTGCAAGCTGCTTTTCATACCGGAAATAGCAGCTGTATATACAACTATATATAAACACCTATCGTTGTCCTCGTATGCCCAGACCGATCTCAAAGAATCTTGGCATCCCCACCCCACTGTGCTTAGTTGTGAAACTGCACACACACGTGGCGTGGCGACATGGTATGGAGGAAACAATCTCAGAATTCATGAATCAGCAGAACGTGCACGGTAATCAAAATTTCGATTTAAAGCTTTCGTGACTGCAATGATTCATCTTCTTTGGTTCTTTCGGTAAAGAAGGTAATCAAAATCTTATCACAGTCGAATAGTCGCCGTAAAATATGCTTTTGGTGACGTCTTATTAAGTGGTTCGGCTATGGATTCTGTTCTTAGGTTATTTGGAATTTCGACTTGCGACGCGCTGTAGAGGTATTTGCTCACACTCGATGAGAGAGAATGAGTCCGAGGCGCGAGGAACTACAAACGAGCGGGCAAGGCAGCCGCGGTGAGCTGTATTCACATTCCACCCCAAACTCTGCGATCCTCCGTGTGTGTATGTTATCGGCCAATGAATGAGTGTTTACATGCGGAAGGAAAGCAGAGCTCCCGGAGAAAACCCACGTGTATGAAGAGGCAACACTCATACGGATTAGAACAGGTGAAGTCTTCATTTTCTGTACTGCATTCTCTTGGTAAGTCAGGGTATGGCACCTCGATTGTCCACGGGAAGGGAGTTTTCACAACAATTGTGATCGGCCTCAGCTCGCCTCCACAGTGCTGGATCACAGGCGTGCATAACCACCACAAAAGCATTTGCAACAGTTGCTTGCATTGGTTTAGATGTTCCCTCTTTGACCGTGCACTAAATAAACATTACATTCCTTTGTGTGCAGCAAAGATTTGCCGTCCGCAATATTCCATGGTACGCACAGAGGTGACATCTGCCAGTACACCAGACAGGGCTTTATAGAGTACATCCCCCTGGGCTTAAGGATGATTTTAAATAATTAAACTACTGTCCGTGCCATGGCCAATGTAGTCTATTAGTTTGCAGACCGTAAAGGTTAACACAGTGAATCACTTATTTTGAAGTTGAATAAATGAATGTGTCTCCTTAGAATCGTAGAATACCCTGAAATTTGTATTCCTAGATTTAATAATATAGCTTAGTGAATAGAATTATTGGATTGGAAACCATTTTCTAAAGCCGGATTGCTACAATGTAGGTTACCTCTGAATTTGTGCAATGTTGAAAGAGAGAGATTTAAATAATGTGACACTTGTTGGATTAAAACGCGCACGAACATAAATTAAACAGAACTGAGGTAACATCTTTCATGTGCAAGGCACAATTCACATGTTTTGCACTGCACATTCATTTAGCTCCATTTCTCCTATTGGAGTGCACTCACAGCGCTGCACTGTACATCAGTGTAAAGGCCCATTTGCATCATTCTGGGGCTGCACGAAAGCTTGCCAGCTGCTTATACATCAGAAGAGAAAGTGGGGAAAAAAGTGAAGAGGCCATACTGGGCGGTATGTGTCTGGGCAAATGTTAAGTGGCAGAGTGCACAACCTAGCCTTTAGCCCTATCCCATATCCTTAACAATAGCCCTATCCCATATCCTTAATAGCCCTATCCCTGCCCATAAATTTGACCCTAATGCCACCTCTCAAACTTAACTCGCCCCCATTTTCAGTCTTTGGTTCAGTTTTTACATTTGTTATTTATGGTTCCAAAGACAAAGATATCCCGTGTAGCCTTTAACATACTGTTGGGGCAAGTGCTTTAGCAGGCACCTATTAAAGGCCGACACATCACACAAGTGTGTACCTGGGTGCCTAAAACAGGCCCCTAGGCAGCTTATACATTGCCAAGCCCCAGTTCAATGAGTGTGAGAGTGTCACTAACTTTAAGAGGCCTTGAACCCATGATGGGAGTTGAGCTGCTGTCAGACCTTTAAGACATTGGTGCCTGATCGGATTATGGCAAGGTGACCTATGACCCAAGTACACCCTTGGCGCTGGCAGGAACTGTCCTGACCTATGTGGTACTGACACTTGAAAAACTGCGTTCATATCAATTTACAAGCAAATTAAATCTGCACATAATGGATACACAGTAATCTAAATAAAATGCAATTCAATTAGGTTATGTATTGCAAACCAGATAAGAGGCAACTGCAGACACTTGATATTCCATGAAAAATAAGACATTGCAGTGTATTTCCACTGATGTGGATGCTTTTATTTGGATAATTTGTATTTGTATTGTTATCAGTGTCAATCTTTGTCAATGAAACTTGGTCGGAATTGTAGCTATCATAGCATGAATAAATGTTCATATAGACGGTTTGAGATCTTCAAATAAAAGACGCTGTGCCGTAAATAAAGGGCACTGATATTACAAATGCAATTAATTTTACATTCAGTTGACTTTCACGTAAGTGGGAAATGCATTTTAAACCTGAAATTGAGTCCATAACTAATGGAAACCATTCTGAAATCATTGCAACCATTCACGTGCATACTTTAAACGTTACCAAGTTGTGAACATGATCAAACATGGACAACATTTCTTCTGTAGATTGCATGGAAACATTGTCCTGCCTCTTTCAAAAGCCAGGGGTCGGGAACCAAAAATTGACAGGAAGAGGCATTTTTCAGATTCGGTGAAAAGCTGAATGTTTCTAGAGCCGCAATGCATGCGAATACGAGTCACGAAACAGTCCTTAAGGAGCCGCGGGCTGCTGCCGACCCCTGCTTTTAAGCCTTTTGAACCAATACACAAAGTCTGCAGCAATTTCCCCCCCACTGTGCCACGGCAACCCTGCCTGCTGTGCACACACTGTTTGGAGGAATGGCGACGCATACAGTACAGCATTGTTGCTGTGTTGAGAGCGAGCTCGGTGACGTTGTATGCCCTTGTTCGACCACTGTATTTATCTGGTGCTGTCCTTCTGGTCTTGATTGAACTTGTACATTTTCTTCTGAGGTAACAAGGACAATGCTGCCAACCCCCCTGCCCACCCCCAAGTAGCTATTGTTTGTAGATATAGACGAAGTAAGGCAGTGTATCCTGGGCTGTCCAATGCGAGATTGCAATTTCACAATTATATTAAGCAACACAGGACCTGTTTTTGTAACTCCTAGAGGATGCTGGTACAGAACAATGGTCAGAACAATAATCTCTACCCTTACGATGCTTCTTCACTCTTTGGAGAGTGATCAGTGTTGTTTCCTTCAATCAGTAAATATTTATTGTACACATATGGCCCTATTTAGTTGGGCCCAGCTCAAAGTAAAAACGCCCATGATTGGAAATGGAATTTAGATTTCTTTTCACAGAATGTGCTACTGGTGCTAAACTTTTTATCTTACCAGGTAAGGCCCACTGAGCTACTCTTTTTCAGAAGCGACCTGGCCACAAATGACAGCTCAACGAAATGGCCAATCACGTGTAAATGTATATAATCCAAATACTAAACGCATGTTGATTCTAAATGTGGAAGGAAAACCCGGAGAACCCGAAGAAAATTGATGTAGGCTTTTGCTTAAGATATTTTAAGGGCCTAACTTAACACAGCCTCTTTAGTGTGCTGTTTTAAGCACACCATGGAGGTTCATCAAATGTACAGTAAAATAAAAAAATGGACATGGAGATGTACACTGCTGAACTGCTGAACTTAACGAAAAGAAATAAACATTGTGCTTAAAAATATATTTCTAAAATGTGTTACATTTCTTGTGGCGAGGTGACTTCTATAAACAAAAGAAAGGAGCAGCAATGGGCTCTCCTTTGTCTTCTGTGATAGCGAATTTGTACGTGGAAGATTATGAAAGAAAAGCAATAGCTTCAAGCACACTAAAACCTTCTGCTTGGTTTAGATATGTGGATGACCCATTGGCGGTCTGGCCACACGGCAAAGATACACTGAACGCATTTCTAAATCATCTCAACTCGCAAAACCCATCCATCCAGTTCACCATGGAAGTGGAAGCCGACAGAACTCTACCATTTCTGGATATTCTGCTCGGACGGAGTCGAAATGGTAAAATAACACAAAGTGTTTACCGAAAGAAAACGCATACTGACGCCTATCTGAATGCAGTCACACCATCACCCTGCATAGAAATCTGCTCTTATCAAGACCCTCATTCATCGAGCTAAGAAAGTGTCAGATGGTGACAGTCTGAGAAGTGAAATTCAACATGTTAAAGAAGCGCTGCAAATGAACAGTTACAATGATACACAATTCAACAGGACATTGAATACCAAAACCAAATCCAATATCAACAGCATTGAAACTGCCCAAGTAATTAAAACGATCAAAATACCGTACATTGCGGGAGTAACTGATAAACTAGCCAGATATTTGGAAAAACAAAACATCCGAGTCAGATTTGGCACGGTACATAAAATACAGAAATTAATATCTGGTACAAAATATGTATTACTGAAGCTATCAACAGAAGGTGTGTACTGCACGTGTGGCAATGTTATGTTGGGCAAACGGGACGAATGATCAGCACGAGACTAAAATAACATCAGAGAAATATTAAATTCTTCCAAATACAACTGTCATCAGTAGCAGAACACGCGTGCCAACAAGGACACTCAATTGATTTTGATAATGTTGAAGTTTTGTGCAAAACTAGCTACGACTGGCCAAGACTAATTAGAGAATCTATCGAAATCGAAATAAATCAAAATAACTTTAACCGTTAGGATAGCTACTGCCTTAGTGCTGCATGGAAGCGAATAATCAAATAATACATTATTTAAATGCATGCCTACAAAGGGCAGCGTACTTCATTAGGGATTACCGTTGGTAGGCCTATTTTAATAAACACAATATACAGGAAGTACAAGTTCAAAGGGCTCGCATAATGCATCATGTACTTTGCCTCAGTAATCACCCCCCCCCCCCCCACATTGTGCAAGAGCGCAGAAGCGTGGTCACCACATCTACGCCTCTATATAAGGAACGAAACAGTAAGATTTATCCACAAATCTGGCTTTCGTCTGATGAAGCTAGTTGTGATTACTGACGAAACGTCGTACTCCGATTTTAAATGTTGTGGCTTGGCTCTCCAACACACCGGTGTGCTGTACGAGTGACGAATTGGCATGTTCTGTTTACCTGACAACCCTTACTAGTTGGCTATATCGGGTAGTGGCGGTTTTTAACGACACATTTATATATTTCATCCAGCAGTGGACGGATCATGGCTTATTATGATTCCCAAAGTTTTTCAGTCTATATAGACCTGGGGTAGAAGTGAAATGTGTTTGAAACATTTTGTAAAAGGCATGGTTTTCCATGGACACATTTGTTACGTAGACTGGCTTCAAAAGCCTTAGGCAGAACAGTTGAGTGCGAGCAAAAGTGGTGCCAAGCTCTGGAGAGGGACAATGAATGGACTGAATCATTCTCTGTTTTTGAACCTCTTGGCTGCACCAGTGGCACGAAACATTTCCTACGAATAATATCCTTCATTCAATTATACCAGGAAAACCTCATTGTCCTTTAAGACTGATTTCCTGAAGAAGGTCCTGCATTTGGATATTTGGCCAATGGCTGGTTTATTAACTGTTTTTGGCATGTTTGGAGAAATCTCACACACGCATGGAATTAGATTCAAAAGTACGTGATGGTAGCACAGTGTCCTACTTGCTGTATTGTATTTTTATGACCACCCTACATCCATGTGGGTCCAATGTCCCAATGCACATGGATCCATACTCTTTGGTTCTATTCGGTAAAGTCACGTAGGTAAAAAATAAAACAAAATTCACGACGTTTCGGCCACAACACAAGTGGCCTTCATCAGGTGAAGGGACCAGACTGTCTAGCGCTGCCCTCTAGACAGTCTGGTCCCTTCACCTGATGAAGGCCACTTGTGTTGTGGCCGAAACGTCGTGAATTTTTTGAGTACGTAAAATGTTTGTTTTTGCAAGACATTTCTATTTGTGCGGAAAAGCGGTAACTTATTATGCGCACGCATTGAATGACCTATAGTCATTTTCTGGGACCCCTTGGGGTTTACACTTGCACCCAGTCCCAGCCCAGCCTCTCCCAACCCAGTCGGCTGTCTGCTGACATCGTGTGCGAATGTGCATTCGCGCATGCTTGCGCACCATTCATTATTTATTTGATTAGAAAATTGAAACCGACGGCCGACTTGACTTACGAGTTGGTGGTTCTTAGAGTTTTAGACGTGACCGCGCGTGTACTCACTGTGTAAGGGTGTGTGCAGGGTGTGGTGGTGCACTCTTTAACATGGGGCACTTGACCAAAATCACAGTCAGAGCAGCATTGTTCGCTGAAAGTAGGATTGCTTTCGTGCTGCGTTGTTCAATAACGGTACAGTAATGCTGCAGCAATGATATTTTTTACAAAAAAGAAAAAAAATGCACGTTGACATTTACTCCCATTTAGTCCAAATAACCAAGCAATAAGAACAGGTATAACTGCATACATGGTGTTGTTGAAACAAATGGAGTAATGAACAGTTAATTTTAATTTACAATATTAAGTTTCCATTGCATCTGAGATCCAGAAATCCTTTCAATATAATATCTGAGAGAAAGAACATCTCTCGGGCCTAAAAGACTTTTCCAGCAACTGGAAACAGATGCTCAAAAAGGAGCATACGAAGCTGGTGTTGCAAGATTTGCAAGATACCCAGTAGCAAGATGGGCATACTGGGAAAGTGCCACTTTGGGGTTGTTTGAAGAAGGCCAGTGCATCTGCATTCTCAGATATCCTTGGCAGAATACAGTGGCTCTCGACTTGAGACATGTTGGCTGTGAGAATCCGAAGCCTGTGGAAAAAAGTGGTTTTCCTTTAGGTCGACTCGGCCTAAAGTGAATACCTGGTACGGTGTTTAAGCGTCGGCAATCGGGAGCTCAAAGGCTTTTGGGTGTTTGACGACTGGACGTAACAGGTCCTCTATAACTGTATTGGCTTTACAGTCCAAACGGTGAATTGAGGAATCTGTGTGTGTGTTTAACGCTGTGCAGGGATGAATGCTGCAGTGAGGGCGGTGGTGCGGATGGGCATCTACGTTGGAGCAAAGGTCTACTTCATCTACGAGGTACTGTGAAAATCTTGGCCTCTGACAAGTATGGGTTCTCGGGTGGCCACGTCTCCATTATCAGTTGTGTTTGTTGTGTGTGCAAATGAGCACAATGAACCCTTCCACCGAGGCATGTGGATCCAATACTCACATAGTAGCAATTGTTATTATTTGAGGGTTATTGTCCACATGATAATAAAATCGAATTCCCACTACTGGCAAAGAGCCCTGAAAGTCAAGCTTCTCCCGGTACAAATGAGCAAATCAGTACTGCTCGTCCATGTTGGTTACCTGACCTGCTCGTGATATTCCATATTCCTGTGATGCAGTCATACCATGGAGTGCCATTAACTTATTACAACATGCTACTGACTCTATTAACTCCGTGACGGTAAAACATTTATTTGGACCCTGACCAGGTTTTGAACTTGGCACGTCCGTGAGTCGTGTGTTCTGGCCACTGTTCCATCCGGTTGGATAAGCTATCGCTCTGGCAGCGATAAGTAGTATTTTCTTTTTGGTTCTTTCCTGGACTTTATTAAAGTTCTACTTGTTCTATTATGAAGTTTACCTTTGATTCTTTCACTTGTCACTTGGTATTTGTGTACATTTCTACACATGAATTGTCAACCGTTATAATGAAGGTCATTCTGAATTCGTACATGTATGCTACTGATATGAAATTCCAGCTATTGTGTATTTCTACTGATAAACTTGTAGAGGATGCAAGCGGTGCGTTATGCTCGTGTTTTCAAAGTGCAATACTCTATGGTAAATGTTAAAGGCATTGTGTAGACAAAGGCAACACGAAATGGAAACATGAGCAGTTCAGAGACAAAGCTGCGTGCTGGAGAGCCACCGTGTACCCATTCATTCTGATTACACGAGTCGACCATAGTGCACTGTGTTAACCATGTGTAAGGACATTTTAGATGCGCTAATTAACACCGGGAAATGTAATCAGTTATTCGCAACCAGTGTAAAAAATACAATTGACATGCAATTGTACACTTGCTGTATGGTATATATTTATCTGCTGTATGGAATTCGGTGAACCCACAGGAGTGGATGACTTGGTCGTTGCACATTGCTCTGCCAAGGCTTGCGCTCTCTCTCTCTCTTGTTTTCACATTTTGCGAAAAATGTTTTAACTCTTCAAGCCGATTAGAATATCTCTTCAGCCTTCCACATCCACAAGCCTGAGCCTTGCACCTCTACTCCGTGATGATGGACTCGGATTAAACCTTGCGGTAATACTTTGAAATAAGTATTAAAACGTAAATATGGTACATGGGCAGTGATTATATTGTGTATTATTAATTGTCAACTGAATATGTGGGGTATTTTGTGGAAAGGTTACGTAAATGTAGAGTCATGTGTTAGAGTGACGAGTGGTTTGCCATTGCTCATCACTGGATGGCACTCGTTCGTTCTCTTGTTTAACGATGGCTACACACGCGTTAGTCCTTCAATATTTTAAATTGTAATCGAGCGTTCAGTTATGAACTAAAACATCACAGTCTATAATATCCTAAAAAATAAATATTTAGTGAAGTAATTCGTAATTGGGCTGAGACAATTAACTCCACATTTGAGAATCTGATTTAAATTTAGCTGGCTCCCAGATTTGAGCCAGTGGTCTCTGATACCTACTCCGTCTATCCTGCGCAGTCCTTGTGAGTACTGTGATTCACCCAATAGACCAGGTGTTGAAAAATAAATATTGTTTTGACCAATCCCTTTGGTAACCAGCATTTAATCACCTCTGGGTGATTTATCTGTGAGATCCGCTTCCTTGAATTTATTATCGGGAGTTTTAAGCTCCCAAGAACTGTGTGAAACTCTCTGAGGATTGACAAAACACCAGTGGTCGGTTGCATAATTATATCTGAAGTGATATTTTCCCCTAATTTGCAATGTAAATTGGTGTGCCCTTTAATGGAGCAATTTCACTTCAGGAAGTGTTATGCAACTGGACACAGGGCCTTAAAAGTACCACAATAGACATAAAACATCTACAGTGTTGCTGTTCAACTTGGAGCACGCTCTGGCTCTACCAAGAAGATGTGCACATTTACACGTAGACTGGCTGCTTTCGCCTTCATTTGTGATACAAATCAATGATCCTTATCCATTGAATTGGTTTGGAGAGCAAGCTGCGCTTAAAAGTGTAAACGGACTGTCTTTGAGTGGCATTATAAATAGCACTGGTGGGTTTGCTTCTAGTCTTACCTTTTGAAAGTCATTAGTAGTGCACTGCCAAACAGTTGGCATGATCTCATAATGAATCGGTCAAGTTATATTTTGCTGTGGTATGGCGGAAGTGGGTTTTCTTGTGGTTGAAGGCAAGTAGACTTGTAACGACGGTCGTGTTAGATAATGATCGAGTTTGAAAGGAAGCAAGAATTGTTATTTTATGGAGTGGAATTTTACTGCATTAGTGAAGTCAAATAGTCTGCTCAGATAAGCACTGCGGTGATTTGTTAAACATTTCACATTCCCATGGAATGGATCAGTCTATTCAAAATTACAACTGTTGCATGTATGTTGAACTTCGTTCACACCATATGTAGCCAACCGTGATAATCAGAGGTGCAAAACGAGGTGTTGTTCAATCCCTACAAAGTGGTATTCATTTTAGCAATCTGGAAGGGAATTAATGATAGGCTGAGTCAGTGCAAGGCCTGGATTTGAACTGGCTATGTCATGATTGCGAATCATGTGCTCTGAACACAGCACAACCGTTCCAGATTTAGATTGGAAATACGTCTTTAATTAAATTCTCTCACAACCAATGTCAACTGAAAGTTACATTGCATTGCACTTTCGACTTTACATCAAAATCGATGGTGCACCCAACATTGGATATTGCATGGCTGATTTACAATTATTGGAAATTCAGGGACTCAGAAAGAACAGCAATATAAGCGGATGTGCCTGCTCAGGAACTGTAGACACTACTTGCTAAACAAATCCTCTTTCCTGTTACAGTGGAACAACCCCCCCCCCCATGAATCCGACCACGTGGTGCCGTGGTAAGAGCGTTTGACTCACAATCAGAGTGATAATAATTCTAGTTCTCGTTAGGAGTCTTCTAAAGCTGTACCCCCCCCTCCCCCAGAGTTAACCTTTTACGTTCCACGTGATGAGAAGTTGATAGCGGTTGCATTATGAAGGAATGAGCCCCCTGCCATGGGAATATGGGTGTTCTACTGCAACTCAAATATACCAATTTCACCCCATTTTTGTTTCTGAAGGGAAACACTTTGAATGTTGCTTCAGTGAGATTTATAAACAATAAATAGATTGGTTCTTTCGGTAAAGTCACGTAGGTAAAAATACAAATAAAATTAATCTTTATTTTTACCTACGTGACTTTTACCGAAAGAACCAAAGAGTATGGACCATTGCAGTCACGAAAACTTCAAATCTAGAATAAATAGATTCAATAAAGAGCTGACCTTCACTTACGGACGAACACAGTTCAATCTTTCAGATGATAAGCCCTGCAGAAATGTAATTGGCTGTTCACAGTGTGGGAAATAGGAATAGGTTTCACCCTCACAAAGGCTCATCGGTGAGTCGTACCGAGCTGCAGACTACCAAGGAGAACGCGGCGTTTTATGTAAGCGAGAGTGTCGCAAATGTATTATGGGACCTCTAAAAGTTGTAACGGTATGCGACTCGCTCATTATAATGTGTGATGGCCACAGGGTTATATGTATTGGAGTTGCTGACGTTTTTGTGTGTAACATTTGTGAAAATTATGCTGTGTCTCTGCCTTTCCTCGTAAGCTGCTCTTCTGCATTGTATGAATGTGCCCGACTTGTTGTAGTGTTTACTTTATTTTCTTATCGTGTTCCAAACTTGACTCAAAGCTTTTCGTGACTGCAGGAATTCCTATTCTTTGGGTCTTTCGGTAAAGCCACATATCTACATATCTACATGGCTTTTACCGAGAGAGCCAAAGAATGCGTTCCAAATTTTCAAGTTGCTTACGCTATCCTGCCATGAAGTTCATAACATGCTATTGGGCTTTCGAGGTCAGATGCTTGAACATATTTCCTACTTTCATGTGAAAATCTACTTTGACTTGAAAAAGTCTACACTTGAGCCAATTCTGTCCTTTTGATGAGGATATTCTGTTTGCAGCTGAGCTCGAATGCGTTCCTTTGTTGACTCCAGTAAGGTCAGGTTGCATTCAAGCTTTCTGACTTCGTAATCAGTTAAGACCAAGTGGAGTGAATGGAATGTATTTAATTTGCCTGAGCGTTCGCCTTCATGAACAATGCAGGGGATTTTGTGAAAACTTGGCTTCGTTTTTTTTTCTGAGCCGTAACTTGGCATTTGCGAGCAAAATGTCATGGAAACTGGATTGTCAGGTAATTAAAGGCATTTCTGCACTCTGTTTCGTTGAGCATAGTTCCTGGCAGTGGCATTTCCTGGCAGTACAGTAGCAGGATTCAAATTATAATATAACAGCTTCTGTGTCGATATGCTAATTTATTTACGTGAGAATATATTCATGGTTGACGTCATGCCGCATTCTTCCCGACGAATTGGGCGCTGCACGTTGGTTTAACAAAACGGATTTATTAGTATGCACCTCACATCCTTACCACTGTGCCTGCTCAGAATGATGCAATCCCATTTTTGTGATGATCACTGTCCTGGCCTAACCTCTGTTGTATTTTTGTCATAGACAGATATATTATTATATTCAGAAATGACCTTGAATATGGGGGGCGGGGGGGGCGTTTCGTGACTAGCAAATGGACACCTCCCAAAGGTTACACACAAACCTATGTTTTTATGTAACCTAGGGAACTGTTGGTTTCTTTGTGTAACATTGTAGTGCTACGCTTGGATCTCACCATGAATGTGCGGTTTGTACAATATGGTTTTTAATTTGTACTGTCGCTTGTGACCTTTCTAGGAATAGGTCAAGCTTCATTAATGCGGCCAAGGATCCCAATTAGCCTGTATTTTTAGAGATTTGTATAGTGGCTCTAAATTGGTTACTATAAGCACGAGTCCTTATAGCTTAGATTTATATTCGGATTGTTCATGTCATTAGATTGTTTTAATGTTATTGACAATTGCATCCAAAAAACGTATACAAATCAATCATGTTGGCTGCGCGTATGGAAATGTATAATATTCTTGGTTCTTTCGGTAAAGTCACGTAGAAGGGAAACAATAAAATTATACAAATATAAAACAATAAAATTATTGTTTTATATTTGGAATGTCATCAAGAACCAAGAATATGAATCCCTGCAGTCACAAAAGCTTTAAATAAAAAAGAAATGTATAATAATTAATGAAGTTGCAAAGCTACATGCAGAATGACTATGAACAAAGCAAAAGGTCCCTAAAACATATTCGTTAATTAATCGGAAATATGTCAGAGTGACACATTTGGAAGAGACAGCAGTGTTTTAATCAGTTAAAATTTTTTGCTTATTACGACGTATGGATCGAAAAGGAAAAATGTGCAAAAAAGCAGGGAGAGATGCATGCCTGGAATTACATTGACCGAGAGAAAGAAGAGCACATGGATGAAAGTACGCGCACATGTTAAAGACACATATTGTACTGGCATTGACAGGACTCGTTCCAAGAAGTGATGATGGCCATTGATTGAGAACAGTTATGGGCACGGCGGTCAGGAGAAGTACTGCGTCCAAGATAGGTCTCCCGCGGAGAGGTGGAGCCCTTTCACGTTCAGGAGCACAAAGCACCTGTCTGGGTCTTTTTGGAATGTCATCAAACACTCCACACGCTGAACTCTCCATGCACACTGGGGCAGTTGTGGAGAGAGTGGAGGAGTGCCTTTACCTTGGCAGTGTGCTCATGACCAGTTCCTGTTGGACAGCAGAGATATCGCTTTGAATCAGTCGATCAGCATTATCTTTTCATTGTCTGTGTAATACTGTGTGGAAGCTCCTAGCCTCGTGCTCCGCATACATTTTTGGGTCTCTACTAAAATTATGCCCTCTCTTTTTTATACTTCAAAAACATGGACCCCTTTAAAATAATACTTGTGCCAACTTAAACATTAATTTAATCTTGGGATTCATCGGGCTACATTGTGTTATGAGTTCACACATCTTTGATATATCAGTGAATTCCTCCGGCAGGCGAGGTTGTGTTGGCCAGCGTCCCGAGCCAAGCGGTTTCTGATAGAGGGGGCTAAACAGGCATGGTACAGGCTGGAAGGGAGATGGGCTGATGTATATCGGAGGATTTGAAACTGATTGAACTTCCTAATGACTGGTACGAAGCAGTGTCAGCTTCTGTAGAGGGGTCCTGAGAACGATGCTATTGGACAGTTGGAGGCAGTCGCCCTCCAACAACAATGGAGGGCAGAGGAGCAACATTCACAAAAATGAGCAGAGTACCGGGTGACTAAATTACTTAAAGCTAGCATATTGGGGAGCATAGGCGTTGCATTTGCCAGTCATTAACCCATGATACCCGGGTCTGTCCTGTGACATGCCACTGAGCCTTCAACACTTCACACGGCCTTAAAAGTGCACCTCGCCTGGCACAAGCGCTGTTGCGACGTCACCCTCACTTTGTGATGAATGGCGGCTGCTCCTGTATGTGGACGAACGTTGGTATAGTAATTTGTGTACGCGTTATGATCCTGATCATCGTTATTTGATTACCGGCCATGCAGTACATATTTGTTGACAGGTGATAACTAAACCTGTAATGGGTCTCCTTTAAGTTGACTTGGTCTTAAATGTGTGAACGTCGGCATGAAGAAGTCCCGAACGTGGGTTTAGCCACATGGCTCGCTTGAATGTCGTACTAGCCTTACTACTTGTTCCCTAGCAGCACTTGCTCCAAAAGTCCATAAAGTTAATGGGGGACCTTTGTCTGTCTGTCTGTGTATTTGTGATCGGCAGGGCTACCAGGGTATGGTGGATGGAGGGGAGCATATCCAGGAGGCTTCGTGGGACCGTGTCTCCAGCATCCTGCAACTGGTACCAATACATGCTCGCACGCGGTATCCACACCATGGCCCCCACAGACTTCGTCTAGAAATACTTGCACAAGTGCCTGAGCCATGAGCAATATGCCAATGCTTATTGCGCAGGGACATTGGTATGAAAATTAATGAGTAGTGGCTGACCTGTGATTAAAGTTAGATTGTATGGGAATGTCGCTACCATTCCATGAACGTGCACATGCCTCTAATATTCAGATTCCCATCGTGACACCTGTTACCACATCCGGACACGACAAATGTAACTCTCATCTACAGTCTCCCACAATACCTTAACTCCAGATCGCCTGACTATACTGATCTCAATCCAATCCTGGATACATTTGTGGTTCGTTTGTTGTCCTTCCCCTGCACCTCATATGGTGCGAAAGAAGTTCAACATGCATATATACATCATCTTCACGATCATCTGTGGACTCGCTCCTGCCTACCTCTCCCCCCTCATCTCACTTTATTCTCCTCCACACGGTCATACCTTTCCCCCACTCAAGCCACTTTACCCCCCCCCCCCCGCATGCACGCTCTCTGCTTGACAAAACAACGTTTTGTGTTGAAGTCCCCCCAGTCAGCATTTGGCTTGTTGTGGAAGATTGCTCATTCTCCTCCTCTGTTATCCATACAGTCTGTAAATCCCTTTACCTGGCCTCCCTTTCCCCAGTACAGATGCCCATGTTTGTGTGTATATATGCACATGTTTCTGTGAATATATGCGTGTATGTATGTAGGTGCTCGCTAACAGCACTTGTCCCAACAGTCTGCTGAGGCTATACGGGGATATTTGTCTTTGTGAGGAGCAGTGGTGTAGCGGTTAGCACGCTGCACTATGAACCCAGCTGCCAGAGTTTGATTCCCGCTCATAGCCAACACTGTGACAAATATCTGAACCGGTCCTGGGCCTCTCCTAGGCCGATTTGGCCTCAAATGAGTTCCTTGTTGCAATGGTGTGTAAATATCGCCACTCGGGAGACAAAGGTGGTCGGGCGTGGTGCTGCCCACCCACCCCCTCGTTTGTCATGCCAGCCTTCAAAGGTGCTCGCTAACAGCATCTGCCCCAACAATCTGCACAGGCTATATTGGGATCTTTGGCTTTGCGGGCGGGGAGTGGTGGCGCAGTTGTTCGCACGTTGCGCAATCAATCCCGTAAACCGAGTTTGGTTTCTGTTCACAACTAATAACAGTGGCGATATATCTGAACCAGTCCAGGGCCTCCCCGAGGTCGACTCAACCTTAAATGAGTACCCTGTGCGGCGTGTAAGCATGAGCATTGGGGAGACAAAGGTGACCGGGCGTGGTGATGGCAAACCACCCCCTCATGCGCCATGCCGGCCTTCATAGGTGGTCGCTAACATCACTTGCCCCCACAGTCTTGTTAAGGCTCTATGGGGGGGGGGGGGGGGGGAACGTTGTCTTTGTTTTGCGTACGTATGGGCGCGCGCGCATGTGTGTGCGGACTGCAGGGTGGCACGGTGATCGGCAGCGCTCGCTGCAAGGACTTCCGCGAGCGCGAGGGGCGGCTGAAGGCGGCATTGAACCTGGTGCAGCGCGGCATCTCAAACCTCTGTGTGATCGGCGGTGATGGCAGCCTCACGGGGGCCAACCTCTTCCGCGAGGAGTGGAGCGGTCTGCTCGAGGAGCTGGTCAACAACGGTGGGAGAGCGCGAGCAAGCGTGTTGTGCGCGTGCGTGCGTGTGCGGAAGTTTGCATCAGTGAGTGTATGCTAAGGTCGGCGTTGCTCTCTTAGGGGAAGTATGGCCAGAACTAGCCTTGCTTTTGGCTAGCTTTCTCTGCCTGGTATGACTATCTGTAGCGTGCTATAGCACGTCTCAAAAATACCACGGATCTAAGCACGTACCTGGCTGATACTCATTTTATGAACGAGATACTGTAGGGGAGTCCTAATGTATGTTAAGATGAAACGGCCCACTTATAATCTTTATGGCTGGGTATTGCATGCAGGTGCTTGCTAACAGCACTTTCCTGTATTACAAATCTTTGTATGTATACTCATGTGTGTGTATACAGTATATGTGTAATGGGTTCAATCAGGGCGCACACCAGAAATTGGGAGGCAACACGTTTATTAACTAACATCACATTACTCTTAACGGGATAACGACATAAGGTGGTAACCCACCGTTCCTACACTTAGCTATGTACACTTGGAGTAGATGGCTATTTACATTCTGGACGGGGCAACTACTAAATCGGACCAGGTCAGCCAACACGCTGCCTGGTCCACGTGTGCGACGCCCGGAGACCGAAGACCATGACGACGAAGGTTTCATCTCAGCCAGGACGAGCCCCAGTCCCCCCCGGGGCTCGGCCTTTATCCTTACGGTGTGGCCAGGCCCGCCCTTGGCCACGCCTCTCTTCCAGATCCTTCGTGAGGGTTCAGGGCCCACCTCATGTGTTCCTCTCATCCTCAACCCTGGACCTCGTTCGCACCTCATCCCGTCACGTGCCCCTTCCTGTTTACCCAGCCTCTCCCCTGGTATGCCCATCTGGTGCCAGGGAGAGGCTCTGCCCATACAGTACCACCCACATGGTACTGTCGCTACACAACGGTACCCACATAAATGACACTACATGTATGTAAGGTGTGGTGGTTTATTGTTTAGCAAATTGCCTAAACATTTGGTTAACTTCCTGGTCATGGATAACATCAGTGGCATCATTGGTACGTTGTGTCTCAGGCTGTTCTGTGTCTCCCCCCAGTGGACTGTCTTAAATGTGTGCCTGGTGTGGTGGGAAATATTCACACTGGAAAGGCCAAGGTAGCTGGGTGTTGGTTCTGGTCACACCACGCCTCTGTATCGAACGTTGGCTTTAATAAGTGTTTTCTAATAACACTTGCATTTTATGTTCAAATAAACTAAATGCCAGATCTTGTATTTTTTAGTAATTTGGTAATATATTGAGCACATTTTTAATTAAAACAACAGACTATCAAGTAGAGCTCAGACTATAATATAGGTCCTTGTTTAATACCGCTTGAAGATTGTTCTCATCCCTGCCAAAAGAGTCTTGACATTTCTATGGCTAGCTGTGGGCTGCCAATGGGGATGCGCACTGTTCCTCACTCATTTGATCATGGAAACACCTTGATGTTTGTCTTAGTTTAGCAACAATCTGCCCAGCCGCAGACTGCGAAGTCTGGGCAATAGAACTGAATCGCAGTGGGGGTCCCGTAAGTTGTGGCAGAAAGGAGGTCATATTGCTTCTGCTGCTTTCCCCACGGGCAGACCAGATAACGGGGGAGATGGCACAGAAGTTCACGCACCTCAACATCGTGGGAATGGTCGGCTCCATCGACAATGACTTCTGCGGCACCGACATGACGATCGGCACGGACTCGGCACTGCACCGCATCATCGAGGTGGTGGACGCTATCACAACCACAGCGCAGAGGTAACGTACGCATGGACGCGCGCTAGTTTACGGAGATTGGGGTGCAGCATCCAACGCAATCCGGTTCTAATGCATCGCTCACACACTCACGGATGAATAAATTCAGACCTAAGCACAGCTCACAACCCATCACACGAGTTCGTCACCATGTTGATGCCAACCCTTAGCACAGCACTCAGTGCAAATGAAGATTGAGTTCATCACATGTGTGCACTAAAATGCATATTCATGTAGGCTGGATACAGTACAATGCAGTTTGAGATCTGTGTGGGCAGACAATCAAATTGTTGTTTGGGTTGTTTTAGTTTTACCAAAATAAGACCAATCTGTGGTAAAGTGTCAGTTAAAATTTGCTGCTTCAGAAATCGATGCTAAATCATATGAAAATCCATCTATGTCATTCAAAGAATGAGCACAGCCGTCATGGGTTTAAAACTTAATAGGCATGATGCTGAATTTACTTTGGCTTAGTATGGCTGGGTTCCACCATGCGTTGCACATCCGTGGCGTCGTCGTGTTCCAAGCCTCCATCTCATTGAAATTTATGGAAGTCACACAATAGTGGTGTTCGTGGCCTGTCTTGTTGCTCTGGAGACTCTGAGATCGATGATCGATTTTCGGCCGCCGCGTTCACGGCATTTCGTCGTGATTTCCCGCTCAACAGAGGGCTTTGTGAAGGCCGCCATCTTCCACTCCACACATTAGTTATGCCACTAGAGGGCGCCATAACATAATTGATCACGGATTTCAGTTTTTTCTCATTAAAGGGAATCCCTTCATGTTTGAAGCTCGGATATCATCAATCTAAAATCAAGAGCAGTTTTCTTGGTTGCGTCTTCCTTTGAGCATCTGAATCCAATTGTGTCTTCAGATGCAGTGGAGGAGATGGTCGAGAGGCTCCGTTCAACAAGTCTTATGCCTTCTCTCGGATATCAGAAAATCTTATGGCAGTGCTCATCTCCTACGGCCAACCGTTTGTAACCAATGGTTGAAACTGTATATTCCTATAGAAGTAGCGATGTTATCTATTGGACAACCACTGTTTGAAATCCTACAAAGTGGTACCTTTTTAATGGACGCTGGAGAGATGAAGAAATAGAGTTGACTTCTGACCAGGACTTAAACTGGAGTCAGGCGCTGCTGTAGCTTGGCCCAAAAAACGTGTTTTTACTTTATACTAATAACGATTCACAATGGGTGTGCACTGCATATTGGGAAAAAAAGTTTATTTCCATGTGACTAACAAATGTTTTTATTTGTTTACAGCCACCAGCGCTCCTTTGTCCTGGAGGTGATGGGCAGACACTGCGGGTAGGTATGAGTGCCTGCATGCATGCAAGATACATGTGCATGTGCTTATTATGTGCATAAACCATCACGCAAATTTTGGTTATCCTCGCAGCAGCTTTTGGTGAACCATCGAACAAAGACAATCACTACATCGTGCGCTTTCAGGTATGCTTCTGCGGCCGTCTAGAATGCTCTTCCGATATTAAGAAGCCACTGGAGCTATGCAATTTTGAATCTAGATTGAAAACTTATTTCTTTAGAACTGCTTTTTGTGTTTAGTTTGTTGTCCTTCACCCGCACCTCCGATTAATGAGCTGAACTGATTAGCACGGTTCTTAATGTACGGTGCCAAAGAAGTTCAACATACATACTTACATTATAGTCTTTTAATCACCGAGTCTTGCAGGATTATTTTCCAAGAGGATTCCTCTTTGGAAGTTTGGCCAATTTAGTTTTTTGGTATGTTTAATCGTACGTGTACAATGTAAGCACATGTGTGCGTGCATGTGTGGAGCAGTAGTTAGTGCACTGTGCTACAATCCAATCATCTGGGTTCATTTCCAGGCAGTAGATAAGAAATGTGGAAAGCACCATGTGGGCCTTTCCTAGGTTCAGTCAAACACAAATGATTTTATCTGGTGCGGTGTTTGAACATAAAAAATTAGGAGTTCAAGGCTGCTGAGCATGATGCTGGCCACACTATTATCTGGTGTATCGTGCCAGCCTTCATTGGTGCTCACTAATAACACGATAATAGTGTTCCGGGCTAAATGGCATTTTATTGCATTTGTCTTCTGTGTTTGTGTATGCGCAGGTACCTGGCACTGGTGACAGCGCTGGTGTGTGGTGCTGACTGGACTTTTATTCCTGAGTGCCCTCCTGAGGATGGATGGGAGGACAAAATGTGCAGTACGCTGTCTGATGTGAGCACCACACGAACGTCAGAGCAGATTAGTGCCGGCCCGTAAACACAGAGTGGGTTAGGCGGGGCTGTGCATGGAATGCCCGATCGTAATTTGAACGATCGCTGTGCAATGCCAGCATCAGTAGGTGCTCACTAACAGCACATGCCCTATCAGTCTTGTCCAGCTGACAAGGGATGTTATCAGAAAAAAGAGTAAAGCATCCTTGCCACGGACATTTAATATTGCATTTCATTTTAAGTTCGAGACCAATCGTTATGGTCTAAGGTATCCTCTGTGGACACATCAATGTATAACATTTTTGACATGCGTTTTTCTGGATTTTGTTTGTTGTCATTCTGTCTCTCACTGTTCAAATAAACCTACCATTAAAATGATAGACCGATCGTTTCTTTGTCAGTGGGCAAACGTACAAAATCAGCAGGGTCATCAAATACTTGTTTTCCCCTCACTGTACATACAGTACGTTGGTACATCTCAATTTTTGCTGCAGACGCGGGGCCGCGGAGTGCGACTGAACATCGTCATCGTGGCGGAGGGGGCCATTGACCGGCACGGCAAGCCCATCACCTCCGACTCCATCCGACAGGCGAGGAGGGGGCATTGTGGTTCCATGGATGGTATTACACCTCTGTAGCAAAGCTGAACACTTTTTTTAGCCACACTGCTGAATATATATGTACGAAGTTAATTATAAGCATCAGACCCTTGGTGCTTAAAAAAAAAACATGGCACCAAAATAGCAAAAGTAGCCACAGAACAGTGTGCCTCTTTCAAATTCACCTCAGTGCATTGAGGTGAATTTCCAGATGGAGAGACTCCCAACAATGCATCTTGTGTGATGATCTAGGCAGGGTTTTCACATTGAGAATGCAAGTGGCTGTGATGTCGCCAGAGGGCACTTTGGCTGCACGCCTGAACGTTTTGTCGCCAAGTCTTTTGATTAATTCTCATTTCCCACTCACGGAACTGAAAAGTGGTGCTGTGGTTCAGGGTAGAATCACAAACATAATTTTAGTTGTTATAATAATCAGAACTCGGTTCCCAGCTGTGATTTTAACTTGACTCAGCCGATAAACCCTTTGTGATTAATTGTGGGAAGTCAGCAGTGGTTATCGTAAGGAGCGAGCCTGACCCCTACCTTGGGAATGTGGAATTTGTATCATGAGCTCAGGCTCATCTGCAAAAAAGAGTGCCCTCAAGAGGCTTGTCTGACAAGTGGGAAACGTTTTCTTTGACATAGAATAACTAATTTATGGGTTAGAGTCTGTTTTTCTGAAATAAACTCTGGATGTTGCTTGCTGTGTAATCTTCTCTACAGCTGATTAAAAAGTGTCTGGGCTTTGACACGCGGGTGACCATCCTAGGACACGTGCAGCGTGGGGGGACGCCTTCCGCCTTCGACCGCATCCTGGTACGATTGCTGACCTGACATGAGGCGGCGTCCCGATTCCGTTCTCTGTATGGCGATGTGGAAAGTTTTAAAGCGCCAAAAAAATACCGACCTTTGCATGTGCGTGTTCATGTGTGCGCGCGCGCGCGTGTGCATCCATGGCTACAGGGCAGCCGCATGGGCGTGGAGGCCGTGCTGGCGTTGTTGGAGGCCGCCGCGGACACGCCTGCCTGTGTGGTGTCGCTCTCCGGGAACCAGGCGGTGCGGCTGCCCCTCATGGAGTGCGTTGAGATGGTAGGGGACGGCGCTGGACCCTGCTACGTGCCCGTTCGTCTGGGCGGCACTCGTAGGACACGTGGGCTCGCTGCAATCCGGTCGCGTGGCGTCGCACCGTGATCGGCGCACTCGGCTCGCAATCGCAACATTGCAAGTGCGAGTCCAGATTGGTGGCAAATTCGTCCCCAACATCCCATCCCGTGGTTGATAAATGGGGAATTTAACACTTTGTAAGATTTCAACAGTGCTTTACTTATAGTGTAACTGGTTCCTACCATAGGAACACGTAATTTCTAGCACTGGCTCTGAGCCATCTACAAAGATGAGCGCCACTCAACATTAAATTGATTTCAGCATGGAGACGCATTGGTTTTTTACGAAGATATGCCCGTGAATTGCTTCGAAAAGTGAGGTGGCCAGATGATTAAAGGGGGCTCATCATGGCTGTTAGAGCACTGAGCTGGCACTTATGAGATGCTGAGTTTGAATCTGGGTTTCTTACACATATTTAAACCGATTTCTCAAGTTTACATCACTGACGACTGCACAAAAAACTCATCCCATAAAAAATGGCCATCGTGTTATGGGTATGACATTGTGCACTATCCGTGGCATTCTGATGAGCCTTTATGAGGATGAAATACATCTGTGTCTCCCATGTTGTGAACTACCTGTAACGTATTACATTTATCAGCATGCAAAACCCTATTTTTAACTAATGTTGCATATTCTAAACATGCTGAAGAGACATGAGACTCAATTTTTCCGCTCTAAGTCTTGTTGATTGGTGATCTATCGGGTGGGGGAGAAGGTTTCTTGAATGTAAAAGATTGCAATGATTACAGTGCTCCCCTTTCATCCTCCGCCCCCTCCCCCACAGACTAAAGATGTGCAGAAAGCGATGGACGAATGCAGGTTTGACGAGGCTGTCAAGCTGCGTGGCAGGTATGTGTGCGTGTCCATGTTTCCCATCAAGCTCATTTCATAAAGTAGTACCCATTGCAAGTGTGACTGTTGGCCACCTTGTGTGTTTTCTTACATTTTCTTCTGTTCAGCTATGAGGACACTGCTATTTGAGAACTTTCCATTGTGGAATGGTCCCCTCTACATTGGCAGCCCCTGAGCGAGTACAACCCACTATTACCTTCTCACAAAGTAGTGTACTCCTTATGAGACCTCCTTTGCCAGTAACAAGATATAGGGATAGGTTTTACCCTTTTAACTGGCACAAAAACTGACACCTTTATTCAAGGCATCATGTTTGCAATAACCACAACACAAGCAGTCAAAATGCAAAAAAAAGACAACTCTGATAATAATAATAATATGCACTGTCCTTGAATTTGATTGGTCCATACCCGAGACGGCTTTTCTTAGAGCCTAGTCTCCATTGGTGTTGGACCAGAAGACACCAAAAGGCGTACAACTCAAAAACAGCGCACTATCAGAGTATTGAGGGCTCGTAGTGCGCTGTTTTTGAGTTGTACGCCTTTTGGCGTCTTCTGGTCCAACACCAATGGAGACTAGGCTCTAAGAAAAGCCGTCTCGGGTGTGGACCAATCAAATTCAAGGACAGTGCATATTATTATTATTATCAGAGTTGTCTTTTTTGTTTGCATTTTGACTGCTTGTTTTGTGGTTATTGCAAACATGATGCCTTGAATAAAGGTGTCAGTTTTTGTGCCAGTTAAAAGGGTAAAACCTATTCCTATAGTGTACTCCTTTGATCAATTTGGCAGGGATGATTTGACTGAGTTCACCATTGATCAGGAGTTGAATTCATCACCTTTTGAAAGACAACATAAAACACGAGAGGTTGATTTAAAAAAAATTTGAGAAAATACGGCATGCTTGGCTGCTCAATGAATTTCTATTGCGCTCGCATTTATTATGGATTCACAATTTTGCACGCATTTGTGATGGACTGGACTCATAAGAGTACGTGATAAAAAAAAAGAATGTTTCTGACTTCCTTACATCACAATGTGAAGTAGTGGTTAATTTCCATCGAGTGAAGCGAATTGTATGAAATCATGTGTAATTGGCTGTTGTGTCTAGCTTATTATATTTCCATTCGATCTGCAGATGCCAATCAAATTCGTAATGGGTGGCTGCTTTTATGGCAGGAGACGTCTCATCGGGTGTAATGGTCCTTGGGAGTGCTCCGGAAATAAGTGAAAATAGCCCCGATCTGGCTGTTCCTTTACATCTGTTATCTTGATACCCGGAAGACACAAAGGCCACAGCACATTTTATGGATCAGCAGTTTGAAGAACTGCATGCAGACGACCAGGTTTCAGGGTTGCTTACACAGAATCAATTAGGATTGGTGTTATTTTCTCGTGGCATCACCACAAGACCTGTGCACTTCAGCCAATAGCACTCAGGGATATGGTAACATGCTCATGTATAATTGCTGTCTGTGGTGTAATGTGTAACATTATAACCCAGAATGAGATGAAAATTCAACTGCTGTTAGGAGATGAGAGAAATATGACATTTACAGTGTGTCTCTGCTCAAGCAAGTAATGTTGTCGTGCTCATCACCTTCAATGTCTTTGGGCTGGTGAACGATTACTGTACAGATAATTGGATCTATCAATCGACCTTTCAAAATAAATGTTGGGGTGAAAAAAGTCTTACCTCTGTTTCAAAAATGTGCTGCTGGACGGAAAGTGATGAGCTGAGGATGGTGATCTCATCGATATCATTACCCGCGTCATGCTTTATATGGCTTGTAGGAGTTTCTCACCTTCGGGCGACAGAATGTAGTGACAGCTGCAATTAGTAAATTATCATTTTTAGTCGACAAATTGATATAGAGGGGACTCTTCTACTTACGAACATTCAACTTGCGAGCTTTCAGAGATAAGATCAAAAGATAGAGTCGTAAATTCAACCGCCGCGCAATACATGGCGGTGGTTGTTCGGTGTCGAGCACTGGCTTGTTTTGAGTCTCGGGACCGAAACACTGAGAGGTTTACGGAGGTGTTGGCAGCTTTCACGATGCTATTGCCTGTTACAAGTTGATGTATGAAGAGAAGAAGAGAGCAACTGTGCACACATCTTTTGGTAATTTTGTTCAAGAGAGTAGAGAGGAAACACGAGCACCAAAGGGAATTTGCATCTCCATCTGCAGAACATAAAGGAACCAGTGAAATCTACATCTGCAGAACATGAAGAACCAGTGGCATCTACATTTACAGGAGATTATACAACTGTTCAAGCCATTCCCCATGTTTAATGTACATGCCGTACAACATGTTTGGAATCGACAGGAGTAAAGTTGGGCTTATGAACAAATCGACTTACGAACAGACCTCTGGAAACTCACTGGTTCGTAAGTAGAGAAGTCCCTGTAATCGGCTAATCATCCCAGCTATGATCTGTATCTTCTCTCTTTGTCTCCTTAGGAGCTTTGAGAATAACCTGAACATATACCGCTTGTTGGCGCACAAGAAATCGGAGATCAAGAAGGTTTGTTGTTCTGCTTGCCTTTGGACAATAACATCTCAGTATATTTTACTTACATGGTGGGTTTTCTTTTCATGACTAAAGATTTTAATCAAACATATCTATTTTGCAACACTGATCATGGTTCTTTAAGGTTTCAATGTTTTTACATTGCATTTTTAGAGATGCTCTGATTTCCCTTGGGGAAGTGAAAACGTATATCATCGCGCCACGTCAGAGAATGTGAAAGTGTGGAATTTTAACCACGAACTGAGGGCTGCCAATGAAAATGTGTACTACCCATTTCTCATGAAGGCACTTTGAGCATGAAGGCACTTTAACTTTGCATCCAAGATAGCACTCAACTTTGTTTACAAGATCATTTGAAAACGCAGATTTCTGACCACCATCACCGAGCTGACCTCACCTAGATTTCTGTCTTCAAGACGGTCAGTCACGAAGCCGCAGAGAGGTAGGGAGATGAAGTTGACGGGGCTGTAGAAAGCGAGAGGTTATGTGGATGGTACAACTGATGGACAGTGTAAACAATAAGAAGGAAATGAGACTGTGCTTTGGAATGGCACGGTTCTCGCGTGTGCATATCTCTGGCCTGCTTTTAACATATCGTGGGAACCTATCATACAGTACTTTTTAGTACTGCTTGGCAGCACTGAGACCAATAACTGTTATACATCTTCTTTGGTTCTTTCGATAAAGTCACGTAGAATGAGCTTGGCTGTGTTCGCTCCAGCGCTGTCCTCCAGACAGTCTCGTCCCTTCACCTGATGAAGGCTGCTTGTGTTGTGGCCGAAACGTCGTGAGAATTTTGTGTTATTTTATCAATTTATTATTTTATTCTCATTCTACGTGACTTTACCGAAAGAACCAAAGAAGATGAATCCTTGCAGTCACGAAAGCTTTAAATCGAAATTTAACTGTTATACACTTTGTTATATGCATTGACATTATTTAGATTATTTTGGTGCTATAAATGTCAAAATGATGGGCCAATTTGTTGAGCTATCATCTGTGGCCAGGTCGCTTCTGAAAAATACCTCACTGGGCTTTGCCTGGTAGGAAGGGAATGGTTTAGTTTTATTTGTATGTGTTTAGGTAATTTGTTTACCCCTCTTGTACTATGTACTACTATCACGTGTTGTTGTACTGTTTGTTGTTGTAACGTTCCTACAGAACATCTGTGAAAAATAGCTTTAGAGCTCACCGGATTCCTCCAGTATAAATAAATATTCTTATTCTGATATTCCCTCTGCCACTGCTCTGGTACCTCCCGTCGCTTGCTCTACCCTGTGTGCCGGTCCGTGTGTGCGCAGAGCGGCTTCTCCGTGGCAGTGCTGTGCGTGGGTGCTCCCGCGGCCGGCATGAATGCGGCAGTCCGTGCGGCGATCCGGGTGGGCATCTCGGAGGGCCACCGCATGTACGCGGTACACGATGGCTTTGAGGGTCTCGCCAAGGGACAGGTACCACCCCGCGCCATCTCCTTTGCCATCACAAGACCCTCCTTAACCATTGGTTGATTTCCCATGGAACCATTAGCCTTCATGCCCCCCCCCCCCAATAATAGCCACCGGTATCCAAATGGTGAATGGACCTCTGGATTTCCCACACCTCTTATTAGCACGGTTGGCTATTTACGGTGTGAAGGAAGTTCAACATACATAAACACTATCTTACGTGTGTTAGAACTAGCCGGTTGGCGGAGAGGGTTCATTATGGCTATGTGACAATGAAACATTGAGCCGTTGTTGATGCGATACTTGGTTTGTGTCCATGTTACAGCCACGTGTAATTAAAAGTGGTTCTCAAGTGGAGGAAGTTGATAGTCAAAACCGGGAAACCGAGGACTGCAGGGATATCCCCCACCATATGAAATGTTGTTTATTGCAGCTCTGAGGACTAAAGTTCTGGTTTTCCATGTGACAAACTCACTTTGCAGGGCTTGTAAGAGTGCACTGCTTGATGTTTGATCAGAGAGCATTGTTTAAGTGACTACTGCAGCCTTCCACGGGCTGTTCTCTGATACTATGTGATGGTTCTGCTTTTTGTTGTAATTTTTCCAAAAAAGTGTCTCTCTCCTTAAGACAATTCGACTTGAATGCAACGATTTGAACACAATCAAGTGTTGTGTGTGAACATAGGTGGAGGAGTTTGGTTGGGGTGATGTTGGTGGATGGACTGGACGTGGAGGCGCTACGCTGGGCACCAAACGGTGAGTTCCACAGCACGCTAAACCAACACTCACTCGAAGTGATGGCACGGCTTTCTGCCATTACTGCAACGACACGTGGGAAACACAGAGTGGTCTTTCGGAAACTGTTCATTCACGTGATACAATGCAATTTTTTAAAAATTAAAAAATTGAAAACTAATATCTTTAGAACTGTGTTTAGTTTGTTGTCCTTCTCCCTTACCTTCGATTAACACGGTTGGCTTCGTATGGTGCAAAATAAGTTCTACATACATACTCTTTGGTTCTATTCGGTAAAGCCACGTAGGTAAAAAAATAAAACAACAAAAATCACGACGTTTCGGCCACAACACAAGCGGCCTTCATCAGGTGAAGGGACCAGATCTACATACATACTAATGTCTTTGAAATTTCAAAACTTTATTTTTCGCCTCATAACTTGACTCCAATAGAACCAAGAATATAAATATCCAATAGTATTATTTGGGATATACTTGGTGATATCATTGAAAGTGAAATGCAATCGTCTTCATGCTCAACTTAGCAATGGTGTGGCACTCTTCTCCATTCATGGCCCTGAGACTCGGTCATATTTCCACATTACCGTGGTTAAGGCCAGTCTCTTCAAATGATAACCACTGATTGACCCTGAGAGTATGATGGGGTGTTTACTCATGGTCAGAATTTGAACACACTACATTGTGAATCTGAGCCAATTGTACCAATCATCCCGTCACCCAGCCAGATATTAACACAAAACTACCGTAATGTACTGAACCGTGTGTGGCCCGGAGTTGGAATGCTATGAAATGCAGGTTTGGAATTCCATGCACGATACTTTTATGGGAAGTGAATACTCTGGAATGATGAAGGAGCACGGGTGCTTTGTGTATGTTCCACAGGACCCTTCCTAACAAGTTTTTGGACAAAATCGTCGAACAGATCCAAAAACACTCCATATCTGCCCTACTGATCATTGGTGGATTTGAGGTAAGGGCTGCAGAATGCGCTTGAATTCTCCCTCATGTCTTATCCATTGTGGGGGTTGAATGGAAGACTGGTATAATTATTTTAAAGCATTGGCTTTGAAAGCTTGCACCGTGGATTATTCATATTCTCATTCAATTATTTCTTAGACCACGTGTCCCCTTCTCAAACTTTAAATCCACCTCTTGTGTTTTTCGATTTGAGTTCAATCAGCTCAATTATTCTAATCCAATGGGTGGGGTATTTTAATAGAATATCACTCAAGAGAGGGACTTGGTCAAGTGACATTCTCTCAGCCTCGCTGTGTGCTGCGTTGCACCACTATCCGAGTAGATAACCTCGCATTCAATAAACCTTCAGAGCCAGGGTGAACATCCGACTCCAAACGTATTTAATTAATAGAATGAAGTAAAACTGATGGAAAAACACAGCACAAAATACAGCATCTGTTAATACTTGCAATATCGATACAATGAATGAACACAAGGAGCATCATAACATTGTCTTAGATAACATGAAACTCAACAATAGGTCCTGAATGGACCAGGCACCTACATAGAACTGAATATCTACACAAGAGAATAAGCTACTGTGTTAAATAAGGTCACATCGTGTAATCACCATACTGCAGCCTAAATGTACAGCGCTGCACATAACACTGAACTGTGGATGAGATACTTCTTCATCCTTGCTCTAAAGATCGCATTAAAGTTACATGGGTACAAGTCTGACTTGACTTATCCATTTTAAAGTAACATTCACAATAATGCAAGTGGCAGGCTTCGTTGTTAACTAGGCCTCATATTTATCATAACAATTTAACAGCATTATGAAGGCATTTACAGCATTATAACGGCAATCCTAACATTATAACAGCATTCCCCGTATTATAAGAACATAAACAAACTTACAGACAATGCTTCTTAAAGTCCCACAATGAACAGATGCACCTGTCTTCACCGAGACGCTATTTGTGCCTCCATTTTGTACTCTGTGTAGTGGCTGACACCCTGCCTCATGGCTTAGAGAATCTTAAATCGTAACTTCCTGGTCACGTGACCAAACTCAACACCATATCAGGAAGTTCCTGTGTAACACCCCCATACCTGCCATGGGGCAGAACACTCCCCGTCTGGTATCTAGGAGATACCACCATTTATTTTCCTATCTCATAAACAAATGTACAACAAACTTCAACGGGTCAACTTATTTGGCCATATCTTTGCGAGAGAGAAGTAACACCGTCTCAGCTATAGGCCTGACGAAAGTTCTTGCGACACCTTGCTTCGCTATCATAACCTCAACCTTTCAAACTTTCCCATCAGCTTTGGGAATCGTCTTGAGGATGCAGCCCATTGGCCACTCATTCCGTTTGACTTGGTTGTCCTTCAGTAGGACAAGGTCACCTTCTTGGATGTCTGGTCTGCTCGACTGCCTCTTGCTGCGCACTTGAAGTCTCGCAAGGTACTAGTTTTTCCAGCGACGCCAGAACATGTTGGCGAAGCTCTGCACTTATCTCCATTGACGTCTGTAGATGTCTGTAATGCTGGCCTCCTCGGTGGGTGCTGTGAGCACGTCTGTCTTCTGGGTAAGAAGTGTAGCAGGAGTCAAAATGAATGGTGACTCCGGGTCGGTTGAGACGGGGATCAGGGGTCTTGAGTTAATTATAGCTGAGACCTCGGCCGTGAGAGTGGTCAAGACCTCGTGAGAGAGCCGTGTGGACCTGACATCACACAGCATGGAGTCGAGCAATCCCGCTCATGCGTTCCCAGGCTCCGCCTTTATGCGAAGAGTGAGGAGGATTGAAGATCCATGTGCAGCCCTGGTCACTAAGGTATTTCCCTACAGAATCATCTTCAACATTTTCTGTATTGATCTTCAGCTCTTTACATGCTCCGGTGAAATTTGTTCCACAATCAGAATGGAGTTGCTTGGCCGGCCCTCTGATGGCAAAGAATCTCTGGAGTGCGTTTATAAAGCTCAAAGAGTCCATGGAGTCGATTACTTCGATGTGTACTGCTCGTGTACTCATACAGGTGAACAGCACTGCCCAACGTTTGCTGTTCGCGAGCCCTCCTCTGGTGCATCAGGAGATGACTTTTCACGGTCCAAACACGTCGATCCCTACAGAGGTGAAGGGAGGTTCCATACTGAGTTGATCAGCTGGGAGGTCTGTCATTTTTTTCTTCCTGTTTTTCACGTAGCTTGTGACACCTAATACATTTGTGAATTGTGCTGGTGATGCACCTCTTTGCTCCAACGATCCACAACCCTGCAGATCGGATTGCGCCTTCTGTGAAGTGCCGACCTTGGTGCTTGACCTTCTCGTGGTAGTAGCGCACAAGTAAAATTGCGATGTGGCTCTGGCTTGGGATTATGAGGGGGTTTCGTTCATTCTCATCTAATTTTTCATTCCCTAGCCGATCACCGATCCTGAGCAAGCCGTCTTTGTCCATCCTGGGGTTTAACTTCCTGAGGGAGCTGACCCTAGGGAGGTCTTTTTCCTCGTTGATGGACTTGATCTCACTTGCATAAGCTGCATGTTGCACACAACGGAAGATTAATTTCCTTGTTCTGGAAAGCTCATCTTCGGTGCGTGGCACTGTGCAGTGATGCCACCCATTGCAGCTACCAGTGGTGCCTCTCATCGGGCAATGGAGGCAGTCTGCGATATGCATTAGATGTGCTATCGCTCGCATGAGCGTCGTCCATTTAGAGAAATGATCAAAATGGTGTGGACTCAGTGGACTTCTTGGTGGCACATTTGTGACAAAAGTTGTCACTTGAGGACGAATCTCCTTGTCTGACTCGGGCTCTACGAGTCCAAAAGTCTCTTTGGTAGTACATGGGCCACCGTCACGTCGTAAGAGGAACGCTGGACCCGTCGGCCAGATGGTTTGCTTCAGCAGAGATGCAGGGACGGACCTAGTTGCGAGATCTGATGGATTCTGTTCAGTTGGAACGTAATTCCATTGCTCCGGCTGCTTCGACCTCCTGATGCGTTCCACCCTGTTGCTGATGTAGGTGTAGGACCTTCTGGTTTGGTTGTTTATGTAGCCTAGTACGACCTTGCTGTCCGTGTAGGACTTAACCACATCCAGTTTAATGTCTAATTCGTCTAAGATCAGTTCCGTCACTTCTCTAGCTAGAACGGTTCCACACAGCTCAAGCTTTGGGATGGTATTTTCTGGTTGCGGGGCCAATTTGGCCTTGCCTAAGATGAACCCAACGTGCTGGATCCCTTCTGCACTTGTGGTTTTTAGGTAAGCTACGGCGGCTACGGCCATCATAGAAGCATCTGCAAACACATGTAGCTCCTTATGTTGGGTTACGGAAAGGTATGTCGGCGTGTAGGAACGCGGAATCTGTAGCTGCTCAAGTGCCTCTAAGGAACTTCCCCAAGTTTCCCATTCTTGTTGCCTTTCCTCAGGCAATGGGATATCCCAGTCTTGTATATCAGCACAAAGATCCCTGAGTATCCAATGGCCTTGAATGGTGACCAGCGCTAAAAATCCTAGTGGAACATACAGGCTGTTTACCATCGATAAAGATAATACGTCGAGTGTTAGGCTTCTCTCCAATTGCTGCTCAGAATGTGAATGTGTCCGCTTTCGAGTCCCAACTCAGTCCAAGGCTGCGTTGGATTGGTGGTGTGTCGACGTTAAGGTCCAAGTCTTTCAAGTCCTTTGAATGATCGTCTGAAAGAAACTCTTTAATCACTTCTGCGTTGCTGGACGCTATCTTGTGAAGTCTCAGGTTAGTAGTAGCTAACATTCCTTGCGTCCTTTGGAGCAGATTGATGGCTTCTGAGGCCGTGGGCATTGATTTGAGTGCATCGTCAACGTAGAAATCTAGCTCTACAAATGCCTTGGCATCTTCCCCAAATTCCCGTTCTCCTTCTTGCGCGGTCCTCCTAAGTCCATAGGTGGCTACCGCTGGGAATTGGCTGTTGCCGAAGACATGTACCTTCATTCTATATTCAACAATTCGATCATCAACGTTATTGCGGTACCACAGAAATCTGAGAATTTCTGTCTTCTCAAGACAATGAAGCAGTGGAACATTTGTTTAATGTCGGCTGTTACAGGGATTGACTCCTTTCTGAAACGGATGAGTAATCCTAGGAGACTGTTGGTCAAGTCCGGTCCGGTGAGCATTACGTTGTTCAAGGGAACGCCCTTAAATTGAGCACTGGAATCGAACACCACTCTGATCTGATCAGGCTTCTTCGGGTGATAAACACCAAAGATTGGTAAGTACTAGCAATTCCACTCTTTCTTCTAGAGGAGGGGCTGCTTCAGCATGACCACTGTGAAATATGTTTTTCATGAAGGATACAAAATTAGTTTTCATCTCTGGTTTCTTGTCCAAGGTACGGCGCAACGAGTTGAGCCGTGAGAGGGCTTGCTCTCTATTGTTGGGTAACCGGCATCTGGGATTATGAAATGCCAGAAGGGCAATCCAGCTGTTTGACTCATCTTGGAAGAACCCTCTGTCCATTATTTTCAAGAATTCTTTATCCTCTAGCGATGGAGCAGGTTTGTCGTCGTCCTTCGTTGTCACGAACGCCGTATGTCCAACATCATCTTCTTGTGTTTCCAGCGTGGAGGTTTCTTCGTAAGTCCGCATGGTACAGCCTTTGACTTCTCTCTTCCTGTTTCTCTTTCATCGTGAAGTGGTTGGGGCACGTCTTGAAGAGCGACGTGCGTCCATTCTTGAGCACACTCGCCCTGAACGTGCTAATGCGGTCTGGTTTGTGTGTTACATTGAGACGGACATCACCTACGATGACCCATCCAAGGTCAAGTCTCTGGGCATATAGGGAGCCTCGTGAGGTCCGTTGCGATGATCGCGAACCTTGTGCACTCTCAGCATGTCCCTGCCAAGCAGAAGTAAAATCTGCCCCGTGATCCAATGGCGGGATGAACTCTGCTATGGGCTTCAGGTGTGGGTGGTGACGTGCGACTTCGAGCGTGGGAATCTCGCTCCTGTCGTCCGGTATCTCATTGCACTCGATCACCGCAGGAAGGGCCAGCTTCATGGTGCTATCCATGGTTTCCACCATGAGGCCACTCGCTCTTCTTTCTGCTGTCTCCATCAGTCCTGAGCATGTTCTGAGCGTGTATGGAAAGGAATTCCCACCTACGCTTAGCTGATCAAAGAACCTCTGACCTTGCCAAAGACTTGTTGCTCTGATCGTCCATTATGGCGTACATCCTTACTGCCCTTTCAGGATGTCCTTTGTGATACACTCGGACGAGGCATATCTTTGAGCAAGATTTCCTTTGAAGCCTTCTCCACAGTTGTCTGTGCATTTGGTTGTGACTGACGAAGTCTCACCTTGCTCCCCGCCGTGCTCTGCTTCGGGATCGGAAGCCTTAGTGCCACCAGGTTTGGAGTAAAATGTGTGCAGAGCAGTTGTGTGTTTGTCGCTGCCACATTCCTCACACTTGATATCTGCCTTGCAATCCCTTGCAAGGTGGTTTGTAGAAGCACAGCATTTTAAGCACACTCCAAATTATTTCAGGATATTCTTCCACTCTTTCAGTGGCTTCTTCCTGAACTCACAGCATTTATTGGAGGGAGTGAGGTTTATTATGCAATGGGGATTGCCTTTCTGGATCTTCTTTCTTCTTCTTTGTGATGGTTGCCTGGACAAAGTTTGCAAATATCGTAGGAGAGACCTCGGTCTTGTGTACGGAGATTGGCACTCTCGCTGTTTCTCGACTCGAAGTTGCTCTTTCAATTTTTGGGAGATCTGGACTGGAGAGCCCCGTGGTGCCAAATATGAAACTCGGGTCATTTCTGGTCCTAGCCAGTTGCGGATAAACTTTGAGAAAAAAGAGAATGGGGGGAATGCAACCTGATGCTCTGACTTGTATCTTGAACCCTCTGTTATCCATTTTTCCTGCACGTCGAATGGCAATTTCTCTACAATGGGATTCACTCCATGGTAGGTATTCAAAAAAATGAGACATGGTAAGTAGGGGTCAGCCTGGGTTGATTCAAGCTCCATCAGAAGATCTCCAAGCTCTCGGAATCTTTTATTCTCTCGACCAGAGATTTTTTTGGAAAGTTCTGCAACTTTTTGAAGAGAGCTTTCTCAATGGTTTCTGGGCTACCATAGCATTCCGAGAGCCTCTCCCACACCGCATGCAGGCTTGAGGCAGGGTCGTCTATGTTTGCCAACCAGATCCTCTTTGCGTACTCTGCATATTCGTTTCCTAACCATTTCACCAACAGGTCGAGTTCTTTACTTGCAGAGGTGTGTGTAATCAACACCCCCATACCTGCCATGGGGCAGAACAGACATTTTTTTCAAGAAATAAGACAACACATTTTCTATTTGCTATCCTTGAAATTATTTTGCTTTTACAGATTAATTTTCACGTTGAGGAAAATCAATGCGATTGAGTAACTTCATCCTGACAACATATCTGCTTTCACGCTGCTCCCAAATCCCGTACATAACTCAGCTGCTGCTTGAACGTGGAGAATTTAATAAACGGACTCAAGCTAATGTGCTAAATGGCATACTTTCCAGGCCCTTGAAGGAGCCATGCAGCTGGCGAGCGGGCGGAGCAAGTTTGAGGAACTGTGCATCCCCATGTGCGTCATTCCCGCCACCATCAGCAACAACGTGCCCGGCACGGACTTCTCCATCGGCACAGACACGGCCCTCAATGCCATCGTGGAGGTGGGGGGCCTGCGGGGAGAGACGGGGAAACGAGTGAAGGGGTGGAACGCTCTATCCAGGAGAGCCTCACCGAGTCGCAAACTATTTTTATTACACGCTTTTTATTAACCCACTCTGTCTGTTGTATCCTCAAATCTTGTAACTCGATTTTTACCCATTTCCCAATGTGGTATCGACTGCAAACTTGGTATACTTATGTCATAGTGATGACAATACTATATTCTATCATTAAAAATCAAATATATTTTTAAACATAATTTTTTATATGTTATGTTTCGGCTTGGGTGTAATAATTGTCCACGCTCAACTGACGTTGGCTGTAAATCACCACGGTCCCCTTACGTTATGGCAAGCTTCGGGGCCACTTCCTGGAGTCGTGGAGTTCTTACATTGCTAGTACGGTAAATTTGATTAAAGCGTGTTAAAAAAAAAGTTTGTTTTAAATATTACTTATTAGGACAGTCTTCAATTTGGATGTTTGCCAAATTTCTTTTTTTATAAGTATTACGAGGAAACGAGACTGAACCAAAGCATACTAGGCTATAATATTTAAAGGTCTGCAACAAGTCCACTTGCTTGTTTTGCCTTCTGCTAGCCATCTCATAGCTCAGCAAGCTGGGAGTTTGACAAATCTGCATGAGTTACCAACTCCTGTCCTCAGCAGTGCACCACCACGTTTGGCTCAAGAGAACTCAACGTGTCCCCATGGTTAAACAAGGTGCACGTACGTCTGCAAACACCGAGCTGCCGTTCTAGAGCACAGTCTCCCAATAGAATGGGCACTGTTGAGTTTCCACTAAGTGGTGCATCTTCACCAGTGCAGCAGTGAGATAGGAGGGCCAAGAAAAGTAGACACATGTAGTCCTTGAATAGGGCAAAGAGCTTTTTTTTTAATTGGATTCAATCAAAAAGTGTTAAAGTTGACTGGTACATCACCCCAAATGTGGATGTAGCGCTGCATTGCTGGGATGTCTAATGGTGTAAAGAGTTTTAGCAGTTGCTGTTTGATAATCACATTGGCTTTGCTCAAGAGAGGAACTTGCATTTCTTGGAGTATGTATTATGTTTAACTTCTTTTGCACTGTACGTAGCCAACCACACTAATCGAAGTTGCGGGGGGGGGAAGTTAAGCAAACTAAACACAAAAATCGGTGAAAAGAAATTAGCATAATTAAAAGTGCATAACTCCAGTGACTTCCTAACTTCAGAAAGGTCTACATTAGCAGAGGCATTAGTGCAAATCCGAGAGAAGTTCCTTTGGGTCGCACGAATAAGAGGCTGCTTAGGCTTGAGATGTTTCAGCTCAATTCACAGCAAGGTTCAATGGGAGGGGAGGGGGGGGGGGCACCCCGCGGGGAAAAAATGGCCGCTGAGTTCCTCGTTTCCTGCGTGCGACCGCCCTGCTGGGAGCAGACGTGCGACCGCATCAAGCAGTCGGCGAGCGGCACGAAGCACCGCGTGTTCATCATCGAGACGATGGGTGGCTACTGCGGGTACCTGGCCACCATGAGCGGCCTGGCTGCTGGAGCGGACGCCGCCTACATCTACGAGGAGCCCTTCAGCATCCGAGACCTGCAGGTGTGCGGTGCAGCCTCCGCTGCTATGTGTGTGTGTGTGTTGGTTTCCCATTGAAAGGAGTTTGACTGGGGGATTTCGCAGGAGGCCTTGGTTGCTGGAGCAGAGGGCGGGGAGTCGGTTGACGCGTGTGTGTGCGTAGTGGGGAGCGGTACCGTAGCGGTTAGCACACTGTGCTATGAACCCGGTGACCCAAGTTCACTTTGCTGCTCACATCCAACACCAGTGACGATTATCTGAACCGGTCCTGGGGCCTCCCCTAGGTCGTTTCAGCCTCAAAGGGGTACTTGGTGCAGTGTGTAAAGCTCACCACTGGGGAGATAAAGGCGGTCGGGCGTGGTTGCTGGCCACCCACCCCCTTGCGTACCGTGCTGGCCTTCATAGGTGATCGCTAACAGCATTCGCTCCAAAAGTCTGTTACGGCTATGAGGGGGTCTTTATCTTATCTTGCATGTCGTGTGGAGTGAGCCTTAGATCTTCACATGGCCTCAAAGTTCATTTTGCCTGGCACAAGAACTGTGGTGATGTCACTGCCACTTAGTGGTAAATGGCGACTGTTGTTCTTGTGGAATGGTGGTTCAGTGATTAGCACACTCCAGTGTGAACTGAAAACTGCACTTATTAAGGTTGTTAATGATTTAAGATTAAACACTGATGACAAAAAAATATCCGTCCTTGTGCTTTCGGACCTTAGCGCAGCGTTTGACACGGTTGATCACAATATTATTTTTGACAGATTCAAGAGATGGGTCGGCCTCTCCGGTACAGTTGCAAATTGGTATTAGAGCTATTTGACCAGCAGAGAGCAATTCGTATCCATTCGTATCCATTCGTATCCATAGGTGATCTGTCGTCCTAAAAGACATAAATTATGTGTCGTGTTCCACATGGCTCCATTCTGGGACCTGTTTTATTCAGTCTCTATATGCTACCACGAGGCGATATCATCAGGAAACATGAGATTGATTTTCATTGCTATGCCTACAATACGCAACTATACATTTCGGTATCTCCGATTGATGTAAGCCGCATCGATACCCTTATGAATTGCATTGATGATATTAAAATGTGGATGGCACTGAATTTCCTGGCACTTAACAAAGACAAAGCAGAGGTCCTGGTAATTGGAGCAAAAGCCCAAAGAGATAAACTGCTCACAAATGTTTGCTCGCTGACAGAAAATGGCAAACTGCAGGTTAAAAACTTAGGTATTTTGTTTGATCAGGATTTTAACTTTGAAGCTCACATCAAATATATCACCAAAACGGCATTTTATCATGTTAAAAATATAGCTAAACATTTTCTCTTTCGGTTAACTACTGAGAAACTGATTCATGCTTTTATTACCAGCAGACTTGACTACAGCAATGCTCTTTTTTCCGGTCTTCCGAAAAAGGCAATGTGTCACCTACAACTGATTCAGAATGCAGCAGCACAGGTGGTCACAGAAACCAGGAAGAGCTCCCATCTAACACCTATTTTACGGTCCTTGCACTGGCTGCCAGTCAGTCATCGGATTAATTGTAAAATTCTGTTATGGGTTTTTAAATCGTTGAATGGTTTGGCACCAGCATACATGTCTTCTATGCTTTGTAGATATGAACCAACAAGATCCCTCAGATTATCCGGTTCCGGTCTTTTAGTCATCCCAAGGGCCAGGACCAAAACTCATGGAGAAGCGGCCTTTAGTGTGTATGGTCTTCGCCTGGTGGAACAGTTTGCCAGGGGATCTGAGGGCTTCACAATCATTAAGCAGTTTTAAGTTAAATCCTAAAACTCACCTTTTAAAACTTGCTTTTACTTAAGATTCTTTGATAGTGTTATTTTCTTATATTCCTTCAACAGTAATTTATTATAATGTTCTTTTGTTTTGTATGGAATTTGCTTTTATTCTTGTGATTTAGTCAATGAACAATGTTTTTTTTTTTTAATCTGTACCGCACTTTAAATGGCATCCTTTTGCACGAAATAGTGCTATAGAAACAAAGACTTGATTGATTGACGAACTCGGTCACATGGCTTCGATACCCGGCCATTGCTAACATCAGTGGTGAGTGATATCTGAGCAATCTTTGTCTTTGTTTTGTATGATTGGGCCAATGGGTAATATCTGTCTGCGTGTTCCATGGCACATGTTGGAGTTTTGCGAGTGCTGTTGAATCTCACTTAAGTGTGCACAATGTCTTCAAACCCAGTACCGGGTGTTTTCTGTGCCTTCGTCTGCAGATGAATGTGGAGCATCTGACGGAGAAGATGAAAGGGAACATTCACCGTGGGCTCGTAATTCGGTGAGATCCGCTTTGCCTTAAGTGTTGTCATTGACATTAGGGAATCATCACTGTAAGGGAATCGAGTAGCGGTAATGAAGAGGTCATTGTAGCCATTGCTTTTTATCTCGCTACACCTTGCAGTCCTTCTTTCAACTGTTGCATGATTTACGTACATTTCTTTATTATAAGGTTACCTTTTACTTCCCTGGTTATCAAACTTTTGCCACCGTTTCTTATTTGTACATCTGCATTCTATTCCTGACCTCAAATGGCTTCCTCTGTTTTGTCACAAAATCCTTAGCGCCCCCTCCACATATTACCTATGCCCAAAGGCCAGAAACAAACGTCTTCTCTCGTTGCCCTGTCAAGTTCCGGCTCTTGAACCTACACAATAAAACACACTACCGCCGCCTTCTTCTGAATGAGTGTTGAAGATTTTCAATGCAATTGCCGTGTGCCGTTTGCTGTCTGAATATCCAACCAGAAACGAGAACTGCAACCCCAACTACACGACAGATTTCATCTACCACCTGTACTCGGCTGAAGGGAAAGGGGTGTTTGACTGCCGGAAGAATGTGCTGGGGCACATGCAGCAGGTGAAGCACACACACACACGTGGACAATGCTGCTCATTCTAACCACTCCCCCTTCAGTTATTATGATAACCTTTGGGACCCGATGGCTTGTGTAAAAAAAAAACACATTCTTTGTGGAGAGACAGCTATATGAAAAGCACACATTTTTTACGTTATTTATGTTTTCCACCATGACGCTAGTGATTATTTTGTGTTATATATATCAGAAACTTTGGATCGCCCCAAATGAGCTACACAGCTGTTTGGTTATATTCTGCTAAAATAAGCATGAAGGCAACCCTGAGCTAATGGTGGAAATTCCTCATTCCCATGATGGGGGTGAGTTTATCCATAGAACAACCACTGTTGATTTCTCCAAGAATTGCTACTTTTTTTATCGACTCCAGAAAGATGATGGGAAGGATCAATGCAATACCAGGATTAGAACTCGCAACTTTCAGATTGCGAGCCATTTGCTATACTGCTGAGCCACCTAACCGGTGAATTATACTACAAAATACATTAATTTATGGGTTCGGGTATTTGTTTGATCACATACAAAGAGTCAACGTGTGTTCATGGCTCATCTACGTTGGTGGCCCTAGATGGCACTCTGCCCTATAAAAGTTGTTCACTGAAATTCAGCCAACATTAAAATAATAAAGAGTAGGGTATATTACCTGAAACAAAGCAGTACATCATTTGTAATGATTAAGTCCACAAGTGGAGATAGTGTTACAACCAAATGAAATTACCATTAAATATTTACTTCATATTTACAAGCCTCACTGTTTTCAAAACTTTCCTTGGGATGTTTGGTTATTTCCATTATCATGACTGTTTTTCAACTTTGGGCGAAACTGCCATTCCTGGAAAAGAAATCCATGCATACAAAGGGAATACATTCAAAAGTCCACACCCAAAGGGTTATAACTCCACTTGTTTTACGGCCATCACCAAACAACCTCATAGCCCAGTTGGTTGGGAGTTTATCAGCACAGGATGACATTTGTGAGGTTCACCAACCCAGCCTCCAAAAGTTTCCGACAGGGGTGCATCACCATGCCAGCTGGTGTTTGTTAAAGGGCCATTAAAGATACCTTCCTGTTGTTTCCACTGCTGCTGTGTTCGTGCTGGCAGGGCGGCTGTCCCTCCCCATTTGACAGGAACTTCGGCACCAAGATTGCTGCCAAGGGTGTGCAGTGGGTCTCCAAGAAGCTGCAGGAGTGCTACAGGCAAGGTGCGTGTCCTGACGTTTCCTTGTGGCAAGCAGCTCGCAGTCGTGCCGGCATCAGCTTCGGCCAGAGCTGAAGGAGCGCCATCCCTCCTGTTACAGTGAGGGGAAAAAAGTATTTGATCCCCCGCTGATTTTGTACGTTTGCCCACTGACAAAGAAATGATCAGTCTATAATTTTAATGGTAGGTTTATTTGAAACAGTGAGAGACAGAATGACAACAAAAAAATCCAGAAAAACGCATGTCAGAAAATGTTATAAATTGATTTGCATTTTAATGAGGGAAATAAGTATTTGACCCCCTCTCAATCAGAGATTTCTGGCTCCCAGGTGTCTTTTATACAGGTAACGAGCTGAGATTAGGAGCACACTCTTAAAGGGAGTGCTCCTCATCTCAGCTTGTTACCTGTATAAAAGGCATCTGTCCACAGAAGAAATCAATCAATCAGATTCCAAACTCTCCACCATGGCCAAGACCCAAGAGCCCTCCAAGGATGTCAGGGACAAGATTGTAGACCTACACAAGGCTGGAATGGGCTACAAGACCATTGCCAAGCAGCTTGGTGAGAAGGTGACAACAGTTGGTGCGATTATTCGCAAATTGAAGAAACACCAAAGAACTGTCAATCTCCCTCGGCCTGGGGCTCCATGCAAGATCTCACCTCGTAGAGTTGCAATGATCATGACGAGAACGGTGAGGAATCAGCCCAGAACTACACGGGAGGATCTTGTCAATGATCTCAAGGCAGCTGGGACCATAGTCACCAAGAAAACAATTGGTAACACTACGCCGTGAAGGACTGAAATCATGCAGCGCCCGCAAGGTCCCCCTGCTCAAGAAAGCACATACACATGCCTGTCTGAAGTTTTCCAATGAACATCTGAATGATTCAGAGGACAACTGGGTGAAAGATGAGACCAAAATGGAGCTCTTTTGCATCAACTCAACTCGCCGTGTTTGGAGGTGGAGGAATGCTGCCTATGACCCCAAGAACACCATCCCCACCATCAAACATGGAGGTCGAAACATGCTTTGGGGGTGTTTTTCTGCTAAGGGGACAGGGCAACTTCACCGCATCAAAGGGACAATGGACGGGGCCATGTACCGTCAAATCTTGGGTGAGAACCTCCTTCCCTCAGCCAGGGCATTGAAAATGGGTCGTGGATGGGTATTCCAGCATGACAATGACCCAAAACACACGGCCAAGGCAACAAAGGAGTGGCTCAAGAAGAAGCACATTAAGGTCCTGGAGTGGCCTAGCCAGTCTCCAGACCTTAATCCCATAGAAAATCTGTGGAGGGAGCTGAAGGTTCGAGTTGCCAAACGTCAGCCTCGAAACCTTAATGACTTGAAGAAGATCTGCAAAGAGGAGTGGGACAAAATCCCTCCTGAGATGTGTGCAAACCTGGTGGCCAACTACAAGAACGTCTGACCTCTGTGATTGCCAACAAGGGTTTTTGCGACCAAGTACTAAGTCATGTTTTGCAGAGGGGTCAAATACTTATTTCCCTCATTAAAATGCAAATCAATTCATAACATTTTTGACATGCATTTTTCTGGATTTTTTTGTTGTTATTCTGTCTCTCACTGTTCAAATAAACTTATCATTAAAATTATAGACTAATCATTTCTTTGTCAGTGGGAAAACTTACAAAATCAACAGGGGATCAAATACTTTTTTACCTCACTGTACATAGCCCGCTGCCTGTGCACGCTCCACCCTCTCCACAGCTATACTTGGAAATCGGTTTGCTTATGGAGCAGAAATGTAAGTCGACTTCAGATTCAACTAATTTCTGTCTTCTGTTTATATGTGTCGCTCTCCCGGTGTTTCTGTCTGAGTTTAGCGAAATGAACAGAGAAGCAGTGGGCTATTTTTGCATTCTCATTGGCCAGAGTGTTATGTCCGGGATTTAAATGTGTGACCCTACTCAGAGCCAGTGGTGGAAATTACACATTCCTGTATCTGGGGCCAGTAACTGCATAGGATGACCACTGGGCTTTGTTCTAATGTTTGAGTTGTGGGTTTCCTCGTGAGTTGTCATAAACATCTATCACTTGGCCATGTAAGGTCGACTAGCCAATATCGTTTACTTATACACTTCGGGCTTTCTGATTCTGAGATCACATTTTTCAATGTTTGAGAATTTCTGTGGCAGCAGAAGCTCGGGCGCAGGCACATTTAATGAGGATTTTTTTTGTATAGATGGTGTTTTTTATTTACTCAGTTCCATACGAAGGGAGCAAGATGTGCTAACATGCAATGTATGCACTGACCCGTCTATACGCTACGAAGTCACATTGCCACTGTGCTCAATTGGAGGCAATATCTCATAAAGCCCATGGTTTTGGCAGCAGCATGGGGTTGTATTTTATTGGAGTTACACATTGCAGGGGTTGCATAAGAAGATTGTGTAAAATGACATGGAGCATGTGTTTGTGAAGGCACTAAGTAGGTGGGGGGGGGGGGGTCTCTTACATATTTGAGCACAGGATGTAGCTACCGATTTATATGCACAGTTGTATATGACTTTTCAAGCTTTGTGGTCTTGAAAATCAAATGCCCTATATTGTCTGTTTTTTGTTTTCTGGTCACGTGACCAAATGTGGTTGATCTAAAAAAAACATTTCTGCAGTGAGTAAAAGAAACAAGTCAGAGTGTCGCTGCACTCAAATGAACATTGGGCAGGACAACCATAGTTGATCTCCCAGAAAGAGGTTCTATTTTCTACCCCAGAGAAATGAAGGACTGAGTGGGCCTTGGATCAGAATTTAAACGCTTGGCCTTTTCATTATGAGTTGAGTGTTCTGCTATTGAACGACCTGATCACATAAATCTTTGAAACACATAGAGAACCACATAACTTCTTAAATCGCTGCTCTGAACAAGGACCATTGACTGAAACGTCAGTGTATTTATATATGTTGCTGTTATAAGGATGTGTTAATATATGAACACGTTGTTTTTCTCTCCCATAATGCCTTCATGGACTTAAACTATTTTACGTCTAAACTTAAATTTTTTCACGAAATATGTTCTGTTGGTCGTGCCACACACGTTTTCTCATTGTTTTGCAGAAAATCTGATCTCTGTGCTTTTGTTGAGCAGAACTTGTATTTTACGAGTGGTTGTGAAATGTGGAATGGGGGTTTGTGGCAATGGGGGAGGGGAGGAGGAAGGATAAAGGTGCACTCAAGTGGAAGGGAAATTCCAGGCAGCTCCTAATTTGCATTGGTGAAGATAACATCTTTACAATGCCACTTGCTGCTGAGCGAACGTTGAGCAATGAGACAATTGTGGAAACTTAGCGGAATGTTTTGCAATTTGCAGAAACTTAAACCCATTTCTTTGTGTATGTAGGTAGATTTGTGTAAGCTTACTTGTAGTGTTGCCAATTGGTTATGTAACAAATAACTAATCAAAGTCTTGAAACATAGTGAAGTGTAGGACGCCAGGATGGTGAGATGTTAACTAATTCGCCTGGTATAAAGGAGATAGTGGGTTCGTTCTCGACCCTGACACGCGTATATTTTGAGTTTGCATGTTCTCGCCGTGGTCGTGTGGATTTTTCTACAGGTATTTTGGTTTTCCCCTCCACAATTAGAATCGACACGCATTTAGAGTATTAGGCTGCTCTAAATTTCCACGTGATGAGCCACTTTCTTGAGCGCTCATTTGTGGCCAGGTTGCTTCTGAAAAAGAGCTATATAGCTCTGTGGGCCTTACCTGGTAAAATAAAAATGGTTGAAATAGTTTAAATATTTTAAATGGGGAGACAAATATTGGGAAGGAGGTGTTATTTATTTTATTAATTTAAATTTCCCACAATGATGCTGAATGATTATTTTATGTTGTGCTTATAGATTAGTGTGTCAGTGTGGTGCGTTGAGGTTGTTGCGTGTTGTTCGTAGGTTACCCTCAGATGACACCACTATATGTGTGGGTGTGGTTGGGGGTAAGATGTTGGTGTTCCACATCCCACTGCTCATTTGTTCAGTGTGAAAATAGGGCAAACTTTATTTCAAAGTTCAGTGTCCAGTGGTTGGTTTAAGTACAGGTGATTACTTATTTTAACATGTGCATTTGTGTAAGCATTTTTGTGAAATTGTTACCCAAAATAATATCAACTTCTTTTCAGCTGCCCTTTAACTTAGTTTGAGTATCTGGGCAGCCTGTCATCATAAAGATTATATCTGTGGCAATGCAAATTTATAGTTGTCTGGAATTTACTCTAAAAGTTAATGTCCCGTTCCTACTCCGTCTCCTTTCCTGAGATCCTACCCACGTTTGTATTCTAGATTCCACAGCCCTGAGCCTTGTAGGCCTTTTAGTTAGTATTGTGATGCCATAACTTGCACTTCTATTGTCATTTAAACACTATAGAACGTGTTTGACTATTAATTTACTCAACTCACATTACACCTGGGCTCTGTTGTTTACTAGAATTGCAGGCCATTGTGAACCTGCCCGCAGGTTTGTTTAGCCCGCATTCACAGGGCAAATCTGGGTCATGCACTTACATCAATGGCACTTAACTTGCAACCCAACTTTAGAGATACTGGAGGACATCTTATCTAATGCTCCAGTAGAACATTCTGGTTAATAAAATAAGTAAATCACCTTGTATCCACGCCTCCAAAAAACAATATGTATTTAGCATGATCTAAATGAAAAGGCTTCAGCTTATTGGCATAGTGGTCTTTCCATTAGTAAATCAGCATCGTTTGCTTGCATACGTTAACGTTAACTCTGGACTAGTTTCATCGTTCTGGGGGCACATTCGTAGTAAGGCATGCTGACTAACATTGCTGGTTTTACAAGGTGTTTATTGGCAATTGCCTTATCCTTACAGCATGGGCCTTCAGCGCAAAACCAAAACAGTCTAAAAAGTCCACAGATGTTAATGGAAGGTCATTTGTTGCATATATTGCTCGTGATATAGTGCAGCTGAGTGGTTTTTGCAAAACCCTTTCCCTGCAGTCCACTGTAAACAAACTATGTAAATTGTTTTCTTTAGTCCTTTGGGGGTGTTAGTCTTTGATAACTGAGCATCATGAAGGATCTTTATGACTGCGTTTGATTTGTAAAAAAAAAAATACTTTTGTCTTTGATGGAACAGAGATCCTCTAATTTAGGAGTCCCAGGACAGGAGTGAACAATTCCATATTAACATAAGCTGCTTTCAGTGTTGACATTTATGAGGGGCGAAGCAGAGGAGCAAGCACTGTGTAAACGCTTCACTCGCTTGAGAAAAAGGGGCATTTATTCAGCCCTATTATTAGTGGCGTGTTTAACTGGGCAGTATTTGGGATTACAACTTTAATTGCCTTTTAACTGTTGAAAGAAAATGTTATTTGTGCTGTCAGTGTCACTTCATGGGAAAAACATTTCCTTCTCAGAGCTGTTTTACAATGAGCCAGTTCATAATCTTGTTTCAGTAGAACAGTGGATGCAGGGCCCTCGCGTGCCCTGAAAAGTGTGCCTTAATCCTAGGGAACTTAGAAATCCAACATGCAAATGCTATTGAAAAGCCACATTTTACATGGTGACTTTTTGTTGTTGTTGTTTTTGCAGTCATCGGTGACCATCAACAACATAGGACTTGAGAAATAAGGGACTTGCGAGCAGCTGACAGCCAGATATTAACCTTTTGATTTAAAGCTTTCGTGACTGCAGTAATTCATATCCTTAGTTTTTTTCGGTAAAGTCACGTTGAAGAGAAACAACAAAATAATAAAATATATATAAAACCAAGAAGATGGATTCTATCTTAGCAATCATTGGAAAGATTTGATAAACCATTTCAGGTCTTAATTGATTGTTCACGCTTACAGTGGCTTTCAGACAGCATACATTATAAAAAAATTTCGTCTCCCCCCTCCTCTTTTCAGAATATAGATGGACTAGTCCTGGGTAAACTGCCAAATCGTTGCGCGTGGCGCAAACGTTTTTTAAAATAAATAAATAAATGCGCCGTTTAAAAATTAATTTATGCGAACCAACACACCTGAAGACGACCGTTTGAGTTATGGTCGAAACGTCGTGAGAATTTTTTTATTTTTTATATATATTTTATTATTTTGTTGTTTCTCTTCAACGTGACTTTACCGAAAAAACTAAGGATGTAGATATTAACCTGTTTAGTGTTCTGACATGAGGGTTATGAGCTGTTGAGCCACGTGTCCACCTACGCGCTTTGTGTGCGTGTGTGCGCGTGCTTTGCTTTTCTTTGGTCGAGGTAGATTCGTGCTCGTTTCACTCAACACGTCCAACACTTGAGGTGCAGTAGGTGGCGCTCCTTCCCAGCGTCTGGACCAATGTTTTACAACATCCGCACAGCGCACGTAGGAAGAAGCGCTAAGATCACTATGGAGGGCGAGATCATGAAGAGTACTGGGGGGGGAACCATGTTTCCGTCATTATTTTCACGCGTGGTTTATTCGTGTACGCATGTAGAACTTCTTTTGCACCGTACGTAGCCAACCGTGTTAATCGGAGGCACGGGGGAAGGACAACAATGGTCAAAAAACCTCAAGCTTGCAATAATTATTGCACTTGGCAAGCATCAACCGAAGGCACAGTACATTGCCATGTCACCCTTGCAGGAGGCAATATTTCACGAGCCTCAGTGGGTTTCATTCATCATCTGGTTAAATAAAGGAGATCAACTTCGCATTTTGGACTGCAGTCAGAAAAGAATGTGCTGTGCAACGCATTAACCATTATCACATTATACTATTTGCAGTAAAGAGGGAAATAACGATAATTTGTTAGTCACAAGGTATCATGTCTGTAAAGATAACAGTGTTGTATAAGCAAAATATGACTGGCCATTGGCTGTGCCTTGAACTGTCTGGCATCAGCACCTGCTGTTTATTCAAAATAACATTCAAGGGATAGAGCAATACTATTTTCATAATCACGAGACTCGTTTTAAACCTTTGATTGACATATTCATCAGAATTCCTTCACTGTGGCGAGACTGAAAAACATTGTCAAATAGTCATTGTAATTTTTTATTTAAACTCCAATTTACCATTTTTCATTCTCGCATGCAAATCGTGGCAGAACCACTCGCCGTGTTTCGTTGTGTACTTGTATGGTGAACCACCACCTCCCAGCTAAATGCCACTTTCAAAATGGCACCGGAAACATATTTGGCGTCAACAAATGAGAAATGCATCGGGTGCCAGTGCTGACCCTTAAAGAGCTGTCATTTGTGCCACAATCCATTACCTTTGTAGCAAACCTTTGTAGGTAATATTGCTTCCCATGTTTTTACATCTTTCCTAATCATGTGCATTCATTATGTTTGACAGCGCTTCTGTGCGGCGTTTCATCATGAGCACAGGACCGCATAATTTTATTCTCTTATCTCCAACTTTCATCGTGGGGTGCGCTGTCATTTAAAAGAGCACGTGCATTTTTAGTTTTGCCAGGTGCTGAATTGAGGCTGTGAAGGAAGAACCCTACTTTAGTCGCCTTTATTTACGAGTAAAATGTCACAGTTTCACGCTGAGCAAGTGTTAATTTTCCGGTTGCTTTTCCACACTATGGGGCACAAGTTTGTAAACTCCATTGAGTACCATTATTCTTATTCTTGGTTCATTCGGTAAAGTCACGTATAAGGGAAACAATAAAATAATAAAAATATAAAACAATAAAATTCTCAAGAAAATTTTCTTGCTGTGGTTTTCACACCAGATGATGATTGCTTGTGTTGCAGTCGAAACGTCGTGAAAATTTTATTGTTTTATATTTTTTATTATTTTATTGTTTCCCTTATACGTGATTTTACCGAAAGAACCAATAATATGAATCCCTGCAGTCACGAAAGCTTTAAAGATTTACCATTCCCTGAAGGTGTAAGGTCAGTCAGCCCATATTATTTCCCTATATCCTTACACTAGTCATTCTGGTTAGAATTATACCACTTGTCAATAATTGTTCTTTTTTCTAGGCCTAGAAGCTTATACACACAATAAAATTATATACAGTATATATAAATTATTACAAAGAAGTGTACAGAAGGAAGTAAACCGTTTGCAAACAGCTTTGCGTGATAAATTAGTGCAAGTAAACAGTATCCTATATCAAGGAAAGCCTAGCTCATTCTCAATCATTTATTTCATGGAGTGTTCTACATTGTTATGTTTAGCCACTTCAGTGAGAGTGATTGCTTGTGGGAGGAAACCAAGTATCGCAGCACAAGATGATCTCTGCATGATCCATTGATTACACGTAGTGCAGATGTATTGTTAATGTATGATTGCAGTGGAATTCAATTTCAATTAAAAGCAGTGGTCAAAGGGCCTAGACTTCCCTTGGTGTCTGCAGCAGTAGTGTGCAGAAGTATGTGTCTGCAGTACCAGGAGGGTGGAGCACACACTGCCTGGGGCCTTTACTTAAAATGCTGGCGTGGCTGAGTGGTTTTTAAATTACTGGATTTTTCTCACGGCCTTTTTTAAGTTTTCCCATCTGCAATTTATAAGGAATTCCCCCAGTAATAAGTTAACCTTAATTACAAATCCTTCGGCCACGAAACCCTCAGGGTGGCCTAGTTTACAAGGATGCATGCTGCCCCAGTGCTGCCCCAAACAACACATCTGGCATTTATTTTTTCCCGTAACATTAGCAATAAGGTGCAGTTACAAATGGTGCAGAAACAACATGTGGGTAAATGATAGCCAATAATGTTACATTAGGATATTGTCTTGAAGCCGATTGGTGCTATGTAAATTGGATTGTAATAACCCAGAGAAAACCAATGCTTACAAAGGGACAGCACTCAAAACACTATACACATGGTTTCAGGTAACCATCGCTGTACTGCCATTGCCTCACCGCCTTTATAGCCCACCTGACTACACAGGGTAGTCTCTCTTATAAGTGCTAACCAAGCTGAAACCTCGCTGGCTATCTAGATCTGGAAAATTTGGGCCAATTCAGGTAGATTTTTTCCCATAGATTAAGTAATTCACATACGCTGTGACTTTTGAAGCTGCCTTTGTAAAAAAAATATTAGGAAGCCACTGGAGCTATGCACTTTTAAATCTAGATTGAAAACTAATTTCTTTATAATTCGGTTTTTGTATTTAGTTTGTTGTCCTTCCCCCGCACCTCCGATTAGCATAGCTGGCCATGTATGATGCGATAGACGTTCAACATACATACGTATAAAATGTGCATATTATTGCGGATGGAGCAAAGGAGCAAACTCCTCACATCATTCTCGGAATCTCCGATGCCAATTTCAGTGATGGCCATTTTACTCGCACTCCCAAACGCAAGGTTTGGGGAGAAATGAAAGCTGCCTCAAGCTCGATCGTGATTGCGACCAGAAAGCCAGATTTTTACAGTATCAAAGCACAAATGTTCGTCTGTATGCTGCATATTCTCCTCTAAATGTCGGCTAATAAAATGTTCCTTTACATCAGAGACCTAGCCGTAATAATCATTAGAATGTAACGTCTCATTATAAATGCAGACCTGGTTAAAAACATGGGAGCTTGCTGTTTCTGCAATGGAATTCTTATTCTCTATTGATCAGCTGCAGTGTGGTCTGGTGGGTGGATCTTATGCGTGTTTCTGATGTGACGGGATGCAGTGTGCGAGTCACATTTTTTAGGGTAGTAACAGTGTTTTCTACACTTCAAACACGAATAAAAACGTGGTTGTTGTATGATCAAACCAGAGTGTCCTGATACTCATAGAACTGTTGGTGGTGCTCATCTCCATTGGTGGTCTTGAGCTAATTGTGAAAATTCCACATTGCTATGGCAGTATTCTGTTGACCATCGAAAGGTGTAATCTCTCCACGAGGTGCTCATTTCACTAAAGAGTAATGATGATGAGCAAAAACATCAAGTCAACATCTCTTGGCCTTAAGCCAGTTGTAGACATTCCACATTCTCATTTCCTGGCATCTCCATGGTCTGCTTCCTACAAAGTGGTTATCGTTTTATTGAGCCCTTAGGGATAATGCTGCTGAGTTTGACCCCCTTGAAGGATTGGAAGTCACAACCTTCCAATTGTTAAACATTCTGACCACAGCACCACCTATTCAGAAATTGTAGCATTGGTTTTCAATATATAAAAAAACTCAATATAGTCTAAATTCTGATGTATTTTTCAGTGAAGTCCTGCTCATGACAGATTTCTACATTTGTCTAGCATTCCTTGATCGTTTGCTGATGACCAAATGGCTCTGAATGTACTTGATATCAGATCTCAGATGCTAAGCAGAGACAGACTTGGCTGGGAGATTTCCCAGGAATATCAGGAATTGTGGTAGAGTTTTGCTGTGGACTAGGCAGAAGGTTGGAATATAGCAATGGATTCTTGAAACTGTGATTGTGCAGATTTGAATGCTCCCTTCTTATGTATGGGGTTTATCTGGGTAATCTTCTAACATGCCAATCATTCATTAATGGAATTGCCCAAAACATTCAATTGTTGAAGCCTCCTGAAAAAGAGTCTTCACCGAGTGGGGTTTTCCAAGGTAAGGGAAATGCATGATTATTTATTAACATTTACTCATGACACATTCGTGGGTCATTGGCGCTATATAGGAGTGAATACCACCACCCCACGCACTGTATATGGCGAGAACTCATCAAGAAAACAGACAGGTGCACGGCTGTACAGAGAGGCGATGCTTCACATGTGTATGTGCTATAGTCTGGGCTTCACATCTCTGAATAGTTTGAGGAAACCTTTTGTTATGACATGTCTCATTCTCAGATTTGCATCTGGGGGGAAAAAAAACAGTTAATGGATACCTATCTGCTATGGACCATAACTAGCATATTGTTCAAATACCATCACTTGCCACCAGTGGTTAACAACATTAAATGAAGAAAACATGTACATGTTCTAAAAAGAAAACCAAAGTCTGGTAAAACTACATTATGCGACCTTACACGAACATCTAAACACTCCTTTGCCCAACTACACTCTGGCATATCTTCATTCCATTGGGGCCACAAAATGACAGACAAAGAAACACTCACTTAAGCGAAAGCCAGAGGTGGGGCTATCACCACCAGACTTTTAGCAATTTTACTTTGCAATGGGAGTTCCACACGATCCATGGTTAGCTATTATAAGAACTCAAGAGCACATGGTAAAATTGGGAGGAAGCCTATGTATCCTCATGGAGCCGAGCAGGAAGTAGTATTCTCCATCGCAAATATAAACACCACGGACTGAAACCCCTCTGGACCAGTTTAACACGTATGCTTTCGCGACCAATACCCTCTGGACCATATACGGTACAATCTGGATGTGGAGAAATCTCCAAAAGCTAATCGTACTCTCCCTGATCCCAACGCATGAAGACAGAAAATAGGAGACCTCATTCACACACATGGAGTTATGAAGACATTTCAAAACCTATTAGACCTATACAATATCTCCCATCAACACTTCGACAAATGCCTTCATATCAGGAGCGTGCTGAACAGGTGTGAGAAAAACATCAAACCACACGCAACATCTCTCAATGTAATAGCTGCACAGCTATTGCATAAGATTTGAAAATCCTGGTTAGATGGAATAAGCCTCTTAGACCAAACACAGAAAAAAACTTTCCGAAATACAATTCCCCCATCCTCGCTACGAAGAACACACACTGAAATGACGTTTGGAGAAGAACGTATCCACCGCTCCACTTCATACAATTTCATGTTTACATGGATCATATCCCACTGTGCAGAAGAGAGAGACGTTTGACCAAAACACACTGGTCCTGTCTAGACATTCAGGAATTTAATTCGTGAATAATACAAATAATAAAATATTTCAACCGAAGCAATACTACCTCACTCTCACCCACCACAGAAATATGCCTGAAACCACAAGGACTAAATTTGCAGCAAAACATAATCCTCAAAATCGTTAGCATCACTACCCAAGATACAATCCCACACACCTGGAAATTCCACGAATCAACCCTTCACTCACCGGGCCAATACGCTGTAACACAAGTAACCAGAGAAACAACAGATGGGCACTCGCTCTGCCCCTCACGCAGACTCCCAACAAATCCCCCTTCTCATCCCCGTCTTCCCCCCTTCCCCTCCGCTCAATAGTTTAAATGAACCACAATACCTTGCCGATTTGGTCAAGGAGCATAAACCATCACGCGAACTCCTGTAATCCTTGCAGCGGCTTTTGGCTCGCCGCAGATTGCAAACTCCTCCTTGTGTTTTGTTTGTCGTCCTTCCTGCGTGCCTCTGATTAGCGCGTTTGGTTAACGTACGGTGTGAACGAAGTTTAACAATAATAAATACATAATTAAAAAAAAGAAGGGAGACTAAATTTGTCCATTCAATGAACGCTGAAGGCAGATGCCAACCTCGCAAACACGGCGCGATGTACAAGCGTATTGTTTTTGTTTCTATGTTGATGTTTGGCAAGTGAAATTGTTTAAAAAAAAAAACCCCTGCAGTATGCTGCTGCCAATGGTGTGCTGGTCCAAGAGGGAACTCTACACGAGCAGATCACCGGCTGGTTTTGTCAACCGAGTTACAATTTGTTGAGAGCTGTGCAGGACACATGTTAGCTTTTAGGCGTTATATAATCGAGGCGGTGAAGGAGATGGCTTGATGTAAGTACGGGGGCCAATATTTCATGTGATAAACACTGCAATGGAATGGGCTTTGCATAGCGTGATTTGAAGCTTTCGTGACTGCAGGAATTACTCTTTGTTTTTTTTTCGGTAAAGTCACGTATAAATAAGAAATGATATGATAACATAATAGCGTACGACGTTTCGGTTGCAACACAAGCAGCCATCATCAGGTACAGAAGAGCTAAATTTACGAGAGAGGGGAAACACATAACCCCAGATGTATATACAGACACCCAAGTAGGGGGAACTAACACAGATACAACAGGGGACACAGAGAGAAGCATACCAAACAAACAGGGTTTAGCAAAACTTGTAAACCATATAAAGCAACACAGACGGTCGGTCAAAACACAATTAACGCATAGTCCGGTTGATCACGCTATTTCAAAGATTGCTAAATTGCAAGTTAAGTATGAAACTCAAAATACAGACCAAAGATAATAGACAAAGATCCCCCATATAGCCTTAACAAACTGTAGGTGCAAGTGCAGTTAGCGAGCACCTATGAAGGCCGGAACGGTACACGAGGGGGTGGGTGGCCAGCACCACGCCCGACCGCCTTTGTCTCCCTAGTGGCGATGTTTACACACTGAGTCGACCTAGGGGAGGCCCGGGACCGGTTTAGATAATAGTCACTGGTGTTGGCCGTCAGCGGGAATCGAACCCGGGTCGCCAGGTTCATAGTGCAGCGCGCTAACCGCTACACTATCGCTCCCCACGAAAGCTTGTGTTGTCTCTGCTTGTGTATCTGCCTTTGTGTCTTGGCTTGGATTTGTGTCTCTGTGCTGTCTCTGCCTGTGTGTGGGCCTTGTTGTTTCCGAGTGGGTGCTGCCGCACCCCACTTTGCTCCATGCATACCTCATGCTGATTTGTCCCATTGTGTGCTGCCGCTCGCCCACTTTGTTCCATGCATACCTCATGCTAATTTTGTCCCATTGTCTCTCAGCCTTACCTTCTCTGCCTATTTAAGGCGACTTCACTGTGTGCTTGTCTCTGTGCTGGTTCGCTCTACTTGGATGTCTGTGTGTGTGTGTGCGGTCTGTATTTTGAGTTTCATACTTAACTTGCAATTTAGCAATCTTTGAAATAGCGTGATCAACTGGACTATGCGTTAATTGTGTTTTGACCGACCGTCTGTGTTGTTTTATATGGTTTCCAAATTTTGCTAAACCCTGTCTGTTTGGTATGCTTCTCTCTCTGTGTCCCCTGTTGTATCTGTGTTAGTTCCCCCTACTTGGGTGTCTGTATATACATCTGAGGTTATGTGTTTCCCCTCTCTCGTAAATTTAGCTCTTCTGTACCTGATGACGGCTGCTTGTGTTGCAACCGAAACGTCGTACGCTATTATGTTATTTTATTATTTCTTATTTATACATGACTTTACCGAAAAAACCAAAGAGTAATTTACATAGCGTGTTTATTCACTCTTTGTGGTGTATTACACTCAGTGTTGGAAAGGTTACTTTTTAAAAGTAATTGGTCTCTGATTATAATTAAGTATTACTCTAGGTTTTCAAAGTCTTGCAAAACTTTTTTATTTGGTATTTTCAAGCATTACATGATTTAAAGGTTAAATTTGAAGCATGCTCAGTGGGGCATAATGGAATTCTATTGGAGCCCGAAGTCATTATTATTGCTTACCCAGAAAAGCCCCACTGAGCGTCAATACCCTTTTTTGGAGGATCCTGCCAAGTTGATTTGCAGTCGGAGTTGGCTATTGGTTTGTGTTTCTCAATTAAGTATTTTACAAGGCTTTTTTTAATTTGGCAAATGTTGAGTGATGCCAGCATTCAATGGCCTACTGTTCTTGAAATGGCAACCTGGGATCGTTAACACCCGCTGTGATGCAGACATGTATTGTGTGGTTAATACTTCTGCAGTATTAACCACTTCTGCAGTATTAACCACGGTGGCCTGTTGGATTCCAATCGTGATGCGAACCCCTGCCACATGCAACTGCTGGGTTATTTCACCTGCCCCCACATTTCAATGATGGTTGCAACTCTGACATTCCACAAAATGGTACTCGTGCTGTGTAGGGCTTTGTTGGGTGATCTGTAATGCCATCGACTGTGGATGTCCTTGCATTTATCCACTCTGTGGAAATGAATCATGAGTTTTAAAACAGCGAAGTACCCATGGAAAGTAATCAACTCTTCCTTGGTAAGTAATGAGCATCTGATTATACATTGAAATGGAAGAAATCACAACGATTATCTATACTTGCCTTTGCAAATCTGATTACTTGCAACAAAGCAAATAAATCATCTCTTGAGATTGGGTTTATTTCATTTGTTACACGGATGATCCTGTTTAGCTAGTTGCCCGGATATTTTACAAGGAAGATCCGTGGTGCATGAGCATAGCAGCACCGACAAAACACATAAACATTGCACACAACGAGTCCTTCTTAATATTGCACAACTAACAAAACGAGGTAGTCAATGGTCGTAAACAAAGCACAGACTAATAAACCCCCCCCCCCCAAGTATAGAATGACAGCAAGAGGTAGAAAGAGAAATGTAGTTACATGCGCAAGTTAAGTTCTATATTTTAATCTAAGTGACATAAACACATACAAATTGTGTAAAAAAAACCCAGTGCAATCATGTGGGAGCAATTGGCGCCAGAATAAAGTTTGTACAGGTGCAAGTATGCGCTGTGTTTTGTTCTAACAGGGACATAAAGAGGGGGAGTGAAGGGAGAGAACCAAGCTCTAGATGAGTGGCAAGGGTACAGTATTCCAGAAACGTGGAAATACTTTTTTTTTTTTACCAGACAAGGTTTTAGCAAATTCTGGAAAACCAGCAATAGTTGTTCGGCTCAACTGATTGCTGATGAGCCCATTGAGGGCAAAACTGATCCGGAGTTTTCACTTTTAAACAAAATCTCTTTGATAAACAGGTCTGGAAGGCCACCTGGAATATATATATTTTATTGTCATGCTTAATTTAGAATGGAAGGTTATTTACTTAATGTTTCGCCCGGAATGCTCAACTCGAGCGCTCGCTGTAGCTTTGATTACCGTGCCATGTTACTCAGAAAACATTGCTTTATACTTGTTCTTTGCCGTAGCAATCAAAAATCTGTTTGACATTTCCATGTTTTCATTTTTTAAATTCATTAAATGTCCGCTTAGCTTTCGCGCGTAAAAAAAAAATGTATACACGGTGTGAATGGAATTTTGTGATCATATTTTCGTGTGCATATGCTGCTTATTTTCACCGTCAACAGACGCGGGTTGACTGGAGCGGCGGTGCATCGTTTTGAGTTTGTTTATGTGAACGCGCACACGCCTGCACACAGCAAGCAGACGCGCGCGTGGCATGCGAACATGCCGTCCGTATCTTACACGTGCATAGACGGGGGAGAGAGAGAGAGACCCCCTTACCCTGACGATTACATGTGTAAAGAAGTTCCTTGGTGACATCCATTTTCAGAGGAGAGCTTTATTTTCTCCGAACGTATATAGAGTCCGAGTGTAACGACCGCCACACTCGTAATTGCTACGGCTATCACCGGCCCTCGTGGTTTTCACCAAGTTGAGCCTTGAACGGTAAAACCCCCCAAGGTTTCCACTTTGGTGATCTCGAACAGTCGGGCCCCCGATGTCGTCCACCTCTGGTCGTCCCCCTAGTCCCCGAGCAAGTACCCCGACCTCGTACCTCGCTCGGCCCCGTCCCTATCGGAGTGCCCCCCCCACCTCCCACTTAATTATAACGCGTGTACCCTTAATTGAATCATGCTTGTCATGCTTGTACAGTCTTGTACAATACATTATGTTGTGATTGAGGGTAGGGTTTTTTTTGTTGTAAACTAATCTTTTTGTCTAATTTTACAATCTCATCTGCATTGTTTGTCAGTGTGTCTGTGTTGTTTGTTCGGCAGGTTTTGTTTGCAATGTTAGCCTATCTTCTTGGTCCTTTCGGTAAAGTCACGTAGAATGAGAATAAAACAAACTAAGACGATAACATTCTCACGACGTTTCGGCCACGACACAAGTAGCCTTCTTCAGGTGAAGGAACAGAACTGTCGGGCCGACAGCTCTGTGTGTTGTTGCCTGAAACGTCGTGAGAATTTTATTATCTTATTTTTTCTATTGTTCTCATTCTACGTGACTTTACCGAAAGAACCAAAGAAGATGAATCCTTGCAGTCACACAAAGCTTTAAATCGATATTTAATGTTAGCCTCGGTTTTTTTTTTCAGCATATAATTCCGTATAATTTGCACAGCTCGTAAATAATGTATTGTTACTCGCGCATTTTATGAATGCATCATGAGCTTAAGAATCTATTTAAATTGATGACAGTAATAACCTCGATATTCGAATATTTGAGGTGCGGAGTTTCAGTGTAAGGAACTTCGGATGTTGTGACCATTATTTTCACGGTAAAAAAAAATGACACAAACAGAAATTAACGATTGCCCATCTACAGTCCTTCATAAATAAAGAATCAAATGATAATAAGCTACGTTTTTTGAGTGCTGTGCATCACGATGGGCCGTAAGACTGTTTGTTTACATTTGTCTTGGCCAGTCGGCGTGTAGCAGAGCAGTACTTTATGGAGCTGTAGTGTCTGGTGGGCAATGCAACCTGAAGACTCCACTGGTGGTGTAAATATATTTGACAGTAGAGTGCACTGTTTTATTTTAATCATGTCAGTTTTGTTTCATTTCAGTACTATACAGTATAAAATTTATATTTCTTAATTTACATTGCATTTGTTTACAATATGATTGGTATGATATGAAGTGTTCATAGTATGAAATGGTTAGTTACGAAGGCTGGGAACGCATCATCATAGTACTAATGCTATAAGTAATGCAACAGACGAAGTTTAAATGTTCTAACGAAGCTCCAGGAACGCATCTACTTTGTTTATATAGGTATTGCGGTATTCGTTACATCATTAAATGCATGCTGGATATACACGTGCGTAATCCTGCCCGTGTGGTGCTTGACTTGTAATCGGAAGGCTGCAAGTTTAAATTCCTTGTGGAGGTCAACTCTAACCGTCGTCCTTCTGAAGTTGATAAAGCAAAAAAAGTACCCCGTGAAAAGTCAACAGTGATCGCCCTTTGGAAAACACTGGCCCTCACCCTAGGAATGTGGATTTTTTTTGAGAAAATAAAGTGTCAAAGATGCAAGGAAACAACACATTCCTGCGGAGGGAGCTGGTAGGAACGTTGGGTTGCTCGGTCAATGGCCAGGGTCAACGGCGGTGTGGTGTATTCCGCAAATATGCCCGACTGTGAGGTCGGGCACAAGCCGGCGTGAGTAGGTTAAACGTTGAGTTTTATAAGGGCACCACGGGGTGACCAGCCCCTCCCCACCCAGCCCCACCCCTCCCACCCTCCACTCAGCCCCACCCTCCCCACCCAGCCCCTCCCCACCCTCCCCACCCAGCCCCTCCCCACCCTCCCCACCCAGCCCCTCCCCACCCTCCCCTCCCCACCCAGCCCCTCCCCACCCCTCCCACCCTCCACCCAGCCCCACCCTCCCCACCCAGCCCCACCCAGCCCCCCACCCTCCCCTCCCCACCCAGCCCCACCCTCCCCACCCAGCCCCTCCCCACCCTCCCCTCTCCACCCAGCCCCTCCCCTCCCATTTTTGGATGCAGGACGGACGGACACAATAATCCCCTGTGGGCTGGTGGTGTAACCAGGAGGTTCCTACCAGTATAACCGTGCAGCTGGGTGATTTTACCAGCATGTGGGCATTCCTGCCTACGCCCACATGTGTTTGTAGTTGCAGGGATGTGCCCTTTGTTGATGTACTCAGTGTGTGTGTGTGCATAACGTATAAGTCAACTCGGCCTCAAATGAGCACCCGGTGCTTGGTGTTGGCCACCCACCCCCTCGTGTGCTGTGCCGGCCTTCATAGGTGCTCGCTAACAGCACTTGCCCTAACCGTCTGTTAAAGTCTATATGGGGGATCTTTGTCTATAGGGTAAATTTAATATAAGTTGCAGAGCATAATGACAGTGTTTGTGCGAATGTTGTCATACGCCCATGCGCGTGTGTCGGCTTGTACACTCGTGTGCGTGTACACACGTGTGCGTATATAGTTAACATAACCGGGTGCGTCTGCCCGTGTGTTTTGCTCGTACGTGTGTATAATGTCATAATTATTCGCAGCCCATTGTCAACCCCCTGCTGGATAAAAGTCTCGCCTATGCATAGTCATGCATGGGGGGTTGTTTGACCATACTTCCCCACGGTCGTCAGTACCTGGTTGATGTGAAGCAGGGGTTCAGGACCAATTAAGATACAACTCTGCACGGATCTTAGCCGTGGTCGTCTATTGAACGCTGATTGTCAGACTCATGGCACAGCACTGCGCCTCTGGTCTATGTATTGTGTACGTGTGTGATGGGTGATCGTGGTTCAACGGCTCGCGCACTTTGCAAGATCATCCCAGCCACTATATGCGATTTGTGTTGATTGGAATCAAACCTGCTCTGCGCCTCGCGTAGGTCAACATACCCTTATGTGAACGCATTGCGTGAACGCATTCGCTGGGGCGGCGTGGCGTGCAAGGTGCCGATTGCACCTCCCCCATCGTGTGCCATGCCGCCCTGAACAGGTGCTCTCTGTGTGCGCACGCGCGTGCCTTTGCGTGTGCAGGTCGAGTGTTTGCCAACTCTGACGACTCGGTGTGTCTACTGGGAATGCAGCGCCGAGCCATCGTGTTCCAGCCCGTCAACTCGCTGAAGGAGCGCACCGACTTTGAGTGAGTTGCGAACGGGGGGGGGGGGGGGGGGTCGAGTTAAAGCGACGCTCCTAGCGTGCGCCCCCATGCAGTCCCGTGAATGGGCCCCCTGAGCCCCCTTTTATCCTGGGGTCGATGTTATCAAATCCACTGGTTCGTGTCTTTCTCTTGAACCTGTTAATCGGGAGCCCTCACTCGTACCTTTGTTGATCTTGAACACCGTACGGGAACGTGGGCTGCGTGGTGGCCCCTGAGAATGCGGTACAGAAGGTATCTGTTTTTTTTAGTGTTATTTCACCTTATTTGTGGGTTTTTGTTTACTGAAATAAAAGTCAAATATTTATAAGCTCTCAATCAAACCCCTGTCACCTCTGTAGAATATCCAAGGGTTAATATACCACCTTACACAATGCATGATCATCAGTCAATCAAAGGTGTTGGAAACCAACATTCACATCCAGTATCTCGACTGGCTGAAGGTGTTTAACACAGCCATCTGTCCAGATTTACAGCATATCGCCAAAACTGTGCTTGACACTACTCAACGTCACATTAATAGGATATGCCGTGGTAGGGACACACACCATACCATGGATGCCTTCCTTTTCTTAGATCCTGCAACTTTTGCACAGTGGACAACCAAACTCCATGGTCTGCTATCCCAGTCTCATCTTTCCCTTGGTTGCCAACTTCATGATGTCTCTTTGATGCCTGTTTCAGTAAACATCTATCTCTCCGTACTGTATTCATGCCCCACTCATCGCAACATCTGGTTCATAATTAAATCTGCAATGGTTTTTGTGACATTCTATTCCAAACTTCATCCTCTGCATGCCCCCATATTCAGTGCTCAGAAGCCTTTTTTCAGTTTTTTTGTTGAATTCCTGCTCCCTGACCTGGACAGAAATACAAACTTTACTCATGTCTGAAACACCCATCTTTTAACACTACGGTTGACCTGTTTAACCTTACAAAGGGGGTTATTTAGTCCAAAATATATACCTTAATTCAAACACAATAACGCGTTCCAGACGGCCTTCACTCAACACCCAGAGAGGTGCACATTATTGCCGCAACATATTGCCTGTAACGATGTATTCCTTCGTATTTCAGTGAACCAAGATTCAATGGGTTGCAGTTCATTTGAAGAGTAGATTCTTTAAAACTTTGTTTTGAATATAGCAGCCTCTTGTTGCGGCAAATTCTTTCATGTTTAGTTCACTCTTACAACATGGTTGGCTGTGTATGATGCGAAAGAAGTTCTACATACATAACATACAAGGCTTCGAAATCAGATATCACCAGTTCATGCACGTAATTAGGTGCATGTATTGTGAGCATAAGAATGAATTTCAATTGACATAATAATAATGCTTCTTTACACCCCACCCTAAACACGCAATCTAAGACTGATTGCATTGCTGTGATGTTCATGGGATGGGCCATCGAGTCCTTGGCCTAATCTCTGCACCGAGGGTGTTGCTCAGTGTGTAGTCATCCCGTATGCATGCTACGAATCGCCGTGAATATTATTTTCCCCCTTTGCGTCCTATGCTTAATTCCATCACGTTCAACGTCTGCGAGGAGCGGAACGGTCGGAATTGAAGAGCGATGACTTGGACGCTGCGCTTTTTTTACCCTCCCTCTCTGCACACATGCACACCTTGCGCTGGGGTTGCGGTACTCATTTGGAACGTGGCCGTGGAAAATAAATTGCTGGGTCGTGACTTGACCCTCGACGAACACGTGCGACGCTGGTGGGGTTTGTTTTGCCATACCGTGTGCTCTGCGAGTGTGCCGGGTGAGCAGCGGTGGGAGGACCCCCTTTGAAAAGTCATTGCCATGGTGGCATGGTGGCGAGATGTTAACTCGCTCGCGTGGTATACAGGAGGTCATGGGCTCAATCCCGATCCTGACGTCTGTATATTTGAAGTTTGCATGTTCTCCCTGTGGTTGTGTGGATTTTCTCCGGGTCCACCGGTTTTTCTCTCCACACTTATAAACATGCGTGAAGAGTATTTGCTGCTGTACATTTCCACTTGATAAGCCACTTTATTGAGCTATCATTTGTGGCCAGGTTGCTACTGAAAATGAGTTATTTAGCTCAGTGGGCCTTACCTGGTGAAATAAATATTGTTTTTATCGTAAAAGAAATGCACCGAAAAGTGTGTGCGTGGTGTGTGATGTTATTGCCTTGGCAAGCAAAGGGTTGTCCCCTTGTCACTGGTTTTCTAAGCCCCATTTTTTTGGGAAGGTTTTGATCAATTTGGCTGGTTTTCTATCGGGTGAGTCCCAAATAACAACAGGATTTTGACTCACATTTCATTCACGTAAGATCATCTTTATGAGTAACATTGACCCCATGCTAAAGGCTGATGGACACAACGAATGCAAAATTGTAAGGAGAGCAATACAAGTAACTTATGTATTTCAATCTTAGTTGGAAAGTGTTAAGAACGCAGCTGGCCAAGATGGAGTGTAGTATATCTCCTGATGCTTTTGATATTCTCAACAGGATTCCTTGAATTGGCTGAGTACTTAAAATTAAAACATGACCCTTGTTTCGAATATATTTTCAAGTAAGGTATACACAGCGTGAATGATATCAAACATTTACTCTGTTTTTACCAGTGCCGTTCATCACCAGAGACCAATCCCAACATTAAAGAAAGGCAGCCTTTGTTGTTTGCTACAGGTGTAGTCAGTTACAGTATGTTCTACATGCATGTTGTCGGTTAAACCTTAAAGCAACGTTGTCCGTATGTGCACATGTTGCTGCGTATAATTCTCCCATTACTCTTGATCAGTGGGAAATAACATGATTCAGTAGGCCTTCTTGTACTCAACTGAAAGAAAAAAATCATCTTTCATCTGTGAAGTACAAAAGGGGGCCATTCCTGCTTTGTTTAGATTAAAAGCCCATCTTGTTTCATTGTATGAAGTTGTAAAGCATCCCGCCGTATCTGTCAGTGATCTTCACTTCTATAATACCGTTTTTTTTTGGGTTAGAGCGTGTAAATATTTAAATGTGTCGTTAAACCTGCTACCACCCGACACAGCCAACTAGTAAGGGTTGTCACGTAAACAGAACATGCCAATTCGTCACTAGTATAGCACACCGTTGTGTTGGAGAGCGAAGCCACAACATTTAAAATCTGAGTACGATGTTTCGCCAGTAATTACAACCAGCTTCATCAGGCGACAGCCACATTTATATATTTACGCGATCTAACCCAAAAAAACCCTGTATTATGGATTATATTGGTCACGAAAGCCGATGTGTTAAACTGATCTTTACTTCTGACAGCCCTAAGTAAGTGGTGCAAATACCACAATGCTAATTTATGGCCGTGCACAGCACCAGTGACAATTCACTGTCCGCATCTGGCCTGGGCCACCTCACATTTGATGCAGCTTCAAATGATACTTGGTGCAGTGTATGGAAATGATCACGGTGGTGGCAGTGGTGGCGGTGGTGGTGTGTATATAACACTAGTACCGGTGAAACAAAGGCGTCTGTGCATGCCCCACCTATTATCCTCCTGAATAGGTTTTTGCCAACATCCAATTGTTCAAACGGGGGGGGGGGGATCTTTTTTGACAAGGTGATATTGCCACCATTATTATTAAAGGACAACTGTGTTAAGTTTAGTTTGTATGGTGCATGCTAATCATGTAATGATTGGCCCGTCCCGTGATTTTTTTCACTTGTCACGATTCATTCAAGTGATCAATAATTGTATTGCCATTGTGGTATGTGTAGAATCTGTAGTGGCTAGAGGATTTACATGAATCGAAAAAAATAACTTTCCATGCACACAATTTGTTTGCATGTATCACCAGCATAAAAATGTATTTTAATTGACAATTCGATGCATTGTCGAATGCCTAGCCTCTACCTACTGTTTTGCCGGAGGCGTTCATGTGCGGGTACGTGTTAACCCAATTTGTTGGTTTGTCCGTGTGATTGAAATGCTTCCCGCCATGAAGACCAGGAGCAGCAGTGACGTGCAGATCGCTTCTTTTTAGCGGACGAGTGCTCTCGATTAAGTTTGGCTCCGTTCATTGATTTAAACTGAAAAAAAATATTGCTTAAGTCACCGAAGAACGAGTTCAAATCGAGCAGCATTGTGACTGGTGTTACAACCACGTTAACACGTCCCAGTTCGAATTTGTTGTTTTGACGTTTTGGTGATGCCCCACTTGATACTTTTTAATTCGCTGTCCTGATGGGTTTTGTGCTCTGGTAATGACAAATGTGTGCACAAGCCACAGTAAGCAAGTGGAGCCATCTGCAGTTATCTGGATAGCTTCAGGGCCAGGTTGATGGTATGCACTTAAACAGAGTATGCAGTTAACCACAGTTCACGCTAGCACACCTAGGATGCCTGTGGCTTGTGGGGAGTGGTGGTGCAGTGATTAGCGCACTGTGCTACAAACCCAGTGACCCCGAGTTAGATTTCCGCTTACGGCGATTATCTGAAACAGGGCCTCCCGTACGTTGACTCAGCTTCAAATGAGTATCTGGTGTGGTGTGTAAACATTGTCAGTAGGGAGACAAAGGTGGCTAGGCGTGGTGCTAGCCACCTTCCCCGTTGTGTGCCATGTCAGCCTTCATAGGTACTACTTGCTAACAGCCATAAAAGTCTGTTCAGGCGAATGGGAGATATTTGTCTCGTGCATCGTAACATACCACTCCAGTGTAGTACACAGCATTGTCCACCAGCTCCGCCACTATGCTAGAACTTACACAAGTGATTACATAATGACATACTTTTTTTAAACCAAAGCATCTAAATGTGCTCATCTTCAACATTTGTCCTGAACCAGAGGTGGAGGTTCCACATTCCTGTAGCTAGTATTTACGTCACGTCAGTCGCTGTCGACTTTTCCAGATTGTAAATGGGGTCAAAGGTATCACTGACATCCGAAAGGTTGCTACCAAGAGGAGGCCGTTCAGTCCATCTCGCTTGTTAGAGTGGGAAGGCGGTCAGAAGCTGGTCTAATAATTGCCCACACATTGTAGTTTGTCAGGAAGTGGGTGATACTTTTTCAAGTTTTCAAGTTTAATTTATTAGGTATAGCCCTGTGAGCCATGCGGCTCTTGAGCCGGGTGCAACCGCAACAAACAAAATATGAACAGAGAAACATCTTTAAGCGACGACGCGCAACAGAAACATCCTGGGATAAACCAGCAAATCTTCCAGAACCCCCCCCCCCCCCACACCGTATTACAACGCTGTGTGCAAAAATCCCAGTGTGAGGCAAGTCAAACAATATCAACTATATGTTTCACGTCCATTGAGTAATTTGCAGGTAATTTTTTTTATTTGGACAATGACGCGGGACGCAATGGGCCACTTTTGCGAAAGACATCACAGGAATAAAAAAAAAAGGTTTTTATTCCAACAATATTCGGGCCGACATACCACGCTAAAAAGTTCCAGTAACAGGATACAAAAAATCCGCGGACACCCATTCTGGTGCGGTGGAACCACATGAAAAGGAAAGAACAAAGGGAAATGGGGCCCGATGCCCCACGTTACGGGAATTTTAATATCCGCTGTGAAGCGGACAGCACGCGTAGCTTCAGTCATAACCAGGGCGGCCGCTGTATTCGAACCGAGAGCCTCTGCAACAAGCGGTGAATAAAAATGCATTACCGCTGGGACATGTCATCGCCAACTGTACTTTATACACTTTTGCAAATAAAGACATGCTACTGAAGTTGGCATCAAGATGAATTGCAAAATGTTGTAGTTGCCAACACCTGTTGAAGGATGAATCATCAATGTGTTTAATCGTATTTATGGTCACATTATGACATTTACATGTCATGCACCATATCCTATGTAGGTAATGAGTCTTGTTATCCATAGATGCTTGTGTCTAGTATACAGTCCCAATTACTCACTGGAATTGAGCTGCCTGCTTATATGTGTATTTATCTCAACAGGTATAATGGTTTCTGCACTGGGCTACAATCAGAATCGCAGCGGTCCAGTTCTGATTTATGGCCATGTGGCACATCGCAGTGGAAAGTGGCATCTGAAACCTTGCCCGGCCTCTCTTGCATTATTAGTTCAGCCTTAAACAAGAACAAGGACGAATGTGTGAATCTCAGCACTAGCGAGACGATGATAGAAAAGGGCATGTTGCTGGTCACTGACCCCACTGTGATGTGTGGCCCTAAATAGATGCTTGCTAACAGCACTGACTGCTATATCCTATAGGGCTTATTGGGCGTATTTGTATGTGTGCATTCTGTTCCATATGAATTTAGGGTCTTTGTGTAAAAAAAATGCTTTCCATGTAATATGCCTCTCCATTCACAGTTCTGTGATTTTCAATACAGCATGACATTTGACGACTGTTCTCTCTTATGTAAGTATATTCAAATATGAAATTGTTTACTGCTGGCAGTTAAGTTGAATTATTACATTGTTTCCTGCTTTGCTGCTATGGGTGGGGTGGCGACATCTTGTATTCCACTTCCATGTATTTACGCAGTGATTCTAGCAATGTGTTGAGACACGATTGCAAGGTCATAGGGCATGCATTTGCCTTGAAGGTAGAGGTGGTCACATGACATGTATTTGCTCCAGGACAATGCATTCATGGGGGCTCGTGTTTGCCCCAAGACAGAGAGGTCACAGGGGGTGTGTTTTTTCCCCAGAATTTGTGTGGTCATAGGGCATTTATTTGTCTTGTGTTCACTTGGTCACAGTGCACGCATTTTGCCCAGCTCTATTTTGGGGCAGGTTTATTGAAACTAAAAGCTCGGCGTGTTTGTGTAGTAAACAGAGACTCGCCGTTACAGATATTCTGCATTATGTGCAAATGAATTGAGAGCAATGCCGTGTGATATTTATATTTTATTTGCGTTTGAAGCATATGCAGAAGCCATACCACTATTTGTAGTGAGTAGTTTCACATTGCACCGCTGGTTTACCTTATATGTCATACCTTAAAATCACACATCACCATTATTTATATATATGAAAGGGAAATTTGTGAATGTGTGTGTGTTCGAAATGTTTAGCATACTTCCTGACATGCATGCAACAAACTTGAAATTTTGGATGTGGGTAGTTTCCAAACTGTACACAATGCAACAATTATAAAAATAGATTTTTGTAATTTTTTTGGTGGGGGGGGGGGCGCAATAATGGATATATTTTGCATGGTAAGTGAGCGGGTGACGTCACAACTGTGATGTCACACACATGCGGCAGCGTTACGCAGTGTGCCTGCTGACGTCCCGCATCCCCCCCCCCCAACCCCTCCGCATAGGCCTGTGTCTCCTGCACAAATGTGCGGTACGTAGCTGTCTCGATTTTCTAAGTCAACGCGGCTATTTTCAGCTCTCTATTAAATATAAAGCAGAAAATACATCTGTTTGTGTGAAGCAGCAAAAACTCTCCAACGCTGAGCTCAGACGTCATGGAATTTTCACAGCTTACGCTGTCTGGAATTTCTAAGGGAACGCGACAATTTTCAGCTCTCGCGTCATTCCCTTCCGGAGTTACCTGTATCGTTTTGCATACTTCCCAACATGCTACAAACTTTTAAATTCGCATGTGGGTAGCGTACAGACCGTACGCAATGCTACAAGTCTAAAAATACATTTTTGTATTTTGGGGAGGGGGGGTGGGGAGCGCAATAATGTATATATTTTGCAAGGAAAGTGAGCGCTCACGTCACATCTGTGATGTCACCCGCATGCGGCAGCGTTACGCAATGTGCCTGCTGACGTCATCCCTCCCCAGCCCTCCGCGTAGGCCATGTTTCCCGCACAAATGGGTGGCATAATAGCCCTCAGAACAGCTTTCAAAAATCGGATATCTGCGATTTGATTGTGTTTTATAATAAGTGAGATTCCAGGAGAGGAGAAGATCTACGAGTCAGTAGACACTGCATTGAAAGAAGACTACGCTGTTAACTGCCCTGTAGAGTTTGTTAACTCCTTGAATCCACCAGGCCTGCCCCCTCACAGACTAAAACTCAAGCACGGGACCCCAATTATGTTGCTGCGAAATCTCAACGCTCCAACTCTTTGTAATGGAACCAGGCTACAAGTGCGCAGCTTAAAACCTTATGTCATAGAGTCGACAATATTAAGTGGCTGTGCTGCAGGACAATGCGTATTCATACCTCGCATACCACTTATTCCAAGTGATTACCCTTTTGAGTTCAAGCGTATGCAGTTCCTGGTTAAATCCTGTTTGGCAATGACTATTACCAAAGCTCAGGGACAGTCATTCAAAGTAGCTGGAATCGATTTACGGCATTCATGCTTTTCTCATGGTCATCTTTGTGTGGCTTGCTCTAGAGTTAGTGACAAAGACAATTTGTTCATACTAGCTCCTACAGGAAAGACTAGCAATATTGTCTACAAAGAAGCATTGCTTTAGGGATAATGGTATACCAATGATGCCAGTAGCCAAAGGGGGCCTTCCGGGAGAAATATAACTCCCCATAACTCCCCATACATTACAATTCTCAAACACGGCAGTAGTCAAGAGGGCCTGCCGTAACAAATCTAACTCCCCATAAGAAACGACGCATGGTCAACTCTGCGTTGTTTTTCGGGTAACGCAAAGAACCATGCAACATCATCATCTTTATTCGTTCATTGAATAAACTTTAAACTAGGAATAAACTGATTATTTTCCGTTGTGAAGAACGGGTACACCTGCTAGTGTAATATATATGCGTAAACAATTGGACGCATTTATCAGTAAAATAATCTGGAAGTGGCGGCTATATTAATTGTAGAGGGAAAATTAAATATACTTGGTTTCAGCAGCTTGTTCACATTGATTTTAACCAAATAATATAACAGTACACAACGTTTTGGCCAATGGCTGTTCTAGGCGAAGGTAATAGCCAGAAACTGTTGACGATCTCGTTATATATATGTGTTGTATTTAAAACACTGGGAAGGTTTGAGATGGATATATCTGAGAACCATTTGACTGCATGCTTGGCTCAATGAGGCTGTAGCAGAATGCTCGTCTTACAAATGGAAGGTTTTAAGTTGTAGTTGCAGATCAACACAGCCCATATTTTCTCCAGGGTTGGTAAAATGACTACCACTTTGTCAGAAATCGACACTAGTTTCCTTTCAGGACATACTGGCCTGCATTTTGGCCATGTGGAATTTCCAACCGTGCTTGTTTCATCAGTAAGACATTTTAATTTGGAAAGCACTTACCCTGACAGTCTGCAAGACTAAATAAACTGCATGTCTATTGAACTTATTTTGCAACGTACCTAGCCAACCGTGCTAATCTGAGGTGAAATCTGGATCTTTGTGTTTGCGTGCAAGCAATTGCACAAATTAGAAGTATTCTAATCCATAGCAGTTGTAACTTGGCTCCAGTTTTTTTTCAGAGTTATGTAATATGTATTTGTCATGCTTCTAGGTGAGGAATAGCAATGCGCACACTGCATGCAATTGGAAGCCAGTGAGTGTATGTACATGGGCACAGGAGCTGTGATTTTGAGTGAAATATATAAAAAAATATTCCAATTGTATAATATTTCTGTCATTTGTGTCATTGCTCGCAATGAGAAAATATTATCTGGAATTTTGCCAGTGAGCATTGTGGCATGACATCATGTCAAGCAACTGCCCCAGAAAATATCTTCCACAAAAACCTCGAATTAAGTCACTTCAGTAAGCTCGGATCCACACTCGGTGGGCATAGCCTCACGTGTCTTACGGTGTGTCAGAATAAAAAAAAAACAATTTTGAGGGGATTTTAGACTTGGAATCTGTGCAAGCACAAATTAATTTTCATGAGATTTTTTAGTAATTTGTGACCAGACCACTTTCCCGCCTCTCGCTCTCCTCATCCCCCATCCGTATCTTTCCCTCTGCTCAGTCCAACTCCGATTGCTTCCGTCCAAATTCTTGGCGTCACCTTTGATTCCTCTCTTTCCTTCGCTTCCCACATGGCCAACACCGCTCGCACATGCCGCTTCCATCTTTTCAATATCAGGAAAATTCGGCCCCTCATCATCATCATCACCGCCGTCAAGCTTTTTGTGCACTCCCCTTATTCTTCACTCGTCCTGATCGGTCTCCCTGCCTACGCCCTTGCCCCTCGACAACAAATTAAACTCAGTCGCACACACCGCTGTCTTTAACCTCCCATTCTCCTCTCATTGCTTCCCTCTCCTTCTATCTATCACCTCCGCCTATTTAAATTACTCACCTCCGTTTTCAAAACTTTGCATGAACTGGCCCCTCTTACCTGTCTTCTCTTGTTTTCTTATATGTCCCATCATGCCCGCTCCGGTCACAAGCTTCTCATCTTCTTGCTGTTCCTCCACCCTGCGCCCAATCTCGCTTTCGCTCATTCTCTCTGCTTGCCCCCTTACACTGGGACAAACTCCCTCTCCACATCCGACTCTCACCCTCGCTTTCCTCTTTTCGCACTGCCCTCAGGTCCTATCTCTTTTCTCTTGCCTTTTCACCTCCTCTTCCGCTACCCCTACCAGCACCACCTAACGCCCTTAATGCCTCCACCGCCGCAGCCTCCACCACGCTCCCTCCACCCTAGTCTCCCCAGTGACTACCCGATCCCCATCCCTTATCTTGCCATTTTGTACTGTAATCAGCAAGCATTGTTAAGCGCCTTGGTGGAAGGCGATTTATGAATACAAAATAGAATAGAAATCAACTAACTGCACTTGAGAACGCAGCTGAGTCACAGGTGGCTGAAACCCAAATTCAAACTCAAGATCTCGGGCACCGTGGTTTTGACACATCTTTATGATCCATCCATCTGTCCGACTGCCACAGGCAGAAGTTTGATACAAACTCGTTAATATAATTCAAAGATAAATTCTCGGCATTATCTCCATTGGTTTTGCTGTTTAACTCTTAAGCAAATAAAATCCACCAGTGGCATTTATGAACAGCTTTATAGATCCTTAGAGCAACAGTTAGCTGGACAGATGCCAAAGGCGAGCGGTGTCCTCGTGATGAGAGTTGGTCTTGTGAGCATTTATTTTACGCATATTGTTTGCTTCTTGGGATGAGAGTCTGTTTTTATGTGCGTGAGTATGAGATTGTATTTGCTGACCTTCAAATGAGCATGCTCTGTCTCCCGTCATTGGAACAAATTGTTTTATTTTGCCTCCAGAAGCAAAATTGCATCAATAAACTCCTTGCTACTTAGTTCACTGTGTACAGAGGCAATATTTGTTCTCAACCTTACCCATTGTGATGAGGGTCAGAGGCTTTAAAATGTCACCAAACACCTATATAATTTAATACCACCATGTGCAGATGCATGCTGGCCTCTAATCCAGCTCTTGAACAATCCGATTGGTGGGTCACGCTGAGCTCATCATATGCCTAAGACATCAAAGTGCAGGTCTGTCAAGTGGTCTGTGCAAGACCGTACAATAAGCATAAACAACACTTTTCTGCGCTATTGTGGAACGTTATGGGTAGTAAAATTAACATATCGATCTCCCCCTTTGTATCTCCAAATAAAGATATCAGCCTGCTGGCTTCTCTCGACTTATGTTAACTCTGTCCTACTTTGCTGATGAGACCCAGAAGGTCGTGACCATTCTAAAAAATGGTTGCTTAAACAAATATGCTGGTTCACACAAGTCTAGGAAAACGAACAGGCCAGTAAACTGAACATTTATTTTTTTATCTGGTGATACAGAATTAACATGAGTGTTTATTTTAGTACAATAAGCAGGTTGCTGATCAATGTGCTGTGAAAAAGAGCCATTTTCTGAAAAATATCCTATAATATATTTTTTTCTCTTGAAGCCTAACAGGTGATCTATGCCTTCACAGACGACGCATCCCAGCTGAGCAGTGGTGGCTGAAGTTGAGACCCATGCTCAAGATCCTGGCCAAGTACCGCACCAGCTACGACATCTCGGACCTTGAGGGGCACCTGGAGCATGTGGCAGCTCGGCGGGCTGCTGAGGCACCCAAGTTCTAAGCTCATTCCTGTCGGCAACGTAGTCGAATATTAAAGCCCTATTAAGTCTTACACCATACATTCACCCTATAACACTGGCCTCCAGGTAGCGTAACCCTGATACTAAGCAGATCAGTCAAGTCAAAGTATATGCCTGCTCAAACGAGGAAAGGGGATGGTGTTCATCTCAGTTGTGGATCCTGAGACAGGAGTGGAAATTCCACATTACAGGCTGGTTTCCTGGAGAACCCACCGCTGATTTGATCATGGAATAATGGTTATGTGTTCGGTTTACTCCTAACCAGAATTTGAACTCTCAATAGTGAGTCATGCGCGATAGACACAGCATCTTACCATCCGATCTGATGCTAACAATTACCGATGCAATCCAAATGCACTAGCCTAAAATTATTCCTCATGGTGGACTAGGCCACATTCAATGAAACAATATAAATTTGTATAACGTGTCTCTTGGGAATATTTTCGTGCAGTCGTATATACATAAAAAATACCAAGAATTACCCAAACATTAGAACCTGGTTTCATCTAAAATTATAAACAACAGAGAAGGCGAACCCCATAGTCTAAGGGCTAATTGTCTGATACAGTCATGACCTCCTATAATGCAGACTCACATTTGTTAAATGAAGAAATAATTGTGTAGAGCCTTGGAATTATGCAGGAACAGCCACGTTTGGACCTTTAATAAGCAAAAGACAAGTGTGCTGAATGTGATATGAACAGTAACCTTGCCTGGCATTAACTAGTTTCTGCAGATGCATTGTCTTGTGAACTAAACTTAACCCAATATTTAATTTGAATCGACCTTAACCTGAGCCACACACTAACCTCTAAACATAACCTAGATGCCACCGCAGCTTCTGTATTCCGGTCACTTAGTCCTATGCCTGACTACAACCCTAACGCCATGTGATATAAATGTTTTGAAATCGATATTGCGTAATTTAAAGGCCACCGTTTCGTCTTATTACACGTATCCCACACGGAGGTTACGCGAGCCATTGGACAGCGCTCTCTGCGTGCAAACTGTTTTAGTTATTCTGGATTGCCACACCGTGATGCGGTGCAGATGCGATGCTAATGCACGTAATTAGCAGGATAGTTCTAAAATTAGCATCGAGCTCAATAAATGGATGTTTAAACCCGGAGCACAGATGGGCCAAAGCACAATATATAGATGTATTGGTGGGCGTCGAGGCTGTCTTGAATTAATGCAAAGCATTGATTGATTAGGTGGTTACCAAAAAAGCACTGTTAAATGTTTTCCTTAAATTTTATGCCGTGGGTTTCACACACAAATAAATGAAATGGGAACTTGGAAGCACACAGTCTCTTCCCCGTTTCACTAAAAATTCGAACAGATGGAAGAAGTGGTGGCTGTCGTTTAAAATCACAGCCCAATTTGAAGCAGAGGAGAGTGACTTAAAAGTTAACTTGCACGGTGCTTTTATTTTGAATGGTCAATTGTGTTAAGATGTGAGCACCGTGAGATGCTAACAAACTCAATAAAGGCCACAAGCAATTTGATTAAGGAAAGAACGAAGCTACGAGGAATGTGATCACTGATATCTGCTTCATATGCGCATCATTACCTGCCACCATTTTAGGGGTCACTCAGTTCCTCTCATTTCCTAAATCATCAAAAACAAACAGGTCGAGGGATGATTTAAAATTATTGTCCGGTAAAATTTTTTTTGCGCCACACAACATTAACTAATTATTTATTCTACATGAGTCATTTACTCCATGGTGATCCCTGTAAATGTAAAAAAACCTCAACATTCTCAGTATATGCTGAACACTGAGCACCTAAATGTGAGTGCAGTTACAGGGGTTGCTATGCAATTCTTTTGTTTCACGCGCAAAAAAAATATTTGTTGATTGATTAATTTGCCAGTGACAGCATACATGTTTCACAAATGAGGGAATGTTTGCTTTTGTTGGAAACGAAAGAAATAGACCTCCGTTTAATTAGGCTTGGTAATTAAATACAGCACTGTACATGGAAGGGTGGAGATAGGAGCGCTTAACTGGTTCGCTTCACGATGCCGTTCCATTACTGGTGGCTTAACTATCACTGCTCCACGTTTATTCATGCTTAACTCCATGTGGATATTACCTGCACTGCTGTATCACCTTTTTTTGCATGTGAGATGCTGGGCTGTGTTGGCAGTGTTATGCTCGACATAGCGAACACCCCTACCACTAAACCCGATAGTAACGCTCCAGTCGTTTGTGCTGCTACGATCACAGATTGTGCTGGGCCATATGTTTCTCGTGATGTGCCTTTTTTTTTTTAAAGATTTGACATGCGTGCAGCTGTTAACACGGCTACATAAATCTTCACATTTGCCATCTTTAAAGAGCCACAGCAACAATCTATAGCTGTCTGTCTAAAAAGTCCTCATTCGAATGCAATTTTTCGTGTATCATTGCTTTAGCATGCTATCTTGTTTTTTTTTTAGAGCAGATGGGACACGTGGCACATTGTATCAGTATGCCCTTATGTATTTCCTTGACTATTTTGATTGCAGTGGATCACTAGGTTGCAGTGACCACAGATACAACTGGTGATTTGTTGAGGTGACCTGTGGACAGATTGCAGTGGTCGCTAGTCGCAGCTTTGAGGATAAGATTTTGAAGCTCTTGTCAGAATTAAAGTTGCCTCGTGTATTCTTCTTACATTTGCTGCCCGATGTCCCGACAGAGTAAATTACCTGAGTTGTGCCCAGCAGAGTTTGAGTTCATGATAAATGCTGGCTATACTTTGCAACAGTTCTTTGTTATAGAATGTGATATGAACAGAAAGACACCCGGTATTCAGTATCTCTGGTTCAGACTCTCTCCGGTAATCACCCTGTTTCAAGTGTTGGCATGCAAGTCATTCAAACAAACCATACTTATTATGTTTCTGGGCTAATCGCTGTGCTTTGTTGCCACATTTGGCATACCACTTCATGTGAATATGAGGCTGAAGTTTGAGTAAAACTGATGTGATAATTTTCAAACAAGGGAAAGGTATTCAGTTAATTTTATCTTATTATTTCACAAATCAAAGTATCTCCACGATCAAATGAAGAAAATGGGGCAGCACTGCTGAACAAAATACTGCCGGTTCAAAATAATTGTGATGCAAGGAACACCCTTGACCTTACCATAATCTCAGGCCAAACCGTATCCATCCTCTAGCCCATATAGGGCCATGTGGTTCTATTCGCACATCCTTGTTCACACATCCTTTACCTGGCATTGTAAGCCTCAACAAATCATGATAGGCAGAAGTGGTAATTTTCACTCCAGTGCTCATTTCCAACAATGGATAGATCATGGCTGAGGATGATAATGAATTTGGAAAACATTTGAGTTGACACCCGACTGGATTTAAATTCAAAACCTTATGATGGAGGCCAGCCACTCTAACCACAGCTTCCCTAAGCAGTAAGTATATTTATTGCATAAATAAGTATGGACATTTATTTATTTGTTAAGCATACATTAATCTATCCACGAAACAAAGTTCCTGGCACGATTTCGTATTTGTCAATATTGCCTTGCCATAGTGTCAACATTAATCGTGATTTTTGCCAGGAAAATAAGTAATTTTCACATTTCCCTCCAGTCACTGAACCCGATTTCCTCAATTTGTGGTCATCTTCGCTCTAACTGTAGCCAACCTCCAATAACATTGACTTTGATTTCTAGAATATGGGTTGTACTTAAGACCTCAGAACATTGAGAGTCTCCTTACAGTTGATGTCAAGAAGTTTGGCAAACTGCATGCTGTGGAGTCTCTGGCTTCTAAGCCATTTTTGGTGTATTTCTATGGCCAAATATAACCATAAATAGTACCGTTGGAGTTGAGTCATTAGTCGAATAGATGTTTTGAATTTGAAAGTGTTAGGATATGCACCAGAAGATGACATTGCAGCATTTCTTATGGATTCACTTCAACAAGCTTTGCTAACCTAATACCCATGCCCACTTCATAATGTCTCTGAAGAGTGCTTGTCACATTTGATTACAATAAAATGTAGTCCTCAGAGCTGGACGAGGCTGAGTTAAATTGAAACGTAATTTAATACGCAGCACAGGGTTTCTTATGCACTCCTTGATGACCGAGATGAATCCAACTCGCTACCTCCGATTAGCACCGTGGGCTATGTACGGTGTGAAAAAAGTTTAACATGCATGCATGCATACTTGACCTTATTCACAGATGGTTAATGCCTGGTTTAGAATCAAGGATCTCGCTGGTACAGACTCGGTGCTTGTGTTTTGAGGTGGCCATTCAATCCCTGCAGCCAGCTTGAATATAAAAGCATCCCCAGTATTTAAAAAAATTCGTATTCAAATGTGAAGGCAGACAGATTTTTGATTGGCTGCTTGTGGTCGCATGATCAAAAGTAGAAACATTCCTCAAAAGAGAGCTTCAATATTGAAAGAGTTTTATTGCATTAATTTTCAAATTATCTGCCGTTTATAGGCAATTCCCTGCTGCTGTGTTTGCTTTAGTCATGTATTCCACATTTCTGCTTTTACATCGTTGCTCTGTAGCAGACAACTGTTCGTCAAATGCAGCCTCCGTGTCGTAATTTTCTGAAGCCTCAGGTGCTCTGTTGACCACTGAGGTGGCTGGGAATCTATTGAATTCTGTGATTGTGTCGAATTTTCCAGGTATTTTTTTTGCTTTGTAGCAGGATGAAAAAAAGAAGCCGTTTTGCTCTTAACAAAAGGTCGGTTTGGTGAAGCAAGCGGCAAAGCTGCAAAGAAAGCTGGGGACAAAAGGAAGATTAAGGACCCATGCAAAGTATTTGTTTTTGGGGGAAATCCCACCCTCCTGTTGATAAAAAAGAAAACACAATTTAGCACGTGCAAGCCCAGCAAATCTATTTTACCTTTTACCTTTCCAAGAGAAACACAAAGCTTTGCCAACGTTGGGCAACAAATCTGTTTCTGTGCAAAAAAAGTAACTCTTAATTCTGCAATACAGTCCAGACTTAGTGCTTAAATGAAGATGATAAAAAGAACGAAATAGGAATTAGTATTTGCTGATATTTTCACTATCTAGTGCACTTTACCACCGTATCTTGTGAGTTGTCAGCAATGTGTTGCTTGCTAGTGGTAGTCACAGTCATAGCACGTGCATCTGATATATCGCAATAGCATTAAGCCTGTAGTGCTCGTGTGTAAATTATCCTAAACTAATTCATCCTTCAAATACCCCAACCCAAGCCTGTAAACGATACACAGACGAAGTGACGCAATAATCCAGTAAGTTGTGTTTGGTGTTCCAATCCGGCTTGTGCACTTGCTCAATGTACTGCTTAAAATAGATAGAACACAGGATCCTGTTGATTAACAACTTTATTTAAAGGGGGCTTAGTTTTTAAAAGCAGGCGTTAATTTGTAGAGGGGGGGGGGCGGTGCACAGCTGCATTGAAATGTGGCGCTGATGTGTCAGTGGATTGTACATGTAGCATGTGGTGTGTTTGTGTACGAGAACTCCTTTGTTGCGAAGTTGTAGTAATAAATGTTGTGAAGTTAACAATTCTGTTGTTGGGACCATCTTATTTTTATAACCGTAGCGTCATCATTAGCGTGTGTGATGAGTGAGCGACTCTTGTTGCTCAGGACAGGAATGTTCTCATTGAGTCTCAAGTCTCCTGTATATGGATGATTCTATCTTGATTTGAAGCGTTCGTGACTGCAGGAATCCATACTCTTTGGTTCTTTCGGTAAAGTCACGTAGATATAAAATATACCTACGTCTATTTATATATATACCTACGTGACTTTACCGAAAGAACCAAAGAGAATGGAGGATTCTGATTCGGATTGTCCCATTTTTTATCGACACACATTGGTGGAAGTTGAACGCCCCTGATAAAACACGTACCAAGTAAGAACATAAGAAACATACTTGCTATACTGCCTTGGCGAGGCGTTAACTACCTCGCCTGGTATGCAGGAGTCCGTGGGTTTGATCCTGAACCCTGACGCCTTTAAATTTGGAGTTTGCATGGTCTCTCCGTTGGCGTGTGGATTTTTCTCCGGGTCGTCCGGTTTTTTTCCTTCCACATTGAAGAAACATGCGCTTCGGGTATTTGGCTTCTATACATGTCCACGTGATAAGCCACTTCATTGGGCTGTCATTTGTGGCCAGGTCGCTTCTGAAAAAGAGCTGTCCATCTTAGTGGGCCTTACCTGGTAACATAAAATATTTTCACATAGCACGTAATTTTCATGCAGATTATGGCTCCATTTCGGCGTGATCCACCACCATTCGTAAACTCGGCAATGCACAAGGAGACAGTAGTGTGCAGCACAACAGGTTTTTTTTTACAGATTCACAATATTTGCAAACTTTTGGAGCCTTTGACCATCCACCCTCAACACATGTCCTGAGATGCACTATTCAGTTCTTCTGCATGTATTGTGTTGTAAAATGGGATCTTTTCATATTCACTTCAGTTCATGGTTTGAAGGTTGTGTGCGGAGCCATTTATTGCATAGAGACGTTTCATCACCCTGTACAAGAGATGTATATTCTTAGTTCTTTCGGTAAAGTCACGTTGAAGGGAAACAATAAAATATATATATTTTATTATTATTTTATTATTATTTTCTTGTTTCCCTTCAACGTGACTTTAACGAAAGAGCTAAGAATATGAATTACTGCAGTCACGAAAGCTTTAAATCAAAAGAGATGTATATCCAACACGAAATTGGATCTTGAAAAGGCCTTTTAAGATTGAGGCATAAGAGAGAGACAACTGAACCGGTTTCACCCTTATTAGGGATAACACTGTTTAACAATTGTTTGTTGTTCCTGGGTAGTAAGTGTTATTTCCTAATTGCTTATGCCTCAAAAGTACAGAAAATGGCTATTATTCCCCACTAACTTTGCTTTTGTGACCAGGACAGTGATATTTTGAAATTTACATATTTTCCAGAACATTCCAGATAGATTCAGTGCTGAGTAAACTTGGAGTAACTTCTAGAACATTCTAGAATTTTCCAGTAATATAAATAGTATAAATACAGGGGCCTTAAGCCCACCAGTTCAGTTTAATTCCAGCTGTCTAAGTGGATACATATCTGCATTTTTCTGATATGGCATCAAGAGACTGCAAGCAACCGGCAGATGCATTTTGCTGTGGCCAATGTATCAAGACGAGTGAAAAAGTACTCTGTGGAAGCATCTGCTAAGATGTGTGAGGCCTACAAGGCATATTTCGGCATGCCTGTCGGGGATCAAGACAAACCCTGGGCACCTCATTTCACCTGCGAGCTATGGAAAAAAAACTCTGGAAGGTAAGATGGACAATTCTTACTCGGAATTTTACGTTATAAAATTTGTTAAAAATTTTAAATTGTAAAAGTTTTTTTTTTACAATTTTAATGTTATTTAAAAAAATATCATATTTGAAAAATGTTGCGAGAATCTCTGACACATTAGTCATGGGTGAAATAAATGTGTTTTTGTAGGATGGTACAGAAGGGAAAAGAGAGCCATGAAGTTCGCTATCTCAAGAATTTGGCGTGAACCCACTGACCACTCAAGCAACTGCTACTTCTGCATGGTGGACCCTTCCAAACGTCGGACTGGCAAGAATGCACCTGCTATCACATTTTCCGGACCTTCATCCATCGCCCCGGTGCCACATTGCCATGAGCTCTCCGTACCCACTCCTCCGGAGAGAGAGCAGCCGTCTTTAGAAGAGAGCAGCAAGTCAGAGAGCGAGGGAGACATTGTAGATCCAGATGACAATTTCAGAAGTAGAGCTGAGGAGAGAAACCCATACTACCCCAACCAAAATGACCTCAACGACTTGATCAGAGATCTTGGTCGCACCAAGTCCAATGCCGAGCTTTTGACGTGTAGACTCAAGCAGTGGAACTTGTTGGATCAAAGTGTGCAAGTCGCAGATCAGAAAATGATTATAATGATTAAATAATCATTACAACGCAGTCCAATTTTTTTCAATCCTATTGTGGCTTTGAGACATCCCCAATCATGGTGAAGCTGTCATGCATTGAGTGAAAATGCGACAACAGACTATAAGTGAAAAGCAAAGGTCAACGTGTCACCATGCTCAAGCTGACTGGAAGATCGCTCGTCTCTCTTGGTGGAACTGAGCCAGTGATGGAAATTCCACATTCCCTTAGCGAGGGCTAAATCGGTTATACACTTGTATTTTTACAATATGAGTTAACTGGGATATTTCTTGAATAATATCCATAAATAAACTTAAAGATTTGAAAATATTAATTTTTTAACATTTTGCGCCTTAGCACAGTGTGCGCGTATGTGGGCGAATACGTGCAATGTGTATGCGTGTATGTATGTGCATTGTGTGTATGCATGTGTAGTGACTGTACTTGTCACTGTGTGGTGCCGGGACTTGCGAAGCCGGTAATGTTGTCATTACGGGCAGCCCGGGTTACGGGGTGTAGTACCTGCCCTAGCGGTCGTTGGGTGAGCGCTGGTTAGCGCCGAGGCACCGCGAGCAGCGTGCGGTGCCGGCTCCCAGTGAGGGAGGGAACGTCAGCCAGCCAGGGTTACTCTGGGGCATGATACTCTGGCTGACCTGTTGTCACGTGACCGGACGATACTGGAGGGGGGCCACCGGTGGACGGGGTCCGAGGGGGCGGTCACGTGGTCCCGGAGAGCTCTCGGCAACATTCGAGAAGGAGCTCGAGAAGCCTGGAAGGTGGGCGGGGCTAAGGGCGGGGCTAAGGGCTGAGCCAGCCCCAGCCCGGGAGCGTTTAACGAGAGCTCCGTGAGGAGCTCGGGGTTCTTCAAGTGTTGGTGTTGGGAGATCCACGTCGGGGAGAAGAAGCCTCTAGCCACGCGGTCTGGGACCCAGCTCGTGGTCCGGACCGGGATAGCGAACCGTGTCTAGTTCTGCCGTAGCGTGGCTAGATGGGCATTCGAGACCCGAGCATAGTGTTGTGTTATGTTCGTTCTTGTCGTGTTAATAAATAGTGTTGCTTCCAAGTTAACGTCTGTGACTCAGTTGGACTCACTACACATTTGAGCATGTGTGTTGTACACTCATGCCAACACTCTCCACTCCGATCAGCCTCAGAGTGTACCTAGAATAGCACAAATGTTGTGGTGATCTCACCGATAATTATTGGCGAAAGGCAGTAATGTTGCTGTATGTTTAAATGTGTAGTGGGTTCAACTGAGTCGCAGACGTAGACTTGGAGGCAACACATTTATTCAGTTCCAACACACGGGGTAACTTCCCCTTAACAGAATAACAACCTAAGGTGGTGACCACCAGGCTAACTACACTAGTTACTACACTAGTTACTATACTAGCTACTACACTAGTTACTACACTAGCTACTACACTAGTTACTACACTAGCTACTACTACACTAGTTACTACACTAGTTATAACGTGACTGGTGTAGTTAGCCAGGTGGTGACCACCCGGCTAACTACACTAGTTACCACGTGACTGGTATAGTTAGCCAGGTGGTGACCACCAGGCTAACTACACTAGTTACTACATTACTACACTAGTTACCACGTGACTGGTGTTGTTAGCCAGGTGGTGACCACCAGGCTAACTACACTAGTTACCACGTGACTTGTGTAGTTAGCCAGGTGGTGACCACCAGGCTAACTACACTAGTTACCACGTGACTGGTGTTGTTAGCCAGGTGGTGACCACCAGGCTAACTACACTAGTTACCACGTGACTGGTGTAGTTAGCCAGGTGGTGACCACCACCTAGCTAGCTACACTAGTTACCACGTGACTGGTGTAGTTAGCCAGGTGGTGACCACCAGGCTAGCTACACTAGTTACCACGTGACTGGTGTAGTTAGCCAGGTGGTGACCACCAGGCTAACTACACTAGTTACCAAGTGACTGGTATAGTTAGCCTGGTGGTGACCACCAGGCTAACTACACTAGTTATTACACTAGTTACAACGTGACTGCTGTAGTTAGCCGGGTGGTGACCACCAGGCTAGCTACACTAGTTACCACGTGACTGGTGTAGTTAACCTGGTGGTGACCACCAGGCTAACTACACTAGTTACAACGCAACTGCTACTACGGACCGGGACCAATGACTTCGGCTCGGGTTCACGTTTTGGAGACTCGTTGAACTGAGAACGTTGACGAAAGGTTTCTTCCAGGATGAACAACCCTGGTCCCTCTTGGGGCCCGGCTTATATTATCTGTGGCGTAGTCGGCTCCGCCCTTGGCCATGTCCACCTTCCAGAATCCTCGGGAAGGATCTGGGTCCCAATCACGTGACCTCGCCCCCTAGCCCCCTTTTGGGGCCCCTTTGTCAACTTAACCAGTCACGTGTCCTCCCGGGTCAACCAGAGTGCCATGGCCTCACACAACCTCATCCTTCGGTCGGCACCCACACACCCCGTCCTGTAGGGGTCGGCACTGCACTTAAGGCGTGGTGCCATCCAGCGCTATTGTTCAGCACACACCGGGCCCCTCTAGGGCCGGTACTGCACCCACAGCCTGTTGACATCCAGCGATGTCACGACAAATGTATGAGCGTGGACGGAGATTGTGTGTATACATATTTTGATATGTGTGCACGTTAATTTGTTGATTTTTCAGTTGATGCTAAAACTGTGATATCAAAAATAGGTATACATTCTTAATCAAAAACACATTCGTTTGTGAGAAGCATAGATCAGGAAAAGTCTTTGGGGATAATTTACGCAGCATTCTCTTCCTTTAGAAACCATACTAATATGCAAACAATAGCATTTCAAATACACATGAACATACTATGAAGTGCACGTTAAGGTATGTGTGTGTACGTCTAATCGTCTCATGAAAATAAATAATAAAATCAAACAAAACCCCAATCTCGTCAAAGCCCTGGGGTTTTTAGAACAGTACGCCCATGTACCCACAAGTAATGACGTGGGAAAGACCCAGTAAGGTGTGGTGTGGAGCCTCAAACCAACAACAACAGCTGAATGGGAGTAATTAGTGTGGTTCTAATGAAAGACGAGAACATTCAGAAATTTCAGATTTGCTTGTTTGGTACCAGAATTATTCAGTTGGGAAGTGGTGCTGCCACTCACAAACACCACCTGCGCCTCTGCTGAGCCAATCATGCCGATGTACCAGCAGCAATGTGTGAAAAATAATAATTAGTTGGTGATGCTGCATTGGCAGGCGTTGATTCTTTTTTTGGTTAACAGACGTAAGAACGTTGAAGCTGGCATCGGCCCAGTTGTTATGTTTTCCAAGCCATGTGAATTGGGCTCTTACCGGGTTATGCATTACTTGCGTTTAGACTGATTCAAGGCTTCAGTGAAGATTGAGGTCCTGAAACCCCCAGTGTTTACTTGAGAATATCAACTTGCATCTAAATTTGATAACTCACTCGTAAAATTGTGGTTATTCCCAAACTAAATGTATTTTTTTCTTTAAAACAACTTGAGTGTAAATGTATATATGCTGCCCTGTAAAACTGCAGCTGTCTGTACAGATTTGGAACAGATTCTGATTATATTTATGGGTCAAGTTTCGATTGAACAATCACCGTTCCGCATGTAAGCATTGTATAAATAGTATAACTAAGATGGTCTTCAAAATATTCGCATGAACATCAACTCAAAGTGCATCCCCGTTAAGATGTAAGGCATTGGTGAAAAGTTCACATTCCCATGACAGGAAAAGTATTTTTGGTTGACTTTCCCGACGAAGTGGTACCGATATAATCGACCCCCAGAGGGGTGAGTCAACCCTCGGCTGGGATTTGGCCTCGGCCGCTTCCGTTCGCGAGTTGATGGACCAACTGTGCAATCCAGCCGTAAATACTAAGAGTACAAAAAAACAGTGCGCAAATAAACAATAAACTTGTTTACATTGCAATGCCGTACCAATAGTAGTAGTAAAACGTAATACTGCACTCTAGTTCAGTTTAAAATACCTGGGGCAATTGTCGTGAATTAATTTAACATGCGTTATAAGAACGATTGCATTCATGACTACACACATGTTCAGTGTTTGAAATGAAATGTACAGTGTTTGATCTTGATAATAGTCAAATTGGAACAATAGACATCCAAAGAGTAGTGTATTTAAGTCATAAAATTACAGCAGGTAATGCTTATTCCATGACTGTACATAATACCCCAATTGAGTGTGTTATCAGATTAATTTACGTGACATAGACCAGTTGAATCATTTGTATTCTTTCTTATTTAATAAGTAACTTACTCCAACAAACTTAGAGTGGGTAAATGATCATCATGTAAGCAGCTTAGATTCATGCAAGTGCAGCAAAAGTCAAAGCATACTGTGTAGATCCCACACTGTTATACCTCAAATCTGCAGTGGTACTAATCCCATAGTTAAAAAAAAAAACATCTAATGCAGTTAACTTGCAGAAACATAACAAAAGTGGTTCTATTAGATAACATAGAAAATACCAACGACAGGGTTGTTGTTACATCACTTCTGAAACCTTGCCTCATCAGTAATCCGATACCAAGCGCCTTTCAGAAGTCACTCCCCATAACGCTGCACATCTCTGCTTTAAAAAAGCCATCAAGCTACGCACTTGTGCGGGCAGTGCGATGGGTTTAGTTATATTTAAATTTGGATGAGGAGGACATGGTATTTCTGGTTTTGGGACGTTTATGGGTTGGAGAGCAGGCGATGGGACTCAGGACATGCAGTACATGTTGTGGGTTGTGACTCTAAGCACCTTTGCGAATATGCCCAATGTGTGCACAGCTTTAGCTGATAGAAGCCCCTGGGCCCAGTGGTTGTCACACGCATCAACAAAGCTCAGACCGTATCCCAGGGGGCATCTTTAGAATTGGGAAATAGCTATCATCAGTTACTCACCCTGACAGCAACCAAGCCCCTACATGACTGTGCCGGCGGGTTGTGTGGTTTCCCTTCAAATCCATTACTTTCGCCTGAACATCGTCACGATCGCACACAAAACACACACGGATATATGCAAGCGTGCACACAGACACGTGCAAAGACAAATATCCCCCGTATAGCCTTAAACAGACTGCTCGGGCAAGTGCTGTTTTGCGAGCACCTATGAAGCACATGTACACACATCTAATGAATAGGATTTTCCCCTTTTTTTCCGGCAACAAAACTGAAACTTTTTTTTTTTACAAGGAATCATATCTGCATTAACCACAATACTTGTCAAAATGCAAACAAAAACACACTGATAACATATGCATTGTCCTTGAAACTGATTGGTCAGTTTGATTGGTCAGTTTCAAGGACAATGCATATATTAGCAGAGTGTGTTTTATGTTTGCATTCTGACCACGAGTATTGTGGTTAATGCAGACATGATTCCTCGTAAAAAGGTTTCAGTTTTGTTGCCAGAAAAAAGGGGAAAAACCTATTCTGATATTTTGGTACTGGCAAAGGAGGTCTCATGATACACACATCTACATGCATGTATGCATGCACGCACTTGTTTGCCTTATTGCAAGGGACACAAACGTGGTTTGTTCAGGTCAACGGCATAAAAACAAATCACAGCATTTTATCAGGAGTAAAAAATGCCCTTCATTTATTGGCAAAAATCGCTGTTATCTGTTCGGAAGGATTTCAAGACTAATATACTCTATATATTTGTTTAAAAAGTAATGGGATTTCCAAAATGCAGGTATTTATCATTTCCTGTTTCCACTTCATTAATCGTATTTCATACAAAACTTTGTGAATTTGCATTCATCTGGCCGGGCACTGCTGTGGTTATAGCACTTGACTCACATTTGGTGGTCATGAGGTTAAACCCCAGACAGGGGGTCGCTAAGTTCATCAACTCTCCAAGGTGAAGCAAATGAGAATCACTGTGTGAATTCCGTGGAATGGATGTCCATTGGAGAGGACTGGCTCTCTCAGTATGAATGTGGAATATTAACTGCTGTCCCAGGGCCCCCAACGGAGATGAGCACCATGCAAATGCTCGTTTGAGCAGGGATCCCCCTTCGATATGACTTTAACTGCAATGTGCACGTGCGTGCATGTGTCTATGTACAGCCCTTTAGTGGGGAGCTGTAGCGCAACGGTTAGCGTGCCGCCACGAACACCGGTGACGATGATCTGAATCGGTCCTGGGCCTCGCCTAGGTCGACTCAGCCTCAAATGAGCACCTGGTGCAGTGTGCAAACATCGCCACTGGGGAGACAAAGGCGGTCATCAGGGATGGTGCTGGCCACCCATCCCCTCGTGTGGCTGCCGGCCTTCTTAGGTGCTCGTTAACAGCACTCGCCCCAACAGTCTTGTAAGGCTATACGGGGGATCTTTGTTTTTGTAAAGCCCTTTGTCAATCCAGTGCTGGATGAAGGCCTTCCCATGCCATAATAGCCATGGGGGTTGTTTGATCATACTTATCTAGGATTGTAGTGCCTTGTGAGAGCCACTGCAACACGACACCCCACTGCACATGTACAAATACATGTGCGCACACACAAACACGTGCACACAGCAGCATCTCTTTGCAAATTCCCATATATTGCCGTGAACATTTTAGTACAAATTGTATGTGCAGGAGTGGTAAGTGTGCGTCTCATTTTATTTAATTTAATTCCTGAGGTGTGTGCATGGGCAGGCTCGCATGCCGGGGGTGCTTGGTGAGTAATTGTGTCTACATGTCTTGTCATGTTGGCTCTGATGACAAATTTCTCCCCACCAACCTCTCCCCCGATGAGGCAGACGGGGCCAATGAACCCCAGGCCATAGCAGCAGATTGCGCCTTATAGAGAATACATTTTCATACGTTTTGGATGAGAAGGGGAGGTAAAAGTGTGTGTGTGTGTTTTAATACATGTAGATGTAAAGGTGCACTCAGCTGGCATTTTAATATATATGAATTTGAATGCATTTAAAGGAGGATATATTGCATATATTTAAATCCCAGTTAGGGGTTGCACATCAGCGCATCAGCATCCGAATTCAGGTTTGATAAAATTAGGCAAATTTGTGAGAAAATAACAGTTATTTTCTGATGTTTACCCAAAGGGGAAACACTCTCTGTAATATGGAATTCCCACCGTTGACGAAGTATCACAAATGGTGATGAGCACTGCATATTTATTTAGAGAATGCTGTTACACGTGACTGCACAGTCACACAGCATTAAACAATGACCTCTGAGTGGACGTCAGCCCACGTGGCCACAGAGCCACAATACAGCCTCTTCCTCCTCCTCTAGAGCATGCAGTGCAGCAAGACTTCCCTGTGCGCCCTGTCATCACACTTCACATCCAGACACGGCGTGTGATGTAGTCTCCTGCTCCCCACATTCACACAGTAGGCAGCTGTCACGTACAGTGAGGGAAAAAAGTATTTGATCCCCTGCTGATTTTGTACGTTTGCCCACTGACAAAGAAATGATCAGTCTATAATTTTAATGGTAGGTTTATTTGAACAGTGAGAGATAGAATGACCACAAAAAAATCCAGAAAAACGCATGTCAAAAATGTTATAAATTGATTTGCATTTTAATGAGGGAAATAAGTATTTGACCCCCTCTCAATCAGAAAGATTTCTGGCTCCCAGGTGTCTTTTATACAGGTAACGAGCTGAGCTTAAGAGCACACTCTTAAAGGGAGTGCTCCTGTGATTGTCAGCAAGGGTTTTGCCACCAAGTACTAAGTCATGTTTTGTAGAGGGGTCAAATACTTATTTCCCTCATTCAAATGCAAATCAATTTAGAACATTTTTGACATGCGTTTTTCTGCATTTTCTTGTTGTTATTCTGTCTCTCACTGTTCAAATAAACCTACCATTAAAATTATAGACTGATCATTTCTTTGTCAGTGGGCAAACGTAAAAAAAAAATCAGCAGGGGATCAAATACTTTTTTCCCTCACTGTAGGCCCCATCGGTGTTCCACATCTGCGCACACCCCGTGGTCACGGCAGTAGCGGTTCAACTGAATCCACCGATGCCTTGGGAGGTCGAAGCTGGGCACCTGCATTGGCGGATCACTAATGAGGTCCTTGTTAGGCACATCCATGTGTCTCCATTCCTCACCCCAGCAGTGCAAACGGGCATTAGGACTTCAGACGCAAGGGCGGAGGGCTTAAAGATGTCGATGTGAAGCAGTAGCTCTGGTGCCGCATGCAGCTTGGTGGCCAGCTTTTGGTGGGGTGGGATGTTTCAGAGAACTGGTAGCCTCGGTAGTGGGGTTATCTCATCTGCGCGTGATGTGGTTCTCATGGTAACAGTGTCCACCAATCAAGTGTTAACTAATCAAGTGTTAGCTAATCGGGAGTGCAGCGGTGGCGAGATTTTAACTACCTCGCCTGGCATACAGGAGGTTGTGGGTTCGATCCTGACCCTGACGCCTGTATATTTGGAGTTTTCGTGTTCTCTTCGTGGTCGTGTGGATTTTCTCCGGGTCGTCCGGTTTTTCTCTCCACATGTAGAAACGTGCGTTTAGAGTATTTGGCTGCGTTATATTTCCACGTGATTAGCCACTTATGTGGCCAGGTCGCTTCTGAAAAAAGAGCTATATATCTCAGAGGGCCTTACCTGGTAAATAAAGATAGTTTAGTTCAGTTGAAGTCCGTACGTATGGATAATATTCTTCTTCTTCTACAAAGCGGCACAGAGATAGACCCTGCTGTATGCAGTGTCTGGGCGCCAATGCTTTACATTGAGTCAGTTCCATGAGCTCAACTTGCTGGCTTCTTTCATCAAAATACTGCCCTGCCAGCAAGCTCATTTGAACTGGGAGACACTTGAATTTGTAACTTTCTGACCCACCCCTACTGGACATATGTGAAAAAGAGCTACATAGGCTCATTGAATTTCTCATAGATAAATACAATTTTTGATTCTCACTTTTGGCTTCGCTGTAATACAGTGGAATTCACGATAGAGGAACCGAAGGTTTGTGCTGCAAGTGCTGATCAAAGTGATTTTGAATAAGAACCACTTTCAGTTATGACAGTTGAGACTTGGTGGAACAAAATGGTGACTTTATATATACATAGACAACATAATGAGCTTCGTTCTGCAGATTCCATGAGGCATACACCCAGTGTTGGAGAGTTGTATTCTGAGCGTGCATTACTAATTCTGTATTATTACTCTTCCAATTTCAGTATGCAACCAGATTACTATTTGCTCAGCATACATTGGGTAATTCATTGTAGGATTACTTTCATTTCGATTAAATATATAAAAAAACAATTCCAAATATAAATTTAAAGGGAGCATGCTGTTGTCAGCAGTTGAGTTAATACTGAGACCGCAGAATACAGATCTGCTGCAAAGCGTAGCATTTTTGAGGTTAGACCAACTCAATATGTTTTCATTAGAACAAAAAAATATATATCACGACTCAGATTACTTTAAATACATCAAATATTGGATAAAAACTCGATCAAAGACTCATGCTTTGCAAAGAGTATCCCTCCCCACATGGCATAAACTAGTCCTCTCTGGGATGCAAGCTGCATTATACAATAGGGAAATATGAAGGGACACTGGATATTTAAGGACACCATCGGCCATGCCAGGACACACCAGGGCAGTGGGAGCTGTAGGACATTCAAGGACATTCCTTGGTAGGGTAGAGCATGGGAGTACACGTAAAAAATATAACACATTAGGGCATTTAGGCTGCCCCAGGACATAAAATACCCCACTAGGCTGCGCAATAGGGATGCACCAGTGCACCAAATGTTTAGTCTATTCCCCACAGGAAGAAAAAGTCCATGAAAATCCACATGCAGGCAAAAGGCCATGCCTAATGACAGCCATCCATAAATTTGTTGTCTGACTCAGAATGACAAAATGCTTCGTGTGCATTTGGACGTGTTCTGTGTTTCCGAAGGCTGCACGAACGTGAGAAATGGTGAGGTCGTAAAATTGTTTGGTTATTCAGGAAAAAAAAAAATGTCGAGCCTCATTTTCTGGTGACTCATTCCCAAAAAGGGACCTACTTGCCTCAGCATGTACAGATTATACTTTCTTACGTGACTTAACTTGCACTCAAGTCTTTATCGATACTGGGTGCAATTATACATCATATTGAGTCAACAGTGGTTGCCTTGTGCAGGGATGCGCCCTGCCATAGAAATGTGCAACTTCTACCACCGTTCTGAGTGAACTCACCACAGTCATCATCATTGTCAGTCTTCCATGGGAGATAAAATTAGTACGATACCTGATAAAGGCTGCACTTCTCGTGGCATGTAAATAGTGACTTTCCTATGGAGAGACTGGTTCCTGTCGTAGGCATATGGAATTTCCACTATTGATTCAGGGCTGCCAGCAAAAATGAGTATTGCTGAATGTTCAGTTGAGCAGGAAGATACCTTTATTTATGCATGTATACACGTCGTACATACTGGTTGAGGTTTTATTAAGACTATATTTCTTTTGTTCTAATTGAATTTATATGCATTTCGAAAATACCAAGCTCGAAAAACTCACGGAGGACTCATTTCTAACATCCACTTATGCATTTTACCTACTTTTTTAAGATCACAAATGCAACTACATTTGAACACAACTCTCTCGATGCCTATGTGTGTGTTTACATAGTCAATATTTACAGCTGGTGCTGGCGTTAGTACTGTGGGTGTAACTCATATGCTCATAACTTTCCTGGCATGCTTGAAATGACCTCGTCAAGGCTGGGGCCGTCCAAACAAGAATCCCAGTTATTGGCATTTGGATATATTTCGGCGACGAGCCAATTTTTGCTCCATGTGCACATACCCTATCAAACCAAGGAGATTTTGTTCTGCCTTTCGGGCCCTTTATAGACTAAATACCGAGTTAACAGGACTATGTTTTCGCTGTACTTGGGGACAAACATCACATCACGATGCCAACGGTTGCTTCCGTGCGAGCCATTCTTACTCAGAGCCTCCTCAAAACAAATTTAATGTGAGTGTCAGGAGGCACTCATCTCCATTAGTGCCCCTCGGTCACTGTTGGTCATTCCACATTGCAACTCGGTGAACCGTTCTTTTCCGTATGGTAAATACTGTTTGCTTACCACAAAGTGATACAAGCATTTTATGTCTATTTTCCAATTTTATCTTGAATATACTATTGGTGATATGTCATTAGACGGAGTTCTCAGAGCAATGGGTCACCCTACGTCTCAGAGAGTCCCACAGAAGGAGATACCACAGACTTACTTTGAGATCCATTGAAGTGACCTCTTAGAGAGTCCCACAGAAGGAGATACCACAGACTTACTTTGAGATCCATTGAAGTGACCTCATCCACACACACACACTAGGGGGTGCACGTTCCCACACACCCTAATACACAAAAAAAAGGTTTATTGCATGGCAGTAATATTCATCTGGGTCGATCCATACACACAATTGAACTTGTAACCTTTTCACTAAGATGTTTGGCAGTCTTCCATAGTACGACGCAGCTGGATAAATGTTCAACATGTGTGAAGTTGACTCGAGCGCAAAATTCAAGTACAAACGGGAATTACTAAGCAGATAAAGTGCAAAAATGTACTCATATCTCAACGGATGCCCAAAAGAGGAAACTGGCCTGACACCCCCTTAACAATATAACCTCGACACACACACACACTGTAGCTCACTGCCTCCTCAATTCACGGACAATGGCAGGATGGGGGACAGCCGATGGTCTACCAGAAAGCGGCCAACTTCGCATTAGTGAAACCAACTTTGCACGAACTGGCGAGGCATCTGTTTTTTTGCTCACAGGATTTCCTTCTCTTGTGGGTCCTTCCTGCCCGCTCGCCGTGGCACAGCTGAGGAACCATGAAAATTGATGACGCTTTCCCCCCCCCCCCCAACACACGACGATGAGCACACTGCGCGACAGAGCGGCACGCGCCGCAGCACGCCAGCGGCGCTTCCACTTGGAACTCTTCAAGACTTGAGGGCCGTCCATAAGTGACGTCACGCACCTAGGGGGGGCGGGGCGGGGGGGGGGGAGTCAGACGTTTGTGACGATGTGTGACGAGGGGGCGGGGGGGGTGATTTAAAGCTTTCGTGACTGCAGTGATACATAATCTTGGTTCTTTCGGTAAAGTCACGTTGAAGGGAAACAATAAAATAATAAAAATATAAAACAATGTTATTTATATTTTATAAAATAATAAAAATATAAAACAATGTTATTTATATTTTATTATTTTGTTGTTTCCCTTCAACGTGGCTTTACCGAAAGAACCAAGAATACGAGGGGGGGGGGGTGGGTTGAGAAATGTGACGTCACATCATAATGCGCAACTTTAAATAAATATAGACACAACACGTTCTACTTAATTAAATAGACTTTTTAATAAATGTTTTCTCCTACAACATCAGAGTGCAGCGCCACATTAAATACGCACTACAATGACAATAGACTAAAGCGATTTGAAGCATGTTTTATATTTTTTTTTGGGGGGGCAGAGCTTTGTGACGTCATATTTGAGAGGGGGGGGTCTGACTTTTTGTGACGAGGGGGGGGGGCTTACATTCTGTCCAGCATGACTGTTAGGTGAGAGCTCAATGGGGAGAGTTTTTTGGGGGGTGATGGTGAATGCTAATAAGAATGTGTTTTTAAACTGTTTGGGGGGGAAATATTTTTTATTATTATTTTCAAGCATTTTTCCGCGTGCGTGTTGCGTGTTGTGTATCAGGTGGGGAGCGGTGGTGGCGTGGTTATTGCGCCGCGCTACGAACCCGGCGACTCTAATTTGATTCCCGCTCACGGCCAACACCGGTGACGATTGTCTGAACAGGGTCCTGGGCCCCTCCCCCCCCTCTAGGTCGACTCGGCCTCAAATGAGTACCTGGTGCAACGTGTACACATCGCCGCTGGGGACCACAAAGGCTCAACGGAGGATTTATTTGTATTTGTGTGTCAGGTGTGAAAACTTGCATCCGGTGGCGAGGTTAACAGATCATACACGAATGGAACCACCTTGTGTGAGAGGCAACCAACCACTTGGAGGACTGCAATGTCGTGCAGCGAGTAGGCTGCTGATCTATCTGGATTTTCGCTGCTATTCTCTTGTATATTTTGGCTTTGTCTACGCATACTGGCTTCCTGTCACGTTTTCATTATCATCATTATCATCATTATCATCATGCCCGATGATGATGATGATAATGATGACAGAGTATAGACACACAGGTAAATCGGTGAAAAAAAAACATCTTAAGATACCAATCAAGACTCGAATTGTTTAAAATTGTAATTGTTCCGTGACTCACGCCAGGAATAGCATAGTACAACTCGTCTATTAGTTGACCCAGAGGTAGGCCACCTTTGACTTCTAACAAAGTGGTACTCATTTTTACTAATCTTGGAGGTGATTAATTGCTGTTACCCTGAAGTCAATGCGAGCTGAGCTCTCTAACTACTGCACCACCAAATCTCCCCTCAACCCTCTACCGCATCTGGACTTTCATTGCCATATCTAACACATGCAAAATGGAAACAGACATTGCCACTCGGGTACAGCACAGTGCCTATGCGTACATCATGCTGGCATCAAAACGTTTCTGCAACTCCTTTTGAGTGCATTCCCGTTTGGCCCACTGCATTAGCAGGCATGAGGTCCATCATGCCTCAGAGGCTTATACAGCCCGGTTGTTATATTTATGTCCCCTATCAAAGCAATCAGGCTGCGCCGAGTCTCAATATTATTTTTCGGGAGTACCCTGCAGCAGGATTGTATGGCCGGTTCTTCAAAATGAAACTTGTTTGTAGATAGGAGGCTGTGTGCAAAGAACACCATAATGGGCCGTCCATAAATGACGTCACGCGATTTTCGACGATTTTTGACCCCCCTCCCCCCTTCGTCACACGGCGTCACAAAAAGTCAGACCCCCTCCCCCTCAAATATGACGTCACAAAGCTCTGCCCCCCCCCCACAAAAAACACTTGCTTCAAATCGCTTTAAACTATTGTCATTGTAGTTGCGTATTTAATGTGGCGCTGCACTCTGATGTTGTAGGAGAAAACATTTATTTAAAAAAAAGTCTATTCAATTAAGTAGAACGTGTTTTCTATATTTATTTAAAGTTGGGCATTTTGATGTGACGTCACATTTCTCAACCCCCCCCCCCCCCCATCGTCACACATCGTCACAAATGTCTGACCCCCCCCCCCAGGTGCGTGACGTCATTTATGGACAGCCCCTAATCTGCTTTGGTAATATTTACTCTCCAACACTGTGTACCCATTGGGGTTGAACATTAATCACAGAATGTTTTCCATACTAGTTTGGTTAACCAAGAATCGCACAAACCGGGTCTAAAGATTTTTTTTTTCATGAGGGTCGTATGTTGAGATGTGCGGTCGATCCATTTCATTTGAATAGTTATAGATTTCCTTATTTATGAATTGCACACTGAAAGAAACCAGAATTTATCTAAAAAAAAACACCCAGGCATATGACAGAATAGCATAGACAGAAACTGAATTGCTGCACCACTCTTATTCAGAGCCACATTGAGTCGCACAGCACTAAGCTCAACTCAGTGCTGCATTGCAGACAATGTGCTACCAAACCCAGTATGGCTTACAAAATAAAAGAAAATGTGTTTCTACCTTCATTACAACGAATGATAGATAATAGTATACCAATCATGGCCTAGTTCATTTTGACTCACTCACTCACTAACTCACTCATTTACTCACTCACTAACCCACTCACTCATCTACTCACTCACTAACCCACTCACTCATCTACTCACTCACTAACCCACTCACTCATCTACTCACTCACTAACCCACTCACTCATCTACTCACTCACTAACTCACTCACTCATCTACTCACTCACTAACTCACTCATTTACTCACTCACTAACTCACTCACTCATCTACTCACTCACTAACTCACTCATTTACTCACTCATTAACCCACTCACTCATCTACTCACTAACTAACTCACTCATCTACTCACTCACTAACCCACTCACTCATCTACTCACTCACTAACTCACTCATTTACTCACTCACTAACCCACTCACTCATCTACTCACTAACTCACTCACTCATCGACTCACTCACTAACTCACTCATCTATTCACTCACTAACCCACTCACTCATCTACTTACTCACTCACTAACTCACTCATCTACTCACTCACTAACCCACTCACTCAAATGCTTACTTGCTCTCTTGCTTTTTCATTCACTAATGCCCCTTTTTTCCATCACACCAGCGACAGGGCCCTTACGGTATAGATAGTTTACCAACGGCTATTTTCAATGTAGAGCTGGAACCAAACAGAAATGCTCGCTCTACAAAAAAAATCTGAATCTGGCTCAGGGTCAAACAGGGTCAGGGTTCGGCTAGTGACGTGTTCATTGCGTGTGACATCAATCACTGCGCCGTGAAGAAACAGCGTCATCACGTTATCTATATGCGTCTTTTCTCATTCACGAGACATTAGCTGCACGGGATCGGCTTCTGCAGCGGGAAAAAAACAAACAAATTGACGCCTCAAGAGCCGAGCAAGTCTGGTTTGGCATGGACCTGGCATGGCTTACTTGCACGTTGGAAAATAGGTATAATGTTCTTGTTCACTAAACTCGCTAACTCAGTTACACGCATGGTCCCTCGCCTTTTCACTCGCTAAATGTATAGAAGGCCTTGTCAAGGATGGATTGGTTGTTGGATGATTTCCAGCTAAATGCAGCTGGTTAGCATTCATCAGCAGAAAAGTACATGCCATGCCACTCGCTCTTGCATAACATAGAGTGTTCATGACTGTGCACATAAATACAGGCTTAACGTTCTGCTGCCATGCTAAGGAACACAATTAGGAGGGATTGCTGAATGTCCAAGCCACCTCTCTAATGATGTTTGAATTGGCCACTTTACCTCCCATCTGGCTAAGTGGAGTTGGTATTAAATCTCTTCACTCACAAACAGAAGATCGCAATGTCAAATCCCAGTTGGAATCAACTCAGCCCATTTTATCATCCTTTCGAAGGTCGACAAATTGAGTACCATATTTATAAATCAACGAAGAGTGGTTGTCCTCAGGAGAAATGTGGAATTTACACTCATTGCTCAGGGCCCCAACTGAGTTGCATACCTCTCCTTTGTCTTTGGAAAGGCAGATGTGGATACTTGAGGAACAAATGGAAAATTATAAAACCTCCGGTGGTCACCCAGAACAGTCCATGGAACTCGATTCCCGATTCACAAACACGAAGGAGGCATCCTGACGCAAATGTCTGGCTAAACCATCTCAATGTAAAATTGCAGTTCTTGCTCCCCGTCAAGAAGAATGAGACTCCTTTGGGGAGACTGACCCCCCCCCACTATAGCTATGTGGGGCCTTCACTCACCAACAGCTGAGCCAGGCCAGGATTTTGATTCATAATTAAACATTAGGCTAACTTAAGAATAGATCAGCAATGAATGGTTAATCAGTAATGAGTTGCACCTGAAGCAAGCGCACATCAGCGAGCTGCTCTACGGCACGCAAGGTAACTTGCATGCTACCTCTCCTAATCTCAGGATGTGCTTATGTATTAGTGATATACACTTGCTACAACATCCATGTGTCCTTTTTAAAGTGCTTGTGTGGGAGCTTTGCTTATCTGCAATGAGGTTCCGAACATAAGAGGACCATGACGCGTTTCTTAAGAAAATGAATCTGGCTCTTGCATAATGCACAAAAGCCGAGTGCTTTTTACACGTTCCTGTGTGTTGTTTGAAATTAATGAGATTCACAGGAATATTGAACATGAAATACGTTCATTCAGGACGAGTGAAATGTGCACGAAACTGTGCTTTCTTTTATTAGTAGGCCTGAGGCAGCAGTGGAACTTCCACATCCCCATGATGTGAACATTACTTCACCTGTAGGATAACCACCGTTGACGCCTCACAAAACAAAGTAGTCCTCATTTTATAGGCCCCAGATGGATGATAGCTGAATCAACTCTTGACTGGGATTTGAACTTGACTGGGATTTGAAATAAATATTAAGATTGCAAATGAAGAAATATCCAAAATGTAATTCATAACACATAGTTTATAGTGACTATACACATGCTGTTAGCATGCACTTATGAAGGCTGGCAAGCAAATGAGGGGGAGGGCTATCATTATGCCTGGTCATCTGTATCATGTATTCATTTAAGTCTGAGTTGACCTGCTGGAGGCCAAAGACAGGTTTAGCCAGCAATTGCCACTGAAAGTGCGCATCCATGTATGGAACTCAGTTTGCTAAAGCGTTGAACAGTGAGATAACCACTGTACCACGCACACACCATCCATACACTAACATCATATACACAATTATGTATGAAGAATAAGACCACTTGTTCATATAATTTAACAATGCTGATGCTTTCTGTGCCTTACATATTAATAGCGCATGCTTCAATATCTTGATTAAAAGCATATGCTTGCTGTTTTGAGGTGTTTCCTAATTAACACCTATCCTGGGCCACAATAATCTTAGTGATGCCCAATTATCATTAAATTACGGCACGGATTATTTAAAAAAACACGAAAAAAATGAGATGCCACTCTTACGTGACGAAGCAATCCACACCTCGCTTCACCGAAAGCAAGAATTAAAATTAAAACCCCATTGAGATTAATTGGCTCCTAGATTCAATATGGCACCTTCTCTCAGATACGCCACTGACAACAACCACCCCAATCTTAAATTCCTCCCTTTGACCCATGCCCCGTGCCTCCGGGAGGTATGCAGTGTTCCTTCAAGGGAACCCACAGTCCCACACAGACAGGTACACGCTTGCGCGTTCGGGAATGCAGTTGCACTGCCTGCCAGCAGGCCATATCTGCAGCATACATTGATTAATCCACTCAGCTTTAGTGAAACGTTCGTGCTTGCAGCGTGCCAAGCAGCAGCGTTCACAGCGGCTTCTTCTGGAGACGTGAAAAATAAATGCAACTTGCCAGCCAGATAACAAAAGCCTCAGTCAAAAATATACGGCATATGCGAAATGCGTAAAGCTCACGACGCTTTGAGCGATTTTTAATGTAATCAGCATGGAATTACGTATGTTGTAAATTTGAGTTTTGCTTGCAATATGTTTATGCTTTTTTGTGTGTTTTAGATAATCACTCTATGCAGCTGTATTTTTGTTTTACTTTTGATGATTTTTGTTGCTGTTTTAGTTCGTGCTCACGTAGCTCACAAAGCTGAAAATACAAATTCCAAACACATCCCTCTAATCAGTCAAAATTTGTAACATGTTTTGCGATGCCGATTCCTCAACAGTGGTAATGCCGAGTGGTGGAATTTGCGACTGTTACAACTCGGCTACAATCTGCAGGAACCGATCCTTCGGCGATGCTGCTGCATTGTTGGTGTTGCACAAATCAAACGAAAAACTCAACACGAGGGCCATTGCCTGAAACGTTGCCTTTGAAATATTTTTCCGACACGAACCAGCGGTGTGCCAAATTGAATTATTTATGTAGCAATATGCTGCGTATGTCTTTGACTGACTGTGATATTCACTGTATGACTGCATTCCGTATTATTTATATGTAAAAAAAATGGAATGTCACCACTGTACAGGTTTGCAATGTATGTGTCAATCGACAACCTTGCAAACGAGATGTTCCATCTCAATGGATTTCGCAATTGAAATATTTTAATAGAAATAATAATAGCTTACACTAGTTATTCAGGGCTGCCGATAGGGATAAATACTACCCCCATTGTGCATTTGAGCATGAAGATAAATACTCACTTTGACTTGGCTATGTTTATAAAATAAACGCTTATCAAAATATATGAGTTCTGCACGCACTCGAATGTTACGCAATTTTACTTGTCTCATCCATAACTGCAAGACACCTTCTCATATTTTAAACTACCCATTCACACACCCAGTCCTTAGAAAAGAAAACACTCTCTAAAGGAGTTATGCCACACCAACCCTTGCGACTCATGACTTATTCCACTCCAGTTCACCCACTCATTCACTCTGCTACGCAGGTGACAAGTATTTCTTGTAGAATGTACCTGTCGCATTGTGTATGTGGATTAGGATTTCACCTGGTTGCAGGTGACGCATAAAGAGAAGAGGCTTAGAAGTGTGCCCGTATTCCTGTATGTGCAGGCCACGTGTGTCAGTGTGCTGTGCTACTATTCCCAACAATCTGAGTTGGATTCCTGGCCATGCAGAAATCCGTTGTAATCGGTATAGAAAACAGTTATATGCCTTTCCTAGGTCAACTTAGTCTTAAAGGAGTACCCGGTGTGGTGTGTAAATATCAGCACTAGGGAGACAAAGGTAGCCTCTTGGACATAGTTGCTAGCCACCACACCACCTCTTCATATGCCATTCTGGATTTATTACGTGCTTTTATGAACAGGTGTTTCCACTATAGTCCAAAAGCATAAATTGGGGGTTGTCAGTGGCAGTAAATCAGGAAGGTTGTTGACCTATTCTTATTGCTTTTTGAGCAATACAAAGTTCAAACTAGATTTGGTGCTTCGTGACTGCAGGAATTAATCTTTGTTTTTTTCGGTAAAGTCACGTAGACTTTACCGAAAGTCTACGTGACTTTTGTTGCGTGTGTGTGTGTGGACTTTTTCCAGGTAATCCAGTATATCGAAAGTGTTGGTGCTGTTGACTCATTCGGGAATTTGGTGAACATTACAATTTAGGCCCCTCTGGAAGAAGAAAAAAATGTCCTCAGACTCAGTGAGGCTTTCTTGGGTAAAATAAAAGTAAATGGACACGTTGCATCGTCAGGGCTAAACTGAGCCATTGAGCAACAAGGCATTTGCTCAGTATACCAGACTGGCGCTTGTGCCAACTCGTTATCGGCCCAACTTATATCTCAACTTCAGTGATCCGGGGAACAATTTAAATTGGGCTGAATGTGGTGGTCCATCTCCTGGACCAGCTTAAGATGGAAATGCATAAGTTGTGCCGAGTCGCCCAGTCCACACCTCTTCGTGTGCGATGATCACGTGCTCTGCGTGTCGCTAGCGGTGCTGCGTGCCGTGTCGGAGAGCAACACATCGCAAAGTAACACGTCACTGTAATCAGATTTACCAAAGGCAGATTCTGGCAATCCTGTATTATTACTCGATTTGCATTTTGTAATCATGTTACAATTACTTAACAAGTACCAGTTGATATTCTTAGTGCTTTCGGTAAAGTCACGTTGAAGGGAAACAATAAAATAATAACATATATATAAAACAGTAAAAATTCTCACGACGTTTCGACCATAACACAAACGGTCGTCATTTATTGTTATATATATTATTATTTTATTGTTTCCCTTCAACGTGACTTTACCGAAAGAGCTAAGAATATGAATGACTGCAGTCACGAAAGCTTTAAATCAAAAGTACCAGTTGAATACGTTTAACGATTTTCTAAACTTAATATGAAGTGAAACGTTATTTAAAATGCCACTAATAAGTGACAAGACAGCTGATGCCAATGTATATACTGTAGTTCAAGCTACAATGCCAATTACGCAATCACAAAAGAATGCAATTATGACTTGTTTTAAACAAACCGAATGTTTCAAGCGCTATGAAAGTGATCGAGTAATCAGATTACTTTCCTTTGAAAACGCCTATTACGTCCCATTACTTCTACAGCCGCAAGTTATAACACTGTAACAATTTTTGTTTCTTTTTTGTTCCTGGGTAGTAAGTGTTATTTCCTAATTGCTTATGCCTCAAAAGTACAGAAAATGGCTATTATTTCCCATAAACTTTGCTTTTGTGACCAGGACAGTGATATTTTGAAATTTACCTATTTTCCAGAACATTCCAGATAGATTCAGTGCTGAGTAACGTCTAGAACATTCTAGAACTTTCCAGTAATATAAATAGTAGTATAAATACAGGGGCCTTAAGCCCACCAGTTCAGTTTAGTTCCAGCTGCCTAAGTGAATACATATCTGATTTTTTCTGAGATGGCATCAAGAGGCTGCAAGCATCCGGCAGACGCATTTTGCTATGTCTGCGGCCAATTTATCAAGACAAGAGCGACAAAGTACTCTGTGGAAGCATCTGCTAAGATGGTTGAGGCCTACAAGGCATTTTTTGGCATGCCTGTTGGGGATTAAGACAAACCCTGGGCACCTCATTTCACCTGCGAGCAATGCAAAAAAACCTCTGGAAGGTAAGATGGACAATTGTTGCTCGAAATTTTATGTTTTAAAATTTTTTAAAAAAAATGTAAATTGTAAAACTTTTTTTTATTTTTAAATGTTTTACAATTTTCAATGTTATTGAAAAAATATATCAGAAATGAAAAATGTTGCGAGAATCTCTGACACATTAGTCATGGGTGAAATAAATGTATTTTTGTAGGATGGTACAGAGGGGAAAAGAGAGCCATGAAGTTCACTATCCCAAGAATTTGGCTGGAACCCACTGACCACTCAAGCAACTGCTACTTCTGCATGGTGGACCCTTCCAAACGTCGGACTGGTAAGAATGCACCTGCTATCACGTATCCGGACCTTCCTTCATCCATCGCCCCGGTGCCACACTGCCATGAGCTCCCCGTACCCACTCCTCCAGAGAGAGAGCAGCCGTCTTTAGAAGAGAGCAGCAAATCAGAGAGCGAGGAAGACGTTGTAGATCCAGGTGACAATTTCAGAAGTAGAGCTGAGGAGAGAAACCCATACTACCCCAACCAAAAAGACCTCAACGACTTGATCAGAGATTTTGGTCTCACCAAGTCCAATGCCGAGCTTTTGACGTCTAGGCTCAAGCAGTGGAACTTGTTGGATGAAAGTGTGCAAGTCGCAGATCAGATGAAGCGTCACCAACCTTTTTGCAGCTTCTTCACCCGTAAAGATGGGCTCTACTTCTGCCACAATGTGACCAGTCTGTTTGAGGCAATCGGTATCGCCGGTAACCAGAATGATTGGCGCATCTTCATTGACAGCTCATCCAGGAGCCTCAAAGCCGTGCTGCTCCATAATGGTATAAGTGCCCGTCTCTTCCCCTGGCTCACTCAGTGCACCTCAAAGAGGATGACAACAGCATCAAGACCTTGCTGGACGCCTTGAAGTATGAGTACGGCTGGGACGTCATCGGAGACTTGAAAATGGTGGCATTCCTGATGAGTCTCCAAGGCAGTTTTACCAAGTTTCCCTGCCATCTTTGCCTTTGGGACAGCAGGTACACCAAGGCGCACTACCACAGGCGGGACTGGCCACAGCGGACCAAATTCTCTGTGAGGAGGAACAATGTCAAGCGGGAGCCACTGGTGGACCCCCGGAAGGTGCTGATGCCACCACTGCACATCAAATCGGACCTTATGAAACAATTTGTCAGAGTTGTAGACAAGGAGTAGGCAGCTTTCAAGTACTTTCAAGACTTCTTCCCTAAGCTGTCTGAGGCAAAAGTCAAAGCCGGTGTCTTCGTCAGACCACAGATGAAGAAGATCCTGGAGTGCAATAAATTCCCCAAGAAGCTCACTAGTAAGGAGAAAGCGACTTGGAACAGCTTTGTCGCAGTGGTTCGTGGCTTCCTGGGCAATCACAAGGTCGGAAACTATGTGGAGCTGGTTGAGACTGGTGAAGAACTACGGCACAATGGGCTGTAGGATGTCCCTTAAAGTCCATATCCTTGATGCTCATCTTGATAAATTCATGGGAGCCTACTCGGAGGAGCAAGGCGAGCGCTTCCACCAGGATATACTGGACTTTGAACGCCGCTACCAAGGACAGTTTAACGAGAACATGATGGGAGACTACATTTGGGGGCTGATTCGTGAAAGTGATTTACAGTGTAATCGTAAATATCGAAAAACTACTCACTTCTAAATCTTTTGTAGTCATTTTTGTATTACTTTAGTATAAATACATGTAAATTTTGATCCATGTTTTTTCTGACTTTGTGAACGAATATATACATATTCGCCCGTTTTCTCATTGAAAATAGGTAAATTTCAAAATATCACTGTCCTGGTCACAAAAGCAAAGTTTGTGGGGAATAATAGCCATTTTCTATTCTTTTTCAGCATAAGCAATTACGAAATAACACTACCTATGAGCACAAATGGTGCTACATAGTGAAATCAGTAATCCCTCTCAAGCAACCCTTACCAACACTTAGTGACTCTCAATTGTACCAATTATTCCATTAAGACCGGCAGTAGCATTTAGAAAGGATAACTACAATCTCTCGGAACAAGCCCGTATCGTTTATTCCATCATTTGTTTTGTTTCAGTGACCATGGCAACGACTGATTGCTTTAGCAACGGCCTTGCAGATGGATCGTTGCTGCACATTAAGTCACAGAAAATGTGATTATCGTGAACAAAAGCCTCAGCTGAGGCCATCACTGGGGAACGGGCACACATCAGGACGTCCTTGATGAGACAGATAATGCTATTTGGCCTCAATTTACTGCTGTGATAATCAGTTTAACAGAACAGTCGACGCAAGGCTCCAGAGTTGGCGTGAGGTGTGCTGGTTTGTGGATCGAACGGCGTGGCCTCTGAGAGCTGGGAGAGTAAAAAAAATAAAATAAAAAGTAACTTGACAACTTAATTCACTTTGATGAAGCAGTAGTAAAAGGAGATTTTCAACAAATAAAGATCGTTTACCATATATGTTGTAATATATATTGATGTACGTTTAAAATTCAATAAAAGCTTGTCATATTATTGACTCTTTATCTGGCGTTTAGCTGTGGTACGAGTGCTTGACTGACAAATCAAATATCTTGAGTTGAAATCCTGGTTGGAGGTCGACTCAGCCCTTCATCCTACTGAGGTCAATACAATTACTAATTTTCCTAAGTTAACATTGGGCAGCCCTTGCTATTTGAACGTGGATTTTCCACAAGTGGTTCAAGGCCGTCAACAAATGGATACTACTCAATGCCTGTCCGTGCATGCATCAAATGTAAGCCTTTTGGCTCGATACACACCTTACCTTGCCAGGTGGCACTATAGTCAGAACTCACAATCTAAATGCATAAATTATAATTATACGAGTTTCACATCCGTGCAGCCAATGATCAATAACAAGTAATAACAATGGTGAAAGTTGATAGTGAATGTTAAAATCGAAGAAAAGCACTATGTGGCAATCCTGAGCTCGTGATGCAAATTCCACATTCCTACGGTCGGACCAAGTTTATCAACAAGACATCTGATATTTACTCTCCCCGATATGTCAGTCGGCTCTGGTGGTGCATACTAATAATCTAGTGCAAGAGTAAGCAGTACAACACGTGCATTATTGAATCCATCTGTGAAAAGCTTTGTTATTCCCTCAAATGCCCAATTTTTCTCCAGGTACTCAGGTTTCCTCCCACATTTAGAAACACTTCTAAATTTCATTATCACAACATCCCAATGCAGTTTCCTAAACAAAATATATTGAGACTCAAGGAGGCTATTCTGGACAACATCATTCACGTTATTCTCATGATTTGTATCATTCTTATTATGTATGTATGTATGTTGAACTTCTTTCGCACGGTATGTATGCAACCATGCTAATCGGAGTTTCGGGGGAAGGACAACAAACTAAATACAATATATATATAGACTCCAGGGGTATAATTGATTTAGTTGACTTTAACTGGAATTTGAAGTCCCAACTTTCTAGTTCAAGATAACCAGCCAGTTATGATGAGCAATATATATTCCATATAGTGCTGTAATTCACTGCATTAATAATGTCATAATTGAGATGTATATATGAAATACCCAATGGCCTGAAGCAAGGGAGAGAGATGATTACTGTTAGTGGTGAGGTCATAGGATTTAAACAGCTCACCAAGCCTCAAGTGTTATGAAAATATCACATGTCATCAGCATCACCTAATACGTAAAAATATACTCACCCTGACAAGATATCCTCCACGACACATAACAGCCCTTTCACGCAAAATATAATCGAATGACTACCCGATTGTACTGATGTTTCCCTAGGGCAAAGTGCAGGACATGGTTTGGTTTGTGTGCTGGTTTACAGACCCCAGTTGGTGAAATTTTATGGATGGATCTTAGTCAACCTTATCTTATGAATGTGTCTGAATGCATTTTGAGGGCCTCTGCTGCACATTCAATGCGTTAAATGTTGTGGCTGTGTGTTTAGCATCATGATGCAATTCAGTTGATGCATTCATTTTTGCTATTGAACTTTACTGATCGACATAATTTAACATTGGCCCTCATGGAATCGAGACTAAAAGTGTTAAATACAGTAGTTTAAAAATGTGTATCTGTTGAATAGAGCGCTTGGATCTTTCATCCATTCGGTGTTGATAAAAATATGAACCATTTGGAAGGAGCCTGGAAAGGGCACTGTATAAATCCTAAATAGAATAGAATAGTCATCCTATGCAGAGACTGGAGCCTGCCAATAAAAATGTGGAATTTCCACCTTCTAGCTCAGGGCCTTCAATTGAGATAAGAACCGTCTCGTGCATTTTTGAAAATGGTGACACTTTGATTTGTGTGTAGCAGATGCCCTGCATGTGCAAACCTTACCCGACAAAGCATGAAGGAGCATCGACCAGTGTTGAGAGAGGCCTATTGAAGTGGCCTCCGGGGTAATTCTCTAGTGTCATCTTCTTGGGTCCTTCTCTGAGATGAGCTTGCACTCTGCTTAGGATATTTGTTTACATCCGATATAAACAACTATGGCACCATTGGTAAAACATGTCAGTATTTAAAAAATACTTTTCAATACGGAAAAATCCTGTGTTTCAGAATTGTTTAGGAGGGGATGTTTGTCCTATTCCCAATTTGGAGATGTCACGATAATCAAAGAAAATTAGCAGCAATCAAAGAAGACACTCAAAGGTCAGTATAGACAGATCAACACCCCTCCCTAATTGCTGTGTTTACATCTAAATGCCATCACGTAGCCTCTTTCTACGTGTGTGTTATTGTGTTTTTGTATGTGTACCACAGTACATGTTTTGTTATTTACCATCACTGTACTATGTGTACCGCAATATGTATTTTTTTTTATTTACCATCATAATCCTGCAAAGCACTGAGTGGTTGGATTGAGTCTTAAAATGCACGCAACAATTCTGCTGTTAATCCAGCAACTAAGTGGATATGATCAAATCTTGACTTAAAGCTTTCGCTACTGCAGGAATTCATATTCTTGGGTCTTTCAGTAAAGTGACGTGGGTAGGTTCAAAGAAAATAACAAAAAAAACCCACGACGTTTCGATCGCTTGTGATGCGATCGAAACGTCGTCATTTTTCGTAATTTTTTTGTTATTTTATTTGAACCTATCTACGTGTTTTATTTATATTAGTTTCTTATTTCCCTTCTACGTGACTTTACCGAAAGAACCAAGAATATGAATCCCTGCAGTCATGAAAGCTTTAAATCGAGATAAAACTATCTACGTGACTTTACCGAAAGACCCAATAATATGGATATGATCACTGATTTAAAAAAAAATCCTGCATTATCCAGTATTTCATTTGAAGTGAAGTGGTGAAAGAAAAGTCACGGTCAAAAGTAAGGTACTTTATCCAAGATTAAAAAAGTGGCATTTACGCACCTAACTCTTTTAGAGATTAATAACACGAGGCAAACATTTTGAAGATGCACAATATTATTTAAAGTATATGTTTTTATGGTTGAATTGGAAATAGGTTATCAGATTTCAATTCCAGTAAATGCGGTTTTACTGTCCAATTTTATGCCTCGTAAATCGTTTAAATTATGTTCAGCAGAGTTAGTGTTTCCATTCGTTTGTCCTGTTTTTGTTATTATTGAGCACACGGTCTGTTAACCTCTGGCCTTCAACATGCCCCACTGCTCAGCATTCAACATCAACCAGCCTTTTGTATCCATATGAAAATTACACGTTTGGTGAGCATAGCTGTGTCGGCTTAATTATATACGTTTATTGATTGGTAGGAACCAAATGTGGCCATTACACATTCCAGCAAGTCAGGACGATTCCCTACATAGGACAACCACTGTTGAGGCCCCATTAAGTCGTACTAAATTTATGAAACCTAGAGCAATGATCTGCTCTTTCAACCGGCCCCGACAACGACTAAGACTTGGAACTTACAATTGTGAGTCTCCTATGCTATCCGCAAAAAAGCAACCAGGTTGGAGATTATTTGAATGTTGTGGTGCATTTTCATTTGGAATGGTATTCAAATACAGGTGCATTATAATGATGGTAGTCCTTGTTCTCTCTTGAAATAATTAGAAATGTTACTATTCCAAGAACATATTCTTGTATATCACCAGCATATAATATCAGCGATAGTTCTTTATTTTCCCTGTACATGCTCACTTAGTTTCAAGATTATTTTTTTACGAGGGGACTGCCTAGGATGTGTGACCAATCCCTGACTGAGTATGTTTTGCATGTAAGAGTAAAGCGGTGAACACCATGGACATTGACAAAGAACATTCAATAGAACCTGAAAAGTGCACAAGGAAGCATGAAGAGGTGCACGTTTGCAGTTACTTTACACTGAGAGACAAGAAGAGGATCATATGGATTAAAGAACAAATGTAAGTTAGAGGTCATATTGACTATTAAGAAATGTAAATGGTCTTGGTAAGGACACATCGCTAAGTGGATGATGCCTGGTGATTGAGACTAATTGCAGAGTGGCAGCCAAAGGAGGAAACACATCCCCGCAGATGGAGTGCTGGCATAAGCTCGTATTCAGGAGATTCTTTGGATTGTTGCATTGATGATGGCGTGTAGATGTCTTAATCGAGCAGTTAGTAGATCAATGATGATGAAACATAAGATGCCAGGAATGTGCATATCTGAATGTAAGAGACCAGGCTGACCTAACAAAAGTATTCAGGGATTTAGGGGCAAAGGTAAGTGATGATATCAAGAAAGTGGGTATCATCTGAGTTATCTCTTACCACCAGGTGTGTTAGTCTGAATGAATTGTTGGGAATGTTTGCTTGACTGAAAATGCCTTTGGGTCACAGTGGAAGTGCGATGTAGGACAGCGGTGTGGCCTACGACAAAAGTTCGCCGAGAATCTGGGTTCAACCGTGATTAATCTTCATTCTCAAGTGTGACAAAGTGGATTGTCACCCTTGTGACTTTTATACAGCACGCAAATAAAGGTGTTACGTAAAATTAGGTCTCTCAATTCATGAATCACATTGTCGTCTGGGGCCATTCCCACACACGAATCTTTTTGTCGTGAGAGTTTAGCTAGAAAGGGATTTGGTAGCATTCTCATAAGAGAGTAATAGTCAGTGGCCAACATGGATTTGTCACTACCACTGTGAAACGATTTGTCCTGCGGCCCACGCGGACTGCCATTTCTTCTCAGAAATACTCGTGTTGCTTTCGGTTAAAAATGTTCTGAAAAGTGCTGGTATAACATGTTTGGTGTGCTGAAGCGTGCAAGTATGGCCACTGATAAAAGAATATAAAATAACGAGCCTTTATGAATAAACAAAAGGAACGAATAACACGAATGAATGATGTTTAACAGGACAGAAAATTTGGCCAGAAAGTCAATAACCTGGAAAAAAAAACTGCACCTGGGAAAGGCACGCGCCACACATTCCAAAGTGAATCACTTCTGCCATTTACATCTCCTTAGCTCACCGTGAAAAACATGTGCATCTTTGTTTACAGACCTTGGCTCACCTTCTTAACTTGGCACTGATTGAAACAGAGTCAATCGGACCACCTTCATCAACCAAGGACAGGTCACCTCCATAAGGGAAGTGGTTGGCAACAGTAGTTGTCCTATGGAATGGTCCTCATCATAGGAATGTGGAATATTGTCACCACTTGTGACAATTTTAAGGCCTGCAAATAGAGATAGGAAATTCACCCCCCACTTAATTAAGGAAGGAGATTATGTGACTTTTAGATGAGGATAGTTGACGTTTTTCGGAGAAGAATCAATTAATTTGAGACATTGCAACCAACATTTATGTGAATAAAATATAACTTGATATGGTGAACATTTGAGAAATTACTTCCAGTGGGCAGAACTCTCTTGTTTTTTTTGTTGTCTTGAGATTTTCCACTGAAAAAAGTCATCAAATAAAAAGAACATTCTATCTCAAGGGCTCTTCAAAGTCAAAGTCTTCCTCTTCTCAAATTAAGGGGTGGAGCTTAAATAGAATAGGGCGGGGCCTAAAAAAGAAGGAGCAGGCCCAAGAGAGGTTGAGCTCCGTTGACTTAAGGCCATAAAATCATAGACTCAAATACGTCCAGCAGTTAGCAGCAGCAGAGCTGTAATGCTTCGAATGCGGCCCCAGCTCCATTGGTTGCCTGAGTCAGTGGTGGGAACACCACAATCGTATAGCTAGAACCTGTCTGTTCATAGAATAACCACCAAATACAGTTAGTTGACTTCCCTCAAAGTGGTGCTCATATTTCACAGCACCCACAGTCAAGTCTTGTTTGTATGAATAAATCCAACAAATACGCTGAGTTTGTTAATGGTCTATTTTCGTGGTCACGTCTCAAAAGCGGTTGTAGTTATTCTTCATCAGCCAGAGAGATTATAATGTAATTGAATCCTGGAACCACGTCGGAAAAACCATGTGAGTCTGACGGTGACATCACTATTAAATCGAATTCGTTTGATCCACAAAATTGGCTTGACAACAAGGCTCTTGGTCTTATGAATCTGTGTCACAAGACTCATTGATCCTCCAATTTTGTTCTGCACGATGATCAATTTATATCACAGTCCCTTTTCCACATTTGGAGGTCAGAGTTTTGCTCAGTCCCATCATCCCTTCTTGATCGATATAAAATGAGTACCACTTTTATGGAAAGTCAACCAGTGGTTGTCCTGTGGGTAGACTGCCCCTGCCATAGGAGAGTAGAATGATCCAGCATACAATCAGTCCCACAGAAGGAGATGCGCATGGCACCTCTCGGCTCAAGAGTGCATGAAAATGCCCGATCGTGTTATCCCTTACATTTACAACACCATCACAAGAAAGTACGATCATTGTTAGTACACAGAACAGTACTGGAGTAGAATGTGTTTCAAAAATAAAGCAAAACCAATAGTACACCGTCGAAATGTCTGAAACACTTGTAGATATTTTCATCGATGACAGCTACGATTTTGGAGCTTTAAACGGAAACAATTTTATTTTAAAATTTGATTTAAAGCTTTCGTGACTGCAGTAATTCTTATTCTTAGTTCTTTCGGTAAAGTCACGTTAAAGGGAAACAATAAAATAATAAAATAATGTTATTTTAGTTGCTATGGTTATCACAAGTCAATTTAAACTGCATGTAATTAATTTAAATTGTGCAATTCAATTGAAGTCAAGATGAATATATAATTTAAATGTAATTGCATGTAATATAACGTCATTGTACACTACAATCCAATTTTGTAAAAAAAAAAGCGTCTTGCCTCCCATCCCTGCCTTTCCTTTAAAAATAAGTTTATTATTAAGAGGCCAGGTGGCGCAGAGGTCAGAGCACTGAGCTGCCACGGCTGAGGCTCTCGGTTCAAATCCAGGCAGCTGTCTGTGATTAAACCCGGTTCTCATTAATCAAGTAAGATTTGAATTTTGATTTAAAGCTTTCGTGACTGCAGGGATTACTATTCTGGGTTCTTTCGGTAAAGTCACGTAGAAGGGAAACATTAAAATAATAAAAATATAAAACAATTAAATTCTCACGACGTTTCGACTGCAACACAAGCAATCATCATCAGGTGTGAAAACCACAGCAAGAACATTTTCTTGATGATTGCTTGTGTTGCAGTCGAAACGTCGTGAGAATTGTATCGTTTTATATTTTTATTATTTAATTGTTTCCCTTCTACGTGACTTTACCGAAAGAACCAAGAATAAGTAAGATCTGGTTCACTTTTGTTCAGCTCTGGAGAATTGTAGCAGGGCAAGTGGGGAAATGCTACCCCCTACAATGTGGATTTGAGGTCACTTGAATGGTTCTCACATGTAGTTCTGCAATATCTATTTACACTGGTCATTCTCTAACATGGAGGGTTGCAATGACAACTGCGATCACACTGGAGACCTTTGTCTCGTGACACAACACCGACAGCACAATGAGTTCAAATTTGGGGAAAGATACAAACATCTATCATGAATAAATGCTGATACATTCAATCAAGTCAAAATCTCTCCATACCCAAACGAGCAACAGGTGGCACACACCTCGATTTGTGCCATTGAGTCATTGGTGAAAATTCCACATTCACATGGCAGGTACCATAACTCCATTTTACTGTTCCTTGTTACCATTCATTTTATCAACCCAAGTGGAATGACAAGATTGATGGACCCCCAACCTTTATTTGAAATTGTTATATTCCAATCGTGTAACAAACACACAAACAGCAGCAATTATACAGCTTGCACATGTTTCAAAAAGGTTTTCAGCCCTGCTTTAGCACTTCACATTTTTTACACCCACCTGATAAAGACATCCTCTAATATCTCAGAAGTAACTTTGCCTTGAGGCGTTATGTCATTTAACATACTCGCATTGAACAGCAGACACGCACAGATAGGTTTAACAGCCACGATGAGCAGCGACCCTGAGCAACAGTTCTGGGGCTTCGTAAACATCACTGCAACTTATTAGCTATATTTTGCCATAATTCCCTCACTTTTGGTGCAATGGCAATTGATAAAATCAGAAACGTAAAAACATTTCAACTCAAATATAACTGATTCTGTACAAAAACAGAACGATTTCACCCTCAATCATGACCCCATTGCAGAATGGCCCGAAGTTGGCAGGGTTTGGGCTGAGCTGATGTTGGTGGGAACATTTTGCATGGTGTATTTGCGCACAATTGTTTGCAAATTTCCGGAATCGCAGCAATCACGATGTAAAGGCGTGGCTCGTTTGAGAAGCACTGAGAGCATGGTGGCCAATGCCATTACATTTCACGGGCATGTTTGGTACCTCAATTTCCGAAAATGTTCTTCATATATACTGAAAGCTTTAATCACATTTTGCTGCAATGAGGCCCACTCACAAAAACACACACGAAGATGGCACGGTGATGAGGATAACGATGTGAATGATTATTATATCAATGGTGATATATGAGTGCCGATTATGATAAATGGATGCTGCTTCTACTTCTGCAGGTGACGATGGTTATGATGATGATAGTTAGGCTACTGTTGTGGTTGCTTGTGCCATTTTTTTTTTGCAACCGATGATGGAGACAAAGACGATGCAGTGGAGGCAGTGTCCCTGGGAAAGATGCACTGAGTACTTAGACTCGTTTTTTAAAGTTTATTTGGCATCGGCAAAGAAAAAACACTGGAGTACCTCAGAAAATCAATTCCAGGTCATTGTTGCACTGTATTTTCCTGGCCCTCTCACAGCCCCCAGTGGGTTTGAGAGATTCATAAATCTCCATGTGATCCACAAAATATTTTTTGCGGAATTTCCACACAACCTCGGAATTCCGCAAACGTGCAAAAAAACAAGCTCAACATTAATCGAGACCCAAAGTGTTCCCCTGCTGCTCAATTGACCAACGGTGCAGCGCTCGCCGCTAATCATGGACCCGAGTCCGTTTGTGTAAATTTCATATTCTCATGATGGGAACCAGTCTTTCCAAAGGATGGCTACTCTTGGCTTGCTTGGTAATGGTCAAAGAAGACCTGAAATGTTTTGTTCACGCCACCACTGGCGGAAGAGCTTCCACTAGAGGGAGCCCTAGAAAGAAGGTATTTGGCCTATCCTTCTACGCTGGCCAGACATCTTAGAAGAGGTCGGAGTACCCACAATTGCCCCCACCACTTGTGACCTGCAGATCGAATGTGGTTCATACTGCTGGGTGGACAGAAGTGGTGCTTGGTGGAGACAAAATAAGATTGCCCATTGTTTCAACTGCCCTGCCAGGAAATGAAATCGAACCGATGACTTTGGATTGTCGGTTAAAGTGTGCTAACTGGTACACCACGGCAGCATCTCTGTGACTTGGTACAAAGTGGAATATCATATTATTGACCCCGAGGCGGTGATGGGCTGATTGCGAGTTGTGTACTGTGACCACAGTGCCACTGGCCAATGCTGTACTGCAGTTAACAATAAAATCGCAGCACTTTTAAGTGAACCTGTAATCAGCTTCCTACCTCTCTGGCCTCTCTGTGCTATGAAGAAGGGCCATTGTCCAAAGCGTAACCAAATTTTACATATTTCTTTTTCAGGCAGTGCTATCAACGGATGTTTTAAGTTTCATTATAATCACTTGTCCATTTAATGAAGGTAAAAACAGAACCCACGCTTCAATACACACTGCTTTAAAATAACTCATATGCAAAAGGTGACGTTGTGGACCATGGCACTTTATACAAGTAGCACATTTTACAAATGGAAAAAAAGCAAAAATTAACATTCGTTGGTGCACAACTCCTTTAGTAGCCCTGGGGTAATGGTTTAACTTACAAATTTCTATGGCGGGTACTATTTAATGCGTAGAACGAATACAGAACATTGCTTCACAAAGTGATGCTCATTTTAGCGACCCCTGAGTACCAATGGTGATGGGGTCGAATACACTGTTGTCGGGATTTGAAATCACAATCTTGTGATTGAAATCCATTCTTCTCTGCCAGCTGAGCTGCATCTCAGCCAGATGGTGTTTTAATAAAGGATAACAGTGAAAGACATGAAATTAACTGCTCAGATTAATGGCAAATCTTTAAAGATAAATTGCGGCAAAATCTAAGTACATTCATCCACGTTTGAAAAATGGCTTCACGTTATCAATAATTTTAAGTGATTTATGTTCGGCTTGGAGATGGGAGGGGTTTGAAAAAAGGTACCCTCTCCTTAATCACTGCATGACCACTTGGCGCTGGGAAGGTTTATGGTGACTCGTGACCGTGGCACGTTAATTGCACGTCAATCCCAGGCTCTTCCCAGGCCGCTTCTGTGCTGCTGCTGCTGCTGCGTCCCCACGATGTGAAGGCACGATGCCATGTGCAATAGCCTCGCTTTGACGGGACACTCCTGGTCGTGTTGCTGAACATTGACTCGAGAACCGGTCACAATATCGCGAGTTCACTGCGGCGACGAAAACCTCGCATCGTGACGTAACCCACCTTGTTCGCTCGTTTAACGAAAATTAAAAAATTAAAAATAACATTTTCAACGAAACACGAGCAAATGTATGCGCTAAACTTTTTTTAATCAAAGTGCTTCAAATATTGGTTGCTGACCCTACCACCAAACATTTCGTTTAGATTTTTGCCCTGCAGGGGTGTGCGTGTCCTCCTGCTGTCCGAAACTAGGTCACGATGAATGTGGAAAGGGGGAAGGTGCGCTTGTGTGGGAGGGAAATGGAAAAATCCGGCCCAGTTCAGCACAGTGTGGGCACAGGTCAGCCGCCATAATGGCCCTGTTCCACTTACGACTGATCTTCTAAGTGTGGGATGAAAATCCTGTCCGCTTTCACCGGCCAGATCATTTATTAATTGAAATAAGCTAGTTGTACCACGCAGCTGAGGTGCACCGTTTCTTGTTCGCGTTTTTGTTTTTGTTGTGGTCGCACCCGATTCAAGAGCCGAATGGCTCACAGGGCTATACCAAAATAAATAAACTGAAAAACTGAATAAAAATTTCAATGTGATTCTGGTGGTATTTTGGTGTTGCTTGTATTTAAATATTTAATTCCACACTCACGCACATTAACAGTACAGATAGGAGTGTTGGGGAAGTTATGTTAGATTAACTTTGCACAAATTGCAAATGAGATTTGATTGTCAAAATAATGCTAACAAGTTAATTCTTGCATGGTCAATACTTGATGCACAAATAGTTATTGCTTTCAAATGCGCTCGCTGTGTGCTTCAGAGGGGAAATATACTTTCAACACACTCAGCTGGCACTGCAAATATCATGAGTTTGAGTCTGGGCAACCGCCTTTGATTAATCTGAGTTGACAAGCAGGGTGAGTGAGTTGATGGGGTCAACCTAGTTACCAATAACAGCACAAGAACATTGTTCGATGTGGTTTTCCCTACGCTTACACCATAGTTGGCTTTGTGATACAGTGAGCTGGTCTTTCATGGTGGTCACGTGTCCCATATGATTGCTAACCCATACCCACGACCCTTTCAAATTAGCATTGTTCTCTTGAGGAACTTTTGTCAGCCCTACCAAGAAATCTGTAAAGCTACTGTAAAGTAACAGCCATAACATGTTTCGAAACATTATAAAATCTGAGACTGGGAATTTTTTGGTCGCTATTTTGAGAAAAAAAGTTTCTAAATGCGTATATGTATGTGGTAAATGTGCAAAACAATTAACAATAATGAAACATTTAAATTGTTTTCAGAGGCCAAAATATTAGCAGATTATAGTGATTTAATTTGGCTTTTGTGAACACCTCAAAATGCGTTTGTGTAATCACTGTAAAATTGTATTCGTAAGCAAGGAAAGCGCATCATTCTCTAGCAAACAAATTGTTGCTTAAAAGCGAACTGGGCTTTAGAGAAAGGTTGTGAGGTATCCTTTTGGAGTCGTATTGAACAGCATGGAAACCCGTTAAGCCATTTCAGAATATTTTATTTGAGTTTTGGGAGGGCTGCTTTTGAAAATGAAGCAGTGTCTTATGACTGCATTAGTTATTTTTCGATTTAAAGCTTTCGTGACTGCAGGGATTCATCTTCTTGGTTCTTTCGGTAAAGTCACGTAGAATGGAAATAAAATAATAAAAATAAAACATAATAAAATAAAATTCTCACGACGTTTCGGCCACAACACAAGTAGCCTTCCTCAGGTGAAGAAACAGAACTGTCGGGAAGACAGCGCTCTCTTCCCGACAGTTCTGTTTCTTCACCTGAGGAAGGCTACTTGTGTTGTGGTCGAAACGTCGTGAGAATATTATTTTATTATGTTTGAGTTTTATTATTTTATTTCCATTCTACGTGACTTTACCGAAAGAACCAAGAAGATGCATTAGTCATTTTCCAAGAAATGTAGTCTGATTACTTGATTACTGCTGTGTGATGACTGAATTCATGTTGATATATACTTGGTTATTATTTAACATGAAAAATAAAAGCCCTGTGTAGGAATTGTAGGTTGAGCTTTATGTATTGGCTGCTGTCATATTAACACCAGCTGCTGGCAATAATTTCCCCTTTTAGTTCTTTTTGGAAGACTAAAACATTGAAAGGAAATCAACCTAATCATAAAAAAGCAATCAGCCATTGCACGCTAAGTATCACAAATATGAACATACGCTAAAATATAGTAATGCAGGATTACGGCTGCCTATAGTAATATGATTACAGGTATGTATTACTAGTAACAGGTTACGTCCTAAACTAATGGAGGAATAGCAGCAGATGGTTCCTCGATGTACGGCGGGCAATCTCGGGGAGCAGCGTTCTTTCTCCACTCAGCCACCTGCGCCTCCGGTCATTCTCTGCTGGCTTCAGGGTTATGTATGAGCCCCCTGGGCCCTGGGAGGGAGGAGATGGGTGGTGAGCGAGAGCACGGCCCAGGGTGCAAAGAAGCACGGGCAGCCCAGGCTCCCCGGTCGAAAAGGACGGCTGCGTAATTGGCGTCCCGCGAGAGTCATCAGTCAGGGATTTCCACGACACCGGATTTTGTGTTGGTCCTCAGAGCATCATGCCGAACGTGCAAAAAACCCCGAGATCAACTTTCGCAAGGTTGACTGCAGCTTTTCAACATCGCCCTTGTAATACAGTGTTGATAACTTGAGGAGTCGCAGCGTTTGGGTGACCAACTGCATGAGTCACACTGTGTCTCTATTCTCAATGCCTCCTGAGTCCCGTTCATCTCTGTTGGCAGGCCTGTGCTACAGTGGTGGAAATTCCACCTTTTTTATAATAGGGAGCAATCTCTCCATAGGATTACCAATGGTTATTGAGTACGACCAAGTGGTATTCAATATCAACAAGTTCCACCAAGTGGAACTCAACAAACACAGAGGGATGATGGGCTGTCAATCCATGGCCAGGATATGACCTGGCAAGCTTACAATTACTGTATTGCTTAGAAACGTTTCCAACAATTTGCAATACATTTGCAAACCTTTTATTTTGAATTATTTAATCCGCAAAATTGTTCCACCATCTTCAAGTATTTTACTTCAGATTCTTCTTGCAAAAGAGAGTTCAGTGGGTGCTCACCTGGGCATACGTAAATAAATCTTCCATCTGCGAATCTAGGTTCTATCATAAACATCAAATTATTGCGATTTGAATGTCAAGTCATGCATATCCCTCAACAAAGCTATTTCATTTGTATGAGTCAAATGTGCTGCCATATGGGATGACTTGTGACGTTATCAAACTCCCGCATAACATGGTGAAGACACTCCGCCTGTCCTGTACAGAATAGAATGTAAGTCAAATCAGTGAACCATGTGCAAATTGTAAGAGTGTGTCCTAGGTGTATTTATATTCTCTCAAAACACTTCTCAATGTCCTTCATATAACCATCCAACCATCCATACAAGTGGCACTGTGGTTGGAACACTAGATTCACAATAAGAACATTATCGATTTAAATCCACATCAGGGGTTGACTTAGAACATCATCTATCCATTATTGATAAAATGAGTGCATACCACTCTGTGGAAAGTCAACATGGGTTGCTTCATGAAGCTTGGCTCTCACCATAGGAATATGGAATTTTAATCGCTAGTTCATGGCCAGCAATGGCTATGACTGGCAGTCTCATACTTGTTTATACATTGTGATACTTTGCTTCTTTATTTGAACAAAGTGATACAAATACTAATTTTAACGCCAACTATTTAAAGCCAAACACTCTTTATTGAGGGGGTCTTGCGTTAGGATGATTGGCCAATTCCCTTAATGATTTGTTTGGCATGTGGGGGAAAATATATATATAATACCCAGAGAAAACCCATACATACACGGGAGTAACATTCAGCACTTCCACCAACTGACCACCTCACAGTGGCATGACCCCAACACATGGAAAGCCTTGTGGCCATCTTAAATGTTGCCATGCGTGTACTATATATGTTATATATTAGCATCCATTTGTCCTTGGAGGAGACAAAGTACATCAGATTAAGTTGTTAACCCTTTATTTAAAGGATAAAGAAAAGCATGTAATATATATCTCAGATAAAAAAATAGACATGAAATTCTAAATGTCCACCAAATAACCATTTTTAATGAACATCCAGAACGAATAGTTTCTAACGATTGGATACATTTACATCTTATTTATGTCTGTTCGGTGATTTAAACTTATGTTTAAGTGTGATTAATCAGTTTTACTCATCCATTATATCTCCAACTTGTTTAACTTCCCCAGAGATGGTCAACTTATATTTGTTAAAGGCAATTAGATCTAAAGAAAATATTTTAAATACCGTATTGACGTGGATCATTTGGCAGCAACTTTCAATTCTATATCTACATTTGCAGTTGATATTATCAACAATGAAATCCTACTTTAGTCCTCTGTCATATAAATACATGTTCAATTGAAATTTAAGTAATCCATCTCCTACAAAAGCAGATAAGTGCCAACATATCAGAGCATATTGGTCAAGCGTGTCAAAATTTCAAGATTCCTGCTAGTACTTCTAGATGGCCTAAAAAAATGGCATACACATTTTGCTAAATTAGATTACAATTGATATTAAAATCTACATCGGCAAAAGCTACCAAACATTTCCACAAATTACACAACAGTATATGTTACATATGAACGGAGTCTTTAACATGCACTTTACAGCAGAAGATGTCCCTTGGTATAGCGTCGCATAAATCACAAGTTGGCTGCATTTTGAATTGAACTGTGGCAAAGGGGAGCTTATTTTGACTGCTCAACTACCCAGATTCCTTGTGATACATAAGAAGGTCAAAGTGTCCCCTGTGCAAATGAGCAGTGCTCATAACTGTGCAAATGAGCCTCAGGCAGTGCTCATAACCGGTCCCTCCACTGTTGAATTCCCACAAAGTGGTGCAGCAGCCTCATCATGTGACTGACAACAGAGAGAGGATGATGATGACAGTTGCATTTTGAGATGCGGTTATATTTGGATCCTATATTAATCCAAATTGTAAATGCATTTTATGATGGCACTGAGTCGTCTTAGCACAATATTTAACTAATAATTTCACGATATGTAGCCCTGCTCTTCTGCCCGCCAGTGGCAGTATTGTGGTTTACACACAGCATTACAATCCTGGAGATCCAGATTAAGATGCACAACACAAGTGGAAAATTGAATCTGACCCAAAACTAGACTTTCCCAGGTGAACTGTAATATACCAACACCCAGTACAGTGTGTACACCTGTATATTTGGAGTTTGCATGTTCTCTCCATGGTCGCATGGCTTTTTCTCTGGCTCCTCGTGTTTTCCCTCCACATTTAGAAAAATGGATTTAGAGTATTTGGCTCCTTTAAGTTTCCACGTGATACGCCACTTCGTTGAATTGCAATTTGTGGCCAGGTCGCTTCTGGAAAAGAGCTTCATAGCTCAGTGGGCTTTACCTATTAAAATAAAAAAAGTTTAGTAATAAATAAGTGTTTACTAACAGCACTTGCCCCAACAGTCTATATTGCTTACTTCAGCGTGTAAACCGTATATGGCCATCTTTGTGTATTATCTCTCTATATCAAAGTGAAATATTGTGGCGGGGTTTGTGGGTTTGTGTGTGGTCGCGCGCTTGGCTCTCCAACGGTGGGGTTTACGTAAAAACAAAGTCAGGTACCACGCCGTAAGCCCCGCGGTGAGCAAGCGGTATTCCTCTATCCCGCGCACACGACCGTACCAACTCACGCGCCTTTCGTGGCGGGGGGGGGGGGGGGGGGTGGTGGTGGCCCATGCCAAGTCGCACGCCTTCGGTGGGAGTGAGGGGGACATTTTCTTTCGCGTTGAAAATGCTTTAAAAATACACTAAACGCTCAGGTACATTCTTCACTGTGTGATGTCCCCCCCACCCCGATGTGTGTAGTTACCACTATACAGTCGCTAGATGCTACCACTATAGGCCGTAGCTATTACTGCAGAGCGGCCGGGGAGATCGTGGCTGCGGGGGGGGGGGGGGGGGGGGGGCAGCAGCCCAGCCCCAGCCTGCCAAGGTGCCACCTTGGCCGGCTGGACAATCTAGGCGAGGCCGGAGGCTCTGCACGGGACTAGGCCTCACCATGCCACTCTGTCAGGTGAGTACTTTGTGCTATAGAGTCGATAATTACGGCTATAGAGTCAGCATGTACTACTGTAGTGATAGCAGGTTCCACCACAGTCGGTATGCACTGCTGTAATCATAGCAGGTACCACCACAGTCAGTACGCATTGCTGTTAGATTTTTAAGAGTAGTTTTGAAATATTTTTAAGACCTGGGCAACGCCGGGTACTTCCCGCTAGTTCTATATAAATCCAACGTCTTGTGGTCCCAGAGGGGCAACAGTGATTGCTGGGTGCTGGCCAATACCGTCAAGGGAATGGCCCACAATAGTTGTTTGATTATCCTGTAAGTGTAACCTTGGCAGGCAAGGTTGCACTTGCCTCTGTGATTAATGGATGCTCTGGGTTTCTGTACACTTTTCCCAAAAAATAAATAAATATAAAGTAAAATAAACGCGGTGTTGCTCTGGGAGCCGGTAATCCATGCACCACCTCATGCCGCACTGGGATGCAAAAAGCAAATTAACAAAAATGTGTGTCAGGGGACACAAGGAACACACGCGGTCGAGAATACACACCTACACCCCCACACCACTGCAATATTGGGATCTCTCCACATGCTTCCAACACAATTCTGAATTGATGACAAGATTTTTACTAAGCCTTTTCAGGATACTCGATGATCTCACTCTTACATACCTCTACCTTTTCATGTCACTCCACTCCCATTCCCTTGCCCTCTGTACACCAATGCAGCCATTTCCTCTTCCCTCTGTTACAGCACCCCAGCTACGTCCACTATCTATGAATTTCAACTCATAGCATTTCATGTGTAGTGGAGTAACGCGTGCGGGGTTTTTCAAACTGTGTGCATGCATGTGTGAGCCGTGGACAGTGAAGTCACATCAGGGAAAAATAAGGCACCTTTAATATTCTTAACGTTCAATATTAATGCCCAAAACTCAGCCCATATCAAGAGCACTTTAGTTGTATTCTTAATTCCTGGCCAAAGCTCACATGACTGTGATAGAGAACTGCTCGCCCTTGAAAGGATAGTTTCCTGTAGTTAAACGTGGAGCTATTCTGTTTATGCAGAATGCACGAGCAAACGCGAGAGAGGGGATGCTGTCACATCTCTGCTGAGACTTAGGACAATACATTCCAGGATATTTCAGCTCATTTTCACGACCAATACATTCCAGGATATTTCAGCTCATTTTCACGACCAATTTTAAATCTACCGGACCTGCACCGTAACTGGAGTGGTGCTGAGGTTCCGGCTGTTCACGCAATGTAAAAAGTGGCGTCCATGCCGCGGCACCTGTACCAGAGCTCCTGTGTTGAAGCACCACTTTTAAAATAATTCCTGGTCTGACCATGGGTAAAAGCAATTGCTGGGCAGCCATGTGTGAGCCAGTACAGCAAGTCGGTTTCTGACCTAGTTGTATAGCAGTGTTTGAGCATTTTTCCTCCACTTGTTTGGGTTTTCTTTGGGCACGGACTTTCCACGAGAAAATGTCCATGGCTCCCGGCTCAAATAAGCATTGGGCATTGGGTGAACTCCTTTGGCTGTTCTCCCAATGAAGATGAGTTCCAACTGTTGCTTGTGTAATGACGACTCGACACACTTCTCTTGAGATGGCACTTTATTGAAGACACGTTCACTTGGCATCAGGCGGAGATCCCACTGCAACAGCCCCGAGTCTCCCTCGCATCTCCCTTGTATCTCTAAACGAGGCCACGCCCCCCTTCTTGATCATTCTCGCTGACTCTGGACACTCCATCTACTGGCAGACTCTACCATCCTCTTCCGTCACCTGACCACGCTCTCTTCTCGTACATTCCCGTAGCTACCAGTCCCTTCACACTCACAACTGATACCCCTGTCATTAGCTCCCGTGGCCACTAGTGCACTCGTACTGTAGGCTGCCTTCCCTGTCATCACCTCCCGTGGCCACTAGTCCCCTCATACCGCATGCAGGCTCTATTGTCATTACATAATCATGGCAGAACATGTATCTCTGGAAACGGCCACTCTTTATGTTTCCTCAAGTGGTACTTTTAAGCACTGAGGAGGAACGACGGGCTGCATGCATATTCATGATCTTACAATTGTGCGTTGAGCAGCCTCATAAGTGCATTGCAAAAGATATATATAAAACAAGTAAAAAAACGGACCAAGTATACAAAGGACCTATTCTGATAAAAAAGAGACTTGGGACTGATTTGAACAGCTTTCAAGGGTAGGCAAATAAATTGCGACTTATAGGCACCACGTCTGGGGTGTACGTGTGCCCGTGCACACAGTAAAAAATTTGAGACTGTGAAAATAACCATATCTGCTTATACAGAGAACCTTTACCTTACAGAATAACCTCTGGGGTGTTTGTAGCACCCCGACCACTCAATTAGCCGAGCCATCTCTACTGGTCACGGCACAGAGTCTGGGATAAACTGAGCAACCGTTTCCATGGATGCATCTGCCACCATTCAAGGGGTATAAGGCAGTGGGGGCTGCCATTGGAATGTTGTTTTTATAAATAATGTTATTTTCAAGGGGTTATGAAATGGTATAAGACGATGGGTATTTTTCTTCATATTTCTGCTAACTCTGATTAGAGACACCTTGTGCAATGTAGTTTGGTACATATTCATTGTTGTCAGAATCTTAGAATTAAAATGTTCTCGGTCAATGTTTGAAAGCCTCTTAATTGTATGACTAAGACAACGCTGGATGGTCATGTGGCATGCCAGTGCACAGAGATGGAATTTCTGGGTTCGACTCCGGGTTTCTGTCACTCATGGTAATAATCAAATAAAATGTAGTTTTTTAAACTTTATTTAGTCTTGGTAAGCTCTGAGAACTATCGTTTATCAATTGTCGAATTTATACCTCTGGGGCAGGGCAAAACATGACGATGAATGCAGCTGCAATAAATGTTTTAGGTAGAAGACACTTGAACCTTTTGTGATATCTTACATGATGAATTATACTTTGAAAGCAAGTGAGACTGGAATAAGAGCAGATTTAAATAATAACACAATCTGAGTGATGAATGGTTATTTGAAGTTACAAAACAAATTTTACGGCCTAATGAAATTATGATGTTACATTTTCCACCTGAGTGCTGCGCTATAGTAGGATAAAAGCGCAGTTTAATGTACTTTTTAATGTCGTGGGCTGTAAATATGCTTGCAGTACATTGTGCCAGTGGAATGTGGATAATGGGTGCTGCAGGAAAAAAATCCATTAACGCCATTAGTGAACATGACAAGTGGAATCCGTGCAAGCACTCAGCCCTTTCAACACTTTGTTTTAACATTCGCATTTATTACGTAAATTGATTACACTCCAAACTCTGTTTGGAATGCTCTGGTTGGCATGTTACTAACATAAAAACAATAATCCACAAACATCTCACCACTGTCATTATTAATACTGCCTGATCACAGAAGGAAGCACTGCACTCTATGTGTAACAAAACATATCAAATTACATTTCTAAACATAATTATATAATGTAGTACTTTGGAAAAGTTGGGAATATTGCCTTCAGTAAAAAAAGGTTCCCTAATATTGGGTCATATTTTTAAAAGGCAAATGGTCTCCGTGCTTAAATCAGCATTGTACCACTACTCATCTCCATTGATAGCTCTAATCCAGTTGTAGATATTCCACATTCTACATTATCACGGTAATAGCCTTAGCTATCACAATTGGGATAGTCATTTTAATATCCACAGTGAATTGATGATGGACTGAGTGGATTCCAGAATAAGATTTTAACTTGTGACCTTCTGATTGGAAATCTGCAACTCGTATATGTTGCCACTTGGCAAGATATGAATGTCTGGGGTCGTGAAAAAAACAGCTTCCTCAACTTAGAATGCGGCCTGGAAGCCAATCAAATAGTGGCATGTGACAGGAGATCACACATTTGGATGCGAATGCAACTGGTCAGCGTCCTAATTATTGGAGAACTTTAGCACAACAATTATTACACAGGTGAATATCTGGAATGCCCCTGCCCAAGCCTTCTGTTTTTTTTTAATGCATCCATGCTGCCAAAACAATTCCATGGAGCACGAAACTTCCCTCTGAACCTTGTGGATCTTAACGAGTATTTAGACATGACTCAGGCGAGGATTGAGTGCTAACTTTGAATTTCCAGTATTTATGCTCATATTCAGTAATTCAACAGTTAGTTCCCCTTTTTTAGGGTAAATGAAATTAATGGAAATCAACAATGTCATCTTCCTGTTGAGGTAAGTTCACTTATAGATGCCATCAATTAAACTTTAGAAAAATTACTTTTGTTAATGATCCCTGCTCTTCCTTGATGAACAATGCATCATAACCACAACTACAAACCACACAATATCTAAGCTATGCTTTATTTGACCAGGTAAGGCCCACTGAGCTATATAGCTCTTTTTTTAGAGTTGGCCACAAATGATTGCTCAACGAAGTGGCTTATAACGTGGAAATTATAGCAGCCAAATACTCTAAACGCATGTTTCTAAATGTGGAGGGAAAAACCGGAGGACCCGGAGAAAAATCAATTCAGCCACGGGGAGAACATGCAAACTCCAAATATACAGGCGTGTCAGGGTCGCGATTGAACCCACGACCTCCTGCATACCAGTCGAGGGAGTTAACATCTCTCCACCACAGCGCCCCCTATAGTTTTAAATTATGTAGTCACATTCAATTTCTTCTAAAAAAATCTGAGATGTTCACGATGAGAATTCATAACAGGTTTTTGGGTTAGATCGCGTAAGTATAAATGTGTCGTGACCCTCCACCACCCGACACAGCCAGTAAGGTTTGTCACATAAACAACTCACCAATTAATTACTATATTCAGCCCACCGTTGTGGTTTGGAGAGTGAATCCACAACAATTTCCAATTTTGTTTCACCGGTTTAATTCATTAACCAGCATCATGTGGCGATTTGCCAGAAGAGTGAAGCAATCCACCTGCTTCCGGTCTTAAATAGAACAAGATGAATATATATTCTTTGGGTCTTTCGGTAAAGCCATGTAGATAAAGCAAGTAATAAAAAATAATTAAAATAATAACATTATCACGACGTTTCGACTGCAACACAAGCAATCGTCGTCAGGTGAGAAATATCACGGGAGAGCTGTTGAGAATATATGGTGGGAGCGCTGCTAAGATAAGGAGTTATAAAGGTTTGCGATGAGTGTAGCCCAAGGGTCAGTGGGAGTGGCTAGAGATGAAATTTGCATGTAAATGTAAGCTCGGAGAGAGCTCGGAAGTACAGTCTGATTGGGACCTACACGTTCAGGGAATTCTTGCAGCCTATAGGATGGCCCCTCATTTCTCTACCAGATTCTCCCTGGTTTTTTTGATGTACGGGAGAGAATGCGACCCCCCCCCCCCCTTTCCTCCCCATGGAAGCCCAGTTAAATATTGAGCCAAGCAAAAAGAGTCGCTGTGCCGGGACTGATGAGCATCACCCTAAAGCGGTTGGCGGAAGCATGGGAGGAGTCCCGGGGAAATTCAGCCAAACGTCAGGCTGCAAATGAAAAATTGGTTGGGCTTAAGGAATCGGAAATCGTGGAAACCTGGGGAGAGGGCATGGCTGCATTGCCCCCAGGTGCCCGTTGGCACATCTCCTAAATTACATAGGCCCGGTGGAGGTAATTGAGGTTAGGAGGCCACAGTGTGTACAGATCCAGGTTGGTCGCAGGCATTGGTATGTGCACCCGTCACGACTGAAACCATATTTTCCACCTTATGAGGGAAATTCATCTCCACCATCTGATAACTGGGTGTGTGATGTGTCCGACGGGGACGGACGTACGTTTACGGAGGTTGCGCCTTTGCGAGACTCTGTTCCTCCGTCCGCAGGATCCCAGGGCTTGACGCCTCATGGAACTGCCGGCGAGTGCCGCCCACAGGCGGACCGGGATGGATGGTACAACCGCCACCCGCTTCTTCCTCTCCTCCGTCTTCGTCCCAGGGGGGACCGCGCCCGTTGGACCAGCTGCTCGTCACCCCCGGAGTCCCTGGGGGACACGTGCCAGGCCCTTACGAGGGACCGGCAACAAGGACCCGTTCAAGACGGTTCGGTTCAGATGACAGCCACTACTCGTCGTTTGGTTGCTGTTATTTTAGGGGCTGGATTGTTGCCATGCATTGCGAAATGTTGCCTGGATATGGCAGTGTTCGTCATCCCGCTACGCGATGTATGGAGGTCAGCCGGGACTGCTGGTTTTTTTCACGGGAGGGGGGGGTGGGGTGGATGATGTAGTAACATGGAATGAGTCACTGTAGAGCGTGCCACTGGGAGAATGGTAGACAATAGAATTAGGGGTAACAGCCCGTTCTACCAATTGCATCTGCGGGCAAGGCACGGGGCCCTCTGGGGGATCCAGAGGGGTGCAGGGCCGAGGGCGTATCCTGGCCACGCTGTTCAGGATATAAGGCGAGCTCAGACTCACAGTCGGGGCGGCTGCTATCTGGAGTGGAACTGGTCGGCAGCATGTGGGTCTGGCAGCATGTTGGCTGTCCCGACCCGGTAGATAGTTATCCCCTCAGGCTGTGAAGGCCGGAATAAAAGAGACAGCACTTCCTACTAGTGTCTGTGAACTAGCACTCTGCACGTGTAAAAAGCACGCCTACTTGTTTGGATAAGAGAAGTCGACTGAGGTGACATCAGAAATTATGTTGTGATGTCATCTGCTGGATGTCATTCTCCAAAATGGTGAAATGCAACTGGTCAATTTTGGAATTACGAATATACATTTATTGATTTCATGACAAAAACCAACAGCATTCTTGCAAAATACTCACGAGAAACTTTAAATAGTCCAACATTAAAAAATATCAGGCCCCATATACAGTATTTGCAGAATAGTCATAACAATAGACACCTTCAGTCATTACATTCATGACGAGTTTGCCAGCGGTCTTAAAATATCTGTGGTGCATTGCTGATTCTCTCACACACTTACAATAACACTGATAAATGTTGCTGTGTTTTCATGCATTTCTTAAAGCTAGTGTAATGATGTAAGGACAATTCATTGCAAAACAAAGTCTGGCGACACATGGGAATGTATAGGGAAAATAGTTTTTAAAGTTACATTTTTTTACGTACTGTATATACCAAATTTTAAAAAAAGTTTTTTTCTGACACTTTGTCTCTGTCAACAAAATAAGTAACCCTCTGTGGGAAGCCAATAGTGATTACCTTGGATAAGACTTCGTCCACACCATAAAATGTGAATTTCCCACAACTGATTCAGGGTTAACAATGGAGATAAGCGATCCCCCATTGTCATCTGAGCAGCGAGATGCTTAAACTTTTTTAATTATCCAAGGATGTTTTGTGACGATTGTGGTTTAATGGGGTTTACTGGAATGAAATTCTTAGTTTTTGCATACACTTCATGAACTTACAAAAGGGACTTTGCAATGCATGTGTGAGATTGGCTTTATATCCCTTCCAAGAAACCTATGCATTCCCCCCTTTCCTTCGTGACAGAAATGTATGCCATGAAGAATTATTCCTCTATATTCTTGGTTCTTTCGGTAAAGTCACGTAGAAGGGAAACAATAAAATAATAAAAAATATATAAAAAATAAAATTCTCACGACGTTTCGACTGCAACACAAGCAATCATCATCAGGTGTGAAAACCACAGCAAGAACATTTTCTTGATGATTGCTTGCGTTGCAGTCGAAACGTCGTGATACTTTTATTGTTTTATATTTTTATTATTTTATTTTTTCCCTTCTACGTGACTTTACCGAAATAACCAAGAATATGAATCCCTGCAGTCACGAAAGCTTTAAATCAAAATTCTTCCTCTATTTCGGACTATTTATGATTTGAGTTGCACGTGTTTTATTATGCAATGTGTACTCTGAAGGTACGCACTTAGAAGCACTGAATGCCAAACATGTTAGGAAAATTAATTACAGCATGCTCTGATGAGATCATTAATGTTTTCCTTTGCAAAGGTCACCATGTTGATGGTTGAATTTCCTCAGGGCTGGCTTCTTCAAATGATAGTTCATTTATTCATAGCCACGTCATGCTGTTAGCACATTGCAAGTGGGTTGCTTTTGGCTTAACACAGAGAGAAAGGAGTGTGTGGGAGACAGGAAAAATGCCCATGCTGATTGGGGCTAGAAGGTAGGCACTGGGGAAGATGAGAGAAACCCTTTTATTTGTATGTCTCACTGTGCTGGGAGGGCACTGTGGATGGTGACCAACAATACGGTGAGAGGGGTTGCTTGGACTGAATCAATGCTGCTGAAATAATGCACTGCCATGGGGCCGTAGGGCCAATAGGTTGTTTTGAAAAAATACATTGGGGTGGAGGGTGGTGGGGGAGTCGTGTGGAGTTCCTGCCCGTGGCGGCCGGAGGGGAGACGGCACGGAGCGGTGAGATAGTTGCGTGGAATTCCTGCCCATTACTCTTTGGTACCGAAAGAACCAAGGAGTTATTCCTGCAGTCACGAAAGCTTTGAATGTAGTTTGAACCACCTCTACGGGGAGCATTCCCTCACAACTCACACTTAACTTCTAATTTAGCAATCTTTGGGAGAACGTAATCATCCAGGCTATGCGTTGACTGTGCGTTGACTGTGTGTTAACCGACTTTCTGTGTTGCATTGCAGAACATTTCCTAATTTTACTTTGTTTTCTCAAACTTCCTATTTCTCTCTCTGAATGTTGCCGTGCTTGTTTGTTTATAAGTCCATTGTCTCTCCTCCGGCCGCTATAGGCAGGAATTCCACACAACTCTCTCATTGTTCTCTACCCCAATCCCCCCCTCTCTCTCTGCCCCCCCCCTCTATTTAAGGCCTCGACACAGAGGCGTTGTCTTTCTGTTTGTCTATGTGTGTGTCTCTCTCTCTCTGTGTGTATCTCTGCGTTGTCTCTCTCTCTGCTTGTGTGTCTGTGTGTCTACGTGTCTGTGTTTTGTCTCTCTCTCAAATTTAGCAATCTTTGGAAGAACGTAATCAACCAGGTAGGGTGTTGACTGTTATGTTAGCCGACTCTCTGTGTTGTATTGCATTATATTTCTAAGTTCACTAGGTTTGTTTTCTCTTTCATTCGTACCTGATGATGATTGCTTGTGTTGCAATCGAAACGTCGTATTCTATTATTATTATTATTATTTTATTTCTCTCTACGTGACTTTACCGAACGAACCAAAGAGTAATTCCTGCAGTCACGAAAGCTTCGAATCTCGTTTTAAAAAAAATACATGTTTTTTTTTTTTAGTACGCAGAGAGACCGATATGTGAAGGAGACGTTTATCATCCCTCGGACCCATATCTGAAAGCGAGGGTCCTTGCCTGTAACATCTGGCATTGATTGAAGCAAGCCTGATTCTGCCGATGAGACAAATGTATTGACACCGGTCCCAAAGTTTCCTTGTATTGAACCAATGTGCGCTGAAATTATATACTGCCGGGATGATGTGGAGCTGATGGTTTGTGTGAATATGTATTTTTTTTTTTTTATGAAGAGATGCCACGTTATTATTTTGTGTTTTGAAGTATTACTATTAGTTCTAGACAGGTCTGTTTTTTTTGTATTTATTTTAACTTCTGAAGCCGAGTAGACTCTTTGAAATGTGTGACCTAATGATTACCAACCCACTGTATCTCCCTCCCTTTCTTGTAGCAATGGGGTATTTTATGAACGCAATTATTATTAACAGGAACCAGTTTTTATTTGTGTACGTGCAGTAGTGTAGCGGTTAGCGCGCTGCGCTGCAGACCCGGACACCCGAGTTAGATTCTTGCTCGCGGCCAACACCAGTGACTAAATTAGAACTGGTCCTTGGGCTCCCCTAGGTAGACTCCGCCTCAAATGAGTACTGTACCTGATGCGATGTGTAAACATTGCCGCTAGGGAGACAAAGATGGTCAGGCGTGGTGCTGGCCATCCACCCCCTTGTGTGCTGTGCCGGCCTTTTTAGGCGCCCCAACAGCCTGTTAAGGCTATACGGGGGATCTTTGTCCTTTTTTGTCTTCATATAAATGGAGTGATGGTGTATTAATTACCACACTGCACTCCGAAAATAGCGAAGAGGGTTTGATTATCAGCCATCGGTAACATCAGTAACAAGTGATATCGGAACTTGTGCTGGGTCTCCGGTAGGTCAACTTGGAATTAAATGCATTTCTCGTGCAGTGTGTAAACATCAGCATAGTGTAGACAAAAGTGGCCAGGCATGGCACTGACCACACCACCCTTTCAGCACTCTCCCCAAGAGTCTGTGTGACTATATTCTACAGGGGACCTTAGTGGGCGTGTATGTATGAGATTGATGTCGTAGTGGCTTCCTAGCCACGACGCATCTGCCTTGGACCTATTTTATGTAGGCTCAGTTTTGAACGAGTAACTGGTTTGGTGTTCTCATCATCTCAACATCAGCTCTAGCTGATCGGCTCTAGCTGATGTTGCTCTTCACACCGGCCCTTAATGGGGCTTTGCTTAATCAGTACCTACCCTGTTCCTGTTATGATGGGGTTTCTCATCATGTACAGATGTCAATATCATTTGCTACAGCCACAATATGGGCTGCATGTTTGAAGGCACTCTAGACGTGCATTTATATTCCATGTGCGTGCCTTGAGAAGATCAAGTGCGTTACCCAGTATTTGGGGAAAAAACACTACTTTGAGTGAAGATTAATCATGACACCTTTTGGGCAATTTTTTTTCTAAACATGTCTGTTTTAATTGTCATACGAAACGTGAAAATAACAATATCAATAATAAATATAAATACCTTATGTGGTGTTTATGATCTAAAATTAAGAATGCCAATGCTCTTATCGAAAACACCTTTTGCTGCTTGTTTAACTATTTTGATTCATTCTCTTTGTTTTAGGAATGCATAAACTTACTTCAATATCTACGGGTGTGATGATACATCGATCAATACGATTTTAGGTCCCGTTACATCCGCATTGCATTGTACGTGTAACGATTAATCTTTTTAGATTCGTATTTGCATGTGTAGTGACTGACTCGGAGACACTGAGAGTAGGAGGCTCTGTTTACTAACACGGCCTAATAGTTCACACTTAGTAACTACAGTTCCCAATCAGGACAGCTGGCAGATTGCCTGACTGACGATGCCAAGATGGTGAAGACGGAGATGGCGACGAAAACACCTGCAGCACGACTCCTGATCACAACAATGTATAAAATCGCCGGCTGCTTAGAGTGGATCATTACTCCCCTTGTTACGTGTGACTACTTGTCTGAAGCATAGACTGAACATCACCGTAGGAATGTGGAATTTACATTCGTGGCTCAGCATTTGGCATTGTATTCCAGCAGTGCACCAGTACTCATTTCAAAATTGATATTGCCCTCAAAAATTCCTTATTGGTATCTTCAAAGTAAATTTCATGAAAGGAAAACTAAATAATTAACGTGCAACGAAATTATTGTACAATGACTTACCTCGCAGCATTCCAAGTTAGAATACACCTTAATGAGGCAGTTAAAAAAATACCAAATAGGGTGATGTATTTTTCATCATGTTAAAAGGGGTTACGATAACAATACATCTACAGTGCATTAGCATGATTACTGTATTGTGAAGGTGAACGTCAATATTGCTCCTCGCTGTTATTTTGCTCGTCGCTTTTCGTTGTTGCCACATCAGACTGACAACGCCACCACCGTCTGACCAATCCCAATCTCAAACCTCTCTGCGGTTTCTCTCTTTCAATCTTTGGGAGAACGTAATCAACCAATGAGTGTTTGGTCCGTCTCGCCAAGCTAATGCGTCTGAACACATGCAGTATTAATTAAATGCATGTATGCACTCATCCAAATAGACGTAGTTTAACCATTCTGGATCGTGTGCAGTCTGTCAAGTGCACATGTGGAACAACGATCCATTTTTAAGTGACCTTGCATAACTCGAAGCTTACCTTTTGTGATGGATAAATGCACTGCGTTGCATTATCTTCATTGTAAATGTAAGGGGAAACATTTTGTATGAAGGACACACTTTAATACATGATTGGCAACAAAGTACCGATTATAAAAGTACATATGACGTGTACATTAATCTATTTAGGTGGAACTGCAATTATTAAGCTAGACTGACAGGATGGTTTTCAGTTCAAATCCCAGTCAGAGGTTAAATTTGGCCCATCATCTCTGGGGTTAATAAAACGAGTTCTACATTGTGGAAAGCCAAGAGTGGTTATCTTAGAGATATATTGGTTCCTGGTAAAGGAATATAGAATTTCCACCAATAGCTCAGTATAGTTAACCAGGACTGAGCATTGCTTCATGCTCACGGAAAAACGGTGACTTTATTTTCTACTGTCACATTAGTTTTCATTTTTTAATTTAAAAAAATACAGCATTATTCTTGGATATATACTTTCACGATAGGTTATTGGGTTGTCGCGTGTATCAGTGAGGTGTCTGTACTGAGTTTTTGCCTCCCATTTCATTGTAGCCTTTGTCACAGATAAGCCAATGTATGGGACAATGAGGTGTGTCTGTGTGAGTGTCTGATTACGCAGACACTCACACAGACACCTGATTGCACGCCAGCTCGTGCTCTCCAGATTACATTCCTTCAGCATCTCTTTAGGAAAACCAAGGCAATCACACTTGCAACACGGCATTGGAAAAAAATCATGGTAATCTGATTGCGAGGCTCTGGAGATGACATTAAATACGGGCAAGAGGACAGTTAGAAGTTATTGCAGTGCCTTAAACACGTGGGAAATTTAATTTATTTGAGTAGCTTAGGAAAGGGGTTAAACCCTGCAAGTTGAAGCTGTTATTGGAACAAAGTGGAATTTTGGACTTTCATACTTGTATCTGCTAATTGTCTAGTTTGAGGATAAATGTGTGATGACAGTTACAAATTGAGTCAGGTCAATGTCAGGTCAATGCGTCGCCCTGCCGTTGTGAGTGGGTGCCCATGTACGCGGGCAGGCCTGATTGTGCCAGTGGTATAAATCCCACCAATAGCAGGGGCCAGCCTCGCCACAGGATGACTAATGTGCAAAAATTCAACTCCTTTAATCAACGGTGATTAAATAAGACCCCCTGACCAGGATTTTTACTTGGACTTTTTAAGTGGGTCTTGAGTAATCTAATCACAATGTCACTTGGTCAGATAATATTTGAAACATTTTCAGGAACTTTACAGTTTATCTCCTTGTGTATGGGTTTCATCGAAAACGATAATCGCTATGACAGCTATAACAGAGTAATCTCAGCAGCGGTTAACATGCCCAGCAACAACTTACAAAGATAAATTGATACAATATTTTTGGTATGCCACAGTCTTACACACCATGACTTGCTCGATTCACGTGGAAAGCAATGTTTCATGCTGTATGTCAGTTTTTTTTAATATATTCTGCGTGGTGGCACCTATGTCAGAGTGCTTGGCTCTCAAATTGCAAGGGCATGATTTAAACTCTCTATCAAGGACTGGTTGAGCCAATCATCCTTTTAGTACAGTATTATAAAATGAGTGCCACTTTCTGGGAAGTTAACAGTTACTCTATGGACAGATTGGTCCCTTGCCAGGAATTCAGAATTCCCACCAGTGGCACAGGGTGCCAATGCAGATGAGTTCCAACTTGACACACTTCTCTTGAAATGGCTCTTTATTGAAGACACGTTCCCTTGGCACAGGCGGACACCCCACTGCACGAACGCCGAGTCTCCCTCACATCCCCCTGATATACGACCTGAGGCCACGCCCCCCTTGTCGAATCTTCTCGGCTGACTCTGGACACTCGCTCCGCCGGCAGATTCTAACGTCCTCTTCCGTCACCTGACCGCGCTCCCCTTCTCGATAATTACCGTAGCCACCAGTCCCTTTCGCACTCACAGCTGACACTCCTGTCATTACCTCCCGTGGCCACTAGTGCATTCGCACTGTAGGCTGACTCCCCTGTTATTACCTCCCGTGGCCACTAGTGCATTCGCACTGTAGGCTGACTCCCCTGTTATTACCTCCCGTGGCCACTAGTTCACTCACAGAATGTAGACTCTACTGTCATTACACTTGTGTGAGCGGTGAGACTTAATTTTGTACTGATTATTACTGATGTTGCCACTCATTTCAAAGAGATCAGTTGTCCATGTGCTGGCCTCCTACCAGTAGATGCCGGTAAACATCACCGCACTTCTGTCCCTGTTAATACATTGCACACAATCCACTGAGTGTGCACTCTCACATTCAAAAGGTACACCCCACACGCACCCTCCTGTTAGTAATCCCCACTCACATGTGCGTTGCGCCTGGAGATGAGCAAGCCTGGAATGTTTTGAAACATTTAAAAGGCAGCAGTTTACAGGGCAGTGGCACATGTGTGATGCAGATGCTTAAAATCCCAGCTTCACCTCCTTTTCCCGCTTATTTCAATCACATCAGATGTAAGCATTATGTTACAACACCTAATGTAAAATTGTTCTTAAAAGTTTATCTTATGAATTAATCCGGCCAATCTATGCCAATAGTATTATTACTGCATCATTAGGAGTATGCATCTTATTGGTGGGCATTCTAGTAAAAGTGCATGATTACTCGCAGTCCAGAAGGAGTTCAAATTCCGGTCGGGTGTCAGCTGTCCTAATAATCCATCTAGGGTCGATACATTCAACAGCGGCTGTCCTATGGATAGGCTGGCACCTGTAATTGCCACTATTCACTCAGAAATGAGAGAAAAAAATATGAACATCACTCCACTGTTGTTCGAGCAAGAAGACTTATTGACTTGGACATTTTCAGTGGCTGTTTTGTAGCTTTGATCACACGTTGTGCAATATCTCAAGTGCACTATCATGCAGCATGAAGGCATTGTTGCAGTGATTAATAGCACGTATTGTTCAACAACAACCGCCATTCGCCACTAAGTGGCGGTGACGTCACCACGACGCTTGTGCCAGGCCATGTGCACCTTGAGGCCACGTGAAGTGTCGAACGCCCGCTGGCAGGAGGTCACGGGGCAGACTCAAGTGCCACGGGTCGACTGACTAAGATGACTGAGATGACTGGCTGATGCACCACCTGTGCCCCCTACTGTGCCAACCTGCTGTGCTTTAGCCACCCGGCGCTCCGCTTGTTGTTGTGAGCCTCGCTCCTCCGCCCTCCGTTGTTGTTTGAGGGCAACTGCCTCCAACTGCCCAGTAGCATCCTTCACGAGCCTCCTCCACAGAGGCCGATCTTGACACCGCTGGTACCAGTCATCGGCAAGTCCACTCAGCTCCACGTCCTCCTGTACCACATCACTCCATCTCTTCTCCAGCCTGTGCCGCGCCCTTTTAGCCCCCTCGATCCGGCTGAACAAAAGCTGTTTCGGCATGCGGTGGCTGGGCATGCGGGCTGCATGACCCAGCCAACGCAGCCTTGCCTGCCGGAGGAGCTCACCGATGGGACCTTGCCCAGATCTTTCAAGGATTTGTGAGCTCCTCACACAATCCAGCCTGGTTAAACCCAGGATGGATCGTAGGCAGGCTAGCCTAAATGTTTCTAACCGGCAAAGATGTTCCATTAGGGGGGGGGGGGGTCCACGTTACGTATTGTTCAGGCATTGTAGCAGAGACAAATGGCATTCATTAAGATATCGGTGCTCCACACTATACAGTTTGGATTTGTATGGCGTCTAATGTCTCAACATATACAAGCACAGTGATAGGGAAGTAAAAATGAATATTAGAACCTGATGCTATCATGGTAACTGTTAACACAAAGCATTCACAGTATAACAACTAATGATATTCCCGATTTATCATGAGTAGCCTCACTCACTGTCAGGAGTCTTTGAATGTTTCGCCAATGCTTTGCACGTGGGAGGAAACCAGAGTTCCTAGAGAAAGCCCACTCATACAAGGAAATAAGCAGCCTGCTTGATGTACTTCCACCTCCCAGCCACCTGGCAGCCTGGCAGTCACTTGGCAGCCCGTGGTTTCACAGCACAAGGTGATAACTGCACCATTCACCAACCCCCACCGTTTTCTGTAAAAACGCTTGTGTCATTGATGCATTGCACCGGATACTAATTTAATACTGAGTCAACCTAGGAGCGGCCTGCACCTGTGCCTCCTGAGACAACCCACGCTATAGCTGCACATACCTGCAAACAATAGCCCGTGATCCCAACAAGATCACAGGAAAACATGATTGTAAACAAGAATGTGTCTCTCTACTCAGTGTCGGAGTGTCTCTGCTGTGGCCCTGAACCTTTGATGAAAATTCCATACTTTTATGGTGGGGGGCCAATTTCCAAATAAGATGGCCACTATTGCCTTACTGAAAGTCGGTACTCACTGGGATGAAGCGCTGGATTGACCACCGGCCAGACTTAGGACTCTCAACCCTTCCGATTCCAGTGGAGTGCTGTATGTATGCATGTTGAACTTCTTTTGCAATGTACGTAGCTCACCGTGCTAATCGGAGGTGCGGGGGAAGGGCAACAAACTAAATACACAAAAAGTACTATGCCAACAGCACCATCTGACTTTTCCATTTATATGCAGTATTGCATTCCTGCAGATGTCATCGTTTATCTGAAGTATTTCAGCAACCCTATCAATGAAATCGCTTTTCAAATATGCTCAAATTAGATATTGACGTATTGAGAGAATATACAGGGTGATCATGGGGTATTATCCGAAATTAAACGTATATATATAGCTAGACAGCAGCTTGAGCCAGGTTGATTCAACTATATCCGCACACGCTTGGCGGTATTCAGGAGATATTACGGTGTGAGTTTCATCTCTCGAAATCTTTACAAATTATATCAAGATTTGAGACTTCCAGGTCTCTGCCACCATCTCAGGTGGGATTGTTTCAAACGGTTCCATTACTGTGCTGTTAAGGATCACTCAAGTGTAAAAAAAAACTTAAGTCTTAAAGGAATGTCTTGCCAACATTTCAAAGACGCAGTTCAAGCTTTTGTCAAACCATAATCATTTATCTTCTTTGGTTCTTTCGGTGAAGTCACGTAGAATGAGAATAAAATAATAAATTGATAAAATAAAATAACACAATAATATTCTCACGACGTTTCGGCCACAACACAAGCGGCCTTCATCAGGTGAAGGGACGAGACTGTCTGGTAGGACAGCGCTGGAGTGAAAGAGCCACGTTCAGATCACGACTTTTAAGCTGTGTGAGAGGAAACAAAGCGCCTTGACAAAGGAATTAGCATATAATTTAGCATTGAAATGGCTGAGTGATTAGCTTGTGACTGGTCACAGAAATAGCTATGTTAAAAGTTAAAGCATACACATCCGCAGAGGCACCCCTTGACAAAGGAATTAGCATAGAATTTAGCATTGAAATAGCTAAGTTAAAGCATACACATCCGCAGAGGCACCCCTTGACAAAGGAATTAGCATAGAATTTAGCATCGAAATAGCTGAGTGATTAGCTTGTAACTGGTCACAGAAATAGCTACGTTAAAGTCAGAGCATACACATTCACCGAGGCACTTAGTACAAATCAAACAGGAGAATTTAGCATTGAAATAACTAGGCGAATTTAGCATTGAAATAACTGAGTGATTAGCTAGTGACTGGTCACAGAAATGACTATGTTGAAGTCAAGGCCTACACATCTGAGCTATTCACAGTACTATATAGTGAACCAATATAAAACTAAAATATAAATTACCTTAATGTTATCAATAAACTCTATATTCTCCAATCAGCTAAGCTACCAACAATAAGTCGTTATATATCACAATGCTATATGGCGAAAAAATGGGTGGATTCTTACCCTCAACTTAGGCACCACGGATAGCTACGGGCCCTGTTCAGACGGACGAGTTAATCCATGGTCAGAACAGAGGAGGGGGAGAGAGACAGCTGCGAGGCGCTATTATACTCCATGTTGTAAACCATACCATTAACCGTGGTGTGAGAGGTATTAAGAGTCAATGCTGGCGAAAGAGCTGCGGTCTGAAGATCATCGTAAAATACAATTAATTAAGAACAGAAATGGTTTAAAACATCTTTCCAATGGCTACTAAGCCAGAATCCATCTTCTCGGTTGAAATTGTCTCTGTGCTTGTATATGTGAATGGCCTCATGAACGAATCTCTCATGGTAGCCGGTTGGTTTGCAAAGAACCTCCGTCTTGGAGAAGTCAATGTCATGTGAGCCCACTGAATTATAACAGTGATCTGCCACGGCAGAGGAGTTCGTCCTACCGTGTTTCAAGTCTGCTTTATGTTCGCGGATGCGGTCCGAGATATGTCGTTTGGTTTCTCCAATGTAGCTACTACCACAGAGGCACTTTAGTTTGTAAACGCCCGGGTACTGTATGTCTGGAACAGCATCTTTTACAGATGGAACTAAATCACGGATTTTATGTACTGTGTTGAATCGGACCTGGATCTTGTGTTTATTCAGGATTTTGGAGATCTTTTTAGTGACCCCTGTAATGTAGGGTAGAGTGATGGTTTTGAGTGGCTCCACAAGAGGATCCTTCTTCATGACTGGAGTGATGGCTTTGCGGATTGTGTAGTCGGAGTAACCATTAGCCCTGAGAGCCTGGTGTACGTGCTTGAGTTCACTGGTAATGTGTTCCTGGTCGGAAATGCATTGGGCTCTATGGTATAGAGTCTTGATGAGGGAGTTCTTCTGGGATGGATGGTGGTGGGAATCCGGTTTCAAGTAAGCATCTGTATGGGTAGCTTTCCTGTAGACAGAGTGGCTCATTGAACCATCATGTCTCCTTTTAATTAAGACATCCAAAAAGGGTAGTTTGCCATCTTTTTCGACCTCCATGGTAAATCTGATGGCTGAGTGTATGGAATTGATGTGGTCGCGGAATTGGTCTAGAGCAGGCTGGCCATGTGGCCAGATGACAAAGGTGTCATCAATGTACCTTTTCCATAAGGTCGGGTGTAGAGTGGCAGTCTGGATGGCGTCAGTTTCAAATTTTTCCATGAATACGTTGGCTACAACCGGAGATAGGGGGGAGCCCATTGGTGTGCCCTCAGTTTGTTTGTAGAAAGTTCCATTCCAGGTGAAGTATGTGTTGGTTAAGCAATGTCTCACCAGGGGGGGTACATCAGTATGCAGTCTTTGATGAACCAGGTCTTCAATGATAGCGATGGTGTCAGGTACCGGGACTTTGGTGAACAAGGACACCACATCAAAACTGACAAGCAGGTCGTCTGGGGACAGGGAAATGCCTTTGATTGTCGATACCAGGTGTATCGGTACCTGACACCATCGCTATCATTGAAGACCTGGTTCATCAAGGACTGCATACTGATGTACCCCCCCTGGTGAGACATTGCTTAACCAACACATTCTTCACCTGGAATGGAACTTTCTACAAACAAACTGAGGGCACCCCAATGGGCTCCCCCCTATCTCCGGTTGTAGCCAACGTATTCATGGAAACATTTGAAACTGACGCCATCCAGACTGCCACTCTACACCCGACCTTATGGAAGAGGTACGTTGATGACACCTTTGTCATCTGGCCACATGGCTAGCCTGCTCTAGACCAATTCCACGACCACATCAATTCCATACACCCAGCCATCAGATTTACCATGGAGGTCGAAAAAAATGGCCAACTACCCTTTTTGGATGTCTTAATTAAAAGGAGACATGATGGTTCAATGAGCCACTCTGTCTACAGGAAAGCTACCCATACAGATGCTTACTTGAAACCGGATTCCCACCACCATCCATCCCAGAAGAACTCCCTCATCAAGACTCTATACCGTAGAGCCCAATGCATTTCCGACCAGGAACACATTACCAGTGAACTCAAGCACGTACACCAGGCTCTCAGGGCTAATGGTTACTCCGACTACACAATCCGCAAAGCCATCACTCCAGTCATGAAGAAGGATCCTCTTGTGGAGCCACTCAAAACCATCAACTTACCCTACATTGCAGGGGTCACTAAAAAGATCTCCAAAATCCTGAATAAACACAAGATCCAGGTCCGATTCAACACAGTACATAAAATCCGTGATTTAGTTCCATCTGTAAAAGATGCTGTTCCAGACATACAGTACCCGGGCGTTTACAAACTAAAGTGCCTCTGTGGTAGTAGCTACATTGGAGAAACCAAACGACATATCTCGGACCGCATCCGCGAACATAAAGCAGACTTGAAACACGGTAGGACGAACTCCTCTGCCGTGGCAGATCACTGTTATAATTCAGTGGGCTCACATGACATTGACTTCTCCAAGACGGAGGTTCTTTGCAAACCAACCGGCTACCATGAGAGATTCGTTCATGAGGCCATTCACATATACAAGCACAGAGACAATTTCAACCGAGAAGATGGATTCTGGCTTAGTAACCATTGGAAAGATGTTTTAAACCATTTCTGTTCTTAATTAATTGTATTTTACGATGACCTTCAGACCGCAGCTCTTTCGCCAGCATTGACTCTTAATACCTCTCACACCACGGTTAATGGTATGGTTTACAGCATGGAGTATAATAGTGCCTCGCAGCTGTCTCTCTCCCCCTCCTCTGTTCCGACCATGGATGAACTCGTTCGTCTGAACGGGGCCCGTAGCTATCCGTGGTGCTGAAGTTGAGGGTAAGAATCCACCCATTTTTTCGCCATATAGCATTGTGATATATAACGACTTATTGTTGGTAGCTTAGCTGATTGGAGAATATAGAGTTTATTGATAACATTAAGGTAATTTATATTTTAGTTTTTTATTGGTTCACTATGTAGTACTGTGAATAGCTCAGATGTGTAGGCCTTGACTTCAACATAGTCATTTCTGTGACCAGTCACTAGCTAATCACTCAGTTATTTCAATGCTAAATTCGCCTAGTTATTTCAATACTAAATTCTCCTGTTTGATTTGTACTAAGTGCCTCGGTGAATGTGTATGCTCTGACTTTAACGTAGCTATTTCTGTGACCAGTTACAAGCTAATCACTCAGCTATTTCAATGCTAAATTCTATGCTAATTCCTTTGTCAAGGGGTGCCTCTGCGGATGTGTATGCTTTAACTTAGCTATTTCAATGCTAAATTCTATGCTAATTCCTTTGTCAAGGGGTGCCTCTGCGGATCTGTATGCTTTAACTTTTAACATAGCTATTTCTGTGACCAGTCACAAGCTAATCACTCAGCCATTTCAATGCTAAATTATATGCTAATTCCTTTGTCAAGGCGCTTTGTTTCCTCTCACACAGCTTAAAAGTCGTGATCTGAACGTGGCTCTTTCACTCCAGCGCTGTCCTACCAGACAGTCTCGTCCCTTCACCTGATGAAGGCCGCTTGTGTTGTGGCCGAAACGTCGTGAGAATATTATTGTGTTATTTTATTTTATCAATGTATTATTTTATTCTCATTCTACGTGACTTTACCGAAAGAACCAAAGAAGATGAATCATTGCAGCCACGAAAGCTTTAAATCGAAACATAATCATTCAATAATATACTGTATACTACCTTTATGGACACCCTGGAGAGTAGACAGAATATGATACGATTTGGACATACATGGAATATAAATGAAATCGCATCTTGAAATGCTGTTTAGATCAAAGTTGACTCGTGTCCTTCAGATGGTAATTGCAGACTTTCCACTGCTCTTTTTAACAGTTGGTCGATTTTTCCTACTGCTCGTTATACCAACATTAATTTATGATGACACTTAATTGGTAATAATTTCAACTTTCAGGCACAAATCACCCTCCTCAGTCTCTATATGTACAGAGGCCATAAATCACAAATGCATGTATTGCTATCGTATAGATATTTAATGAGAATATGCCTACCGCTATGGAGATGCTTTGGTTCATTATTTAACCTTGAGTGCTGCCTCAACACAGATCTTGAATTGATAACAGGCAGCGCTGCATATACGTTATGCAAATTAATGAAAATTATCTTTATTTTTTGGTTTACTGCAGATTTAATTCATTATACAAAAATAGCCTCATGTAACTTGCACATTAAGCTCATTGATTAGGCTCAGCAACCATAGGTAAAAAGTGTGACAGGGGAATAACGTGGTGTTAAGAAACACCATTGCTATTTTTAGGGTGTTTGATTTGCTTGGCTGATTAACACTGAGTTATCCACCTGGAGCTATCCGCTCATATTATTCTGAGCACTAGTCTACAATCAGCGGATTTCAAGATCACATCCCAGTTAGAGCTCAACAAAGCTCATCATCTTTTCAAGATCAATACAATTTGTACACTATAATTATTTTAACAAGTAAATAATAAACAATAATAATAATAAATTAATAAATAACCGGTGAGGCTATCAAATTGGACATTTATGAATAAAAGTCAAAGTGCCTCCTTGTGCTGAAATGAGCATTCCATAGTCATGTGGTGAGGGCTTTGAGCCTATCCAATCACTGTGGACTTCCTACAAATGAACTACTGATGACTTATCAACTCTAGGGGGACACTGCATCAAACCCAGACCCGGAATTGAACTCACAAGCTCCAACCGCAGCGCCACCCGGCTGAGTAGACCACATTTAGAGTGCTGACATTACTGCACTCAATATGTTCTACTTCTGTTAAAGGGGCAGCCGCTGTCATAACATCAATTATTTAACATTCGTTAACCCTTCATTGCTCTATTAGCATGAATCTGTGTAAGCACAAAATGCTCCCAGTGGCCTATAGTGGCTCACCATAGATCCTAATGCTTGTGATCAACGGATGTTGCCCAGTTTTTAAAGCCACCCTAAATTATTTAGGAGTTAAATTACACGAGCTTTCCTAGTTTTATTGCCATTTGTAGATAATGTACAAGCTTCATAAAGCCACAACCAGGCACCGTAATGAGGATGAAATGAAACAGCGTGAGTGTTCAATAGTGCGTGCTGAAAAAAGCGGTCTGCAAACAATATTTCACATGTTTATGTTTCATGGCAATAAGAGCAATATGTCTACAGTAATGAAAGATATGTGTTCCCAGGCTTTTCACATCTATTTAGCAGTATTGAGAGCGATACTTTTGGAAAATAATTATCGGTCTATGATTATTGACTACTTTATGTTTTGAAAGTAATGTAATGTTATTCCTTACATGGAAAATTATTGAATCTTTTTTTATTAGTTTCATGATTGCTTTCTAGTAATTAACATATTATATTGTAATGAAAGCACTATGGTGGCTGTAATGAAAAATATCCACTTGGTCAGGCAGTCAATGGAGAATTTTGCAATTCCATTTCCTATATCGATAAGAGACACTTTGAATTAAATTTGTACATGTACATGGAGCCAAAATAATGCTTTTTTGTGCTTAATTTATTTATGTATTTACAACTACATGCAAACCTAATGCACATTATGTGGTGTGACAGCTTCATTTAAATGCCGTCTCATTGCCGAGCATACTTTAATTGGATTCAGGGCATGACAAAGGTTAATCAGTCTATGTTTGACAGGTGTGTTGGGCATTGCTCATCTCTGTTTGCAGCCCTAAGCATGGGGTAGACATTTCCACATTTCCATGGTAGGGATCATTCTCTTCATAAAGCAGCTACTGTACTTCCATAATAGAGGTTTTTTGGGCTAGATCACGTAAATATATAAATGTGTCGTGAAAAGCCGTCACCACTCGACACAGCCAAATAGTAAGGGTTGTCACGTAAACAGAACATGCCAATTCGTCACTAGTACAGCACACCGGTGTGTTGGAGAGCCAAGCCACACCATTTACAATCTGAGTACGATGTATCGCCAGAAGGTGTATACAGGGTTAAGGTGTGTACAGGATTAACTGCACGTGTGGTAAATGTTATGTTGGGCAAACAGGACGAATGATCAGCACGAGACTAAAAGAACATCATAGAAATATTAAATAATCCAAAATACAACTGTCAGCAGTAGCAGAACACGCGTGCCAACAAGGACACTCAATTTATTTTGATAATATTGAAATTCTGTGCAAAACTAGCTACTACTGGCCAAGACCAATTAGAGAATATTTCGAAATTGAAAGAAACATTTTTTTTTATTTTAACCATTTGGATAGCTACCGCCTTAGTGCTGCGTGGAAGCGAATCATCAAATAATCCATTATTTAAATGCATGCCTATAAAGGGCAGCATACTTCAATAGGGATTACCATTGGTATGGCTGTAGTGAGTCCAACTGAGTCGCAGACATTAACTTGGGAGCAACACTATTTAACACAACAGCACCAACATAACACAACCTACGCTCGGGTCTCGAATGCCCATCTAGCCACGCTACGGCAGAACTAGACACGGTTCGCTATCCCGGTCCGGACCACGAGCTGGGTCCCGGACCGCGTGGCTAGAGGCTTCTTCTCCCCGACGTGGATCTCCCAACACCAACACTTGAAGAACCCCGAGCTCCTCACGGAGCTCTCGTTAAACGCTCCCGGGCTGGGGCTGGCTCAGCCTTTAGCCCCGCCCTTAGCCCCGCCCACCTTCCAGGCTTCTCGAGCTCCTTCTCGAATGTTGCCGAGAGCTCTCCGGGACCACGTGACCGCCCCCTCGGACCCCGTCCACCGGTGGCCCTCCTCCAGTATCGTTCGGTCACGTGACAACAGGTCAGCCAGAGTGTCATGCCCCAGAGTAACCCTGGCTGGCTGACGCTCGCTCCCTCACTGGGAGCCGGCACCGCACGCTGCTCGCGGTGTCTCTGTGCTAACCAGCGCTCACCCAACCACCGCTAGGGCAGGTATTACACCCTGTAACCCGGGCTGCCCGTAATGACAACATTACCGGCCGTGACTTCGCAAGTCCCGGCACCACACAGTGACAAGTACACTCACTACACGGCTATTTTCATACACACAATAGACAGGTCTGACAAGATCAAAGGACTTGCAAAATGCACATGCATAATGTACGTTTACTCAGTAATCCCCCCCCCCCCCCCACTTTGCGCAAGAGCGCAGAAGTGTGGTCACCACATCTATGCCTCCATATAAGGAATGAAACAGGTGGACTTCTCCACAAATCTGGCTGTCGCCTGATGAAGCTAGCTGTAATTACTGGAAAAACATTGTACTCAGATTGTAAATGTTGTGGCTTGGCTCTCCAATACACGGGTGTGCTGTACTAGTAACGAATGGGCATGTTTTGTTTACGTGACAAAGCCTTACTAGTTGGCTGTGTCGGGTGGTGGCGGGTTTTAACGAGACATTTATATATTTACGCAATCTAATCCAAAAAAACCTCTATTATAAATGATATTGGACGCTAAAGCCTATGTGTTAAACAAAGAAACTACTGTTGATCTCCCACAAAATACACCCTGGATGAGGATACTGTAATTGGGTGAGTCGACCGCCACCTGAAATTCTGAGCTCCAAATGTCATACAAATTCGAAAGTTCCTTCAACAAATGTTGCAAGATCCAGGTCCGATTCAACACATTACATAAAATTCGTGATCTGGTTCCGTCTGTAAAAGATGTGATTCCGGACATACAGTACCCTGGCGTCTACAAACTAAGCTGCCTCTGTGGTAGTAGTTACATTGGAGAAACCAAACGATATGTCTCGGACCGCATTCGTGAACACAAAGCAGGCCCTAAAACACAATAGGACCAACACCTCGGCCATGGCAGATCACAGTTATAATTCAGTAGGCTCACATGACATTGACTTCTCCAAGACAGAGGTTCTTTGCAAGCCATCTGGCTACCATGAGAGATTCGTTCATGAGGCTATCCACATATACAAACACAGAGACAATTTCAACCGAGAAGATGGATTCTGGCTTAGCAATCATTGGAAGGATTTGATAAACCATTTCGGGTCTTAATTGATTGTTCACGCTTATGGTGGCTTTCAGACCGCATCCATTATTTCGTCTCCCCCTCCTCTTTTCCGAACATAGATGGACTCGTCCATCTGAACAAACTGTCAAATCGCTCTCCGTGGTGCTAACATTAAAAATAACCGCCACTTTTTCAAATTTTCTTGCTGTGGGTTTCACACCTGATGATGATGATTGATTGTGTTGCAGTCGAAACGCCGTGAGAATTTTATTGTTTTACATTTTTATTTTTAAAAATTATTTTATTGTTTCCCTTATATGTGACTTTACTGAAAGAACCAAGAATATAAATGTTGCCTGGTTAACAAATCCTGCTCTGGCATTGTGCTACTTGCCGCCTGACTAAATATGCTTGGCTAGATTCATACAACAATGAAACGGCCAAAAATATACCACGTAGGTGATGTTTCCAGTTGTAGATGAATAAATTGGCAGATTCACCAAAAAGTGGATCAGGTCCATAATACTTAACAGAACAGTGTTAAATGTGTGCTTCGCCATGTAAGCAAACACATACGCATTTCGAGAATCGGTGCAGCAAAGTTGGGGGGGGGGGGTAATATATTGACAAAATTTGGGCCATTAGGAGGTCTCAAAGTCCAACTTCTTTAATGAACCGTAAGCTATTGTTATTATGTGGAGGAACACATTTGTGCTGGTGTTTATGATGCAAGCGTAGTGGGTTCAACTGAGTCGCAGACGTAGTCTTTGGAGGCAGCGCTTTTTATTTAGTTCCAACACACAACTTCCCCTTAACAGCATAACAACATAGGGTTGTGACCACCCGGCTAACTACACTAGTTACCACGTAAATGTTACTACAGACCCGGGACCAACAGCATCTGCCCGGGTCCACGTGCTGGAAGACTCGTAGAATGTAGATCGAGAACAAAGGGTTGCTTCCCAGGATGAACCAACCCCAGTCCCTCTCGGGACCCAGCTTATATTCTCTGTGGCATGGCGGGCTCCGCCCTTGGCCACGCCCACCTTCCAAAACCCTCCGGAAGGACCTGGGTCCCAATCACGTGACCTCCCTTAGCCCCCTCTTGGGGCCCCTCTGTCAACTTAACCGATCACGTGTTGTCTCGGGTCAACCAGAGTGCCATGGCCTCACATGACCACACCGTGGTATATGGGGCCGCAACTGCACTTCCAGCATGGTGCCATCCAGCGCTATTATTAAACACACACCGTGCCCCAAAGGGCCGGTACTGCACCCACAGCATGGTGACATCCAGCGATGTCACTACACAAGGAGACAGTATTACGAGGGTGAATGTTTTTTAGTGACGCGTTCCCACGGGAAGGGAAAGGATATTGGAGGCTCTCTGAAGCAGGCAGCGCTAGCTCAAGCTATAAACAGAGGCTCCAGATCCCTCAAGGCAGTCAGCTAAGGAAATAAACAGGTCTGGTCACTGAGTGTCACGTGCCTGTGATAACAGACACTTTTTCACAATTTTAATGCGATTGAACGGAGCCTGCAAAGTGATCGAATGTGGGTCATATTTTCTTTTTACAAATAAGTAGATTTCTAACAATTTGGTTAGTAAGCCTTTGAGCTCTCCGAAACGATGTTTTCCAGGAAGATTTGTACAATCAGGCAAATTATTGACTTGTTTTTCCTTTGATTTTCATCAGCAAAGCATGGCCTGCTTCACAAATGCTTCTAAATCGCCTCATATTGTAGCAAGAGCCCTTCTGTGGTAGTAGGACTTGTTTCATGAGTGTCCTTGCTGAAACAAATATGGAGGAGTACTCATCTTAGAGGCCCTGAGCCTGTGGTGGAAATTCCACATTTCTATGCCAGAGGTCAGTTTGTTAAGACAAATTGGTAATACAAATTGCTTTCTGGGTGGTTTTCTATATTGTATCCAGCCAGGTGATATTGTGACAGAGCGCTCAACTTGCTTTTGGAAGGGTCGGCGACATGCTTCATTAGAAGTACAGAAAGTAGGTTGCTAATTGCAGAGTTTAGGTCTTATTCTGTCCTGTGCATGAGATACATCGCACACACAAAATACAAAACACACTGCCTGACATCCCAAGCAGGACCCCTTGAAAAGGAAACTTGAGACTGAGTGAGGATTTTCCAATACAAGTTATTAAAATATATATGTAAATTTACTTAAGTTACGTAACTTGAAATGTTATTGACTATTCTTAGTTTTTTCGGTAAAGTCACGTTGAAGAGAAACAACAAAATATATATAAAACAATAAAAAATTCTCACGACGTTTCGACCATAACTGATGTTATTCACAACAAACAGTCAATAACATTTTGATTTAAAGCTTTCGTGACTGCAGTAATTCATATTCTTAGTTTTTTCGGTAAAGTCACGTTGAAGAGAAACAACAAAATAACAAAATTCTCACGACGTTTCGACCATAACTCGAAACGTCGTGAGAATTTTTTATTGTTTTATATATATTTTGTTATTTTGTTGTTTCTCTTCAACGTGACTTTACCGAAAAAACTAAGAATATGAATTACTGCAGTCACGAAAGCTTTAAATCAAAATGTTATTGACTGTTTGTTGTGAATAACATCATCAGCACCCAGGATATATCCACTGCTGGATGAAGGCATTCTCATGTCATCGCCATCCTTCAGGGACTTGTGATGCCACAATGCATCTCACTTATCTGCATTAGAGAATCTCATCAATCTGTCTCTTTTACTTGCTATTCTGCCACCAATCTTATCCAAAGGCTGCTGACCATGCTATGCAGTTGGGTGCTTGAATTTTTGAATTTAGATAAAGCAGGCAAGGTATTGTTTAAACTGATTACATCCATGAATGTTTTGTTAAACAGAAAAAAAATAAGTGACCCAGGAAGACTCAAAGCCGCTCATTCAAAACAAGCGACAACCCTGGCTTTTGTTTATGGCCAAAACAGCAGTGACCCAGAGTGAATCCACTAAAAAGCTCTTGGGAAGTGACCTTGCAATGAGCTATAAAGAGATAGACAGATAAGTGGTGGAAAGTTCACCTCATTTACGTTCTTAAAGCACACGCAAAATAGCACAATTGATTGTTTTATTGATCAATGATCAAGCGGGCTTTGATAGAGTGGAATTCACTCAATATGATAGGCAAAAATATATCTATCAAACTAACGACAAAGTGCCAACAATTGATCGTTATCAACAAAATTAATGAACCAGGTCCAAAATGTTTAAATATTGCCTTAAAATGAAAGTATTTTTTTTTTACTTTCTCCTCTAGCGAGCATTGTTTGCCACTCATCTCTATTGGCAGAAATTAGCCAGTGGTGGAAATCTATAATTCTAATTATGGGGCCCAGTTTTTCACTAAGACCACTGCTGACTTCCCACAAAGTCGCACTCGTTTTATTCAGGGATGAGCTGAAATGACACTAGCATTCACAAATTTCTGAATGTGAGTCTAGTACTCTCCCCATTTGGTTACTGTATTAAAGACATATGTGACACGCTCTGCATGCTACAAGTAGGGGTCTCTTACGTCGGTTATAATCGGCACTTTTCAAGCGGGGTTGCGGGGTCATGCAGAGATCTACATGCACTTGAGACTCTTTTACCGCTTGGCTGCAATTTGTCCAGAAGAAAGCTGTACCACAACAAGTGGGTTGCTGGTTTTGGAGATTGCAAGAGATTTCTCTGGATATTCTGATTTTCTTCTACATGAAAAACACTTAAAAATCAATTGGCCACACATATCCAAAGGCAAGATCCTCCTGAAAAAAGGCCTTGAGGCTTTTGTTAATAAATAAAAGATATTGTTATTATAATAAATAACTTATCTAAAATAACACGTATTAAGGTCGCATATATATTACATCGTATCATAAAAAAGCCACCAGACAACATATAAGTTAATATAACATTTTCTATGAGTTTTAAAAAGCAAATGTGGCCTTGTATGTATTAATTGTGTACTCGTTTTAGAAATGTCATCTTATTGGTATAACATCAGTTGGGCGGCAGTCTGAAAGGTTAGGAGTTCAAATCTCAATCAGCGATTTTCTCAGCTCATCATCCTCATGCTTTCAGGGAATAATTTGTTCTATTTTTGATCGCAAACCACATCAAATCCAGCAGGCGGGTGCCTTGATTAGGACACTCAACCCACCGAAGTATAATGCTTTTTAAATACACACATTCCTATGCGCTTTTGAATGTAGCAGTGAGTTTTGCTTCTCGTGTGTGAATGTTTAAAACATGAATTGTGACAAAGGGCAGAGCTAGATTACAGATGAAGGTCAAATTCAACCTCTTCAACCCTTTGCATATTTACTCCGTCGTTGCAAGCCTGATGACTAAATCCTCTGGTCTCTGTTTAACACTGGGAACCTGTGTGCCAATAGTGTTTGGACAGCGCATATCAGAGATCCAATTCATGTGTGTTTTGAAGCTATAGCCTCTCATAGGATGTGCAATCATAGTCCCTTGAATGTATTTTGCATATTGAATATTAAACAGTGTAACCTTTTTTGTAATGAATGTAATTGTTTGCGGTGTAAAAAAACTCACTGTATTTTGTTATCACCCAATCTGGGCACTATTTGCAGAGTTTTCGGAGCATTGCATTTTATGTTATTTACATTGTCTCATAATTTTTACTGCAATTGGAATATCATCTGCCTTTCTGTTCAAAACTGTTGAACCATTTAGCAGTTCATTACACTGCTATTTGCGGAGCAGTGATTTGATAGAGAAGAAAGGGCTTTCCGCGCTCTTATTATCAAAATCAAAGTGCCTCCCAAACTCTGCTCAGATGAGCGGGGAACGACACTTGTCTCCATTTCTGGCTCTGAACCAATGGGCGAAATTTCATATTTTGCAGGTCTCCAGACTACAACCACGAGTGACCCCCCCCCCCCCCCCCGCTACAACATGGTACTCAATAATGCTTATATGCATTAATTTGTATGCATATCTACATTATTCATTGTAAACACAAAGGGAAATGTTGAGTTATGAGGATATTATTGGCAGATCCTATTATCCGTGTTTATCTACAGTTATTTTATTCACAGATGGTACTTCTCTTATCTATGTGACTATCCGCACATACGTGTGGGAAAGATAAAGAATTTGCTGCGACCACTTGATACGGAGATAAAACATAGAATAGGCACGAGCAATAGATATTTTAGGTTTGCTCAGAATCTAGGGAGAGTAGATAATTGATAGGCAGATAAGAGAAGTTTCACTGTATTAATGGCTAATATGAGTAATGGTGGCCACCCTGTAGGTGAACATCGGTGGGGACGTTGTATACCACCGATTTACTTCGTGGAGAAAAAAAGAAAACACAAAAGACGTTCACGGGGCCAAGGCAATTGGTACCGACAATGTGACAGACACTCAAGAAAGTGTCAAGTTGAAAGTTGAAAATATATATTAGGTTTACTCGGAACCTTGGGTTTGTTATTAATAGTAACCTAGAAGTTGATGTTGTAGTGTTAGTATACATCATGACAAAGTTGTGATGATAAAGTGTACATAATATATATAATATATATGAATATATATTGCGCATAGTTGCATGTGGAGAATGCCAGAAATGTTATGGCAGGATAAGGTCAGAAACTTGTAAGTTTGGACTAGGACATGGCTACAAAGCGTTATTATGCAAAAGAGTAGAGGTGAGTTGGGCATGCATACAGGATGGATGTGAGAAGGTTGCTGATGCCATGTTCTGGTGACAACTTAAAAATGTCCAGTTTGTGAACTAGTTAGGCAATTCGGTTGGGCCTGGATTCGCTGGACAAGCTTTGCTTGTGCTAAACCACTTGCAACTAAGCAATCCAGCCCACTTGTAGTGGGCCACGTTGCTCACCTTGCTGAGGCTGCGTGAGCCAAGCTGCTCATGGAAGAAGGCGTGACATTGCAGGGTCAAAGCGTCTTCTCACATAAGTCAATGTCAGTCGTGTGTTTTTCTAATGAAAAAAAATGTGTTTACACAAGTAAACACAATTTCAAACATGTGATAGTATAACCTAACCCAAGTGTATGTTCAACGTTGCTAATATAATATTTTGGTCGTTTCCATCCAGCCACGGAGAGAAGAGAGGGGGACGGGGTGGGGGAATGATGGAGGGTGGAGCGGGAGGGACCAATGCCACAGAGCCACACGGCTCCATAATTGTTGGGGTCTGATTTCGAATGGCCGTGGAAATTTAGCATAAGACACATGGAGAGAGGCATTGGAATGGGCTCCCAACTAATCAGTCACCTAGAGCAAGACCGAAATAGAGATTGGTGGTAGCGTACACCTGCAATCCAGCACTGTGGAAGTGAGGGTTGCTGGATCGTACAAATGAGGTGAATCTTCATTCCCGTGGGTTCCAAAGTGCCATACCATGGCTCACCAGGAGAAGACAATACAGAAAATGAACTAACTGCCATCTGTTTGGGAATACAGTGTTTTCCCCTTGCACACGTGGGGTTTCTCCAGGTGATCCGATTTCCTTCCACGTGTATAAACACTCATTAATTGGCTGTAAAAAAAAATGTTAAAGTCAAACTCCAAAGCAGGACCCTCCTGAAAAAAGAGTCCGACAACTCAGCGTGGCTTTCCTGGATAAATAAGTAAATTATGTAGTATTATTATTATTGATAGATGATGTCACACTAAGAGAATATCTCGGATGTCGGGCATCGACTATGTAACAGTTGTGAGAGCTAGCAGGAAGAAAAAAGTGATGGCAAGGTGTGATTCCATGAATCGTGTCAACCATGATGACATTTAGTTTACAGCAGGGAGCACTGCAAACCTCCACTCCCTCGCTCGTATAAAAATAGCAAATGAAAGGGCCAGATAATACGAGAGCACGACATAGCCACCATTGTAGTATCTATAGATGATGCAATATAAAAGCAAATTTTCAAGTCGGATTGTAGCCTGGGGGTAAAACCCACACGCCGTAATCACCAATCGCACTTGCATGTCAACATTAGTCTGTATGAAGTCACGCATGTGTTCACAAATGCTGGACCATTTTGCAGTTAATTACACTGCTATTTGCGGAGCGGTGATTTGATGGAGGAAGGACCTTCCACACACTTATGATCAACATCAAAGTGCCTCCCACACTCCTTTGCTCAGATGATCGTGGAGCGACATTTGTCTCCATTTCTGTCCCAGAACCAATGGGGGAAATTCCACATTATCCAATTCTCTCCAGAGTACAATACATAACATTGTACTAATTTTATCAACCCCACGAAAGTAGACTCAGTCAATACTTTACTGGGATTTGAACTCACAACCTTCCTATTGGAAGTCTAGTGCTCCCACTGCTGTAAACCACCCATCAATGTGGTGTCACGATACACTTCAATTATTCCCTTATCAGTCATCACACTGCATAAACACACACATATATGGCACCTTGGGCTTCGGGCAGGCACCAAACAGATGGCAGTTTGTAAATGGCATGTTCACACACGACCTGGCTTTCAGTGTCACAGCCTATGCCGTTTGATTGACGTATACAAGAACGAATAATAATAATGATAAACACATCATGATTATGGCAGGTTTTTATGTTAAAATGCACTCTCGGAGTACAGTACATATTCTGAAGCATTGAAATGCATACTTACAGTACACGTTGGATGCAAGATAGTTATGTAATCCATGTTAAAACCGTCAGTATATATAGTTAGCAAACTCATTTTAAAATCAATAAAATGTTTTACATCTTTGAGAATAGGTTTTCCCCTTTTTTCTGGAAACAAAACAGGTGTTAAGATGTTAAAACACCAAACTGAAACCTTTTACAAGGAATCATGTCTGCATTAACCACGCATACTTTGGCGTCCTCTGGTTTAACACCGTCTGAGACTAGGTGTGGTGGACCAATGAGTTCCAAAGATAATGTATATATTATCAGAGTATGGTTTTTGTTTGCATTCTGACCACAAGTATTGTACTGGCAAAGGAGGTCCCATGATATTTTACATATTTATTTATGTTAACATGCAACAACTTTAAATTAGTTTATATTTATTAAATGGCATAATTATCACCGCATATTAAGATTCTACGCTTCATTGATTTTACAGGAAAACAATTCCCATACATATTGTGTATCTTTATATTTGGATGTCTGTGCTGAATTTATGTTATTATTTTGTACTTCAGATCTCCCTTTCAAAAGATAATTGTTGTTTCAATGTACTCTCATCTGGTTCTAAATCATGGGCACTAGAACGTTATTGTGAAATCGCATCATGAAGCGTTACACAATTATTCATAAAACAAGAACACAATGGACGTAAAATATACACATGCATATACATCATTCTTGCTCCAGCTGTCTTATAGGTGGACTGGTGTCCTGCCATAGCAATGTGGAGATTTCACCACTGGCTCAGGATCGCCAATGGAAATGAGAACCGCCTAATACTGCTTTTCAGCAAGTGGCTACATTGGCTTTTTGACACTCGTGTTATGATTGAGGGCTTTTGCATTTATTGGTACAGTGAGCACATGCCTATGCATGTGTTTGTGTGTGCATGTCTGGTTTTTGAATGGGGGACGATGATGCCGTGGTGTGTATTCTGCACGACAGAGCTGGGCAGCTTGGATTCCATCCCCGGCCATGCACAGTATCCGTGGTACGCGGACATATATTTTAACCCACCGTGGGCCTCCCCTAGGTCATCTTAGCCTAAAATAAGTCCGTTGTGTAATGTGTGGTTGAGAGTACTGGGGAAGCAGAGGCGATCGGTCGTGTGGGTGCTGGCCACATAATCCCTCTTGTGCGCCCTGCCAGTCATAATAGGCACTCGCTAACAGCACTTGCCCCTGTGGTCTTTGAGAATGAATGGGATATCGTTTGTCTTTGTGTTAATTTTAACTGGTCCCATAATTAGGCTGCAGCGTGCTTTTGCTGTAAATGACATAGGGTGGCATGCTGTGTCACCATGGCTACTGGGAGAGGTGCGTCATCAGTAACCTCTCAGCGAGGGGGCAGCTGCCACAGCTTAGACTCCCTGGGGGACACAGGGGTCTCTGCGCGCATTGCCAACCTGTGTGTGTGTGTTTTTTTTTAGGAAATGTCCCTGTTTGCTGATGGTGTTTTAATCATCCTACCATGGTGGATAAAAATTAGACCCACTTTGTGGGAAGGCAAGAGTGGATTGAGTCCTCTTCTGGAGAGAGACTGCCTTCCTCTGGGACTGGTCGAATTTCTATATTTTGGCTGAGGGGCCATTCGTGGTGATAAACACTGCCCAACGCTAATATCCTGTGTGCCTATGTGCGTGTTTCTCTCTCTGTTTGTCTCTGTGTGGGTCTCTCTCTGCTTGTGTGTCTGGATGTGTGTCTCCATGTCTATGTTTTGTCTTTCAAATTTAGAAATCTTTGGAAGAACGTAATGAACCGGGTGGGGAGTTGACTCTTGTGTTGGTCGACTCTCTGTGTTGTATTGCATTATATTTCCAAGTTTACTATGTTTGTTTCGTCATTCATTTGTACCTGATGATGGTTGCTTGTGTTGCAATCGAAACGTCGTATTCTATCATTATTTAATTTAATTTCTTTCTACGTGACTTTACCGAAAGAACTGTAGAGGTGTTAACTACTCACTGTTCGGTAACCTGCATTGCCACTAGGTATCAAAGGGGCAGTGCAGCGTTACCTCTCTGTGTGAATAACGGTTGGGGTCAGACGAGGTGAAGTGGATCGTAGCCACAGTTTGGTAAGAACCAATCAGATAGTTCCACGTGTGAATGTGGGATTGGTTAGACCTGGCCACAAACGGATATAAGAAGGGTGACCGCGCAGAGCGCTGGGAGTTCTCTCCCTACATGAAGACCGAAGCCTGGGCTGAAGATAGACAGGCCCCTGGACCCGGCCTTCCAGTCCTTCTGAGGGCTAAAGCTCGGCGCATCCAGTGGTCAAGACCCGCCGGGCCAGCGGTGGGTCAGATAGCCTCCCCTAGGTCCCAGCTGGAGGACTCTAGGATAGCGGTAGACGTGTAAGTCCCGCCAAGATAGGAGGCTGTACCTCCTTAGGTTAGCAAGAGACCTGTGTGTAGGTCCAGCTAAGTCCGGAGGCTGTACCTTCTTAGGGTATCGGGTGAGGGGACCGTATACCCCTTTGTGTGTTAGGGACTGTGTAAAGTGAAGTATTACAATAAACAGAGTGTGCCTCATAAGAAGTTGATTCGTCATTATAAACACTACAGAACCAAAGAATGCTAATATCAATATGGAGACACGTTGAATTGTCCATGGCATAAACTAATTTGTTCCTACGTTAATACATGTATATAACACCAATATTATCACGCACGTTAAAGTACAACATTTATTTCTAGAGGCTCTTCAATAATACACATATTTACAGTTTGTTACTGAGCACTCAATAAACCCCAAATGTTTTTACTTTGACACTCAATGCACGGTCTTAAACAATCGTTCACTGCCTCTTGCTTTGAAATAAATTCAACTCAAATACTCCTCGTACATCCCAGTTCAAACAATACAGCTGCCCTCTGTATAAACAATGATAATCATTAAAGTACGTAGCTTTGCTTTCAATTAGCATTTTTTTTCTCGGGGCTTTGCACCCTGCCATAAAATATGTATTTACACCATTGACTCGGCGCTATCAATGGAAATGTGCAGAGCTACGTTGTTTATTTGAGTGAAGATATACTTTGGTTTTTTCTATTTCTCTAGATCAGTGGTTCTTAACCTTTACTGCATCCTTGCAACGCTTTGGTTTTCAATCGTTAAAATGTTTATGATGTTAAGAAATACATAGGTTTGATGATACAAAGTAGTTGTACTTACTGAGGCATATGAGAAAATGGAACTGACGCTTCTTATTTCAAATACTAAGGTCCTCCATCGACCAGTTTTCAATGAGTAGTCCCCAACACCGACAATCTACATCCACAGTGAGACTGCAAAAATGTTGAGCATCTCCCGTAACTCAGAAGCCTTCTTTCTCAGAATGCTGACATCGACAAATACATCTAAAAAAAGGTCTGAAATGTGCAAGTGCAGCTTTCGGTCGGCTGAGGAAAAGGGTGTTTGATGAACGTGACATCAGGTCCAAAACTAAGATCAAGGTTTATCAAGCAGTCATAATCTCTACCTTACTGTACAGAGCTGAGATGTGGGTAACATATAGGAGACATCTCAAAGTGCGAGAGAAGTATAATAATCGCTGCCTGCAGAATATCCTTAAAATCAGGTGGGAAGACAGACGCACTAACATCAGTGTCCTCTCGCGAAACAAACACCACGAGCATTGAGGCCATGATCATCCAACATCAGCTTCGCTGGGCCGTCCACGTCGTCCATATGCCCAACTCCCGACTCCCAAAGCAAGTTTTCTACACCCAGCTTAGTTGGGGTGTGCGTTCAAGAGGCAGACAGAGAAAGCGCTTCAAGGATGTGAAACGATACTGCCAATGTTAATGTGTGAGCTGATAACCGAATTCAAAGTGTCCCCTTGCTCAGATTTGCATTGCGTGGTTCTCATCTCCAATGACAGCCATGAACTCAGTTGTGGAAATGCTACGTTCCTATGACAGGGATAATTATGAAAAAATACAGAAATATTGTTGAATATCTGACTCCGTTGTGGTATAGCCTCTACAATCTTGATTTGATATATTATTTTTTTATTTTATTTTTCTACCTACGTGACTTCACCGAAAGAACCAAAGAGTATAGCCTCTACAAGTAATACACTTTTCATTTGCGCAGAAGGGATGGTAATGATTTTCGAAAAAAACAGATATAGTGTAAAACATATTAATATTCAAATACAGTAAGGCCTACAATATATTCTGCTGCGGGTGAAGGAAGTGAACACCATTTTGTAAGATCATACGATTGTTTTCCTTTGGAAGAGACTGGTCCCTGTTTTCGACGTGATATTGAATTATATGCCACTGTTTCAAGGCCACCAACAGTGTCATTCAAATTATTTGCCAACAAAGCTTTAATATAATTATTTTCAGGAAAGTTTTGTATTGTAATGCTTGGCCATGGGTGTTTGCCATGAAAATCTATCTCCCGGTTTCCTCATAGTCCCACACCTACAACACCGGTGGCCTATAGTCTGAGTAATAACGAGGTTTAGCTTCCGAGGTCTGATACGATCAGGTCCGTTTTGGGTGAGTTGGTTGTAGATAAATAGCCCAGCCCTAATATTCCTTAGAAGAAGAAACGAAATAAATAAGCAGATAATATGCCTACTTTATATATACGTCCCTCCACATAAAAAAAATATAGTATTTTTTCTATACATCACATTAGCCAGAAAACAATATAATTATGTGTTGAACAATAACCCATATCTTAAAGCGAGGGTAAACATCTGACAGTTCACCAGTGTATTGTCAAACAAGATTGGCTCTGCTGATGAGACACTGTGTTTAAACTGGTAATGAGTTTGCTTGTGTTGAACCAATGATGATGGGGTTACGCACTCCCAGAAGGCCGTGTGGCTGATGCGATGTGTAAAACCATATATTTTGTATGTGGAGGGACAAATATATGAAGGTTATGTATACTCTTTACAATGATACAACATTTAACGTAGAACAAGGTGACATGTTAACTTTGTATTAACTTTTAATCAAAGCAACATCAGCGATAAGCCTGCCTCACTTGTAAAGGCGGCACAATTGCTGCTGAGAAAAGATTTACTCTCTGGGCAGACAATCACGTGGCTCAGGGGCCACTGGCTGTGGTTACGTTGCAAAAAGGTCCAATTGTAAATCTCCTAAGGGTCACTTCTGGATTTGGGTCACAGGGCAAACAGTGGCGCTTCAGGGGACATGTAATTAAGTAAGGACAGGTAATAAATGGAGAGAGGACATTTCGGAGTCAGGCAGCATTCCATGCTGTAGATGCAGTGGGGCTGAATATCCTGGTCACAGCAGCAGTGTTTACTTTTGGAAAGTAATTGGTGTCTAGGTTTTTAAGTAATGTGACGAAATTGTGAATGGTATATAAAATAACGTAACAGGCTTAATTGGATAATTTTATATATAATAACTCTTCGATGTAACATGCGTATCAATCAGGGGCGGAGCCAGGATTTTCAGTCCGGGGTGACATTCAACAAATTTTAATTTAAAAAATGATTAGAGAGTCAGGCTGTTGAACTAGACGCCATCGGTTGGCGACACACTCTGACAATGCAGTTGCACGGAGTCCGCCAGACAGAGTGTCGTACACTTATACGCAGAATGTTTCAGATTTTCGATTTTTTATTTTTTTTCGGTGGTGACAATTGTCTACCCTGTCACCCCCCTGGCATCAATATATTGTGATGTTAGGCTTTGTAGTGTGAGCTACACAGCCTAAGAGCCCGGTATATTTATTTTGCTGTCCTTCAATTAACTCGAGCTACTTTTATAATCATTCAGTACATTGTGTGTAACTGTACTCTGATTATATATTGAAAACAAAATAATAATATAATTTAGAATTACTTAAGCCTGCCTTTTGTTATTTGATCAGTCATGCATTACTTGTAACATGAGAATAGGTTTTCCCCTTTCCTGGCAACAAAACAGGTGTTGAGATGTTAAAACACCAAACTGAAACCTTTTACAAGGAATCATGTCTGCATTAACTACAATACTTGTGGTCAGAATGCAAACAAAAAACATACTCTGATAATATATGCATTGTCTTTGAAATTGATCGGTCCACACCAGACACAACTTTCTTTTGAGCCTCGTCTCAAATTAGTTTAAAAGACAATGCATATATTAAAAAAATGTATATATTATCAGAGTATGCTTTTAGCTTGCATTCTGACCACAAGTATTGTGGTTAATTCCATTTCCATTCATTCCATTTATTTGGTATAGCCCTGTGAGCCATTCGGCTCTAGAATCGGGTGCAACCGCAACAAACAAAAAACAAAAACATGAACAGGAAAACATCTTAAAGTGACTATGTGACTGTGCAGACATGATTCCTTACAAAAGGTTTTAGTTTGGTGTTGTAACATCTCAACACCTATTTTGTTGCCAGAAAAAGGGGGAAACCTATTCTCATATTTTGGTACTGGCAAAGGAGGTCCCATGATACTTGTAACAGTGTTACTCTTTCACACTGCACAGGCATTATTGCCACTGGGCTGCTCTGCACAAAACTGATTATTAATTCAGATCATCACTAAGTCATAGCTGTTGGCAATAACCAAAGTCGATTAATTATAATTACATTATTAGCTCTTTGTCAATACACTGCTGATTGAAGACTTCCCCATGCTGTGTTAGCCATGGGGTTATTTGACCATATTTCACCATGCAGGTCAGTGTGGGTTGGTGAAGAGAGTGGGGGTCAGGACTGGTCAAATATCACTCGCCATTGATGTTAGCCATGGCCAAGAAACTAACTCAGGTGGTGGGTTAATAGTGCAGTGTGCTATCTACTGTGCCATTGCCCCCCCCCCCCCACCAAATGAGATGCAATGTCGATGTTAAAGACCTTGGGATGTCCTGGATGTCCAAGAAAGAAATTCACAAAATGTGAGGTTCATGCGCTTAGTCGGTGCCAATGAAAATAAACACCACCAAGCACTTGTTTAAACGTTATTGGTTTTAATATACAATGCAGAATAATGTGTGTTTTCCTTTTAGAGACGTTTCCCTACATTATAAATGTGGAATCTTCAACACTGGTTTAGGACCATCAATGAAGAAGTGCACCTCCCAACACTGTATTGTTTTACTCATAGTCTAAAACACAAACAAAATTTTTACTTAAAACTTTCATGACCGCATGAATTCATATTCTTTGGTTGTTTCGGTAAAGTCACGTAGATAGAAAATCATAAAATAAAAATAATAAAAAAATAAAAATGATTTTCTATCTACGTGACTTTACCGAAAGAAACAAAGAACACAAACACAAACGTTTATTAATAGTGTTGTGTACATTACATCGCAACAAAATCTGGCGTTAAACAAGCTTGTTGTGGAAAGCTGTATTAAATAATGATCACAAATGTTTTATGCCATGTCTGCAAATCCTTAAAGTCAGCGCAATTCTTCTGCTTTCCGACTTGTCAGTGTTAGTTTTTTCCTTAGGTCATTGCATCCCCCCCCACCACCCCCTCTTATCTTTAAAATAAAATCCCACAAGTAGACATGGATGGGTTTATTGTCTGTTCTGATAACAATCATGACTTCCTTTAATTAGTCCTTAATACATCAGCACATGTTCAGACCGCATTATCTATTCATCAGACATAAGCCATGACTCCAGGTTAGATTGCCATGGGGGGGGGGGGGGGGGAAATCAAATGATTCCGGCTTCTTTCAAATGTAGAAGATTTGTATTTAATTATTTTCCTCATAACAACAGCGTTTGAGACGGAAGCATAATGTTTGTGTTACTGTATGGTTCAGAAAGCTGGAATTTTAGCAATAGAATGAGAAAAAACATGCTTCTGGACCTTGTAGGCGCTTGTGAAGGATGCTCATAATTGCATTGACAGGAGAGGTTAAGCAAAGTGAACATTCACGATAGAATGTGGCAAAAAAAGCACTCTAGGCATAACGGGGATGAGGAGGTTGTGATTACTTTACCAAGGGGAAGACCTAATAGCTGATGGTGGTGATGAGACCTGTATAAGCTAGGCCTTGGAGATTGGGTGTCGACTGTGAATGAAGTGATGATGAGTGGTGGCATTAACGGCATCGTCCATGTCGTCCTTTTGACCTTTCCCTTAACCGTAACACACACTTGCGTTGTGTATAAATATAAACGCCGAACTGTATCTGTGACGAACGCTGCACTTTCCCGGCGTTTTCATGCAGGGGGCGCGTAGGTTTAAAACGACGCCAGGCGCACGGACAGACGTTCGATTACGTTGGTGTCGATCTGCAGAACGAGGCGATTCGGTGTCGATTCCCTAGAATCGACTTGGGCCCCCCACCGACACGACTTTGCCATTTGTTTTGCGATGACGACAGTTTCCCATTCCCCCCGCATACGATATCACAATCAACAAATCGCAGGCACAGACGTTCCATTGCAAGTTTATCTGTATTTCTATGATGAATAATATAATAATATGAGATAAAACTTCGAAACGGAGCATCGGGTGTTTGCGGGAATGCGTCGTTCGTGTGCAATTTTTGTGACTTTCCTGGCCAAAGGCCGTGAATGCTACAACTAATCATATAATATTGTGCCATGCAGAAATGTTATTTTCACATGTATATACTCTGTGTTATGGTGATAAAATAGGCCAATAGGTCGTCTCTCCGCTCAAATACGTGTGGGTGCATTGCCCATTTAAAGTGGTAGCCCTCAGCCAGTAGGTGGACATTCAACATCCTAATGGGAAGCGCCAATTCCATTACACAAATTACCGCTTTAGACTTCCCACAAAACAACGATAGCATAGTTGGCTACGTACGGTGCGAAATAAGTTAACATACATGCACATTCATTATCACAACCCCTAAGAGATAAGCCTAAGCTGAACTGACCCTTGACTGAGCTTTGAACTCACGGTTGTGACCAGCGCCTCGAGACTGGATCATAGGTCATAATAATGGAAATATTTATAATGAGGACCTGAATTTCAATAGGAGCTGAGACTGAGAGCCTATGTAGTTTCTCTAGTAAAGCAATAATACGTGTTGCTGCATCGCTATGCAGCGACGATCTCTTAAAGAGCACGCTCAATTCTGGAGGACATTGATTCATTGATTTTTTTGCAATGAAGGCAATTACGTTTATTAGAAACTCTTGTTGTTTTCTAATTAAGTGCCCAAAAGTAATTTAGAATCGAAAAACATTTGAGAATGATGATCTTGCTTCGATGAGAGTTCTATTATAACGAGTGAAATGTATATTCTTGGGTCTTTCGGTAAAGTCACGTAGATAGGTTCAAAGAAAATAACAAAAAATATTTATTTGAACCTATCTACGTGACTTTACCGAAAGACCCAAGAACATGAATTCCTACAGTCACGAAAGCTTTAAGTCAAAAGTGAAATTTATCTCTAAATAATGTACGCCAAGGACATAGATGGTACCAGAATCATTATCTATGCGAGTATTCATTAATGGTCTTTTTAGATGACAGGCTTAAGTGCAAATGCTCCAGTGACCTTTTGTTGTGCACACCATTACATTACTTGTGGTAGTGTATTGATCGCATATGTTTTTATTGATAATGTGGATTGGCAGAATGGAAATTTGGTTCAGCATCCTACTCATGTGTGTAAGGATGTGGGTACAATCTTGCCTGGAGTTGACTCAGACCATCATTCCTCCAGGGTCAATCAAATAAATACCACCTTGTGGTATGTCAAGGATGATCGTCCGAAGGAGTTACTAGACCCGTTGGTGTGAATTTGTAATATGTACCAGAGCCTCAGGGCTACCAACAGAAATGAGTGCCACAACAACTTATTTGAGCATGGGGACACTTACTTTAATCTGCCTGGTACATACTGTAATCTCAACCTTAGATTGTCCAATATATGACTATAATGTACAGCCCTTTTAAAATCCACTGCTGGATGCAGTTATCCTCATACCACGTTGGTCACGGAGGTGTTTAACCATACATCTGTAATGAGAGAGCACCATCGGGGGGGTGCCAGAGAGTAATGGGGACAGGCACCATTATGTAATCAGCATCCAATCTGAAGGGGGGGATAATATCTGGGCCAGGGAGGACGGGCAGAGTCGCACAGAGAGGTTCTGGAACCATCGGAAAGGTTCCACGAGGGGGCGTGGCTAGAAGCAGAGCCTAGCTCCGCCGGGGTGGATATAAGGAGAGGGAGGGGTAGGACTCGAGGTCGGTGTGGGAAGCCTGGGTTCCGGACCGCATCACTGCTCATCCCCTCCTCACCACGGGCCACATGGCGGATCCTCCAACGGAGCTCACTCCTCCTTCCGGCACGCGGTCAGTCAGCGGCGAGGCCGGGAGAGTGGAGTGAGCCACGGAGGTACTCGGAGAGGGATGCCTCGTCTACGGTGTTGAGAAGAGGGGAATCACCCGGAGGGGGAGGGAGCTGAGCTGTGCCGTACTACCGTTAATTAAAGAAGCACTCTGACAAGCATCGTCGTGGAAGTCTTTTATTACATTTGGTGTCAGAGGTGGCCGTTCAAGACAAGACGTTACCAAGTGTGAAGTACGTCTAAAAACCTCAGGAAGAAGACCCCACCTGTTGCGTCTTCTGACGACGAGGAGGCGGAGACCCAGGACCTGCCGACCCTGGGATCCGTGGTCCCGGTCACAAGCGCCACGGAAGGGGAAATTGCTGCTCCAGAGGTGGGCGGCGCGGTCGTGGCACCTCCTTCTTCATGTGTCGACGACGGCTCGAAAAGGGTGGAGGAGCAGCTTGAGATGTTGCGGGGCGTACTTCTCCAGCTGATCTCGCTCATCGCTACGTCCACGGTGGTGGGGCATCCGCTTGAATCGTCCTCGGGAAGCGTCGATCGGGGGTCTAAGGCGGCAATTCCGACGGGTTCCCCGGCTGAGGTGAGGTCCGCCATCGCACATGCAGAGGGGGTGTCCGCTATTGCGCGCGTGGAGGAGTCGTCCGCCATTGCTCACGCAGTGGGGCAGCCCACCATTACGCGCGTGGAGTCGCCCGCGCGGCTGGACGCCGCCATCTTGGACAGTGCGGCGAAGGCGGAGCCCGCCATTTCCGAAGGGCCACGTGCTGTGGAGGGTGCGGCAGCCGCTGCTGCCATACGGGGCAGTGCCGATCGCGGCCGTCGACTTCTTCATGTTAAAGAATTCATTGCGGCCGGCGGCGACTGGAGCACCTTCACCTGGCGTTTCGAGGCGGCGTTCCGTTCGGTCCACTGGACGGAGGAGGATGCGCTAGTCGCTCTACCGACTGTGTCAGATGACGACGCTCTGGTGGTCTTCAGGTCTATTCCTCCGGAAAAGAAAGCAACGTTGCAAAGTGCGTATGCCGAGATGGAGGAAGTTTATGAGCCACCTTCAGACAAATGGAGGAAGTTTATGCAGCGTAAGCGAGGTAGTTCAGAATCTCCCCTTGCCTACCGTAGTGCTTTGATGGCGTTGGCCGTGGCCGCCTACCCCGATGTAAACAGGAGGCCCTCGACTTTCTTATAATTGACCGTATGCTAGCGCTGGCAAGGGACATGGGAGTAGTTCTACCTGCATGCGGCCACGAGATGCAATCATCCCGATGGGCTGCTAGATGCCTTCATGCACACGAGAATCTGCAGCGGTGGTCGTAGATGGCGGCGTGGACGGGTGATCCTAGTAGTGACGGGGAACCACAGGGCTGGTCACCGGCTAAGGTTGTCGGCATTCCGCCTGGGGACGAGTCTCCTGACGGCGATCTAGCAGCTGCGGCTTATCAATGGGATCGGAAACTGGGTGATGCTGCTCATCGCCGGGGGTCCGAAGGACCACGTCCCTGTGATGACCGGGGGTCACAAAGGCAGGCTGTCACCTACTACCAATGCGGCCGGCTGGGTCACTTCGCGAGGGAATGCCGGAGTCGTCCTCGTTCTCCATCTTCGGCTGCGGCTCCTGCTGCCCCTCCGACAGTTCATCCTCCGAACCCGCAGGCCAGTCGGTACACGTCGGATACACGGCCCATTTTGAAACCTCATGCATCTCAGGTCACGGTGCCTGTTCGCTAACAGCAAGATTCGGTTGTTAATTCCGGCCATTCGGGTTCGGTGACACGGAATTGGCCCAATTCGCTCACACAATGGAAGAAATTGGCGCGTCGTGTGGTCGCGGCGGCTGCGGGATCCTCGACGGTGCCCGGTTCCATACAGGGAGTGAGCATTCGCATCTTGGTGGACACGGGGGCTTTAGCTACGATTATTTCGGATGTCATTTTTCAATTGTTGTCAATTCCCGTTACTCAAATAAGGCCGGTTGTTGATGCTTGTGTTGCAGCTAATGGGGGCAGCGTGGGTATCATTGGCCAGGTGGATTCCCTCATTGTTATTGGTGATGTTGCCGTATCAGGACCGGTTTTGATCTCTAGGTCGTTAGCTGTGCCCTGTTTGTTGGGTACTGATTTTCTTTGACGTATGCCCATTAAGATCCTGGTCGATCAAGGTTGCTTGGAGATGCCTTCGGGTCGCAAATTGCATTTTTTGCCCTCCCCATTGCTGCTTTCGCCACCGGGCGCTGCAGTTCAGGCCCTCGTTGATGTCAAGATTCCCAGATGCTTGTGCCATTGCGCTATCATAAGGGGATTGGGTGTGTTGATTCGAAGGCTGGGGTCCTTTTGACCTTGTCTAATAGCGCAGCTCGAGGTCTGGCACTTTCTGGCACACAGACAATCCATCGCTTCGAGCAGGCCCCATTCTTGCAGGTACTCAACGGGGGCCGGACGTTGTGATAGTTCCCGCTGGTACAGTGTTGGCTCATGCCACCACCGTGTTTTCCATGACGAGGTTGAGTCGCGGCAGTTGGTGGGAGCGGCTCAGCCCTGCCATGTGCCGGATGAGCGATGGGTTGCCGCGTTGTGTAGGGAGAATGCATCCTTGTCCTCCGACCAACGGAGTAGATTGCGTGCCCTTCTATTTGAATTTTCAGACGTTTTTTGTTGGGAAAAATTCGATCTGGGGCGCACAACCCTGTTGTCCAACCATATTGATATGGGTGAGTCCAGCCCTATTCGACACTGGTTGAGCCCGGTGGAGAAGGAACGCGTGCAATGGGTGGTCAACGACATGCTGGCCGCCGATATTATCTCCCCGTCTAATAGCCCTTTGGGCGCGCCCGTTGTGCTTGTCAAAAAGGACGGTAGCCTCAGATTCTGCGTTGATTTCCGCAAGCTGAATAAAGTTTCTGTGGCCAACGCATATCCACTCCCACGTATGGATGACTCTCTAGATGCCTTGTCCGGCACACAATATTTTTCCACTCTTGATCTGTCTTTGGGGTTTTGGCAGCTACCCCTGGACGACTCGTCCAAACCCAAGACTGCGTTTCACAAGCATCAAGGTCTCTTCCAGTTCAACTGCCTTCCGATGGGCTTGAATTCGGCACTGGCCACCTTTCAGTGGTTAATGGAGCTCATTTTGACCGGCTTACAGTGGGACACTTGTCTCATTTACTTGGACGACGTTATTGTGTTCAGTCGCACTTTTGATGAACATCTGCGGCGATTGCGCTCCATTTTCGATAGAATGCGCTCTGCTAACTTGAAATTTAAGCCGGCCAAATGTCACTTGCTGCAGAATTCGGTACGCTATTTGGGTCATATCGTTAGTTCTGAGGGCATCACCACGGACCCTGAAAAGACTGCCTGTGTCCGCGATTGGCCGACCCCCACGAGTTTGGGGGATGTGTGCAGCTTCATGGGATTTCCGTCATACTATCATAGATTCATGCCGCACTTCGCTACGGTCGCTAGACCATTGCATGTGTTGACTGCTAAAAATCAGAGGTTTAGATAGGGTCCGGAGGAAGAGGCTGCATTTTCTGCCCTCCATGAACAGCTGGATAACGCGCCCATGCTCAAGTATCCTGATTTTTTGCTGCCATTTCTCCTTGACACCAACGCTAGCAATACGGGCATCGGCGCTGTCCTGTCTCAAATTAAGAACGGTATGGAAAAGGTGGTCGCGTACGGCAGCCGTGTCCTTTCGCCTGCGGAATGTCGTTATTGTGTTACCCGGAGGGAATTTTTGGCCATGATATATTTCGTCCGCAAATGCAGGCCTTACCTTTATGGCAGGGAGTTGTCTGCACTGATCATGCGGCTCTTCAATACTTCTTGAAAATCTAGCTGCCAGCTGGCCAACTCTCTCGTTGGCTAGAAATTACGCAGGAATTATTTTTCAGCGTCGTTTACCGTACAGGCTCTCGCCATTCCAATGCGGATGCTTTATCGCGACTGCCACAACCACCTCGTTGTCTGTGTTTGTCTGGGACGAGTCGTTGTGGACCCCTTGCCTTACAGGCGCGTACGGCAATGTCTGCTGTCGCCACTTCTGAGCCTCTAGACACGGGTGCACCGGTTGACAGCGTATTGCAGCTTCCTCGTGCCATATGGATGCGCAAGCAGCTGCTTGACGACTCCTTAGGGGATCTGCGGCGTCGGAAAGGGCATGCACAGGTGACTTCTGCTTCTGGCGAGGGTGGTTGGTTGATTCTTCATGATGGCCTTTTGATGTGGAGGGAGGAAACGTTGGATCGTTGGCGGCTTGTTGTTCCTCTTGTCCTCCGGGCCAGGTTGGTTCTTGCGCTGCATAGGGAGAAATGTTTACACCTTGAAGTTCAGAAGTCACTGTTGACATTGCAACAGGATTATTATTGGCCGGGGATGGCAGCTGATGTCTCCAAATGGATGCAATCTTGTACGGCAGGTGCTCGGAGGAAACCGCCACAGCAGAAATGTCGCCGGCCGCTGCAATCAATTTCGGTCTCGCGTATCAACGAGTTCGTGGCACTCGATGTCTTAGGGCCCTTTCCAGTCACATCTAGAGGGAATACATTCCTTTTGGTGGGTGTTGAATATTTTTATCGCTGGCTGATGGCTTGGCCGCTACCGGACCAGTCGGCGGCCTCCATTGCCGACGCGTTTTTGAACTGGTATGTTATGGATAAGGATGCTCCCGAACAGCTGCTTACGGACCAGGGTCGGAACTTCTCCTCTAAATTGTTGCGCGAGGTCTGCGATGCTTTGGGCACTAAGAAAATCAGAACATCGGCGACAGGGCTTGGCTACATTGCCCTCAAGTGCCCGTTGGCACCTCCCCTAAGCTGCAATAAGCCCTGGCATGGACCTGTGGAGGTGGTCGAAATCAAACGTCCACAGTGTGTGTGTATCCGGGCGGGCCACCGTCGTTGGTTCGTCCACCCCTCGCAGTTGAAGCCGTTTGTCCCTCCTCGACTTGCTTCTTCATCTTCACAAATTGGACTCCCGAAGTCTGACATGTCTGACGAACCTGGGGTGACGTGATGATCGCCCGAATGGCTCTGTTTTCCCGCCCACAGTATCCGAGCCCCTGACTGCCGACGTGAACTGCGACCCCGGCCGGGCTGACCCTGCTGCAAAGGAGCCCTCTGCTCCGCCATCGCTTACCCTGCCGCCCGGCGTGCCGACCACGGAAGAGCAGGAGGCAGTTTCTGTCGCCGGTCCAGCATCACGGACTCGCTCCAAGACGCTTCGATTACGTTGAATTCCCCACGCATTGTTCTTATGCCCTTGTTTTGCTGCCTTTGTTCTGTTTTATCTCTTGTTCATGGTTATATGTTGTTATGGGCCCTCAGCCTATTGGGTGTAACCCCTCTGCACACACACCACATGCTTCCCACGCTTGCATTTCCTCATTACTTATATTGGGTTCATCTCTAGCTGGGACGGCTAGTCTTTTCATTAAGGGGGAATTCCTGGGTTCTGGACCGCATCTCTGCTCCTTGCCAAGGGCCACGTGACGGATCCTCCAACGGAGCTCACCCCTCCTTCCGGCACGCCGTCAGTCAGGCCGGGATAGTGGAGCGAGCCACAGAGGTACTCGGAGAGGGACGCCTCGTCTACGGTGTTGAGAAGAGGGGAATCACGCGGAGGGGGAGGGAGCTGAGCTGTGCCGTACTACCGTTAATTAAAGAAGCACTCTGACAAGCATAGTCGTGGAAGTCTTTTATTACACATCACTATGCTGGTTAGTGTGAGTTAACCGAGCACCAGTCCAAACATCACTCTCCCTGATGTTAGCTATGGCTGGAAATCAAACTGTCGCTGGCTTTGAAGGTCATCGCTACCACTCCACTATTCTGTTAATTGTGTACTTTAATCGAAACGTGAATGTCTTGCAGCTTTGAGGCAATCATACCTGCTGGGTATTTTGCAATTACAAATGCGAAACAGCCTTTAATCTACTTGGCCAATCTATTCAGCATGTGGTGGCATTTACTCTTTAACTACTGGCAGCAGCTTCATTGGCACATTTGAATGTCTCTCAGCCATCGTTTGTGCATGCTCGCAGACAACTATATGTGGTGTCTAAATGGTGTATTTATATCAATTCATTTAAATTGGATACATTTAATGACCCCATGTACGTACAATCACAATTTGGTTGTATGCGCACATAGTAATTGGATGTGATTGTGCTGGGTAAGGGCTCACAGGTCACCCATGACAACTCAGATTATTACAAATATACATATACAAGAGACAATGTGTATTACTTTAACCTTGCAGGCTGTCAGAGCAAGTACTATTTAAAATACAAAGTCATTCAATATATCAAATTATCCTAGAGCAGTGCTCATTTATATTTTCAGTCAAGGCCTGGTGGACGAACTTCTGTGTCATTTACTCCATTGGACAAGCACTGTTTGACTTTCCACAAAATGGTACATATTTAGATTTAAAGCAGCATTCTCAAAATACAGTGCCACACAGTAAATTAAGTGATGTAAGTGAACAACCCATTAAGGTCACCGCAGGCCATAATAAGGTGGTGCGGTAAGCCCCAATACAAACACGAATTCCTTTGTCTCCACATTATTTGCATTTACACACCGCACCGGGTACTCATTTAGTGCTGCCTCGACTTGGGGAAGTCTGAGGCCAGGTTCGGATCCCAACCAAGCACTGGTAAATGCTTATGGTCAGGAATTGGGCCCTGACGGCCGGGATCAGAGCATGATGTTGTGAACCACTTCAACCAATGCTTATTTTTATTGTATATACTATAATTACAACAAATGCACAACGTGAAAAATGTTAATCTTTCTAAGGTTGATAGAAAGAGGTGCATGTGAAAGAAGCCGACAGTGGATATAAGCACCGTATTATTTGTTTCAACAAGAAGATGCTTTGACTTTGCGCTAAGACTTGGGAACCTTACTAATCGCCAGTCGCTGAAACCAACATTCAAGCCTAGGGTCTCAGCAGTCTTGACGTAGTCATGTGGCACGGCCATTATGAACCCATTGCATCACCCAGACATCTCCATATTTGAGGTCTTAAAAACCTAACTAAACTTGGAAGGAAACGTTTTGCCTTTTGGTATGTTTATGCTTTGTAATCAAATGAATATATTTCATCAGGGTACAACTATTCACTATACATCAGCAACAATAGCAAGCAACTTACCCTATGGACTTGCGTTAGATAGGAATGTCCTTATGTGATGCATTTACTGCATTCTCACGGCACTTTTTGAAATTCTTAGAAAATCGCCAGAATAGCAAATACATATTGAATGAATATTTAAACAAAACAATTGTATCGTATAAATTAAATAACAAGACAGTACGTCCCTTTTCAATGATGAAATCATCTCCAACAACATCCGCGGTGCAAATTTCACATTCCCATGGTGGGGGATGGGGGGGGGACAGTCTATAGAGGGGATCACTCTTGACTTAAAACTAAGCGGTGCTACTGATTTTATCAAACCCAAAGCAATGCTAGCCAGAGTCGACCCTGACCAGGATTGTAACTTGAATGGCAAGCTTTAGGCACAGGGTACTGTAGCTACATGAAAAAAATGAGAACATGCTGTTAAAGGTAATGAAATGCAGCCCTAATCGGTAGGAAGCTGACCATTAGGAACGTTCTGTACACACAGGAAAGCTAAGCTATGTATTCCCTACATCTGGGTTTTAGATCTGTCTGCTCGACTGGGTCACAGTGCCCATAGGTACATACCATGCATTACATGTGCCAATGCCACATCTGAAATGTGCATTTGTTTTAATGAATACCATATCATTGCCGTGTAGGTGTTTGAGTGGCACCTGGGTCTGCCCCGTGACCTCCTGCCAGCGGGCGTTCGACACTTCACGTGGCCTCAAGGTGCACATGGCCTGGCACAAGCGTCGTGGTGACGTCACCGCCACTTAGTGGCGAATGGCGGTTGTTGATATATACTGGATGTCGTTAGAATCATGTTTTCAAGTTTTTGCAGAGATCTCTATAGCTTAGGCATCAACAAGCCATTGTGTTTTAGAAACAATTGTGCAAGTTTCTAAATTCCCATTGCCTCTGTCCACCCAGTAGTAAATATGAGTCGACCACAGTCGATCAGAAGGTCACGTGTGGTTGGATAACGTGTGGATACTCTCACCTCTTCCAAGATAGCTGGCCAGTGTGGAAGAGTAGGCTAAAACATCCTTCAGTGGCGCTCTCTAGATTTGCCTCGAGTGGAGGTCCTTCCCACGAGCAATGGCATGGGCGAGCAATTTCAGGACCCGCCCCTGTACCACCTCTTACAATACTACGTATGCATACCTTTTAAATTAGATAATCAATTTCAATGGGATTTCTACTTCATTCCATTAAATTAATCTATACATGGACATTGGAATTACACTGTATTAGTGTATGTATGTGTATACATGGATGACAATTCTGTCACGTATATTTAATGCTGCGACTCGCGTATCTTAATGGTAGGGATGCACAGTGTCATTCATAATTCCACTTTGCCTCTCTCGGCATTAAGGGGATAGTATTTTCTCTCATGATAATTTGTGTTTAATAACAACCAACAAAGAGATTGATTTTACAACTATTGCATTGGTTATTTTTCCATTTGGAATGTGACTGAAGAGTACTGGATCTTCTTTGAGGCAGACCAAAGGGATAATTGCATCCAGAGGATGCGACTCACCCGAGAGGATGACCATTGTGGAGATGAAGTGATGAGATCCATTAATGTTCAGGAAATGTATTAGTATAATTTACATGCAGATTTTAACGTGATACGCACCAGAACCTACATTATTGGTGTTTTAACTTCAATGAAAAAATAAGAGTGTACCATAATCTTGTTGCTTTATGTAGTGGTACATATTGCATGATTACGATCGCACATTGCTTATACGACATAAACACCTCTTATTCTTGGTTATTTCGGTAAAGTCACGTAGAATGGAAATAATAAAAAAATATAACAATGAAATTATCACGACGTTTCGATTGCAACACAAGCAATCATCATCAGGTGTGAAAACCACAGCAATATATATTTTTAAATGTTCTTGCTGTGGTTTTCACACCTGATGATGATTGCTTGTGTTGCAATCGAAACGTCGTGATAATTGTATTGTTTTCTTTTTATTATTTTATTGTTTCCCTTCTATGTGACTTTACCGAAAGAACCAAGAATATGAATCCCTGCAGTCACGGAAGCTTTAAACACCTCTGTTTTCATCCCTGTGATATATACATCCATATTGCATTATATAATTGTACTGTATTGTGGCATCACAGGAATGTGACTGATGGCAAAGGCATGTCTAGGCCTTCATTCAGCAGTGGAGAGACAATGGATAAGGATGATGGTAAGCCTTCAAACTATTTCTAAGTTATGACGCAGGCATTTTGTTTAAGGCAATGTGCTATTGAGAGGCTGCCTCTTACCACTGGGATGGGGAAATTCCCCTTAGGGTCACCATCAGAGGTGAGCATTGCCTCATTGGAAACACTTTAACTCTAACCACATGTTATTTACACTCTTTTATTGAATATTATTTATTTATGGGATAAACACAGGACCTGAAGCTGCTCATAAAGGCGCTAGAAAATAAAATCAGAAGACATCTTCGCATCTCAACTGGACCAAATACCATGCTCCTCCGAGCAGCTCCAAAATGTGTCTCTTTATTTTTACTATTATCCCTAATTTCAAAGGTTCCCTGGCCTTAACAACCATTCAGGTCTCTCACGAGCATTTTGCTGAGCTGAAGGTTATACCTTGGCTTGAAGGGAAATGTATTTGAAGATCGCTACAATTTTAAACATCTGTAGCCGCTATTTACGACTTGCAATACGCAGCATCAAAGATATTGAAGAAGAGATGTACCTATTGATATGTAAATAGCTAAGTGGTTGTTTAAATGTGGCCAGATCACCACTCTTGTTTGAAGTGGCCAATTATACCTTCATGCCAACATTAAAATTGGTTACTTAGACTATGCATTTTGATCAAATCCATTAGAGCTAAGAATGGCAATGATCACCGTTTCCATTATTCGTAAGAAATGAAATGTTGCTTATATCATGATATAAAACATGCATTTTTAAATTAAATGTAAAGGCACAGCTCTGAAACGATTTACTCATGGTGCTATTTTGGCCTTTTCATCCACATTGGACAGACGTCTTGGAAGAGATGTAACTGGAAGTTGTGAATTTAACATGTTAAACATATTGAGGTCATGGGACAGATACAATAAAATAATATTTAGATAAAATCACAGTGTCCCAGGTTGGTGGATCAAATAATGATGGGGGTCGTAAGACACTCACCTATTGACGGCAATGAAGTGCCTATAGGAGGCAGTACAGCGAGCAAGTTGGTAACATCTGTGGAATGTGAATTCTTACATGGTATGTTTGGGTATGTCTATAGGAACTCAGGTGACCACCAATTTCTATTCATACTAAAACAACTCGAAAAGGAGAATCTGGAAAAGGAGTGAGGTTTTTCTTTGTATTACAGCATAATTATTATGATGTGGCTGGTTGGTGTTATGATTCCTGACAGAGTCACTATATATACGAATGTTTTTCATAAATGTCACATATGCACATTTTCATGCGTACAATATTAGAAGAGAAAAAGTTTTACTGCCTGGCTTTCTGCACATCACCGTGCCCCATCTGCGCGATTACGTCACCCGCAGCGCCCATACTTTACCTGCGCACTCAAGTTTCAGGGACCTTCAAAAGGCAACCTGGAAAACGACCTTTAACATAGCATTCCGTGTTTCTGGAGACGGCGCTTGCGCGTACGTCAAATGCAGTGAAACGAAACACAAAGGGTCTACCCTGCTCAAAGCAACGCGGGGCTTTACCCGTGTCCTTAAGAGAAGAAAGTGAAACGTAAACCTGAAAAAAAAGGATGGAGAGAATGTAAAACAGCAATGGTTGAGAAAGCCACAGAGATCATTCCCCCATGGGGGAAAAAAATAACACGTGGAGATATCTAAGGTGAAGGAACCCTTTCGTTTAACCGGGTGAGAGCACAGAGTAAAACCGCGTTTCTATTTGCAAATGCAGACAAGCGAAGACGGGTGAAAAGCGTCACATCAGCATGATTACGTGCATTCAAAACAAAAACCTAAGGGACAGCGGTTGTTGGTTCACGCTGCTACAAAGGTTTTCGCGCTAGTTGCTGCATGTGGCGTTCTCGGATGTATTTTTGGGTTGTACCTCAGGCCGTGCGGCATGGTGTCCGACGTTGCGCTCCACGTGCTGACGAGAGATATTTGTCTCGTGGTTTTGCCACACATTTTCAGATGCCCCCACCACGCTTCACTCCCTTTGTTGCCATGATGCAGTGATTACGAATGAGACCCCGGGGGCACTACCTTGCCTCTCGTTAGCCTGCACACACATGCTGGACAGTATTTGAACGGCATGTGTGCGGACAACAGTTTACTCGTAAATGCACCCTTGGCTCCCTTCCTAAATGCCTTTAAACATTATCACCACCATTCAGCTCTGGCATATGCAAGACGCTGGGTAATTGGCCTGACGCATGATAGGTAGCCTAAAGCATACGACTCATTGATGTCTGAAGATAAGTCCTTTGGTTTTATTTAATGCCTTCTGTTGGCAGACACATGAAGGCGTTTGTCTTAAAATAACATCTTTATTACATATTAAAATGCGCATAGACACAAAGTGACTGTTCTCCTTTGAAATGTCAATATGCTGAGCTACGTATGGTAACCAATGCATTTATGACAGAAATATGTGAGATTTCAATGTTTTTCTGTTTTTGTTCCAATATTGCTCATATATGCTGTGAAACCATATAAATCCACACCCACGTGGGGTGGATGCAATTTGCAGATACTAAAATCTGTAATAGACCGTGATAACCACGGTGTTCGTCATATGTGTGCATGAACGCGTGCACACATAGGGTTCATGCACACACCAGCAAGGCATGGACACATGCACACATACGTACATGCACACATCAGCTGTGCTTCAAAGACGGTCGCCCCACTGTAATTTTACCTCTTATTAGTTTCCCACAAATATTCGACGCAAAAATTCCGCAAATCATTTACGAGAAGTCGTGAATTTTGGAATTCTCGAGGGCGCTAACCACAAAGACGTGATTTCAGGATTCAGTGATTTTTCTGGTGGGGGGGGGGGGGGAGTTTCACAAGGTATTATGTACAGGACTTGTAGAGATTAACTCAGACTCCAAAGATCTACCACGGTGTTAGACACAGTTTCAAAGACAATGGAGGCTCAAAAGAAAGCTGTCTCTGGTGTGGACCAATCAGTTTCAAAGACAATGCATATATTATCAGAGTATGTTTTTTGTTTGCATTTTGAGCACAAGTATTGTGGTTAATGCAGACACGATTCCTTGTAAAAGGTTTCAGTTTGGTGTTTTAACATCTTAACACCTGTTTTGTTGCCAGATAAAAGGGGAAAACCTATTCTCATCTTACCACCTGTTTTGTTATATTTTTTTTATTTAAAGCTTTCGTGAATGCAGGGATTCATATTCTTGGTTCTTTCGGTAAAGACACGTAGAAGGGAAACAATACAAATATAAAATATTGTTTTACATATTTATTTTATTGTTTTATATTTTTATTATTTTGTTTCCCTTCTACGTAACTTTACCGAAAGAACCTCTTTTGTTGCCAGAAAAAAGGGGAAAAACCTATTATCAATGTGATTTTGCTATCACACAGTGCAAATGAATACAAATGACAGCATGCGAATATGAATATTCACAATGTGCTAGTGTTCTGTCATATTCTGCCTAATCCATTCTGAAAAGCAATATTTTTTAACTGAAATAAAATGTCCAAGACTGAAATGAGGGAACTAAGATTTTTTTACGTAAAAAAATCTTCAACACACCATTAGAAAACAAAAACTGAATTTCCAATACCGCTCAATACAACACACAACTCTCATAATGTACTGCAGTCATGTTTATTAACAAAAAGCTATACATTCATCAGTCTCATAAACCAAATATACAACCTCTGAATTCAAAACATTTACAGAAGGTAACTGAAGCACAGAAAAAAGTTGCAAAGTCGATACAAAATGTACATATTTCTCCAACAATATACAGTATTTATATGCTTTAAAAAAATTACAGTACAGTACTTATAGAAACGTAAAGAGCGATGCACACATTTGTAGATTGTCTTTGGGTTTCAATTCAATGTGCGCATCACGCCTCTGGCTGGATATACGTATAAAGGACGTTTTATGCAAACAAGCACCCATTAAGATGGAATAACTATCTTAAGAACATCTGCACCGTGAACAATATAACATTGTATTCGTTGATTTCAATAACAGTTCTGGTTGAAACAACAGACTACCCGAATTTCACTCTGTAAAACAAATGAACGATGTACAAAAAATACTGAAATCTATTTCTGAATAACTTAATTCTGCTAGTGGTTGTGGTCAATTTTTATATTAAGAAGTCTCCTTTGCTTTTTTCCTGGTAATTAAGGCTAGTTGATGTAGAAATTTATCTAGTATACAACTCCAGTAAAGTATACGGCCTTTCTTAACCGGTCTGCCACAAATGGAAAATATTTTTTTGTCAGGTCTGAAAACATTTGAACAAAGTATTTTAACTTCTTTTAAACACGAGTTTAGTCACGAACAAAAGCTCAGTTTCTCGAGCAGAACAGAGGAGGGAGGATGTCATCGTCACGACAAAAATAACTACATTATTTAGTAAGTGTATGCTCTGTTGCGTGTTAAAGATGACAGATTTAACAGTGGCGATGTATGGGAACAAGGGACCAAATTGTAAAAAAAGTCTCTCGTCATGTACCTCATTTGGCTCCCCCATATATTCTTTAAGGCATAGTTTAGCTTGTAGGTTACACGAATGTACTTTGGCTTCAACGTGACAGCACAATATGAATGGACGGGGACTGTAGAGTATAACTCACATTCATCACTAACCTCGTAACACTTGACAGCTCACACGTCAAGTGAGGTAGCAGTTGGTGACCTGTGTGCTTACGCAGTGTGCGAATTAGGCTTGGAGCAAATCTAATTCTACTGTATTATGGTCAATTATGAGCAGTGATTGCAAGACAACAAAAAGCTCGGCCACCTTCATTAAACCCTGCCCAGTAATAGGGAAATATACATTAGAATAACATTTCAGACAAACAGCAGTTTTTTTTGGAGCGTAGAGAAGATTTTGACACAGTAGTTGGAGATGGATTTTTACAATGTGGTAAGCTTGAAGAAATATATTTGTAGACATCTGATATATTTAAGTCGGTCAATATCGTGGCTGCCTTTTTATTTCTCAAGACATACATTTTTTCCCCGATTCAAGGCAGTGTTCATGAAGATGGCGGAGTGGTGTATTTCATCTTGTTTGTGCACAACTGTCAATGCAGTCCCTTATTTACCTTCCATAAAAAAGCAGTAGTTGCTTTCTTTGTTCATGAGAAGTGCAATTGACATTTTCATTCCAGAAAGTGCGGCTGTAATTGTATCATGATGGTTCAGTGGTGTAACTGGGATAATGTATCACTGGTTCGCTGTATGCATTAGGGCTGCTGTTTCTACCAGGAATTTTAAAAAACGTATCACACAAATGTTAAAATCCTTTCTCTTTGGATCTTTCGGTAAAGTCACGTGGTGGGTAGAAAAAAAGATTAGATCACGACGTTTCGATCGCAACAACAAGCAAATCGTCTTGCTACAGCAAGAAAACTGCTGAATACGTTTTCTTGCTGTGGTTGTCTCACCTGATGACGATTGCTTGTGTTGCGATCGGAACGTCGTGATCTATTATTATTATTTTTTTTCTTCCCACGTGACTTTACCGAAAGAACCAAAGAGTGTGGATTCCCTGCAGTCACGAAAGCTTCAAATCAAGGTTAAAATCCTTCTCACACAGTGGACTGGAAATCTTGTTATTACTATTAGCCAAACGATCTTGGGACTGTGTGAGCCATGACTACCACCACTGAATTTACACATGCCCTGGCAGTTCTGGTACAAATGAACAATGAGTAAGTGAAATGCTATGCTTGACAAATTGTAGGTTTCTTTTAAGAGTCATTTGCCAGATCACGTAGATTAAGAATTCACCAGTGATGTCCACTATGTTGGTTTGCTGTTAAAGAAATAACATAATTTAAATATTATTACAGGCTTTATATCATGATCTACATATACATGAATTGGCTGCTGTCTTAAAATTAAGTTGGATTTGTAATAATTTCCCTTTGAATTGTTTTTGAAATAACAGTACATTTGGTTTCAATGAAAGTAATGGTAACCATATGGTACATCCCAAGTAGTGATATTCTGCTAACACATTGAAGAAACAGGTTAATAATGAGACTACCAGAACCTGCCTTTTTAATCCAATTAGCAACATGTTACTCCCAAAAACTGGTAATGTCGCAGTCCGATGTCTTTGTGCAACACAATTCTCTGTCCACAGCTTAGCATGTCAGTGCATGTGCCACTTCACCGTGATCATTATACGTGCAACGCAATTACTAATAAATTAAATAGCACATGGCAAAAAAGTACCAACTGTGGCTTATTTCAGGTGTGAAATTTTGGACAGTCTTTCATAATTTTTTTTCGTGCATTGTGTGACAAGTTCTTCCCAATTTTACTTACGGGAATATTAGTAGCACACAGCAATGCGATGGTACTTAATCAATTAACGATGTGAATTTCCAATGGGAGCAATCCGACAGCATGCAACCATTGCATAGCACCAGTTACTGCCTGGAACCTGAGAGATTATAAAAGGGGTTCTCAACCAGGTCCACAGACCCCAAGGAGATGTAAGCAGTAGACCTCGATGACCACATAAGAGTCCATATTTGGGAGAAAATAAAAATAGAATTTGTGTCTTTGGACATTTAATATAGAAGTGCACTATACAATATTCCCGAAACCAGCCTGGAGGTTATGTGGTTAGAGTGGTCATCATATTAAAACTATCTCCACTACAGGCTCTGGACCACCAATAGAGTTGAGTGCTACAAAATTGCTTGTTTGAAAAGAGAAACGCTGACTTTTGTCCTGATTCGAGTATTAATTTTCTGATTGTGGTTCTACGTACGTACGTGAATGGTAATTTAAACAGACATTATAAAGCACTGGCCCAAATAATACTTCCAACAGTATGTCTGTCAATAAATCTAAAACCAATGTGGAAGAAGTCAGCAGTGGTAGTGACACGAATATTAGAGTCTCAAGTATACAAATGTGTAATTTCCTCCACTGGCTCATGAGATGAACACTACTGCATGCTCAACTAAACATGTAGATTGTGAATACCATTGTTATTAAAGTGTTGGCTTACTTGTAATCAGGGAGAGAAGAAAAAGGCAGCAGAGTTTACATTGAGGGGAACTGTGCCATTGACAAGTAGACAAAACAAGGCTGTGCATGGTGCCAGTGCTCCAGCTCCCTGTAAGGGCCATAGTAACTACATGGTCGAGAACCCCTAATCTACAAATCTCGGTTCTAGATGCCACTGGCCATGTGGTGTGCGATTACAGCGCTCGACTCACAATTGTAAATTTGTGAGTTCAAATCCTGGCTGACTCAGCCTCTCATCACTCCAGAATTGATCAAATAAGTGCCACATAATGAGAGCGATCCTCTCATTAAGCCCGGCCCTGCTGTGGAAAATTAGAAATGTGGGATTTCTACAACCAGCTCTGGAATACCAGTAGATACGAGTGCTGTCCCATTGCTTCCTTCAGCATAGCAGACACTTTCACTTTCCTTTTCTGAAGCTTTATTTATTTGTCTCACTGAAATGCATTTGCCAATGCTCAGCATCACCTTTAAATTGAGTACTTTTAAATGTAACCACAATCTAATTCGCACATTTGCACCTTCTGCACCAAGCTGGGTGGGAATACCAAATGTTTCCGAGAGCTCGGCTTGTGTGGTGATGCACTGCAGGTCACGTGTTCAAGGGCGGAAACCAGTAGCCAGACATCCTGATGTGCAATAACACGTACAGAGCTGTTTCCACCCTTAAATATGACTCAGTCCATTCTTTAAAAGTAACAAGGTTACACAATAAGCCTGGTACCATTAATATTCCAAACCCAATTAAAGACGTTTGTTTGAGGATGAAAAGGGTTATGTCCAGTGAGAAAGGAGAAAGGGGATTTTTTTCTCTTCTTCTTAGATGCTATTTGTAACTGGATGTTGTAAGGCAAAAGTCAATGACAGATCAGAGCCCATTCATCCACTCATTCCAGGCAAGCAGTGACATCGCATTCTTAACGAAGGGTCACGTAGAGGTCCTCTCATTGAATCTTGCTTCATCACTCCTTGAATTGAGGCTTGGGGGGCTTGGACAAGTGGCGAGATGAGGGCAAAGAGGGCTTAAGGAGTCGTGCATACCAATCGTCGGTCCTCCAAAGAAAACAATGTTCGCTAGTTCAACGGTGAAATGTCAAAGTTCACAACTAATACTTATACATGTGGAGGTGTGTTCTACCCTTTAATGGGGTACTGGGCTGTTCCAGCCAGTATGTTCAGCTTGCTCCTTTGTCAAGCCAGAAATGCCTGGCAAATGTTTTACTTAGTTTAAGGGTTAAGTAGTATGTTGGTCTGATTATAATATACGGTGATGCCTTGCCACCCGACGACCCAATGGTATTTGTTACAGTCAAACACCGTATTTTCCTTCACGTTGTCCTGGGATGACTGCAGTTGGATGCGCAGCAACCGCATTATCTTCTTCCGCATTATCCCGCTCATAGGTGTCTCTTCATGTGCAAGGCAAGGTGGTCTGACCTGGAGAAAGACCTGCAATGATCACAGCTTGCATTAGAATCTTGGATTGTGGGGATGAGAATGCATTTTGCTGTGTGCACCACCATAACCACAACCTAAATAAAGTGTGAATAACAGATAAAAAAATTGGTGAGCAAATGTATATATGGGTTATCTCCATTTTAATGAAGGTAAGCACAATCAGTGCTGTTAAACGAAGCTGTAAATATATTTGTATAATATAATCATTATACTGCAGTCTTTTTTGGAAAGACTGATTCCCATGAAGTGAAAAATGGATCTCACCTTCTCACGCATCAAATTAGAGCATATATATAAATACACACAGAATATTAATAATACTGGTTGCCAACATTCATCATCCATATTTCATTACAATACTTACCCAGGAAAGCACCACCGAGACTGAAAATTACTTGCATGGTTCAAAATGAAAACTCTTACAGACACCACCATGCTGCCCTGCAAATAGGTCATTCAGAGTTGTACGATTTCTGCATGATCCATAAACTCAAAGTTGCTGTGTAATAGGAATGTGGCACTATACTCTTTTTCATCAGCATAGCTCTAGCCTGTGCTTTCACAGATACCATTTAAAAAGTAATTTTGATTATATAAAGTGTTTCCTAAACGCTGGACAAATTGCTTTATTTCCTGGGAAGACTGTTAAAATGGTCACAGACTTTGACCTTCAATAATGCACAACATAAATTTCATGAATGTGGCATACTTTCATTAAAAATTATATCTAAGCTTATTTACATCCCATTTGCATTACTGAATTGCATCTCGTCTGGAATAAAATTCACGTTATGCACAGTTGAAGGTCAAAAGCTGTATTCCTGCATAATCATCTATTTTCATGCAAAACGCAACCTATAAGTTGTTTTCTTTTGTTAACCTTATCCTTATCAGCAGTGAGTGTGGTGCCAACCACAGAAGCATGTCTGCAGGCCTCACTGGGCTTATCGGGCACTGCATTTATGAAATACAGGGAAAAGGTTAGCGTCGGATTCCTGGAGAGAACAATATGCATGTAGTGCATATTAAATCATAGATAGAGAATGCAGAAAGCTTTCATTCATTGATAGTACTAACAGAATGTAGTTTGGTCGAGGTGCCCTTTACATTAATATTAAAGCCTCCCTGCTCTATCGAGCGCTGGGCAGCACTCATCCACCATCAGTGGCCCTGCGCGAGCGGTGGAAAGTACCACACATTACATCTCATGAATTAAGTGTAAGCCATTTTTAGGCCGAAGTGGGGTGATGATGACATAAGTTGACCCCCAATTGTAATTTTAACTTACAACTGTCCGTGTGTGAGCCAAGCAGTCTAAACAAAGCACTTCCTGGCCAGATGCTGCTCTGAAAGTCTCTCATGTGAAAGGGGTACATTGCATTTTTATGAATTCCAGTTTCCGCGGGTGCACTGGCGATCTGGTATCCACCACGTTGAGCCTTGACCACCAAGTGAATTCAAGACCATTCACGTTCCCAATGGAACCTTCACATTCTTACACGCGTATAATGTCAACGTTGCAGAGTTGGCGACTTGACAATGTCATTCACAAAGAATAAAGGGACATGGTTTACATGCATGTAGCGATCAATCCATGTGCACTTGCCTGTCGCAGTGTGCGCACTTGAAAGGCTTCGCTCCTGTATGCTTGCGGTAGTGTCGTGTGAGCTCGTCGCTCCGCGCAAAGCGCCACTCGCACCCTTCCCAAGAGCACTTGTACGGCTTCTCTCCTGCTGCCACAAATGCCGTCCGACGAGACGTGGAGAAGAGGAAACGGCAAAGAGTGCGGTCAGTTCAAGTGGCCATGGTGATCAACGCACAGCCCAGTCCCACACAGTGATTATTATCGAGTTGCGTGCTCATCTATTGTTGAGCAACAGCAGTTCAATGAAGGAGTACTTTTGTTTAAACCGGTTGCTGGAGATTACAATGATGTCAACTGCAGTTTGATACTTATCAGAAGGTGGTGAAGCACACATATAAACACATATAAACTGATGCTCAGAAAGTGGGGTTGATGTATCACACATGTTTCATTGCGTTTTGAGACTCCAAACTTGATAATCTGCGAGGTGGCCAACAGATGGCAGCGCAGGAAGTTAATTTCTGATTGGTCTGTGCAGTTTGTGGTCATCATCCACCTTGTAAGAGTGCTTTCACTGGTAGGAACGAAGTTGTAAACTGAGTGTACCAGCCTGCAATAGATTAATGTGTCCGTCCGTCCGTCCCCTTTCAATACTTTAACGAAGTGAAATCTCGTGCTGTTGGGTGTAAAATCAGCAATAGACAGCGCAGAGACTTGTCCTACCAGCCCACCCTGCAGGGACCTGTTTTTCTGGGTAATACAATTTCCTTTGAAATTTTATAATAATAAATACACTTTTTTTAAAGGAATGAATAGCCCACACATCAAAATGTAGGGCCATCACCTGATAGTGGGGCCATCACCTGGATATGCAAAATGTCTTATTATTACACATAAAGGCCACCATTAACGATGATCCCAACATTACAATCGGTTAAGAGTCACTGGCTCAAACGGGGTATACTTTGCATGAGATTGGCTCTGCGTGGCTCTGTTCATATTGCTACTTGTGGATCAGGTTTAACATTTAGAAACATTAAATGAAACAAATTGTACAGAGTGCTATTGTGAAGTTATTGGGGTGAGTGCTAACCGATGGAGCAATACGGAACAACCGATCCCCTTACTGCGCTGATAACTGTTAATACTGCAAGGGCGTAAATTATAACATCAATTCTGAGATCACTGTTACTCCATAGTGCGAGTTTGGCCAACTACACCCATGATAATGGCCGTGACAGCCAGCACAAAATATATTTTCACTCCTGGTCGACAAGAGGTAATTTATTCCAATGCAACTCCGTTGCATTCATCATGCAACATAGATGCAATCATACATCCCCATCATCCATCACTTATAAGTAGTGATTTTTTTTCTCCCTCCTCCTTGTACAGTCTACACGCTATTGATTCCATGAGTAAAATTTCCAACCGCGTGTATGCATTCACCGCTGTTGAGTGCACCAGCTTGCATTACAGTCTTACGATTATGCCCACTAATCCAGTGCTCAATCATTTTGTTAATAACGCTATCGATGTTTCCAATGCAGGGGACCTCAAAGGGGGGGGGGGGGGGGGAAGGTCTGTGGACCTTCAGGGGACCAAAATGCATCAATAGCGGGATCCAAGAATGTAAAGGCTCTCATTACATGCACACACCAACGCAATCAACACATATAGCTGCAACCTGTTGTAGCTTTTTTTTTGTTACTTCTGCATCATTGGGCTGCAAAATTTACCAATATAGTATTAGTTGTAAGGGGTATTGATGCCAAAAGTATTGAGAACTGCTGTTATTTAATAAGTTTTGTTTGAGCTAGTTTTCCAATGTTTATATGTAAAGTTAAGTCACATGTTTATTGACTCAAACATGCAATTGAGCAGTACTCATCTTTATTGGTGGTCTCCAGGCTAGTGGTGGAAATTCCACATTCTAATGGTGGGGGCCTGTCTATCCACGTGAATACCACTCTTGGCTTCCCACAAAGTAGTACTGATTTTCTGGGCCCCTGAAGGGATGATAGACGTATTTGTCCGGGATTTCAAATAGTGATCCTTCCAATTGAGTGCCATTTGCTGTGCCAAAAGTCGCTCTTGGTCGAGTACACGACCAATGCTAAGAATTCTTCAAATGACTCATTTTTGCTAAAACTTAATTCACTATGTAGAAGGGAAAAACAATCAACACAACACGATTGCATTGACAGATCTAGAAGCTGTTCATAAAGTATCCATGAGTCATTTAATAAACACGCTCTTTGAGCGCTGTGCTCACAAGGATCTGTACACTGCACACCTTTCTTTTAGTGTCGTTTTAAATAACTATTTTACACGATGGTTAAAGTGCAAATACAGATGCAGGCACTAAGGAGTTCAACCCAGTTCATAATACCACCATGCCTGCAGTAGATGGAAAGCAGATTAGCTTGGACAATGCAAGAAATAATTATACTTTCTGTCATTGTGCAACTTATCCCTTTAAGAACTTATTGGCTGTAAGGCATTAGAGCAAAATGGTTTCCCTGCCAAAATGAGCACTGAAGCAGTGCTTTTCTATATTTGTGGCACTGAGCTAGTGGAAATTCCACGTTCCCAAGCCAGTCTCTAGGATGAACACTGCTGAGGTCCTACAAAGTGTAACTCATTTTTGTCAATCCCAGAATAATGTTGGGCTGAGTCGATCCATGATGAGAATTTGAACTTTCCAATTGTGAGCTGAATGCTGTAATCACAGCACACCTGCCTGGATTATCATTCCTCATGTGTAGACAAAATACCTATACCAATAACTCAGAGGTCTTAGGCACTAAAAGGTCATTATGAATCCATGCAAGGCTCCCAGATTAAATTACACCGTCACTGACTGCACTGCACAATGAGAAGAAATTGAATACCGAATGAAATAAAATCATCCAGTGTACTTTATAAAGATTGACCTATCGTGTTAGAAAAGCATAGTATGATTAATTCCTAAAGCCAAAATGATGTCAGTGACATTTCTTTGGTCAAACAAAAACTTGCCTCTGCAAAACACAAATAGTAAATAATGAAACAAAGATGCATGTGATATAAGGTAGGTGTCAAATGTGTGTCAAGTAGCTCCACCATGACTGTAAAAAACAAAGCAGAAGGTGGTAGAGTAGAATCAAAATGATTCAAATCGCAGTGTTTCAATTCACAAATGAATTATATTTTAATTTATCACTCTGATGAGTAGTTGCGCCTCAAGTGGCTGCAGGAATAATGTGAATCTTACGTATATACAAATTGAAAACAGACTATGCGATGCAGGTATATCGAGCTTAAGAATCGATATGAATTTATAAATTAATGTATTGTTCCGCCCCTAGTGGTTGCAAAATTATAATGAGCACTGCTGAGTCTAGATTGAAATGTGGGTTTCAACCAACATTGACTAAACTAGGTTCTCAATCAAGAGTAATGGCTTCAACCTGGTCACCAATGACTGCAAAAACCCAAAATATTCCACTTCTGTGAATTAGAGATTTTGGTTTTCAGGGTTACATACAGATACATACATTTTGGGGGACACAAAAGCCAAGTTAAAATTATTATACAAGTAGTTTTGCGTCGTTCCCTGACACGACGTTCAAGTAGCAGCACAATCAGAAACCGATGTTGGATAAACGAAAATATGCATTGTAGAAAAGGAAATTGCAATGCACCAGACAGATAAACTGAATGCAATTATTTGATTGCAGATGGTGTGTCAGCTGATCGTGCAGTGTGCAACATCCGCTCACTCACCTGTGTGTGTGCGCTGGTGGGCCTTCAGGTGGGAGCTTTTGGTGTAAACTTTCCGACAACCACTGAAGGGACAGTGGTGAATCCTCTTCTTTCCATCGGGCGAGCCTTCCGGGTCCACTAATTTGCCAGTCACAGTCATCGCTTTTACCTGCAACTTATCTGTGTGGCTGTCGTGCAGTGAGATGTGCAACTGAGACTGCTGCTGCTGCTGAAGGTGGAGGTGGAGCTGAAGGTGTTGCTGTTGCTGATGGTGGAGGGCGGCCGTCTCAGCCAAGTCAATCTCGGCACATGCCTCTGCCCGTTCGTCTAGTCCAAGGTTGAGTTCGGGCAGGTCCGAGTGCTCGGGCGACGATGGCGGCGTGAGGCTTCCACTCGCCTCGCTCAGCCGCTCCTCGGCACCAGGTGATGGCACCGAGTCCCAGGAGCCGCTGCTTCCCGCGGGGCTCGCACTGCCATGCGCCGTGAGGCACGGGTCTCTGCCGTCCGTGAACGATGACGCCGCGGCTGTAGCTGGAATGGTGACGGGAGAGGCAATGGTGGTAGCTGCAGCGGAAGCAATGGTGGTGGCGGCCGCACCGCCAAGGTCCTGCTGCAGCGGAGCCGTGATGGGTGTCGCTGTGACGAGAGCGGACTCGCTCTGCTCGGAGCAGGCGGCGATAAATCTCTGCCAGGGACTTTTCTCGGCATCACTGCCGCTCGCCGGGCACCGGCCTCCCATGCAGGGCTCCGTCTGCAGGTACCGCTCCATTTCCAGGCAGATCTGGGGCCATTCAAAACAAGGTAAGGGGAGTTTGATGATTAAGACGAGGGGATAAATAATGTTTGGTCAACTGAACATGCAACTTTCAATCAGATTCCCAGAGGTGTTTGTTGAAACATTACAAACCTCTGTTTTGTGGGCCACACAGTTATGATCTGGCTGGGTGGAGCTATGGCAGATGTTTATGAAAGTAAAAGTATCTGAGGCATCAATAGGAAGAATATGACTGCATTGGTGCCGTAGCCCATATCCCAAATATGAATATAGGCTAACGCTAGTTATAACTCGACTGACATTAAAAAACAACGTCTAAATTCCACCACTGTCTTTAGGGCCACTGGTGAATATTGGGCACAGCCTATCTTTAGCATAGATACATGTGACCTTTTTTTATCCCTGTTGAATTAATTGAAAATAGTCTGTTTGCGTTAAAAAATAATGCGACTGAAAGACACTTGTCAATGGAATCAATGTTATTTTATTTCAGCCGCTGTTTGTTTATTATGACCCAATATCCAGTGACAGAAAATAATTATATGATATTTAAAGCTGTTAGGGCCCAAAGGATCACAGACACGAGAGATGGTGATAATTGAAAAGGGGCTCATCTTTGTCCGAAACACTTACATTTGAAAAACACCATGATAAAATGAAAGGATACTTTTGTAAATTCATGGTCGTGCAGTACAGTAGGTTACTGGAATCAGATTATTCGAGACTCTTAAAGCGTTACTATCACCGTGTTTTTTGTGCAGTCAAATTACAGGCAGCTTGTTCTTATGACTTCAATTTACAAATTGTATGATTACTTTTTAAAAATACATTAAAATAATCATGTAAGCAGCTTGGGTTAATATAACCCAAGCAATGGGCAATGTATTCTAGAGCAAGCTATAAAGCCGACAAAGTAGAACACCGTTCCGTGTTGGTATTTCCAAGGTTAACGTGAATAATTTTATCTTAAAATTATGAACCTATTTTGCTTTGGAAACACTAAACATGTGATTACACTGTGTAACAAAAAAAATTGTCCCTGGGTAGTAAGTGTTATTTCCTAATTGTTTATTCCTCAAAAGTACAGAAAATGGCTATTATTCCCCACAAACTTGGCTTTTGTGAGGACAGTGATATTTTGAAATGCACCTATTTTGAATGAGAAAGCGTGGTGTGTATTTGTGTTTATTCCTCAAAAGTACAGAAAATGGCTATTATTCCCCACAAACTTGGCTTTTGTGAGGACAGTGATATTTTGAAATGCACCTATTTTGAATGAGAAAGCGTGGTGTGTATTTGTGTCTTTCCTTCACGTAAAGTCCTGGTCACAAAAGCAAGGTTTGCGGGGAATAACAGCCATTTCTATACTTTTGAGGCGTAAGTAATGAGAAAATAACACTTCGTACCCAGGAACAAGAATCGTGTTACATAGTGAGTTATCAGGCACGTGATGAGTCACCTAATCCCCCATGGTTCAATATTCACAATTGTGATAGTTCAATCTAATAATTATTTTGTTTCATTCATCTGTCTCATTGCGTATAATTTATTTCATCAACCTAAAAGCAACAATTACTTGTACGTTACATTAATTGTTTTTAATTAATTAAGTGCACAATACATCAGTTTAAGAATCTATGTGAGTCAGTGAATAATGATATTCCTTCTGTTATTTCTAAATCCTCAAATAATCAGTAAACCAAAAATGATTATATTTTAAACTTAACCCATTCAACACTGTACAATGAGCATAGCAGATTCATCTAAGATAGCTGATCAAGAAACTGATTAGTACTTGTCAAAAATCCAAAATCACTTTTGTTTTTAAGTCCATTGTGTTTTGGAAAATAAAGCCAGATGTTTTGCGTGCTCGTGTGGACTTTGATCATTAATGGCACAGCTTTCCAAATTATAATTAATTAACTACCTGGTTTAGCATTTCCACAGAGCTGTGTGTGATTGTGGCATCTTAAATTAGCTTAATTTCAACACCGGTCGTTTAAAAAGAGCTCCGAGGTTAGAGTGGAGGAAAGCGGGGTGCAGTCTGTATAAAAGACTTCAGGACAGTACAAGATTTGAAGTGATTTTCTTTGTAAAATAAGTGGCCTGAGGTCTTCCCTCATAACTTCCTCTCGATGGGACTTCTCGGATGCTGGGTTTTAGATAAACATTCTAAAATTGCTTCGCTCTTGAAATGCCATTCCTCCTCATGGCCAAGATCCAATTATGAAGAGCCAGGGAGAATGGGAAAATAATTTAAGGAATTTTAGCTGCGTGGATAATATGCTGCATAAGCAAGTTTGATGCTGGATTTTGTTTTGTTTCATTAGATATTTTTTGCGTTCTTTACATGCCATTTTGGCTTAAATTTTGTAGTAACGAGATATACTGTTGTTGGGTTGTTATATTGTTTAAGTCTGTGTCTCGGTGCTCAAACAAGCATTAATTAATTAAGTGCTGGTCCTGATGTAGAGATTACATTTTAAAATTCATATGGTGGGGGAAGAGTCTCTCAAAATAATAATTACTTTCATCAGGGATCTATGGAGACATTGGCCCTGGTTTTAAATCATGGGTTAACCCAGCTCATCATTCCCTCTGAGGTTAATAAATAAACCACTAATTTTACTTTGTAAGTCAGCAGCAGTTGCTCTCTCTACAGAATGGCACTTGCTACTTAGATGCAGAATTAAGCAACGGCCCAATGCGATAATTAAACCTAAGTACTGCTCCAAAGCTCGTTTGACATGACATACACCTTTAGGTTTATTTTTAATTCATAAAAGTATTGTTTAAAAAAGATACACAATTCAGTTCACGTCATGTAAACTGTTGAAAATCAATTAAAGGAGCACACGTCTTGCAATGAAAATCAGTGCAAAGACGCTGCAGGGATACACGTTGATGTAAAAAAAAATAACACGCACATAAATAAACCGCAGGACTGGAATGTATCCCAGAAGTGAATCAGTTGGGACATGTTATTCCACAACTTTGTGAAAATTCGCATTCAACTGTGATAATAATGGAAGTGGTGGGAGGCGTCAATGTTGTTAAACACACACGCGCGCGCACGAACACCGACACCCACGCATGGGTCCCCACCCCCGTGCCCTCCCCTAAACGAAACCTCATTGGCGCATACGCGCGGATTACCATATAAGGCAAAGCGCGTGAATTTGGCTTGGACCCAACCCACTTTTCACTCACGCACACCCTCGCACAGAACGGACCAATGGGGGCAAAGGAACGATGCCCACCCCCCCCTTACCCACAAACCATCATCCAATCAGGTGGTGACAAAGCACACATTCAAGCAAGACGGAAAAGCACACGCATTGATCAGGGAGAAATAACAAGGGGTGGTGGTCCCACTCGTATGACCGTTGTGCAACACCTCACACTCACACCTCCCCTCCCAGGTCTCCCTTGCAAAATAGACCATACACCCTAATAGGCTCCCACCTGGTTAAGTCAATCACAAATTATGTGTTCTATTTACACTATATAACAATGTAGATGTTTATATTCTTAGTTTTTTCGGTAAAGTCACGTTGAAGAGAAACAACAAAATAACAACGTGACTTTACCGAAAAAACTAAGAATATGAATTACTGCAGTCACGAAAGCTTTAAATCAAAATTTAATGTAGATGTTTGTTAATGTTGCTGTTGATGGATTTGTATTTGGAGATATATCCACTGCTGGATTAATAGCACCTCCGATTAGCACGTTTGGCTACGCACAGTGAAAAAATAAGTTCAACATTCATATATAGGCTATTTGACGATACTTCACTATATTTAGATTAACCTATTTATGGAGCAATTTTCGTACATGTTTCCATTTCTTGATTTGCACATTGGTATCCCACATGGATTGCATTTGGTATCCCTTGCAAGTGACAGTCTCAACAGGCTCTCTCACCTGTTTTAAATAAAGGAACCAAACTGAACACTCATATGTGGTGTCGATCCACTATTATGGATGTTATATGTATATCATAAGTTATATCAGTATGTATTCATGTGTGAACCAAAAAATATAGCAGACCATTTTCTCCGAGCGCAATGAACGGATACATTATAACAAAGTATCCGTTTTTATTAGACCAGGGCAAGGCTGCAGGAAACAACTTATAAGAACATTCCCTTAAGTTTCTTATCTAAATCAATTAAAATTAAGGGCATTTTTAGGTTGCTTAAGTTGTTTTATGCAACCCAGCACAGAGTGGTACTCATAACTACGTGATATAAATCAGAGAAAACTGAACCAGTGTGTGGGTCACGATTAAGTGCAAGTACGTAAGCCACTGCACCACCAAACGCGCACGTAAGTGCCCCCCTACATGATGGTAAAGCAATGTATTATACTGTGCAACCATTATAAAAGTTGATAAAGCTTGTATGGAACATATGGGGGAGGGGTGGTCAGTGAGCAATCCTGCCCTTCACTCATATTTGTATCTTCCCATGGCCTGAGCGGGAAGCCTCGGGACATCCCGGCGCAGATGCATAGTTGGCATTCCTGAGTGAGCAAGAGGGTCACTGGGATGCGTGCTGTGGGCTCTTCTGTCTGCACCGCTCGCTGGGAGCAGCACGAGTGCAGGGACCGCTGGGGCAACGCCAGCTGAGCTGACCCCACCAGCTGACGAGTCTTTATTTTAAATCTCAGCTGTGTAAGATCATTTAGCAACTTGAAATCGTGGAAGAGCGCTTGCCAATACAGGGACATGTGTTGTATTCGTTATTAGTAGAGAATTTAAACAATATCAATTATGTGTCTCCCTACTCAAATGGCAATGGGGTGGCGGCTCAACTCTGAGCTAGAAGTGGAAATTCCACATTCCAATGACGGGGCTCAGCATGTCACAATTGGTCTCATTTGACTAACTTTGGAGTAATGGTGGCTTGTGTTGAATAAAAACAGGAATGTAAACATATGTATTGCGCATTTCCATATAGAGATACTGCAGAACAATTCAGTATCTGTGTTGTGCTCTTTGTGACAAGAAGTTATGCATTGAGCAATGTGCAAATATGTTTTAAAGGAGCCTTGCACATATACCCAGATCTCCAGGAAGCACACCTCATCCGAGAAGGAACTAAAAACGTAATATTATGCAGCAATCAGTTTGACATGCAGCAAACCAAGAGAATAAGGAAGAGCTCGGATAACCAGACTAACGCGCAGGCATGCTGGTCCTAACACAAGTCGTATAATTGATGGTAACTTGCACGAGGATGAAATGTTGAACCATCATGGGATTTTAACTCCAACTGTAAAAGGACCTATGATGTTACTCGGACAAGTGCAACAGCCAGTCTCAGAACATGGGCTGCTAAGTTTAAACTTGGAATAATATAGTAATATATATCCAAAAAATAGGCCAGTACAGAATTTTCACTTGAAATAGCAAGCGATTGGAAGTGAACAGCAGTATGGGATTTTAAGTCAAGCCATTTCTGAGATTCGGATTTAAGAGTATTTTTATGTCAAACCTATATTTTGAGTCCAACTTAAAAATGATGAGCATATAAAAGTCTAACCAAGTCTATTGTTTACTTTCTTGGTTTGTGAGGTTTTTGTTTTTTACATTGCTATGGGATCCAATTTTATTCACTGTCTCTATCCCTCCGAGTGGTAATGTGGCAATAGCACTCAATTCACAATCGTAGGTTTGCAAGTTAAAATCCTAGTCATTGATTGGCCAAGCGTGTCGTTCCTCTGAAATAATTGCCCTATGGAAAGACTGGCTGCTGCCATGGGAATGTAGAATTTGCACAACTAGCTACGGAGGACCAACAGACATGAGCACCACCCGACACTTATTTGATGAAAAAAGATCCTTTCACTCTTGCAGCACATCAGCCGCCTCATCGCAAGCTTCGGTCTTAAGCACCACTCATATGCGGACGACACTATTCTGTTCACCGCCATCAATTCTACCAATGCGTCTGGATTTGAGAGGCTCTCGGAATGCACCACTGCCTTACAACAGTGGTTCTCTGCACACAACCTTGCACTTAATACGTCAAAGTCAGTGGCCATCATGTTAGGTACCAGGCAACGTCTCAACTCATCAGTGCTCCCAACACACATACACATCTTTGGTCCCAGCATCAGGTTCACCGATCACTGCAGCTATCTCGGTGTCGTCCTAGATTCAACTTTATCCTTCGACCGTCAAACCAATCATATCATCCGTTCATGTAACTTTCACCTGAAGGCTCTCCGACACCTACGTCCTCTCATCTCCACTGAAACTGCCAACACATTGGCACGTTGCATAGTTTGGTCTCGCCTCGACTATTGCAACTACATCCTAGTCCGGTCCTCCTCTGGCAACCTAAAAAAAAACTTCTAAGACTACAAAACAACCCTGGCACGTGTCGTCATTGGCCACACTCATCCCCATCTCGCCTCACTCGCCTCTCTCTCCGTGCCCTCCACTGGCTACCCATTATCAGCAGGGTCACATACAAGATCGCCTGCCTCTGCCACCATGCCTTCACATCTGCCTGCCCCCCATACCTCTCTTCATTATTGACGACTTGCAGCGCAGCACCCGGCAGATGCCTTCACAGTACGACTCACGACCTCCTCTTGATACCAAGATCCAGGATGGTCACGTCTTATGCGGTGGCTGCCCTTACAGTCTTGAACGCAATCCCTCTGCACATTCGCAGCATCACCTCAAATCGTCTCCTTCAAGAGACACTTTAAAAACTCACCTCTAACAACCACGCTTTCGCGTGACTCTGAGCTTGGCTCCGCGCCTCTGAGTTGCGGCCATTACGTCCGCAAATTTGCGCGCGTTATAAATTGCATTATTATTACAGCGCTTCATCATGCCTGTGCACTATTGAATACGTTAATGTTTGTATAAACGGTAAATGAATGAAGTGGCCTTTTTCCAAGAGCATAACGAAGCCAAGAGGCTGTTGTTTCTTGCAAAAAGCGGAAGGTGTGCACAAGCCACTGTTTCTGTGCCCCACATTATTGAGACCGCACACAAATACGCACGAACTTCCCTTTCCTGTCTTTCTTATATTATTAGGTTGTCCAAACTATAGTTACACAGTAATAACAGCAGGACTGCTTGCAACGTGACGTGACGTGTGTGTGCCTACTGAAATCCCAGGTCACACTCTTTTTGTGAGATTAACTTCTTAAAAAAAACACTATTTGCCAATGTCCACTGCTGCTGTTGCTGCACACAATACTGTATATAGTCTCCTTCTTCAAAGAGTCATGTGGAGCAGTGCTCACCCTAATTGGTAGCTCAGAGCTACATATTGGGATGAGAAACCAGTCACATTTACATGTTGTAGATGAGACAACTGAGATACAGATGAGCATATACATTGTATGGGGACATACATTATCTTCAAATTTCATGATATATCTAGTAAAACATGCTATTGTTTTTACCTATATAAGCAGGTGCCCACTGATTGTCCTATCTCTCTTCCAAGTCTTGTCGTGATTGTGAAATACACTATGAACCATCGATATTCTTTATTTCGCCAGATGAAAGCCGAGTGTGATGTTCACTATCCATTTAGACTTATGTCGTTTGTAAAATAATATCTGATCCAAGGCCGTAGCCATGGAGTCAACATTGGGGGGGACCAAATCTTCCAGGGGTCTGGGGGTCCCCCCCCCCCAGAAAAAAAATCTAAATTTGAAAACGAATTTCCTGCCATTTCCTGCCTAAAATATTTTAAATTTCACAAACACATAGGATGGACTTTTTATTTATTTTTTACAATAATGTCTAATAGTGTTATTGTATTACATTGCTCTGTTTTTTCTTTTTTACCTTTTCTTGTTTCATTGTATGTAATGGCAGAGATTAGGGATTAATAAAGTACAACCATAATCACAATCATATAAACAGAAATCTATTTTATAACAATATATTGGGGGGGACATTTTGAGCATATTTGAATATTGGTGGGGGGGGATGTGTGTCCCCCCAATATATATTATAAATACGGCCTTGATCTGATCAACCTATTTTTAATCAGGGGAGAGCCCACTAGTGTTCACCGTATCTTTTGTAAGTGATGACTACCATTGACTAAAATATTTTTTTGATACTGGTATTTAAAATAACAAAATCTGAATGTAATAAATAAACAGGACATATTTATGTCAATTGACAGCACCATACCATGTATTAAACCAAACGTGTTGCTAATTGATATAACGTTTTCAAAGGGATATCTATCTACCTGTTGCATTTGCAATATTATGAGGTGTGCATTTTTTGCATCTTTTTTTACGGATTGCCATATTATACCATACTATATTTCACCAAGTGAAAACCCAATGATACAGTGGAGCTAAAGCATCTGGAATATTGTACTGGTGATTGCAACCGCTTTTAAACATTTGTGCAAAACAAGACTTCTGTACAATAGGCGTCAAAATAAACAGTGGCTGTTGACAAAACATGTTATTCCACACACAGACACCCTTTGATGTTTACATGAGCTAAAGTCAGCGAACGTATACACATAAATAATTTTAAACCAAACCCCAAGTGATGTCTGGATATTAATAGGTCAAACTGGAAATGTAGTTCTCATTGAGATACATATATTATATTTCTACGTGAACATTAGCCACGATAGTTGTGGAAAACGGCTGGAATTACTAGTGTCCGTACTGTCGGGTAGACTGTATACAATAAGACAATACAATAAATAGTATAACCACCTGTTGTATTTGCATACACCAACCCATACTGTAATGCTGTATTGTATTTAAAAAAAATGCAATGTCCCTGTACAGCACACAGCACAACATTCTAGATATTGAGGACCCTTTACATACCTCTTCAATTAGTTCATTTAAATCCCAATACCGGTTGCACAATAAAGAGTTCAGTCTATATGGGATATAGTATTGCCCCCTCGCACGCATTGATTTTCCCAGGGTCCTCCGGCTTCCTCCCACATGTATAACCACTCATTAATTGGCTGCGGCGCGTTGCAAGTAAAACATATTATTGTTAGAAGTACAATCATTATTATTGTTGTAAGTAGTTACGGATCACTTTCGCTTAATTTCCAAAGCAACCATTATTATTTCGTATTGGGTGTATTGCAGCAATGCAAGAGGTGTCCACATTCCACATTGTATAACAATGTGAAGCGTCCAAATTAATTGCAATGACATTACAATTGTGTGCATATAAAATGCAGCATTTTATATTCAGACATAACACGACCTTGCAGACGCAGAAATACGGCCAAATAATAAATTGCATTAACACGTTAATTCACAATTCTTAAAATGTATATTCAGTACAACACATAAGAACATTGAAATTAACAGTCTAGATACGTGACATTGTAAATGGTATACATAACTATCGAGTGTATAGTATGTTTGCAATGAAAATCGTATTAAGACTACGCAGTATAATGAAATGTAAACGGAAAATTGGGACATCCACAGTACCCTGCTGATTGAATAGATGGTGCAATGTCACGTGGAATACAGCAATTTTAAATATTAAAAAACGTGAAGAAATGTAATATTGCTCATGGTGTGGTGCTAGTAATAATTGTACCAACTTTAGTTTGCACTTCTCATTTTATCCCATGGAAAAAAAACACGCATGAACACATCGTACATAAAACAAATAGTAACATATATGTAGTCTACACACAGCCATATAGATTGTACAGTTACTACTTACACGTGAAAAAAAAATCAGATCCCCAATTCAGTCTGATGTTAGCACCCACTTAATGCACACGCCCATTCTTCAATGCACCTTTTAATAAACGCATGCACGAATGGGACACACGTGTATACCACTCACACACACAGGTGAGCTCTCCTCACCTGTTGCCAGGTCTCCTCCAGGGATGGCATTGCTGAGAAGTAGCCCGTGTCGTGCACTATCTGCAGCTCCTGGAAGATGCTGTAGCTGGGCAGCACGTCCATGGCTCTCTCTCTTTCCTTCTTCTCTCGCTCTACAGGTACACACGTATATCCAGCTCCTCGCAGGTGTGGCGGTGTCACTTCTCAGTAGGAATGCTCCTACGTCCCACACCTGTCTACTGCAGCAGTAACAAGCCCAGGAAGGATTGGGGTGGTGGGTGGGCTAAGACTAAAGCGCCTGCTCGCGCGTCAAACTAAAACCTATTCGTACCTATTTCGCTCCTGCTAATAATTGCAAATGCATTGAAGCAACCACTGCAATTGAAAAAAAGACACGTTGCTCCCGCAAGGCCAACCTCGCGCATGTAACAACGGTTTACACGTATGCTGTGTATTATTATTGTATGTTTACGTTGCGCTTGCTTTCTTGCTGCACGAACACCGCTGCAAATGAGCGCACGTTCCATCCCAAACACGCGCTCGCCCCTTTATATATAGGCGTGCACGCACGAGCGTCGTGACGTCATGCCGTGCGTGCTACGGGGGGAGGGGGTCTAATGAGGCGGGGTGGGGTTAAGTGCGATCGAACCTCGCCTCGATTAGCCAATAAGGCGACGTCGCCGATACGAATTAGACCAATCGGCGCGAGGGGCATTCGGTTGAGGTGCGCGCTACGATTGGGTCGGCGTAGTGGTTGGGGGCGTGCTCGTCGCGCCTTGTTTGGAAGAAACGAAGCGGGCGGGGCGGGGTTGGGCAGTGGGGCGGGGCGAGGGGCGGGGCGAGGGGCGGGGCGAGAGGCGGGGCGAGGGGCGGGGGAGAGAGAGGGGGGGGAGGTCGCGGCTCGCGCTATTTCGGGCGCGCTATAAAAGGCGGAGCGCGCGGCGGGGCTCGCGGGCAGAGCGCTGAGTGCAAGTGAGAAGATATTCGCCGTATCGCATGTGTTGTTATTATTAGTGTGACGGTTTTGCAAAAAAAAGCCGTATGAGCACCGCAAGCTGTTAGTGTTCCACGTTAAAGATCATACCGGTATTGGTCATTTTTTAAAAGTTGGGCAAATGTTTAAAAGTAACCGCTTTACGTCGGCGTTAGTTATCCCCCCTCCTCTCTCTCTCTCCACAAGTACCTGCGTCATCTCGGGTGGTCATTGCACGTGTGCTTGAGTGCACCTCAAAATACCCCATGCAGGATTGATTTATATCATTATTGAAGCCGTATGGAAGTAACCAATCGTCACATTTACTATTGTCCTTCCCCTGCACCTCCGATTATAGCACGGTTGGCTGCGTACGGTGCGAAAGAAGTTGTGACATTTTGATTTAAAGCTTTCGTGACTGCAGGGATTCATATTCTTGGTTCTTTCGGTAAAGTCACCACGTAGAAGGGAAACAAAATAATAAAAATATAAAACAAAATTCTCACGACGTTTCGACTGCAACACAAGCAATCATCAAGAAATGTATTGCTGTGGTTTCACACCTGATGATGATGATTGCTTGTGTTGCAGTCGAAACGTCGTGAGAATTTTATTGTTTTATATTTTTATTATTTTATTGTTTCCCACCTGATGATGTTTGCTTGTGTTGCAGTCGAAATGTCGTGAGAATTGTATTGTTTTATATTTTTATTATTTTATTGTTTCCCTTCTACGTGGTGACTTTACCGAAAGAACCAAGAATATAAGTTGTAACATTGTTTTTACAGTAAATGTGACGATTTGCAATTACCAGATAACGATTTTTCAATTTGCAGCGGCTATTTTTCATTCAGAGAAACTGGCATTGAAGACTACAAATTTGGTCAACCAAAATATTTCCAGTGTTTTCCCATTCAAAATGCAGAGGTTTTGTCCACTATTCTAGAGAATTCTCAAGACATGCTTGCTGAGCGAGCGTGGTTTGGCTGAGAAATACGCCGAAGCAGTCACCTTACACATAAAGGGAGATGTGACATTTTCAATGGCATGTGTCAAATTAAATGGCCTAAGTGAACTGGGGTAAACGTGAGCAAGCATTGCGTTTTTAAATCAACAAGTGCGCCTTTTATAATAGCTTGCATGAGGCAAGAGTGCACAAACGGCTGCGCAATGCTGTGTGGCTGCTGCTGCTGCTCTATCCCAGATAGCAACAGCCTTATCTGTGAGAAGCACGTGTGTTGAGGGACAGCTACAGCCCCTACCGACCCATTGCTTATATACATACACACGTGCATACATAAGCAATATATGCATGCATATACACATTACTGAATGCCATCACCACTCTCTCTCTCTCTCTCACCCATACACACGTGTATATAATATATGCGTTCATATGAAAATGTAATTCTCCGAAAAATATTAACGCTAACCCGTTTTTCTCAAGTCTCAGAGATTACCGGTGAGACTGTCTTTCACAATGTTCAGTGTCTCACGGCCATGCAATGGATGCCCACGTATTTTTGGGTTGTTTACCTAAAAATAATTAACTCGGCCCTATTTACAGCAGTGCACCGGCAGCTGCTCCTGACGGTTCAGGTCTTGTGCAAGGGTCAGATCCCAAAGTTTTGCTTGCAGCCGTTCTATAAAAAAAAATAATACTCAAGAACCTACGCAAACTCATTTAATAACCACCCAACAGTATACAGTACTGTAAATGGGTTCATCACAGTTGATCTGCATGCAGATTACACGTGGTGGGGCAAAAGGTTCGGTACGCCCAGCAATTCCGAAAGACGCCTGGTCAGCATGGAAGAGTAGGCCTAAAGACCGTCTAGAGCTTCCACAAGTGGAGACCCTTCCAGCAGCAACGAGGGCAAATGTACCACGCGGTGCCATCTGTACGTTCGCATGTGCCAATCGATTAATTCCTTATCAAAAAATCATTGGAAACGGTTACCAGTTCATACCTTTTGGAATCAGTAATTAATTCTAAGAACGGTTACCGGTTTGCCGATTGTTGTGTAACAACCCTAATACAAACGAACAAACAGAATATATCCTGTACATTTATTACCATGCCCACCATTCATACACAGTGCACCTGCATTATGAACCGAGTGATATCTGAACCAGTCCTGGACCCCTCCAACAACCTGCGAGGCGAATATAATACAATTTGGGCTTATGGAGCGTCCAAATACAATGGGTCGAAAGGGAAGCGTGTTTTTTTATTTATATATAAATGCAATTGAAATCACTGTCTAGATTGTGGACAGTCTAAGGAGATTAAAAATGATACCACTGAGCCTGGACTTTAACAGCGGGAGGGAAGCACGGGTGACGAGAGGGAGGGAGATTCCAGGCCTACGAGTGACCTCCCATTGAGAGAGCGTCTGAAAAATACTAATCTTAACCATAGACCCATATGGCAAATGTGCTGCATTCAGGTTTCAGAATATAATGGCAACGCTGCTATATTCCGCAGTATGTACTGGAGCAGCTTGGCTAAAAACTGAAATTCGTAATTTGTTGACTCACTTTTTTGGAGTGACTTTGCGGTGTGCCACGGATTACTTCACTCTTTCGCTCCCATCACCGTGGATGTTTTGGAGTTTTACCGAACACTTTGTGGCTCTATACAAATTGATATGTAGAATATGCACGTGCTACGTAAATGCATAGAACGAATTTAAACGCAGATACAAATAAATTAATTCACTGTTTGCTGCAGAGACTGTATACATTCATACACATCTAAATACAGCACGTGCAATTACAGTAAAGTGGATGTCCACACATCTAAATCCCATCCAGCCCCACCACTTTACACCCACACACGTATCCGCTCTTTTTCTCCCCAATGTACGCATCTGGCTGAGAGCCCAAGACATTTCCTTTTGCGTTGCACTCTTGCACTAATGTTAAATTAATCATTTTAAATTACTAATTTGTGGACTGTACATTTTGCTTTGTTTTTAATTGCGCTTGCTGTGTGCGTTTGTGAAGCTCTGCATGTTTTTACACAAATCTCTCTTGAAATTAACTTTTGGTCTCAACGAGCTGTCACCTAGTTATAATCTATGTACAGCGGGCTGGCTCCCATTATGAGTCATCAGGAGAGATGATCATTGCCCCTCTGCTTGTTTAGTTCATAGTTCATTTATTTGATATAGCCCTGTGAGCCATTCGGCTCTTGAATCGGGTGCAACCGCAACAAACAAAAAACATGAACAGGAAAACATCTTAAAGTGATTTTGTGACTGTGCAAACAGAAAATACAGGAAAAAAATATCAAAATATTCCTGAAATAGCACCGTACACCAACGCTGTGTGCAAAAATCCTAGTGGGATGCAAGTCAAACAACAACAACCACACGACAACTAAGATTAAGGCCATCAGTCTAACTCCGTACTACAATAAACAAAAACATGGCCAAAACAAAAAAAAACTTTTCGACAAAAAAAACTTTTGCATGACCCTACACTGCTTTTAATCGGATAACACCGGTAAAATGCTGACAAATTGCTACACATACTGTGCAGGCAGAATTCGCTCATCCTTTACCAAAACGAATAAGTAAACTGCAGGCTTTGTCTAGCTGCAGGTTTCTGCCTGAAATTCTCATCCGTGAGCAGTAGTGACGTATTGTTTCCGGCTGTTGGTCTTTATTTGCATACTTGAAACCAACCTGCTGTTTGTTTTCGATTGTCTAAACTGACTCATATAGGGGGCATTGTGGGTGTGCATGGGGTGTGAAAATGTGAGCGTGATAACGTCTGCCTGCATGTCTGGGTGACTTACAAATGTAAAAATTGTGTTCGAATGTGTACTGCACCTAAACAATATTAAGTCACAGCGTTCCTTCTGCGTTTGGTGTTTTGTGAGCTTTTGGCAGGATGTGATGTTAAAAATAAATAAATAAACATTCCGCTACGTAGCTTGCAGAGGTCGTGTAAACCAGACCAGTTTAATTGCTTGTTTAAAACAAACGAGTTTCCCACTCTAGGACAGACAGAAGAGAGCGGAGTGTGGTGGAAGCGGAGAGCATTTGTCAATGAAACCACCGAACGGAGGAAATGTGACGATACCAGCTTTCATTGACTTCTTCAGGAACGTCAGAGTTTTACATCTTTCCTCCGAAACATCAATTAATCTCCCCCTCCTACTCATATCTATTGCACTCCTCGACTGAATGCAACGAATTCCTAAATTATGTAAAACACTAATACGTATGATTTTGAAATATAGGTGAGGATTTTTGGGGTATCGTTTGTTTTAATGCATTACGGTTCTGTATTAATAAAATAAACTTCTGAAGTTGTAAATTGCATTCATGCTGACACAACCTGCTATGACTTTATCTATTATGAAGCACAATAATTAATCAATTAAAAAACAATATGAAGCACAATAATTAATAAAAAAAAACTATGTTTTTTTATTATTTTATTGTTTTCCTTCTACGTGACTTTACCGAAAGAAACAAGAATATGAATCCCTGCAGTCACGAAAGCTTTAAATCACAACAATTATGATGAATTGTGTATTTTTCAATATACATAAATATCACGCTGCATGGCTTTATTTCGCAATCTAAATAATAGTCTTTGTGAAATGTGCTTGGGGCAGTGCCCCTATTAAAATACACTTTTTCAGTCAGTGGTAGACATGCCATATTTGTACAACAGGGACTAAGCTAATTTTAGCTTAGTCCCTGTTATACTCATTTTAACAACTCAGGAGGCTAGGATTTGAACTTATGAACTTCCTATTTTGAGTCAAGTGCAGCCACGACACATCCCAGAACAGTATGCATGCTTCTTTTAACAATTATAATATTTTATTACATTAAGCTTCAACTTACTTTGAAGACGTTTTTGTACATGGACAATCATAATTGACTTCTCATGAAGAGTAACTTATTTACGTGCGAGGTTAAATATAAACCCTGACCAGCTTTTGAACCCACAGTTTTCTAAATACAAAAATCAGGTTTACCCAAATACCACCTTTGTATAAATAAACCTCATTATTGCGTGTATGTCTGAGCTTCAACAGCACATCAGGAAATCATTAACGTGAATTTACATGTTATAACAAAAAAATTGTGATATAGGACACATTCCCTCTCTAGAACCTTGTGTTATATATACTGGAGGGAATCAACAATGAAACACTGCTCCTTCTGCACAGAGGATGGCTCTCAATTATTCCCTCCGTTTGCTGCCACTATGTCGATAGTCTCAACCACTGGCCATCATCCTTGATAGCGACATGTCCTGTACAAGCCCACTTACTTGACGTGCTTTCCTTTTGTGTAACACACAACTGCAACACAAAAGAAAATCAGTTTAACACGTAGGCTTCGCGACCAATATAATCCAAAATAGGGTTTTTTTGGTTAGATTGCATAAATATATAAATGTGTCGTTAAACCCGCCACCACCCGACACAGCGAACTAGTAAGGGTCTTGACGTAAATAGAAACTGCCAATTGGTCACTAGTACAGCACATCGGTGTGTTGGAGAGCCAAGCCACAACATTCACAATCTGGGTACGACGTTTCGCCAATAATTACAACTAGCTTAATCAGGCGACAGCCAGTTTCTGTTCACGTGACAACCCTTACTAGTTGGTTGTTTCAGGTGGTGGCGGGTTTAACGACACATTTATATATTTACGTGATATAACCCAAAACACTTATATTATGGACAAATGGAAATTTTCTCTAATTAGTGTTTCCTCTTTCTATCTCTCAGTATAATTCCAAACATGTAACCCTCCTTTCATCTTCTTCTATTCAGCTTGATTTTCATGTAATCGGTGAATATTTTGATCAATATTGCATAGCAATTAATAGATAATATTTAAAAAACAGGTCCCTGCTGGGTGGGATGGTAGGAAACATTGGAATTTTGCACAATTTTATTTTTACACCCCAACAGCACGAGATTTCACCTCGTTAAAGTATTGAAAGGGGACGGACGGACACATTCATCTATTGCAGGCTGGTACACTCAGTTTACAACTTCGTTCCTACCAGTAAAACGTTCTTCCTCATCATTGGCATTCTGCTTTTATTACGAAGTTCAGTTTTACAAAAGCATTCGTGTATTTATCTCATCGTTTTGGTCGTGTTCCACCAAAGGTAACTCTCTACTACGTTTTCCAGTTGCGTCTTTCCAACAAAATCTGAATAGTGTTGCAAATTTAAGAATGCAAAAAAATTGACATTGTAATAATAAGTGTATTGAAAGTGGGAAGAAAGGTTGAAGAGCAGAGGAGATGGCGGTGTGGCTGAGAGGACAGAGTGATGAGTCAACCCGACTGAAATCCTGGGTTCGAATCCAGGCAAGCTGCCTACAATAATCCAAGGTTCTGAGGAGATCGTAAGTTAATGGCCTCAGCTTAGTCAGCAATAACTGCACAAAAAAAGTCACGTTAAATATGGTTCTTCACTTAATTAAAACCATTTACAACAATGGAACAGCTACATTGGAATTGTATGCAATATCATAATAGGTGAGCAGGGGAATAGGACTTAGATCCACAATTTCATCAAAGTTATTAGCAGTGAATTTAGATGTTTTCGAAAATGATATCGTAGAAACAAAGGCATACATATAAATAGAGAAAATGTTAACCATTTAATATTTGCTGATGATATAGCCTTTAACAATCAATGTGAATAAACTACAGTAAATCATTTTCAGAAGTTAATAAAATAAAGCTCCTAAAAATAAATTAACAAAGCAAATGTCAAGTACAAGTTCAAACTTCAACTAAAAAACTTCAACTTTCCCACACCTCCAATTAGCAGGGTTGGCTACGTATGTGCGACAGAAGTTGAACATGCATCGCAATGTATATACTGTATATATACTGTATTCATATACTCGATAGCCATACTCAATGTACATTTTACAATTACATTTCCTCTTTTTCTATGGCTGTAGTTCAATGGATTGCTTTGATTACTCATAAAAATGCATCCACCAAATTGCATGACGCTCACTATAGCTGCACTGGAGTGAGCTTGAGGCAACATTGTGCAGTTGTAACTATGTGCATGTGATTCATGCCTGATGCATCAAACAACCTAGATGCGATCATCACCTATGCCTCAGCCTAACCGTTTCTGTTTATTTGAATTATCACGGTTCAACTGTTAATGTGGCTTCTTTTTTAGAATGCACGGTGACAGTATTTTGTTTGTTTCAATAAATCATGCAAGATGGTAAGTTTGCGCTGGGCCAAACACAAACCTTTTTAGCCCTTTCATGCATGCTAATGTTGTGAAAACTTTCAAGATTTCTGCAAGGTATGGTTTAATAGCGAGCGTGGAGTCTATCTCTCTGTATATGTGTCTCACTCCGAGCTTGCATTCATTCACACCTGATGACGCTTGCTCGTGTTGCAATCGAAACGTCGTATTCTATTATTATTTTATTTTATTTCTTTCTACGTGACTTTACCGAAAGAACCAAAGAGTAATTCCTGCAGTCACGAAAGCTTCGAATCTAGTTTGATACATTGAGATTAATCTTTGTTTTTTTCGGTAAAGTCACGTAGAAATAAGAAAAAATAAAATTACATAATATACGACGTTTGATACATTGAGATGTTTGGCTTATTTCTTGTGAAGAAAATGTCTATGTGTGAGGAAACCAGTGTCCAGATGAAACCCATGTGTAACGGGAAGACACCACCTAAAATTAAAAGTATTTGAAAATCTAAATGTCAGCAGATAGGCTACAAAGTATTTGCCTGAGGCATTGGTTGAAGGAACTTACGTGTGCCTGCAGGCTTACATTAGCGTGAACCCAGCTTAATTACGAGCATGTAAAAAATGGATGTAGGGTGTGGTTACAAAACGTTAATGCAGGTACACATTGTTCAATCCGGCTCATACCGCCGCGAGTTCTCGCTATCTCTTTAGTCATCAGCATGAGTCACTTTGTAGAAGAGTGTGTGTCGAGAACCCACTGGCCTCAGTACATGAATTCCACTGCACACTTGTTAATCATGCATCCACGTGGAATAAAACTGGGTGACTTGCATGGCCAAATTACACATATCGATAGGAAGTCACCAGTAGCGGCTCGTGACATTTCCACTCAGTGTGGGGCTGTTGTGAGTGACCTCTGAAAATATGGTGTTCGAATAAAAAAAACGTGAAAAGTGATATAATTGTCTTATCTACCAATAGTAGGCATTTATAAACAATACGAAACAAAACAAAGGACGCCAAATGCTGTCCCCATGATCCTAAAGTCCACACGACGCAACCACATTGACACTACCAAAAAGCCTAGCGCGTAGGCCGTGACCTGCTATATTTGCACAGTGCAACCTCGCTTTGTGACATCGTCTCATTACAGCCATGGGTGCCTTTTTCACCGCCCTGAATGGGTCTCAAACGGCATGACTAAAATGCTCAGCTAATCGCAACGAATGAAGGAATATCTCTCACTCGAATGCCTTCACAGCCGCCCTCCCCGAGGCACAAATCAGACTATGTTGCAGCGGTTTCTAATATGAACAATTTCAAATGTTATCTTCATTAGGCAATTTACGTTTAAAAATAATTTCTCATCTCCAGCTGTTTGGTGGGGCGGTGGCAAAAAGCCCTGAGTGAACGAACCGTGCCTGGAAGCCCCCCACTTTTATTGAGCACATCAAATGTGATTCATTCTGGGGTTAAAGTAATAGTTTTTCTACTTTTCAGTGCAAATAAAAGCGTGTGCATTGAAAATATTGCTCTTTTTTACCAATTTTCTTTTACCGTGAAAACAATTTACAACAATTTAACTGCTATTTCATGTTACCAGGTAATGTCCACTGGAGCTATATGGCTCTTTTTCAGAAGCGACCTGGCCACAAATTCTAGCCCAATTAAGTGGTTTATCATGTGGAAATTTATAGCAGTCAAATACTCGTGGAGGGAAAACCTGGAGGGGACCCAGAGAAAAATCTCCGGGACCACGGGGAGAACATGCAAACTCCAAATATACAGGCATGAGGGTCAGCATCGAACTCACGCCATCCTGTATACCAGGTGAAGTAGTTTAAATTTCACCACCGCGAGATGTTCACTGTTAATAACAGCATCACTATGAACAAATAACCCGGACTGGGAATGCACCCGATCTGGACGGACCTCGAAAGCCAAGCAGATCTGAGCTTGGACAGTGCCTGGATGGGTGCCCAACATGCACAAATAAGTTGTCATAGAGATGTTGTGTTTATATAGAGTTTTACTGTACGTCTATGCTGCCCGCCTTTACCAATCCACACTGACCAGCCGGGGTGCAGTATGGTCAAACAGCTTCCACAACCAGCAGGGCGTGGGGAGGCCCTCATCCAGCAGTGGATTGACAAAAGGTCTCTATGCTCCTACGGGCATTGTGTAGCATTCATCTCCACCAGTGGAGATTCCACATTCCCATGGCACGGACCATCTTTAAGAACCACTGACGACCTCACACAAAATGCTACTTATTTTATGACCTTGTAGAGATGACAATGATTGCTTTCCTATGCCAACCCTTGACCCTACAATAAGTGAAAGCATGCGCATTGCTAGACAACAGTCTATATTATGAAAGGTTCATAGCACGCAGCACTGCTATTACAAGTGGAATAACGATCACCCCCATTGAAAAGTAATGAAATTACATTTCTAACAACACGAAACGTATATGGCGTATAATTGCCGTATTAGCGATCATTAAGTACTAATAGGCTTGTGTGCCTCGAGAGACAATTCTTTCGTGCCTTTCGAGGTCAGCTGTAGGTGTTGCAGCGCCTAGAATGACTTAGTAGGCCAATCCTTGAGTGACAATCCTTGCCACAGCAATTGAAAGTGAATGCGGTGGCAGCTCCAGAGGTGTGTGTTGCTTTTTCTTTACGTCGCTCCCTTTTGGTCTGCCAAGCAGTGTGTCTTTTCTCCTCGCCTCTCCTGAGGCCTGTTTTTACAGCCTGCTGCCAGCTGAGTCGGTCGCCGGCAGTTTGCTACCAGTCACCTGGGTTGATGTCTCAGCTCTTCATGTCCGTTTGCAGACATCTTTGAAGTGCAAGACTGGGTGACCAGTGGCCCATGTGCCTGATTCCAGCTTGCCATACAAGACATCCTTGGGAATTCTGCCATCCTGCATGCGGCGCACGTGTCCAAGCCATCTCAGGCGCCTATGACTGAGTAGAGAGTATATGCTGGGAATGTTGGCCAAGTTGAAGACTGAGGTGTTGGGAATGCGATCTGATACCGAGGATGCGCCTGAGACAGCGGAGGTGGAATGTCTTTAGTCGATGTTCTTGATGGGCGTATATTGCCCAGGACTCAGACCCATAGAGGAGGGTGTGAAGGACACAGGCCCGGTACACCTGTACTTTGGTGTTGAGCGTAAGGGATTTGTTCTCCCACACTCTTTTGGTCAACCTGAACATAGCTTCGCAATGCGCTTGCAAATCTCTGTGATAAGGGAAAAATTGCAGGTGATTGTGGAACCCAAGTAGTCCTGAATGGCTTTCAGGGTGTAGCTGCCAATCTTTATGGAAGGGGTGTCTCTGACATCCTGGCCCAGGACATTGGTCTTTTTTAGACTGATTGTCAGGCCAAAGTTGTTGTAGGCATTGGCAAGGTAGTCAATGAGTGTCTGCAGACCTTGTTCTGTGTGAGCTGTCAGCGCTGCATCATCAGCGAATAGGAGTTATCTGATGAGGACTTTGCACACTTTGATCTGAGACGGCCAAGGTTGAAGAGTTTGCCATCAGATCTTGTATGGAGAAAGACTCCCTCTTTTGCTGTCCCAAAGGTATGTGTGAGCATAAGGGGCCGTCCATAAATGACGTCACGCACTTAGGGGGGGGGGGGTCAGACATTTGTGACGATGTGTGACGAGGGGGGGGAGGGGTTGAGAAATGTGACGTCACATCAAAATGCGCAACTTTAAATAAATATAGACAGCACGTCCTACTTAAATAAATATACGTTTTAATACATGTTTTCTCCTACAACATCAGAGTGCGGTGCCACGTTAAATACGCACTACAATGACAATAGTTTAAAGCGATTTGAAGCATGTGTTTTTTTCGGGGGGGGGGGGGAAGAGCTTTGTGACGTCATATTTGAGGGGGGGTCTGACTTTTTGTGACGCCATGTGACGATGGAGGGGGGGGGGGGGTCAAAAATCGTCCCAAATCGCGTGACGTCAAAAATATGCCAAACAGTGTTGGGGCAAGCCCGCACCCCTGCTTTGACACCGCTGAGTATAGCAAATGCCTCTGAGGTGGTGCCGCTGTGCTGTATTGTTCCTTTCATATTGTCATGGAAAGAGCAGATGACTGCCAGCAGCTTCAGTGGGCAGCCAATCACTTTGAGGACTTTGAAGAGGCCTCCCCTACTGATGAGGTCCAAGGCCTTTGTAAGATCAATGAATGACAAGTACAGGGGCATTCTCTGTTCTAGACATTTCTCCTGTAGCTGACGCAAGGAGAAGAGCATGTCAATCGTGGACCTTCCTGCTCTGAAGCCACACTGAGCCTCAGGATAAGTTCTCTCAGCTAGTATCTGTAAACTGCTGAGGACCGCATGGGTAAAGGTTTTCCCCACGATGCTCAGCAGGGAGATACCGCGGTCATTATTGCAGTCCCCATGGTGACCTTTGTTTTTATACAGGGTAATGATATTGGAGTCTCTCATGTCTTGTTCTTTCAAGGTTGGAACATTGTCCAGGGGCTTTACAGGAGCAAGGGCAGCTTCTGACACACCGTTGTCTCATGAGTATAGCTCCGAGTAGTGTTCTACCCAGCTGGCCATTTGCTCTTATTTATCAGTGATGATGGCCCCTGTGCTAGATTTCAGAGGGCCAGTCCTCCTGATGTTTGGACCAAAGGCTTTCTTGATGCCTTCATACATGGCATGGATATTACCATTGTCAGAGGCAAATTGGATCCTACTGTTCAGCCAGTAGTTGTAACAGCGTCTGGTGGTCGTTTGAGCTGCACTGTGGGCAGCTTTCAGAGCCTTTAATGATGCTGTACTTGGGACTTGCTTGTACTTCAGGAGTGCCATGTGCTTGGCTTGTAGGATGGGTTCCAATATAGCCAGGTGTTCCTCAAACCAGTCTGTGTTCTGCCTTGTCTGCTTGCCCAAGGTATTGATGGCTGCATTGAAGATGGCGTCTCTGATGTACGCCCACTTTGTCTCCACGCTTCCATCTGGTGTGTCGTGTAGGGGCTGCTCAAGGCTGTGTTGGAATGATTGAATGAGCTCTGGGAGGGCGGTCTAGGGAGAGTTGATACGTAGGTAGCGCTTGTGTTTGAGGCGGTCTATCTTTATGGGGCGTAGTCTGACCTTGCTGGATAGCAGTGAGTGATCGGTGTCACAGACTGCATTATGGTAGCTGCGTGTGATGAGTACTTAGTTGAGGAGGGCTCATCAGGTGATGACGAGGTCCAGTTGGTGCCAATTAAGAGACCTTGGATATCTCCATGACACTTTATGTGAGAAAAAATGAGTTTGTGATACAGAGATTGTGGTATGAGCAGAGTTCCAGTAGTCTTTGGCCACTGGCATTCATCTTTCTGATACCATGATATCCAAGGCATGTGGGCAACACGTCGTGGTCAGCCCCAACCCTTGCATTGAAGTCTCCCAACAGAAACATGTGCTCAGAGCTAGGGATTTTGCGAATAATATTGTGAAGCTCTTCATAGAACTGGTCATGAATCTCCAGAGGTAAGTAGAGTGTTGTGGCGTAGACAATCAGGATGTGTATATGCCCAGCAGCAGTGAGCAGTCTCACGAGCATAATTCGCTCGGAGCCTGCAGTTGGTAGTTCTATCATGCCAAGGAGTGTGTTTTTGACGGTGAACCCAACACCGTGTTGCCTTGGTTCGTTCTGCTGTTTGTCTTGCCAGTAGAAAGTGTAGTCACTCTTGTAGTGAGTCACTGCCAGCAAGCCAGGTCTCCTGCAGTGCTGCAATATCCACATGGAGTCTCGCCAGCTCCCTGTCGATAACTGCAGTCTTGCAGTCGATAACTGCAGTATTGCGGATGTCCTTAATCTGCAATAGATCTTCGGAGAGTCCAGAATACATTGTACGTACATTCCAGCTTGCAAAATGAAGGGCTGGAACCTTCTTTACTTTTGTTTTGCTTTTGTCTGGTGCAGGTGTCGCAGCCCACTTGTCTGGTGAACTATAAGCTCCATTGGAGCTTACCTTATTGGCCAGGGGCTGCCTAGCTTGAGGCAGGCGGTTGCTATCCATTGGGGTGCAATGACCCCTCGCACTGACGATGGCAACCCGTGGCGCCCATTTTTTATGCCAATCCAAAATGGGCTTGTAACCCGTGACTGCTGCTATCCGTGTTTCTTGGCCACGATGAGGTGGCCGAGGAGTGTCCTCTCCATATTTTTGCACCTCTTGTTGGCGCAAAGCCCGGGCAGGTTACTCTGGAAATCCTGGATTGCCCATGCGTTAGGATCCCACCCTCGACCTTGCTGGTGAGGTCCAAAGGAGTGCGTTGCACGACGTTTGGTACCGGTTTGGCTGCAGGGGCTGCCAGGAATGTGTCGCTGTGTGTTACAAAACCACCTAAGGGGCCCCACTCCTGATTTTCTGTAAGGGTTTACTCCCTTAGCCATTGACTCTCCCGAGATACTCACAAGACAGTGAGTATTAAGTACTGTACTGTGTGAAAGACGGTAAGACACACATATAGACTGCAATACTATAACCTTGCATGCATATCCATAGCAGTGAATATTGCGACAGCATATTCAACGTGCACAGATTTAGCACTTTAATGTAAACAATTTATATCAACAACCATAATTAGAACATTTGGCAATGAAAATAGGGAAAATATTACGGTATTTAATTGTAAAACTTGATCACGGTTCTCACCTGCTCGCTCAACTTCAGCATAACCATGTTGGCCTCCGCACGTTGGAACGGGCACGACAAAGCAAATGACAATACTATTTATTAATATTATAACTTTGTCATTATTTTAACAAAAGCAACAGCAGTAGTAATTAATTATTGTAATTGTTGTTCTCGCGCTAAGGAAGAGGGAACCACAGCGGCCGCTCCGGCGCCATAACGAGCGGCGAATGTAAGCGCGTGCCTCTCATTGGTCAGAGGCTCCCTAACAGCAGGCGCACTGATTGGATGAGCTTTTTGCCCTCGTAGCTAGGTGCGACCATTCGAGATTTCGAAAAGGAGGGGTTGCGGGGGGTAAAAATTTACGAGGAATGAAACATTAGTGGAAGGCCCCTTGTAAGCGCGTGCCTCTCATTGGTCAGAGGCTCCCTAACAGCAGGCGCACTGATTGGATGAGCTTTTTGCCCTCGTAGCTAGGTGCGACCATTCGAGATTTCGAAAAGGAGGGGTTGCGGGGGGTAAAAATTTACGAGGAATGAAACATTAGTGGAAGGCCCCTTGTAAGCGCGTGCCTCTCATTGGTCAGAGGCTCCCTAACAGCAGGCGCACTGATTGGATGAGCTTTTTGCCCTCGTAGCTAGGTGCGACCATTCGAGATTTCGAAAAGGAGGGGTTGCGGGGGGTAAAAATTTACGAGGAATGAAACATTAGTGGAAGGCCCCTTACAAATAAATGTAAATGATTATTATTAAAATTAAGTGAAACACAAATAAGCCCAGGATCGGCGGGAAATCTTGAATTGTCACGTGAGGAGGTGAGTCTGTATAGAAATATTCAGCTCGTTAGGCAGATCCAAAGATATTAAGCGTCAAAGATTTGACCAAATATAAACAGACAACATGGCAAGTTCAATAAAAGTGTGTAAAAATAGTGCACCTTACACATGCCACAAAGTGTATTGTTGTCATTTAAACACTTGTGTAATAACCGAAAAATGACCCCAATCCATATGCAGCCGAAACGGCTATTTTTAAAAATAAACAACAGTGTCCGATTGGAGGAAAGATGCTTCCATGGTGATTGGCCGAGAAGCAGACTTTAAAGGGATTGGAGGATAAGGGTTGAACGGGAAAACTAAAAGGATCCGTGAAAGGACAGGGATTGGATAGAGGTAAAAACAAGGACAAGAAGGTTCGAGAAAGAGGGCTGAGGGATATATCATGGGAGAGCACGAGGAGTGGGGACGTTCGGAGGAAGATAGAAGCTGGAAGACAAGCACGAAGCTGAGGGTCCCTCATTGTGGAAATCGTTAGTAGGGTTCTTATCTTTTAAACTCTAAATAAAAGTGGCTCTTCATATAACTTCTCGTCGAGTCGTTACACTTGCATACGTGAGCCTTATTAAGTTACAAATGTTTAATGCAATTCTATGCAAGTGTAGCGACATAGAATCGGTCACGTAGCAGCATACCGCAGGCATCTGGCAGGGAAAGGGATCTGCAGCTTACAGCAGCCCCGGACTGACAGCAGGCCACGTGATAGACCAGAGAGGGATCTAGGGGAAGGTCACGGAAAGTGCACATCGAGAAGGGGGCGTGGCCAGGGACAGAGCCAGGCTACGCTGACGGTATAAGAGGGGCCCCGGGAGGGGACCTCGGGGCTGTCGTGTGGAGTGGGATCCTCGTCGGGCTGCTGGAGTCTTCACCATCGTCTCCGTCTTCACCATCTCGGCGTCGCCAGTCAGGCAGCCTACCAGTTGTCCTGACTGGGCACCATAGTTACTAAGTATTAACTGTTAGGCCATGTTAATAAACAAAGTTCCTCCTAGTCTTAGTGCCTCTGAGTCAGTCACTACACAAGTGTAAATTAATTCTGGTGGCACACAACTCCATAATGTACGACACACATTTTGCAAAAAGAGTGAGAAAGATGAGAGTTTAAATTGGCAATAAATATTAGGCAAGCATGTTTGATATATATGTGTATGTACAGTATTATAATCTACCAACGTATTTACAGTACAGTATTTAGAAATAAGGAATTTGTTTTTTGTAAAACTGACATTTTTTATTATAATTACTAAGAAAACCAAAAACAAATGCGCATATAAAGCACTTTAAAAGAGTTTGGAAGTTTGGGGCTAAATATGGTAGCAATTTATATCTTCTTGACTTGAAGCTTTCGTGACTGCAGGAATCCATACTCTTTGGTTCTTTCGGTAAAGTTTTTATACCTACGTGACTTTACCGAAAGAACCAAAGAGTAATTTATATCTTGCTGTATTATTTTACCATCAAATAACACATAATAACAATATCAATGTAAAGAAGTTATTCTACAATCAAGAATTGGCTGGTGCTCATATGAGTAGTGGTCCTACGTCTACACAAGTAGTGCCCATTTTCCCACGGTGGGAGCCAAATATATATTTTTTGCATAACATCTATTTAATTCTCACAAAGTGGTGGTCATTTTGTGGACCTCTGTGAGATGATGGAGTGTGTCTATCCTTAAATGCCGAACAATGCTGCAAAATGTATGTTATGTACAGTATGGTCACATTCATATAATACTGGCAACGATAAAATGTGAGCAACTTCGCAGACGCTCGATACGCAACAAACCACAAATGAGGAACCCATTGTTGCTACATTTGTCTCCAAATCAGGAATCCCTTTAATTTCCACGTCATCATGACATCACCTGCCATCCTCTCCCATGAGAAAAAGCGTTTACTTCATCACCAGGAAAGCAGCTGCTAGTCTTATTGCGCTCACTGGATGTGCCTTGTTATCAGGATTCATTCTTGTCCATTGGAAACAGGTGGTTTGGTTTACGATGACCTCCAAACAATGCGGGGTAGATCGTCATTCATGGTCGTCCAGAGGGAGGCGAAAGCACATGGATACACAACCCGCACACAGGCTTTGGTATGTTGGTCTTGTACCTTGAATGCATGGTAGGAGAGTGGCTAAGGTCACATTTGACAAAGGCAGATGAAAGAAGCATTAAAAGTCACAACTGACATGGCATAGATGTTAAACACGTTGAATGGTGTGTGCAAAACAAAGTCATTGTTTGAATAATACTGTACTGTAATATTTATATTATTTATGTAACCAAGAATCCTGGAGGCGGCTGCTGTGGTTAGATTGCTCAACCCACAATGGGAATGTTGTAAAATCAAATTCTGACTTGAGAGTTAATATAAACCATTCAGGCTTCGAAACCTTCGAACTTATAAAAGAAGCATCACTATGTGGGAAAGGAACAGTGATTATCCTATCTGCAATGTTAGAATCCAACAAACACCCTCACAAGGGACAATTACATCGCTCTGCGCCTTTGTGGACATCCCTTTTGACGTGGTACCAGTACTTGGCTACCACTCCATTATCATTCTTGACTATCCTTCGAGTAGCATATGCAGCCCAAGCCCATTTACAGTTTGGATAATGTAATTCACCTGTGAATGTTCTGCAATCCATGTGTTCTTCTTTCAATCTCTCAGTGTAATTCTAAGCATGGAATTCCAAGTTTTATTTGTTTCATGACTGATTATGCTTCTGAACAATATGTCATAGTCGGTGGTATGAACTGATTAAAACGTTCTTGTCCTGCCTCACGGCAGGTATGGGGGTGTACGTACACAGGAATTTCCTGATATGATGTTGAGTTTGGTCACGTGACCAGGAAGTGACGATTTAAGATTCTCTAAGCCATGAGGCAGGGTGTCAGCCATTACACAGAGTACAAAATGGAGGCACAAATAGTGTCTCAGTGAAGACAGGTGCATCTGTTCATTTTGGGTCTTTAAGAAGCATTGTCTGTAAGTTCGTTTACGTTCTTATAATACTGGGAATGCTGTTAAAATGTTAGGATTGCCGTTATAATGCTGTAAAAGCCTTTATAATGATGTTAAATTGTTATGATAAATATGAGGCCTAGTTAACAACGAAGCCTGCTGCTTGGATTATTGTGAATGTTACTTGTAATTGAATAAGTCGAGTCAGACTTGTACCCATGTAACTTTAATGCGATCTTGAGAGCAAGGATGAAGAAGTATCTCATCCACAGTTAAGTGTTATGTGCAGTGCTGTACATTTAGGCTGCAGTATGGTGATTACACGAAGTGACCTTATTCAACACAGTAGCTTATTCTCTTGTATATCTATTCAGTGCTAATGTAGGTGCCTGGTCCATCCAGGACCCATTGTTGAGTTTCATGTTATCTAAGACAATGTTATGATGCTGCAGTGTTCATTGTATTGCTATTCCAAGCATTAACAGACTAGGTTTTGTTGGGGGGCGCCATAGGCGCCATAGGCGCCCTCCAACAACATAGTATGTGGTTGTGCGGGGGCGCCTGTGGTGCCCCCGCACAACCACAGCCTGTGGCGCCCCCGAACAACCACAGCCTGCGGCGGCTCACCCAACTCCATCGGCCCACCCGGCTCCGTCGGCCCCACCGGCCCACCCGGCTGCGCCGGCCCACCCGGCCCCGTCGGCTCCATCGGCTCCCTTGGCTCCCCCGGCCCCCTCACAAACGGCCCCGCCAGCCACTGCTGGGAGCGCACCCCGGGAGCGCGAGCCTCAGGCGGCCATCAGTGGAGAGCACGGGGCTCCCTCAGGGCAGCAGTGGACGGAGCACGGCTCTGCTTCAGGGCAGCAGCGGAGAGAGCGCGTCTGGCTCCCTCACGGCAGCAGTGGAGATAGCGCGGCTCTCCCTCAGGGCAGCAGTGGACAGAGCACGGCTCTCCCTCAGGGCAGCAGTGGAGAGAGCGCGTCTGGGTCCCTCACGGCAGCAGTGGAGACAGCGCGGCTCTCCCTCAAGCCAGCAGTGGAGAGTACGGGGGTCCCTCAGGGCAGCAGTGGACGGAGCATGGCTCGGCCTCACTCTCACTCACCCGTCTCCTCACTGTCACTCACCTGTCTCCTCACTCTCATTCACCCGTCTCTTGCTCGCGGTCACGTGACACACTTCAACCAATCCGGGGGCGTACATGTTTGGGAGGGGTGCACCTCTGGTTGGCTGCTTGCTCGCGGTCACGTGACACACTTAAACCAATCCCGTGCCGCATTAATCACAGTCAGAATGACAGAATGACCGAGTTGGGTGTTTATATATCATAATGCTGTATTTTGTGCTGTGTTTTTCCATCAGTTTTACCTCGTTCAATTCATTAAATACGTCAGAGTCGGATGTTCACCCTGACTCTGAAAGTTTATTGAATGCGAGGTTGACTACTCGGATAGCGGTGCAATGCAGCGCACAGCAAGGCCGAGACATTTCTTTATTAGGCATAATGCTCTCTTACTTTTCATGCTCAAGTTCAGTTTCCAAAAAGCAATCCATTCTGTTCTTGTTCACCTATTGACTTCATATTTTTTATTCCAGTCTGCCTTTAATAGATGTTCCAGGTACACATAGTCTGCTATGTTTTACGCTGTGTCCCTCCGACAGACGTCTCCAACTGCCTCGCAAACCCAGAGTACGTGACCTTAATTTGCTGATACTTATCCTGAGCCCAACAAATCAGGCCTTCTTTGTTAACTTCATCTAACTTTTTCTGCAACTAATTCCCACCGGAGTTTATAATGACTTAGTCTTCACCAAATCTGAAATAGTTAATGTTTTCTCGCTTAATAGATATGCATGTGTTTATCCAAACCAATCCTTAGACATAATCTTCCAAAGCACTGGATGACATACATGTACCACAAATGTCAGGAAATTGCAGCCTGGTAACTGTTAGGTTAGCAGATTACCAACTTGTGCCAAAGCCAACACATTTAAACTGTCCTTATCTTGAAAGCATCAGGTATATTGATAAATTGCAGCAACCATACAACCTATAAAAACATACCCAGCATGGAAAATATGTAGAGTCTTAAAGTATAGGTTTTTCACAATCTTTGAAGCCGTACAAGGAATGTGCCTTTCAAAACATTGTGCAATATGTGCCACAAGGCTGGAAAAAACCTCCAGAAATCCCTCGTATGACATGTCTTACTCGGCTCTCTGCCAATAACACACCTCTGCTTTGCTTTGTATCGTGCTACAAAAAGAAGTGGGTGCATGTACGCACTGTTAGCATTTGTACAACTCTAATTTGTGGTTGGGCCGAGCATACAGCCACACCTCAGACTGCAATGAATAACATGTTTAACTTCATGAGCAAGTGTTGAACTGCATTGCACAGGGAGAGGTACTCACAGATTCATATTCAGCCGGGTGGTGCCTGCCTTGGTTAAAGCAATTCATTGGCTTACAATAAGAAAGATTCATAGCTTGTTTGATGAGTATGACACTTGTATTGGACGTCTGAGTGCACACAGCAAGCAGGTACAGCAAGCAGGTGCCTTAACTGTTTGTGTGGATTTTCGTATGATTTCACTTACATTGCTGGGTTTTCGCAGGGTGTTCTAAATTGCCTCTAATATGCTTTGAACAAACACATCCAACATATTTTTGAAAATAATATTGAGATTTAGTGTTACTTTTCTGGGTGTTGGAGAAGGAATTGGGCGGATTCTTCCATTACATATAATTCGGGAATAACATCTTCATTTCAGAATGTGAATGGGGCAATGTTACCTGCATTTCTGGTAAACGTTACACTATGTGAGACAAAAGGCCAAAGCAGGTATTGCTCCAAGCTAGAGTAATGTTAGACAGTGAGTGATGCATCTACATTTTAGCTCATTGTTGGTTATATCCATCTAAACATTCTAGTTGGTTCCACTGCATTCATAACCGGAAAGCTAAAAAAACCACACTGCACATTTAGAAGGAGCTGGGTGACTCAGGCATTTCGTATTGTTCATGTTAGAAACAATGAGCCAGCACCTCTTAAAACCTCATTTCAAATCTGGCTTTTAGCCACTGTAAATGGAACCAGGTTCTCAGTTGTATCGCGTAAATGTTCTTATCGATTTTGAACTTCTTTCGCACCATATGTAATCAACCGTGCTAATCGGAGGTGCGGCGGGGGGACAACACTGATTCCACAAACATGTAATGTTATATTTGCTTGTTTATTTTAGCTCTGGATACTAAATATTTCTAATTGATTGCCATGTGACAATCACTGTTTGCAAGCCATAAAATGATGCGCCAGACAGTGTGACTCGAGGTGTACGGAAATGACTCAAGGACTCGTACACATTTTTGTGAGGTCCTCTTTCACTAAAACACGATGTGATGTTATACTAATCGGTGTGAGAGATATGAATCGCCATTTAATGTCATCTTGTGACGTGATTTGGATAGCACCATGAGAACAATGTCAAAGTGTTTCCAAGCTGACAAAAAAAGCAGGGGGGAGTTGCTCACCACTGTTGGCAGCCGTGAGCCAATGGTGGAAATTGCACGTTTCTCTCTGATTTCGGGCCAGTCCACAGGATTTCACAATGTGGCACAGATCATACTTCCTATGACACTGCACTCATTTTATTGACTTTGTGGAGTTTATTGACCGAGTCGACCCCCCAACTGGAATTTCAACTTGCAACCTTCCAATTTCAAGTCAAGCACTCTAACCATAGCACAAATGCTAGGTTCTCTGTTTCATTTAATACGATTCTGTGATCCTAAGTAATTAAAACAAACAGGTACTTGTTTTTACACCTACGTGTGTCAGTATATCAATACTAAAGGATGACTAATCCCGATAAGGATGTTTATTGTTATTATGGGTTTCCTCTGCTTGTAGCTATGGAGACATCTGTGAGGCAGTTCTGTTGAGTGGGTGTGTGGAAGAGAGCTCATGTTTGTTGGCTGTTCACTGACACCATGTTACTCGAAGGTCAATGACCTCAGTGCCATGACCTTAATGCTAAAATACAAGTGCTGCGCTGTGCTATGGAATGCTTCAGAATGAAAACGGATTTACAAAGCTTGAACATTGTACAGTACTGTATTATTGACACACAAAGACAAATATCTCCTGTTTACCTTTGACACTGGGCTGGTGTGGCCAGCACCAGTAACTCCTGGCCAAATTTGTCTCCACTTTGCTGATGTTGACATCCCACAACAGGCTGAGTCGACCTAAGGGAGGCAGCAGGAACTGTTCAAATATTTGTCACTGTTCACACACACTAAATACACACACATGAATAGCCAACATTTACCATGAAGTAACAATACCTTTACCAAGGTGCTTCTGCCAGGCTAAGTTCACCATGAGAAGACCCACTGGCAAGAGATCACAGAACAAATCCTGGTGTATAAGTAAACAGACTGAATCATGCACCGCCTGTCTTTTCCCTTGTAGTTAATTGCTGTATTTTAGCCAACACTTTGTTGTAACACACAAATGCATATGTACACAAAAAACTCCGCAATCATCGATATACTGTATATTGCATGGGGAAATGCTATAATCCCACACAAATGCACACACGATTACATGCATGTGCGCACGTGCATGCAGCGCACACAGACAAATTCAAACCCACTAACCCACATTCAATTTCAGAAAGTAGCGAACAAGATTAAGAGGACAAACTTTATTTGTAGTAGAATAAAAAAACACCTTCAAGCTTTGTTTACTGGTTGATCGTTTAAAACTACAGTAATGTGACGAGCCTTTAATAATTTACCAATTAAAATTTTATTTTATTTGGTAAAATAATTATGTCAACATTGAAATTTCAATACCTTATTAGTATAAATGGTTTGGATAGGCTCCTGAAGGCAACAGTTGCATTCTGGCAATGGCTTTTTAGCTTCTGAAGCTGAACTGATTGGCATAGCTGTTGGCATAGCATCTGTTGACCTCGTGTGAGTGTTTGTCATGTACTATATTCCGAGTTAGTTGACACGTTTAAAAGTAAAAAGGTCAGTGGATACATAGCAAAGCGTTCGTGCTCATTTCCACTGCAGCTCCATGCCAATTGTGACAATTTCAAATTGGTATGGCAGGGGTCAGTTTCTGCACAGGACAACCACTGTTGCAAAGATCATGAACCCCAAACAACAATTCAGATTACGTTCAGTTATTGCTATGTTTTTTAAAATGTAAAATAGGCATCTAATAAAAAAAATACTTGCAGACAGAAAAATCACAGCAGCAACGTACTGACCTATAATGTATAATAATAACACCATTAAAGTGTGCTCATTTTCACTGGCGGTCCTGAACCAATGGATGAAACATCCCTATAACATCGACAAGTCTTTCCAAGAGAACCACCATTGAGTTCCTATGAAGTGATAACATTGTACGGGGCCATGAATGAGTGATTCGTTGAGTTGGTCATCCACTAAGATATGGGTTTGGATAACTTCAGATTGCGAGATTGGCATACTGCCACAATGCCACCCAGCCATATAGCAAGACCAAGCTTGGCGTGATGTGTTCCCATATTGAATTAATTGTGCAGTTTTACTTGTGCTAGAGGCAGGATAGAATGATCACAGCTATTGTTATTGTGCATGACTGGTCACTCTGACCAACCCTGACAATAAGCCTGCTGGGATGAATGAGTACATCATCTTACCCACTGAACGGTTGTGTTAATTCTGACACATTTTTTCACGTAATAAAATATATGCAAATGAAAAGATGATTTTCCCAAACATGTCTCCCGATTAATTTTTGCATACATTGTTATAATCATAATTTAATAAAATCCAGCTGAGTGGTGATCTACTTTGAGCCCTTTGTTTATCCACAAATGCCTTACTGATTGCATGCTGGCCATATCCATTTATGAGTGCATGACTCACAATAAAAATGGCTAAATCATATGAAAACCCCGTTGTGAAGATAAAAAAAAATACGATCGTCCAATGGAGAGATTGTTCTTTGCTATATGACTGTAAATTTTTCCATTGGCTCAAAGCCACGTGCAACGATAAGCACCACCATAATGTTTGCTGAGTATGGAGAAACTTAATTTACAAGACAATATAAATAAAGCACCGTACTATTAGCAAATTATTTGACCAAATATATTTTGTGCGGCTGGAATTAACTTGGTAGAGATTATCCATCAGTATACTTGAAAACCTGAATGCCAATCGCTGGCTGCCTGAGGCTCGAACACAGGTGGTGCCGGCTCATTGCTCATAAATAGGCATCGGCTTCCTCTCAAACACAGCCACTTCATTTCGTCCATCTTACATAATAGTTTTAAATCTACCCAGTGACTTGTAAACACAAAGGCATGTATCGATCTATTTCATATGAATTGCAGCTGTTACAATATTGGTTGGCAAAGAGCCTATCTGCTGAAATTGTTGAGATAAAGTTGTGCTTTCAACGAGCACTGTAAATCCAGATATGCGGAGTGTGAAAGTCGTCCGTCATTTTTCCATGATACTTTCACCCATAGGGCAAAATCAAAACCTGTGATGAGATTAATACGACTCAAGGCAAAATGGTATTAAAAAGTTACTCAGCAATCTCTCTGCCAACAAATACATCAATTCAGTTTTTCATAACCTGTCAAGAAATCTACCCAGCCATTCACCAACTAATCCATTACACAGATATTACGCTGCATATAGGTGGTTCCAGCAATCCCATCATCATGCCAGTCTCACAGATAAGACAAGATAAGTTTTGACGTAGTATCCAGCCAAGTGAAATTCTAGTTACAGCGCTCGACGCCCATATAAAAGGTTATTATTTGAAATACTGTATAGTACCAAGAGGAGGTGAACTTGGCTTATTGTCTCCACAGAGTGCCAATTTTGTGGGGAGTTAACATTGGATGTCGTATGTAGACACTGGATACCGCCATATGCCACCACCAGCTCTGGGCCAGCAAGGGAGAATAGTGCTGCCCAAAGCTTATATAAACATGGGGGCACCCTTTGATTTAATTATCTCAACTGACAACATTACAGCATGGTCAATTTAAATGTCGTTTTTGTCTCTCATAATTCTATACCGTAAAACATTGTTTTCAGACATATCTTGGAAATCTTATTATGCTACAACCTTCACTGCAGACAGTGCTCCCCATCACTGCTTTTGTATTATATCGACTTCAAACATAGTTACTTTTCATTTTGTATATTTTTTTTTACTTGGCTTATATTGAAGTACTTTTGAGTTTTTTGGCTTCGAATTCTGGTTAGGTTGTCATCTTTTGGGCACTAGATCAGTACCAATTTTGGAAGTGTCAAGAGAGGTTGTCCTATACATAAACTGCCCTTGATATAGGAATGTAGAATTTCGATCACTTTGCTTTAATAATGCAAACATAGTATGACATTAAGTAACAACCTAAATCTCTGTAATGAAGTGGAGTTTTGGCATTCACTGTATTTGGGTGGAATTATTTTATTTGCATCATCTCCATGCTTAGGCTACGATTGGCAAAGCCTGCGCGGCGCTGACTTGTATATCCTTGATGCTGAAGATGCCACTTATTATTATGAAGTGGGGAGACCTCTTCCAAGTTATCTTCATCCATACTCTTTGGTTTTTTCGGTAAAGTCACGTAGGTAAAAAATAAAATAAATGAATATTCCTGGTTCTTTTGGTAAAGTCACATAGAAGGGAAACAATAAAATAATAAAAATATAAAACAATAAAATTCCCACGACGTTTCGACTGCAACACAAGCAATTATCATCAGGTGTGAAAACCACAACCCAAAAAGCTTTAAATAAAAAAAATGAATGAAAACAAATACATTTAGTTGTTTACCGGAAAAAAACAAAGAGTATGAATCCTTGCAGTCACGAAAGCTTCAAATCTATCTTCATCCAATTTAAACTTGTCATTTTGTGACATTGATTGCTGATTAAATGCCGTGGAGTTGTCACGTATTCATCATCCGTAAGATTAAATCCTTAGCCATCTAGTTTTAGTCAGGAAAATCCACCCTTGTGTGCAATGAAGTCAGTCAGCCTTTATTTATAACCAGGGACAAAGTCTGTTTTCCATGGGAGACCCAGGAATAAATTCAAGGAGAATAAAGCACACAGAGGGGAACTCCTCTTATCCACGACTCCTATTATCCATGGGAGGTTAGGGTCCACGAAAACACCTATTACCCACAAGCCTTTTCTTCATATTATCTGCCACCCCCCCCCCCCCCCCCATGGATAAGTGGAGTCAATTTGCAGATAACCACGCACATGATAGGATTTGTGATATGGGTCTCTCATGTATGAGAGGAGTCCTCCTGTTGGTATGAAACAAAAACGATTGAACCAAAATGCTAATTCTAGAATATTAACGTAAATAGTAAAGTTGAAATAAAAGTGGAGTGTGTCTCCCTGCTCAAACAAGTATGTGGTGATACTCCTTTGGTGGCCTTTTTCCAGTGGTGGCAATTGCATATTTCCCCTGGAAAGGCAGGGTCTGTGCAGGACGACCACTTTTGACTTCCAACTAAATGGTACTCACTTTTTATGCCCCAGAAAAATGATGGGCTGAGTCGATCCATGACCGGTATTTGAACTCGCACTTGTTTTAACTGTGAGTCAGGCATTCCACGTAACCACAGCAACACCCAACCAAATTGCCAAAACATTACTCGGTACAGACTGGCGAACAAAGCTCTAGATACAGCCACCATATTTACACTTGTCATGTCACATGGATAGGTTTGAATCAATGACAAAAATAAAACTGATGTTTTTTTACTTTGACAGGGAACAGTTTGTTTTGTTGGGTGTCTGTGCACGTCAGAAGTAAAAATATAGAATGCTGCATACAAGTACGTGTGATGCAGTGGAAATGGTCAATTACACCATTCACCCACTGGTCACATTTGTCAACGCAATTTTTATTATATTCGTGGTTCTTTCGGTAAAGTCACGTAGAAGGGAAACAATAAAATAATACAAATATAAAACATTAAAATTCTCACGACGTTTCGACTGCAACACAAGCAATCATCATTAGGTGTGAAAACCACAGCAAGAAAAATTTGAAAAAAATGGCGTTTTTTATGTTAGCACCACGGAGAGCGATTTGGCAGTTATTCAGATGGACGAGTCCATCTATGTTCGGAAAAGAGGAGGGGGGAGACGAAAATAATGGATGCGGTCTGAAAGCCACCGTAAGCGTGAACAATCAATTAAGACCCGAAATGGTTTATCAAATCCTTCCAATGATTGCTAAGCCAGAATCCATCTTCTCGGTTGAAATTGTCTCTGTGTTTGTATATGTGGATAGCCTCATGAACGAATCACTTATGGTAGCCAGATGGCTTGCAAATAACCTCTGTCTTGGAGAAGTCAATGTCATGTGAGCCTACTGAATTATAACAGTGATCTGCTACGGCCGAGGTGTTGGTCCTACCGTGTTTTAGGTCTGCTTGGTGTTCACGAATGCGGTCCGAGACATGTAGTTTGGTTTCTCCAATGTAGCTACTACCACAGAGGCAACTTAGTTTGTAGACGCCAGGGTACTGTATGTTCGGAATCACATCTTTTACAGACGGAACCAGATCACGGATTTTATGTAATGTGTTGAATCGGACCTGGATCTTGTGTTTATTCAAGATTTTGGAGATCTTTTTACGTGATGGTTTTGAAAGGCTCCTCAAGAGGGTGCTTCTTCATGGTTGGAGTGATAGCTTTGCGGATTGTGTAGTCGGAGTAACCATTAGCCTTAACACCCGCCTTCACGTGTTCATGTGTCACAGAGCTAGGTTCACTCTGCCAACGAAAACTTACAAAAGGACGGGACAAGGTAGCACAGTCAATTTGAATCTTTTTTGTATAACTTTGAAACAAGCAGTACCAAGTAAGCCCCAATTGTGGCATATTCAAGTAAGCTATTTAGCATGATATGTTTATCACGCCAGTAATTTTATTTGCATTTAATCCTTCGAACAGATTCAAGTGTTACATTTCACTCACCCTCTTTGTGTATTTCCTATGGAGTGCTTGCAAATATAATCAAATGTAAGGACACCTGTTTACACACCACAAACCACGTTTTTTTCTTCTTAAAAGCACTTGCATCAAATATATTCCAGGGATGTCCTATGTAAATTATCTAACCACTTACACATGCCTTCTGGAAGAAAGCTACACATCTGGCCTTTCTTCACATAATCATCTGCCTAAGGAGGATGATTGCCACGTCTACGAGCTGTTCTCTGAATCCTGGATGAAGGGAACCCTTTTGTTTTAGTAAAGCCATTGATCACATAGCTAGAGTCCAGGCTCAAAGACAGCGTTGCAGATCTAAGTCAAAATCTTGGCTATTATATACTGCAAATGCATTATGTCTGTAAAAGGGATCGTCACATGTAGCTGTACAGTATATACGTATATGTGTGACATAACACAGCAATTTTCAATGGGTCTTGGCTATTATAAGTGTACCGTACATCGTTTTCAAACCCTAGCAAGTATTCAGTACTAATACCTCTGCCTCCACTTAGATAAAGGAGCTCTTGATTAGGTTCCGTACAGCTATCGTCCTGTTCAACTTTAATTCATGTTTTACTCACTGACATTCCTCTAATCTTACACTTTGAATGCGAGGTTGTAACATCCACCTACAGGGCTATGGGTCATACCTGTTGGACGCAATACAACAAGTGAATTACTGACCTCTCTCTGTATCCTGTGGTTTTGTTATCACTTCTTACAGGTAAGTGTTCTCCATGTATTCCTGTTTCCCCCTACAAGTAAAAAGACAATAATGAACTGGCCAAATATTCCTTCTGTTAATAAGCAGTCTTGAGACTCAGTAAGAATTCCCTTGACTTAAAGGTGTTCTAATTATGCCTTACAATCTTAATATTGGGACTTCAAATTCTGGTCAGGAGTTGACTCGGCTTATCATCTCTCTGAAGTCAATAAAATGAGTTCCACTTTGTCGAAGGCAACAGTGATTGTCGTCCAAAGTGACTGGCTTCACCATAGGAATGTGTAATTACCACCATTAGCTCAGAGCTGCCAAACGACATTATTACTGCACTTTCAGGCTTTTAAAGATCATCATCCAGGACACCCTAACACACCAACATGTAAAGAATATTACAGCACAGTTTAAGAAATGTATTCAATGTTGAGCAGTGTAATATCAGCATCGTCAATATACTTCAGAATTCCAGTGAGTTGTGTATGTGTTTATCATGCAAATTGGGAACTTGCTTACAAATGACCTTGGTATTAATAGACTATATGAATTTGCCAAATGCAGCATTCATGTCCAGAGCTGTGCCATGAAAGTCATCATCCACAGCATTAGCTTTGCCAACATATTTTCGGTCTTGTCTGCAAGTGTCTGTAAGTGGCATGGATGTATCTTTCCACGTGATGACGATTGCTTGTATTGCGATCGAAACGTCGTGGTTTATTATTTATTTATTTTTCTACCTACGTGACTTTACCGACAGAACCAAAGAGTAAGTGCATAATGTCTTATTCACAACTTATTTTTTATCGATTGTTAATTATAATTGTGGTCATGATGGCCGCGAAAGCATCAAAATTGCAATTTGTGTCACTGCATGGTTACCAGGCAGGTCACTCAACTTCTGCACAGGTGGCTGAGTAGCCCCAGGGTTTCACAATGGCTGTGTTGGAACACAGAGCCAGGACCACTAAGAACATGGGTTTTGATCCAAGTTTTAGCCACCTGATACGAAACCAGGCTCCCAATTAAAGTAAGTTGAAGATCTAGGTTCAGTCACCAATTATTGCACAAAGCACCAATTTATGAATAAAATAATTCAGTTTATTCCAGCTAAAATATCAGAATTATAAATATCAATTTGACATGTCACACGATGAGCATTATTCACAGTGCATGAAGAAGTGCCATCTGGTTTTGGTTATGTAAGGTATATATGATATCGTGTGACATCATCCTCTGGGGCTATTCCCAAACATTACATGATAGTTTACCGCTTGCTGTGATAGCTCTGGATGGAACATTATTTCTCTTGACATGAACAATGACAGCATAATTGAAACAAGAGTATTTTTTACACGTGGAAGGAAATCGGAGCAGGGGTTTAATATGGAAAGGCTATTGCGCACACAAATGTTGAACCAAATAAAACACAGCACAAAATTTCAGTACTGAAGGGGACCGATACCGCCGTTAGACTATGACAATGTCCTTTATTTAGCCAAGAAAATCCCATTGATCCTCAAGACTCTCTGGAGGGATCTACAATTGGGACATTGAACCAATTTCGTTTGAGTGTTTTGCATGTGAGAAAAAACCATTGTCGGGAGAAAACTCAAACATTAATGGAGGCAAATTCCTAAACATTTCTGAAATTAAATGGGTCAACAACCTACTTGCTGTACCACCTCCCATGAGCACCTCATATTTCCATGATCCAACAATCTCTCCTCATAGACGGTGGATCACAAGAGGCAATATAATTAGTTTAAAAGAAGCCTGGGCTTGTAGGTAATTAACCATGAAACATAATTTGTTCTTTATAGTTGAGTCAGTAATTGGACCACCTCCCTGTTCTTCCACCCGAGCGACATCAGGATGGATGGATTCATGTACTCACTCATCACGCGTTCATATAGCCAAACATCTAGTTTCCGCTTATGAGGTTTGGCAGCATGAGGACTGTATTGACTTCATGATGAGCTCATGACTATTTTTGCATCATAGTAATCAATTAGAAATCAAAGTGTCTGTCTGCCCAACTGAGGATCATCTCTGTAGGTGATGCGGAGCCAGTTGGGATACTCAAGTCTCCATTAAAAGAAAAATCCACAAAGTAATACAAATTGTATAGACCCCGGAGGGATTAAAAGCTATCACCACAGGCGGCTGCGCACTCGTTGAGAATAACTTCAAAAACATAAAGTACGGAGATTTCATGAAAGTCGTGTTTACCGTGAGGAAGGCCATTTTTGGGCTGGAATGTGGAGGGGTGATTCTGAACACAATTTTTTGGAGTGAGACCCAATAGTGGGCATGTTTGTAACGAGGGTGTGTGGCTTCCTAAACTGCACAGAAATATGCTCACAGGTCCAGTGGGTGTTTGTTACTTCACAGCCATACATCGGCCAGCGCCTCCTGTAGAAATTCATTGTTGCTTTAAAGGAAATAAAATAGCCGCGTTTTGCTATTAAAACACATATAGGAAAAGGTTATTGTTATGGGATTTTAAGATGGTGATGTGATTGAATTAGTGTATGCACTCGTTCGTTTGAAAAATGGGCTTGTTTAATGGATTTCATATTTGTGAAATAGGAGAGGAATTTATAAAAAAAAAATTCCCGCATGTTATTGTCCCAAAAATGCAATGCTTACAATGTTATCTGTAAAAACCTAATATTACGTGTAATGTAAACAAAATCAATGGTCAACAATGAAAATATTTGTTTTGCTTTTAAAGCCAACTTAAAGTGACTTCAATGCTTGCAAAAAGTGTCGGAGAGTACTCAGTCTAATTCTTGGCTCCGAGCCAGGGTTGGGAATTTTATGGTTGAATGCCGGAGACATATTTTCTTAGGACACACTCTGCCAACTTTCCACATAGTTTAACATAAAATCTTCATATTACGAGTCAGAGAATCATACCACACTTCCGCACAAACCATTTTTTGTTTTGTTTTATATGGTACATTTTACGTGGCTTTAATCTAATCAAAATATACAAAATGTAAAAACCTTTAATAACTTTTTCTATCACATTGAGCTGATTTTGACCTAAATCCAGACATTTACAGTATATAATGACTACAACACACCGGTCGCTAAGAGTGGTTGACCCACAAATTGGAACGTTTCAAATAACGATTGAGATTTAACTCGTCCTGCAATTGTTCCAGAGTGAAAAAAGTCAACAGTGGTCAGTCGTCGCGTGAAAAGAAGGCTCCCTGCCATGAGAATGTGAAATTCCTATCACCTCTCAGGGCCACGCGTGGAGATGACTGCACCCCACAGCTCGTTTGAGTGAGGAAAACTTGACACCGAGTTGTTTACCAAAACGGTTCTTACAATGTTCCAACTATGTTTTATAGCACTGAATATATAGTCATACCATTATTATAGATTGTTTGTATGTTGCTTTCAAACACCTGACATTAAAAGAGCATTGAAATAATTTTGATGTAAGACATGCATCATATCTGCTTGTGATGACACTTTTGTATACAAATTAAATACACATTTAATCACTTGATGCACCACGTTTTCAGAAATGTTTTATCCTGAAAATGCCACTGGAATTGGAAAATTATTGTAATTCTCATCCACTGAAGTTACAATTCAAAAAACACTATTTCTCAGAAATATCAAGCCTCTTCCTGCTATTATCTAAACATAGGAACTAAATAAAATTAGGGCAATGCAGCTGGAAATATGATAACCTATTATTATTAATGTCAATGCTGAAGCAGGCCCTTACAGTCTAATAAATTAATTTACCACAACAATCGCTAACAACCACTGCCTTAAACCAAAACGTAGACCATTTAATATTTAAAAGAAACAATTTTCGATTCAGATTCATCTCTGGGTATGACTGAAAGTTCAAAATAAAAATCTTTCAATATTAAAGTGATAAATTGAGATTCGTGCGTATTCTTTGGTGACGCTGAGCTTGTTTTCTTGATTAAATTCAGTTTTCCAAAAGTACTTCAACCGGCTCTCACCATCCTTGTGGGAAGTGAAGCACCACCAGTGTTGATGTTACTTGAAAGGGTCTCAGAAATAGTTACGTGATATCACCTTCCACGTGCCATGCTGTAACAATGGGTGATGCACTGCTCTCCTGGAGGAGTTCTCAATTGATATTTCTTCATCTTATGACATGACATTTTAGTACAATTGGAGTAATATAAGGAGGAAAGGTATTCAAAATATTGATTTAATAGCCACGTGGTGAAACATGAAATCGGAAAAAAACTTTGGTACAAAAACAAACTTAAGCATGATTGCTTGGCCACCATCATTCCATTGATCTTGCCTAGATTCCTGCCCGCTTTTTCCCGTCCTTGGCTAGTCACTCGGTTATCGTGGGTAGGGACAAAGAGTGTGTCATGGAGGGGAGACGGAGGGCCAGTCAAGTTGGAGCAGAAGAGATCAAGGCCACCCAGTTTGTGGGGCACGATTCATACATCCCTTAGGATTTGGGCCTCACAACGGTTCTGGCCCAAATTAAAATACATCACGGAAATACAGCAAGATATGGGTCTTCAATCCAAAGCGCCATGCACAAAGCCTGCTCAATGCTCTGCACATTTGTACACTCATCACTCATCACATGCACCAATCAGCTTTATGTATTGCAAGACCGTACTTGCGTTTGGAGTGATTTTGGAATGCTCACTACCCCCCTGTGCAGTAATATAGTAGTGTGCAATGATAATAACGTGCCTATTTCATGACTATCCTCTAAGTGAGTGATTCTCAAAGGCCGAATAAGCCTTTCAGGGGGTGCGGGGCTCAGACTGCACACCGAAGTCTACGCCCCTCCCTGAAGGCTATAATGCTGGGTACATTTTCAATGCGTGTGTGGAGCATCAGTGACCAAATGGACAACATGGATCAAATGCGTTACTAGCGCCACACTGACATGTGATCTGTGTATCGCAATCATAATCTTGTATTTATATTGGAGGAATCCGATGAGCCACAAAGCTCATTTGTCACAGATGTCTAGTAGGAGAGGGTCAAAACGTTACAATACAAGATTACGATAGGAGTGCAAAGTATAGGAAAGGTAGGCAAATCACTCAAAGAATATATACAAATAAAACAAAACTATGTTTCATTTTACCAGGTAAAGCCCACGGAGATATTACTTTCTTTTTCAGAAGCGACCTGGCCACAAATGCGAGATCAACGAAGTGAAAATGTTTCTTGAGTAACCTGGTGCATGGTGGGGTCGCAGAGGATCCAATTCACAGCATACTGGTTGAGAACCACTGCTTGAGACCTGTTTGTATGCTGTACCGTACATGTATATTGTCAAATAACTCGGATTTCGATACGTGACACAAAGGCCTAATTATAAATTGTTATTGATGAACATTGCACTCTCGCACTTAAATTATAATACGCTTCTAGATTTGAAGCTTTCGTGACTGCAAGGATCCATACTCTTTGGTTCTATTCGGTAAAGTCACGTAGGTAAAAAATAAAACAACAAAAATCACGACGTTTCGGCCACAACACAAGCGGCCTTCATCAGGTGAAGGGACCAGACTGTCTCGAGGACAACGCTGGAGTGAAACACAGCCAAGCTGTGTGAGAGTAATTAAGGTGCCTTAACAAGGAATTAGCATAGAAATTTGCATTTTAATAGGCGGACTGAGCATGATGAAAGGTAGGGAGGGGGTCGACCTGTACAGGCTGGCGAGGGGGCACGGCAGCGTCCACATGCTGGTGGTGTGAAAAGGGGATTTTAAGAAGTTTGGGGTACCACCACTTGAAAAATATACTGTACCATTGAAAAATTAGTTTAATGTTTGGTTCGATTTAGAACATCTTTCCAATGTTTTTTTTTTACCTACGTGACTTTACCGAATAGAACCAAAGAGTATGGTTGAAATTGTGTCTGTGTTTGTAGATCTGAATTGCTTCACGAAAAAAATAGCATTTATATTACGGCACACTGGTTGAAAATGAATTGTTTTGGTACTTTTGATACAGACCATGGTTTAACGTCATATATCCTGACGTGTTTGTTGATTGTCAACCAACTGGATGCAGCGGCGGCGGCCAACTGGCGTCTCCCGAACCGCATGCGGCTCTTTAATCCACCACTTGCGGCTCTATCGGAGGGGCGTAACGTAGAACATACTATCACAGTCGCAAAGAATAATCGTAAATGTCTCCGGTGCTTGTGCCGAAAACTGTCAATATATATACACACACACACACTTTTATATATATACACTTGCCTTTTTTTCAGAACTCATGGGGTACTTTTATTGGTTCTCGGTCTGTCGTTATACGTTGGACACCCCCTGATTTTACCCATCGTCCCACCTCTCGGTGCCCCCCCCCCCGCATCGTGCGTGACAACCCCAGGACCCCCCCTCCCACTTGCCCCCCCCATGCCCCCCCCCACCTCGCACGGGGCCTCTTGCGCCGGGCACCCACCGGGCCCCCATCCTTGCCAACCCCCCTACCACCCCTACGGCTTTATATTACAAAGAAGACAAAACAGTGCATGTGAACATTCATGTCGGAGTCAAACATTTTGGTGTGCGCTATTATCATACTGGATTTTCACATATTTCAATAACATTGGCCTGGTGAGGTTGAGGCATGCCTTATGATCTTTTCCTCGCACTTTCGATGAGCACGGTTGGCTACATACGGTGCAAAATAAGCTCAACATACATACATCTCGACCCTGACGCCTGCTGTATATATTTAAAGTTCGCATGTCTACTCTCCCCGCGGTCGCTTGAATTTTTCTCCGGGTCCTCTGGTTTTCCCTTAAAATATAGAAACAAGCGTTTGAAAGTACTATAATTGGCTGATACGAATTTCCGCGTGATCAGCCACTTCGTTGAGCTATCATTTGTGTGGCCAGGTCACTTCTGAAAAAGAGTCATATAGTTCAGTGGGCCTTACCTGGTAAAATAAAAAAAATGCAGCACTTTGTAAGTGTGGTTGGTTCTTCATGTGCATGAGAAATACACCATGCTTGTCAGTGCGATATGCAACAGATTACAATACAGAAAGTATCCGCGTGAGTTTTTGAAGGATTTTAATTTGTATTTACTATATATGAATTTGTATATACGAAATATGGATTTTCTCAGTGTACAGTTGTCTTCTCCCACGTGCAGAATACTGATTTTTTTTTAATTCCAAGAATCTTAATGCAGAACCGTCATTGAAAAGACGTTTTGAGATTGTGAGACTCTCTTGAAATGTATACAACATTAATATATATTCTTCAGGCTTACCTGGAAACGCCCCCTTCCCCTGCTATCAGAGACTGGAGTCGCACTGCTGTAACAAATACAATCTCTTGGGGTTATACTGCTGCTGGGGCTCTCAGTTTGACTGTTGCTCTAGAACTCTGCATGCGTAGGTTGTTGAATTGGTTGTGTCGCACTGTCATTGACATTGTGCGTTTTTCTCTTACCCTCTGATTAATCCTCTAAGTTTGGCCTGATGTGGTTTGTATTTCCAGTGTAATTGTAAGTCGCTTTGAGATGCCATGGCATTTAAGCGATTAATAAATGCAAATCCTTATCCTTGCCATATATTTACGGGCACGTTGTAAAGTAAACTTCATTCCGGTCGTGAACGTGAGAAAATTATTATTCTGACACTTCCAACACTGGAGTAGAATTTATATGCTGAACATCATTGTACATGGCTCCAAAAAAATAGTTTTGGCTTGCTCGGACAGGTGCCTGACCTTGTACAAGAACTAGGCTGTTCAAGAGCTTTATAGGTGGAACCAAAATAGCCACGTGCAATTTTGTGTTTATATACGATGCGGTACAAGCAGAAATTATGCTTTGTTTGTACCTTTGACTCTGGTCTGTTAATTTCTAAATGTTTATTTATACGAGTCTCTCTCAGCTAGTAATTAATTTTTAGTTTGACCTTGAACATGCTCAATGTAATACAATTACAATACATCTCAGCAGAACATAATTTTACCCTGTATATGAATACTAGCATCGGGATATTTTATTTTTAAACATGCAACAGCAATCACCAATTCTTGAATGAGGTGAGCAGAAATGCCTTGTGCAATTTCAAAAATATCTTCTTTTGCATTTGGTAAAATATTATGAGTTATATACTAGTCACACATGTTCCAATTAGGGGTCATAATTTGCTTTTTCTTTACATTTGTTCATGTATATTACAGCACTGCTACTCTGCATTAATTATATTCACATGTATGGTATTAAAATAATTTCCACAGCAGATATGAGAGTTAAATAATTAATTATCCATGTTTTGACAATTCCAATGTACATAAGCTCACTCACTGGTAAAGTACGCAAACATTATAGTGCATACAACATTGCACTCACATACACCAGTATGAATGCACAAAAAGAATGCCGAGACACAGGGCCAGATTCACATCTTGACAAATGTTTATTTTTCATCTGACATTTAAGGAAAACGTGCCGATGTTTTTATTACCAACAACAACGGGGCAATTTGTCAGGTCAATGCGATCCAGCCATTTCATGAAAGATGTGAATCTAACTCGCAGCATATAAAAAGCCTGTGTCTATGCTCAAATTGGACATAGGTGGTTTTCGTTTCCATTAGCAGCCCTAAGCCAGCATTGTAAATTCCCAACTATAGTCCTATGTTGGGGTCTTTACAAAGGACTCCTGTTGACTTCTCACAAAATGGGACAAAATGGTACTTAAAACGGTACTGAAAATGGTACTGAAACCAGAGAGATGCCAGGCTGTGCCAACCCCCAACCAGGATTTAAACTCATTGGCAGCCAATTATGAGTCTACGACTCTACGACAGGCATACTTGCTGAGATGTCATGAACTAAGTAGATATATATACATAAATGCGGAGGCATGGGAGTTAGCTTGCATTGTTCGGCAAGGCCTGCTCAGCTTCCATGTAAAACCTAAACCTCATCTGCTCATATTGCTTTAGTGTCATCATAAACCGGTCAGCAGCTGGATGATATTTTCTATCTGAAAATCCACAACGCTTGACCTTTTGATACATCACAATATTTGCACTCAAGCCCCTGAGCCGAACCTTGCATGCATTCACCCGTGGCCAGTGACTCCTGACACCCATTGAGGAAGAATTGCGAGGCTTTGGAAGGTCAATTCATTTGCTGTCTCCTCCCATAGGCTGTGATTTATGTTACAAGATAGCCATTGCAGTATCATATTAAGCTGGGGTATTTTGGCCAGTTTGTTGTGTTTTATATACAGTATAAACACATTTATTTTTACACTTGGCTCTTTTCAGAACTCACGGGTACTTTTTGGTTCTTGGTCTGTTATAGGTTGGCAACCCCTGGGTGATACATTTATATAAACTTATTTCAAAGCGAATATTGAAAGTAAACTACGATTGTGGATTTGCAGTATCATTCTATACAGGTGTAGTGACATAGAATTAGCTATGTAGCAGCATAGAGCTGGCTGCTGGTGGGGAAGGGGATCTGCAGCTTACAGCAGCCTGGACAGCAGCAGGCCACGTGATACACCAGAGGGGGATCTAGGGGAAAGGTCACGGAAGGGACACACCAGGAACCCGCAGGTAGGTTCTAGAAAGGGGGCGTGGCTGGGGGCGGAGCCAGGCCACGGTGACAGTATAAGAGGGGCCCCGAGAGGGGGCCTCGGGGCTATCGTTTGGAGTGGGATCCCCGTCGTGCTGCTGGAGTCTTCTTCTCATCGTCTCCGTCTTCACCATCTCGGCGTCGCCAGTCAGGCAGTCTACCAGCTGTCCTGACTGGGAACTGTGGTCGACTAATAGACGGATTATTTGGAAGTTTTAACCCGTTGGTGTGTGTTAATAAACAGTGCCTCCAACTCTTAGTGTCTCCGATTCAGTCACTACACAGGTACGAAAGGGATGCGTTCTTCAAAAAACATGCGTAAAACTAAATCTCGGAAAACAGAATGGCATTTTCCATTAAATATCTGCTGTGGCAGATCACTGTTATAATTCAGTGGGTTCACATGACATTGACTTCTCCAAGACGGAGGTTCTTTGCAAGCCAACTGGCTACCATGAGAGATTCGTTCATGAGGCCATCCACATATACAAGCACAGAGACAATTTCAACCGAGAAGATGGATTCTGGCTTAGTAACCATTGGAAAGATGTTTTAAACCATTTTGGTTCTTAATTAATTGTATTTTACGGTGACCGTCAGACCGCAGCTCTTGCGCTGGCATTGACTCTTAATACCTCTCACACCATGGTTAATGGTATGGTTTATAACATGGAGTATAACAGCGCCTCGCAGCTGTTTCTCTCCTCCGTTCCGAGCATGGATTGACTCGTCCGCCTGAACGTCGCTGTCCGTGGTGCTGGCGTTGAGGAGAAGGGAAAAAAAACCACCATTTTTCGCCATATGGCATTGATATATAACGACTTATTGTTGGTGGCTCAGCTGATTGGAGAGTATATAGAGTTTATTGATAACATTGAGGGAGCTTATATTTTGATTTTTATTGGTTTACTATATGGTATTCATTATATAGTGTAGTGTATACCCAGTTGCTTTGTGATTAATAGCTCAGCTTATTGAAGAATATATTAATTATTATATTGATGTAATATAGATTTAGTTTTTTTACATCGGTTTACTTTATGATAGTTGGTAGTTGGAGGCCTTTAGCGTCCATATACTAGATGCCTCTGTTGATATGTAAACTTTTACTTTAACACAGCTATTTCTGTCACAAGCTAATCCCTCAGCTATTTCAATGCTAAATTCTTCTACTTTGATAGGTAAACTCCTTTGTCAAGGCTCTCCACGCCTCTCACCGAGCTTAAAAGACGCTACGAATCTTAACAGCGTTCATTCAAGCTCTGTCGTCCCGACTTTTCTGTTCTTTCACCTGAAGAAGGCTACTTGTGTTGTGGCCGAAACGTCGTGAGAATTTTATTGTCTTATTTTATTTGATTATTTTATTCTCATTCTACGTGACATTACCGAAAGAATCAAAGAAGAAAAAGATAGGGATGTTTCCAACTGAATTCCTAACCTAACATAATATTTCTATATCAATTTTCACAATACAACTAAAAAGAAAGAACAGAAATATTAGAACGATTGAATAATAATTTATTTAAAATGAAAATAATTTCCCTTTTCAGGGAACTCGCCAAAAGATCTGCATGTTGCAATGACTGGAAAGGTATAGTGGAGGTGTTACTGCTGCGCTGTAGGGATATTGTGACACTGTCATGGATGGATGATGCAGTCTTCCGGGTGCTTCCTGTTTGACCTCATGGCGCATGCTGTGTAAAATTTCCTTCATGCGGAAATTCGATTTCGTTAACCGAAAAGCGTCCATAATTTGTAAATTGTTTGAACGCAAAATGCGTAAACGAAACATTCGTAAATCAAGGGATATCTGCATTGGAAAAAAAAAACGTCTTGCTGTCTGGCACATGGATGGGCAAGTGCGCAGTGGAGACATCTTCGTGCAAATCTGCATGACGACGTCGCCCGCATCCTACAGAGTTGAGCTAGGTTAGTGCGTGCCGACGTCACGCCTCCTCCTGCCACCCACCCTGGCCATGTGTAGTGACGTGGAATGAGTCACTAGAGTGCGTGCTGCTGGGAGATTGGTAGACAATAGAATTAGGGGTAACAGCCCGTTCTACCAGTTGCACCTGGTGGGCAAAGCACGGAGCCATCTGGGGGATCCAGAAGGTTACGGGGCCGAAGGCGGAGCCTGGCCACGCTGTTCAGGATATAAGGTGAGCTCCGACTAACAGCATTTAACACTTGCAGTTGCGATCTGGAATGGAACTCGTCGTGCCGTCGTCATTGTGATCGTCACCCTCTTCAAGCTGTGGGTCTGGCAACATGTTGGCTGTCCCGACCCGGTGTGTGGTTATCCCCTAAGGCTGTGAAGGCCGGAATAAAAGAGAGTACCCCCTATTAGTGTCTGTGAATTAGCACACTACATTTGGTGTCAGGAGTGTTAACGAATTTTTTGTTTAAATATTGTAGGATTGTTAGGAATTTTATTTTTTCCTTTCGAATCCTTGAGGGAGAAATAGACTATGCTGAAACCCGCAAAGAGGAAGGCTCTCACCCACATGTCCTCGGGCGAGGAGGATTCCGGGGCAGGGCCGGCAGCTGAGACCCCTGTGGGGGGCCCCGGAGTGGCGATCCCGGCAGGGCAGTGGGCAAAGGGCGACAGCTCCGCGCCGCCGCCGGCTGAAGGAGGACTGCGGGCAATCAGCATGCGCATCGTGGGGCTGCTCTCCACAGTGTCGATGCTGGTGGGGCAGCTGGGTAGGGAAGAGCCGAAGCAAGGGGCTGTGGTTCGGGGGTAGCAAGCGGGCGACTCCGCCATCACTGCCGATCGAGGGCAGGAATCGGGTCTCACCGAATTTAACTTGCCGCCGACAGCACCGTTCCTCGCGCAGCGGCTGCCGCTTCTCAAATAATTTTTGGCTGCGGGGGGGTGATTGGGCGGTCTTCCGGCGGCGGTTTGCTGCCACTTGCGAGCTCGTGGGGTGGTCCGATGCAGAGGCGCTACGTATTTTTCCCACCGCGCTGGATGACGCAGCCTTGGCGGCGTTTTTTACCATTCCCGAGGCAGACAGAATGACGCTGCGTCAAGTGTACGCCCAGTTGGCGGCAATTTTTGACATGCCGTCCAACGCGTGGGGGGGAGACGGAGACACCCCTCGCCTTCAGCAGTGCACTCCTGTCGCTGGCCCAGGATGCATACTCAAGGATGGAGTGGGCAGGACTGGATTCTCTGGTGCTCGAGAAACTGTTGACGCTGGCTCAGGAAATGAACGTTTTTTTGCCGGTCACAGAGGAGGATGACCTGTCCTCGATTCAGGTAGCCCGATGCATCCAGGCCCACTGTAACCTGCGACGACGTGCCGGGGTGGCGGCCGGGGCTTCTTTTCTGGGAGAAGAGGGCAACCAGGAGCACCGAGAGTCTCCCTGGGTCTGCGTGTTGGATGGTTGGAGCCCGCGGGGGAGAGTTGGAGCGGGACGATGACGGGACCAGCGGGGGGGGGGGGGGGGGGGGGGGGGGCCTTGCTTCTGCCATGGCGGGGCCCCATTACCTGCTCCAGGGGCTTCCGTGCTGTTGGGGGCAGTTTTTCCTGGCCTCCGCTCCTCTGGTTCCAAAGGCAGGTCGCGATACGTCACACACCCGGCCGACACAGCCACCTAATGCATCTCCATTGCAGTCAGTGTCGGGTGCACACGCCATCGCCCCTCATAGGGATACGGGGTACGAAGGTGGTGCTTCAGTGCGTGATGGTTGGCCGCAGGGGTCCGGGCAATGGACCGCACTGGCACACTGTGTCATGGCAGCGGGAGCGGGATCATCCATGGTATGTGGATTTGTGCAGGGTGTTGAGGTGCAGATGCTCATAGATACGGGGTCATCCGCCACCATGGTTTCTGAGTTTATTTTTAGGACTCTGCCGTCGATGGTGGGTTGCCTTAGTCCGGTAGATAATCCATGTGTTGCCGCTAATGGTGGAAGTTTAGGCATTGTGGGCCAAATTAAGGCATCAATACGGATTGGCGATATTGAAAGGACGGCCCGGTGTTGGTTTAAAGTTCGTTGGCTCTGCCTTGTTTATTGGGAACAGATTTTTTGAAGAGGATGCCCCTCCAGATTTTAATTGACCAGGGCTGTGTGGAGTTACCGTTGGGGCATTGGTTGAGGATTTTGGAGTCCCCTACTGGGTGGTATAGGGCTAACGCTGGTGCGTGAAACTGTTAGGGTTCCCCCCGGGCGCACAGATGCTCATACCTTTGAGGCTGTGGAAGCGGCTTGACCAGAAAATCACTGGGGGTGGGGTCCTTTTAACCCCTTCGAATAGAGCAATTCGTGAGCTCACTTTGATAGGTGCTCAGAAGATGGTGAGGGGGGGATCAGGAGCCCTTCCTGCAAGTGTTAAATGCTGGGCTAGATACCGTGGTCATACAGGCTGGTATGGTTTTGGCCCACGCGACGGTTGCGTGTTGTGAGGAAATGGATGTTGTAACCACTCGAGTCGTGGCCGCGGTTGAACATGAAGCGGTGTTGGATTGCTCGTGGGCGGATCCGTTGTGCATAGGTAATTCGGATTTCTCGTGGGAGCAGAGAGGCGCGTTGCGGGCATTGCTTCGGGAATTCTCCGATGTATTTAGTAAGGGTAAGTTCGATGTGGTCCGCATGCCCATGATGAGTCACCATATTGATGCGGGTGGTGCCGCCTCCATTCGTCAAAACTCATTTCGGTTTAGTCCAAAAGAAAAGTACTACGTTCATCAGGCGGTCGATGAGATGTTGGCCGCCGATATAATCTCCCCATCAACCAGTCCGTGGGGTGCTCCCATTGTCCTGGTTAAAAAGGACAGGAGTTTGCGATTCTGTGTGGACTTTCGGAAAGTCTCCATGGCGGATGCATATCCGCTCCCATGGATGGACGATTCGTTGGATGCCCTGTCGGGGGCGCGGTTTTTCTCCACCCAGGATCTATTGTCAGGGTTTTGGCAGTTGCCCCTGGATGAAAGTTCAAAACCCAAAACCGCGTTCCGGACACCGCAAAGGCTGTTTCAATTTAACGTGCTTCCGATTCACTCAGCTCCGGCCACGTTCCAGCGACTTATGGAGTTGGTACTGTCGGGGCTCCAATGGGAGTCATGTCTGATCTATTTGGATGACGTGATTGTCTTTGGCCGCACGTTCCAGGAACATCTGCAGCAGTTGCGTGCGGCATTTGTTAAAATGCGGGCGGCTAATTTGAAATTCAAGTCACAGAAATGTTACCTCTTGCAAAAATCAGTTCGATACTTGGGGCACATTATTAGCGAGTCCGGGATCACCACAGACCCTGACAAAACTGCGTGCATGCATAAGTGGCCGACCCCCACGTCAGTAGGTGAGGTCTGCAGTTTTGTGGGGTTCATGTCGTATTACCGCCGCTTCGTGTCTGGGTTTGCGACAATCGCAAAGCCGCTTCACGCTCTCAGAGCAAAGGACCAGAGGTTTCAGTGGGGGACAGAGGAGGTTACGCTGCGCGATGGCCTCGTGAACGCAACCCCCCTTCGGTAATCTGATTTCTCCTTGCCATTTACGTTGGATACGGATGCCAGTAATACCTGGATTGGTGCCGTGTTGTCGCAGGTGGAGAATGGGGTGGAGAGCGTGGTTGCTTACGGAAACTGGGTGCTGTCCCCTACAGAGCAGCGCTATTGTGTTATGCGCCGCGAGTTGTTGGCTATTGTGCACTTTGTACAACAGTACCGCCCGTTCGACTACAGTAGGCAGTTTACGGCGCACACAGTTCACGTGGCTTTGCAAAATGCACTTCGCGTTGACCAGCCGTGGATGCTCTGTCACGTTTATCGCCGAAGAGCCAGTGCGCATGTTTGATGGGCGCCGGCCGTTGTAAGCAGGTGGATGCGGGGAAGCCGGGCGCCGTGTTAGCATCGGTGGATGCTCCGCCACCCGTACGGGAGGTGGCACGCGATAATAATATTGGTCTTGAGCACGAGGAATGGGGGCGCCTCCAAGCGGAGGACGCCTCCTTACTAAAGTCACAGCATCGTGTTTATGCACCAAGCGATAGGAAGGATCTAGAATATATGTCCCCCGTGGTCCTCCGGGATGGGCTACTTATGCGCTGGGATACGGAGGCACAGCAGTACTGTATCATGGTGCCAACTGCTCTGCAGGGTGGAGTGGTAAGAGCTGCCCATGTGCGATTGATGCACCTAGGGGTGCAGAAAACGTTGGCTACGCTGAAGCGGGACTTCTTTTGGCCCGGGATGCCAGAGGGCATTCACAACGTGCTCAAGGGATGTGTAGAATGTGCCTGCCGGAAGCCCCCACCGAGACCGACCCGACCACCGCTGCAGTCCATTGAGGTGTCCCAATGTAAACGAGCTCGTGGCTCCCGACATCCTCGGGGCATTTCCTACCACTCGGAGGGGAAATAAATTGTTGCTGATAGAGGTAGAGTACCTGTCACGGTGGCCGGTGGCATGGCCCCTACCAGATCTGTCGGCGGCGTCCATTACGAACGCGTTCCTGTATGGTTATATATTAGATAAAAGGGCCCCAGAACGTCTCCTTACGAACCAGGGCCGAAATTTTTCTTCAAAACTATTGCAAGAGGTATGTAATTTGTTGGATACAAAGAAAATTCGAATCTCGCCCTACCATCCCCAGACTGACGGGATAGTAGAGTTTACATAGGACACTTACGTCCATGTTGTGCCAACAAGTCAACGAGGCACAGTCCGATTGGGACCTACACGTTCCGGGAGTTCTTCCGGCCTATAGGATGATCCCTCGTGCCTCTACCGGGTTCTCCCCATTTTCTTATGTACGGGAGAGAATGCGACCCCCCCCCCCCCCCCCCATGGAAGCCCAGTTAAATATTGAGCCAAGAAAAAAGAGGATCGCTCTGCTGGGACTGATGAGCCTCACCCTAAAGTGGTTGACGGAAGCACGGGAGGTGTCCCGGGAAAATTTAGCCAAACGGTAGGCTGCAAATGAGAAATTGGTTGGGCTTAAGGAATTGGGGAAATCGTGCAAACCTGGGGAGAGCATGGCTGCATTGCCCCCAATTGCCCGTGGGCACATCTCCTAAATTGTATACGCCAAGGTAGGGCCCGGTGGAGGTAATTGAGGTTAGGAGGCCGCAGTGTGTACGGATCCAGGTTGGCCGCAGGCGTTGGTATGTGCACCCGTCATGACTAAAACCATATCTTCTACCTTATGTGAGAAATTCATCTCCACCATCTGATGGCCGGGCGTGTGATGTGTTCGACGGGGACGGACGTACGCTTACGGAGATTGCACCTCTGCGAGACTCCGTTCCTCCATCCGCAGGCGGTGCTGCCCACAGGTGGACCGGGGTGGACGGTACAACCGCCACCCACTTCGTCCTCTCCTCCATCTTTGTCTCTTGGGGGCGGGGGGCTGCGCCCGTTGGGCCAGCTGCGAGTCACCCCCGGGGTCCCTGGGAGACCTGTGCTGGGTCCATACGAGGGACCGGCGACAAGGACCCGTTCCAAGCATGGGTGGCAAGGTACGGTTTAAAACAATTAGGTTTGACAAGGTTTAAATATAAAACCTCAATATCCCGAAGGGCCAGTTAGGGTGAGGTTTTGAGGTTTATTATAAAAATACGCCATTTTGTTTTTTGCAGGAACTCTGAAATCTTGGCATTACCTGAGTTACTAGTGTCATCAAATGAACCAAATTTCCACCGCAAGCAGGATCATGGATCAGGACCTGGATGAGGATTTACTCGATTCTGAAGAACGTGATAGTGATGTCGTAATTGTGAGGGACAAGAATCGAGTGGCCGATGTGGAGAAGGATGGAGTGGCCGACGAGGCGTCGGCGAACACAGGGAAGGCCAGAGGACGCTCGATGGGCCAGTTTTGGCACTACTTCACCGATGATCCGGAACCGGACAAGTTGAAGAGTGCCGTCTGCAAATATTGTCGTACCAGATTAAACCATCACAAGAAGAGTGAGCAGGCGATGAGGCACCTGAATGCATGTGCCGCTTTTCGGAGGGAAATGAATGGCACCGAGATAGATGATCGTCCCGAGTGGTATGCGTCGAATAAGAAGCGGGCGAAGGCAAGAGGCAACTCAACTCCATCTTCATCGAATGCTTCGTCGATGAAGCAAGGATTGATCAAAGATCACCTAATACCCAAGCTCAATGAGCGAACGAAGGAGAAGTTAAAGCAGGCCATAGCAATGCATTACTTTGTCTTGGGCACGTCGTTCCAGCAGGTCGAGAAGGAGAACCTAATGATCGCTGTGAAGGCACTTTGCCCAGATGCAGTGCTGCCGAACAGGAAGAGGCTGGCCGGACTTTTGCTCGACAGGGCGTATATCGACATGAAGAAGAAGCAGTTCAATCTTGATTTGAAGCTTTCGTTACTGCAGGAATCCATACTCTTTGTTTGGTTCTTTCGCTAAAGTCACGTAGGTAGAAAATAAAATAAATCACGACGTTTCGGGCGCAAGACAAGCGTCCGTCATTAGGTGGGAAAACATGGTCTGCTGCTGAGGCTGACTGTTTTAAAAGGTTTGAAATGGGTGTAGCCCAAGGGTCATAAAGAAGTGGCCGGGGCTAGTGATGTTAATGTGAGAGATTAGCATGTTACTGTAGAAAAGGAAAGCGGCCTCCTCGACGAGGGAGTGCAACCCAATGAGTGTAATCCAAAGGGCATGTGAGCATGAGAGTGCATTCCAAAAGACATGTGAGCATGAGAGAGGCATAGGGAGAGACACACAGAGTCGAAATAACAGCTGACATAGGCAGGTAGGATGGAAACATCACAGTCAGTAAAGGCTTCACCTGGTTTATAACGTCCTTCCAATGATTGCTCAGTTTGTACCCATCCTCTCAGTTGAAGTTGTGTCTCTGTTTATATATCTGGATGGCTTCATGAACAAATCTCTGATAGCAATTGGGTTTGCAGAGTACCTTCGTCTTGAAATAGATTGTGCAAATATTTATTAATTTAAATGAAGATGAAACCAGCATGAATAGAAAAATAACATAAAAGGGAACACTGGAAGGTAACCAAAAATAAGTGGAGTGAATTAATATCGTTAAGAAAGTTGTTTTTTTAGTGATGCACATTGCTAGAAATAATTAGCCAATGAACGGAAGACCACAATGAATGGCAACAGATGGAGAGGCCTTTATTCAGCATTTGATTGTTCTTGGCTGTTGATGATAATATTCAACCAGTTGTTTCTGTAGATAGTGCTTGACTCGCATTCACGGCATTGTTGATATCGGTAAAGAGTTGATGGAGTGCGTCATCCCCCTAGGGTCAATACAATTATTACCACTTTATGAGAAATCAGCAGTGGTTATCCCATGGAGATGAATATCTGCCACACACAGGAATGTGTCTTTTTATCCACTGTTCTCGGCCACCAATGGTGATAAGCACTACCCAACGCTCGTTTGATCGGGGATCGAGACAGTTTGACAATAAGGCTACAATAATGTGTAATTAACAAATAAGTCACTCCAACCTAGTGGTAGGTCTGTAATATATAGAGTACTAATCATATTTTACAGGCCTTTGTCAATTCATCTCTCTAAGAATTAAGATTTCGCTAGGCCGGGTCAGTTTGACCAAGCTTCTCTATTTTGTGTTGTTCACTTGCCACTGATGATGTTCTAGCTTTTAACTCTGACAGTGGCAGCCGATGATTGATCGAGGAAAATGGGAAAACAACTTAAACACAACTTAGCTGCACATTTGCATGTTCATGAATCGTGTTATATTTTTGGTGGTTGACACCCGATAAACTAGAATTTCGCAATGGCGGCTACTTGTTACTGAAAGCCAACAAGTCTGTGTTTGGATCGCTTCGCCCTTAGAAAACACATGGGAGCAATGACGCAACATTGCCGCTGTAACGCCGGCCCCTATTACCACCTGCTGTGAAGCTATTGGACTGAATAAAATTGAATGAGTAGAACAGATTTAATGAGAAACGCTCACATTCTATGTAGACTCTATTGGTTTTCTGGGGAATAAAGGGGCACAGCGAGTTTGGCCCCTTGTCTTGATTGTCATATGCATTTGTCAGTTAATGTACTTCCTAAATGAATAATATACATTCTTGATTTGAATCTTTCGTGACTGCAGGAGTCCATACTCTTTGGTTCTTTCGGTAAAGTCACGTAGGTGTAAAATAAAATAAAATAAATCACGACGTTTCGGGCGCAACACAAGCGTCCATTCCCACCTAATGATGGACGCTTGTGTTGCGCCCGAAACATCGTGATTTATTTTATTTTACACCTACGTGACTTTACCGAAAGAACCAAAGAGTATGAATAATATACAAATAACCCATGTCCCACCTGGCTGCCACTGACTCAGTGGACTAACTGCACCACCACTCCTCCCTCATTCTATTGTGTATATCTCTCTCTATATACAAACAAACACAGAGACCCCCCCCCCCCCCCCCAGATTGTGTGGCAAACTTCTATGGTGAGTGTCGTTAGTGAGCTCCTATTAGAGCCAGCAAGGTAAAGAACAGCTACTGGGTCACGTGTGTCTGCTCCAAGTGCTGGTGTTGTTGTTGATTCTACACAATCTGAGGCTGCATTGAAACTAGGTGAGGCACGGATCAGCTCCACTGGTGGACACGGCCCAAAAATCGAACCCATGTGACTGGGATCGTAGCGAATGGACGACAAACGCCGTACACACGTTTCAGTTTCATTTATTTGGTACAGCCCTGTGCCATTCGGTTCTTGAATCGGTTGCAACCGCAACAAACAAAAAAAAACATGAACAAGAAAACGTGCTGCATGTATATAAATAACGATGTTTATAGAGACGCTGCGGAGAGTGGAAGTCAAATGTTACAGTTGTTCCATGTGGGAATTGCCTGGTGCTCAACTCCAATGATGGCCCTGAGCCAGTTGCGTGAGTTGTGCCTACTACGGTGGTGACAGAAATCTGTAGTGCGATCTAAAAACATCGACTGCTGCGGTCCTCACATTAACCCAAGCTGCTGACATTATAATTTCCTGCTTTTGTTTTTGAAATCCTTTTCATGTCTTCAGAAATTAATATAATCATAAAAATAAACCAACGGATACATCCTAAGTTATTAATAATACGATTACAGAAATACTGGATTATCATTACCAGCCTACGGTAATCTGATTTGCAATGCATTAGGCCTCAAAACTGCCCATGTTGCCCGTATTGATTGCTGAGACTGCTACGTGAGACTGAATAGCTCACACAATGACTAAACCTCACCTTTGCAGCAGTCATTAATTATTAGTGTAGCTCACGCAGACTTTCAACATCATGAGATGACCTGTGCACCTCACAACTGTTTACCTTCTTAACCGCCACCTTGGACTGTCTAGACAGCATCATTGAGCTGTCAGAGATGAACCGCAGGTTCCATTCAGCCTCAGCCACCGGCTGCACAATGTTTCCTGTGCCTACGGCACATTTGTATTTAATCACCACATGATGTGGAACACTGTATTCCTCTAACTCCTTTATTTCCATTTAATTGCCCGCTACTTTCGATGGACTACTAACGGCAAATGCAACAAAACAATGTTACCCTACTTAATAAATTGGTCGGCACTAGCTCAGGACTACCAACAAAAACGATTACTGCCCATCACCTAATACAGAAAAAGGGGGCATACTTTATATTGTTGAGCGCTGGTGCAGCTGCACAAACCTGCACATTGTAGTTACACCGCTGCTCAGAGTGCAGAAATATCCATAAGAGAATGAAAAAAGTTCTGCAAAACAGAGGCTGCCTGAAACAGGCACTGTCTTCGGCCCATTTGTGGTAAAGCGTGGCTTGAATAGCATCGCAATGCCCTTCGTGAGTGTGTACTTCATAATATTACAATACAACACACTCGGAGATTGTTTGCAGACAGCAGTCTGATTGTTTTGGGTACGCAGTGCCATTTACCAAATATTGGCTGAGACTTTTAGCACATAGTGTAGGCACAAGTAAGCTCACAATGGTCTTCCTGTGGATCATGAATGGGGTTCACTGCTATAGATGGCAGTTTTTTTTTCCCGAGCGTACAAAGATATTCGTGCTGCAGTTTAGTAATTCAATCTTGCTAATGGCCAATCGGCTTTAAGAGCTTGCCTATATAAGACATGCAATTTCAAGTGACATGACTGGAACAGGAGCAAGTTCGAGTTACAAGTACTGATCAAACTTGTAAGTCATTATTGGCAACGGTTGTTAACCAGATGTCTTATTTCTATGATGCAAAGCAACCAGCAACATAGCGGGCTTAATTAATGAAAGCCAGTAAGGGATATCAAGCTGTCTTGGAAATAAGCGAGTTCTAAATATCGAGCTGTGTGAGAAAGAGGGAACGGAAAAATGTTCTATTCCACAATGAGGCAGCTGCACTAAGTATGAATGATATACATGCATTGCCTCCTTCCCACGTAATGCCTCCTTACACAACATCAGCTGCACAGCCTTCTGGGAGTGCATCTTAGCAGCAGCATTGGCTCAATAAAAGCAACCTCTGGACTCGTTTCAACATTAAGTGTGTCATCAGCAAGTCAGGCTTGCTTGAATAAATGCTGTTGAGCCGCCCAATGTTTATAAGCAAGGTCCCCCTCCTGTAGTAAATTGGTCTTAGTTTTTACGAAAACTGAAATAATACGTGGAGTATATACGGAGAGGCTAATATTTGGAAGGAGGCGTTATTTATTCCGCAATACATATTTTCGACAACAACGCGTAGTGTGAATGGGTGAAGTTGGTCAAGCGTGTAAAATACATCGTAGCAATTGGAGCTGGAATCCAGGCATGCAATACCTAAGTGCAATGACCACGAGAGTAGGGTTAAAGTGGCAAACGAAAGACAAGACGAAGACAGATTAACGACGACAGAATGATATCGTCAATCAGTCGACATCAACCATCAATCAGCAGGACAGCTTTACACTGAATTCTAATTAATGGCCCAATACACAATATAATCTGCTTTAGGCTTACATTTTTAGCATTGTGTCTAACACCAAAGTCAAGGCCCATCCTATTTTTTAATTTCCCAGAAGCGACACCACAGGCTTTTCCAATATCCTTTCGGGGTCTATTTTCCACAACCATTCGACCGATCTCTGTTTATCTGTGCAGATGGTCAGCGGGTTAGTCTGCTGTATAAGGCCAAGGTGACTGAAAACAACTAAAAGTATGGTCCTTGTTTAACATCTTCAACACAGGTCTTGCTTCAAACAATGATATAGTTGCGTATGATATCGTAAGCTTTGGTCACCAAACAACACTTACTCACTAAAATGGGATCAATGAGATTTCCATCGCTCACTTGAGTCCTTCACATAAAATAGAGAATTGTTGGTTTAATATATACAATTTTTTTTAATCGTCCAAGTTTCTCTATTGCATACTCAAATATGCTTTGGGTGGCCCTCATCTGTATTTGTTGCCCTGTGCCAAGTGGCGGGTATGTATGTTTGTTGAACTTATTTTGCACTGTACGTATTCAACCGTGCTATGGCAGGGTACAATGTCTTCATAGTAAAACAAATCTTGACTTGCCACACATTGGTGCCTTATTTTATTGACCATGGAGAGCCGATTATGATGAGTCAAATCAAGTCCTGATCGGTATTCGATCGCACGACTTACCAAATGAGAATTGGGTGTTCCATCATAGCGTCGCTCGGCCATATTTAAAATTTGCAATGCATTTCCAAAACGCACCTCAAGTAAGCAGCTTTATTCAACACTGCCACTCCCATACCTTGCAGTCACCCATTCATCAAAATGTATCATACAGCCTCATCATCTTATACGTTCATTCACGTCAGCTGTATCTCATAATCATGCTAAGATGATGCTTATCATCTTTACCTCTTGTATGATTGCAAATGCCTGGGAGACAGGTGTGTTTTTAAGGGTGTAATTTTGTTTCACAAACCACGAAAGGTACTAATTAGAAGCACGTAAAACTGATTATAATGGGGAACAATTGTATTTTTTCATTGAATTCCATCATTACCTGGTTTAATAAAACATGAATGCACACTAGCTTGCATATGTTTGAAAAGTAAAACCGGAAATATAATCAAGAAATGGTGCATCTTCGAACCAGATATAAATTCCACATTCCCATGACAGGGAATATAGTTCATATGAGGCTATTTTTGATTTCACACAAAGCGTTGGCTCATTGTATCTACCTCATATGATTATAGACTCAGGTACGGAGCAGTATATGCCTTTATATCGTATGGAGAGTAACAGACATGACTGTATCTAGTACAATAACAACAGTCATTTTATTTTCCCATGGAAGTGCCACTGAGTCTTAAGACTAATTTTCAGAAGGTCCTTGCTTTGGATGTCTGATCAATTCTTTGAGTATTTTTGTGGTCGTAATCCCGAATACCTACAGAAATCTCACATGCAGATAGGTCAGCAACCTTATTGCTCTTCTACGACAGTATGCTGGGAGAATCACACACAATGTAATCTCTGCTGATCCAAAAATCCTGCCTCCACAACCAGAAATGCATGAGCTCAAATCCCCAATGAGGGTCAGCTTAACCCATAATATTTCCTGCAGGGTTAAAACAAGCAGTGCTGGTCCTATTGGAGAGACTGCCCCCACAATGGGTAAATAGAATTTACACCACTGGCTCAGGTAAGGCAATGGACACAAACACCAGCCAAAGCTCGTTTGAGTATTTAGAGACTTAGACTTTATATAAAAATATACAACGTGGTGGTTGTGATGGGAAGTTTGAGGCATTTGTAATTGGCTCCTCTGCATGGAATTTAAGGAATCAATATTTCCAATGTACTTCCTGATGCTTTTATGCTCACACCAGGGGCGCATGTTCTGGCACCAGGGAAATAAGGGGAATAGGCCATTACTATAGCAGCCATTGCCTATGTAAAGTCGTTTTCATCCACTCAGTTGACAAGCTCTAAAAAAAAGAAAAGCCCAAGTAATGTACATTTTCATAACAAATGTTTTGGGTGAGATCGCGTAAGTATAAATGTGTCATAACCCTCCACCACCCGACACAACCAGTAAGGTTTGTCACGTGAACAATGCGCCAATTAGTTATTACTTCAGCCCACCGGTGCGTTGGAGAGTAAATCCACATTTACAATTTGAGTACGACGTTTCGCTGGTAATTATGTCATGTTGCATCACCGGGCGATTTGCCAGAATAGTGAAGCAATCCACCTGCTTCCAGTCTTAAATAGAACAATATGACGTCATCACTGAAACCCATCAGGTGCAGAGATCAGAGGCGGAGGGGCGGGGCAGTGGCGTCGCTAGGGTTGGTGTCACCCAGTGTGGTAACTCATGGTGTCACCCCCCATGGACCTCCTCCCATGCCAGACCATACAGAATCCTTCATAATGTGTTTTGTGCTAATGTTACTCGTAAATGGTAATTCCCGTATATCACTGAATATAATGGCAATCATAGTGTCGTTAACAACTAGCAAAATAAAAATTGCACCTTTAAATTACAATATCATACGTGCAGCCTACATATACTTTTACATAGTTTCATGTGGTTAAAGTGAAAATTCGGTAACAAAACAATAGAATCAGAAGTAAAAAAAAAGTAAAAAATATCTAAGAACTTCATGAAAATCAGATATATATTTTCAAGACAGTAGTGATGTTTTAAACAAAATAGACTGAAAAAAACTGAATTTAAGATTTAAGTTATATTTCTAAACATGTATCAAGAATCATAGCATTTCCGCCCCACTTGTCTGATTTAAATTGTCAATTTGTCTATTTAGTTATCAAAGAGTTATATAATCAATAATTACTCTTTGGGTCTTTCGTTAAATTATTTTACACAAATAATTACGACGTTTCGATCGCAACACAAGCAATCGTCTTCAGGTGAAAAAATACAGCAGGCAGACTGCTGAGGCTGAAATATAGAAATATAGCTTGTGTTGCGATCGAAACGTCGTGATTTTTTATTTATTTTATTCTTCTTCTATCTACGTGCCTTTACCGAAAGACCCAAAGAGTATGAATTCCTGGAGTCACGTAAGCTTTAAGTCAAGATTTAATCAATAATTGTTTTACATGTAAGTTTATTATCAATATTAATCATAGAATAATATGTTATACAGTTGTAAATTGCTTCAATGTTATATTTATTAGATTATATTAGTACTAACAACATTTTTTGTAAAATCTTTCTACATTGAATTACAACATAATTAGTTACAACATTATTAGTAACTGAGCGGAAGCCTTTTTAGATTTTTCTCCTTTTCCTTTAATGACGACTTCATTCTCAAAAAGGTTATTGATGTAGGTTAACAAATACTAATTACCACAATATTGTAGCTAAGACACCAGAAAATTTGACAAAATCGGCGACTATAAAAACACGAGCAGCGACGAACACAACAGCGCTTGCTTGTAGCGCGTGCAGACGAAACCACGTGACTCGGAGCGTCACTGCGCTTGGGTAACAATGACAGCCCTGACCGGAGCGCATTAGAAGGTTCAAAAAGTAAATTAGCACAGAATTTTACCCTTGTAGGTATACTGATACAGCACATGTAAGCTGGGCTTACGAAAGATGTGTTTGGTTGTTATAACTAATTACAGGGATAATTTAAAAAAAAATAAAAATGTTAAAATCTCTGCTGAAACACTGCATTAAAATGTTCTAGACAGTCATTTTGGTATCACCCCCTCTGATGGTGTCACCCGGTGCGGTCCTTGGGGGGGGGGGGGGGGTATTGTAATTGTATAATAGATTAGTAATCAGTTTATTAGCATGTTTCCTTTATAAAGTGCCTATTGCAAGCAGGTATTTTTTTGTCACTGGTTAATACACCTGCCAACTTTTAAAGACTCGTGCTTTAAAAAAAAAGTCTAAACGTGTGGCTTTTCACTGCCGTGTGATTGGTAGCACTTGTTAAAATGCATGTGGGCAGACGGGGGGGGCACGTCAACTTTTTTTTACCATTCGCGCTTGGCTTTTATTATTTATTTGGGAAAGCATTTAAGGAAATACATAGTATAGACAGCTCGCTTGTATAGAACATTAAATGCAAATGTACGTGTATATCCCGTACTTGCAGCAATAACAGAATACGTATGAAGCCGAGATAAGGCGCAGGCAGGCACATGCACACATTTAATGAAGCACAGTAGATACAAATATGCCATGCTCTAAAAACTTCCATGTACAACTACCATTTATATACTGAAATGCGTTTTAATATATAATTAATGTGAAGTATAAAACGCAGAAACAGCAGGGCCTAATGGAGATACCAAAGAATTACGGATATTGGTTAACTCCTGCAAACCGAACTGTTCCACATTTATTTCCTTTTGCTCTATTTTACACTTGTCTATTTTTCTCTATTTTATTTATCAAAACTAAACCAAAATAAATGGGCATGCAAAGTTTGGCCCAGGATAATTCTGAGCAAAAACCATAATGTATAAGTTCACTAAAAATGTTGATATATCAGTCTCATATAATGTACATTAATTGTAAATAATAGTTGCTTGCATGATTCCATGTATGTATCGTGAAACTAATACTCAATTTTAATTGATGCATCATTACATGCCTCATGATAACGCATCTCTGAGTAATCAGTTAAATATTGAGATGTATATAACTAATGAGTGACCACGTATGATGAGATGTCACTATCTTAACAAATGTAAAACTCTTACTAGGATTGGAAACGTTGCATAAGCATTTGACCAGCCTGACTTTTGTTGAGCCACAAAAAATGACTGCTTACAAATCTGCTCGGTTATATGCGTGCATACACATACAGAACACCGTGCTATAGACCAAGCAAGCTGAGTGATTCCCAGCAGTGGCTAACATCAGTGGCGAGTTAAAGCTAAACCGATCTTAGGTCCTCCAGTCATCTACCAGCATGAACCAGTGTGGTGAAATATGTTTAAACAGTTTCCCCTAATGATACAGTGTGGGAAGATCTTCATCCAGTGGTGGATTGATAAAGGGTAGTCAATTAACACATTCCTGCGGAGGGAGCTGGTAGATGGCGCCGATGATGGCAGCCTCGGCCGGTTGGTGCGCCCTGTTTTGTCCAGTTTTGTCTTGAGAGGGGCCTGCTGTTCATCACACCCGTGCTGGTGAGAGAGGCCTGCTGTTCAACACACTCGTGCTGGTGAGAGAGGCCTGCTGTTGAGGGGCCTGCTGTTCAGCACACCCGTGTTGAGGGGCCTGCTGTTCAGCATACCCGTGTTGAGGGGCCTGCTGTTCAGCACACCCGTGTTGAGGGGCCTGCTGTTCAGCACACCGTGCTGGTGAGAGGGGCCTGCTGTTCATCACACCCGTGTTGGTGAGAGAGGCCTGCTGTTCAGCACACCTGTGCTGGTGAGAGGGGCCTGCTGTTCAGCACACCCGTGCTGGTGAGAGGGGCCTGCTGTTCAGCACACCCGTGCTGGTGAGAGAGGCCTACTGTTCATCACACCCGTGCTGGTGAGAGGGGCCTGCTGTTCATCACACCCGTGTTGGTGAGAGGGGCCTGCTGTTCAACACAACCGTGCTGGTGAGAGAGGCCTACTGTTCATCACACCCGTGCTGGTGAGAGGGGCCTGCTGTTCATCACACCCATGTTGGTGAGAGGGGCCTGCTGTTCAACACACCCGTGCTGGTGATAGAGGCCAACTGTTCATCACACCCGTGCTGGTGAGAGGGGCCTACTGTTCATCACACCAGTGCTGGTGAGAGAGTCCTGCTGTTCAGCACACCCGTGCTGGTGCGAAGATGACGCCGATGATGGTAGCCTCAGCCGGTCGGTGCGCCCTGTTTTGTCTTGTTTTGTCTGTCAATTCAGTGTTTTGCCAAGATTTTCGGAGTTCTCTAACAAGAGACAAACTTTTAAATATCAGGGAAACAACTCCTGTGGATTTAATTCCTACTTTTCTGCTTCCAGCGGCAGAATTAGTAGGCATTCTAGTCAATGCCGCGCTAGGCTTTGCTCAAGCAGCGAAATGCCGCCCAAGAGGTAAACGGTCGGGGGCTCTAGTACGGCTACACAGACGAGGGATTCGAACAGTGCTTCCGAGCTTTTTCCTCTCCAACGTACGTTCACTGTACAACAAAATGGATGAACTTCAGCTACTGATGGTAAAAAACAAAGACTTTCTTTCATCTTCTGTTTTGTGCTTCACGGAGACATGGCTGTGTGATTTGATTCCGGACACTTCGCTACAACTAGCAGGATTCCATCTTGTAAGATCGGATCGTGACATAGCACTCTCCGGCAAGACGAAAGGCGGTGGTATTTGTTTTTACATTAACAGTGGCTGGTGTGTAGATGTCACAGTGATTCTGCAACATTGTTCTCCACTCCTTGAATCAATTTTTATAACCTGTAAACCGTTTTACTCGCCTCGCGAGTACACGTCGCTCATTTTGGTCGGAGTTTATTTGCCGCCTTGTCCTCAGGTTAAAGAGGCCCAACGCATGCTCGCCGATCAGATTCTGAGTGTGGAGCGAGCAAATCCAGATTCGTTGGTTATCGTACTTGGCGACTTTAACAAAGGTAATCTCAGCCACGAACTCCCCAAATACATACAATTCATTAAATGCCCAACCAGAGAAGGGAACACTCTGGATCACTGCTACACTACAGTCAGTAGAGCCTACCACGCCGTCCCCCGAGCAGCACTACGACACTCTGACCATGCCATGGTCCACCTGATTCCTGCATACAGGCAGAAACTAAAACTCTGTAAACCTGCTATGAGGACATCTAAACAGTGGACCAGTGAGGCTGTGGAAGATTTGCGGGCGTGCTTAGACTGTACTGACTGGGATATGTTCACGACTGCTACCAATAGTCTGGATGAACTCACAGAGGCTGTGACGTCCTACATCAGCTTCTGTGAGGACTGCTGTATCCCAACACGTACCAGGGTGAACTTTAACAACAACAAGCCCTGGTTCTCAGAAAAGCTCAGAAGGTTGAGGTTGGAGAAGGAGGAAGCGTTTAGGAGTGGGGATAGAGACAGATTCAAGGAGTCGAAGAACAGGTTTAGCAAAGCGGTGAGAGAGGCTAAACGACTGTACTCAGAGAGACTAAAACACCAGTTCTCTACTAACGATGCTGCTTCTGTCTGGAGAGGGCTCAGGCAGATCACCAACTACAAACCTAGAGACCCCCACACCACTAACGATTCCCGCCTAGCCAACGACCTGAACGAGTTCTACTGTAGATTTGAAAGACAATTGGACTGTCCTGAACCACCCCTTTCCACCCAAGAGGCCCCATCCCCCAACCATACTACAGAGACGACTCTCTCCTTTCAGGAGGGAGAAATTAATAGACTTTCAAGAGGCAGAATCCACGCAAAGCAGCCGGGCCGGACTCTGTCTCTCCAGCCACCCTCAGGCACTGCGCTGACCAGCTGTCTCCGGTGTTCACCAACATCTTTAACACCTCCCTGGAGACATGCCATGTACCAGCCTGTCTCAAGTCCTCCACCATCATCCCTGTGCCCAAAAAGCTAATGCCAACAGGACTAAATGATTACAGACCGGTCGCCCTTACATCTGTGGTAATGAAGTCTTTTGAGCGCCTGGTCCTGGCACACCTCAAAGCCCATCACAGACCCTCTCCTGGACCCCCTTCAGTTTGCCTACAGAGCCAACAGGTCTGTGGGCGACGCAGTTAACATGGCCCTCCACTTCACCCTACAGCATCTGGACGCCCCAGGATCCTACGCCAGGATCCTGTTTGTGGAGTTCAGCTCTGCCTTCAACACCATCATCCCTGCCCTGCTTCAGGACAAGCTCTTCCAGCTGAACGTGCCCTACTCCACCTGCAGGTGGATCACAGACTTCCTGTCTGACAGGAAGCAGTGCGTTAAGCTGGGAACACAAGTCTCTGACTCCAGGTCCATCAGCACCGGAACTCCTCAGGGCTGCGTCCTTTCCCCACTGCTCTTCTCCCTGTATACCAACAGCTGCACCTCCAATCATCTGTCCGTCAAACTCTTGAAGTTTGCGGACGACACCACCCTCATTGGGCTGATCTCTGGTGGGGATGAGTCTGACTATAGGTGGGAAGCTGACAACCTGGTGACCTGGTGTAGCCAGAACAACTTAGAGCTAAATGCCCTAAAGACAGTTGAGATGGTTGTGGACTTCAGGAAGAATACAGCCCCACTCACCCCCATCACCCTGTTAGACTCCCCAGTCAAAATTGTAGAGTCCTTCCGCTTCCTGGGCACTATTCTCTCCCGGGACCTCAAGTGGGAACTGAACATCAGCTCCCTCATCAAGAGAGCTCAACAGAGGATGTACTTTCTACGGCAGCTGAAGAAATTCAACCAGCCAAAGACAATGATGGTGCAATTCTATACAGCGATCATTGAACCCATCCTCACCTCCTCCATAACCGTCTGGTACACTGCTGCCACTGCCAAGGACAAGGGCAGACTGCAGCGTATCATCCACACTGCTGAGAAGGTAATTGCCTGCAATCTACCAACCCTCGAGGACCTGCACACGACAACGACCATGAGGCGAGCGAGGAAGATTATGGCCGATTCCTCCCACCCTGGACACTCTCTGTTTCAGCTACTCCACCTCCGGCAGAAGGCTTCGGTCCATCAGGACCAAAACCTCATGCCATAAAAACAGTTTCTTCCCATCTGCTGCTGGCCTGTTAAACAAGGCCAAGGGCTTACACTGATTTTAACATTTTATCTACATAATGACACCTTGCCGATAGTAATTATGTTAACCTATTTGTATGTTTTATTTTCAATTATATCTTAAAGCTATTATATATTCGATATTTATTCAGTTTTATATATGTCAGCCACTTGGTGTTAGTTAAACTTTTAACCCTTATTATTATAATAAGACTTGTTTAAAACTTATTTAAGATTTTAGATTCCTATATGTTGAATGTATGCACCATCCTGCCAAAGTAAATTCCGTGTCGGTGTGAACTTTCATGGCGAATAAAACCCTTTCTGATTCTGATTCGGAACGTTGGGTTGCTCGGTCAATGGCCAGGGTCAACGGCGGCGTGGTGTATTCCGCAAATATGTCCGACTGTGAGGGTGGGCACAAGCCGATGTGAGTAGGTTAAATGTTGAGTTTTATAAGGGCACCACGGGGTGACCAGCCCCTCCCCACCGAGCCCCTCCCCACCCTCCTCTCCCCACCCAGCCCCTCCCCACCCAGCCCCTCCCTACCCTCCCCTCTCCACCCAGCCCCACCCCTCCCACGTGGACAGACATCCACAGACATACACAATTAATCCCCTGCCTCCTGTGAATTAATCCTGTTTGGGCTTCCAGTCCACTTCGTTTCCTACCAGTATAATTTTTTTACATTCAGATTTACAGTGTGTAAGCCAGATAACGGAGGTTGTGTGTTTGCTTTGATTACCAAACATGAGTATAAACGAATGGATGTGAATTATATGATACTGGGAAAAATGTACGTGAACAAAATCTCAAACAAGAAGATCCATTTAAGATCTCTTGCAACGCTGCTTATTTTGCCACGTGAAATGTAAAACGGTATGTAAATAACATATCCGAACCATTTAAACATAATTTGTACAATCTGTTACGGCTGCTTTTTTTCAACATTCGCCAGTTCCTTTTTGGATAATTTAATTTCTCTATTTAACAAACCCGCAGGTGAAAAAAAGAAGGCGATCCGCACAGCAGGACAACCTTACAAGCAACCTCACTACACCTTGTGCCTAGTTTATATAAATGTGAAAGGTGTGCAATTGTGCATACATACATATTGATTGATGTACCGAGCAGCGCTACCAGTGCATAAATATTAATTTTAATGCTCCTCTACTGACCACGTACATTTTTTTTAATGCGCTGTAAATAACGCCTCCAAATTTGCACGATGGATTTTTCTGTCTGCAGTTGGTTAACCTCAAATTCGCAAATAAGCGTCCTTCAAGACTGGATGCCGATACTCTTTGAGGTAAATTTTGTTTAATGCAATCACCTTTTTTATTTTAACTACTCGGGGTTAAAAGGTAATGGAAAAGTAAACTGAAGTCATTTTATTACTTACGAATTTAATACAATTATTATCTGCAATACCATTCTTAAATGAAAATATAGATCATTGATATATTTTTGGAAATAATAGCACTATACTGTACTGTGTAAGTTTGGTATTACCCACATGCACTGGTTCCTATTTTCCTGACATTCATTCAAGCTGCTGACACAATTTCCTTCTATTAATTTCTTAATAGTTTTGAATACAAAAATAACCCATTAAAATATATCATTCAGTAGAGTTAATAAATAGTAATCTGATTTCACACAGAAAACAGAGTTCAATTTAAGATTTACCAGGAACTGCCTTTTGTAATTTTTCCACAGTAACATTCTACCAGGTGATGTGCTGCTCACAACGGACAATTGTATGAAAGGGCTGTACAAATATTCAACATTTGTAGCCTCAGTGTGTTCAATCTGCTAAGTGTTTCTCCTCATATTTTTTGCCTCAAATTGTTAATATCCGAGCATACCCTGTCCACAAACATAACTTTGAAAGGATGCGATGTGGATGAAACTGCCTCCGCAGAAAAAAAATATTTGTTTTTAGTTGAAATGACACTACAATTTGTTGGTATAAATGCTGGTTCGAGCACATACCTTGAAAATAAATCATTGGAATGCAACTCATCAAAACAATAACTTAAATATAAAACTCTCGATCAATAAATAACATTCATTATTTGAATGGCCAGCAATGTGCTTAGACTTCAAACAAACAATATTAAGGTTGCAATTCAGAGGTTGTCACTGACCTTCATTCCTTTGAGGTCAACAAAATGAGTATCACTCTCAAAGTCGCTGTCCTATGGATCAACCTTGCCCTTGCCAAAGGAATGTGGAATTTAAACAACAGGCTCTGGGCTGCCAACAGCAATGAGCACTGTCTCATTGCTTTGTTTGAGCAATGCAATAGTCTCAAGACTTCAAGAACATAAAAGTTGGTGCTAAAAAATAATAGCACATTTTGACAAACCCTTTCTGTATGTTACAGAGCTAATTGCATATTTCAAGCCAATAATAAAAATGTATCACATTGTGCCACTTACAGCAGCTTGTTTGGCAATATACAAGGCAAACGTTTAAATGACAGTGCAGTAGTTGTATTTTAGTATTAAAGTAATAAAAAAACATCTCAGCTATCTTAAAAGTAAGATCATGAAATGCTACAGCTGTAGTGTCTCCCTAGTTAAACACGCATCTCCTTTAGTAACGCTGAGTCATTGATGGAACATCTACATTGCTATGACAGGGATTAGTCCATTTGCAATATAACCAGTTTTCTTCACACAAAGTGGCATACATTTACCCTCGAGTTAAGATGGGCTGAGTCGACCCTGAACCGGAATTTGAACATGCCACCTTTCAAGTGTGAGTCAAGTGTTGTCCCCACAGTGCCACCCTGTCTGATGGATACATTTAGATAAACTTCTGAAATATGTCCATAATCTGCAGAAATGTGCATTTGCTTTCAAAACGTAACCAATGTTTGCATCTGCAATAGACGCTGCACTGATTTCTAAAGCCCCAGGCAATGAAGCAAGGATCTCTATTGACTCGACCACTGCTCTTTTTATTTTGTGCATTCCATTAGTAATATGCCTATTTCGTGCATCACAAAATGCATTTCAAACATGTCTTCCCTGAATAACTTTTTCTTTGTAGGGTCTTCAAATGTCATTTCACCGGCTGACTGCAGCTCATGATGCATGGAGGAGGAATCCCACCCACAGAACATGAAATAGGGATGGCTAAATCAGTCATGTCAAGGAGCAATACTGCAAGAATAACAACACGGACAACAGTCCTTATCTAGTTACTTATTTGTCTGGGTGGCACTGTGGATAGAGTGCATAACTCACAAATGGAATATTGGGAATGCCAACCCTGGATAGAGAGGGTTGACTAAACTCATCATTCTTCTGGGATCGATAAGTTGTCCACTATTTTGTGGTTGTGTGTACGTGACATCCGAGATGAGTGGTGCTGCAATTACCTACTATAATCACCCAGAAATATATATTATTGGCTCTTTCGGTAAAGTCACATACATAGAAAATAAAAATAAATTATTAAGATCACTTGTGTTGGGATCGAAAAGTCGTGGGTTTTTTGCTTTAATTATTTTTAATTCATGATTGTAATTTTTCATTTAATTCTTTTTTTCTATCTACGTGACTTTACCGAAAGAACCAAGAATATGAATTCCTGCAGTCACGAAAGTTTTAAGTCAAAATTCACCCAGAAATGTCTGTCCGTCCCGCGCGTGACGTCACTCCACATGAGGCCCATCCCCCCGCGTGACGTCACTCCACATGAGGTCCACCCCCCCCTCATTAATATTCATGAGTGGGTGGATTTTTACACTAACGCAGGGGAAGGTCGAGCTGAATGAAATAATTTATTACGCAAAGTCGCTTCAAATATGACGACGTTTCTTTACAGAAAGTGACGGTAAAAAATAAATCTACGCAGCACAGCGCTACATCCGTGCGTGACGTCACTGCAAAAGAGGCCTCCCCCGCCTTCATTAATATTCATGCCCGCGTAGAAATTTCCACTAACGCACAAGAAGGTCGCGCACTCCACATGCCGCACCCCTCCCCTCATTAATAATCATGAGCGGATGACGTCACTCCACATGCCGCACCCCTCCGCAATAACCATGAGGGGTGACGTCACTCCACATGCCGCACCCCTCCCCAATAACCATTAGCGGGTGACGTCACTCCAAATGGGACACCCCCCCCCCCCTCATTAATAATCATGAGCTGAACAATTTTTCTATTGAATATTTCAGATTTACTGCAATATACACCCGTCCTTGGACGGGCAAAAAAGCGAGTGCTTGCTTTTAGAAGCATGGGTACACTTTAACTTTCGACTTTGATTAGCCCTACACTTGCCAAAGAAAAACTCACGGAGTCATTGGAAACTCTCACGGAGTGCCAAGACTAGTTTTCAAGAGGGTCCTGCGTTGCGATGTTTGGCTTACTCTTTACTGAGTATTTTTGTGTGTGAGAGGGAGATACCGGAGTGTCTGGAGAAAACCCACACGTGCAATGAGATGGTACAACAAATTATTGTCATGTGTAAACAACATGTTGTTTTTGCTATTTTGCCATCTACTAGCTACTTCATAGCCCTCACAAACTTGATGATCATGGGACCTCCTTTGCTAGTACCAGAATATGAGAATAGGTTTTCCCCATTTTTCTAGCAACAAAACATGAATATGAATATAAACAAAACATGTGTTAAGATTTTGATTTAAAGCTTTCGTGACTGCAGTGATTCACATTCTTGGTTCTTTCGGTAAAGTCACGTTGAAGGGAAACAATAAAATAATAATAAAATATATTTTATTATTTTGGTTCTTTCGGTAAAGTCACGTTGAAGGGAAACAATAAAGTAATTATATATATAGTTTTCTTATTTTATTGTTTCCCTTCAACGTGACTTTACCGAAAGAACCAAGAATGTGTGTTAAAATGTTAAAACACCAACCTGAAACCTTTTACAAGGAATCATGTCTGCATTAACCACAGATACTTGTAGTCAGAATGTGGTTAGACCAGAGGACGCCTTTTGGCGTCCTCTGGTCTAACACCATTTGAGACGAGGCTCAAAAGAAAGCTGTCTCTGGTGTGGACCAATCAGTTTCAAAGACAATGCATCATATGATCAGATAATGTTTTTTTCTTTGCATTCGAACCACAAGTATTGTGGTCAATGCAGACATGATTCCTTGTAAAAGGTTTCAGTTTGATGTTTTAACATCTTAACACCTGTTTTGTTGCCAGAAAAAAGGGGAAAACCTATTCTCGAACTTGATGATTTTTGTCTGATCTACCAACCCTGCCTCCAATGCATTGGACTGCAAGCGTGCCCCACCACACCATGATTCAATTCCAGTGCATGCCTGGTAGAGCTGGGGGTCACATAAAGAGACATTTTATCGCAGACGAAGGCATAATTTATTCCAGCACGAGTGCTCAAGCCACTTCTGTGCCCCAGCAGTCTGCACACGGTGAGCGTGAGTTGAATTTATTGTATTCATTTAGCAAATATCCTTGCTCCATATGGTCATTTTGGGCCATGGGCTCCATTCTACAACGTGTGCCCTGAATATAAGCCATTATTACCTTGGATGTCTCAAGATATTTGTCCTGGCTGAAAAATAAATCGCTGGGAACGTAATTCGTATTCCTCTAAAATATGACACCGCACGACAACAAGTGACAGTGATATCACCACAGTTCCTGTGCCAGGCGAAGGTGCAATTTGAGGCCATGTAGAGTGTTGAAGGGTCGCTGGCAGGTCATGGGGACGGACCCAGGTGTTTCTAGGTTCACTGACAAAGATGACTGGTAGATGCACAACTCATTTATCAAGCCTGAAAGAGATCATGGAGAGGAGTTGATTATTGTCCAGGGTTTGAACCCGAGAACTTGTGAATGGGAGTTCAGTTATCTGCCCACGCATTATTCAGGGAATTATTTCTGGTGTTAAGTTTACAACGGCAACTTTGCAATACCAGACGAGTACTAACTTTTTCAGACAGACATATGTTTTAAAAATAGCCTCTTTGTCATGCATAAATGCAACAGGGTGGCCAGGTATGCATGAGAGTAAAATCGGACTATTATTTTAGAAAAATATATTCTAACAAAAAAGAAAGCACATAAATACATATGTATAACCCTATCATCACTGTAAAAATGTGAAATGCAAGTATCATATATTTTTTACGTCTATTATTGTAAGTGGTAGGCGCTGCATTGCATATAAAATTACTCGGAACTTTAATGGCACTTCAATATGCTCTGGTCAGTCAAATGCCACTCTGATCCCCATCGAAAGACAATTGGGACCAGTTCAAATTCCATGTCATGGTTCAACTCAGCAAATCATCCCACAGTCGTAGATAAAACATATACATTTCGATTTAAAGCTTTCGTGACTGCAATGATTCATCTTCTTTGGTTCTTTCGGTAAAGTCACGTAGAATGAGAATAAAATAATAAATTGATAAAATAAAATAACACAATAATATTATTATAATAAAATAACACAAATAACACAATAATATTATTGTGTCATTTTATTTGATCAATTTATTCTTTTATTCTCATTCTACGTGACTTTACCGAAAGAACCAAAGAAGATAAAACATATACACTTTTGTGGGACATCAACTGTGATAATCCTATGAAAAGGCTGGCGCCTAACATGGGAATGTGGAATTTCCACCACTGGTCCAATGCTGCTAACAGTGACTGTGATCATGATGCAGATGTGGAATTAAAATGGGTAAACCCTTGCAACACACTACTACCTCAGTAATAAGCACAATTCGTACACCGCACTGTGAAACCACCTCCTGTAATTCATTAACCGGAAAGCCACTATTTTTCGTTATTTGACGTGCGCTGTGTCATGAATGACATGGAAAAGATGTACCTACTGTTGGCAGTATTCGGGAGTAACTTATTACGATTATTACGAAGAATGATAACCCATTACAGTAATCAGATTGCAGATGTAATTACTAGAAATCCTACTTTCTGTGTTTAGCGTTTAACTAGATGACTATTACTTCGATCGATTCGTTTTCTAATACAGTATACCTTTTTTGTAAAAATAAATCAATACAAACAATTTAAAGAGCGAATTTAATGTTGGCAGCTTGACATTTTTCTTCTACTTTTCATGGTTAAATGCATTAAAATATTGAAATGGTTACAAAAATATAAAAAGGTGGATATTGCTGTATCAACAGCTTGGAGTAATGTGAAGATAGCAGCGATCAATGTGTTTAGATCCTGCTGCAAAGTTGCAATGGAAATGATTCACCTCCTCCTTGATTCGATGAATTGTCATGAATTAGAGTAACAATTTGATTCACAAATACATTTTGCATAGCATCTACCATGATATGAATGTCTAGGGTTTTTAAAGGTATCATTTGTATACAGGTATACCAAAATAAATTCGTAATTCTAGATTTGAAGCTTTCATGACTGCAAGGATTCATACTCTTTGGTTTTATTCGGTAAAGTCACGTAGATAAAATAAAACATTGTTTTATTTAAAACAATGTTTTATTTAAAACAATGTTTTATTTTGTTTAATTTTATCTACGTGACTTTAAATAAAACATTGTTTTATTTAAAACAATGTTTTATTTTGTTTAATTTTATCTACGTGACTTTTACCGAATAAAACCAAAGAGTATAAATCCGTAATAATAAATGCATGTATCATGCGTATCAATATCTACTTTAATCAGTGAAACATTGCATCTACACTGCAAAGGCTATAATACCGTATAGTGGTGTTTGTACCGAGGTTAAACTAATATATTTTAAGGCAGTTTTATTGACAAATGTGTTATTTGTGCACCACTACAAATGCAGAATCGCCATGTAATTTGTTTACTTTTATAACTGTTCATGAAAAAAGGTGTGCAAAATTGTGTAGCACTCCCGAACTGTAGGGCATTTGTCCAGTCCGGTGGCTACACAAGAATTGTTTAAAAACAAAGAGAATCATTCAATTCAGGTGTCAACGATATATTTTAATCCGAAACTCCATGCTCGAAACCCTCTGGCTCCTGTACGCAAAAAAAGTAACACTTTTATTTCAGTCCGTTCCTCACTGCCTACACGGATTTGAGCACCTTCACTGCTATGAATATGATGATGGCGGTTTCCCACCAAAATCAGGGATGAGAGGGCCTATGTGTCAACCTGCTTGCATTGAGCTCTCATCAGCTGTCTTGGCTGGGGATGCAGTTTGTAGCATCCTGATGACTATTTTAATAGGAGGGAACTGCCGGATTAAGCTAACGCGGGGCCTGTAGCATATGTTATAAAGGGGCCCTAAACTAAAAAAAAACCCATAAATATTAAAACACAAATGTTTTACTTGTGTAGAGGTGTTAACTACGCGCTGTTGCGTAACCTGCATTGCCACCAGGGCAGTGCAGCATTACCCCTGGGTACAACGGTTGGGGTCAGTCAAGGTGAAACGGATCGTGGCCAGGGTTTGGTGCGATCCAATCAGACGGTTCCACGTGGGAATGTATGATTGGTTCTACCTGGCCACGAAGGAGTATAAGACAGGTGACCCAACGGACCTTGGGGAGTTCTCTCCCTGCACGAAGATAGAAGACTGGGCTGAAGCCTAGCTAGGACCCTGGACCAGCCTTTCAGCCCTTCTAAGGGCTAAGGCTCGGCATACCCAGTGGTCAGGACCCACCGGGCCAGCGGTGGGTCAGATAGCCTCCCCTAGGTCCTAGCCGGAGGACTAGGATAGCGGTAGACGTGTGAGTCCCGGCAAGTCCGGAGGTTGTACCTCCTTAGGTATCAAGGAGGTTAGCGGTAGACGTGTGAGTCCCACCAAGTCTGGAGGCTGTAACCCCTTAGGTATCAAGGAGGTTAGCGGTAGACGTGTGAGTCCCGCCAGGTCCGGAGGCTGTACCTCCCTAGGGTATCGGGTGAGGGGACCGAATATCCCTCTGTGTGTGTTAAGCGTTGTATAAGGAAATAATACAATAAACAGTGTGCCTCCTAAAGAAGTCTGCTCGTCTTTACAACACTACACTTGCATAGTAAAGTAATTGCATGTTTTCATCTGCTCTACAGCCAGATAATACGACAAATCGCAAACCTTAAACACCCAGTCGTTGATAAAACTTGAAGGCAGTATAGTACTATAGTAATAGAGCAAGTGCAGAATCACTGAACCGGAATTGATAGCTTGAAAGCATTCAGCATGGAGCCCTTGAAAGTGCGGGGCCCATAGCTGCTACATGTGTAGCAGCTACACGTGTAGCTGCTACACGTGTAGCTACTCTTTCTACTAGGATAATCTGGCACTGGAGGAGAGGTGGCTTTTTTCCAACTCTAACTGACACCATGCACCACACTTGCATTTCCTGAGCACCGGCCTTGGGGCCTATAACACAAAACCGCCAGTTGCTAAGTGCACCAATAACAAAATGACAGATAAGAGCAAACATATCTGGATGCAAGCGATGTTATAGGAACTTGTGAGAAAAGAGAATAGCAGGGCTTTTCAAGTCGAGCAATATGGAGAAAGAGGAGGCAAAATACACTGTCCTTTAACATGGTGATTGAACACAGCATGAACGAACGCTCCGTCTGGTAGATTGAGGCCTTGACATTAGCAGAGGTATCAGGGTGTGATGTTCGTTGGACAACCGATTGTGGCAGTAGCGATAAGAGAGAGATAAGTAAGCGGCAGTAAGAAAGAGGGGCTGTGGAGTGAATAAGCGAGCACAGAATAATCAATAAAGCAGTAAAAAACCATTCAAGTAATCACGTATAATCATTATATTACCTTGAAAATATAAAATATAGAATTATGCTCCATTACATCTAAAACTGAGCCATCAGTACTCATATTACTTTAAAAAGTCACTCTACTTGCAAGTAGTTTATACCTCAGTTCCTCCTTGCAAAATAGAATGTTGTCTCAATGGGCTCTCATTTGGGTAAAAATGAATAGTGTGTGATTGTGTACGTGTGTGTGTATTTAGTCAGCAGTGTTCCCAATAAAACTACATTTGGGCTGAATGAAAGCCCATATACTATAGTGCCACTGTAATGATTGCCTTCCTGTTAATGACCAAATCTTGCCTACGAGCTCCTGGGAAAGGGGTCCATGATTTCGACAGAGTGGCAGATGAGACTGTTTGCAACACATACAGGACTTCCAGGTCCAGAAAATACCCTAGTTACAGGAAAATCACTTCTATGACTTGAAACAGTGGGCAAGTACAAAATTAATCTGAACTGACAGGAAATACATTGTTCAAATACATTATTAATCAAACACATTGTCAGCTTCACTGGCAAGAAAAATATCAAGATATATATTATTAGGAAGGACTGTGTATGTGGTTGTGTGCATATATGTACATGTATTAATTGTATCTTCTTGGTTCTTTCGGTAAAGTCACGTAGAATTGAAATAAAATAATAAAAATAAAACCTAATAAAATAAAAATTATCACGACGTTTCGGCCACAACACAAGTAGCCTTCCTCAGGTGAAGAGACAGAACTGTCGGGAAGACAGCGCTTCAGTGAACACAGCCAAGCTTTGGCCGCATCTTCTAAGCTGGGTGGGAGGAGCTGGGTGGGAGGAGCAGGGCGCCTTGACCAAGGAGTTTACATATCAACAGAAGGATTTAGCATTGAAGTAGCTATGCTAATTTGTTGGATTAGCATGATGTTAAAATCAGAAATTAGCATGTAACTTTGGGATTAGCATTATGTTAGTGTGAGGGATTAGCATGTATTATTTGTACTTTCCCCAGCAGCCTACAGTAATAAGAATAATGCTCTTTACCCGGGTCACCTTCTCTGAGTCTCATAACTATTTTTCAGGAGAGTCCTGTATTTGGGTGTTTAATCAATTCCATTCATGAGTATTTGCCATGTGGAAGGAAATTGAAGCACTGCATCTGGAGAAATACCAAGAAAACCAGGGACTAACACTCCAATTTCAGGCAGATAGCATTAGAAATCCCTTGCTGTAACTAGCAGCTTCTGGCAACCTCACAGCTCAAGCCTACAAAACCTAGTATTTCCATATAGTCTTTCGTCCAAGACCTAACCTGGTTCAAGCCTGCTTAGCATCCAAGATCTAACAATATCAGCAACATTGTGGGTGATTTATACAACATAAGTGAAAAGCAATGTCTAAACAAGGCCTAAAAACTAGTCTCTCTCCTGGTCATCAAAGTCAACTGTAGATATTCCACATCCTTGGAAGGGGGAAACCTCTTCATCTGATGACCCATGCTGACTGATACATAAACTGATACTCATTTTATTTTCCCATTTGAGTGTTGGCATGATCGTTGAATACAGGATCCTCTTCCCTATTAGTTGAATGCTTTCCAACAGCACCACTTTGTTCAGATAATTTATTTTGAGTGTTGACATGATCACTAACAGTGGCATAGTGATTTGTTGACTGCGCAATGACATCAGAAGCCTAAGTTCGATTCCTGGCCAGTGGAAAACTGCACCTGAACATGGACTGGGTTTCCCACAGGTCAACTTAGCATTAATTAAGCACCTCGTGTATTATGGCCAATATCAGCAGTGGAGACAAACAGGTGAATATAGTTGGTGATGTTTAAACCACTGACACAATGGATAACAAACTTCACGATTATACTGTAGCTCAGAAACACATTTGCTATACTGCCTTCTATACATTAATTTTATGATAACCACAAAGAAGAGATATGTAAAGAGGATAACTATGAATGTCACATTTTTAGAGCTCCAAAGCATATCATACGTTTTACAAATCTGATATGAAACTGGTTTGCTTTCATAGCATCTACAATAAAATGGTTTTATGTGTGGACTCACTGTTTATATAACTATACAGGATTATTCTAGTCAGTGAGGTGGTGACGGTTGAGAGGCAGAAATGTCTTTAGCCTAAAGAATTTAATCTAAAAGCTATCTGTATTTCCAGTTGCTTCATAACTCATTGTGAGCAGAGCACACCAGTATGTTATGGCTTCTACATCAACAGTGTCAATATACAGGATGTTTAAAAAAGTTCGACCCGATTTTAAATCGCTATATCTCTGCAACCACGAACCGCCCATGAATGAAACTCTTACCACTTGAAAGGGCGAGACGAAGGGTTTTAAATGATTACCGCTAGATGCCTCTCCCAGCTTAAAAACAGCCCCTAGCCTCAGTCATTCGCAAGACAACACTGCCTCAAAGTTGGATAGGTCGCACGGGACCCCAAGACTTGGCGCTACACTCTTGGCCCCCAAGATCCCCAGACATCACACCCTGCGACTTTTTATTGTGGGGATACGTCAAAGACCGTGTCTTTGTGCCACCATTAGCGACTAATCTGGATGACCTCAAAAACAGAATCACGGCAGCGGAAACTTCAGTGGAAGAGAAGACACTTTGAGAGACGTTTGGTACGAATTCAACTATCGTCTCGATGTTGTCCGTACAGCAGGTGGAGGGCACATAGAGCATTTATAAAATGGTTCATAAAAAAACTTGATAACTCAGTAAACCGTTTGTAACTTTTTGTGTAATTGCAACATGTTGCCATCGTGAAATATACTGATTTGAAATTGGGTCAATCCTCTTTAAACACCCTGTAGATAAAGCATTCTAAAATCGAATAACCTATAAAGTAAAAAAAATAATTAAATATTCCGGGTATATTTACTTATTTATAGAGGCTTTACTGACTTAAGAATCCTTTTCATTCAGGCCTGCTCAGGATGTTTTGCATGTGGGAGGGAACTGGAATATCAGGAAACACGCGCATACGAGGAAATACAACAAAAGTAAATAAATACAGATCTGTCAGCAAGCACCGTACTTTCTGTATTACCTTCTACATACAGTAGTGATTTTCACATTATCCATGAACTCTATCGAAAAATGTTCAACTACAAGTCGTGAGCCAAAATTATGATATGGAAGACATGCAGATATTCATAATGATAGCGTGTAAACCAGACGCACGGTCAACACGACAAGAAGCCCCCGAGTTCTTGATCATCTCATTAACAATGTCCTTTGGGCAATCCTTAAAAGTCAGATAGCATCTGGCCAGCCATCGCACTGCATGGCATGGGGTTTATTTTGTCAGCACAGAACTTTAGAAGCAGATGTGATGGGTCATTGCATTGGCCTAATTCCACTGCCATGTGATGGGAGATGGGGGAGCAGCCGGCCACTATATGATGCTCTTGCATTCAAAATATCTCATTTGAGCCATCATTAATTCCAATATATTTACATTGACACCATTTGCCACACCTGATGGCGAATGAACACCACTTTATGGGACGTCACAAGAAGTCGAAGCACAGGTCACTTTTGCAAATGAGATTATCTTGGTCTCTTGAGTTCTCACCTGGTTAAGTAAAATAAATCGAGAGACTGGTTGCTTACAATGGGAATGGGAAATGTCTACGACTCATTCAGGGCCGCCAATGAACGTAAGCAATGCCCCAGTGGTTAATTTGAAAATCTGGTGGTATTCGTTTGTATCCCTATCCCATAGCCATGGCCATTTTAATTTGGGTGCAACGATTAACCGGCATGGAGATTTAATGAATGTTCAGACTTATGGAATTGATCCTGGCGGGACTGCAATGGGAACTCCTGCCTCATTTACTTACATGACATAATCGTGTTTGGTCATACATTTGAGGAGCATTTGAAAAGGTTGTAGCAGCATTGAGTGACCCAGCACCAGCCAGGGTGGTCACACATAGAGGCAACACTTTGGGCCTCACGCATGCCGAATGGGGCCAGCTACAGATGGAGGATGTTTCCTTCTTGAACTTGCGGTGCTGCGCTGAAACAAACCACAAAAACCCTGCCCCTAAGGGAGTTTAGTGGTTCGTTCTTCAGGAAGGACTGTTGATGAGGTGGGATGAGGTTTCACAACATCGATATATAGTGGCCCCCACCTCCCTGTGGTGTAGGTTAATGTGGGCAGTACACGAAAATAATTTGCTAACCCTGCAACGAGACTTTTATTGGCGGGGAATGCCAAATGATGTGTACCATCTGGTCAAAGGTTGCACTGATTGCGTCCACCAAAAGCCACCATCAAAAAAGTCTCAACCTCCATTGCAGTTCACCACTGTGTCCCGAATTAACAAATTGGTTTGCGCTTGACATCCTGGGACCTTTTCCGAGTACGCAAGAGGGGAATGCATTTCTCCTGGTTGGGGTAGAATATTTTTCCTGGTGGCCAATGGCTTGGCCATTGCCTGACCAAATGGCTGAGCCGATGCATTTTTTCACGGCTACGTGATGGACAAGGGAGCCCCCGAGCAGCGTCTCACGGATCAGGGTTGGAATTTCTCATCCAAGTTGCTGCGCGAAGTGTGCGATGTACTGGGTATGAAAAAGATTAGATCGTTGCCATACCATCCTCAAACAGATGGTATGGTGAACGCCTGCACAGAACCTTGACATCGATGCTCTGTCAGGCAGTTAATGAGGCGCAGACAGATTGGGACTTGCACGATGCGGGAGTCTTGGCAGCATACAGGATGGCCCCACATGCCTCTACGGGATTTTTCCCGTTTTTTCTTATGTATGGGCAGGAAAATTAACCCCCCATAGCGGCTCAGTTGGGAATGGCCTCGGAGAAAAAGAGATCAGCCATGCCCGTGCCCCCTGCAAGTTACGCTGGGTCATATTTCTGAAGCTCGTGAAGCGGCTAAAGAAAACACTGCCAAGGCGTAAGCTGCTAATGAAAATAATACGGGGCGGCGTGAGCACGTGCTTCCATGGGCAATCGGGGAAAGGGCATGGTTATCCTGCCCACAGGTGCCACTTGGTACGTCCCACAAGTTACATCGGCCATGGCAAGGTCCCATTGAGGTGGTAGAAGTCAAACGTCCACAGTGTGTAAGAATACAGGCAGAACGTCGCCGTTGGTTTGTTGACCCATCGCGCCTGAAATCATACGTTTATCCCCCTATAGACGGCTCATCCCCCAAGTCCTGTACGGCCGATGTCTGGCATGTCCAACGGGCCAGGGCAGTCGGCCAAGGAAATTGTGCCTCAGGAAAAAATGCGTTGTGCCGCCCACAGTTTCCAAGCCCCTGAAGTCCGGGGTGTCACAAGAAGCCGCCACGTGCGATGGACCGCTGGCGGGGGCCCGGGTCAAATTCTTCCGAAGAGTCCAGGGATGAGCCTACCCTGGAGAGGCGCAGAAATCCACCCAGAGCGATGGACCAGCGTCAAGGACCCAGTCAAAGTGTTTGCGATTTCGCTAGGCGGATCTCCCAGGGTTGTTGTGGGTTATTAGACAGAGTGGGTTAGCACACGTATATTGCATTGTTAATTATTCCATCATAAATAGGCCATATGATAATGATCATCGGGCATCGGGTTATTTTTGTTATATATGCAGTTCTTCTGCCCTAACGATCGTCGGATGTTGAGTTATTTTTTTATGCAGTTCTTCTATCCTAACCCACTGTGAAAATATTGTTAATTGCCGATACAGCTACATTTTTAAGAGAGGGGGGTGTAATGTAGAGACAGTGCGGGTGCAGGGACAGTGTGTGAACTAGCAGTCATGAGCGGAAATGACAGGTGATTGATAAATAATGCGGGGCGAGTTGTGAAAAAGGGGAACCATCAGGGCAGTTCGGGAACAGGCCAGAGAGTTTGAGAAAGGGGGCGTGGCCGGAGGCGAGGTGAGGGCCACTCCAGGGATAAAAGGAGGTGATGGGCAAGGTTCGGGGCTGCCGTGGGATCGGGGTCATTGCTGACTTCATGCCGTCGCTGTCTTCGCGTCGTCGCTGCTTGCATGCCATCCCTGGCCCAAGCTATCTGCGTGTCATCTCTGGCCAAGTTATCTGCGTGGAGCACCCTATTCAAAATTAAGCAACCCTCTACAGTTCGTGTCATTACACAAGTGTGCCACAGGGATCGCCTTCCTATATTGCATCAACCCTGGGTACCCAAGAAAATGTTGGGTTTTAACATTACAAGTTAAAGTTAGAAGGTTTCAGTGTCTCCCTCCTCACATGTAATCAAGAAGTGCTAGTGCATTTTGTTAGCTCTGAGATAGTGGTGGGAATTGCATGCTTTCTTGCAAGGGGTTGCTCTCTCCACAATAAAACCCAGTATTGACTTCCCACAAAGTGGTCCTCATTTTTTAGAGAGCCTAGAAAAATGACAGGATAAGCTAACCGACGACTGGAACTTATATGTGTAACTTTATGACTGAGGCAAGCTCATGGACTACAGTATCACCCAGCCACATTTTTATACAAGATAATCAAAATAATGCTATTGAAGCATGGCCTTTACCCACTTCTTTGCCACACAACTCCTTTCCTAACTTCACCTGGATTATTGCCTAATGAAGATATACCTTCCCCGGGTGAGTCACCAGGCCACAGTATTAAGGAGAGGCTGATTGTAGAATTATTGAGAGGGAGAGGCAAGGAGGATGGAGTGGAATGGGAGGTGAAGAAGCCAAGTTGTTCATGATGACACAACTAGGCATGGGCGAGCTCAGTTTACATCTGTAAAATAAAAACATCTCTCGCCTACTTGTATGTTGAGGAAATGCAAGATAATGTTGCTGCCATTACCCTTGAACAGTCACTGATACGAGTGATAATTTGGTAGTATTTTCAGGTAAGTACACACAGTTTATGATAGAGTACAGTACGTGAAAAAGTGATATCTGAATTGGCCTTGGGCCCCCTCTTCAACAACCAACACAATGGTGAAGCATGGTCCAACAACCGCTGTCACTGACACGGCATAGGAAGGCCTTCGTGTAGTGCACAATACATTAATTTTAATTGCGGTCTAAGTACACGGGGTGCCTTTATTCTCTGTCTGATCACACGCACGTGAACGTGACTGTAACAGCATTCTGGACACTAACTGCGCACATTGTGTGGTGTAAAAGGAGGACTGCATAAATGCTTTAAACCTGACACCACTGGTGTGAGCTGCACAAACCACAGCAGAAACATAACTGAAGTATTTTGGTCACAGCCAACTGACAGATTAGACCGACAGCCTCCAAATGCTCAGAAAGAGTGTGAGGGAAAGGCTCTTCTCCATTGGCAGTGTTGACACAATCAGGGAAATTCCACATTCTTATAGTGGGGGCCAGTCTCTTGAGCATCAGCAATGGCCAATCCACCGCTAGATAAAGACCTCCTAGTCAATTTTTTTTGTGTGCATACTTCACGTGGTAGAAAGCAGCAAGAGTACCCAGAGAAAACCCGGTAATACGAGCAGCTGAGACTCACCAGTTTGTTTGATCAGGTCAGAAAGCAGTCTCCTGTACAGCCATCTCTAGACCATCTCACAGCCTTCTCGCATGGGAAACACTTTATCCAATAACCCCAGCTCCAAATCACAAGATTACAGGTGAACGGGTGAGTGCCACCACACAAGCAAAATCACAAATTCGTTTTCAATAATTAATACATTTAATCAAACGCTGTCCTACATGTGTTTTACGAAAACTCGGAATGTGAAACAAGGCATTTTTGACCGTATGCCTCGTCTTGGTTTATTGTTGGTGGTAGGTCAATGTGTCCTGTGATCTCAACGTTTCTGTGAAGCACTGTGCTCCAGCTGAGATGTGCACTGCAGGGCATATTCACAAATATTCTTATAATCACGCTGCTATTTGGAGACAAATTCCATGGCAGAAAGAATTTGCTTTGTAGGTTATTTCTTGAATAAATCAAGATACTTCGTTTTAATTGGGAACACATTTACCAATTTTACATGAGGGTAAAATGTGTGATTTGTTAAAATGATTGTAGGATCCTCACCAGAAAATGACTACCTATGCAAAACATTTACATAGATGGTAAATCAAACAGGCCATAGGTCTACCTGATTACATGAGCATTGGGTCGCCATTGGCAGCCCTGAGCCATTTGTGGAATTGTCCTATTCCTATTGTGTAGGCCAGAGAGTTACTCTCGTTAAATTGACCCTGGGGAGGGGGGTGGGAGGGAAGATGATTGGTTGAGGTAACCTCCAACCAAGATTTGAACTCACAACACTTGAATTGAGCGATCAGCCACAATGCTACTTGACCAAATACATATTGCACTCACAGACAAAATATATTTAAAAAAACAAACAAATGACAAAATCAGTACATTGACAATACACTTCATGTATGATCAAGTGGGTACGTAGCTCAGGTACGGTTGTCAAAATTACATTGTGAAACTAAATGGTTATAAATTCAAATATCAGTTGGGGGAAAGACTCATCCCATCATTCCTCCAAAGTTAATATCATGAATGCAGCATTATGGGAAGTCAACTGTGATTTTCTTACAAATCGACTGGCCCCATTCATTGAAGTGTAGGATGTACACCGCTTCTGTAAATGCTGTCAATGGAGATGATCACTGCCCTGCATTTGTTTGAGCAATGAGAAACGTTGATGACCTAGGGGCAGGCCAGCTATGCCACGTTTAGACCTTGCTTGCCACTTATGTTGTGCATTATGGCCAAAAATCAAGTCCAGGTCACCGAGTTCATAGTGCAGTATGTGAATGACGACACTACCACTTCTCACAGAATGAAGTATTTTATCCTGAGCACTTGCATGTGAACGTTAAGCATTCACCTGACATGAAATAGGTCACAATATTTATTTATGTATTTCCAGAGTGATGTGCAGCTTTGAATAAAGTAATACATCTATCTATAGGTCTTTAGGTTTTCGTGAGTTGAATGGTCTCAGCTAAGATGCCAAAGACTGCAAAAAAAGGCATATACACGTTAGTAATATAACCTAATTAAACTCAATCACGCTGTCCTCATCAGCAGATAAGCCAGAGAGAGCAGATTAAGTGTAGGCTTGTGGCTGTTTTGAAGATTCTCAGAGGATATCAAGTTAAGGCTGGCGATATCAAGCCTGGATCTTCTCAATGTGACGTGTAGATACAGCAGTGTACATATGGTCATAGCACAACTGGGATATTAATTCTAACTATAACATTATAAAACATGCAATGTTTATAGAGTAAAAATGTAATCGTCTGTAGAAAAGTGTATTTATGCGCAAACACTTACTTGTGCCACTGATATGACCAAATATTCACAAATAGGGTATCATTTCAATAAATTGATGGCCAGAATAAATTAGATAAATACAATTGATTAACTAACCTTGAGGCTTTGAGGAATATACACTTTCCTATGAAAAGCCTTCTAGTTAGTGTCATAATTTTAAGCAAAGTCGTGGGAAGTAAAATGTATTTTTGAATATTCAGTTAATTGATGAATGCATAATATTTGGCACACATTATAGCTCACTGTTGCTGTTCTTACGAGTTTTGATTCTTCTCTAATATCAGCACCCTTTAAGCCAGTCATGGAATTTCCACAATCCCTCAGGCAGGGGTGAGTTTCCACAGGACAGTTACCGTTGACTTGCCCGCAAAGTGGCACATTTTATCATCCCGTGAGCGATGAAAGGTTTCATCAATCTCCATCCGAGATTCTAACACTCAACCTTTTGACTGCAAAGCTGCACACTCTATTGCTGCCACCACCTCTCCAAATTGCACTGCTAATGCTCACAAATTATATTAATGAGCAGACTTCCCAGTATCTTCAAACGCACAGAGATCGTTTATCTTTAAGAAGCATCATTGACACAGGTATACATTGTGCTAAGCGCTACTTGCGGCATAATGATGCAATCCAAAATAGTGACTCGTGTTGACATGCATTGAAAATAAAATATGGGAAATCCAGGGAGGCTACAGGAACATGCTGCCTGTAATCTCGGGGGGTGGGGGGGGGCTGAATTTGCCAATAACTTTCCCCTAAAGATCACAGCATTAAAGTCCAGTTGCTCTGCCCCGATAATAAGGTTCATCAATAATTTTACTGCTAATTAGTTGAGCAGCAGCAAACATTGACAGTGCGATGAATAAGCAATGGGTATAAAATAAATGCACGCCCCATAAACGTGGCTGTTAGCTGTTTGATGGGAACAGAGAAGGGGGAAAAACACATTTGGGGAACTCTACAGCTGCAAGTAGTTATGATAACTCATTGCGCCTGAAAAAATGAGTCATGGCCCCACCACTCTGAGCTTCTCTGAGCTGCAAAATGTGTGTGCTCCCAGTTATTTACGGTTGTTAGCGACTGGTCACTGTGACTCCACGCAGTGATTTTCCAACATGAAGCAATAGTCTGGCTTCCTTTCGTGATAAATGCTACTCTGCCAACTGAAGCAAAAATGAAGCAAACTAGACACTGTGATGTTAAATTTAATTTGTTAAAATAAAAAAAAAACACTGTCCTACTTTCTGCATCCCACAGTACATCCTTAGCTGCCATTTCAGAGATATATTTATATTTTTCAAAAAGATAGATATGTTGATGGCAGAAATACGAGCACTTTGCTTAGATTGTTTGGTTCTGCAGTGTGTGTGGCAGTTACTGCTGCTGCTCTCCCGACTTTTAAATCATAATTGGAATCAAAATAAGGGTAGTTACTCTCTCGATATATATATAAATTTATCTTCCAGCACATGCTAAGTAGCAGTAATCTGGACACTGAGAGTGTAATAATACGGGATTACTACACGCTGCTCCCCAATACTGCCAAACGCTAACGCTGGCTCGCATCTGCGCGTGAATTTGACAAAGTGACCACGATATGCAGCCTGTGTGGACGAGGTAGGGTTCCCTCCTTTAAATAGCATCCCCCATCACGCGGCGAGCCCGTGTGAGAAATTTAATGTAATACGTAACCCTTAGCAATGCGTTGCAACCACATTACTGTTCATTATTTCTAATGGCTTGCCTTCCTTTTCAGCCGTGCGTTCATTTATAAGGACGCTGCATCATGCACACGCGCATGATGTTTCTTTGTGTGTGCGCTAAGAGAAATGTGTTTGAGTACTGGCATGATTGGGGTAAACATGTAATCCAGCACTTTGCAGACAAGGTTGGTGGATCATGCAGAGATGTTTTGTTTAGCATGGGTGCGACCTCTACTTGCCTGCGGGGCAATGAGGTGACCTGTCAGAGACAGCACAGCATTTATTTTTAATCACCCATCTGTGTGGGTTTTGAGTGTCATATCCTCTTATATGCCAGTTTATATTTTCATGAGAACTCAAGCTTCTCTCTCACGTGCATTTTGTTTCAGAAATAGCCCAATATTCCAAGCAGAACACTCAAAAAGCATGTCACAAGACTCGAGAGGCGTTCCTAGATACATAAACGAATAATAATAGCGTGATATCTGATTCATAAAAAAATGGTGGGTTCGGCCACGTGGTGATCTGGCCAAATTTGTGTCGTATGACATGACCATTATACCTAGACTGACAGCAATGTGGCATAGTGTCACAATTAACAGTCATAATCACTTTCCTGAATACAATCACACCTCACCCCTTACTAAGATAATTATTGTTGCATCAACAGTATTAACACAACTGCACCAATAATCTGCAGTATATCTAAGACTCACTCTAACCCTCAATGCAGTATTTACTAAGGAAGATTAGTTAGCCAAAACATTAGTACAAATGTTTTGATTTAAAGCTTTCGTGACTGCCGGGATTCATATTCTTGGTTCTTTCAGTAAAGTCACCACGTAGAAGGGAAACAATAAAATAATGAAAATATAAAACAATAAAATTATCACGACGTTTCGACTGCAACACAAGCAATCATCATCAGGTGATGATTGCTTGTGTCATCATCAGGTAGTGATTGCTTGTGTTGCAGTCGAAACGTCGTGAGAATTTTATTGTTTTATATTTTTATTATTTATTTATTTTCTCTTCGACATGACTTTACCGAAAGAACCAAGAATATTAGTACAAATGGTTTTCCTCTCTGTGACATAATACTGCATTTTTTAAAAGTGTTTGCAAAGCAGAGTTCGTTATGCATATAACATAAGCAACCAGCAACGCAGAGAGCTGGAGTAAGGATAATAATTTGTGAGTTGACAAGCGTCTTTAACGAAGTCAAATGGCTGCATGCTGTGTGGATTAAATTCATTATCCACACGTGTAAATCCCACTGTTGAAATCCAAGCTGGCATCAAGACACTCGGTTTCTGTGAGCGTACTTGTAGATCGTTTTACCAGAGATAACGAGGTGGTTGGAGAGTTGTAGCAACAACTGCGATCGTAGTTGTAGAAGATAGACAAGTGGGTGACAGGCTGATGACGAGAGAGGGGTTGTTGTGAATTGATGAGTGTAGAATTATTAACGAGGAAGACGTGGTTATTCTTGTTTCCACCTAAAAGAGCCAAGTGTAAATAACAAACTCTTTAGTTACAGCAGTGTTCAAATCTTGGTCTCGCCAATGCTATATATCGCAGCAGATACTGCAGAAGTTAGTTGTATTCCCAGACACTTTTTCTAAACATCACAAATGTTAAAATAGATTCATATACTGCATATGCGAACTGGCAATTGAATCCCCTGTTTGGTACGTTCTTATTATTCTCCTAGATTTGATGCACACAGTAAAATTCCACTGGTGGACGTTAAGTGCGTCCACGGAACATGCCACATGCTTTGATATTTTTAGCAATACAATTTGCTGAAGTGCAACTATAAGCTTTTGAGTGATGGGCCAAACCCTAATGCCAGGGAGGCAGCAGCACTTCTTATAAAATCTCTGCTCGAATTGCTTTGCCTGGACACCTTCGGGCTAACTCAAGGTGTGTCCACAACAGCCACCCGAGTCTAAGGTTAAATATGACACCGTTGACTAACTGGCAAATGCTGGAGCACCCATGCAGTTATGTACATGTATTGTCCGCACTGATATTTAATGGGTGTCTGGTGGCAGTTACACGCCTATGATCCAGTGGCTTGGAAGCAGGGTTGGTGGATCATGCAAAGATGGAATGTATCACGTGAACGATGAGCCCACTTTGCGTGTCAATGAGACGCCTGAAGGAGGCTGTACAATGTAATAAGTAGTTTGATGACTTATTTGAGCAAAATTAGCTTGTGACCTGTGTGTGCAGAGTGTTATCCCCTCATATGCATTGGGGTTTCTCTTCTCTCTCCCTGTTTCCTTCCACATGGAAAATGGTCGAGTAAATAGTCAAATGTTCCACTGTAGGATTTCTTTTAAGAGAGTATTCAGACTCAGAGAAGGCGTGGCTGGATAAAGGCGTTATTGTTACGTATCGCATAATCTAGCTGGTTGGCAATGCAATTAAAACGCTTGACTCCCAATAATAAACGTGTGAGTTCACACCAAGGAACAGTGTACGGTCTCTGTGTTTGTATGTAAGACGGATGGAGCCTGATTGGTGGCTTACTGTGAGCGTACGAACATCAGCACGCTCAGCCCCAAGTTCCCTCTGGAACTCCCCAGATACTTATTGGCTCAGGCCTTCATCTGTGGAATTATGCTCCATCCATTTACGCAGATAATAGAGCCAAAATCTTAAAAAATACATTTGGTGCAGTCACTTTTACAGAATTTCTACCTAATCCCAGAATTCCACAAATCATGAAACTAAATATCCCCTTGGACTTTGTCATCAAATATATAGTTGGCTAGAAGCTGCTGTGCATATTAGGTCCTCTTCTGTGACCATTTCCAGCAGTACTAGTGCAACAAATCAGACTTGAAACTCCAGACATTTTTTTCCATCCAATTACATCATCCAAGCCAATTCAAAGTGTCCCCATGCGCAGACAAGAGCTGGGTTGTGATGATCTCTCTTGGTAGCCCTAAGTGAGTGGTGGAAACGTGATATTCCTATGGCAAGGCCAGTCTGTCCCAGAATACACTCTTGTCAGATAATAAAGGGCACAGGAATGCAACACGTTGCACAAATACCAACGGCAGAACGTGAATACCCATGTACAACCGTGAAATATACTTTTGTATTAGTATGAATAATAATGCTTGCATAATTATCAATAGGAATAAGTTACTAGATAATGCACTCTTTGTTAGGCCTACTAGAAATAAGGCCGTTTCCATTGGCGTCATCTTTGCATAGCAATGTGCGATGGCTTAAAACATAGGACTTCAACTGTAACCATGGTAATAGCCTTTTGTGAAATGAAGCAACAAAATGCCCTGACATTGTAGACGTTAGATAGTGCAGGTGCTTATTTCTGGGGGAAAAAAACTAAACAGGGTAAACCAATTCATTATACTTCAGTTGGTAATTCCTGTGAAACACACAGCTAAACCAATTATGCTAATATCCATATTTTATTTGCAATCTTCCTCATCTAGTTATACAATTTTAAAGGTTACAATAGAAAGGTAATTTGTTCAAATGCCCTTTGGGGGTTGACTCGGCCAATCATACTTCTAGGGTGATACAATTAGTACCAATATGTGTGTTTGTTCTTTGGATAAGTCCCCCACCATAGGCGTGAGGAATTTCCACCACTGGCTCAGGGCTACCTATGAGATGAGCATGTGGTGCTCAAAAAGCTCCTTCGAGCAGGGAGACACTTTCACTCGGTTTGTATTAAAGGCCACCTTGAATTCTCAAGAAGTACATCCGTGAATCTTGTCTGGTGTGTGAAGGTTTTCTCCAGATGCTACTGTTTCTTCCAATATGAAAAACACAAACTTGTATAAGGAATTGGCTAAATATTACTGAGACTCTATGAGGCTTCCCTAGTTATATTCAGCATCACAGTTTTTACTGTGCCGGCCATCTTTCCCTCTTTTCTCTGCAAGTCAATAACATGAGGAGTACTTTTCAGAAAATCCAAAAAGATTGTGCTATTGAGAGAATGGCCCAGCATACTCATGTGGAGTTTCACCACAGTCTCAGGGCTGCCAATGGAGACGAGCACCCGTCTGCAGGCAATTTGACTTGCAGTAAATACGACACGTGAATACCAGCCTAAGTGTTAAACTACCAGGGTGGTATTTCTATTTGGTCATATTAGCTAGTAATATACCAATGTTTCCGGTGATGTTTGGGTCAAAAAGGCATTGTTTATGGATTTAAAAGAAAACAATAGATCAAATTATTCAAAACTGTATGCTACCCCTTACTACTCTGTTTAATTAATCACGAGGCGGACATTTGTGCCAGTGTCCCTCAGTGATTTTAACGGAGATGCTTGCATAAATGGCTAAAGAAAAAAATCAATTGAGTGCCATTTGAATGTAAGATTTATTGTTATTAACTGAGAGGGTGATGTGTTTTTTGTCGTTTCAAGGATCGCTAAAATTGCCAATTGTGATTGTTTAAGGCACCGGTGACAGCTTTGTGGCTTTGCCAATTGGTGTTTAAAAATGTGACTGCTAAGTAAGAATGGGTGTGAATGTAAGTAGTAAGGTGATCACAGTGTAAATCAGGGGGCTGCACTTCAGAGCCTGCCCTGCAGAGTTTAAGCCAGGATTCAAAACCTTGGGGAGACGGTGTAATGATAATGTTGGAGGGGTGTTGGTGCAAAATTACATCTTCTTGAGAAATTAAATGCTATAATTTGTATTATACCGCAATCATTCTCACCATAAACTGCCCAAGCCGACGTACGCTACAGGGAACTTATTACCTAACATTGATTTATGGTTGTGCAATATTTGTTTTATGTGACACAGTTGTTTTTGTTCTAATTTCTATTTGCTTCATTGCTTTACTTATTCTTTTTGGATTTAGTCATTCTGGTGACACTGGTCGCTCTTGAAAATCAGACTATTCTGGTCCCTTGAGATCTCACACCTGCTGAAACAAAATAAACATGAAACCAAAGCATTCATATCGCACCCTCTAAGCCGTTTTATAGAGGTGTAATATATTGATAATGGGGTTGTGGCGTATTGTATTGATAATGATGGTGGATTGATACTTAGTTGGGGAGGTTTATAATATAATTCCTTTCTGCCCTGTTGAATTTCCACGACTGGCTCAGGATCACCACCGGCGATCATCTCTGCCCAACAGTCGTTTGAGCACGGAGACATTCATTATTTATGCTGCTGTGATTTAAAATTGTGATTTAAAGTTGTAGTCCCGTACTGCACTGTATTTTAAAAAGAAAATAGTTCACGGTGTAAATGGTAGAGGAAAAGTCAGCGTTGTCAGTGGCTTATAGAGAGATATAGCAAGTGCCTGAAAACAAACATTTGAGCGCCCCAGGACACGCTGTTAGCCACAATCGCAATTAATAATTGACAATCCACCCACCTCCCACCGAAGGATCACAGCCTGATCGTGGTGGTGAAATTTGTGTATTGCAATGACCCTCAGAGCTATGTCTCATGGAGTCTTGTACTCCTGGTCTCCCTTGGCGGACAGGTCTGGGGGGAGGTTCCAGACAAATAAGGGTCCAAAAAACCCCCCCTCATGAATGGTTGCAAAATAGAGAAATCAGAGAACCTCGCCTGGACAAGGGATTCCGGGACAGACCCCTGGAGCCAGGCCTGGGGGTGGTGTTCGCCGGCAAGCCCCTGGTGGCTGGGTGACCCGCATGACCCGGTCGGGCCCAGCCTGAAATGGCTACGTGGCGCCGTCCTGTGGGCCCACCATCCGCAGAATGAAGGGTGAGGGGTGAGTATGATGCCAGTATTGCAGGTAGAGAGGGATGGTCTCAAACGGACTGGACCTTGGGACGTCGAATGTCACGTCACTGGGGGGAGGTGCCAGAGCTGGTGGAGGAGGTGTAAAGGTACTGACTCCATACACAGCATTGGCACTGGAACCAAACTTCTCAATCGAAGGTGGTCTCTCTCCTATTCCGGAGTAACACCTGGTCAAAGGCCTCGGGTGGGCGTGGGTATATTCACAAACCCCCGGCTGGGTGTTGTTCAGTTGGAGTTTATCCCAGTGGATGAGAGGGTCGCCTCAATGAGACTTCGGGTCCTCGAAAGGAAAAATCTGACTATTGTCTGTGCTTATGCACGAAACAGCAGTTCAGAGTATTTGGCCTTCTCGGAGACGGTGAATGGAGAGGCGTGATTGGGAGGAATGGCCCCCCTGATCTGAATCCGAACAAGGTGATATGTTGTTGGAGTTCTGCGCTAGTCACGGAATGTCAATAGTAAACATCATGTTCGAACACAAGGATGCTCATGTTTGTACTTAGTACCAGAGGACCTTGGGTCGAAGGTCAATGATTGACTTTATAGTTGTATCATAAGACCTAAGGCCATATGTTGTGGACACACGGGTAAAGAGACGGGCAGAGCTGTCCTCTGATCAACACCTGGTGGTAAGTTGGATCCGACACTTGGGCACTGACCAGATAGACGTGGAAGGCCCAAACAAATAGTGCGGGTTTTATGGGAATGTCTAACAGAAGACCCAGTGCAAAAATATTTAAACTTCCACCTCCGAGAAAACTTCTCCTGCACTCCAGGGGAGGTCGTGGACATGAGTCTGAGTGGATAATGTGCAGGACCTCGATTGTGGATGCAGCTGCAAAAAGCTGTGGTCTGAAGACAGTTGGTGCCAGTCATGATGGCAACCCTAGGACCCACTGGTGGACACCAGTGGTGAGGGAAGCTTTCCAATTGAAGGAGGCTTTCCGAGCTATGCTCAGATAAATTTCTCCTGACTCGATTGAAAGGTACCGGCTTGCCAAGAGGGTAGCAGCTGCAGCATTTGCTGAAGCGAAATCCTGGGCGTGGGAGATGTTCTGGCAAACCATTCAACACCTAGGAGGGGTCAACAGGACGTGGCCCAGGCTATTTTCAGTAAGGGTGGCGTAACATTGACCTCAACTAAGGAGATAGTCGAGAGGTGGAACACTTTGAGAAGCTCCTTAAACCGGTGGATATGCCCCCCTCTCAGGAGGCAGCCCTGGAAACAGCTGGGAGGTTTGATCCATCACGGCTACTGAAGTTGCTGTGGCAGTCGAGGGCCTTAATAGCGGCAAAGCTGCTGGGATGGATGAGATTCGCCCTGAGTTGTTGAAAGCGCTGGACAGTGTAGGAGTATAGTGCGTAACACGCCTCTTAAATATTGCATGGAAGGCAGGCACAGTACCTCTGGATTAGCAAACTGGGGTCGTGGTTCCCATTTGGAAAAGAGGGGACCAGAAGGTGTGCTCCGACTACAGAGGTATCACAATCCTCAGCATCCCAGGTAAAAGCTTACGCGAGAGTGCTGGAGAGGAGGCTCCGCCCAGTGGTTAAGCCTCAGATTCAGGAAAAAACAATGTGGATTCGGTCATGGTCGTGGAACAATGGACCAGCTCTTTACCCTCTCAGAGATATTTGAGTGGTCATGGGAGTATGCTTCTCCAGTCTACCTCTGCTTTGTAGACTTGGAGAAAGCATATGACCATGTTCCCCGCAATGTTTTAGGGGAGGTGCTGCTGGAGTACGATGTACCGATGCCGCTTTTTGTGCAATTTACGGCCGCTCTATTCCCGGAGTGAGAGCTGTGTCCGTATTCTTGGTGTTAAATCCAAGTCGTTCATTGTGTGTGTTAGACTCTGCCAAGGGTGCATCTTGTTTACACTCCTGTTTGTGATTTTCATGGACAGGATATCAAGGCATAACCAAGGTATGGAGAGTATCCAGTATGGAGGCATGGGGGTGGCGTCGCTGCTTTTTGCAGATGACATTGCTCTCTTTGCCTCGTCAGTCTGTGATCTCCAGCATGCACTTGAACAGTTTGTATCTCAAACTATATGGGAGACAACAAGTAAGTTAATGACCTACCTGTGTGGGCTTTGTTAGAGTTATCCCTCGTAAGTATCGGTTTTGTTTGAATTGGGCAGTTTAATATCACACGCATATAAAGTCAAGCTTCCACATGCCTAGCATTGGAGAAACACAACATGTCAACCTTTGGGAGAGTCCCAGGTGTTTGCTAACGTCACTGGTGTTCTTTTTTCATGCTTCTATGAAGTTCTGTTGAATACCACTCAAGCGTTCCGATGTATTAGCATAGACTTCGTTGCATAATCCCAACATTCAAGCGTGCACTTCAAATTGCTGTCTAATAGTCATAATCATTTAATAATATATGCACCTAGTTTACTTTATCTAATCGTTATTATAAAGCGTGTATAACAATGTTCAAGCTGCCAGAGGATTTTTTTTCTTTCAAGCTGAATAGCATGTTCACTTGAAATGGGTTTGCGCTGCTTTAACTCTCACTCCATCATTTGGCCTGGCACTGCAATCGTCTACCATATCTTTGACGGTCCTTTGCATAGTGCAGAAAATACAATTCAGTAACCCTATCCTATCTAATTTTAGTTCAGATAGGGTTCAGTAATACTATATATAGCAGGGTATGTTAAATATGATCAAGTCCTACAATAGGCATTGCTCAAATGCTATTATGAGGCAACGTTTGAAGTTAGATTTGTAAAATAAACTTATGTTCTGAATTGTAAAAAGAAAAATGTATGCACAAAAAAAGCCTTTAACCGACCCTCAAGACCATTTTTCATGAGAGACCTGCTGGGGACATTTTAGCCAAATTCTTAATCAGAGCCTTGAAGTTCAGTATAGTCTTGCTGGGTAAGTAAACATTATTATCATTACTCTTTGGTTCTTTCGGTAAAGTCACGTAGATAGAAAAAATAATAGATCACGACGTTTCGTTCGCCACAAAAGCAATCGTCTTCAGGTGGGAGAGAGAAACAGGCTGCTGAAACAAGTCCTTATATTGATGTGAAGTTTTCGTGGCTGCAGGAATCCATACACTTTGGATCTTTCGGTAAAGTCACGTAGGTATAAAATAAAAGAAATCACGACATTTCGGGCGCAACACAAGCATCCGTCATCAGGTGGGAAAGCATGGTCTGCTGCTGAGGCTGACTGTTTTAAAAGGTTTGAAATGGATGTATGCCAAGGGTCATAAAGAAGTAGCTAGTGATGTTAATGTGAGAAATTAGCATGTAACTGTAGAAAAGAAGGAGAGCAGCCTCCTCGACGAAGGAGTGCAACCCAACGGGTGTAATCCAAAGGGCCTGTGAGTATGAGAGTGCATTCCAAAAGACATGCGAGCATGAGAGTGCAATCCAAAGGCATGAGAGTGCAATGCAATGGACATGTGAGCATGACAGATATAAGAGAGAGGCATAGAGAGAGAAACAGAGAAAGTCGAAATAACAGCTGACATAGGGAGGTTGGATGGAAACATCACAGTCAATTAAGACTTTACTTGGTTAATAACGTCCTTCCAATGATTGCTCAGTTTGTACCCATCCTTTCGGTTGAAGTTGTGTCTGTGTTTATATATCTGAATGGCTTCATGAACAAATATTTGTTTTCATGGAGAAATTTGAGACAAATGCCACCCAGACATCCACCCTACATGCCTCCTTGTGGAAGAGATATGTAGATGACACGTTCGTCATCTGGCCACATGTCCTGTCAGCATTGAACCAATTTTTCAACCACATCAATTTCATACACCCATCTATCAAATTCACCATGGAAGTGGAAAATGATGGCAAGCTACCATTAGTGAATGTTTTGATCGAGAAGAAACCTGATGGCTCGTTGGGACACTGTCTACAGGAAAGCCTTATTCCCACTACCATCCAGCCCAGAAGAATCCCGTCATCAAAACACTACGCTATAGGGCCCATTGCATCTTCGACCAGTACCACCTATCCAGTGAACTGGAGCACGTACGCCAAACTCTCAAGATGAATGGATATTCGGACCGCACAATCCGCAAAGCTGTATCCCCAACCATGGGTAGAGAACCATCTGAGGACCCAATCAAAACCATCACCTTGCCATACATAGTAGGAGTTACCAAAAATATTTCCAAAATCTTGAACAAACACAAGATTCATGTTCGATTCAACACAGTACACAAAATCCGTGACCTGATCCCATCTACGAAAGATGTGATTCCTGACATGCAATACCCTGGTGTCTACAAACTAGCAGTTACATTGGGGAAACGAAACGACATGTCTCAGACCGTGTTCACGAACACAAGGCAGAATTGAAACACGGAAGAACCAATACCTCTGCCGTGGCTGATCACTGCTTGAACGCGGTGGGCTCACACGACATTGTTTTTTTCCGAAACCAAGGTACTCTGCAAACCTTCGGGCTACCATCAAAGATTTGTTCATGAAGCCATCCACATATATAAACACAGACATAACTTCAACCGAGAAGATTGGTACAAATTGAGCAATCATTGGGAGGATGTTATTAACCAGGTAAAGCCGTAACTGGCTGTGATGTTGTGGTATGTGTGTCTCTCTGTGTGTCTCTTTGTGTGTGTGTCTCTCGGTTTGTGTGTCTCTCTCTGTGTCTCCCTATATGTCTCTCTCTCTCGCTCTCTTGTGTCTCTGTGTTAATGTGTGTCTCTCTCTCTGAGGGGCACTTTGTGTGTGTCTCTCTCTGTGTGTGTGGGTGTGCCTTTCTGTGTGTGTGTGTCTCTCTCTCTGGGTGTATCCCTCTGTGTGTGTGTGTCTCTGTGTGTCTCTCTCTGTGCGTGGGTGTGCCTCTCGGTGTGTGTTCTCTCTCCTTCCCTCGATGTGGTGTTGTCCACCGTTTGTTTCCCTCGTGTTCTCACGAGCTGGATGTCTCACTAGCACAGCCACTGCTGCGGTGGTTCGTTTACATTGATATGCTAATCTCTCACGATACCCCATTTCGGTTCCCATCTTTGTATTTCTCACTCGCTTAGCCACAACCTCTAGCCCCCACCCTCTTGCCCGATGCGGCACCCCCCTCTCGGCTCTCTATATCTCCATATATATAAAAGGCAAAGTTGTGAATATGTGTGTTTAGCGTACTTCCCGACATGCAACAAACTGGAAATTTGCCATGTGTGTACTTTCCAGACTATGCACCATGCAAAAATGATAAAAATACACTTTTTTGCGGTTGGGGTGGGGGGCTCAATAATGATATATATTTTGCACGGGGCAAGTGAGCTGTGACGTCAAATCTGTCACGTGACCCGCACGTGTGGAAGCATAACGCATTGTAGTGTAGTGGTGAGCGTGCTGTGTATGTGTCTGTGTGTGTCTGTCTCTGTGTGTCTGTGTGTGTGTGGAAGCGTAACGCATTGTAGTGTAGTGGTGAGCGTGCTGTGTATGTGTCTGTGTGTGTCTGTCTCTGTGTGTCTGTGTGTGTGTGTGGAAGCGTAACGCTTAGTAGTGTAGTGGTTAGCGCGCTGCGCTACGAACCCGGCGACCCGAGTTCGATTCCCGCTCACGGCCACCACCGGTGACGATTATTTCAATCGCTCCTGGGCCTCCTCTAGGTCGACTCAGCCTCAAACAAGTAACTGCTGTGGTGTGTGAACATCGCCACTGGGGAGACGAAGGCGCGTGGTGGATCCAAGTCCCCGGCGAAACCGGGTAGTCAAGCTAGTACAGTATAAGGACTTGTTTCAGCAGCCTGTTTCTCTCTCCCACCTAAAGACGATTGCTTGTGTGGAGATCGAAACGTCGTGATCTATTATTATTTTTTCTACCTACGTGACTTTACCGAAAGAACCAAAGAGTATGGATTCCTGCAGTCACGAAAGCTTCAAATCAAGATTATTATCATTATTAACAATTATGGTGTCACCTTGCTTCACTCACCATTTCACAAGCTTCACTGGGAGTTTTGTTTTGATTTAAGCTTTCGTGACTGCAGTAATTCATATTCTTAGCTCTTTCGGTAAAGTCACGTTGAAGGGAAACAATAAAATATATATAAGAACAATAAAAATTCTCACGACGTTTCGACCATAACACAAACGGTCGTCATCAGGTGTGTCGGTTTGCATTAATTTATTTATTTTAAAACGGTGTATTTATTTATAAAAAACGTCAGCGCCACGCGCAGCGATTTGGCAGTTTATTTAGAAGGACTAGTCCATCTATGTTCTGAAAAGAGGAGGGGGGAGACGAATTAAAAATTAATTTTTCGTCTCCCCCCTCCTCTTTTCAGAACATAGATGGACTAGTCCTTCTAAATAAACTGCCAAATCGCTGCGCGTGGCGCTGACGTTTTTTTAAAATAAATAAATACACCGTTTAAAAATAAATAAATTAATGCAAACCGACACACCTGATGACGACCGTTTGTGTTATGGTCGAAACGTGAGAATTTTTATTGTTTTATATATTTTATTATTTTATTGTTTCCCTTCAACGTGACTTTACCGAAAGAGCTAAGATTATGGGAGTTTTGTTGTTTATTAAGCTCTCTTACAATACAATATTTATCTTAGCCAGCGTGATCTGTGGAGATTAATAACGGCACTCAATGTAGCCACTGCAACACCATATTTGAGACCATTTTGCACACCCATCAGACAAATCTGACAGATTGAGTTGAGGCCACATACTTCAACATATACACTCAAACCCAATGCATAGATAACTGTCACTAAATCAATAAAAGGTTGATTTTGCAATGAAAAACACACCATATATGTAATAAAACATTGAAAGATTACATATTTCATTCCCGCAGGTACATTTTAGCAGGTACGTTAAAATGGAACATATCATTATATCAGTGCACATTTCATCAGATACTTAAAATGGGGACTTTTTTTCTCTCGAACAGGATTTTTAGACCTCCATCCCTCTGGAGCTGATACAATGAGTATCATTCTTTTAGGAAGTTGACAGTGGTCCATTGAGAGAACTGGAGTTCACCGTGGAAATGTGGGTTTTCCATCACTTGTATCAGGAACACCAATGGTTATGGGCATTACCTAACGCTTATTTAGTCAGGGGAAAGTTTTCACTAGCCTTTTTTAAGAAGCCAAGGAAATGAATGGGGTCGCCCACCTCTCACCGTGGACTTGTACAGGTTTTATTTGTTAATCTTGGTATAATGTAAAACAAAAATCCAACATAATAGTAATGAGCTTAATTTTAATAAGCTCATTAGCGTGGTTGGGCTACAACAGTGATACAATAATGAGCAGCTCTAATAGCAAAAAATGATTTATTTTTCCCTGCGTTGATTGTGGAAGGAATGTTAGGTTATGATGATTATGTTTTCTCTGTTTGTTTATTTATTATTAGTGATCCTTGTACTAGTTAATAACACGGCACTTAAGCTCTCAGCCCTGTGTAAGTGGGACCTCATTGTAATGTTATTTCTGTGGAATGTGTGCACATTTCTAAAGCAAACTTGAAGTACAATGGATGTTCAAAATTAACTTTCTTAAAACTATTAAAATGCAGAATGAATAATTAATTATAATCAATTCCCTCTTCACACTGTTTGTAATGAGGCCTGCAGTATTAAGGTGCTCGAACATAAAAGAAACACAGTTGTGCAACCTCAGACATACCCCACCCCTCGTTTAGCACAGGTTAGGGTCGCATACCTATAACCATGTATGATATAAGATCACCTACTAGGGCTAGATTGGCACATGAAGGGTTGTTGTGGCCAATGGAATACTACCAGCCACCTTTGTCTGCTCAATAATGACATTTAATAGCTACACGAAGTGGTTGGTTTAATTCCTGAATCAATCTAACAGAGGTTCACAATACATTGAGATACCACATCTCACTGGTGTAAATGGCCAAGAACTAAACCCAATTCATGGAATTATAGCGCGGTGCATGGGTCAATGCAATCCTGCTCACCATTAACTCTAAACGTGCACGTAACAAAAATGGTACAACTTCAATGGAACGAGTGCAGAATAATTATTGGGGGAGAGGTTATGCAGAGGTCCGTGCACAGTGCCCTGAACCCAGTGACCAGAGTTTGATTTTCAGACATGATGTATATTCGTTAACTATTGATATCTGAAACTGTCCTGGGCCCTCTCTTCACCAACCTGCACTGACCAACGTTGGTGAAGTATGGTCCAACAACCCACGTCACTAAAACAAATAATTGTTTTGACCAAGTCCTGTAATTTATGTGTATTTACTATTATTGTACTCATGCTGTTGTATAATTTTTATAGGATTAAATGTTGAAAGGCACACTTAAAATAAATATTGTAATTTCCTCTTTCCTGGGCTACTTGTGCAAGGTACTGGCTGTGTTGAGGCTGTGCTGCTGCATAAGAGAATACGGTGGGGATGTGTGAGCACTTGGATAATAGTAACACATTTATTGTAAATTGACCCATAAGCGACCCATCCAGGGCAGCTCGGATGTACAAGGGTGAGTAATTTTTCCAGACAAAGCGTCTCCCAGGGAACCAGTAAACAGCAGTAGCTGCAGGGCAAGCACACAATGTACACATTCCTTGTTTTGTTATTTATTAGGGGTGGTGAGTGACCTTTTCACCTCTGAGTGGCCTCTCCTCTTGTCCTGCATCTCTCTTAGCCCCTGGGCCATGTGAGTGGGCTGGAATGACGTGGTTTTGTTGGGACAGGCTTGCAGGTCAGTATGGCATTTTGCACCTGTTTATCTAACCTCATATCGCCTGCCCTGATCGTGGGTTGATCGACTCAGCCCATTATCCCCCCCGGGGTTAATAAAATGGGTAACACTTTGTTGGAAGTCAACAAGGAGAGAATGTGGAATTTTCTTCATTGGCTTCGAGCCACCATTGCAGATAATCACCACCCCATGCTTATTTGAGTACTCGGACACGATAACTCTGGGAGGTCATTATTGTAATTCCTTTTGCAGGTCACAAAGGGGAGGAGACAGAGGCAGATACACCACGTGCTACTGCACTGACAGCAGCTGGGAACCAAGGCGCCTTACAAATAAATGCAAATTATTATTTTCAATCTTGATTTGAAGCTTTCGTGACTGCAGGGATCCATACTCTTTGGTTCTTTTTGATATGACAGATGAGCGAGTCTGTCAATAAAGCGCACCTACCCACTATTCCATTTCCCCATGTGCACTCCTCATTGTCAGCATTTTCAAGCATTTCCAATTAGTGATATGTAATATAACACTGGTTATGGATGCACCTGCATGTGTCAGAATGCACGTAAGAGCCCGGAGGCAGAGTACAAGCTCAGGATGGGATGGAACCATGCGGGTATTAATGTGTGTATGGACATGATGGGATGCATGCACAGCCAAGTAGCGCAGCTGGCGAGGTGGCATTGTTGCAGAGCACTCAACTCACAACTTGAAAGTTAAAAGATAAATTCAATCACGGACAGTGGTGAGCTTGGCTCAAAATTGCTCTGTTGTTTATGAAATGGGTCCTGTTTGGACTTTGACCAATTCCGTTTCTTTTATTTGCATGTGGGAGGTTAACCACATTTCCTGAAGAAAACCCATGCATATCAGACCTGTATGGACACATCAGTAACACATTTTCTGTACTACCATCGCTGGTAGGGTCCATTGACTGACCTCTGCCATACGAATTTAGAGTTTCCACCTCTAGCTCAGAGCCAGCATTGACAATGAAGTGTTGCCAAGACGCATTTGAGCATGGAGACAATAACTTTGGTCATCATTGTTTTAACCCGGCTGATTGGTGCAACAGTGTACGGTACTTCATAGGGTGCCATGGGAAATTGTGAGGCCCATTGAAATAAAGGTGTGCTGTTTGTGCTGTGTGACATGTACCTTAATCCATCCAGGCAATACCAGTGAGATGTGTGGGAATAGGGTGTGTATGGTGGCAAACAATGTGCTGTGTGTGGCGAGCATGAAGCAGTGTAGCATACGTGAATTTCCCACAGAAAGAACACAATGCCAAGGTGATTGCATAGTGTCTGCTTATGTATGTTGTTGTAACTAACCCTAGCCTTAGCTGCAACTCCCATACACCCTCCTAGACCAGGAGCAGGAATGTGTTGTGGCCTTTATGCCTATCACTTCACGCTATGTTCGTATACCTGAACCAACTAGCAAGCAGTTCTTCCCAGGATGGGGATAGTTATTTTAAAGCTAAGCATTTAATATAGAAGAAATGTAAAAAAAATATTTACCTAAATTGTGATGCTCAGGGAGTGCAGCATGCTTTGCTGTGCCACGTGACGTTAGCGCCACACATAATCATGCAAAAAGTTTTATTACATCAAGGCCTACAGTTAAATCTTGACTAAAAGCTTTTGTGACTGCAGGAATTCATATTATTTGGGTCTTTTGGTGAAGTCACGTAGATAGGTTCAAAGAAAATAAAAATAAACTACGACGTTTCGATCGTGACCGCTTGTGTTGCGATCGAAACGTCGTCGTTTTTTGTTATTTTCTTTTTTACCGAAAGTCCCAAAGAATAGGTCTACAGTTAGCCAACACATATCAGTGTCCTATAACTTTTTCACGTCCATTCTAGTTCTAATGGGACCAATTAGTGTAACTTTGTTCACTTAACTTTGTGTTATGTTATGACTGAACATAGAGTTCATATAAGCCCAAGGGCCAGCTATCCTAGTCTTGGCCTTTAAAACAATACCATTGGACAGTAACAGGTGAAGGATTGATCACACAATGACCTTAACGGTCATCGTCAAAGATACATCAACAGTTGGACATTTAAGTAGAAACTTGTATGCTGACAAAATATTTCAGAAACATATATAGGTGCTGTTTCTTGAAGCATGTCCTGCTGTTTTAACCATACACCCTGTCATTATATTCTTAATTAATGTCTTCAGGTTCACTTGACACAATGCACACATTCCTAGCTTCGTAGACTTCTTCAAATACAAAGGTATGTTTTTATTTTAAACACAGTTTTCGGGCGTCCACTACTTAATCACGAACAAAAAAATGCAGTCTGTGTCTTGATCCGCCCCTAGTAATTTCTCAAGAATGATATGTGTCTGGGCACACACGTCTCAAATGCACATTCCAATGTCCACTACACGAGAAATAGACACGCTACTCGTACATAATACTTTTCACAAGCAAGCTCATGCAATCACTCAACAAAGTCAATCAATCCATTATTGTTCAAATTATATTCTGGTTTGTATCGCTGCATGTTAACTGGTACAGGCGGCATTGAGAATTAGGCAGAATCAGTGGTGTATAAGGAAGATCATTGAGCTAAGAATCTCACGACCTGAGTTTCGGAGTTTGTTTCCTGTTCACAGCTGTATGTACATACGTTGAACTTATTTCGCACCCTATGTAGCCAACCGTGCTCATCGGAGGTGTGAGAGAAGGACAACAAACTAAACAAAAAAAGGCAGTTTTTAAGAAAAAAGTTATCATTTGAGACTGATGTATCTGAACCAGTCCTGTCCCTGCTAGTCCCCTGTCCATCCCACCCCCCTCCCCCCTCTGTGACCAACTTCACTCACCGACATGACTGACATGACATGGGGCCATCATCTAACAGTGGCTTGACAAAGCACTGACATATGACTAAGCAATCAACGTTCACGATCATTACTATTAACACGTAGGCTTCCGCGACCAATATTATCCATAAGAGGTTTTTGGGATAGATCGAGTAAACAAGAATGTGTCCTTAAACCGCCACCATCCTACATAGCCAATTAGCATGGTTTGCCAAGTAAACAAAACATGCCAATCAGTTACTAGTTCAGCACACCGATGTGTTGGAGAGTAAACCCACAACATTAATAATTCGAGTACGATGTATCGCCAGCAATTACAATCGGCCGGTTTAACGACATTTTTATTAACACTATCTCACCCAAAAAAAACTCAATTATGGATAATAATATTATTATCTGTTTTTAATTACAGTAAGTAATTTACCAGACATGATGGCGCAAACCTGTAATCATCTGCAGGCGAGGTTGAAGGGTCATAGATGGATCGTCACGTGCGTGATAAATTCCCAACCTCGGGGCCTGCAAGGCAGTGTGGGGGAGGTAGTGACGTCTATCAGAAAGGTTGCTGATATTTATTTGCGAATGTATTTGTTTTAATCCCAGTGTGTGTGCGTGGGTTGTTTTTTTTTCAGGCCATGTGTATTCCTCAAAAAGCAAACAAATATATAAAAATATACATTTCGGTAAGAATTGGCCAAACAATTCAACCACAACCCTCCTGAAAATTAGTATTGAGACTCGGTAAGCCTTTTCTGGGAAAACAAATAACTATTCAAGTCAAAGAACCAAAGAGTCTTCCTTTTCAGGCATGGAGAGGTTCTCATATATGGTCACCCTGAGCCGTCACAGAAATTCCAAAATTGCTGTTGGCGGTGCTTATCTCTGCATAGGATAAAATCTGAATTAAATAATTACACAAAATTAACGGACTCTTTTTTTGCGTGCAAATAACGTCGCAATGTCTTTAATGTGGTCGCTTCACAGCAGACGGCATGCTTTTTTTTATGTCATATACATCGATTTCCCGAATAATCAGACCAGGTGACTGGAAACAGAAGTGCGTCCATTTGAGCACCTGGCAGTGCAGAGCAATCTACAACAATAAATCAGAGACGAGTAAGCAGTTGAACACAATGGCGGCAGACATGACCGTTACCCAACCTGTACATTCCCTGGCCTTTGTACCAGGCACTAAAACCAAACAGCGTTTTGTCCTGGTTTGGCCTCCGCCTTGGTGCTCACAGGCCAGTCGTATTTCACAGGCTCCGTTTTTGCCGGGTCAAACGACGAATCAAAGTTTTGTTTGCCCAGGTTGTCAAAACCAGGGACATATTCCACTCTTCTCTTCAGTTAGGAGGCATATTATTTCGAGTTTAATCGCATTTTCTACCTGCTTAATCGCAGCTGGCAAGCAGATATCCAGTCGGATTCACCCTTATCATGCTTCCAGGGGTAATACATTTTGCCACCCATTTTGTGCAAATTCAACGTTTAATTGTTGTGTAAAAGCTCCAATTATTATACATTTCAGGTCGCATGTCAGTATATTTAAAAAAAACAATCTAGTGTGATTATATTAAAAAACGGTCTGAGGTGTGATTTTGTTCAAACAACAATAAAATGTACCTATATAGAATGTGCTATCAGTTGGTTTGTAATCTGAAGGTAAAATGTTTACGACCTTGGCGGGTGCAGTATATGCTCAGCATAAAAACAACTGCCAAGAATGAATCAAAATTCATGAACAGCTGTAGAAGCATGGCGACCTCAAGGAATGTCAGGTTTCAGGATAATTATTTGCCAAGCATCTAAACACACGTGGCTATAACAATGCTTCTCTGCAGTCTCGCAGTAACACAATGTTAGGATGCGGCACAACGCAGAGCCTATATTCATATTCTTAGTTCTTTCGGTAAAGTCACGTTGAAGGGAAACAACAAAATATTAAAATATATATAAAATAATAAAACTTCTCACGACGTTTACACCATAACACCTGAAGACGACCGTTTGTGTTATGGTCAACGTGACTTTACCAAAAGAACTAAGAATATGAATTACTGCAGTCACGAAAGCTTTAAATCAAAATTTAACGCAGAGCCTTTCAACCTTTGGCCAGATTGCATCAGTGGCCGTTAAGTCTCCGTGGCTGTAGTGCCGCCCTGTCTCATCAGACAAGACATTTAAAGCCCAATCAGCGGCACTGCTGAACTACAAACCACTTATTTTCTAGTGTTGTGAAACCCTTGCAACACAAGTCTCACGGTAGTCATCGCGTCAATTTCAATCCAACGTGTTTCTCTGCTGAAATAAGCAATGGGACAGCATTCATCTACCTTTTTGCAGCCCACATTGGCATGCTGAGGGCAAATCTACATGCAAAACAATCCGTTGACTTCTCAGAGAGTGATGATAATTTTTCATTGTTCCAAGAGGGATTATTGTCACGTGCCATGTTATAACTAAATTATAGTTTTGTTACAAATGTAAAATGTCTTCAAAAGGTGAATTGCACTTGTGATGCGCACGGTGGAATTTCATTGAAGATTTTTGGCCCAATGCATGTGTTGATGTAAGTTAATTTTCTGTTCATATTTGGTACAACAATGTCCAAACTTAGGAATGCGGAGCTTCCTCCACTGGCTAAAAGGCCATTAAAAGAGGTGAGTACCATCATATACATGCTTTTAATCGAGGAACAACCTTGACTTAATTAACTCAACGACCCAAATTGGTGGAAACTACCTTTCTGCCAATAAACGCTTCAGGTATTTCATTCAACATAGGTTCTTGAGGACCCTAGCAAGCAGAGTTGTGCATAACAGGTGTCGAGATTGTTACCTGTTTGGGATGGTGCATGTGCCACCTCCTCTCTCTGGCACAGGACATAAGTGGTGCTGTTAATTTTACGGCAAACACTGGGATAAAATACTGAGGATCCTAAAGGACCCCAGTCATGTACAGTACGTCAGCGGTCAGGTGAAATGTCAATAAAGATTTTCTGTTCCATCTGCTTGTGGTACAAAGTGCGCATTCAAAGGGTGTTGGCTCATTGAGAACAAAGTTGGGTGATAAAACTAAACTGAATAGCACCGAAGTTTTCCTATAATATACCAGGTGTGGTTCACACAGGCAAAAGCATTAACTATCTTTTTTTGTGTATGACAGGGTGATGAACAGTGTTATATGTTGAGGATGCTGAGCCAGTTTATGGCTACAGGAGTGATGTTGTCAATGCCTGAGATCCTGCCAGCAAATGAGAGAAGCGTGTATTGTTGAATTATGTGTTCCATGGTTTGCCTTTGATAACACAGTCACAATGCAGGGTGCGTTTTGTCTTCCACCAGCGTAATAAGTGGCCGCACCTGCCGTGTGATGTTCATATGAAGTAGACCGCGTCTTCCTTGGTAGGGCCAGTAACGTTTGTTACAAAGCTGTTGTCTTGCCTTGCTCTCCAAGTTGACTCAATGTTGAGGGCACGTTGAGATCTTTCGCCTGCTCCCAGAAATAATTAAAGGCATTATGAATTGCGAAATGAAGCTGATTGCGATTAACGTTAAATACATTGATTGCTCAGTTTGTGGGCTCTCAAAGTCAGTGTTGACTCCAAAGTTGGCGTTCGCTGCTCAGCTATTATTGAGATTAAAGTCAACTCCACTTATTACGCTCACTGGTTTCCTCCCACTAGCAAAATTGTTATTCAGGAAATGGAAAAGCATTCCAGTGAAGGACCAAAATGGAAAATAGACTTGAGCCTCAGTGAGACCTTCCATGACTGTTTTTATAGATTTATTTATTAATATTATTTCCAAAAGTTTTATTACTTCCAAAAGTTTTATTTCCCAATTTCACCTGCTCAATGCCGGTCCGTGAAAGGGGGCTCAAAAGGCTGGTTGAGATGCTATGCACATCACTGATGGCTGGACATTAAGTCAAGGCTGGGAATTAACTCATGTGGACAGGTTCATACCAGACTGCGCTCATTAATGTACCGTCACTCCACCGCAATTCCCTATTGTCATGTTTTTTTTATTATTTAGCAATACATCTGTATGAGAAATGTACACATTGCTTCAAAATTAACATGTATTTATACTAAAGTAATAAAATAATTACTACAGAAGATTTAGACACCAAGGCGCACTACCACAGGCGGGACTGGCCACAGCTGACCGAGTTCTCTGTGGGGAGGAACAAACTCCAAAAACTACTCACTTTGAAATCTTTTGTAGAATATTTTGTATTACTTTTGTATAAATACATGCTCATTTTGATTCATATGTTGTTGTTTTCTGACTTTGTGTGAACGAAAAGACACAAATTCGTCCGTTTTCTCATTGCAAATAGGTACATTTCAAAATATCACTGTCCTGGTCACAAAAGCAAAGTTCGTGGGGAATTATAGCCATTTTCTCTTCTTTTTAAGAATAAGCAATTACGAAATAACACTTACGACCCAGGAAAAAAAATTGTGTTACATAGTGTTATCAGTACAGCGGTACCCTGCACCTGTTTCAGTCAAAGTATCCCATATCCCTACCTGTTCCATCACCCAAAGCCTGCTTGTCTGAAAATGAGATGTAGACAACACACATTATTGTGCTCAGTGTATATACCAAGCAATGACTTGCACCATTGATTGACTCGATCCTAAACTTTCCACTTGTGCATCACTGCGCCAGCAACAACATCTGATGCCTAAAGCAGCCTTGCAAAGAGGAGTCGTGGTACTCACAACATCATAACAATGTCATTAGTCCTTTATTTATCCTGCAAAAGCCTCATGGAGAGCCTTGTCACATTTAAAAAACGGTGCTCCATTTGATGTTTATCCAATTCCTCGTTTAATGTTTTCACGTGGCGTTAAACTGGCGCGTTTGGGGGAGATTCTACGCACGCGAGGGGAATAACAATGGAAAAATCTGTTCATGTCAGCATTTCAGCATTATACTTGCTGCACTGCCTCTTACGGGCGAACCCTCTGCTACTACACGTGGGTGACTCATGCATGTAATTAAATATTTTCGATCCCAACAAACTGCACTCCCGTGCACTGCATTACAGGTGGGCCCCACCAAGTCAGTAATCCTGTGGCTTCGAGGATAAGGTTGGTGGATTGCATTGGGATTGGAAATGTCATACCTCGGTCAGACACTACCATTCCTCAAACAAGGCTAATTCCTCTGACTCGATATGCCATCATGCATGTTACAGACCTCCGCAGTTGTGCAGCGAGCCACTGAGTAGTCGTGGGAAAACATACAGGCCAAAGTCTATGTGTTCGCCGAACCAGGCACTTTTGTCCTTGCAAATAAACGATATATGTACGTGCCACAATGCGCCTCTTGCTGAACCAAGCTATTATTTGTTATAAGCAGTGCATTGCCCGATACCGTCGGAATAGTGAGCAGTGTCCCCGCTCACTCAGCTCGATTGTCAAGTATGCCTCGGCCAGTGGTGGCAATTCCTTATTCTCATGGGTGAGGGCCAGTCTCTCTATAAAATAACTGTTGTTGACATTTGAAAAAGTGAAACTTATTTAATTGGCAATGGGCTGAGTCGAACCTCGAACGAGATTTGAATTCACGTCTTTCAATTGTGCGTCAAACGCTTTAGCCCAATGCTGCTCAGCCGTATTGCAAAATCATACAGGCATAACCAAAATCAAGAAACATATCAATTCAACCCCTGACCTGGATTTGAACTCACAACCTTCCCATTGTGTTTAAAGCACTCGTTGTGGCTTTATTGCTCCACGCTGACCTCATTACAACATTTTCTCTAAAAGTGCACATTCACATTTCTCAGGGCCTCCACACATTTTAAATTGGCTGTGCTTGGTTTGGTGTTATTTTGACATTGCCAATTTATCATCCATGCAAACATCACCACAGAGGCCTCGGATATGTTTGTGCAATTTTCATTTTTATATCCGAATTGCAAAATTAGTTCCACTATGTTCCTACTATCCCTGATAACGCATGTCATGCCATCTCACAAGAGGAGGCCAATAATGTGTTTTGTGTAAACAATAAAATCAAACACAATTAGCCCATTCCTTCACAGAATATCAAGAAATTATGGCAGTAAATGATGCGAACTTGTAAGCTTAGCCCATGTAGGATCTCAAAATATTGGACATCCATTAAATATCCATGCATCTACGAAATTAATATCAATAAAGCAGTCATGTATTTATATAGACAACCAATGAGACGACATTAAGCCATGAGGTGGGATGCTCTAAGAACAGACTTCAGAGGTTGGGTATAAACTGTGCAGCAACTGCAGTATCTAGCAGGAGGAGGAAATGGCAAGGTGTTGTTTCATCAGTAGCATACCTACTATAATCACCCAGGAATGTCTGTCCTTAACGCTCGTGACGTCACTCCACATCGACCAGCCCCCTTCATTAATATTCATGAGCAGGTGACGTCCTCCAAATGGACACCCCCCCTCCATTCATAATAATTAGCGGCTGACGTCACTCCACATGGGGGGGCGAGGCGCCTCCTCCCCCCTCCTCTGCGTCAACTTAAAACACTCACTAAAAAGGCAGAACCCTCACGTCACGCGATCTACGTAACGCTGTTGAGACATCAAAGTAAAAATTGACGTCATGATGAAGAAGGGATTATAACCTTAAAATGAAACAGGTCCGTGTTACCGCGCCCTTACAAATTGCACACGAATTGATGCAATACATATCACATCGCAGTCTGCTTTTCGCTTGCAAGTTTCAGATTTACTGCAATACACCCGTCCTTGGACGGGCAAAAGGCTAGTTGCCCATAATTAGCTATAAATCCTGCCTCACCTAGTCTCAATAATCCTCGTCAGGCGAGTCATATCCAGGATGTTTGGTATGACAAATTCCTTATTGAACATTTGTATAGGTGGGAGTTTGGAATTTTAGAGATATTGGATCTATGGCCTTAGATCCTAGCAAGAAAGCTTGTTTGGGTTCACGGGAATGCTATATTTTGGCATGAAAACCCTTTGACATTCTCGAATTGTGAGACAGGATATTATTTGAATGTGTAATGACGACTCGGTGAAGATTGCTGTGTGTGACACCACGTGCTGTTGCATTTTACAGATTGACCACAATAAATGCGTTTGCCCTCGATTTGGAGCACCCGCCCACGTCCTTCATTTCGAGTGTGCAACATATTTTAGCGAGCCTGGCAGGAGAGTTTCCCAGAGTTCACTGACGGGAATCAACTTTTCCAATGAGACGGACCAAGCAAGTGTACAGGCAGCATATGTAAAAACAGTCGTGCAAGGATCTGAACGGTCTTCACATCATGGCACTGGAACAGCTGCAGGACAAGGCAAGTACTGCTTTGAATCAGCTGCAGAGAGCCCAGCTCATGGAAACATGCAGATATTTGAAGTGTTTCCATGATGATGAGACTGGTGAAGATACAAGCAGACGGGCTTTGATTCTTAAGGCAGAAAGTGTACTCGATGAAGTTGAAGATCAAGAAGAAGATGATGAGGCCTGCGTATATGTTTTTGCTGTCTTTCATTGAAACAATACAGCAGAGAGACAAAGACAGCAAGGGAACAGGCCAAACACTGCCACCATCAAAACTATCTGAAGATATGGATGGTGAAATACATGAGTCACAAGAAAAATCCAGAAAAAACCTTGAAACGTTGATCAACAATTCGTCTTACATTGCGATGCCTCACAAGAAGGCCTGGGAGCTATCCTTTACCAGAGGCAAGATGGAATAATAAGAGACATAGCATATGGGTCCAGAACTCTCACTCCACCAGAGAAAAATTACCACCTTCACTCAGGCAAGCTGGAATTTCTGGCACTAAAGTGGGCAGTTTGTGAACGTTTCCAGGATTATCTGTATCATGCCCATTGGTTTGTGGTCTACACCGACAATAATCCCCTCACCTATGTCCTCACCACTGCCAAACTCAATGCAACTGGACAAAGATGGGTTGCCGAATTGGCCGACTTTAATTTCACAATCAAGTACCGCCCGGGTAGAACCAATGCATATACTGATGGACTGTCAAGGATGCCACTGGACATTGATGGATTCATAGCTCAGTGCACTGAAAAAGTCAGCCTATAGGTGATTAGTGTAACAATGCAGGGAGTCACCATTCAGCATGATGAATCAACAGCCTGGTCCAGATTGATAACACTCCATGCCATTGAAATACAGGAGGATTGTGACTCACTAGCCGATCCCAAGGGGTGAACTCAGACAAGCCCAGCAAAGAGACCCAGTCATTGGCAAAGTATTGGAGTACAAAGGCAAAAATCAAAGGCCCACGGTAAAAGCAAGCCAGACATAAAACCGTGACGTGAGGGCATTTTTAAGAGAATAGGAAAAGCTTCACATCAGTAAGGAGGGAATTCTGTACCGGAAAACCAATACCAGGTCCCAGCTGGTTTTGCCTAAACTGTATCACCCATTGGTCTATAAAGAAATCCATCAGAAAATGGGCTATCTTGGCGTGGAAAGGACATTGAACTTGATCAGAGATTGATTTTATTGGCCCAGGATGCAGAACGACGTCGAGCATTTTGTCGCAAAGGTATGTGAATGCCTAAACAAAAGAAAGCCAAACACACCAACACGGGCACCTTTGGCTATCATCCAAACCACATACCCTTTTGAGATGGTTTCCATTGATTTCCAGCACCTAGAAACATGTACGCAGGGATATGAATATATCCTGGTTGTAATGGATCATTTTACACGATTTGCTCAAGCCTTTGCTACAACCAACAAAACAGCAAAAAACAGTGGCTGACAAGCTGTTCAATGACTACGCCCTCATATTTGGTTTCCCCACAAAAATACACCATGATCAGGGAAGAGAATTTGAGAAATCTGCTGATGGCCCAATTAAAGAAAAAATTGTGGAATAAGAGGCTCCCACACTACCCCATACCACCCACAGGGTAACGGACAGGTAGAGCGATTAAACAGGACCCTGCTGTCAATGTTAAGGACTCTGACTGAAGAGCGGAAGACAAATTGGAAGAGCTCCCTGGCCAAGGTAGTGTATGCCTATAACTGTACTCGTAGTGAAGCCACAGGATTCTCACCTTTTTTATCTCCTGTTTGGGAGGTCTCCAAAACTACCAGTGGATCTTATTTTTGGTTTTGAACACCAGGGAGAGGAAGGATCCTTTAAGCAATATGTGGATAAGTGGAGACAGTGGATAGTGGAAGCCTACAGAATAGCATCCGACTGTGCAACAAAAGAAGCCACTAAAGGGAAGGACCAGTACGACAAGAAAATGCATGGGGCAGAGCCACAGCAAGGCAATCGTGTCCTGGTGAGAAATATGAGTGAGAAAGGGGGATCAGGCAAAATTCGCTCCTACTGGGAGGACAAGGTGTCTGTTGTCATTGGGAGAAAAAGTAATGACAGCCCAGTTTATGAGGTGATATCTGAGAGCGGTGAAGGGAGAACCAAGGTGATTAATCGGAATTTCCTGCTACCTTGTGACTTCCTCCCAATTGAGCAGCCATCACAAAAGCAACGGAGTAAGAAAGCAACAAAGAAAACTCACCCAACAAGGACAAGAGGCCCATGGAAAGACACGCAGGAACCAAGAGACAGTGAGTTGGAAGCAGAGAAATGATTTGACAGAGGTTACTTCAGTTGGCCAACAACTGTTCAGCAAGCTACAGTAATACAAGACACGGAGTCACCATTGAACCCAGAAGCTGAACAATTCCACCCACACAACACAGAAGGTGAACAACAGTTATCGGCAGCAGCCGATTAACATTCATCACCAACTGGTACAGAGAGCAGGGAGACAGATTCAGAGAGTGAATATCAGTTAACTGAAGCAACTGAGGGACGGTTTTTGCCGAAGGGATCAGAATATAGTGAGACCGATTTGGCTATAAATAATGAAGGAGAGCAGTTGAGTCCAGCAGGCGAATCTGCAAGGGACGTGGAACAGAGTGATGAAGAGGATGACAGTAGTCATCACAACAGGAGACTCCACCCTCAAAGAGAGAGGAGACAGCCAAAGGCAACTCACTTATGACAAGTTGGGCGAACCTACCATCGTGAGAAGGAGCCCGATAGCACAAGGGATAACTGTTGGTTGCTACTGGAGACCATGGTGAAACAAGGGGCTTTTGACTACAAAATGGGTGATCAAGACAAACTATAAGCTGTGGTCATATGGTCGTTAAGTTGTTTATGATGTTTTTTTTTACTTTAAGCGTTATGTTTAATTTGTTAAGAACGGGTTATCGCCTAAGATGAAAAAAAAATGGTGAGGAAAATATTTCATGTATATTGGTAGGCCGATAAGTAAATACCTAAAAGCTAAATTCCACAGGGCTTTAACAAGCTGCAAAGTATTTAATTTTGACAGGTACTGGGAAAATAATCCTAACCATTTCTGGTCAGTAAAATGTGAAGCATGGTTTAATAATACCAGATTGTCTGGTAATTCCAAAAGCATAATACAATGCTTGGGCTCCTATCTCTTCGTGCACAAAGAGTTGGAGCTCACCCCAAAATAGAGAGCTTCTGGAGTGGCGCTATCTTGGAAGGGATATGATCCCTAGAGAAATTGTTTTCACGATTTCATAAACTCCTTTCATGGCCAGTTTAAGGAAAAAGACTGCAATAAGTTTGCAAGGGGAAAAATGAAGTGTCAAGACGAGACTCATTCTGTGGGGGAGAGTGTGGCAAATGAATCAAGAATTTTGTATTTTTGGTATTTTGTAGTTGTTTAGTCTTCTTGTGTAAAATGTAATTCTTGCACAAAATGAATATTTCCATACCAGTTCTCTAGTAAGAAAATTCTGACAGCAAGAGCATGAGTGATTTTGAGGTACTTAGTCGACTCATTCTTCCACCCCTTGCACTGATGCAGTGAATGTATCCAGCAACGCAAGGAACACAAGAAACACTTCCAATAATTGATTGATACCGAATAAAGGGATCTCGTTGTTGGTTTTTATGCAACTATATGCCTCTTGGCACTTGTTTCAAACTTATTTCTCCTTTTACCAAAAGGTCCACTTTATGAACCCTCAAAATGTTATTGTTTACGCTGATTATTGCAACCATCTCTGATTCATCTAACGTGATTCTGCTATGCTTTATTAAATGACCCCCAATTAGTTTATATTACCAAAGTATGTCCCTACATTCAAATTAGCATTGGCGGTGTTCATCTCCATCCGTGGCCTTAAGCCAGAGGTAGAAATTCCACGTTACAATAGTAGACTGTTATATTTTTTAGACAACCACTATTTGATTCCCAAAAGTGACACTCATTTTATCACACCTGGTTACATTATGGGCTGCGTGAGTTGACCCCTGAATGGTATACGTATTCCCAACATTCTGACAGTAAGTTCAGCATACCTGCCTGTTGAAACTAAACCAAATCAAAAGTTAAAGTGCCACAATGGTCATATAAGCATTGAGGCAGCATTATCTCTGTTGTCAAACCTGAGTCATCAGTGATTATTCTATATTCCCTTGATCGGTATATGCATCGTTCATATCTAATCTCCAAATAGTGCGTCGAGAACGCTACCATAGTGCGACCTGGTGACTTATAACTATACCAACTTTATACATGCTTTCCCCATATAAAGTATATATATGTACACATACATACATATGGCACGCTTGATCTCATTTACATTCGTAACTTTGCACGTCCATTAGGAATGCCTCTGACTCTCAACTTAAGCTTACACAAATAGTGCGCATGCCAGGTGGTGCTACCGCGATGTGCTGGGGGCTCCTGGGCTGGGAGACGGGGATTAAACATTCCGTCACGCCTTGGAGGGTCGCTCTGAGAGTGGGGGGTGACCTTGAATTAGTGCCCTACCCGCTGGGATTCGAGATGTCACACCAAGCACACGGCATATCACACCTGCTTTCAATGAGAAATACCCCCAGCCAAATGCATTCACATTCACCCGTCACATTCACGAACGCGGTCGCGCTGTCAACCTCAACTGACAGATGCACCTGCAAAGGCATTTCAGTTTTCTTTAATGAGCAGCTTAGGTGTTTAAATGTATTGCCGTGCATACCAAAGACAAAGATCCCCCGTTTAGCCTTATACAGTAGACCACAGTGGCAAGTACTGTTAGTATTTATCTCAGCTAACACAGCACACGAGAGGGTGGTGTGTCTAAAACCATTGCCCAACCAGACTTTTGTCTTCTCACTGCTGATGTTTTACACGCTGCGTCAGGTAGCCCTACTTGTGCGAAGGCAATTGCCACTGGTGCACGCCCAGACATTGAACTCACTTGTCAGGTCATCTAGGATCATGGCAAAGTGTGCAAGCTACTGTGCCACTGCTCGTAATATTAACCCCCCCCCTCTCCGCCTATTCAAGATTAAAACTTACCAGTCCTGAGTTGAACACTCAGCCACAATGCCACCCATTGTGGCATTAGTACATTAGTGCATTATTTTACAATAATGCTTGATGTTTACATACTGCATCAGGTAGCCCTACTTATTTTACAATAATATACTCGCTTGATGACTCACTTGTGTACATAATCTCGTACCTGCAAACAAACATTCACAGGTTGTAGTCCAAAGCGAGTCCGTATTTACGTGTTGGGTGTGAAGAGGGGGCGTGGTGCATGTTTGGGGAAGATTGTGGTGGGTTCGGGGCTGTGCAATGTTTGGCCAGTGCTAAAATCATGAACTGGCAATGTTATTTAGTTCATATGCTATCACTTAAAATCCAAATTCCTCCAGTTATGTGTTCCAGGAGTGGTCTGTTTTAATTATGGGAACACTCATATTTAACTTCACCTATTAGCATCACTTCCCAGTCGAGACAGTCAATTTCTATTGAAGTAATATTACTTCCCCTCTAACACGTATTGTCCGATACCAAAAGGCCGGCAACCTGCCCATCCCTACTACCAAACTGTCTTACTGTACTTATTCCACATCAAACTGTTTTACACGTTCTTGAGAAAGTGAAAAAGTTACGTGAGAACGTAGCAATGCAATGGACATTAAAATAACTAAAGGTGGATTTTCTGTATCGCCTTGAAGCAGAAAGCTATGTCACCTCCTGTTTGCCATAATACCTTGTCTGCATTCCATAGGCGAATGTAACACTTCCTCAACGATTATATGTGTCAGTGTTGGGGTAGTAATGCATTAAAAGTAAAAAAATATATATAATTTGATTACTAAAGCTATTTGGGGGGGGGGGGAATTAATTTGTTTTCATTATGTAATCTAATCACCGTTACTTATATTGGTGATGGATTTATTTTGCTTTCATTAAAAAAATTCCAAGTAACAATCACAACAAAAAATGGAAATAATTGTCACAGCAGCAGCAGCCAATGTATATAGAAGAAACAATGAATCTCCATCCTTATGATAGGGAAGCATCTGTCCATTTGAAGATTATCATATAAGTAATAAATGTCATATTGGATTACTCTTAAAATACCATGGGATTACAAGTATGTTACATTAACTTTACTATATTGAGTAAGCAGTAATCAGATTACTTTGCTAAAGCAACCCTTCCGACACGTTAGAAGTCACGTGTCCTGAATGTTTAAGGCATTGAAATGAGCCTCTGTAAATTCGTGTCATTTCATTCTTCTGCGAGGCGATAACCCAACGTAATGCAACACGTTTGTTTTAAGGTAAATCTGTGGCTGATCAACTGATGCAACGGTTCACCAGCTTGACTCAGTCACAAGGTTGTGATTTAAAAGCCTGTTTTGGTGTTGACTCAGCCCATAACCTCTATGGGAGTTGGTATAATTTGCCATAACAGTAGGAGAATGACCCGAAATGGCAGTGATTGAGCTGGGAAAATAACTGCCACTTTGTAGAAATCTGACAGTGGGTGCCCTCTGGACAGACTGCTTATGCTGCTGTGTACATTGGAAATGCAATTACCCCAGTTTTACAATTCAACACATTATCGTATGTAGAATGTAAGTATAATAGGCACCACACGAATGTTGCTTAATTGCAGTGCTCGGCCAATATGTGTGTTTGTACCAATGCTGGACACCCGCAAAACACATTTTCACGGAGAGCGCTAATAAAGCCATTGCCTTCATATTCCAGTTGTTTTTGAATAAACTCACCTGCATTTCACAAGCTGAGACTCCAGGGCCCAAGATAGACTTTGTTGTTTCCATAACCTGTAGCCACAAGCATCTACGGGCACTGTAAAATAAAACCAAAATGTAATCCACTACCACCACCAAAATGTAGATCAAATACAGAAACCATAACACGGCCAGTGCATTTCCCAGTGTAGGCTTGACATTATTTGCAAGTGCGCCGAGCTGCCATAACGAATTTCAATCAACAAAAGTAAACTTGCGAGAACAATGGTTGATACGGATGACTCAGCCGAAACTTTGATAGCGCTATTCATAACATGAATACAAGGCCCTTCAGTTGCCGAACATATGGGTGCAGCAGAATGCACCCACGGGCAGCTGGCCAGCTTCCTGTTTGTACTGAATGAGTCATGCCCCTGTAATGATCTAACTGCTCTGCTTAAGGGGTTTTATGGAGGATTGGAGGAGGTTCAGTTGAGATTGGGGCAGGGAAGGAGGAGTCACACACACACAGGCGCACACAACAGCGTGCAACGGGGTGATGTCATGTCTGGCTGATGGGAATGCTCCATCTGCCCAGACTACTGAAGGGTCCTCACATGTCACTCGACAAAGGGATGAATAGTCGCATGCGTAATCCTTCAGGACTGTCGGATACTGGGGCGTGGGTCTGGAGTTGATGTTGGGTGGCAGAGACAAAAGCGCTGCAATGCTAAATAAAGCCGACAGTGCGCCGTATCTGAATGTTTCTGGCAGAGCTCAGGTTTCCATGCTGCGCTACAAACTTGGCGACCCGAATTCGATTCCCACTCAAGGCCAAGACCAGCGACAAATATCTGAACCGGTTCTGGGCCTCCCCTAGGTCCACTCAGCCTCAAATGGGTACCCGGTGCGGTGTGTAAACATCTCCGCTGGGGAGACAAAGGCGGCCGGGCGTGGCGTTGGCCACCCACCCCCTCGTGTGCACTAGCCACAAGTCAACTGTTAAGTCTATACGGGGGATCTTTGCCTATGTGTGTGGGTTGTGCCGTGTTGGCCTTAGTATGGGGGTATTCATACTTTTGCTCATTGGTGTGATATTAACTTCCTCGCTTGGTTTGAAGGAGTTTGTGGGTTCGATACCTTTCCTCCAGTTTTCCCCTCCACATTTAGAAACATGCGTTTTAGATTATTTGGCTACTATAAGTTTCCACACGATAAGCCACTTCGTTGAACTGCTATTGTGGCCAGGTCGCTTCTAAAAAAAGAGCTATTATATGTCTCAGTGGGCCTTACCTGTAATCCTTAATTACAGCCTCTGTCTCTGTGCATACTTTTGCGTGTACATTTAATAATTCTCAACTAAATATAAAGGTTGATCTCTCAAATTTACTTGCAATGTGCATGTCCTTCAATCCTGTTATGAACACTCGTCTGTGCGTGCGGTCTGAACAGTTCAAAAGACTCGGGTTCAAGAATCAGAATCTGTATTTATTCTGGAGAACTCTGATGAGCAATGAAGTTGTTGTTCAAAGGTGTTCAGTAGGGCCGGGTCAGAAAGTCACAACAATAAACGATGAAAAACTAAATGAGTGCAAATTATAAAGGAAAAGTAAGAAAAGCGTTAAAACTAAATACATAAAATAGAAAAAAAGTGTATACGTTCAATTTGTAACGTATATACGTTGGGAAAGACAGCAAAACAACAGGTAAATCCTTATCACCCGCACATTCTGTGTTTAGCGCCTCACTTAGGTTTACTCACCTCAAACCGCCATGCCTTAGTAATTTTAGATGCATATTGCCAACATTTGCTCCAACAATCAGTTAAAGAATGCAAAAATAATCATTAGGATCGTTGTGAAGACAATTGGCCTTCTTCTCGTACATCCATCCACATAAAATAATAAATGCATTTACATAGCCCACCAGCCACATCAAGAGTTGAAGTGTGGATTTTTCGTCTTGTGCTATTGCATGCGTGTGTATGGTCGCAGTGTGTGAACGGCACGCATTGGTGTGTGTGTGTGCTTGATAGAGCCCATTGCAACATGTGATAGTGTGGTCATTGTAATGAGTGCAAAATGACGACGAGGTTCGCACACCTAAATACTGCACTATATCTTAGAAAAATCGTAACAATGATTGCGTTGTGGTATGATGGGAAAAGTCTGGGACAAGTTTGTAAACATCTTTTAGATTTTACGGTAAACATGAACTTGCTAGTTTAAACACTGCAATAGTTTAAAAAAACATCATTTAACGACTACCACATAGGAAAGCAATTTTCATTTTAAACTATTCAAAAGCCATGCGAGTACTTGCATCTAACGTGTTTCACAATTTAATGCAAATAAATTGATAAACTACTTTATACGCTTAAAAAAAATATTTTCGTGGTGGAAACCCCATTTGACAACCGAACCTCGCGATAAAATAACATACGCAGAAGTATATTCACGGTTTACTTTAAACTAACAGAAAGGATTATTAGTTTTTAGAGCCGGCCCTGTGTATACACAACTCAGAAAGGCAAGACCCACACTACCGCGGCCAACGAGTGATATGTGGGTGATGGGAAGGGAGAGAGAGAGAGGGGATCGTTACAGAGTTGGAGGAAGGGCAGGCATGATGCGGCATTTCCTGTGACATCAGCATTAATCACACAATGGGGTCAGCAGTGGCAGCAGTCGGGATACCAGCACACGCCAGCACGAGGATTAAAAAGTCCTTTGTTACAACAATTGCGGTTGGGATGTTGCAACAGTCAATATCCATCATATGCAGCAAACATCACAAGTGTTTGAGAGCAGATTGTTTAATATGGTTAACGGTGTTGCTATGGAGTTTCCAATGAGTCATACGTTGTGAATTGTACTATTTTCATCATGGCACAAAATACAAGTGCACTTGATGGGGTTTTAAAATTACCGTTAAAGTTATCGCAGAAGTGCTTACAAAGCTGGGAAAAAGTGCTGAAAGATTAAGTGAATGAACTGTAAATTTTAATCTTGATTTGAAGCTTTCGTGACTGCAGGAATCCATACTCTTTGGTTCTTTCGGTAAAGTCACGTAGGTATAAAATAAATTAAAAATGACGACGTTTCGATCGCAAAACACAAGCGACCGTCATCAGGTGGTACAGATACAACAGGAGAACCAAAGAGTATGTAAATTTAAAGTGAAATAAACACAAATACCAAAGGATCATTCGACAAGAGAATGCATTTATGATTTAACAAAAAAATCGTAGTACAATTAAAGTGGCTGATGGAATGAACATTCTTTGGTGGCTAGAGGAAATCCTACACCCTGCTGATCATCACACAGCGAGGCACTTGTCGAGGAGTAAAGGACGACAGGTAACCGTGCTGCTGCTGCTGCTGCTGCAACTACACTTTTGTAATCGCTGAACTCCAACAGATGAGAGTGATGGCTAAAAGCTGAGTATACACTCGAGTGGAAGATCCCAGGCGTTTGCTCGTCATCTTATTCCTCCTAAATCAGGAAGATATAGAAGATATAGAAACTTTCCACGGGAGGAGAAGGGAGGGAGGGGTCAATATTAACTTTTTATCCTACAAATAATAGCAATCAGAAAATCACCGAACTAGATATCAGTCAAATATTCATCTTTATTATAAACGATCAAATGTTTGCTTCTTTAGGCAATTGGTATGTTACTCAATATTTCATTTAAGGATGTTACTTAGGTCTGAAGCCTACTCACCCATTAAATTTGCCAAGACTGTAGGCCTATATTTAATTTTTCCCTTATATATACGATTTCTAAAAGTTCAAACATGTCCCGTAACTGACTGGCATATATATTGTTTTTTATCAACACACGCTTAGGTACAAGCAAATGGGAAATATTGCCAATACTAGTTTAAGAACATTATGAAAATAAAGACCTTCCACAACCAGTTTATTTTACAACTTCGAATTGCTGCAAGTTGCCCAAGTCGCAGCATACCATGTTTATGACTCTTAAGAATCAGTGTCAATGTAAAAAATTCCAAAAAGCCAATCTAAAGGAATGCATAATAAAGGTTTTTGGGTTATATCGCGTTATTTATAAATGTGTCGTAACCCTCCACCACCCGACACGGCCAATCAGCAAAAAAGTGTCACGTTGACAAAAGACAAATAGTTCAAATAATATTGGTCGCGAAAGCCTACGTGTGAAACAAATTAAAGGAACTCGAACATCCTAGAAACAGCAAGAGAAACGTCCACAAACATCCTCCATGGCTCCCTTGTTTTCCCACGGATGCTGTCTACATATTTTTCACTTAAGTGGACCTTGCAAATGAAACATTTTGTATGCGAGAAAAGTATTGTTTTGGTTTGCAATGGCTTTCAAATGGAAAACATTTGTCTTATTTGATCTTGTTCAATGGAAACATTGAATAAGGATCTAGCTTTTCCATGACAAACATGGCAATGCACGTGTCTGTTCATGCATGTGGCATTATCTGTGCAAGTGTTTAAACTACGATTAAGACCACCTAATGGTGTTTTCAAAGGACACCATCTGTTAGACACAATGGGAAGCATAAATCGCACGAAACGTTAACATCCAGCCTCTTTAAAACGCTGAAAATAATCTTTTACGGTTTATGGAGGTTAGTCATTCCCCATCTCAAAGCCACACTTTGTTTTGAAATGTGCTTTATTTATTTTCCAACGGTTACATTGTGTCTATTTGTAGGTCGAACAGAGTGGGGATGCGCGTAAGAGCAGTTGCTTTGGTGCTTAGCATACTGGCATCAATCGTGTTCCGTTGATACCTGGCTTGACAAACAATACCAAGATATTCTTGGTTCTTTTATTGTTTCCCTTCCACGTGATAATTAATTTATTATTTAATTGTTTCCCTTCTATTTGTATTATTTTATTGTTTCCCTTGTTCAATAATATCTTGGTATATAAAACAATATTTTTATTATTTTATTGTTTCCCTTCTACGTGACTTTACCGAAAGAACCAAGAATATGAATCCCTGCAGTCACGAAAGCTTTAAATCAAAATACCAAGATATGCAATCCGTCAACCAGGAGCCTAATACCAGCACACCGCCATACGTCCCCATAATGTGTGAGAATATAGGTCCTATCATCAACACTGAAAACCCAGCTGTGGCACTGCATTTATTAAACACCTCCTCAAGCCAAGTCAATGCGTCTCCATGCTTAAATGGTGTAATGGATGATGCTCATCTGTATTTTTAGAAGCCCTGAGCCAGTGATGTAAATTCCACCGTTCTTATAGCAGCGAAGTGGTGCTAAGACTCTGTCGATATGATATGCTGAGTCAAAAAAGCAACTTTAATTTCAACTCACAACCTCCTAATTGTGAGACATGAATGCTAAGCATGGCCACGTACATTCGACTGTTCAGCAACAGCAACCGTTTATTGGTCTGACCTAAGCTGAATTGACCTCATCGCATTGCATTGTTGGTAAAGGAAGAATACAACTTCGAAGAAGAGAATCTTATCTGTAATTGACCACCTTGCAAAGTGAGAGCTGGGACATTACCTTGCGTTCTACCCAGATAGGTTTGATGGCATTGAGTGGTTGAACAAGGACATCTCTTTCCTGCACAGTTGGTGGACTTGCGCGATTTGACTTTTGACGGGATTTTTAGCTCAAGGTCAACTTGAGCTAAAAATCAAATAAATTTTAGTCATAATATTCACACAAACATTATCGCTGTATAAAATATATTTTCCTTTTAAAAATATATATAAAATGATAAGTTGTATGAGCATGTGTCAATAATAAAATGCTCTCCAACTATACACGAAGTCACAAAGAGCTCTCTAATTCACCGGGGTTATGCGCATGAAAATTGAACTTTTCCATCACTTAGCTGTGTCATTATTTACACAGTGGCCACAATCAACAGAGAGAACATGTATCCCACGCTCTCAGGAACATTTTGGAGTGCCGTCTTTTCCTTTAGCGGCTTGGTATCCATGAGGTAAATTCTAATCCTAGGCTTATGACTGGGATGAGATCATTATTTGTCATGTCACTCGCATACGATATTTACCTTAATGAGCCAGAGTCTTCAAAATGTTAGCCTCCATTGCTAGGAAGTTCTGAATTAATCTGCAAACGGATTAGGTGCGGGTTGCACACCTACTGCACAGATGTCACGCGGATCTCCGCAGCAAGTTCCACTCAAAATAACACAGTCTTTAGTCCAGATTGGGTGTTATGGGTAAATTAGCATTTGCCAGAAACCTATTAAGGCAGGCACCACGCAGGCAGAGTATGGTGGGGCTAGAATCACGGCCCAGCCGTTTTCGATTTCTCAATTAAATAGACTCTGGTCACGCTCTATGAGCTATTCATAGGCAGTGACAAGTGTAGTGATTTTACTGCTAAGGCAACTCAACGTTTCACACACAGACGCTAATAATTATCAGATAACGGCACACGTGTGCGTACACACCTTACAAGCGAACACCCATACTGTACACATGCAAGCGCACATAAACATATACCGATGTGCACACACACGTGCACTCGTCCATAAACAGCTCTTGCTTTTGTGCAGTAATTGTTTGTTGAACTTTATACGGTGACGTGGCTTTATGGCCACTGCCATGGGAATGTTGCTCCAAACACCCATCCCTTCACAAGCAACAGTCAACGAAGGTCATTGCAATTATACCAATAGATTCTCAGGATCTCTGACATCACTTTTACACTGCCGCCCTTTGATATTTTACACAAACGATCGACAACAATGAAAATATACTTAAATAGCAAGTGCTGTATTGTTTTGAAATAAAATGCAGTATTTTTTCTTACAAAGAAATGCAAATAACTGTGCGAGGCACCGGTAAGCTTGACAAAAACAGAAAGTTCTATCAAGTTAAAGGTGCCTCTCGACTCAAATGGCGAAAACAGAGGATGATCACTGTTTACTTAACAAAATATAATATTTTTTATTAGTCCTGGAGTGATAATTGGCTGATTAAATTATACCCCCCCACAACCTCCCTTGAATTGGATTTGACCTTGGAGGTCAGACATGGGATCTAGCGGAAGGAACCAGTGAGGAGGAGCAATGGCATCGGCCTCAATGATCTTTCAATGTTTACATTGACCGTAATACACTTATTTACGCAACACGTTATTAATTAATGCCGCATTGTTTAGTTGTTGCACAGATACACCAGCACGCGTGTACTCGGTGATGAAACGAGCAGAAAATCGAATTCCCAGCGGTGGCTCTGAGTCAGCCATAGAAATTACATGTTTTCACATCAGGAGCCAGTCTATATACCATCCCACTCCTGACATCCCACAAAATTGTAGTCATCATGGGACCTCCTTTGCCAGTACCAAAATATAATAATCAGGGGAAACAAACACAGCTGTGTTTGATGAACCTGATGATGGTTGCCTGTGTTGTGATCGAAACGTCGTGATCTATTAATTTTCTATTTACGTGACTTTACCGTAAGAACCAAAGAGGATACTCTGATAATATATACATTGTCCTTGAAACTGATTGGTCCACACCAGAGACAGCTTTCTTTCTTTTCTTAAAGCTTTCTTTCTTTCTTAAAGAAAGCTGTCTCTGGTGTGGACCAATCAGTTTAAAGGACAATGTATATATTATCAGAGTATGTTTTTTGTTTGCATTCTGACTACAAGCATTGTGGTTAATGCAGACATGATTCCTTGTAAAAGGTTTCAGTTTGGCAAAGGAGGTCCCATGATATAGTCTAATTTGGTTTATGTAAAGTTTAAATCACCAAATTTGAATTTTTATGTTCAACTTAACTCAGAATTCTTCTTTGGTTCTTTCGGTAAAGTCACGTAGAATGATAATAAAATAAAAAATTGATAAAATAAAATAACACAATAATATTTTATCAATTTTTTATTTTATTATCATTCTACGTGACTTTACCGAAAGAACCAAAGAAGATGAATCATTGCAGTCACGAAAGCTTTAAATCGAAATTTAACTCAGAATTATTTAAATAATTGTTCGTCATGCCATATATAGTGTTTCCTAGTTATTCACAAACTTTCTATTCGCGATTTTGGCTATCCACGAATTGCATCTGAAACTCTGCAACGACTGCATCTAGAGATAGAAAGATATTTATGAGATAAAGTGATGAGAGAGAATGTGATGCGAGAAAGTGATGATATTATTATGATAATGTTCATGTATTTAATAGCTTACATATGTATGAATTTAATGCAATTCATTAAACAGATATGTTTTCGTAGGCCAATACCATTATCCGGGAAATGTTCTATTCACGAGCACCCCCGGAACATATTCCTCGCGAATAATGAGGGGATACTGTATGCATGTTGCGGCATGTTAACTGTAAAATAAATTGTATTGTTCCTCTTCTGTGAGCATTACCTATTACCAAAGCTGTGGGAATTAGAAAAATAAACATTACCGTGTGAATATAAATTTACCTAACCAAGCAATGGGCCATGTTTTTGGTAATTTTCTCACGTAGGCAAAATGACAAAAAATTATTTTAAGCACCATAACTGCAAAGTTCATGAAAACACAACCCAACACAAAAACATGCCCCTGCAACGGTGTTTGACCCATTACACCTGTATATTTGGAGTTTCCATGTTCTCCCCGTGGTCGCGTGGATTTTCCTCCGGGTCCGCCAGTTTTTCCCTTCACATTTACAATCAAGATGCGTTTAAAATATTTGGCTGCTCTAAATTTCCACATGATAAGCCACTTCGTTGAGCTATTATTTATGGCCAGGTCCCTTCTGAAAAAAAAAGCTATAAAGCTCAGTGGGCCTTACCTGGTAAAATAAAAAAATAATTTAGTTTTAGTTTAGACTCAGTCGCACAAGTTAAACAAAGGACCTTCATTGTTGTGGCAGTTTCCATTAGAAAGCCGCTATTAAGGCTGGCACTGGAAAAGAGGGGGTGAAAGAGCCAGCACCATTGATACATAGCGGCTTTTGTTCCCCCGTTGCTGATGTTTACACATTGCAACAGGAACTGGTTTCTGGCGCAGTCTACCTAGGGGAATACCCAAGACAACAGACAACAAAAATCGGTTGCAACTAGAACAGAATATTTTGAGGATTAGAGAAATAAAATGTGAGTCATTAGGATCAGAGTGAGGTGAGCGCATAATGTTGTCACCGGGTCCCAGCTCTCCCGTGTGTATACACAGCCGAATGTCAATGCCAATCGCACCTCCACATATGTGACCACTGGATGTTTAGTCACTTGAGTATTTCCTCTGCCCAACCCACAGCCCCACCTTCAATGAATCACGCCGGTGACTCTCTCCATGCAAATGTCATTACCGATCAGGTATAATTCATAAAGGATGGCACAATATAACTTGACCACAAGACGAAGGTCTCCCATTCATCCGTGTGAACCACAGGAAGTATACTCTACTGAAGTGTTGTTAGAAAACACCTGTTGAAGCCGGAACATTACGCAAGATGATGGTGCAGTGAGCGCCACGTCCGGCTGCCTTTGTGTCCCCAGTGCAATGTTCATACACTGCACCAGTTATCGCTTGACGCTATCAATATGCGTCACAGTCAAGAATCAGATCTGGGTCGTCAGGATCGTATTGTGGTGCACGTGTATCTGTGCCAATTAATATTTGTAGCAGCGCTCCACACAGTCAAATGCACTTTACAGGCAGTTACAACTGCCCTTGGTGAAACTGAATCGTGACAAGTTAAACAATCTTGCTCTTTCACAATGGCAATTGCCCTATAATATAATATAGACAAAGGATGTCTTTACTATTATAGCTGTCGGTCTGAGACGTCGTATAACACAGGTCAGAGAACACAAACTTGGCATCACACCTCCATACCAAACTTAACAGTTTGCTTACCACTGAGACAATAAATACTGGTTCAACAGTTAATTTCCCAGAAGTGCCCAGTGATTTCTGTAAATTTGATGTTTAAATCCCTGTGAGGAAGTTGAACATATGAAGTACTTACGTGTCAACGTCATGCTTCATGAAGCATATACAAGTATAATACATGTTTTAATATTTTAGTGGCATATTCCTATAATCCATTGCTTTTGAGATGAAATAGGTGGATCACAAAGAGTGTCAACTGCTTGGCAAAAAGGTGCCTCTATGAGGCAGTACAGTAAGTAGGTTTCTGACAGCCTATCTGTATGTATTCTGAATGTTTTCCCGCACACGTATGCATTTTCTCTGAACGATTCAGTTTCCTTAAAATGGGGAAAAAGCTGAAAAAAGGTGGGAAGGACCCTCATAACAGATATCCTTGGGGCTCAATGAATATTTCCCGGTTAAATCAATACGTCATATGCACATCTGCGAATTCAAGAGTTAATTTAATGGGCTCTCGCCTCCCTAAGCAAGTGTCATGAATTATTTTCTAGATTTGAAGCTTTCGTGACTGCAAGGATCCATACTCTTTGGTTCTATTCGGTAAAGTCACGTGACTTTACCGAATAGAACCAAATAGAACCAAAGGGCATGAATTCTATGAATGTTTCAGTTAATGAATGGACGAATCAATGTGTGGGCCAGGACTGTGCCCTGTAAAACACCCGAAAATAATGACACGTCTCACGTCACCGCAGCAGTTCACGTGTGACAAGCTCAGCCATGGGGTTACTCAAAAGTGGGCTGCAGTGCAATAGTGCGAGCAATGACGACAGTGTAGAGGTGCGGTCACACTTGCGACATCTGTGACCGTCAGTCAGGGACATAGCGATGGGTGTCACTCATATTGTGGTTTCTTAATCGCATCGCGATGTTTACCAACTGGGAGCCGTCCATGAAAGTCACACATTCTTTCGAGGATGTGCTCTCCGTACACATGCAGGCAATTACTAAATGAGATGAAAGTTTTATGTTTTCAGAGCGTCGAATGTGCTTATTCGTGTAATCTGGACTATACGAGCCTTAATGACTCTATTTTATGTTAATTTTAAAATGGACGGTGAACAAGTTAACGTGTCTCCATTCGCAATTTAGTAGTGGCTGGTGCTCATCTCTTGAAGGAATCATTGGTGTAAATTCACATTCCTACAGCAGAGACCAAACTCCCCTAACCAAAGCAGTGTACACTTAGTACAATTTAAAAACGTCTCAAACAAAGCATGGGGGCAGTTTTTTTTACTCCACTGGGTGGCTCAGAGTCAGTGGTTAAAATTCCACATTCCTATGGAAATGGTCAGGAAGCCTCGGAGAGGCCACAGTGAGGGAAACAAGTATATGGTCCCCTGCTGATTTTGTACGTTTGCTGGCTGACAAAGAAATGATCAGTCTATAATTTTAAATGGTAGGTTTATTTGAACAGTGAGAGACAGAATAACAACAAACAAAATTCAGAAAAACGCATGTCAAAAATGTTATAAATTGATTTGTGTTTTAATGAGGGAAATAAGTATTTGACCCCTCTGCAAAATATGACTTAGTACTTGGTGGCAAAACCCTTGATGGCTATCACAGAGGTCAGACGTTTCTTGTAGTTGGCCACCAGGTTTGCACACATCTCAGGAGGGATTTTGTCCCACTCCTCTTTGCAGATCTTCTCCAAGTCATTAAGGTTTCGAGGCTGACGTTTGGCAACTCGAACCTTCAGCTCCCTCCACGGATTCTCTATGGGATTAAGGTTTGGAGACTGGCTAGGCCACTCCAGGACCTTAATGTGCTTCTTCTTGAGCCACTCCTTTGTTGCCTTGGCCGTGTGTTTTGGGTCATTGCCATGCTGGAATACCCATCCACGACCCATTTTCAATGCCCTAGCTGAGGGAAGGAGGTTCTCACCCAAAATTTGACGGTACATGGCCCCGTCCATCGTCCCTTTGATGCGGTGAAGTTGTCTTGTCCCCATAGCAGAAAAACACCCCCAAAGCATAATGTTTCCACCTCCACGTTTGACGGTGGGGTTGGTGTTCTTGGGGTCATAGGCAGCATTCCTCCTCCAAACACGGCGAGTTGAGTTGATGCCAAAGAGCTCCATTTTGGTCTCATCTGACCACAACACTTTCACCCAGTTGTCCTCTGAATCATTCAGATGTTCATTGGCAAACTTCAGACGGGCATGTATATGTGCTTTTTTGAACAGGGGGACCTTGCGGGCGCTGCAGGAATTCAGTCCTTCACGGCGTAGTGTGTTACCAATTGTTTTCTTGGTGACTATGGTCCCAGCTGCCTTGAGATAATTGACAAGATCCTCCCGTGTAGTTCTGGGCTGAATCCTCACCGTTCTGATGAACATTGTAACTCCACGAGGTGAGATCTTGCATGGAGCCCCAGGCCGAAGGAGATTGACAGTTCTTTTGTGTTTCTTCCATTTGCGAATAATCGCACCAACTGTTGTCACCTTCTCACCAAGCTGATTGGCAATGGTCTTGTAGCCCATGCCAGCCTTGTGTAGGTCTACAATCATGTCCCTGACATCCTTGGAGAGCTCTTTGGTCTTTGCCATGGTGGAGAGTTTGGAATCTGATTGATGTATTGCTTCTGTGGACAGGTGTCTTTTATACAGGTAACAAGCTGAGATTAGGATCACTCCCTTTAAGAGTGTGCTCCTAATCTCAGCTCATTACCTGTATAAAAGACACCTGGGAGCCAGAAATCTTTCTGATTGAGAGGGGGTCAAATACTTATTTCCCTCATTAAAATGCACATCAATTTATAACATTTTTGACATGCGTTTTTCTGGATTTTTGTTGTCGTTATTCTGTATCTCACTGTTCAAATAAACCTACCATTAAAATTATAGACTGATCATTTCTTTGTCAGTGGACAAACGTACAAAATCAGCAGGGGATCAAGTACTTTTTTTCCCTCACTGTATATGCATTCCTTTTTTAATTCCGATTGTGCGACCGTCGGCAGACAGAAAACATATTCGGAACTTCCACAGAGCAGCGCATTAGCTTAGTAAGAAAATGGTCGGCAGCAGGAGATAACACAGGAATTATTTTGAAATCTCAAGTGACTTCTTATCCACAGCGTGGAGCATCACTTTCACAGAGACCTTCCCACAGATTGAAGTTCAATCACATGCCAGTCAAACAATATTTTACATTCTCAGATGCGAATGCATCCATGTTAAGTGCAACCCCAACATTTGTGACGGTTTTGTTGCAATCTGTTAGTGACTGGACTTTAGCTATTAACTCACGACACTTGACAAGTGAATGTAGTCATGGTAACCTCGGATCTCAACGGTGTTAGCTCAGCGCTCTGACCTCGAAGCCATCCACTGCCATCTCTATATGAAGTCTAAGTATGCGAAAGGATTTTTTTTTCGTCACTGTCGTTTCATCCCACGTTAACAAAAATATTGAAATTGCACGAAACTTGACTAAACAAATCGATCTGATAGCGTGTTGACACTCAGTGAGTCATGGCTTATGTTTTCAAATTGTGCTTTGTACTAAGCAAAGTTCACGTCCTATTACTAAGTGTACCGGCGAAACATGAATTATCTTTGGAAAATTAACTCTTCATTGACCATATAATTCACTGCTTGGAGAGGTGACCACCAGTGCATGGCATGTGTTGTAGGTCCACTGGGCGTTCGCAACTTTCGTTTGCGTTTAAGTCATTCACTGAGCAACATTGTCTTCATGACAACACGCTTTGGTGTACGGGTGTCGCAATTTGATTAATCAACAAGAGAACCCATCCAATACGCGTTCGCAACTTTCGTTGTATTAAGTCAAGGTGAGCCGTGTGCTATTGTGTGCGCGTTCCACTACCGCTGGCAATCCAATTTGATTGTGGCGTATCAGCTGCTGGAGACGCCAGGCTGGGTACCATACAGACTGAATATCATTGCATCCTCTTGGCAGACGCTACTGCCTTTCGTTACTTACCACAGCCCCTCTCATTATGCCGTATTGTATGGCTTATCTTAGCAGATAGGTGTTGATTGTAGTTAGTTTCCACAATTCATTGCACACATCTATGCAGAATTCCTTTTTTTTTACAATTGCCAAACGTATCATGCCCATAGACTGAATGTCGTTTGCTTAAATTTGTTTAGTTTGATTCTAAAATGTGATGTCAACTTTCACATTTTAACGTAGTCTGCACGTGTCTGCCATGCATCATATTCAAAAGGCACACAGTCTGCGATGACGTCAAGCAAGGCATTTGTGCAAAATCGATTTTCCCTGGTGTTGTGAATCGCAAGAGCATCCAGCAACACTGGATACAAGGTCAGTGAATCACACGGAGATCACGCAATCGCGGTTTGTCTAAGAAACAGGATACTATATTCTTGGTTCTTTAGGTAAAATCACGTAGAAGGGAAACAATAAAATAATAAAAATATAAAATTCTCACGACGTTTCGACTGCAACACAAGCAATCATCATCAGGTGTGAAAACCACAACAAGAAAATTAGAAAATTTAGAAAATTTGAAAATTTAGAAAATGGTCTTGTTGTGGTTTTCACACCTGATGATGATTGCTTGTGTTGCAGTCGAAACGTCGTGAGAATTTCATTGTTTTATATTTTTATTATTTTATTGTTTCCCTTCTACGTGACTTTACCGAAAGAACCCAGAATATGAATCCCTGCAGTCACGAAAGCTTTAGATAAAAATTTAAACAGGACACTGCTTCTGTGACGGTTTATTGAATGCGACTCCCTCACAATGCACATGTTGCACACAAAGTGCTTGGCCACAAATGAACCACAATACCTTGCTGATCTCGTCAAGGAGCATAAAACATCACACGAACTCCTGGTCATCCTCGCAGCAGCGGCTTTTGGATGAACATCGAACAAAGACGGGCACAACAGTGCGCGCTTTCAGATGCCCTTCTACGGCCGTCTGGAACGCAATTAAGAAGCCGCTAGAGCTATTAACTTTAAAATGATCTAGATTGAAATAGTGCTTTCTTTAGAACTGCCTTTTTGTATTTAGTTTGTTGTCCTTCCCCCGCACGTCCGATTAGCACGGTTGGCTATGTACAGTGCAAACGAAGTTCAACATACATATATAAATACGGTTATTTCCAGGTAATTTGCCTTCATCGTGTAAATACTGAAGAATACATTTACCAAACACACCTACCGAGAATGAGTCTTGAGAATCAGTGAGAGTTTCCAAGGTAAATATTATGCTTCATTATGTGTACATTTGTCAAATTTGAAACATTACTCACAAATTACTCAATTCGAAAAAACCAATAGCAAACTGCGCTTTGAGATGTTTGTCATGCTATGGGTACAATCTAAATGGAAGTTGTTTTTATTATAATATCTGATTGTGCGACGCTGCACTTAAGAGTGCTGAACTCGCAGTTCCAACTGCAAGTGTATATCCCAGTTGGGGGTTGAGTCGGTAAACGGTAGATGTATTGTGTGTGATTGGCCCTCATCATAGGAATATAGATTTTCCACCACTCGCTCTGGGCCACGAACAGAGACGAATTTCTCCCCATTGTTTGCTTGTGTAGTGACACAATTTAATTCCATGGCCTTCAGCTGGCTCCGAAACCTTACGTTTGGATCATCGTGTCATATAGCTGTTTATACAAACGAACATGCTTTTTGTATCAGAACATATTTGTTATAACTGCTGAGTGCTCATATCACATTATATTTAAATGTTTTAAATGGTGTACGCAATTCAGTAACAACATAAAACCGGTTCATTCTCAACACGCGTTTATTTAACTCACTCTGTTGTATCGTCAACTCTGTCTGTTGTCGTGTCCTCAAATCTTGTAACTCAATTTTAACCCACTTCCCCATTGTCGTATCGACTGCAAACTTGGTATACGTATGTCAATACAAAAATTATATTTTAGGCAATCTTTTTTACATATTGTGTTTCGGCTTGGGTGTAATAATTGTCCACGCTCAACTCACGTTGGCTCTAAATCACCACGGTCCCCTTACGTCTTGGCAAGCTTCGGGGTCACTTCCTGGAGTCGTGGAGTTCTGCCATCACTAGTACGGTACATTTTATTAAAGCGTGTTTTAAAAAAAAAAGTATTTTTAAATATTACTTATTTTGTTACTGCCTCCAGAGCCAAATTATCTTCGATGTGTCTCTGATCACGTCAGATCTCGAAAGCTGAGGATGCCAGGCCTGGATAGTGCTTGGATAGGTGACCACCAGTGCATGGCATGTGTTGTAGGTCCACTGGGCCATTTTATCCACCAACTGGAGTGAGTCTGTGGATTAAATCTATCTGTGTGGTGCTTTGAGTGTTACCCCCTCAAATGGATGGGTTTTCTTGAGGTACTGTACTTAGGTTGCCTCCAATGAGCCAAACACTCATTAATGTTATTGGGCAAGCATCCCAATGCAGGACTCTCCTGAAAAAAGTTGTGCAACTCAACGATGCTTGCAAAAGGGTTAGTAATTGGCATTGCTATTATGGTTCCCCTCCATCTGCAAATGCATATGATGTGTATATAGATCGTGAATTGTTTGACGCTTTCAACTGATTTTGAATGAAAAAGTGCACAATACAAGTGATTTATTTCCTTTGTTTTAATTTACACTCGTGAAACCTGTACACAACGATGCACAGCCGACATGAAGGAAATCATTTAATTTAAAACCGTGGGTATTGTGACAAATTTAGATCGAAGGTTATTCTGTATTTGGACTGTACTGGTTATGTAATAAAAGCATGAGGTAGAATGTGTAATCAAAACAAAAATGTAAGCCAAAACACTGAGCTGGCACGACTGAGATGCTGGGTTGGGATTTGGCCAGCCAACCCGTAGTTAAACAAGATTCTTAAGTATTTGTATAGCGATATGATAGTCTCAGTCCAATGACCAGTGACTACCCAAAGACATCATAGTATTAAATTAGTTTGCTTACTCTATTTGGCTTATTCCAGCTCTGATTATTAATAATACAAGTTGGTCATCAGCTAACCACTCTTTGCAGGGCAAATGAAAGGCATGCCCAATGTGTGGATTTGTTCGGCTAATTGAAACGCCTTCAAAAACACATTCTTGCGGAGGGAGCTGGTAGGAACGTTGAGTTGCTCGGTCAATGGTGTATTCCGCAAATATGCCCGACTGTGAGGGCGGGCACAAGCCGGCGTGAGTAGGTTAAACGTTGAGTTTTATAAGGGCACCACGGGGTGACCAGCCCCTCCCCACCCAGCCCCTCCCCACCCAGCCCCACCCCTCCCATCCCCCACCCAGCCCGACCCTCCCCCACCCAGCCCCTCCCCACCCTCCTCTCTCCACCCAGCCCCACCCCTCCTATTTTTGGATGCACGACGAACGAACACAATAATCCCCTGTGGGCTGGTGGTGTCACCAGGAGGTTCCTACCAGTATTAGTTCTCTGACGTAATCGTTGGGGACCGTTCTCGGACACAGGATGAATCATTGCAAATGTAAATGTAATGACATGATGCCAATTGGGCAATTAGAGCATAATTGGAGAACAAAGTAATAAAACATATAGGTCCGTTCATGATCATACAACAATGGCATAATACTCATCTCCAAAAGCGGTCTGGAGTCATTGGTTTAAATTCAACATTCCTGTGGCAAAAAAAAACCAGTGTCCTCCATAGGATGATCGCTGTTGACTTCCCACAAAGTGGAACTTTACTCATTTTTTAAACGATGGAAGAAGGGATGATTGGACCAAGTTGACACTGGACATGATTTTAACGTGCGATCAACTCATTGTGAGTCGAGAACTTTGCCGCAGCACCAATAAGCTGAAGATGAACGTTACCTTTAACTGCTTTCCCACTTCCCTTGCACATCCTGCTCACCTGGCAAAGGTCACACCGCTCACACTCACATTTATCATTAGTTACATCCCTGGGGAAGAATGTCATTTAACTAATGACGTCTAATAATAACACGACTAAAAACACATTTTGGATAATCAATATTTTCACATTTCATTCCAGGGTGAAGTCAGTAGCCCATGCACTACGTATGGGCTAGATTGATAACTTTCCCCGGACCTCCTATTAGCATGGTTGGCTACGTATGGTGTGAAAGAAATTCAATGTACAGTGCATACATACATGTAGGGCTGTGCTATCTTGTGATTTAAACACACATGCATTGGAACTTTCTAAACAATCTCCCAAAGCCAGAATAGTGGCAATCGGTAGGTTGTGCGTTCATACCCTGTTTAGAGGTATTCACCCATCATGGCTCTGCTGTCAATCGCATGAGCACCAATACTGATTGCTCCCTGTCAAAGCAACATGGAATGTACTTCACGATAGAAAAGTTTCCATTGAAGATGACCACTCCAGACTCATTGAAGCAGGGAGACACGTTGATATTTTTTTTTACATATACAACATTTGATTTATCCAGGAAAGTATAATTCAATATGAGGACTCCTTTTCATAAGGGTCCTATTCAGGCATGTGCCAGCACCACCACACCCGAAAATAAATAAAACCAACAGCTGATTTTATTTGCTGCCTTATCTCCCTGCTTGTAATGATGAAAAGCAAGCTCATTCTTTAAAAAAGTCTATTAAATATTTTATCTGCGCACAAGACACAAACAATGCCTGCTGAGATAAGAATAAGGCTATTGTATTGTGTGGATTAAAAATAATGAGCAAGCGAGCAATAAGAGAGATAGTGTTGTTATAATGAATGTGCAATATTTGCTGCCGATAAACTGTGCTTTGCTTTTGATAATACAACGGATGACTTTTCTTTTTTTAAAGGAGCTCATGAATATATTTATCCGAATTACTTAACATGTTATTGAATTAATGCGCATGTGGTTTACACAAACTCAAGCATTTCAGAAAAGATCATACATTTAATAAAGTGTCATGCAAAAAAGAGAAAAATTAGCACAATGATAACATGACGAACAGCAGTGCTGGCCGATTCTCACTACTTCCGGCATGCAATCACGACTCATGATTTGTGGTGAGACTGGCCTAATCTTGCAGGAGGCCTTCTACAATACGGTGCAATGTATGTATGTATATGTAACTTCTTTCACACCGCAGGTAGCCAATCATCATAATCCTGTGGATGCTGGTTGGTGCAACGGGTCCCCTGTATTAATCATGAATCGCGATTCCATTCTGCACAGAAAATACGATTCTGAATGAGTCTGGCTTGGGGGGGGGGGGTCCTGAAAGAAGGGAAAGTTAGGGAGGCCTGGCCCAATGGCGATTCTGGTTGGTACTGACTTTCTGCAGGTATCGACTCTGATCCAGCTGCTAAACAAAACATCCTGCATGATCTGGAGAGCTTTGATTACAATTCCACTGGACATCTTTTGTTTGTACTCATGTGGGAGATAGCCTCGGCTTGGGGAGGCCTTCATTCAGCAATTAATTGTTCATGTTAAATGATGATGGTGATTATTATTATGGTACATGTAGCTGCTTCACACAGCCCGGCCTCCCACTGAGCCCAACTGGGACTCCACAACTTCTGCTGGGTCCAATGTTTGGACAACCAGGACCAAAAGTATTATCACTCAACTTACCGGGACCACCGGGTCTACCACTCGGATGACACAGGAACTACCACCAAGACTACCAGACGACTGATCAGACGACAGAGACTACCGCTGGGCCCACCGGGACTGCTACTCAAATCGCTGGCACCACCAGAACCACAAGAACAAGCACTGAGACCACCAGGAGCGTAGGATTCCTACTCAGACCACGAGGTCTACCAAATGATTGCATTATCACTCCATCGTGTACACGTGAATCAGATCCTCATCCATATGTGCATGCACACAAAAATGCTCATGCTTGTGCATGATATGTCTAATTTTTAACATGCTTACCCCAAAATTATAATTCCTATAGTAATGGTCCATAGGGGATCCGTAGGAATCGAATTTGTTTAATTCAGTAATCATAGGTCGAGCAAACAGGTTTAAATAGTAATTCACCCCTTGCTGTAACCAGATTACTTAGTCAAGTACCTGAACAAATATTCTTCCTCCATTCAAAGTGTATTCAGATTACTGTTACTTGGCATATACAAATTATGATTATTGTGCTTTAATTCTTTTGGCATTGAAAGTGTTTTTCAAAAACAACAGGGGGCATGGTTTGATCAACAGAGTAGGTTAATGAAAGGGCAGCAGCAGCAGCCACCGTATATGGGTCTGACTGTAGAAGCCAACAGCAAGGTTTTTGTCTATGTCAGTCTAACATACGCGTGGCACTTGACCGTTCATCTTGCAAAGCTTGAGTCCACCAAGGTGTTCGACACCAAACTGAGAAACGGCTACGAAGGAAAGGCACCCAGGCCAGACAGGACACTGAAAACCTTCCAAACTATCAATAACGACAACATATGCTGCCACTGTAACAAGATGTGTGGTTCCAGTACTGGCCTCATCAGCCAACTGCGTACCCACAAACCCTGACCATCATTGATGTCCATTGGACGATCATAATACTCGGCCTCGAGGGATCCCAGATGATGATGATGATGATGACGTGGTGATGTAATTTAAAAAAACGGTTAACAATGGCGCTGCATTGGCGAGTGAGGTTTTGGCATTTTCCCCATAAACGCACGTGTCTAGCATCACTGCTGAACATCCCAGCTCTGAAATAATAGCATTATCTCCGTTAAATTAACATGACGTGTTATTTAGAAGACATACGACGTACAATAGCTTAAATGCAATAATACATTCCAGATGTGGCATTACATTTCTTCTAAAGCCATGTTAAATCGGTCATCCGAGACAGAGGTTCCATTTGAAAGTGACCCTCCCAACACTTTCTTCACATACGGCGTGACTTTGGTTAGTTTTGCAGCACTGGGTATCGAGCATTGACGCTGACAGTGAAGCTACACACGGAGGCGTTAAAAGGGAAAATGTCAATGCTTGGTCACCAAAGCAGTCGCATTAGGGCATGGATTTTGCAATGTCAAAATGCCCCGTTTATTGCCAGGGTGGCTGGCTAATAACAATTTCCTTTCCCCCTCGCAGTGGTGATGCTGCTTTATTGCCCGGCGCAGGGTTTATCGCTCGAGCGGGCATCGCCGTCGACGGCGGTAGGAGTGGAATTACTCAGCTGACGTTTTTGTTATTTTGCGATTGCTGAGATGAACAAACGGCCACACATAACTGACTGATAGTGATCAAGGCGCCTGATACAGTAGTTGGGTGGAGTCAAACACAGTCCCTTGCAAATCAGCATCAAAACAGAGGACGCTTTTGTAGATGTTTCCATGAGGACATGCAGCATCATTTAGTTCTACCTTGCCACAAAAGTAAAGGTGAATATAAGTCAAGTTCTGAGTCTAGGCATGGTTACGACCTTGTCTATTGAAGCAATGTAAATAATACATTCTAAATGTGTATCTCTGCTCATATCTGTGGAATTTCCACATTCCTATTGAGGGAATTGGGGTGGAGTGGTGGCGCAGTGGTGGGCGCATTGCCCTCTGAACCTGGCGATTTAAGTTGTATTCCAGACCACAGCTAACATCAGTGGTGAGTGACACCTGTGGTGAAGTATGGTCAAAAAAAGAAACCCTATATGAACAATGCAGCGTCGGCAAATTATATATGAACCAGTCATGCCCCCCCCCACACACCCCTTCCGTAACGTGTACTGATCACATTACAGGACGAAAGTCAAACAACCCCCATTACCTATAGGATGTGAAAATGCTCTAATTCAGCAGTGGATTGACAAATGGTTGCAAATGAGTATTATTGTTGTTATTATGGGAGCAGTAGATTGCTCCCTAGTAGAACCACTCCTTGAATTTGCAGAGAAAGGTATTTATTTTATCGACCACAGAAAAATTATGGGATCTGAACGATTTACCTTACAGGCGATCTCACCAAGCGTCACTCAAATGTTTATTACGATGCACATGTCATTTTGCCGATCACAAACGAATTACCTTTCAGACGGAACCCTTCGCCCATTGCCAATTATATCAGCCAAGGCATCTTTGTAAAAAAAAAATCTGCATCTAAAAAATAAGAATTTACAGTGCTTAGACCACTGAATGAAGGCCTCCCCACGTCGTGCTGGTCGTGTAAGTTGTTGTGAAATATTTCACCGCATTGGGCAGTGTGTTTCGATGGACTGGTTCACGGTGGCCTGGCCTTCTATATAGGAGCTCTTGAGTTCGATCCCGACCCTGACGATGCCTGTAGTTTGCATGTTCTTCCTGTGGTCATTTGGATTTTTCTCAAGGTCCTCCGGTTTCCCCTCCACATTTATAAACATGACAAGCCACTTGGCTGAGCTATAATTTGTGTTCAGATCGCTTCTGAAAAAGAGCTAAATAGCTAAGTGGGCCTTACCTGGTAACATTTAAATTAGTTTAGTATATCACTCACTGCTGATGGATAATCCTGGCTGGAAATCGAACTCATAGAACAGTGCGCTCACCTCTCTGCTATCTTTCCACCCCATCTGATTGTTTTACACGTCGTATTGTACAATGATACTCAAGGTTTCTTTGAATAACGAGAACCCCTCAGAGTGAACTCGGAGAATCGTTCCCATCCGCAATGTTTTACCTTCGCGCACATTTTGTCTGCTCAGCCTCAATATCCTGCGGCTTTTGTTCGACCAGGCAATAGCTGTGCATTAGGAATTCATCACCATCAGTGTTAATGAGCTTCCAGGCAATGGGGAGCCCCTGTGAGGGAATAAATAGCCCATCTCCGCCCAAACACCGCCGCATCTCCTCCTTCCTAATCGTTAATTGTGTTTCCCTGTACTTTTACTTTCCTTATGAAACGAAACATCACGTAGGAAATAAAGAACCTGTGCATAGTGTACCAAATGCGCTTCAATGAACAACAATCAAAATCCGTAAGTGGACTGCTGGTTGCCTTCTGGAGCCAATACCACTGACAATGAGCCAATGCAACTGAGATCCTCATTTAAAATCATGGATCCAGCTGTGCCTATGATTAAAGTTTGGTTTCATCACAAATGCACATAATTACTATTTGGCTATTACCTTCTTTTTTTAGAGTGAGACTAAACGTTTGCTTTTATTCCCTTTATATGCAGCACAATTCATAATAAACAGCTAATTTTACGTGGGCCAATCTCCTGCACGATGACGTGATGTTATTGGAAATTGGAAATATGCTTATTTCATGACATGGTGCCAATAGCACAACTGAAATCAATGTTAACATTTCAATTTACTACAAGTCTGTACCGTAGTACATTTTGTTAAGCTCTGTGTTGATCAAATGCTGAATGAAGGCCTCTCAATGCTGTGTCGGTCATGGGAGTTGTTCAAGGATACTTCACCAATCTCATCAATGCGGGTTAATGAATGGTGGTACCCTGCAGGCCTAGTTCAGCTTTGACTCGCGACTGATACTGCCTGTGGTCAGGTGTCAAACTCAAGATACTTTATTTTTCATAGCGCGGTGTGGAAATCACTGCGCTGCCGCTCCCCCCCATTTGCTATGCGATTAACTCTCGTGTTGTGGATGAACCATGCATGCTACTCCTCACTCTTTGAGGGTCGATGACTCAGTGTCGACTTGACCACAAAAGTCTATAAGTATACCGATTACTTTAAGTCGTGATTAAAACCGATGAAGCATTATGCATCTTCACCCATGTTCTACGCAGAGGAATACTTTCCTAAGACAAATTTACACATGTTTTGCGTTGTCAAAATTTACGATTTTCCAGGCCGCCCCTCCAGATAATTAATCATGACTACAGATAATCATACGTCGACTGAATATGTAAATATCAAACATATCCATGTTTCCAGAGTGTGTGTGTGTCACCTCAATGTATTTTCCTGATGACTTGTAGTGTCCCTGCGACTTCCGTTGAATGTCAAGCAGAACGCCGTGTTCTTAGGTGATGCAACAGTGACTAATACCAGCAAGCCCTCGTCTCAAAACCACAGGATCTGTGCAGTTTTGAAATATCTTAACTACAGCTCAGCTGTGACCCTTCTGGCTACACTTCCAGTTTGGCAAATTGGCACACGCATGAAGTGACATGTGGTCTTGCATCACCAGTAAAAATGCGCAACTTACAATTGGAAGGTTAAAAATCAGAGTTGGGAGACCACTCAGTCTATTGGCTCTTCTGGGAATGAGACGAAGTGTGCCTCGTTGGAGAATTCAACATTGGTCATCCAACAGAGAGACTGACCCACGCCACAATTATATGGAATTAGCAACACTGCCTCAGAGCCAACAACAGCTGAATGTTACATACATTTTTCTCTTTGGTTTGTTCGGTAAAGTCACATAGAAAGAAAATAAAATAAATAATAATAGAATACGACGTTTCAATTGCAACACAAGCAATCATCATCAGGTACGGATGAAAGAGAAAACAAACCTAGTGAACTTAGAAATACCATGCAATACAACACAGAGAATCGGCTAACATAACAGTCAACACCCTACCTGGTTGATTACGTTCTTCCAAAGATTGCTAAATTTGAGAGAGAGACAAAACAGAGACTGAGACATAGACAGACACATAAGCAGAGAGAGATAACACAGAGACACACACAGAGAGAGACACACACATAGGCACACAGGGAAACAACGCCTCTGTGTCGAGGCCTTAAATCGAGAGAGAGGGGGGTAGAGAGAGAGAGGGGGGGGGGGGCGGTAGATAAATCAGCATGTCAATGAGAGATTTGGAGCTTTCGTGACTGCAGGAAATACTAGAGCGACAACACAAGGACACAGAGAGAGAGAGAAAACACATTTAATCAAACAAACTTAGTCAAATTTAGAAATGTAATGCAATGCAACACAGAGAGTCGATCAACACACAATTAACGCATAGCCTGGTTGATTACATTCTTCCAAAGATTGCTAAATTAGAAGTTAAGTGTGAAATTTTGAGAGAGAGACAAGACACAGACACGGAGATACAAAGACAGACACACAAGCAGAGAGAGACAACACAGAGACACACAGAGAGAAATAAAACACATTCTCTCTCTCTCTCTTTGCCCCCCTCTCTCTCTATTTAAGGCCTCGACACAGAGGCGTTATTTCTCTGTGTGCCTATGTGTGTGTCTCTCTCTGTGTGTCTCTGTGTTGTCTCTCTCTGCCTGTGTGTCTGTCTGTGTGTCTCCGTGTCTGTGTGTTGTCTCTCTCTCAAATTTAGCAATCTTTGGAAGAACGTAATCAACCAGGTAGGGTGTTGACTGTTGTGTTAGCCGACTCTCTGTGTTGTATTGCATTAAATTTCTAAGTTTACCAGGTTTGTTTTCTCTTTCATTCGTACCTGATGATGATTGCTTGTGTTGCAATCGAAACGTCGTTTGCTATTATTTCATTTATTTTTCTTTCCACGTGACTTTACCGAAATAATCAAAGAGTAATTCCTGCAGTCACGAAAGCTCCAAATCAAGTTTAGACATTTTTTCTGTCAAAGCTGGGATATTGAAGAGATTTTGAGACACTTTTGTATTCTGGTGTAAATTGCCTGAACAAAAAGTAGGCACCAAAGTATATCTTCCCACTGAATTTGATTTTATTTCAACTTGTGTATAAAATATATCAGCTTTATCTGAATCATACATACAGTCGATATCACTCATAAAAAATATATGCAAAACGGCTTCTCAAATAGATTGATTGTATTAAACACACCATTTCAATTGTGTTATCAGATTCATGCCATGAGGTGCAGTAATGTCCTTCGAAAACTCCTTCGATTATCAGAACATCATATCTTGTTAAACGGAGCCTACACGGAGTGAGGAGTTGTAGAACTTGGTTGCATTCAACATGAATGGCATATGTGGACGTCTGCCTCCAGTTGTGGTTCCTTACAGCAGAAACAGACTCTACTTTCAAGCGATATTTCTAGTAACATTTACAATTATATGCGAACTGTGATCTGTTGATTAATTTCCAGCATTTGCGTGGCTTTGCTTCAATATCACATCTAAAACAATGCCAGATGAAACAACGATAACTGCCAGCTCTTCATCAGTAATTAATGAAGCAATTGATTATAATACCTGACATCACCAAAAGAATAAGCCAACGGCAATTACCAGAAACAATGACGTACACTTCTACATGTTGGAAACTTGCTGCACACCCACTCGCTAAGATGTGGACAAAGCAGTTACAGTCGATGATTAATTTGCCCGATTTCATGAGCGATTTGGTTAAGCAACTGTTTTCTCGGGTGTGGAATGGGCTTTCGGGAATGGCCACAGAACTGCTTCTGAAGTTGGACATTTCTAAAAGTTGCAAATCAAAGCATCATTATGATCAAACAAGTGTTGGATGGCATTGATCGCCATTCACAACCTTAATCCAGTGGTGGGAAATCCACGTAACAAAGGCAGAGCCCAGAGTCTCCATTAGACAGCTTCTGTTGACTTCCTTCAATGTAAAATTTCGATTTAAAGCTTTCGTGACTGCAAGGATTCATCTTCTTTGGTTCTTTCGGTAAAGTCACGTAGAATGAGAATAAAATAATAAATTGATAAAATAAAATAACAATAAAATTCTCACAGCGCTGGAGTGTCCTACCAGACAGTCTCGTCCCTTCACCTGATGAAGGCCGCTTGTGTTGTGGCCGAAACGTCGTGAGAATATTATTGTGTTATTTTATTTTATCAATTTATTATTTTATTCTCATTCTACGTGACTTTACCGAAAGAACCAAAGAAGAAGGTTCCTTCAATGTAGTACCATATTTGATCAGCCCAGAGGAATGATCGGCTGAGTTGACCCCTGACAGGGCCACTTGGACGAAGGAGGCAAGAGAGGAGATTTGCCCTGGGCCTCACACAAAAACAAAGGGCCCCACAACAGGCCTGGATTTTTGTTACTTATGAATAAGGCCTCCAGCCCTGAGCCTCCAGTGACCTATGGGATGCCCTGCCTGGGCAGAGTTTCTAACTTGCAACCTTCCAATTGTTAGTTAAGCGCTCTGCCACAGTGCAGTACTGTAGAGTGCGTGAGCATATTTCACTAGTCGCCTTTGCAAAACAGATAATGGATGTTGCCGGGGCACTCACATGGTTAAATCAAGAACATCAATCAGGATACATCCATACTGCACTGTTTTTGATGGCATCCCAATATAAATTATGGATGAATGTTATAGAGAGGCATTGCTGTCCCATATATCTATTTGCCATAAGATTTACTGTATAGCACATAACTATATATATCTCTCTGAGGCAACAGCATTGAAACTCTGATTCATATTTTAAAATGTCAAGTCAAGTTTGAATGATTTAAAGTAGTTAACGAATTAGCAGGGTTTAACAAACACTGTTGTCTCCGAATTGCAGAGACGTAAGAGATTATGTGGCATTAATTAAAAAATAACATTAGAGAATTTATATTCTTGGGTCTTTCGGTAAAGTTCCGTAGATAGGTTCAAAGGAAATAACAAAAGATAACAAAAAACAATGACGTTTCGATCGCAACACAAGCGGTCGTCTTCAGGAAAAGGGGGGTTAGCTTCCAAGGCAAACTGTTTATAAGGGTTTGAAATGGGCGTAGCCCAAATGTCAGCAGCCAACCCGACGGTGGTGGGTTTTCCACCAATCAATGGGCTGCGAGGTGAAAATTAGCATGTTAATGAGAGATTAGCATGTTAATGAGAGATCAGAATCAGAATCAGAAAGGGTTTTATTCGCCATGAAAGTTCACACCGACACGGAATTTACTTTCGCAGGATGGTGCATACATTCAACATATAGGAATCTAAAATCTTAAATAAGTTTTAAACAAGTCTTACTATAATAATAAGGGTTAAAAGTCTAACTAACACCAAGGGGCTGAAGTATATAAAATTGAATATCGAATATAAAATAGCTTTAAGATATAATAAAAAAATAAAAAATACAAATAGGTTAACATAGTTAATATCGGCAAGGTGTCATTATGTAGATAAAATGTTAATATCAGTGTTAGCCCTTGGCCTTGTTTAACAGGCCAGCAGCAGATGGGAAGAAACTGTTTTTATGGCGTGAGGTTTTGGTCCTGATGGACCGAAGCCTTCTGCCGGAGGGGAGTAGCTGAAACAGAGAGTGTCCAGGGTGGGAGGAATCGGCCACAATCTTCCTCGCTCGCCTCATGGTCCTTGTCGTGTGCAGGTCCTCGAGGGTTGGTAGATTGCAGGCAATCACCTTCTCAGCAGTGTGGATGATACGCTGCAGTCTGCCCTTGTCCTTGGCAGTGGCAGCAGCGTACCAGACGGTTATGGAGGAGGTGAAGATGGATTCAATGATCGCTGTATAGAATTGCACCATCATTGTCTTTGGCAGGTTGAATTTCTTCAGCTGCCGTAGAAAGTACATCCTCTGTTGAGCTCTCTTGGTGAGGGAGCTGATGTTCAGTTCCCACTTGAGGTCCCGGGAGAGAATAGTGCCCAGGAAGCGGAAGGACTCTACAATTTTGACTGGGGAGTCTAACAGGGTGATGGGGGTGAGTGGGGCTGTATTCTTCCTGAAGTCCACAACCATCTCAACTCTCTTTAGAGCATTTAGCTCTAAGTTGTTCTGGCTACACCAGGTCACCAGGTTGTCAGCTTAATGGCAGATCGCAGAGCCGCAACCAAGGGGTCGGCGTGCGAAGTGACTGTGAAAGCGCAAGTTTGAAATGGGCGTAAAGCACAACTAACATCGGAAGGTGGTACGATGGGAACATCATAGCCAATTATGACTTAAACTGGTTGATAACGTCCTTCCAATGATTACTCAGTTTGTACCCATCTTCTCGGTTGAAATTGTGTCTGTGTCTCTATATATGGATGGCTTCATGAACGAATCTTTGTTGATAGCCAGTGGGCTTGCAAAGTACCTTCGTCTTAGAAAAATCAATTTCGTGTGAGCCCACCGCATTAAAACAATGATCAGCCACGGCCGAGGTATTGGTCCTACTGTGTTTCAGATCTGCCTTATGTTCACGAACACAGTCCGAGACATGTCGCTTAGTTTTCCCAATGTAACTACTGCCGCAGACACAGATTAGTTTGTAGATGCTGGGGTATTGCATGTCAGGGATCACATCCTTCACAGATGGGATCAGATCACGAATTTTATGTACTGTGTTCAATCGAACCTGGATCTTGTGTTTGCTCATGATTTTGGAAATATTTTAGTGACCCCTGCTATGTATGGCAAGGTGATGGTTTTGATTGGGTCCTCAGATGGTTCTTTCCCAACGGTTGGGGTGATAGCTTTACGGATTGTGTAGTCTGAATATCCATTCATCTTGAGAGCTTGGTGTGCATGTTCCAGTTCGCTGGCTAGGTGATGACTGACGGTCGGAAATACATCGAGCTCTACAGTCTAGAGTTTTGATGAGGGAATTCTTCTGGGATGGATGGTGGTGGGAGTCAGGTTTTAGGTAGACATCCGTATGGGTGGCTTCCTGTAGACAGTGTTCCATTCAGCCATCTGGTCTTTTTTCGATTAAAACATCAAAGAATGGTAACTTGTCATCCTTATACAATTTGGCATGTGTAAAATGTATTACTTAATTGGGAAAACTCAAATAGCAACATCGCCTCTTCCTGGCAGATTATATTCATTTGCAGGACAGTGCCTCGTGTCGCACAGGGATATTTTCCAGTCGGGATCCCTAAAGCTAGACGGCCATAGAGCAATGCAATGGTTTAGATCAGGTGTAAGGTGCAATGAAATGCATATAGATGCCCTATAAATGAAAATTAAGAATTTGTATTTTCTTTTTTCAAGTATTCAGTAGCCCTGCAAACGATCGTAAAACTGTGCTCATCTCTGCAAAACAGCCTCATCGATGACTATATATATCCACATTTATGTGACAGGGACCAGGCTATCTTTAGGATGATCACTGTTGATTTCCCCACGCAGTTTTAGTAATTTAATTGAAGCTGGAGAAATGTTGGGCTGAGTCGACCCTCAACGGGGAATTGCACTCACAATCTTCTCTCTGTGAATTAAACGCGTTGTCCAGTGCCACCTGGCTGGACATGAAACCAACGTATAGGTGTGTTCATCACCTAAAATGTAATCAGCGACAATACATATAGCGCTACAATACAACTTTAAATGCACAGCAACAAATGCCATGTCATTTGAGGAGCACCGTATTTTCCTATTCTTTTAATTTCACTGGTGCATTCCATTTCTTGTGAGAATAGCATGGCAGTGTTGTTCGAGTTACTTTTGAGAAGTAATCGGTATGAGTACTGAACACATGAGCGTTTCAGAAGTAACACAAAGTAATCCCTTATGTTATATTTTCAAGTTAAAGCCATCTGATAATAGTACTTTGTAACTTTTTTTTTATCAATACAGCACTGGAATAAATGTAATGTATGCCGTCTTAGTTTTGGAAATAACAGCATTGACTAGACTATGATTATAAACTTTGTAGCATGATTTACTTCATATGCATTCGATTCTGTTGTCCTCTCAATCACCCAAGCTGCTCATTTCTTCTTTTGATTGTTCATGGAATAATTTAAAAAAGAAAAGGTAATCTTAATGACTAATAATGGTAGCCTGATTACAAATGGAAAACCGAGTAACAACTGGCATTTTGCTGATTAATGCATCACTTGCAATACATTACTCCTCAACACTGACAGTTGTCGTGTACAATCGAAAATGAAGGCAGCATTTAAATGACCACATTTGATACCAGTATGAGTGGTTGATGTGAAATGGCTGCAGTCATAAGGGTACACTTTATCCACAAAGATGAAAACAGCGGGTGGGAGAGAATTGGGAGTGGGTAGGTTATGGTCTGGCATTGTAGCTTTTCTTTTTAAAATGCTCAGTGTCCGTTCCAAGCAGGATCAATGCATGTTACTTAATGCTTTCCTCTGTCGTTACTGGAAATCACGTGCTCACATCCCGCCAACACGCGTATTGATTGCGAAATGGTGCAGCGGTCAATTAACCTGTTCCAAGCTTGCAGCATGGCTCACTGGAGAAGATTGTGTTTTGTAAGTGACATAAAATGCGTAGATCATCGACGGCTGCATTTGCTAAAAAATCTCTCTCAATTGTGGCACAAGTTAAGCCAATCATCTCTTCCACTACGCTGATGATGGTAATGCTGCTATTTAAGCAACTTATAATATTTAAAAAAGTATTGAAAGTCTTGTTTATTATGACAGCGATTATATATGCAACTCCAAGTGTTGTGTTAAATGGTTGCACGTGACTGTAAGTACGCAGATTGTGATTGTATACTGCAAACTGAAATGATGCGAAGTGCTGTTTGAGTGGGACACCAAAGCATGCACTTTTTAGATTATGAAAAAAAAACATAAGGTAATCTTTGAGCCAAGTTTATTGACAAAACCGAGATGCGTCTGCCAGAAGAAACTTTACGCATTTTGTCATAAGCACTCTGAAATGTCAGCTGGCTAAAAGCATGGCAGTAAAAAAGATACTTGATCGTTCCCTTTGGGCTTTGCCAGCGCCACGTTTATATCCAGCCTGGTTTATCTTAGGACCGATGCTCTAAACAGACGCCGGGTGCAACCGAGTTACAAGCCCGTGGCTGCGTTGCTTCTTGGGGCTTATGTTCACCGAGCGAGCGAGAGAGCTTTAGCTTTGGTGCCTTGGTGGTATCCAAAGTGCGCTTACCACCTAATCCGTATGGGATTGTGCACTGCAAGGGGAAGGGGTCGTGGTAACACGCTGCATGGTGTTGACAAGCGTCAACGGCATGTGCAAGGTCACTGCAGATATTGGGCGTGGACTATACTGAGCCGTCGGTGATGAGGAATTCGCCATACTGTGTGCCATGGGATTTATGTGCGTGGCACTGTAGATAGAAAGCTCAACTTGTGACTGGATAGCTGCGAGTTAAATTTTTTTAAAAGTTTGTATACTCAGTCCATTGTCTACAAAGTGGTACTTTGGAACTTGCTCTACCAACTGATGATTGGCTGAGTTTGCAATAATTTTAAAACACATAACAGTGAATGGGATGAACATCCTTAGCAAAACAGGCTTTAACAAAATATGCTTTGACTCCATGAGGCTTTCGTAAATAAAATATTATGATTACTGTATGTGTAATCTTCAAGTGGTGACTGAGCATTTGGCCAGCATTGTGTGTCTGTCAGTCTTTAACAAACCAAATATTTTTCTCACCATAAAAGGAATCGGTCCTTTGTAACATGCAAATTTACTCCTGCATTGCACTGTTTCTATTCAATGTCATGTGCAGTCGATTACATCAATGAGCCACTCATGGTCGACAGGACAATTGCAACCATGGGGAGTACACATTATTCCATGGCCATTTTGAATCCAGTTAGGTTGAATTTTACTGGCCTTAGGAATGCAATGTGAAAATGTGCAGGAAATGAACATTCGACTTCATTCATGTTATAATGTTGACATGTAATCTATCATTCATTCATTTATACATCTTTGACATTTTATTTAAATATTCGTATGAAGAGAAAGCTACAGTCAGTTCATAGGCCGAGGAAAAATGGAAGGTCTTGAACCTGGACTTGAAGAGGGGTTGGAGTCGACATCCTGCGTGAATTGGGGGGAAGAGTTCCAGACTACCAAGGAAGCACAGAAAGAAGATCAATCTATCACCGAGTGAAGGTTGATTGAGTGCTTCGAGCTGGAGAATCTGTGGCTGGGAGAAGAGTGTGCCGAGAGCGGAGAGATAGGCTTGAACTCATCCATGGATGATCTTTAAGGCAGCAAAGGCAATACTGAAATTGATCCGGAATTGGATTGGCAGCCACTGTAGGGATCAATTGTTGTGCAGATGCAGGCACGAGGTTCTGCAAAGTTACGATTAGTGGGAAGAGAATCAGAGCCTGGAATCAATGACAACTCCTATGTTGTACTTTTGCCAGTATAATGTCAGGGTTTAGGAGGTACACACTCACACAGAAATTTTGAATGAGTTTGGACTTGTTGCTTTTTAGGAGTCGATCAGTTGTGGCAATATTAAGCTGGAGAAAGATAAATCCAACACTAGATGAGACTACGTCAAGGCGGCATGTGGGAGTAACAAAGAGGTTGGGTTCATGGAGTATATGACGATGTTGAGCTCATTGATGATGGTCGACATTAAAACTGCAGGCAATGTTGCCAAGAGGGAGGACATATATTTTGAGAAAGAGCAGGGGACCAAGGATGAAATGTGGGCAACATAGTACAGTATAGGAGTTTCTGAGAGGAAGACAGACCTCGTACGGAAATGTAGAAGTAGAGGATTGAGTGGTAAAAATAGAACCAGGAGAGGAGTGTGCTGGAGATGATAGTTCATAGTTCCATTTATTTGGTATAGCCCTGTGAGCCATTCGGCTCTTCAATCGGGTGCAACAAACAAAAAACAAAAACATGAACAAGAAACATCTTAAAGTGATTATGTGACTGTGCAAACAGAAAATCCAGGAAAAAAAACATCAAAATATTTCTGAAATAGCACCGTACACCAACGCTGTGTGCAAAAATCCCAGTGGGATGCAAGTCAAACAACAACAACCACAACCACAAGACAACTAAGATTAAGGCCATCAGTCTAACTCCGTACTACAATAAACAAAAACATGGCCAAACAAAAAAAACGTTTTCGAAATCACCAAAATAAAAGCCATAAATGCAATGTAACAGTGATCATAGGAACTGTGACCGAATTTTTAACAATAAACTATATAAATAACATGTAACACCAAACCCTAAAGCCGTATTTTAGGCCACTGAATAGCAGTGGCAGCTAGGGGTGTACAAATCCTCTAGAGCAGTTTTGAGTGAAGATCTCATAGGTAGTGATTCAAGTTGCAGTTTATTGGCAATAGCATTCCAGACCCTGGGGGCATCAATAGCAAAGGCCCTTCCTCCGGTTTTTGTACGGCAATAGGGAATGTGAAGCTGGTAAATGAGTGAAGACTTGAGGTCAAATTTGTTCTTTGAAACAGAGGAGATCCAGTAGGTAGTCTGCGGATTTTTTTGTAAGTACATCGTGAATAAATAAGATCTGGTGCACAAGTCGTTGAACATTAAGAGATGTTAAGTTTGACCCAATGTAGAGATCACAGTGGTGAGTCCTATATGGGCAGTTCAATGCAAATCTTAAGGCCGAGTGATAGATGGAATCAAGCTTCTTCAGTACAGTACTTGGGGCTGATTTATACACGATGTCACAGTAGTCAAGTAGAGGCAGTATAATGAAAGTTGCGGTGGCGCTCAAGGACAATGGGGTGGTTTACGATGCCAAAAGCAGCAGAAAAATCTGGGAGAACACTCATCTTTCAAAAATAAGGTTGAAATCTCTGGTATTCTACAGTGGGTTATGTAGTCAATATAGCAGTAACTGTGCGGTCGTGACGTATAACAGCGGACAAAATTCCACTCGGATCCACCGCCGTCTACGCATATCGCAAAGACCAATCATACCCTAGTGTCACGATAATGAGGACATTGTGACAGCAAGCTTGCATCCTGGGATTTCACTCATTAATGTGCAGTTTTCGAAGTAACAACACTCTGTAGCATGCTCAACAGCCCAACGTAGGTTACTGCAATGCCCAGTTTTTGCCGCAAACACGCAAAGTGGAACGGCATGTCAACATTGAAAACGAGGCCAAGTTAAGCACCAGATGTGGCGTTAAGTTCAAGATCAGTGTTTTTGTTATTGTCTGCGGGGATATTTTATATGGGTTAAGGTCAAGGCAAGTGTTATTGTCTATTTAGCAAGGTTATTAAGGGATAGCATTCACATTATGTAATTGGCTAGCTTTGCTAGTTTCAGGGCTAGTTACAGATTAGCTAAGCGTGCTTTGACCCGCCTACCCCACCGTGTGCCTCCCATCCCTTATTGAGAAGCCCTTTATACTAGAGTAGTGGTTTTTAACCTTGAATGCAGCCTTGCACCCCTTTGGTTCTCAGTCGTATATATGTTTTTATAATGTTAATAAATACATAGAGGGTTTGATGAAACAAAGTAGTCGTACTCACGTGCCCGTGCTTAATTTGTGTTTCGATGATTTACCTTCGAAAAAAATCTGGCATATCTCGCACCCCCAGAAAGGGCACATCGCACCCCCAGGTTAAGAACCACTGTCTTAGAGGGAGGTGGTGGTGGTGGTGGTGCAGTGCATAGTGACTGCTCTATGAACCCTGTGACCTGAGCTTGATTCCCGGCCATTATTGACATCAGTGGGAGACGATATCTAAACCGGTCCCCTCTAACACACACACCCCTACTCCTTCGCCAACCCACACTAGCCAGTGCGGTTAAGTACAGTCAAGCAACTCTACGACGAGCGTGCCATGGGATGGTCTTCATTTAGCAGTGGATTGGCAAAGGGCTATAGAAAACGACCTTTTAAGTTTTGGTCGCATGTTTACCTTCAGCATGTAAAGTGCCTCTTTTGGCATTGGCTCAGGGCTGCCAGCGGAGATTAATGCTGCTTGTTTGAGCAAGGAAACACTTTGACTTGACTTCCGTTAACACCGGCCTGACTTGACTTCCGTTAACACCAGCCTACGTTACTGACGAAACAATCGACCGAACTTCCCTTTGATTCACGTCACACGCACAAAGCAGCACAAATTTCTATGAGAATTGTCAGCTTTTATCATGATCATGGGAATATCTCCATTAAAGCACTTTCGGTCTGTCATTACACCATCCACCACTTTGTATGAGGCCCCTGACCACGTTCCCTCCAAAGAATCTGATCTAATTCTATTTCAGGCAAAGACACGAAAATACTTTTTCAACGGTGGGATTCATGCATGAAACATGTTTTTTTTCTAAGGAGCCATGGACAGTCCCACGCTGTTTGGCCGTTTAAAGATTAAAAATAAAAAAACTGAAATTGTGTTTTTTTTTCTCCCCAGTGAAATGACGGAGGGATGCCACTCATCTCCATTTACAGGCCTGAGATAGTTGCAGAATGTGCATATTCCTCTAGCACTCGCTCGGGCAAAATGGTAATCGTTTTGATTTTCAAAAAAGTTGTAATAAAGTTGTGATAAAGGTCTTTCCAAATCCCCATGGCTACATATAAAAGCATTGCACATCACTCAATTCAGCACGATTTACTGCTTTGGCTTGAAATAGGGCTAATTATTCCATTTGAGCTGCACACATACTGTGTGTGTGTTTTACAAAACCGAGCAAAGGGACATATATTACCGTAACAGGGTGCTCTGTTAGGGTGCAGCACATTGTGACTGACTGGGTAAAGAATCGCATGCTTCCAGGCAGTATTGTAGTCGTAGCAGGCGTGGGTCAATAGTTTCTTAACAAATTAAGCAGACAATGTGCCTCCTTCACGTATCTATCACTCCGCATACAAAATAAAAGTACTGTTTACCCATCCAATCAGTCACACATCACCAGTCAGGCTTGCTTGAAGCAATGCTGGTGAATGGTCTAAAGTGTATAGAAAAAGACCCTATCTCTCTTACATATAGGTCCTAGTTCTACACAAAACCATATAGCACATTGTACAAAACAATCATTAGTGTCGTTGTGGAGAATCAAACAAAATTACGTATGTTTAGATTTAAAGCTTTCGTGAGTGCAGTAATTCATATTCTTAGCTCTTTCGGTAAAGTCACGTTGAAGGGAAACAATAAAATCATAAAATATATATAAAACAGGTTCTTTGTAAGCCATCTGGCTACCATGAGAGATTCGTTCATGAGGCTATCCACATATACAAGCACAGAGACAATTTCAACCGAGAAGATGGATTCTGGCTTAGCAATCATTGGAAAGATTTGATAAACCATTTCAGGTCTTAATTGATTGTTCACGCTTACAGTGCCTTTCAGATAGCATACATTAATTTTTCGTCCCCCCCCCCCCTCCTCTTTTCAGAACATAGATGGACTAGTCCTTCTAAATAAACTGACAAATCTCTGCGCGTGGCGCTGACGTTTTTTAAATAAATAAATACTCCGTTTAAAAATAAATAAATTTATGCAAACCGACACACCTGATGACGACCGTTTGTGTTATGGTCGAAACGTCGTGAGAATTTTTATTGTTTTATATATATTTTATTGTTTCCCTTCAACGTGACTTTACCGAAAGAGCTAAGAATATAAAAATTACAAATGTTTAGATTGTTAGCATATTGACAATATCCATCACCGCAGCCACCCTCACCTGTCAGCCTGAGAAGGTCTTAACCATGGCATTCGATGGTGCTTGATGGTGCTGGATCAGGCCTGTTACTGAAACCCTGACTGTGACCTCTGGATTTCCATTGGGACTTGTTAGTGCTGGGCCATGGTGACTCTAGCGCTCATGTGGCCTTCTTTGGGACTCGATGGAGACTCGTTAGCTCCGGGTCATGTGCTAAGCCAGCTTGTCCCTCTCCCCATGCATCCTAAGCCTCGCCAGCCATGTCCACTGCATCATTTTTGACTATTTATTTTCAACATTTTGCCTTCGTTATTGCTGACCTCATTTATGCAGTGCCATTATATGTAGATGTATTTAGATACTTAATGAATGCAAACAAAAATATTTTGCCTTCACTCAATCAACCTTATCAGAGCTGTTTTAATAAATGGTTTTCTATCCAGGTAGTGCCATGTCAGAGGACTGTATCTAAATGAATGGGAATCAATGTAGTTTATGCATTCAAGGAATAGTGTGATTGAAATATATTTGAATAGTTTTTTTATCGCATCATGTCACGAGTCAAATAAATTCCGATCTGACATTCTCAGTGAGAGAAAAAACAATATTATCACACAATATGCTTCCGGATGAAGATTAAACAAGACTATCTTAGAAGTCCCTGTAATAGGCCCCTTATCCAAACCAGGTGGCACATCCATGCCCTGCAAAGAATGTTTGCCACGTGGAAAGTGGAGCAAAATTTGGTGGCCCCAGAAATACAATAAACCATGTCTTACCTGCACTTGAAAAAAAACACGGGTCAATCCATTGGTTAACTGCCTTAACATGATGAAATGCATGTGCTCTGAAAAGTAATGCTATGGCTGCATTCTGAACAATGCCATAGCTTTTTCCCTTGCGTACCCATGTCATATGCTAAAAGCCTGCTCTCCTGGAACCACATACAATCCATACAATCCACAGTAGTTGAGTATTCCATTAATTGTAGACCTATAAGCACATCTTATCTTCAATCAGAGGATAAAGATATTCATGAAGCACCAAACGACGCCAATTAACACTTCTCAACACACAGGCGGGGTTAAATGAGCATTTAGGAATCAGATTGGTCATGCCTTCTGAGAGGAGGGATTGTATTGATGTTGCCGGATACATGTGACCTAATTGACCACAGTATTGTTGATGGCAGGGCTTAACCCCTTAAGTACTGGCGTGGCATTAACGTGATACATGCACAACTGACCTTCTTAAAAAGCAACATTTTATAATGTGCGTTCACACATTGTACAAAGTTAAACTCCTAGTAGAATACTGTCTTAGAACTGTATACAATATTTAATGTAGACATGTAGGACATTTGTAAAGCTACTGCTGGATGAAAGCCTCCCTACACCATGTTGGCCATGATTTACTCTATTTTTGCCACGTTGATCAGTGTGGGCTGGGGAAGGCAGGGATCATAGAAGTACAGTACAATATTTGATTTTGCAGCACTCTCCTGTGCTCTCTACAATGCAACCCGAAACGCATTGTATATGCTTGCTGTTTAATGTGTTTTAATAAGTTGGACAAATGAATGCCATTTTCTGGGAATTTGCAGTGACCCTCCATGACTGTGAAAATGCTTGTGGGCCATTTTTAAAGTCGTAGGCGTCATGTGGCCATGGGTTGTGTGAATTGTTAGCCATGGGTTGTGTGAATTGTCAGCCATGGGTTGTGTGAATTGTTAGCCATGGGTTGTGTGAATTGTTAGCCATGGGTTGTGTGAATTGTCAGCCATGGGTTGTGTGAATTGTTAGCCATGGGTTGTGTGAATTGTTAGCCATGGGTTGTGTGAATTGTTAGCCATGGGTTGTGTGAATTGTCAGCCATGGGTTGTGTGAATTGTTAGCCATGGATTGTGTGAATTGTTAGCCATGGGTTGTGTGAATTGTCAGCCATGGGTTGTGTGAATTGTTAGCCATGGGTTGTGTGAATTGTTAGCCATGGGTTGTGTGAATTGTTAGCCATGGGTTGTGTGAATTGTTAGCCATGGGTTGTGTGAATTGTTAGCCATGGATTGTGTGAACTGTTAGCCGGATTTGGGACACAGGCCATAGGTTCCCACTCCTCTCTTTCAAAGAAAAATGCTCAGAATGTGTCATCACTGGTTAATACTGTGGGTGTAATAACCATGAAAGTACACCATGTCTACTTCACAGTGAACGTTAATCATCCCCTGATGTCATTCTAAACGAGTAGGCCACAGTGTGCCGGTGTCATGGTCCAAGTTTACCAAGTTTGAAAAACGAGCTGCAAATTACTCAATTGGGATTACAAATGGCGATCATCATCATCCCCTACTGGCGGACGAATGCCCACGTACAGTCCGGGCACTGAGTCACCTTTTATAGCACAGGGACACCTGTCAATGAGCCGTGCCCTTTCAAACGTTTTAGATGAGGTGCAATTTTAAGACACAAAACTCTTTTCTGAGGCGCGCCTGCCATAAAGGGCCAATATATCTGATATATTATATATGTTTCATGTTATTATAAAGAATTCGTGAGTTAAAATGTCCCCATACTAAAAAATGAGCGTCTACACCCAGGAGAGTTGTTGAACGTGGTGGAGTGGATCTAAATGATGGAACGAGGAGGTACTCGAGAGCAGCGTGGAGTACTTTTGGAAAGTTGAGCTTCATAAAGGAAAGGAGCATACCAATGTTTCTAAAGAAACGTGGGAGGTGGCGGTAGCTTGGGAGGCCTTCATCCAGCAGTGAATTTGTCACAGTTGCTGATGATGATTTAGAGCACTTCTAACATCATTATTGTGAATACAGGCTACTGTACCGACATGATATCCGCAGTCCTGCTGCTGTGATTACTGGTATTGCTCATTCACCCTTGCTATAAAGAGAAAACAACTGCCATATTTACGTGTTTCAGCATGCATATCCCAAAGAGGCACAGCATTATTATCATGCGTCTCTGTGTATGATGTAAATCATGGAGACAGCACAATCTGAACAAAGATATTCTCAGACGCTGAAACTGATTCTGACTAATGTACCATGAGCGTCAATAGGCCAGCATAACTGTGCATGCTTCAACAAACATGGATACTGTAGCCATTGCTTCACAGCCTTTTCTCGACTCAAATCACACCTCAAGCAAACATGCTTTGCAAAAGCCCTACCATTGAGCACACAAACTCACATGGGCAATGGCTAATAGTGCTCACACACATACTTGCTAATTCCCGAGTACACATAAGTTAATATATGCACAAAAGGCAAAGACAAAGATCCTCCGGAAAGCCTTAACAGACTGTTGGGGCAAGTGCTGTTAGCGAACACCTACGAATGTCTGCACGGTACGCGAGGCGGTGTACCGTGGCCATGTTGACACACCGCACCAGATGCTCATTTGAGGCTGAGTCGACTTAGGGGAGGCCCAGGACCGGTTAAAATCATCCTCTCTTGGTGTTGGCCGTGAGCGGGGAATCAAAGTCAGGTGGCCGGGTTCCTAGTACAGCGCGTGAACTGCTACACTACCGCTCCCCATTAGGTTAATATATGCACACACTCTAATACTAGCGTGCACACAAATGCCTAGGGGGCGTCCATAAATGACGTCACGCGATTTTGGACGATTTTTGACCCCCCCCCCCCATCGTCATACGGCGTCACAAAAAGTCAGACCCCCCCCCCCCCTCAAATATGACGTCACAAAGCTCTGCCCCCCCCCTCCAAAAAAAAATCAAACATGCTTCAAATCGCTTTAAACTACTGTCATTGTAGTGCGTATTTAATGTGGCGCTGCACTCTGATGTTGTAGGAGAGAACATTTATTAAAAAGTCTATTTAATTAAATATAACGTGTTGTCTATATTTATTTAAAGTTGCCAATTTTGATGTGACGTCACATTTCTCAAAACACCCCCCCCTCGTCACACATCGTCACAAATGTCTGACCCCCCCCCCCCCCCAGGTGCGTGACGTCATTTATGGACGGCCCCCTACACACGCCCATCATAACAAAGACAACGAGCGACACTTTTCTCCAGAATTGACTGTTGTGTTGCAGTAAGCAAGTGAGATTGTGACGTAGACAACACTACACTGCAACCAGCATCTCTACGCATGGGAGGTCATTGCAGACTCAGATACAACTTGGCCCGAGTGTCAATGTTTGGGAACCAAATCCGTGTCAGCATAGCGCTGGGAGGTGCTTGGCCAGGAGAGGTGAAGGGGAACGGCAAAAAGTTGTTAAAGGAATATTGCGGCAGGGGTTCAGGGAATTTGCCGACCCTAAAGCAGCAGCAATATTGTCACAGCAAAGCTGTTAGCACATTGTGTAAAGTATCCTGGACCAGGTTTAGATAGAACTTACAAGCCTCCCCCTTCCCACCTAGTGTACATTCACCATTCCTCTCATTCCAATAACCACTCACATCTCCAGTACTTTTGAATGTTATTTTTCAATTAACTATCATGCTGCATTTACACTGTGCTTTGGATAATGGTGCTGTATTCTTCACAGCCAGCTTTGTGACATCCGGTTGGTTACATATTAACCACAGGTTACATAAGGAACATCCCTTTTTTTTGCCATTCCTGTGGCTGTGGCTCAGTTGATCGTGGCTATTAAATTTAAGATTTTCTCGTCAGCTAGTTTAAAGTCCGATGTACCAGAATAATAGTACTTAAAATATTCCATCAACATCGTCAGACACTGCTGGATGAATGCCTCTCTGCACGTTATCACCATCGCTTCTTCAGCGGGGCAGTGCATTGATGCTGTGAGGTAGCTTGAGAGCTTTTAGGGCGTAAGGAACTGAGACCTGAGGAGCAAATGTATGGATGTTGAATTTGTTTTGCACCATATATAAAACCGTGCTTATCGGAGGTGCAAGATGAAGTATAACAGCACCCACAGGATTCGCATACTGAGAGGCACGAACAAATGCGTGCTCCCTTCACCAACCTGCAGTTACCAGTGTGGTAAAGTTTGGCAGCAAAAACATTGTCTAAACATATGTATTTGTCAAAGCCCAATGTGGTTGTATCGTGGATATGCTGCTCAACGTTTCATGTTGATAACCATTGTTATATCTTGATTTGAAGCTTTCGTGACTGCAGGAAATGTCACGTAGGTATAAAATAAAATAAATCACGACGTTTCGGTGCTACGCGACTTTACCGAAAGAACCCAAGAGTATGTAACCATTGTTGCGTGGAGTTTCCACGTTCATGGAGAGATCTTTAGATTCATATTCTTGGTTCTTTCGGTAAAGTCACGTAGAAGGGAAACAATATAATAAATAAAATACGTGACTTTATCGAAAGAACCAAGAATATGAATCCCTGCAGTCACGAAAGCTTTAAATCAAAATTTAGATCTTTAGATTGTTCTCTATTCTGTTTCTCAATTTTATTGCAATTATGTCATACCGTGAGATGAACGCTCCAATGAGAACAACAACGCAGTAAATGACTCGCTCAAGCATGACTTCATAAATCCCGTCATGTGACCTCTTTCGTCCACACATTGTTCGGTGATGCTGCGTTGACAGTGGTGTAAGAGCACATATAAGAACACATCTTTCCATGTTCATCAATAACACCGCTATGCAAAACTAGGCACATTTCTAGAAACGTCTACCGTTACATGTGTTCCTTTAAAGGCAGTGTTATTGACGGACACGTTGAGTTTTTCGTTTTATCGCAGCAGGGGACCCACATTTCCAGATGCCCTGCTACACACACATATAGCATATCACATGGCAGAGAAGCTCTTCATGGTTTGCAAAATGTGTATTTATCTGTGAGTCTGTCTATGTCTGTGCAGGCTTACACTGAGAAATTTCAAAATATGAACAAATGTGGTCTCAGATGCGTAGCTACGATGACTGTAGAAATAATATCGGACAATAAACGCATTTATTTACTTCGTGGAAAAGTGTGAAACGCTTAAGGGAAATGTTCTTCTGGGATACAAAATGTGAAGGATGTATCCCTATCTGTGCCATAACATTTTACCAGATAAAGCGTGTGCCAACAAAACATGTTTAGACAGCCCCCTGTCATCTCTTTTCTAAGTTGTACAGCGCTCTTGTGTGTTTTGTAGATTAGTTTGCGTTGCAATACAAGCAGTGGTCAAAATGCCAATACAACGATATGTCATTTCACGTGCGATGAAGAACCATGATGATAATAATCGGAGGTTGCCGGAGTATGCCGTATAACAATGATGGCTGTCAGAATAGCTCAATAATCCTAATTTTATCTTCATAGCTGACCTCTTGCTACCTCGTAGTTATAACGGACTTCTTGCTAATTTATAACAGCCCAATGGCTAAATATTGGAAGTCATGCAAATAAACTTAGCGGCAGGCCGTGAGCTTAATTTTTCTTTCTCTTGACTATTTGGTAGGGTGTTTTTCACTTGACTTTGGTGCTGTTATTGTTTTTTTTTCTTCTTTATAAACTGTATTGCTGTTTAGCTCTGTACAGCACATTGCGATCTCTGGATGAATAGTTTTTAAAAGTTTAAATTATTAATGAAATAAAAAAAGGTTCAGAAAGATTGCATGTGCCTCTGCTGGTTAGATACTTGCAGGTCGTGTGCTATGAGCAGTCAACATTCTCATGTATATCGATATTGCTTAATTTCAAGTCAGAGTCAAACAAGCCTAAAGCAATGCACATCTGTGTTCGTGACACGAGCTGTGGAATGTCCACATTCAAATGGCAGGTCAAGCACATCCATATTTTAACTCCGTAAGATATCAATATACCACAGTACTTATTTGTGCACAGTAACTTGTAAATATCGTGAAAACACACGAATACACGTCCCAGCTATAGTGCATGCCAGGTAAGGTCGTTACGATCATGCACATGGCCCTCCTTAGACAAAGGGTCTCTAGTGTGGTGAGTTTATTAGTCTCAAGCTTCCATCTCAATATACTTTATGTTACCCCAATTACATTTCAACCGTGCAATCAGGATAATCTCATGAGAAATTTGTATTTGGAGCCATTGCGGTGAACAGCTCTTCAATGTATGTTGGAAAATTATTTCACAGCACCGCTTTTTGAGGACCCTTTTATTGCCTCTTTTCCACATTAGGCGATGAAACTTCACACATACCGTGTTACATTCTTTAGGTGTTTGTTGTATCAAAATCAAACTAAACGCTTGTGGTAGTCCTCAGGGCTGGAATAAGCCATCGTGGTGAGCAGGCTGAGACCATAAACATGATACACAAATGTTTAGTTTGATTTTGATGCAGCAATATTATGTTTGTCAAACTTTCTTGTGATACCTAGCATACTCACACGAATGTGTCATGTTATTATTTTTGTATGTATTATATTTGTTTACACAATCTCAACTCTCTTTGAGGACAGACATGTCAGGTTTTCGCAGTGGGGGGGGCGATTTACTATTTGTGATGCAATGTTTTAGCATTGGGATGTTAGCAACATAAATGAAAACCAAAAAAAATGTATACTCGATTTAATACGGCACAACAACAGTCTCAATTGAGAATATTACAACAATATCAACTGGGCAACCCCACCATGCAAATCACAATGCTGTCAATGATGGCGTTTACTAGACTTCGACCTTCCAAAGCCAGTGAGAAAACGGTGTCGGGCAACATGCTCAGAGAAACACCCAGACAGTGCAGAGGCAAAAATAAAAAAAAACCATTGTTTATATTTAATCTTTTATTGCACTGGACACGGCAAACATTCTTGGCAATCCAAGGCTAACAGCTGCCAACAAGTAGAAGGCTGAGGAAATATCTAGATGGTGCTATTCTCAATGAAGTATTAAAAACATGCGAACTTTACACTCGGGGTTAAATCCCATTGAGCGCACAACGTGAGGGATATGGAGGCATCGATTGTGCTGAAACATAACGAGTGACCTATATTTTGTGACCATCCACGAATACATTTTATTGCCTTTTTTGTTTCCGCTCACAATTGGGTACCAACTAATGAACAGAATCCAACATGGGATGTCATACTGACACTTTATTTTCGTGTGGCTTACTTAATCAAGGTCTTCTGTAAGCATTGATGTGGGTAATTTTCCAACCGTGTGGACCTTTGGACAACCCCAAATCAACTGCAAAGGGTTATCAACAGGGATGGTAGAAAATCTGCGGAAGCATGATGCTGCTTCAGTGGCACAAGAGGTTTTTTTTTTGGGTTAGATCGCGTAAAATATTAATGCGTCGTTAAACCCGCCACCACCCCGCACAGCCAATTAGTAAGGTTTGTCACGTAAACAGAACATTCCAATTCTTTGCTAGTACAGCACACGGGTGTGTTTGAGAGTAAATCCATAACATTTACAATTTGAGTACGGCGTTTGGCCAGCAATTACATCTAGCACCATCAGGCGACAGCCAGATTTGTGGAGAAATCCTCCTGTTTCGTTCTTAAATAGAGGGATAAATGTGATGTCACTTGTGAGCCAATCAAGTGTGAAGGTCAGGGCGGGTGGGGGGTTGATGAATTCATAAAAAACTACAATGGATATCCATCACCGTTTGGGTTACTCATATGGTAATCAACATACATTATGCATACACGTGATGCATGCACAATGTTCTTGTACCTCCTGTCGTTTATGTACACGGAAATCGCAGTACCTATTATTGTCTGCTCACAGTTAATCGGCATTGACGAGTGGTGACCTGTATAGGCATGCAGTTCAACAGTGTATTGCTTTTTTTATTTAAAGCTTTCGTGACTGCAGTAATTCGTATTCTTAGCTCTTTCGGTAAAGTCACGTTGAAGGGGAACAATAAAACGATAAATTATATATAAAACAATAAAAATTCTCACGACGTTTTGACCATAACACAAACGGTCATCATCATGATGACCGTTTGTGTTATGACCGTTTGTGTTATGGTCGAAACGTCGTGAGAATTTTTATTGTTTTATATGTAATTTATTGTTTTATTGTTTCCCTTCAACGTGACTTTACCGAAAGAGCTAAGAATATAGTGTATTACTTGATGATTCGCTTCCAAGCAGCACTAAGCCTGTAGCTATCCGAACGGTTAAATATATTTTTTTGTCTAAATTTCAATAGATTATCTAATTAGTCTTGGCCAGTAGTAACTAGTTTTGTACAGAACTTCAACATTATCAAAATAAATTGATTGTCCGTGTTGGCACGTGTGTTCTGCCACTGCCGACAGTTGTGTTTGGGGAATATTGAATATTCCTTTGGTGTTATTTTAGTCTTATGCTAATCATTCGTCCTGTCTGACCAACATAGCATTTGCCACAAGAGCAATTAATATGGTACACACATTCTGTTGATAGCTTCGGTAATACATCTTTAGTACCAGATATTAGTTCCAGTATTTTATGTACCGTGCCAAATCCGACTCGGATGTTTTGTTTTTCCAAAAATCTAGCTAGTTTATCAACGAAACAGGTGGTTTTCTCCACAAATCTGGCTGTTGCCTGATGATGCTATTTGTAATTACTGGTGAAACGTCGTACTCAAATTGTAAATGTTGTGGATTTACCCTCCAATACACCGGTGTGCTGTACTAGTAACGAATTGGCATGTTCTGTTTACGTGACAAACATTACTAATTGGCTGTGTGGGGTGGTGGTGGGTTTCACAATACATTCATTTTTACATGAACTAACCCAAAAAAAACCCCTCTATTATGGATAATAATGGTTGCGAAAGCCTACGTGTTAAAATCCTTCAATGACATTTAGCTTATTTTTGAAGGATACGATTTTTTTGCGAGCAGTAAATTACAATCATAGCAAGAAAAATTGTGTGTCTTTGTAGATATCTGGCCGTCTGATTATTATTAGCCAACCAGTCTGAGAGCTCTGCAGCTCTCAGTCATTAGCTCTGATTTTATTTGTAGTGACGTGCCTTTTTCCATTTCCACCCATAATGAAGAGTATACATAATGTATGACCACGTCTTTACATCGTTAACCCAGGGATTGTTCACTTGAGAAATAATAATGCCGTTACATATTATGAAAAAGTGGACACGTGCCCTAGGGAAGGTGGCTATTGCATTTCCTGTTGTGTGAGTCAGAATTCGAATGGCAGCGGGAGCATCGACCTATTCAATAAATAGAAGGTACAGTAAGCGTGTTAGTTATACAGTATATAACACACGTTGTCCTGTCCGGAACTAGTCGTCAAAGTGTATCCCAGCTCAAATAAGTAAAGAGGTGGTACTCATCTCCACAGGCTGTCCTGAGCTGGCGGTGGAATTCCACATTCTAATGACAGGCGACAGCCTATTGACTTCTCGTGAAGTTAAGTATTCCTCGTTCTTGGGAGCTCCTTTGCCAGTACCAAAATATGATAATAGGTTTTTCCCCTTTTTTCTGGCAACAAAACCGGTGTTAAGATGTTAACACGCCAAACTGAAACCTTTTACAAGGAATCATGTCTGCATTAACCACATGGCTTGTGATCAGAATGCGAACAAAAATAAAAGAACATACTCTGATAATATACGCATTGTCTTTCAAACTGATTGGTCCACACCAGAGACAGCTTTCTTTTGAGCCTCGTCTCAAATGGTGTTGGAACAGAGGATGCCAAAAGGCCATGATGCGTCCTCTGGTCTAACACCGTTTGAGACGAGGCTCAAAAGAAAGCTGTCTCTGGTGTGGACCAATCAGTTTCAAGGAAAATGCATACATTATCAGAGTGTGTTTTTGTGTTTGTTTGCATTCTGATCACAAGTATTGTGATTTATGCAGACATGATTCTTTGTAAAAGTTTCAGTTTGGTGTTTTAACACCTTAACACCTGTTTTGTTGCCAGAAAAAAGTGGAAAAACCTATTGTCATATTCCTCGTTTTTTTTCAACTCGAGATAGATGATGAACTGGAATTGGAAGCCGAACGGGATTTTAACTCAGAACCTTTTCATTGGAATGCTGTGCTTGCCTGGATTGTAGCTGATGTGCTACTGGCTCTACTATGTGTTCGCTAACAGCACTTGTCCTGGCAGCTTCTGAGGCTGAAATATGATTTCATATTTGTGTTTACACATTCATGCAATGTGTGTGTTTAAAGTATATCATAGAATATGGAATTTAGGTTAGAGCAATTGGAAGGTGCACGAGTGCTGATACTCATCAGGGAGTCCAGAACTCATCAGTACCACTTTGTAGGAAGTCAATCATAGTTGTATCATAAAGAGAGAATGACCCTCACCATAGAACTATGCAATTTCCACCAGTGGCTCAGGGCTACCAATTGATATGAGTGCTGCCCCCATTACTTATTTTTGTAAGGAGACATTTGACTTTCCCATTCCATTTTGTGTTGCTTTGGATACTGACAAACACATTTCTCTTGAGCTCTGTGACATGAAACGGAAATGCTTCCTTGTGCTTTGTAATGTTGCCCGCTCAGCTTCACCCAATCTCAGACGTGCTGCGTGTGCTGGAGCAAAATAAATGCCTGGCCACACGGCCTACAGCAGGAGTTTGCCGAAATAGTTTGAGAGAGGTATGGCAGGGTACAAGGATCCTATCATCTGCAGCCAGTGCCTCTTATTTATCTCCTCAAACATTAATATTTTGTTCCATTAGCTAAAGAAAATTAAAGTAGAGGGCACTGGTCAGACAAGGCGGCACGAGTGTGGTACACTGTGACGAATTTCGATGCCACCATGCACTACGCGTCCTGTGTGAGTGATGGCGTAACTTTTTTGTCATCGTTTTTAATGTGGTGGGTTCTTTTCAACATTTTTTTCCGCCTACCATGATGTATCCCCCCGCACTCCCCCCATCACTGAAAAGGCACAGACGTATTAATGAAACCTTCGTCAATGTCACACGGGGCCAATATCCCTCAACAAAACAGCAAAGGCACTGCCACTGAATATTAAGTGCTACCCAACATGAATACACGTCTAGTTAGCAAGGAATGGTATTGATCTCACAATGCATGTTTAGACAAATGCTGTTGGTTAGTCTAGAAAGTCAATAGACTGAGACTAAAACATTACATTTTTTTTACATGGAGACAGAATGGTGGTCGAATTCTTTATTTGATTTCCCACAATGCACTGCTTCATTTGCACGAAATTTTGGCCAGTTATTACGTGTATAGATAGTCCTGTACATTATTCTGTATCCCATTCGGCCAGATAAGACTGTGGTTATACCAACTTTGGAAAGAGTGTGAGTTCAGTTCTGAGCGATAATGTTAACTGAGCACACTTGGAATGTTATTGCTGATCTAAATAAAAACATGCAAGTAAGAAAAAAAGGTGATACATTCCAGTCATTTTGATGGAACAGGGCAGATTTGTGATCTGAATCGTACAACAGGGCATGCAAAATAATACTTGGGCTGTACTTATCTCCAATGGTGACCCGATTCCAGTTTGTAAAGCCCAAATTCACATGGCGGGCGCCAGTACCCTTATGTTAGGAACAATTTCGCCTGGCACAGTGCGGAGGGATTTTCGGGGTTATTTAAGTCATGTCACAAGACAGAAACGCACCATTCATCTGCTGTTTTTACAATTGACACATCATGGCCTACCAACCACTGTTTTGCATCTGGTTCATTTCATAGTACAGTACTGTAACGCGATTACAAGAGCAATGCATGCATATTAGATATAGCCATAAAAGAGGCGATTTTTTTTTCATCACTTAAACCTGCTGTGTGAGAACATTCAGACAAAAAAATGATGCTGTAATTGTGTTTCCTGTGGAATTGGTCATAATGCACTCATCTAAAATTGCACATTCCTACTAATATCATAATGGCTAAACTGAGAATATTACAAATATTGTGTTGTATTAAAACCATCAATAATATCGTTTTGCAATTGAGTAAAGTGTATATTGTGCAAGCTTCGGATTTTATTTCAGTTATCTAAATACCGACATATGCGTGTCCATTGGACTCAAACACATGCCGTTGTCTTCTTTGGTTCTTTCGGTAAAGTCACGTAGAATGAGAATAAAATAATAAAATAAAACAATAAAATTCTCACGACGTTTCGGCCACAACACAAGCGGCCTTCTTCATTTGGAGCTCTGTCGTCCCAACAGTTTTTTGTTCCTTCACCTGAAGAAGGCCGCTTGTGTTGTGGCCAAAACGTCGTGAGAATTGTATTGTTTTATTTTATTATTTTATTCTCATTCTACGTGACTTTGCCGAAAGAACCAAAGAAGATGAATCCTTGCAGTCACGAAAGCTTTAAATCGAAATTTAACACATGCCATTGGTCGACCTTGCACGCTGGAGGAATAAAGATGTTTGAATGGGAATGCACGCAGGTGAAAGGTTGCAAAGATTTCTACAATTCATTTTACAACTCCTCCCACAGCATTATCATTTGAATGAAATTGTTGGATCCAAGCATTCTTGTCCATGTTTTATATTAACTGCTGTATTATGCTTTTGGCATGGACTTTTTTTTGCTCGTTAAAATTGTTTTATTTAATACGCATGAGCCTTTATTACATGCAATAGTTAGTATTATTATTCGACAGCTTTTCTAACTTTGGAATAAACATGTTCACAACATATCCTTTATACTTAAGGGGTTTTATTTTTTTAAATCAAAAAGCTTGATCGATATTCAACAGCACATAACAGTAGAATTTGAAGCAATCACACACGCGATTCTTACAATATATACCTCTGGGAATTTATAAAAATAACACTTGATATACTGATGTAATTTGTTTTATAAAATGATAAAAATTTTAATACTCCCAAGTGTGTGTGCATGTCACTACATTGACTTGACTGAAACGGATGTCGAATTATAATATTTGAAACAATGGATTATAGACATCATGTATACTTTTCTGTATACAGTTCATGGAAGACACATTAATAAATAATTTCAGTGAATTGGATTTCACTTGTTTTTTTCAACAAATACGTTTTCTCTGAATACGATTGTGCTTAAATAAGTATGTGCTGAATCATCAGCAGGCACCCAAACACTGGGTTAGAACTGTAGATCAGCAGCGTGCAAATATACTGTTTTATTGCTCTATCAATCATAATGGTTGATCTAAAACATGTATCTATCTTAGGTAACCTATTAATCGGATAATCAAGAGTAATCATTGCAGATCTGAGCACAATTGTGCCTATGAAGCTGATGGTTCATTCTGTCACAATCCATGGCATGTGCAATCTGTAGGTTTCTCTGCTCAATCAATCAAATTCAGGTTGCCCTCTTTTACCAGAGCAGAGCAGAATGCATAAACCTTCTTTCTAAGAGAGACACGTGTAGCCATAATTTACCCAAAATTGTGTAATTGACTCCCTCTATGATTCAATAAATCGTTACAATTCAGAATCAGGATTTTATTGACTAATATTGTTTTTTTCATCATGGAGAATGTAGAATCTGTTTGGCATTTACCTGGGATTGATTCTAAATATTGTACATTATTTCAATTGATGTGATTCAATGCATAAAAACCCAAACTGGCGAAGTGAAGGACTGGGCTCGTGAGGTAAGCAATCTGACCAGCTAATAATATATACAAGCTCATAGTATCATTCAGTGGTGAACTCAATTTTATCAAAAGTTTTTAACACAATTTAATGATTGAATTTGCGTAGAAAATTTGCATTATTTTATTAAATCAAAACACATTCCTTTCTTTTGTATATTATTGACCAATGATCACCATCATCAGCGCCACAACCACCACCATCATCCTATATGTCAAATACTGTGCTGCCTTGTGGCAGCCTCATTGAGTAACCATCAGTCATTATTGAATAATCACCAAATAATGATGCGCTAAATAAGGTCTGTTGGTAGGTGTTAATAATCCTGAAATACTACTTTCAAAAAGGTCGAAGTGTTTCCATACTCTAAAAAGTCTTTTGTCGTGTTCATTACTGATGGAAATCTGGGACCAATCGTGAAAATTCCACATTCCTATGATGGAACTTGGTCTATACACTGTTGACAGCGGTGGTACTCATTTTACTCATCCTCGATGGATGGTGTTGATGATGGGATGTTTTAACACTGGCCAGGATTAAAACTTCAAAAAAGCCGCGAGCTCAATCTATTTTTCAGGAGGCATCTGAATAAATAGGTCACAAATCTACCCGACTATACTGCAATCGCCTGGCCAGCTCACAAGCCTGAGATCTGATGACTCGTGAACAATCGCTTCGTCTCTGTGCGATCCACCAGCCCCACCTCAAAGTCACTTGATTTGGGCATGCGGCGTAGCATTTGGGAGAGCCTAAAGTTTCAACAGGGCTATACCCCAGCCATAAAAAAACTGCATAACTGAACATATACTGTATAGAGAGAATGATTGAGGTCGAGTGGAGGAGCAGGTTAGGTCATAAAGCAGGGGTCACCAGGGCCTTCCATGTTGGTGCAAGATGTGGGGCAATGTGCACCACCAAAAATGCACCCCACCTCTCTGCGGCCATATATCACCCACACGCGACTGCACTTCTTATTTATATTTTAGATCAGCAATTGTGCACTCACGCCTGAATGCGCAGACTCATGGTGGTATTTTTGCTATTTTTAAAAGAAGAAATTACTGTCTCGCATTGCCATCACACATTCATTCACTGTATTTATGGATGTTTGTGCTCCAGAAGGTAGGTTTGGTCGATCTTTAAGAGATTATCATGTTTGGGAGCTATACAGCCATCAAGGCTATGAGGTGGCAAGTATAAAGTCTGATGGCCTAGCTGTATGGATGTTTCCGTGTTAGTCTCTCATATGTGAGCATTCTGTTTAGACATTAGTCTCTTCCTACGTGTAATCATACTCCAACATGAATTGGCCAACAATCTCAATGCACGGCCATCAAGAAAAAGAGTACAGTGTTTATAAGTAGCAAATCTTTCTGAGTAACCAAACGAACAACATTAATATACATCGACTTTAATGAAGCAATTTATTCCTTTACTGAATTATTTTGCTCAGGAGTGAGTAGGCATCCAGGTGAGTGCAAGATTCTGAAATATATGAATGTGCTAAATGTGATGACGTATTAAAACAAAGATTTTAAGCAATGTAATTTGTGGTTTGCACCCACACAGAGATGTATAATTAAAGTAGGCCTTCTCGCATGGACAATGGATGCATATAATTTAAGTGAGCCTTCGCCTTTTGTGTTGTTAGATAAGTGTTACTCTTGAGTCATGTTGACATGTAAACCCTGCAAAACAAGGTTTTATATTGGTTAATATCAATACCTCCGTTTTATTAACTGTTGTGTGGTAAGATACCAAACAATTGGATATATATAAAACATCTAAAAACAATTGCATGTTTCTAGCTTGGTGTATTATATACATACCTTTCAACCTATGAGGTTAACTCGTATTCTTGTGCAGGGAAATTGAGTTTTCAGGTCCATGCGGTGTATAGCCGTTTCAATACGGGCAAAACATTTGTTTTTGTCTATTTGTTTGGGTTTTTTCTGTTGTGATGAGACTTTGTAGGATGAACGTTGAGATTTATACGGGCACGAGGTGACCACTAACGTCTGAATTAGTCTGTAATAAGGTAGGCACTGATAAGGAATTGACAGATATGTATATAGGGTGTCAAATGTAAATTGCAAGTTGTGTGAATAAAACCAAAAAGGAAGACATGTAAATTTAAACTATATTAAGAATGATTCTTAAAGCCCACTTACACAAGACTCTTAAGCTGGAGCTAGGATTGTGGTTAGCATTAGTATTTAGGGTTTTAATATTAACATCTGAAGCTGGTTGTAATCACCAGCGAAACGTTGTGCTTGATTTGTAAATGTAGTGGGCTTACTTTCCAATGCACCGGTGTGCTGAAGTAGTAAATGAATGGAACATTTCGTTTACGTGACAACCCTTACTAATTGACTGTGTTGGGTGGTGGCGGGCTTAACGACATATTTATCTTCTTTGGTTCTTTCGGTAAAGTCACGTAGAATGAGAATAAAACAATAAAATAACACAGTAAAATTCTCACGACGTTTCGGCCACAACGCAAGCGGCCGTCTTCAGGTGAAAGGAACAGACCTGTCGGGACGACAGAGCCTCAATGTCGGGACGACAGAGCCTCAATGCTCATTGAAGCTCTGTCGTCCCGACAGGTCTGTTCCTTTCACCTGAAGACGGCCGCTTGCGTTGTGGCCGAAACGTCGTGAGAATTTTATTGTGTTATTTTATTGTTTTATTCTCATTCTACGTGACTTTACCGAAAGAACCAAAGAAGATGAATCCTTGCAGTCACGAAAGCTTTAAATCGAGACATATTTATACGTACGCGATCTAAGCCAAAAAATATTTACTAAAGATGGTTTTGTGTTATCACCTTTGGTAAATATTTATTGCTTAATTAAATAAAGAAAATGTTGCTCCAGACAGAGTTAGAAACAAAACGATACATTGTTACTCACTGACAAATATAGTTCAATATTTCAGCTGATGTGCATTCCAGTATGGCATTATCCTGCAGAATGCAGACTATGATGTGTTTAACCCTCATAAGAGCTCATCAATGAGACATACCCAGCTAGAAACTGCCATCGTATGCTTAAGTGTAATTTCAAGGGCTAGATATCCCTACTTTGGAGCTTGTGAAAACTTCAGCAAAAAGCGACTAATAGATGAATAGATTCATATATTCATGGATCATGTTCAGCTTTTACACCATTGGAACCTCCTTTGCCAGCAACAAAATTTGATAATTGGTTTTTTACCCTCTTATCTGGCAACAAAACTGACATCTTTTTTACAAGGAGTCATGTTTGCATTGACCACAATACCTGTGGTCGGAATGCAAACAAAAAACACAACTCTGATAATGTATGCACTGTTCTTGAAATTTATTGGTCCACACCCAAGACAGCTTTTCTTAGAGCCTATTCTCACATGGTGTTGGACCAGATGACGCCAAAAGGCATACATTATCAGAGTTGTGTTTTTTTGCATTCCGACCGCAGGTATTGTGGTCAATGCAAATATGACTCCTTGTAAAAAAAGGTGTCAGTTTTGTTGCCAGATAAAAGGGTAAAAAAACAATTATCATGTTGAGCTTGTTAAGCTAAAACTTGATTTGATTTGCTACTTCAGCGAGTGATGCTAGATTCACCAAGTGATACTGCACGGTTAGCTACATACGGTGCGAAATAAGCTAAACATATATACAAATGTAGTGACATATGACGTCACTACCATGTCGGGTCCGTATATACATGACGTCACTGTCATGGTGGGTCTGTATGTGTGACGTCACTGCCTGTTCGGTATGGAGGCTGTTGATGGGTGCCACGGGGGTTGTGTCAGCCCGTGGCACTCCGAGTGACCCCGGCTGGACACGTGACCGGATCCAAGAGGGGGCCGGGGGCCCTGGGGGTCATGTGGTCAGGGAGTGGAGCCTTCTTGAGGGATCGAGAAGGGGGGCGTGGTCAGGGTGTGGCTGGCCACGCCGGAGAGGCTTATAAGCGGGCTCACCGCGCAGAGCTGGACTGTTGGTGCCTGGGATGAAGACTCTGAAGAGACAAGCCTCCAGTCATCGTGGCCAAGCAGAAGCCCTCCTGGCTTAGCCACGCCAAGTAGTACCCGAATGTTAGCGAGAGTAGGACGGTGGTAACCACCCTATGTGTAGGGTGTGTTGAAGTTCTGCTGCAGTTGTGTTAAATAAAGAGTGTTGCCTCCACACGAGTGTGTGCGCCTCTGTCGAACCATTACACATACATGGGGCATGATATTGAACATTTACACTATTTTGTAATCTAGAACGTGTTTCTCATTACGTAAGAGCAACCGCCACCAAGACTGACACTTTTGTAACTGTGGTACGATTATGCCCGCAAGTCTCTTTTGTTGTTCCGCTTTACATAACCTACGTGAAACTTGAAAAATGTCAAGCGCATCAAGTGCTGTTTCCTCTTGGGCACGGACTCAAAATTCACCAATTCATACAAGAAGCCCAAATAGCAGAAGGTCTACCAAAGGAAGGTGTAGCCAAAATGTGAACATGCTGAGAGCGCTGCCTTCCAGACACAATTTAAAAGTCGACGCCAAATTGTAATTTCCCGTTCGTGGGTGGTAGTCATCTGCCGATTAGAGTCCTGAGCCAGTTGTGGACATTACACATTCTTGCACGTGGTGGGGTTATTTACAATGTAATACTAATTTTATATAAACTCTGGAGGGGGGGGGGGGGGTGTGAAGAGCCAACCTACTAATGAGATTTTTACTCATAAACTTTAGATGAGAGCGAGGACGATTATCCAATTGAGTTAATGAATCGATACAAAATATATAATTAGCTGGAGCCCTTCAGAATTACTTGGGCTCCTTTAAAAAAAGGTGTCTTGCCCCTATAAACCACACCAAGTGGGATGCCATGGTTATGTCAATTACATCAAGTCCTGCCCATTGCATCCGATCCAAAGGCACATGTGAGAAAAGAGGTGAGATTTTTTCCCCCAGCTATTTTCATGCTATAGTAGTCCATGAGTCAAACTGATAACCAGTATTCAGATAGGTTAGCACTACTTCGTATTTAAGGCCATGCCCTCTACCATTCTGCTACCTTGCCGAACAGACCTCTTGATAATATTTTAATTATTTAACTGGCTGAGTGGCTCTAAATAGAGGGCTGAGTTCACAATTGGAAGGTTGAGTCTTCAAATTCTGAACAAAAATTTACTCAGCTGATCATCCTTCTGGGCTCTAGAAAAATGAGTGTCACTTTATAGGGTATCGATTTTTATTGACCTGCGGACAAACCGGGCCCTGCCAGAGGGATGTAGAATTTCCACCGCAAGCTCAATGCTAACATTAGAGTTTAGTGACTCTTAAATACTCATTTGAGCAGGGAGAAACTTTTAATTTTTCACTTAGGATAGCCTGGTCGAGTGATTAACATTTTTATGAGTGCCTTGCTTGTGATATTTGGCCGATTCCTTTGAGGTTTTTTTAATTCAGGAGGATATCAGGATGCCCAGAGAAAATTCACACAAATTAGGAGACAATTAAAATCCACTCTGAGAGAACCGCCTCCAATAGGCACCATCTTGTGGCCCGGGCAGGTGGGTGTCTCCTGAACATGTCTTGCAATAATCCACCAGCCCTACCACCAAATCACTACATTAAAACGATGCTGTTAATATTGGGACATGGTCGCTCAACACTAAATGGCTCTAAGCAACATCTCGCACCATTAGGTGTACACAGAGTGGCATTGACAGAAATGTGCAACAATTCACATGTTAGTCATCAGATTTCTCGACTGCATTGCTTTATCAATTTCGATTCTTAAGCTCACGATTGATGCATCATGATAAGAATAGATGCATTTTTTAAATATTTGTATGTGTTATAATATACATTCCTGCGGAGGGAGCTGGTAGGAACGTTGGGTTGCTCCGTCAATGGGCAGGGTCAGCGGCGGCGTGGTGTATTCCGCAAATATTCCCGGCACAAGCCGGCGTGAGTAGGTTAAACGTTGAGTTTTATAAGGGCACCACGGGGTGACCAGCCCCTCCCCACCCAGCCCACCCCTCCCACCCCACACTCAGCCCGACCCTCCCCCACCCAGCCCCACCCTCCCCACCCAGCCCCTCCCCACCCTTCCCTTCCCACCCAGCCCCACCCCTCCCATTTTTGGATGCAGGACGGATGGACACAATAATGCCCTGTGGGCTGGTGGTGTAACCAGGAGGTTCCTACCAGTAAAATGGATTCATATGACCCCATCCAGCCACTAGAGGCTGCTACATTCACCACTATAAAAAAACTACTCTCGAATCGTGATCGTTTTTTTATTGAATGGCAAATGGACAAATCTTTACACCTCTATTAATAAGACAGTATTTAGAATTAAGGAAATTACTGATACTAAGTAGGGACTGGTTTATTACAGTGGTACCTCGGTATACGTCGTTAATTCGTTCCAGAAGGTAGGAGGACTTATACCGAAAATGACGAATACCAAACGAATTTTTTTCCATAAGAAATAAAAGGAAAGGAAATAATCGGTTTCAGAGTATAAGGAATGATATTTTACATGGCATATTATACATTAATGGGGTTGCAAAAAATAACCTAGACACTACTTATTACTAAAATGCATACATACATTAAAATGAAAAAAAACACGTGAAAATTCAGAGAGTTACAGCAAGGGTTGTGCACTGAACGAGATCTACAGGCAGACTGAGGAGCGGCGCTTTGTCTCAGTCGTGAACGGGGTCTACGCTGGTACGCGGTGACTCATCCCGACCCATACAAGTTCTAGCAAGCGAGGCGTCGTATCCCAAGCAAGACGCCGTATCCCAAGACATTTTTTTCTCGTCAAAACACGACGTATTCCAAATTCGACGTATTCCAAAGCGGTCGTATACTGGGGTATGACTGTACTTTGATTTGAGTACGGTATTTATTGTTTAAATAAATAATAACGGCTATGATCTGGTCAGCAGCATGTGTTAACGTGATGGCAGCAGCAACCGATGAATAACAGAGGGTGACACAAAGCTGACAAAAATGAAACATAATAAAAGTTTTTGGGTTATATCGCATAAGTATAAGTGTGTCGTCACCCTCCACCACCAGACACAGCCAGTAAGGTTTGTCACGTAAACAACGCGTCAATTAGTTACTACTTCAGTCCACCAGTGTGTTGGAGAGTAAATCCACAACATTTCGAATTTGAGTACAACGTTTCGCTGATAATTACATCCAGCATCATCGCCCGGTAGGCTGAAGTAGTAACTAATTGGCACGGTGTTTACGTGTCAACCGTTACTGGCTGTGTCGTGTGGTGGAGGGTTACGACACATCTATACCTAAGCGATCTAACCCAAAAACCTTTATTATGAATAATATTGGTCGCGAAAGCCTACGTGTTAATCATGAAGCAGTGCTGTTGTTTATGATATTAAATAATCTTTACATATGTTCATTTGAAGGGTGTATTCATACAAGTAATCAAGTACAGTAATTGGATTCTTTCACTTTGATTTTATGTAACTTTTAAAATGTCAAGTAATTGGTAACGAGACACTGATTAGTTGATGGAATTCATGCTCCCAGGCCAGAATTTAAAACTCCTTCATACTGTACAGTATGCACACATGCATTTCTGAGAGATTTCAATAAACTTAGAATGTACATCATCAAGACGAGCAACAGGATAATACGTTTGCAGGTTTGTATAGCCAGTCATGCGTACGCTGCACTTTTTAAAGTTTTAATCATTTTGTAAATATACACTTGCGAGGTTTACAATACGTTCTACGCAATTGTATATCGAGCCATAAATTACCGTACAGAATGTAGCAAATCAAATGTCATTTAATACACAGAATACAACAGAAAAAGCACTAATTTATGTTGATTACTTCAACCTAAAACTCCATTGACATTTGCATATCGCCATGCTGTACATTCAAAAATTTCCTCCATCTGTTCTCTTCATTGAACAGTGTATTCCTTACTCTTTGGTTCTATTCGGTAAAGTCACGTAGGTAAAAAATAAAACAACAAAATCACGACGTTTCGGCCACAACAAAAGCGGCCTTCATCGGGTGAAGGGACCAGACTGTCTCGAAGACTGCGTTGGAGTGAAACAGAGCCAAGCTCAGACTACAACCTTTAAGCTAATTCCTTTGTCAAGGCACCTTAATCCCTCTCACACAGCTTAAAGGTCGTAGTCTGAGCTTGGCTCTGTTTCACTCCAGCGCAGTCTTCGAGACAGTCTGGTCCCTTCACCTGATGAAGGCCGCTTGTGTTGTGGCCAAAACGTCGTGATTTTTGTTGTTTTATTTTTTACCTACGTGACTTTACCGAATAGAACCAAAGAGTATGGATCCTTGCAGTCACGAAAGCTTCAATTCTAGAAGTGTATTCCTTATTAAGTGACGCGTGTGGATTGGCAGTACTCATCTCCGTTGGTGGCCCTCAGTCAATGGCATAAATTGCACACTATGGCAGGAGCCATTCTCTTTCAAAGGACTCCAACTGTTGAAATAATAATTTATTGGAGCTCCCAGTTTTTACAGATTAAGTATCTGGTTGAATTAAGATATTTGAAGCACTTGAAGGGGAATCAGAAGGTTGAAATTAAAACATGTTGCTAAATCAGCAGACTAAGCTCTCCTGGATCAATATTATGGATACAACATTGTGGGAACTTAACAATAGACGTCCTCTGCAGAAATCTGGCCCCACTTTTAGGGATGAGACATTCCTAAAAGCAGCACCACCGACATGGTGGTGCTGCCAGTGGAGATGGACACCACATCATTATTTGTCAGAGCAGGGAGACACTTCGACTTTTAGCATTGGCTTTTATCGTTTATAAATCGGTTGATAAATCTGGCATTCAACTCAAAACTGTATTAAACTCCAAAGCACGACAACGTAGACACAGACTTATAAAGGTCGAGGCAATCATGGAGATTGTTACACTTCTGGCATCCATTCTGCAGTGTTGAAAATTAAATTAATACAGTTAAGCATAGATTGCACTATTAAAGTAAATTGAAATCGCATGTCCTTATTTGAAATACATTTACGAAATATGTATTTCTAATTGGTCATCTGTGCAATTTGAGCCTATAATGTCTCAGTTACAATATATATTTCTTTATTATCTATATGCTGATTTGAAAATGAAAACTATTCGCAAATCAATTAATATGATCTATCAAATATACACAAAATATAATACGTGCCACAGAGCCGTTTAAATCCTTGAAGCATATTCCCTTGCTACATCTGGGACCATTTGCAAAAGGTCTGAAGTAATTGGTGTCTTTTTAAAAGGGCATTTCATGAATTTGTGTGTGTGCTCACAACCTTATACAGTGAAAAACAGATTTCAGGTCCAAGAAGCTTTCTAGCTCGAACCCAAGTTTACAGACACTCATTCCTTCTCGTGATTATATGCAGAGTATCCAGTATTGGGAGAGTTACAGTGAGGGAAAAAAATATTTGATCCCCTGCTGATTTTGTACGTTTGCCCACTGACAAAGAAATGATCAGTCTATAATTTTAATGGTAGGTTAATTTGAACAGTGAGACACAGAATGCCACACTAAAAATAAATCCAGACACACGCATGTCAAAAATGTTATAAATTGATTTGCATTTTAATGAGGGAAATAAGTATTTGACCCCCTCTCAAATCAGAAAGAATTCTGGCTCCCAGGTGTCTTTTATACAGGTAACGAGCTGAGATTAGGAGCACACTCTTAAAGGGCGTGCCCCTAATCTTAGCGTGTTACCTGTATAAAAGACACCTGTCCATAGAAGCAATCAATCAATCAGATTCCAAACTCTCCACCATGGCCAAGACCAAAGAGCTCTCCAAAGATGTCAAGGACAAGATTATAGACCTACACAAGGCTGGAATGGGCTACAAGACCATTGCCAAGCAGCTTGGTGAGAAGGTGACAACAGTTGGTGCGATTATTCGCAAATGGAAGAAACACAAAAGAACTGTCAACCTCCCTCGGCCTGGGGCTCCATGCAAGATCTCACCTCGTGGAGTTGCAATGATCATGAGAACGGTGAGGAATCAGCCCAGAACTACACGTGCAGATCTTGTCAATGATCTCAAGGCAGCTGGGACCATAGTCACCAAAAAAACAATTGGAAACACACTACGCCGTGAAGGACTGAAATCTTGCAGCGCCCGCAAGGTCCCCATGCTCAAGAAAGCACATATACATGCCCGTCTGAAGTTTGCCAATGAACATCTGAATGATTCAGAGGACAACTGGGTGAAAGTGTTGTGGTTAGATGAGACCAAAATGGAGCTCTTTGGCATCAACTCAACTCGCCGTGTTTGGAGGAGGAGGAATGCTGCCTATGACACCAAGAACACCATCCCCACCGTCAAACATGGAGGTGGAAACATTATGCTCTGGGGGTGTTTTTCTACTAAGGGGACAGGACAACTTCACCGCATCAAAGGGACGATGGACGGGACCATGTACCGTCAATTCTTGGGTGAGAATCTCCTTCCCTCAGCCAAGGCATTGAAAATGGGTCGTGGATGGGTATTCCTGCATGACCCAAAACACACGGCCAAGGCAACAAAGGAGTGGCTCAAGAAGAAGCACATTAAGGTCCTGGAGTGGCCTAGCCAGTCTCCAGACCTTAATCCCATAGAAAATCTGTGGAGGGAGCTGAAGGTTCGAGTTGCCAAACGTCTGCCTCGAAACCTTAATGACTTGGAGAAGATCTGCAAAGAGGAGTGGGACAAAATCCCTCCTGAGATGTGTGCAAACCTGGTGGCCAACTACAAGAAAGTCTGACCTCTGTGATTGCCAACAAGGGTTTTGCCACCAAGTACTAAGTCATGTTTTGCAGAGGGGTCAAATACTTATTTCCCTCATTAAAATGCAAATCAATTTATAACATTTTCGACATGCGTTTTTCCGGATTTTTTTGTTGTTATTATGTCTCTCACTGTTCAAATAAACCTACCATTAAAATTATAGACTGATCATTTTTTTTGTCAGTGGGCAAACGTACAACATCAGCAGGGGATCAAATGCTTTTTTCCCTCACTGTACTTTAAAAAAAGTTATCAGCCTATCATTATGATTACTTAGCAAATACCGGACTACATTTGACCATGACTTTGAGTTATATATGAAAAGAAAATAACTCAACAACTAAAAAAATACAAGTTTAAGAGGTCTTTAGCTGATGCTATTGATGCCATCACATCTTTTCATCCATTGCTTCCATTCAAACAGTCGACACCTGACGTCCAAAACATTGCTTCTACAATCCCATCACCACCACTGTCTGGCTTTGGGGCTTCCCCTTGGTCAACTATTTCTTGGTAACCTGCTCTCCTCCATCCTGCATATGTCTCACCCCCATAACAACATTGTTTCTCGTCTGATTCTACTCCATCTTCCAAGTGGCTTATCCTATCCTGTCTTTAAATATCTCGCAGCCTTCGCATTGAGTTATATTAGAAGGCCAGAAGTATTGCAATGTAATCCTGTACTGCATTTGCTGTATATGAAGGAAGAAAATGTTTAATTGTTTTAGGTTGATAGTTGTTCGGTTGAATATACTTTTTTTGTAAATAGCCCTATCCTATTAAGTTACGCCTTGCAGAATTATTTACATTAGACTATGTATGCGAGGGCTATTGCTATCTTCTTATTATCCCAATCTATTTATAATCATTCCCACCTTCAAAGTGTTTTGTAATAATTTCGGATTTTATGAAGAGAAAATGTTTTTTTTATATATATGCTGCTACGAGCTCGATAATAGTTAACTCTGATTGCACATTGAAAATTGAGTCGTGAAACAGCATCACAAGTACCTGCCATTGGTGATCGAATCTACAGCAATTCTCATGCCAACAACCAAATCACCCTGAGAGTGCCCAATCTCAACAGATTGTGAACGCCGAGGAGGCTTGAGTCTCGTTAATGCTTGGACAATTGACCAACTGTGCCTAACAGCTGTGTTGTAGATGTAGCCGGTGTTGTAGACATATGGTTGTGAGGGATACAAAGGCTGCAAGGGGCTCGTAGATGGCAATGCAGCAATAGGTGTAGTCGACAGAGAGCATTAGAGCACTCTCTATTTGTATATTTAATCTATTTGTGTGGAGCTGTTAGTGTTATTCCCTTCAATGCATGGGCTCTCTCTCTGGTTGTTATTTTGTTCTCCGAATTTATGTTATTGGCCAGAACCCTCCCAAAAAGGAGTTCTGTAACTCAGTGAGGCTTTCCCGAGTGAATAAGTAAATAATTGGCATTGTTGGTATTATTAAAAACAATACTACATTACATACAGTATGATCTTGGGACTCGAATATCTTCTGAACAAAAACAATAATCATCATCATTATTCTCAATAGGTATTGGGTGCAAATTATGGCAAACTACACAAAGATTAAGATTTTTAAGCAATGCAAAAAAACAACAAACAGAAACTTGTCCTCTCTCCATCTCACATATCCATGTCAAAGTTAAAGTATTTTCTCGTGCAAAGAAGTACACGGCTGTGCTCATTTCCATTCACAGTGGCCTGTAGCTAGCGGTGGACATTCAGCATTGCTGTGGGTGGGGGCCCAGTCTGTATACAAGACAACTCTGATTAAATGCCCTTCACATGCTACTCTCCCTCATCATGTGAGTCCTGCCCACTCGCCCGCCTCTTATGACCTGCGGTTATTGTTGCTGATGAATTGCTGCCCCCAAGGCATCAAACTCACCCAGGGCTGCCCAGCAGCTGAGTCTGCAATTTCCCCTTCTGCCCCACTGCATACTTTCATAATGGTAAATTCTGCCAAGTCTCGTTTTGTTGAAAAGTGGCAATGATAACCCATGCTTTAAAAAAAAATGTTTTAATCCAAATTGCCTCCCTGCTCAAACAACCAATGAACAAGTATTCTTCATTCATATATGGCAATGATCCAGTGGTGGAAATTGTGCATTCCTATTACAGGGGCTAGTCTATCCATAAGACAACCTCTATAGACATCCCACTAAGTAATACCAATTGTATGGGCCACCATAGGGATAATGGGCATAAGTGACCCCCAATTAGGATTTGAACTTGCAACATTCTCATTGTGAGAATGACGCTCCACCACAGCATCACATGCCTGGTATAGTAGTTCCATATAACCATTTTTTTAAACAAGCAACTGCTTTTTCCATGACTACCTCTTGATCTTTTCATAAGAACACACTGCTTGTTGAGTTTTTATTTACATTGCATTAATTTTTCCACAGCATTAATTACTCCCCATGTCATAAATGCCCATTACTCTAGGAAGCTCATGAATCAGTGTGCAAGCCTTTCCTTTGCTCTTTTATGCAGTTGTAGTCATCCACAAGGCTGTCAGGAGTTGAGACAGACAAGCCCTAAAGGCAAACAAATTTTTCGAAAATACATTTTGCTCTGGCACTTACATCAAAATATAAGACAGGCAAGCGACAATATACACAGTCAGTGTGCACAGCCCATTTGCTGTAAAGTACAAGGCTCTTTTGTTCTCTTGTGCCTGGAGAAAAACTACTGACAAGTTGCACATTTTCAATAATGACCATTTGGGCAGGGAGCAGGAGGGAGGATGAGCAGCCCAAATGCCAGAAAAGGCCACATTCCTATCCAACAGAATTCCCAGCCACTGTCATATAAGCCAGAGAAACAACAAGCTGATAAGAATTGCAGAACGCCCTAATCAATGGACCGTGTTATCCACAATTGTTGTCCCAGGTTTCCTCAGCTTGTTCAATGGTGTGCCATGGTGATAAATATCTCCGTGAACCGCATCACGTCCACATAAATTGTGTGACCTCATTCCCTCCCACTTCACCTCAACCCATCCCTCTCCTTACCTCAGGCTGGTGTGTGACCCCAGCACAGAAGACCATTACTGGACCTGAATATAGGTGAGGTCAAGGAATTATGTTTCCAAATTTTGTTTAAGACAAAAGCCAATGCGCTGGAAGGTTAGACAAGATATATAGACATTGTGTACATTTTTCAATAAATATGGTTACAAACGTACGAGCAAGGGGAGCAAGGTTCGCGGTTCGAGCCCAGCATCCGCCCTGGTTAATACTGTGAATGCGTTAACCGTAAACACCACGTGCCGTGTGCTTCACAGCGGACGTTAACGTTCCTGTGACGTCGTTCAAGACTAGGGTAGGTTATTGCGTGGCGGCGTCACACTTCAAATTTACCAAGATTGAACATTACCTGCAACAAATTACTTAATCAGGGGAAAAGCCACGTCACAACCATCGTCCCCTGCTGGCAGAATCTAGCTCTCTGTGAAACGCTTCGCCTTCGTGATACCCTCGTGGTACAAACCTGGAACAAATGCCAAATGTATGAATATACTCTGGTCCCTGGGTTTGGCCAAAGTCGAGTGTTAAAGCCATAAGAAGAGACTAAACTTGAGTTAAGAACTGGCTCAGCCTGTAACCAGCACACATTCAAGGTGCTGAGGAAGTGAGGCATTGCTTCGCAATCAGTAATCACACCCTTGTTCTTGGTTCTTTCGGTAAAGTCACGTAGAAGGGAAACAATAAAATAAAAATAAAACAATTGTTTTATATATTTTATAATTTTTTATTATTTTATTGTTTCCCTTCTACGTGACTTTACCGAAAGAACCAAGAATATGAATCCCTGCGGTCACGAACGCTTTAAATAAAAAATCACACCCTTGTTCTGTGTGTATAGAGCGACCATTGGATGACAGTCAGCAGTGGTGCATCCTGAAGCGTATGTCAGACAAGGTTAAATGCAATTGATCAAAAGTATTTTTTTTCCTGTGGAGGGACTGCCTTCTATCATAGGAATGTAGAATTTCAACGATTAGCTTTTTTCATGACCCAAACACCATTCCTTGATATGATGTAATGCACTCCGACCTCTTGAGTTCCAATTGGAGTTTCTTAATCTCATGATATGACTACAGTGGGCCACTAACACAATTGGACTATAGTGATTAGTAACATTTCACGAATAACATTAGCTGATTACATTTATCTCATATGCTGGCAGAGATTAATGTGCACATTAGCCTTGAATTACCCCCATATAAAGTTAATGGGTGGCCATGGTCTAACTAATCATGGAGCATTGCTCATCTTCATTGGCAGCCCTGAGTGGTAAAAAATTTCAGATTTCATACGAACACATACAAACATGTTGTTTCCATTAAAATGTTAACAACAATTTCAGAAAGAAAAAAAACCCCGCCTGAACATACATGTTAACCCTCTATATTGAATGCATTTCTCTGTATGCTTTGAAATATTATTTTACATATGCCATTTTCTTATAACATTAGATTATGTATTCACATAGACTGGAATTTCTGTGATGTATCCACATACAATGAGCAGAATTAAACTTGCAGATTAATCCGTGCATATCACCTTTCTCGTTGTTAATTACTTCACAGACATAACCATCATTTTCACCCACACATGTTCCTTTTATGAATTGATTTGGAGGGAGGTCATTAGAGTTTACGAACTACCACCATGAAGTATTTGCGCAGATATCTCAACTTTCCGCTGATACAATGGTCACAACGAGTCCAATACAGTTGGCTAGCCCTTCTAAAAGCCTGTGTGGCTTTTCTCAGCAATCACTATCCCCAAGACAATGTTACTTAAGCCGGGCAAACATTGTCTTTAATTATGGAAGGTAAACTGAGATCGTAAAATCCCTTTGTCAGTGGAATGTCAATTATTTCTCAGTTTTGGCGGCTCTTTAGTTTAACTGGTTGCATTTTACAAGTCACTGTTGTTTTACTCTCGTATGATCACAGTTTAGTTGCCATCCTGCAGGGAATAGTTTGGCAGATGGTATTTTTTTCTGAAATACATGGAGATGTATGGATCAGGTGACAAAAACGGGCCAATCACAAGATCAAGAGGTCATTACGGCCAATGCCGTATATGCAACCAAACCTTGCCATTGCTTGCTTCCTACTGCTAAATTTCAACAATCTAGAAATCTCAATTTAAAGTGATACTTTTTAATTGCAATACACCATAGCCCAGGGATGTAATAAAACATCTAAATAGCATCATTGTTATTCTCAGAGTGCTGAGCTTGGCACTCTATAAGCCTACAGCCATTATACTATTAAACACAAGTAAATCAGGTTATAAAAGTAACTTCAGTTTATGCAGAACTCACTGTTTTCTAAAAAGGTAAATGACTTGGAATTTCAATGTGATTGTAAATCAGGCCAGACTGAATTTGCTTATGTAATTTTCCTCTTGGAAAAACAGTGGAAGGATTTAGTATCAAGTGCATTGTTTGTTTTTAAATATTTATGTTTATTGATTCAGTTTCTGAAATGTTTCTGTTTGGTTCTTCTGGCTGCATTGTTTTCTCGCTTCAGGCTGATTGTTGCTGTTGCCTAAATGCACAACTCGCAAATTGAAGGTTCGAAGGTTAAATCCTGATTTGTGCATCTGTTGAGCCCATCATCTCTCTACAGGCAATAATATCAGAACCACTTTGTGGGTAGCCAACAATGGTTGTTCTATGAAAAAGCTGACACCTGCCGTGATAATGTCGAATTTACAACACTTACTCAGTGCCATCATTTGAGATGAGTGTCACCCCATTTCACTTTTAAACATTTTGGCTTGATATTGAATTGACAACGAGGCATTCAACCGTGTATGGATCATGTAATCCTATTCTTCTCTATATCAGATATACTGTATAAAGGAGAATTTAAAAAAATCTTAATGTGGCAATGAAACAAAATAACTTATGGTCTCATGATCTACATCCTTGATTTAAATATATAATTTAGGAACTTTTACAGCTATAATTACAAAACATATCATTCGTCATCTTCAAAAACGTCATTGTTTTTAAAGCATGACCCTGTAAAGTGTGATCTCTTACTGTAAGATCATCAATCTGCCCGTATTCTTGCGACCCTAAAGGACCATCACCCAAAATGTAAAAATACCACTATATATGTTTTGTTATGATACGTATAATAATGATTCTAGATTTGAAGCTTTCGTGACTGCAAGGATCCATACTCTTTGGTTCTATTCGGTAAAGTCACGTAGGTAAAAAAATAAAACAACAAAAATCACGACGCTTCGGCTACAACACAAGTAGCCTTCTTCAGGTGAAGGAACAGAACTGTCGGGACGACAGAGCTTCTATTCGGTAAAGTTGCCTACGTGACTTTACCGAATAGAACCAAAGAGTACATATGTAGTGGAGTAAACAATACGCATAGGAATTGGCCACATACAGTACATATAGACAGACAAGGAGAACGGGTCACGTGAGGTCGAGGGAGTTGTTGCTGGAGAATTGTTGCGGGAGAGTTGTTGCTGGGCAGTTGTTGGCGAGAGGTGAAGAGATACGAAGAAGACAGCTGGCAATGTTAGGGAAGAATAGATAGAGAGCCGAACCCCAAAGACAGTAAATAGCGATAGGGAGAATTAGCGTTAGCGGAGATAGATAGAGTCACTGTGTGTGAATAGATAGATGGAGTCACTGTGTGTGAATAGACAGATGGAGTCACTGTGTGTGAATAGACAGACAGGATACTGTGTGTGAATAGATAGAAGAAGAACCACTGTGTGTGGAAGGGAAGTCACTGCGTGTGAAGAGATAGCGGCGATACTGTGTGTGAGGAGATAGAAGACGGACCACTGTGTGTGGAAGGGAAGACACTTGTGTGTGAAGAGATAGAGGAAGAAACACTGTGTGTGTAAGGGGATGCACGGACGATGCTGAAGTAAATCGGGAGTGTCCGAGTTGGCGGAGCACGGAGAGAATTACTGTGTGTACGGAACGATGGAATAAAAGTGACGGCGGAAAAAGAGACGGTTGTCGTCCGAGTGAATTCACGGCACTACACATATAATAATGCCCAGAGCTATATCAATCCACTGCTAGATGCAGGCCTTCCTCAAGCTGTCAATAATAGGGTTTGTCTGACCATGCTTCACTGGTTTATTAGTTGAGATATTTCTGGAAATGACACCAATGATGTTAACCGTGGCTGGGATTCAGAGGCAGGCCATTAGGTTCAAAGTGCACTGTGTGCTAACTACCGAGTCACCTCTATACCTGTTTTCGAATTAAAAAGCAGTGTTAATGACAAAGGTGGTGAGGGTAGTTTTTTGGTTTGTATCTATAGCTAGAGATGTTTTGTGATGAAAGGCACAGTTATACATTTAGATATTTTTTGTCGCAAATGGCTGTGTACTAAAAAAAAAATGACCATGTCAATCTTCCCCTTACTTTCAGTCGTAACATTAGTAACATATGTATAAACAAAACATAACAGTTGTAACTTTCTCACATGCAAAAAATCCAGTGTTTTGTGGCATCAGATCCCAACTCATGTGTCAGCATTTTGTTTTGACCATGCAACAGCCCTGGCTGTAACGCCGTGTTTTACAACATAGCGTAAAACAAGGATTCTTTCAACAGCCGCGTGATTTAACTCTGAATAGAGGTGAGACGAGGCTCTGACCTGCCCTGGGGCATGGGCTGCCTTGGAAAGGCTGAATTAAATTCAGCTGTTAGATTAGGCACATCAGATTTTGCCTTTCGCCCATTTGTGTACGGCAGAACATGTGGCTACAGCCAACAAATAACGCTTTACTCTTTTGATTGTATTCATGATTCAGAATAATGACAACTGATCGAATCGTAAATGGAGGGGGTGTGGAAATGGTAACAGGCCTGGCATTCACATGGCTGTATTGTTGTTATTCACTCTGCCAATCTCGGATATTGCTGTAAGCTTTCTTTAGGGTAATGGACAAAAAAAAACTCAACTCATGAATTAATAACACTCTGGCCTTAAAACGAAAAGTATATAATAGGAGCACCGTGTGCCTCTCGGAGCACATTAGTGATGAGGCTCACACACTCGGCAGGATGAGGCAGATGCTGCCATTTAAATGCAGATCAATAAAATGCTAAATTACGTGAATAAATCATACGTTGGGAAAAAAAATCAATGCTTATTGAAGGGCATTCTCTAAAGTTTTCATACCCTCTTGTCAACTTGGCTAATTAAGCCATAACATCACTGGTAATGTGAAGTGCATGTTCTCAAGAGCGGTGGCGCATGCCTGTCATCAGGCAGGGTGGGTGGAACAGGAAGGGATTGTCATGTGAGTCACTCAACCGCAGGGACACGAGATGGCAAATATATGGCAGTACTGAAAGTATGTGTTGCTTTCCTATCTGTACAATAACAAAAAAGTACAGCCAGGATCACGATGCATCCCAGACAGTTTGTGCTCACGCCTCTGCTGGCAGAAGGGCCTCTGAAGACTTAGAGGGATCAACCACCTAGATTATATTTGGCCTTCTATTCCACACTGGCCAGGCGTCTTTGAAGAGGTGAACATACCCACATTGTAGCCCACCACACGCGATCTGCTGATAGACTGTGATGTACCCAAATACAGTAAAACCTTGGATTGCGAGTAACTTGGTCTGCGAGTGTTTTGCAAGAAGAGCAATTTTTTTGAAATAAATATTAATTTCATAAACGAGCGAGGTCTTGCAATACGAGTAGTATGTATACGCTTTGTCTGCCGAGCGTCACGTGATCACAATTGATATACGAGTGCTTTGGATTACAAACACGTTTCCGGAACGAATTATGCTCGCAAATCCAAGGTTTTACTGTTATACCGTTCGGTGGACAGAGGTGTAGGGATTTAATTCACGTGTCCAGTGTTTCAACTGTTGCGATGGTAGAAGGAACCGACAACCTCTGTATTGCAACTCCAGTGTGATAAATATAACCATTACACAACTCGAGTGTGATAACCATTGCACAATGGCAGCATCCCCATCTGTAAAGTAGTCTTTATTAGCATATGCTTTTTTTCTGGGTAATTCAGTTTATTCCCACAAATAGAAAGACTCAGTAGGAATTGTCATGCATTCCGTGGCAGGACCCTCCTGGAAATGAGTCTTGAGACTTTCTTGGTAAATCAGATTGCTGATCAACAAAGCACAGTACTGTCTTTGATAGTGCTATTTTTGCAAAAAAAAGTTTTTTTCTAAATTGGACAGATGGGAATTCTCAAATCCCTTTTAAACATTTCATAAATGAAACGCAGATTTTTTTTTAAACAAAAATGTATACATAGACATTTCCTTAGCTTACTGGACATTCACCCCAGTGGTCTATTACCGTATTGTATTTTCACCCAGTCACCATTCCCAGCAAACCTGGAGCACGATCAGATATACAAGCTTTTACTGACACCTAGTGGAAGTAGGTACTAGTGTACTGCAAGTCCATTAGCTAAAGCCAGTTTTAACATTTAAAAAAGTCGGCCTGCTTACAACAAACAATGGGCAGTTCTCATATCTTTTGGCAGCTTTGAGCCAGTCGCGGAAATTCCAAACTGTGTTTCTATTGTGGGAACTTATCTATCCGTAAGACAATCGTTGATGGCTTATGTCAATGCAATTGTACATTGAGGAAGCTTGCGACAGAGCACCAAGATACGTTGTGTGGAGATGTCTAAAACACACTTATGTGACAATTCATCCTGGTGGTTTATGCGTCTAGTTCTTAAATGGGTCTAATGATTAATTTCCCGTTTGTACTTTATATTCATGTGTTGTCTTTAAGATTTCCTTCACTCAATTATCCTCCAAATGTAACATTCGCAGATCGTTTGCATAGAGTTTGCAAGGAATGTAAATAACAGATTCCTACTCTGTTTGACGTATCATGAGCAGAGACATCGATTTAATCAATGAGTAGATGCATAGGTACATGCCTTCTTAAAAATAAATCTGACGTAAAATGCTAGAAAAAATTAAGAGCCTATAGCCATATACCATACTAACCACCGTGACCAAACGACATGGAATGTGCCCGATTTGCTCTGAGAATTTTCCGAGGAAAATGAGCAGGGTTGTGCCTCAATATTGCGAGGGTGGAGCGCCACCACCCACAAGCCACGTCACAGAGCCGAGTGACGACTGGTAGGCAGCAGAGGGCGGCGCTGCAAAAACCCATGGGATTACCGTATCCATACTCTCTGGTTCTATTGGGTAAAGTCACGTAGGTAAAAAAATAAAAAATAAAAAATCACGACGTTTCGGCCACAACACAAGCGGCCTTCATCAAGGTGAAGGGACGAGACTGTCTGGAGGACTTTCTTGGTAAAGAATTTACCGTATCTCTCCAATTTATTGCCGCCCACATCTCCGCTGCCCGTCTTTAGCTACTTGCATTGGCTATCGTGGGTACGCGTACGGTCAAATCAACAGCCACGCCACAAACGGGCTGTATGTACATTTGTGTAGTATGTTGAACTTCTTTTTGCACCCATACGCAGCCAAACCGTGCTAAACAGAGGTGCTTGTAGTAATTGTATATTTACATATACAAGTACAATATTGAAGCAGATGACTTTCATATTTATGCATATATTTTATTTCTCACAATGGCTACAAAGCAAGGTGTAATTGTTTCGAGTATTTTTCTATGCACAACTTTACTGAAACTGCTTTTTCCCTGCAATATATTGTGAATACAGTCACGTAAAGCCGTTGGGAATTGATGCAGTCACGCAAAGAGCTCACAAATAAATAACTTTAAAAATAAATACATTTTAAAATGATTAAAAAAACATTTGCATTGATGGAACCGCTACACTGAGATTGCTTCCAAAAAGTTAAAACATATATATCAGAAAAAAAGTAAAGTAAGGAGATACAGTCTTTCAAAATATAGTTTTCTTGGTACAATTTTACTGCCATACTTTTTTGTTGTTTCCGCTCACAATTGCGTACCAACTATTGAACAGAACCCAACATGGGATGTCATACTGACACTTTATTTTTGTGTGGCTTGCTTAATCAAGGTCTTCTGTAAACATTAATGAGGGCAATTTCCAACCGTGTGGATCTTTGGACAACCTCAAATCAACTACAAAGGGTTATCAACAGGGATGGTAGAAATCTGCGGAAGCATGATACTGCTTCAGTGACAAGAGGTTTTTTTTGGGTTAGATCGCGTAAATATTAATGTGTCGTTAAACCCACCACCACCCGACACAGCCAATTAGTAAGGGTTGTCACGTAAACATAGCATTCCAATTCGTTACTAGTACAGCACACCGGTGTGTTGGAAAGCAAATACATAACATTTACAATCTGGACGTTTTGCCAGTTTTTTGTTCTTTCAGTTTCATTTATTAGGTTATAACCCTGTGAGCCATGCGGCTCTTGACTCGGGTGCAACCGCAACAAACAAAAAACATGAACAAAAAACATCTTAAAGTGACTACACGAAACAGAAAAATCCAGGAAAAAACAGCAAAAGTCTTCCAGAAAAAAGCACCGTATTTCAATGCTGCCTGCAAAAATCCCAGTGGGATGCAAGTAAAACAATAACAACCATAAGATTAAAATTATTAGGCTAACTCTGTACTACAACAAACATGGCTAAACCAAAACGTTTTCAAAATCACCAAAATAAAGCTATAAAAACAATATAACAGTGCTCATAGGAACTGTGATTCAAATTTAACAATAAACGATATAAATAAACACGTACGACCAAACTTTGCAGCCATAGCTGACTGCATGAGTCACTCCATAACAGCAGGAGTATCAGAAACACTATCAAAAAAATGTTTAATACACCTTTAAAGATCAGCACACTATAATCAAAACTCAAAATCATACTTTGCAGCAGTCATCCGGAACGATACATTTGATTTTAGGCCACTGAATAGCAGTGGTAGCTAGGGGTGTACAACTCCTCTAGAGCAGTTTTGAGTGAAGATCTCACAGGTAGTGATCCAAGTTGCAGTTTATTGGCGATAGCATTCCAGACCCTGGGGGCATCAATAGAAAAGGCCCTTCCTCCAGTATTTGTACGGCAATAAGGAATGTGAAGCTGGTAAATGAGCGAAACCTTAGGTCACATTTGCTCTTCGAAACAGTGAGGAGATCCAGCAGGTAGTCTGCTGATTTTTTTGTAAGTACATCGTGAATAAATAGGATCTGATGCACAAGCCGTCGATCATTAAGATATGTTAAGTTTGACCCAATGTAGAGATCGCAGTGGTGGGTCCTATATGGGCAGTTCAATGCAAATCTTAAGGCCGAGTGGTAAATTGAGTCAAGCTTCTTCAGTATAGTAGTGGGGGCTGATTTATATACGTCACAGTGATCAAGTAGAGGCAGTATGGTAGCTTTTATCAATTTCAAGCGGAACATAGGGGGGAAGCAGTGCTTGTGCCGATACAGAAAACCAATTTAAAATTTTGCCTTTTTACCAATATAATCAACGTGATCTTGAAAATTCAGTTTTGAATCAAAGATGACCCCAAGATACTTATATATCTTGACTTGCTCGATTTGATGATTATTTAAGGAATATAATTGGAGAAAAATAACTTCCTGCTTTAGTCCTGGTGAGAAGCATAGCACCTTGGTTTTGGAGGTATTTAGGACTAGTTTGGGTGCGGGAAGAGAGGTAATTTTTTAACCATTCTACTGCGTGTCTGGAGAAACGGAGGCAACTTAGTTTACTAAGCAGGGTGTTGTGGTCGACTGTATCAAAGGCTTTGGACAAGTCAAGAAAAAGACTGGCGCAGTACTGCTTTTTTTATCAAGGCTACCGTAAATGTGATTCAGAGAGTCGAATGCAGCAGATGTGGTGCTGTATTTTTTCGGAACCCAGATTGGTGTCGATGTAATAGATTGTTGTCGGACAGGAAACTGCTAATTTGGTAGTTCAATAATTTTTCAAAAATTTTCATCAACGGGGACAAAATTGAGATAGGTCGGTAGTTATTTGGATCATCTTTAGGGTCCCCTTTGTGAAGTGGACGAACATAGGAATGTTTCCATTCTAGAGGTACCGATGCTTCATTGATGGACAGGTTGAAAATATGGGCTATAGGTTTGTATAGTAGGTGACCAACAGTTAGCAGAGTAAAGACGGGAATACTATCCGCTCTGGTAGAGGAGGACCCTTTGAGGCAGGACAGTTGTTTCAGAACATTACTTTCGTGGATAGGCTGGAAACTAAATTCATTTAATGTATGGTCAGGGGTGTAGGAAATTGCATGAGCAGGGGTGACTCCCAATACATTATCAAAAAGGTCACCAGCTTCAGAAAAATTAAGGTAAAAATTGTCGGCTATTTTTTGGGGCTCTGAAAAATTAGTCCCCATTTCGGTTAAGCGCAACGGGCAGATTATCTGTGTTATTACAACTAGCATCATCAGACGGACAGCAGACAGTCACAAATCTGGCTGGATTTTGAATTTGCTCTCCAACACACCGGTGTGCTGTACTAGTAACGAATTGGCATGTTCTGTTAACGTGACAAACCATATTAATTTGCTATGTCAAGTGGTCGCAGGTTTAACGAAACATTTATATTTACGTGATCTAACCTAAAAAAAAACTATATTATGGATGATATAGGTCGCGAAAGCCTACGTGTTAAACACACTCTTTCAAAGTTCATTTTTAGGACATTACCAGATGTTTTCTGATACATTAAATCAAGGTATAAATATTGTTGGTGAAAATACAAGATGTTAACTAAGTCAGCTTTCCTGAAAACACTCATTATTACAATCAATAGAATATTATTATTGGACATGAAAGAAGAACTTCATAAAAAATATATACAATATTGCTGGAAAGGTGTGCTCAAAATAAATAAATAAATACTGTACGAATAAAACAACCATGATGTGTAGGCTTTCTGAAATAAAGATATTTATTTTCAGGACATAACTGCAAAACACCTCGAAATACTGTTCGTAAACCTAGGGCAACTGTTGAAGATAGATCAGAATCAAAATTACAGTATCAAATACATAGGTGGAAGAGAGCACGTTGGAGTGCTTTGGAAACAACATACCAATATGCCTCAAGAAGGTTCTGAATGTATATTGCCTACTATAACATATAGATCAGGGAAGTTTAACACGTAGGCTTTCGCGACCAATATTATTCATAATAAAGGTTTTTGGGTTCGATCGCGTTATTTATAAATGTGTCGTAACCCTCCACCACCCGACACGGCCAATCAGCAAAAAAGTGTCACGTTCACAAAAGACAAATAGTTCACTACTTTAGCCCACCGGTGTGTTGAAGAGTGAATCCACAAAGAAAATGAAACAATAGTTGAAAGGTGTGCGCAGAAGATTGGAGAAGGGCATGTTTGGAATGATAATTCGAGACGGAAAGAGGAACACACAATGCGTCGGATAACAAATGCTAATTTGAGATTTTGTTGTGGAATGTTAAGAAAGTAAAGTGGAACTGCGCAAGACACTATGCTGGAAGAGATGAGAGCCAATAGTCAACACCTAGGGGTTAGCAACCTGCAGCTCCCGAGCCATATGCGAGTCTTTAAGGACTACTTCGTGACGTTATAAAAAAACATAAAAGAATAAAAACTTTTCTTGTTATTTTGGTTACCGACCCCCTGGGTCAAGAAAGACGAAAGATTTCGATTTAAAGCTTTCGTGAGTGCAGGGATTCATCTTCTTGGTTTCTTTCGGTAAAGTCACGTAGAATGGAAATAATAATAAAAAAATTATTCTGTTGATATGTAAACTCCTTTGTCAAGGCGCTCTGCTCCTCCCACCCAGCTTAAAAGACGCTGCCAAGCTTAGCTCATTGGAGTGCTGTCTTTCCGACAGTTCTGTTTCTTCACCTGAGGAAGGCTACTTGTGTTGTGGCCGAAACGTCGTGAGAATTTTGTTATGTTTTATTTTTATTATTTTATTAATTCCCTTCTACGTGACTTTACCGAAAGAACCAGGAAGAAGAAGAAAGACGAAAGAATGACATATTCTGTGTTTCTTTCGGTAAAGTCACGTAGATATAAAAAATATAATAAGAGGAAACTGAATAAAAATCATAAAAATTAAAATCATGTTTAATTTGTATTCACTTTTTTATTATTATTATTTTCTATCTACGTGACTTTAATGAAAGAACCAAAGAATATGAATTTTTGCAGTCACGAAAGTTTCAAGTCAAAAATAATGGCAGCCAAAGGAGAGAGCACAACCCTCTAACAGTGCTTCTCAAGCGGCAAACCCCCAAGTGTCCAACGGAATTGCTGGAATTAGGAAATAACCTATAGTATTCATGTAGAACCAAATAGGAATAACTCAAGCCCTATTCCCCTATACTGCCCATCACCCATGGGCCGGGCTCCAGGAGGGGCTGGGGGAGGGCTTGGAACTTTGTGATTATGAATAGGACTGATTCTTCCGTTCGGTGCGCTGCTATGAAGATCAAGCAAGCTTAAAAGTGTGCCGTGGAATGGAATAGGTTGAGAAGCACTGTCCTAAAGGACGACCACCACAGAAATGGAGCAATGCGATCCGCTGATATGGAGAAGCGAGATGGATTGTTGCAACAGATACTTGGAGGGGGGGGGGGGGGGTGGCGCTTTATCAGTGGATAGACAATAGCTGATGTAAATTGGAATTATAGCCATTGTATTCTCAACTATTAATATATTGTTTTATGTAGCAAGTAAAAAAGAACCAAGGTTGTGAATAAGACTGGGGATTTTTTTCTCCTCCCTCCCCCCCACAATATTTCTCCCTTGCAGATCTCACATGCAAATGTTCATGACGTGGAGTCACCAAGTTCCTAAATCCATGTTTTTGTTTATTGTAGTATGGAGTTAGACTGATGGCCTTAATCTTAGTTGTCTTGTGGTTGTTGTTGTTGTTGTTTGACTTGCATCCCACTGAGATTTTTTCGCACAGTGTTGGTGTACGGTGCTATTTCAGGAATATGTTGATGTTTTTTTTTCCCTGGATTTTCTGTTTGCACAGTCACATAGTCACTTTAAGATGTTTTCTTGTTCATGTTTTTTGTTTGTTGCGGTTGCACCCGATTCAAGAGCCGAATGGCTCACAGGGCTATACCAAATAAATGGAACTATGAACTATGAATCCCTTTGTGTGCAAAAGGAAACAGTACAGTACTGATGCCTCACATAGATCTTTCACAATGTCTTATGCAAAGCTCACAGGCCTGTAATGTGCAATGAAAATCAATAGCTAGATCATGACAATGCAGCTTATTTGTACCATTCTGTTATACCCAATGTGCAAACAGCTGCATCGTCAGTGGTCATGTGAATGATGAGGAATGCTTCTGTTTAGTCTATGGGATCTTTTTTGCCAGTATCAAAACGATGTAAAATACGAATATTGTTGACCCTTTCTGGCAATAAAATGGGTGTTAAGATGCTCAGACACCAAATAGATATCTAGTTACTATTCTTCAACACACTGGTGTGTTGGAGAATAAACCCACAACATTTACAATTTGAGTACGACGTTCTTCTGGCGATAACAATGCAGCTTCATCAGGCGATTTGCCAGAATTGTGAAGAAGTCTTCCTGTTTACTGTGTGTCTATCAAGTGTGAAGATATCAATAGGGTTAATGTAATCATATACATTATAATAGATTATGTTAGTATGACAAAATATAGAGTACATATTACTGGTTGGGTTCGTCACAGTTTATATTTTATGACATTAACAGGCATACAATTAAATGGTGAATTACTTAATATGCTTCCAAGCAGCACTGAGCCTCAACCAATCAATATTTATTTAATGTGCCAATATGTCCCTCAATAAAGTAGCCATCAGTGCACATTGCAGCAGAGCAGGAACGGCACAGGGGGCATACAGAAACAGGAATGAGAAAATACAATTCGTCACGCCCTTAGCGGATAACACCGGCTGAGCAAAGCAAATTGCAACTGCGCGCAAAATAAAGCGCAATCGTGCGCAACGAATAACATAAGAAAGGTAAGTAGTAAATAAAATGAACAATACGTAAATAAACACTCCAGCGCTGTCCTACCAGACAGTCTCGTCCCTTCACCTGATGAAGGCCGCTTGTGTTGTGGCCGAAACGTCGTGAGAATATTATTGTGTTATTTTATTTTATCAATTTATTATTTTATTCTCATTCTACGTGACTTTACCGAAAGAACCAAAGAAGATAAATAAATTGTCTTATTTATTTATTTTATATTTCATGGGAAGGCGCGTCTCTGTAGATGTGTCTTTGACAGACGACAGGATTGAGAGACGCTCGGCGCGTTTCGGCTGTCCGATGACAGGCAAGCGGCGGTGTGTTCCAGATTTTTGTGACTCTGTCCCCCCAAGCGTCGGTTGAACAATCCTGGGCTTTTAGAACAGCAGAGAGTTGGTGCCAGTCCAGATGGGAGATTTTTTTAGTGCATTTAAATTATTGCATAACAAATATATTTTATATTTAGGTGATTTAACCCAAAAATTTTTTTATTACGCGTTAGAAAACCTATTGTAAGTTTACTGGCCTCAAAATCATATGATTTAAGTGGTTGTGAGGTGTGTGTGTGTGTGTTCAGTGAATAGTTTCAGTACTGCTGGGAGTTTGAAGAAGTGCATGTTGTTGGAAATGCAAGGTATTTTAAGGAGTAATGGGTTGTAAATGTGTGGGGCTTTGTGTCTTTGGTATGCGTGGTCTAAAGGTCATGCTAGACAAAACAAGTGGTTTTGAGAGACATGTTGCGGATCACGGATAAGTGTGTGTGGTGGAGTGTCTGGCTGTGGTGATAATGTATGGTGGGTGGTGAAATGGGTGAGTTGTGTTATGTTATTGTCACGTGTTTTGGAGTGTTTGTGACTTGTGCGGTGATTCTAATGAGCCCGTGAGAGGCGACTTTTGTGAGTTTTCAGATTAGAGATTTTTGTATTGTTTAGTGTAATGTTGTTTGTTTGCAGTGCATTGAAATTATTCTAGGAATTTTGATCTAATTGAGTTGGGGCTTTTGAATAGAATCTTGGCCCCTTTCAAATCTCGAATAGTTTAGTGGAAACTGATGTTTGGCAAATGGCAGAGTTTTCTGTAAGGTGTGGGTAGAATAACTACGGTCGTATAATTATCTGTCCTGAAATCTGCATCTTGTTTCTTATATTTACCATAAGTCAGTATATGCAGGGTACTGAATAGACTACCCCACTTAAATTCGGTGGTGGTCACAGGGTCCTTTTGTTTGACTTGAGGAGTTTTAACAGCGGAGCAGTTGTGTTATTAGTGTCAGTGTGTGGAGTTTTACCTGCTTAAGTTGACTGGTTGGAGGTGATCAGGTGTCGGAGTGTATTGTATAGACTGTATATAGTCAGCGTTTACCCATTATCAGCAACAACCCTGAACAATAACACACGACCACATGTACAACCACAGCAACAAACCAACCCCTGACCACCACCTGGTATAGTATTACGTTAAAAGCAGAAGTTAATCACCAAAACTCACGTTGTTGATTGAACACTGAGCATTGGGAAGCTCATAACAAGCTAAGAGCAAAACTTCAACAATCCCCCCCAGGCTGAAATTGCAAGTCAAGCACGTGAACCATCATGCCACCCAGCTAAACCCACTCATAACAAAAACATTGATCATTCACGCTTTCATTATGTTTATTATGAATTTTATTAAACTTTTAGTTCATTATAATGCGTGCATTTTTTTACATATCATTCTTATTGTTATTTACATTGCATTAGGTCCTCCTGTAAAACACTTAGTAGTGCATTCTTTGCACGAATTGTGGTTTGTAAGTAAATGTTTTATTTAATTTGAAAGTCACAGTTGATTTATTTTAACCTGCTTCAGTACTGATGACTCAATATTTAGCCAAAGTATTGCTTTACGATCGATTCATGAACCAAATGTATTTTAGGATGTTTAAATCCTGGTCCAGAGTTTATTGATTCCTCTGCGATCAAATGAGTACCGCTAAGAACGTCAATAGTAGTTGGTTCCTGACATGGAAACATGTGTAGTGTCAACAATTCAGAGACAGAGTTTATAGGAGGCACTTTCTTTATTAACAACTTCCACGGTCTCGTCCACACACTCTCCACATTAGCTTAGTACACAACACTAGCCGTCTAACGCTGTCCGACGCTGACTGAGATAGCCAACTACTCTCCTTCGTAGTGCAATATCTAGCGGAGACGTGTAGCGACGATGGCGACAAAACGACGGCAACGATGAGACAAGTCCACTCCTAGAACCGGCAGCTTCGAGCTCCTCGCTCTCGGCTCCTTTTATGCTACCAGCTTGGCCTGGCTCCACGCCTCTCTTCTCGAACCCGCTAGCAGGTTCCAGGGGCCTCCAGATGGGGTCCTCCGTGAACCTTGCCATAGTTCCTCTGACCTGCCAACACAACGTGCTGACGCTCACCGGCGTGTGTACTGTCTGTCCACCACAGCTGCCGCTGCTGTCCACCAGCCGGCGCTATTACACTACATCACCCCCAACCCCCCTTGTTTAAAAAGAAACAGCCGTCCCGGCTGATACACAGCAACGCAACCAGGTGGACAGGGAGAGCAACTCCCACAACCGAGGAACATCCAAAAACCCTCAAACGCAAAAAAAACAACCATCCAAAACCACAATTGCGCTACTCCCCGCGCCTCAACAACCCAACACCTACTCCTTCCGAGCAAGTCGGCATGCGCGCAGGTACACAGCACAACCGCGGTGCCCCCCGCGAACCGACAACACAACAGCCGTGACACTCGGCACGTGGCGCAGGCAAAAAAGAACATGTCAACAACCACCAACACAAAGCACACAGCACCACATAACCCCTTCTCAACACCTGTTACCCTTTAACACGCCATTTCCCCCGAATCAAACAGTACAAGGGAGAGTCAGCTTTACCGGACATTGCTCACGTGAACCGAGTCCTTGACACCGGTCCCCCATCTTGGACAGGATCCTGTACTTCTTGCGGGCTCCAAAGAACAAAAAAACTGGCCTAAACGGCGCGGCCCCTTCCTGGAGAGGGCCATTGGTAGAACCCGCAGGGCCTCCTTTTCCATCTACCCAACGGACACCCAAGCTGCTTCGAAGCAATGACGGAACACAGTCCAATCGCCTCCCGCAGCCACGAACTGCCGAACGGGAGTAAGCCTCCGTCGGTCGGCATGTGGCTCCTTGCAGCGCCGCCGGACACATCTCCTTAGCGTCGTCCCGCGTCCCAATCCCAATGGCGTCCACCAGCCACGCCATGCCCTCTGCAGGCAAAATGTCGCCCGGCAACCGCGTGGTCTCCGCTGCGGGAACTGCCGCTGCAGGTGGCAGCTCCGGCGGCCCACTCGCCGTCCCCAAGACGGCAGGCGCGGACGCGGAGAGCTGCGCGACCAGCTGGACGATGGTCATGAGGAGCAGGTCGAGGCGGTTAACCACCTCGTGCCACCCATCCCTGGTTCGTGACTCCGGAGGATCGATGCCCCTCCTCCGTTGATCCGCAGCCACCAGTTCCGCACCCTCAGGGTTTGTAACCGGGGTCCCGGAATTTGCAGAGGGATGACCATTTTCACCGTCCTGGTCCTCTGACACTATGGGTGGGTTCCTCATCCTTTATAACATCGATATTGCTACAATACCCGAATGTCTACTTAATTTTTCCAACCACTTCTGACACCATTTGTAGTTTCAACGATTCAGAGACAGAGTTGCTAGGAGGCACTTTCTTTATTAACCACTTACACGGTCTTCTCCACACACTCTCCACAGTAGCTTAGCCTAGCCTGTATACAACACTAGCCGTCTAACACTGACGGCACTGACTGAGATAGCCAACTACTATCCTTCATAGCGCAATATCTAGCGGAGACGTTTAGCGACGACGGCGACGAGACGACAGCAACGACGAGACGAGTCCACTCCCAGAACTGACAGCCATGAGCCCCCCCTCTCGGTTCCTTTTATGCTACCCGTGCGGCCTGGCTCGGCTCTGACCATGCCTCCCTTATCGAACCCTTTAACAGGTTCCAGGGGCGCCCAGATGGGGTCCTCCGTGACCCATGCCCTAGACTCTCCACACCCGTGCTCACGCTCACCGGCGTGTGTACTGTCTGTCCACCACAGCAGCTGCTGCTGTCCACCAGCCAGCGCTATTACACGACACATGGAACGGCTTCAACTGGCTCAGGGTACATGTAATGAACACTTTTTATTTGTTTTAATATGGCAACAGTTTCTATACTTAGTCATCAACTACATGTGCAGTGACTTGTAACGTCACTACCGTATGGGCCTACACACACACACGCATGACGTCACTACGTGGGGGGAACGTCACTACCGTGTGGGTCTACACACACACACACACATGACGTCACTACGTGGGGGGAACGTCACTACCGTGTGGGTCTACACACACACACACATGACGTCACTACGGGTGCATACGGGAATGATGTTACGGCCGGGTCGGGGGATGCATATAAGTGGGCTCCGCACCTGGTGCGGAAGAGGAGAGTCAAGCCTCAAGTCAGCGTGGCCAAGCAGTAGCCCTCCTGGCTTGGTCACGCTAGTCGTATCAGAGTGTCAGTGTTAGCGAGTGTTCTCGAGTGTCAGTGTGTGTTAGCGAGGATAGGACGGTGGTCACCACCCCATGTACAGTGTTGTCACATGTTGAGAAATAATTAGTGTTGCCTCCCTAATTCAGTGTGTGCACCTCTATCGAACCACTAGGTTTACACTTACCCAGAGTGAGGCAAGATGCTCATATGCCATAGGTATCCTACAAGGCACTCATCGGGAGAATAGGACGACGACGTGAACCTCGTCCCGCCGACAACCCCGGGGATGGCAGCCACGGAGAGTCCCGCCAATGCTTCGCAAGCGGCGGAGCAACGCTGCGCGGTCCGGACGGCCACCCCCTCGCCATCGGAGGAGCGTGGGGCGGCCAGCGCATGCCTCGCTGAGCTGCAGGGTGCCGCGGCAGACTTGGTCGCCAAGCTCGACGCCAGGGAGCCATCGACGGAGGAGCTTGGGCTGGGACCATGCGGCGATGGCGCTGTTGCTGCCGCCGGCCGGGTGCGTGAAACTCCCGCCACACCGCCGTATCGAGCGGCAGCAATTTTGGCGGAAATGCACAGCGGGGAGGCCGCCATTTCCCAACACCCGCCAGCCACGCAACGGGACGTCCCTGCGCTGCATTGCCGACTCCCATTCGTGCCCGAATTCACGGCGGCTGGCGGGGATTGGGAGGTTTTTATACGCCGCTTCTCCGCGAGCTGCACCTTGGCGGGGTGGACGGAGGAAGAAGCTTTAAAGGCGCTCCCCACCTCTCTCGACGACGACGCGTTGGCGGCATTTTGTGCCATCCCGCCTGCACGGCGCTCGTAACAGGTTCGTGGAACGATGGTGGGGAGAAACCGAAACGCCCCTCACCTTCAGAAGCGCCCTTTTGTTGCTGGCTTAGGCAGCGTTCCTGAAGATGGAGGTGGTGGGCATCGAATCCCTGGTGATGGACAGACTGTTGGGGCTGGAAAAGGAACTGAATGTCGCCCTACCTGCTTCGGAGGAGTACGATCCAACTTCCCTCGTGATCGCACGATGTATTCAGTCTCACCTCGGGTTTGAGAAACGCTCGGGCCTTGTGGCATGTGCTTCACCTGCAGATGGGCGCGAGCCTTCGGAGGAGGACGAGTCCGCCCCAGTTTGTGCCACCGTGGCCAGGGGCGGAGGTCGGAGGCACGCTGCTGATCGCCAATGGAGACGCGCCCGGCCTCCACCTTACCTTCCCCGTCCGGCCTCCACTCGAGGTGTCTGCTTCAATTGTCTCTTTGTCGGTCAACGTCCACCAAAGGTCCCCAGGTGAGTCGTGGTGCACCACATATTCAGCCCTCGTTCCCACCTCACCCATCTTTCGATCGCGTTGACCCACGTACGGTTGTTACTCCTCCTCGTCGGGTTGCACTGCGCAAGGGGTCCGGGGCGTTGGGTGAGTGTTGGCCTTTCGGGCGTGACCAATAGTCGCAACTGGCCCGTCGAGTCGTGGCCGCAGCCGGCGGACGTTGTGAACATTATCAAGGGTTGCACGCAGTGTGCTCGCCTCAAACTGCCACCTGTAAAGTGCTGCCCGCCCTTGCAGTCAATTAAGGTGTTCCGCAATAATGAGCTTGTGGCACTGGATATATTGGGCCCCTTCCCCACTACGGCCCAGGGAAACAAGTACTTATTTGTGGGTGTAGAATATTTTTCATGCTGGCCGGTTGCTTGGCCGCTTCTGAATCAGACGGCTATCAGTATTGCTGAGGCGTTCCTACACGGGTATGTGCTGGACAAGGGGGCCCCGGAAAGCCTCCTTACTGACCAAGGGAAAAAAAATTCCGGCAGGCTACTGAAGGATGTGTGCGACCTTTTGGGCACCGAGAAGGTTCGCACCTCGCCCTATCATCCACAAACAGATGGGATGGTGGAAAGGCTCAATAGTTGCGATGTTGAGCCAGCAGGTCGATGAGTCTCAAAGAGATTGGGATCTACGCATCCCTGGCGTGCTGGCGGCCTACAGAATGGCCCCCCATATTTCCACTGGTTACTCGCCTTTCTTCCTAATGTACGGCCGGGAACCTAACCCCCCCATTGACGTTCAACTTAAAGTGGGCCCTACTAAGGCTAAGGTGGCCATCTCTGACCCTATGCGGTTCACCCTTCGACGCGTCTCAGAGGTGCGCGAGGCCTCCAGAGCACTTTCAGCCGTACGGCAGCTGGTCAATGAACGATTGAGGGGTCGTCGTGTATCGGGAAAGCAGTGGGCTCCTGGTGACAAGGCTTGGCTGCACTGTCCCCAAGTGCCTATCGGCACATCCCCCAAGCTGTACCAGCCCTGGCGAGGTCCGGTCGAGGTGGTGCAAGCCGACCGGCCTCAATGTGTTAAGATTCGGTTCAGCCGCCGGACTTGGTTTATACACTTAAACCGTTTGTGCAACCCTGCCGCGTTCACTCATCCCCAATCCCCGAGGGCTGTATGTCTGGTGTGCCCGGCAAGCTGAGGGGTGCGCCGGTTGAGGTGCTCCCTCAGGGTGGTTCTGTGGTCCCACCTGCAGGATCGGAGTTCGTGATCCCCTCGGCACTGCCGGGGGCTGCTCCTCCGGACACCCCGCTCGATGCGGAGCGGCTGTCGACCGGCCACCCACCGTCCACACCGCCGCCCCCAACGGGGCGGCCGCGGTCGCCCGCCGGCAGCGACGCTACCCCCGGACCTTCTGGGGTGCTTAGGCCCACCTCGCCTGAGGGCCCGGTCACGCGGACTCGCTCAAGGACCACACGGTTCAAATAACACTTTCATACATTGTGGATTCTTCTGCGGATCTTCATTGTTACAAATGCGTGTTGTTTTCTTCCCCCACAGGGTTGCCGCTGTGGTTCATTGGGTTGCAAGTGCGGGGGGGGGGGGGGGGGCCCGAGGTTGGAGTGTTGCTGGTTTCCCGTTTCTGTTTTTTTGGTACTGATGCTTGTTAGTTTTTCTTGTTATTTTCGTATTTTCGTTCAGGGTTTCCGAGTTATACATATGTTCTCGCGTTATTGTCGGACGGCGGTTATTTATTAACATTGTTGTTGGGAGGCACACAGTATGTTTTTACTGTATTATCACAGCCCGGACGGCTGTATTTTTACATGGGGGGGGGGTGATCTAGTGACTTGTAACGTCATTCCGTGTGGGCCTACACACACACATGCATGACGTCACTACGTGGGGGGAACGTCACTACCGTGTGTGTCTACACACACACACATGACGTCACTACGGGTACATGTGAGAATGACGTCACGGCCGGGTCAGGGGGTCTGGAGGACGTGGGTCAGTACCGCGGGGGTTGTGTGAGGCCGTGGCACTCTGATTGAACCCGACTGGACATGTGACCGGATCAAGGTAGGGGCCGGGGGCCCCGGGGGCACCTTGGGGGCCACGTGGACAGAAGAAGAGCCTTCTCAAGAGTTCTCGAAGGTGGGCGTGGCTGGGGTGTGGCCTGGACACGCCGAGGCGCATATAAGCGGGCACCGCACCTGGTGCGGGGCTGCTTGGGTCCACGATGAAGACGCCTCATGAAGAGAAGAGTCAAGCCTCAAGTCAGCGTGGCCAAGCAGTAGCCCTCCTGGCTTGGTCACGCTAGTCGTATCAGAGTGTCAGTGTTAGCGAGTGTCAGTGTGTGTTAGCGAGGATAGGTTGGTGTTCACCACTCTATGTGCAGTGTTGTCACATGTTGAGTAATAAATCGTGTTGCCTCCCTAATTCAGTGTGTGCGCCTCTATCGAACCATTTCACGTGTATTGCATTGTTAACAACCATCTCAAATTGTACGTGCGCTCAATTGACAGACTGAAACATTACCTTACATTCTGGCCTTATAGAAGTGAAACCTTTCGGAATGTAGATTTTATTTTTAGAAACACTGGTACTACATCTCAGCTTTAAGGATACTGATGCAAGTACTTCTAAGTCAGTGATGCATATGAAACATCCCCAAGTCATCCTTGCAAATGAGACTCTTTGTCTCTTGAGTTCTCATCAGGTTACACAAATGAAACTTCAAACTTATTCCTTCTTTAAAAGTGGTACTATTACAAATGTTACACCACTTGTGCAACACACATCCAAGCACACAGCATAGCATATTTCCATTCCATAAACCTGAACAGACAATAGAGGGACCCGTGTTACATTTACGAAGTATACAGGTGGCAAATAATATCTTTACTCATGACATATATTATTAGATCCTGTACATAAGGACATTTGTGGTTTAGCCTAAGTCACACAGCTACCAAAGGTATGTACTGTTAAGGTATTTCACTTCCCTTTCCACACATGATACTGTCATTTCAAATCCATAACTGCAGAGGGTTTATTGGTAGCGCTTACATCCAAGACAAGGGCCGCGAAATACAAATAGATCCCAAAAGATGTTTTGTAGATCTCATAACCGAGCTGGCCGGACACATGGCTGGTGCTGAGTTGGACCAAGAGATTCGCTTAATAATGTGAATAAAACACGATGCATCCCGGAGATTCTTGTAAAAAATATATATATACGTGTGTTTGCATTTTTTTCTTTATTAAAGAATGTAAAAAAAACAGGACACTCATTTTGACGCATTTTGTTTTAAATATTACACCGCTATGGATGTTTAACAATGGACAACTAAGCTTTTATGTTTGTTACATTAGCGCATTACATGCAATGTGGCAGGACAAGATATAAACATGTATTCGACACACACACTCCAGGAATCTAAATGAATAAAGTAGCGCAACCTGAATTTAAAAAGAAAACTGCTTGGGTCATTTTTTTTATTTAAAGCTTTCGTGACTGCAGTAATTCATATTCTTAGCTCTTTCGGTAAAGTCACGTTGAAGGGAAACAATAAAATAATAAAATATATATCAAACAATAAAAATTCTCACGACGTTTCGACCATAACACAAACGGTCGTCATCAGGTGTGAAAAAACCAACGGCAAATGTTTCTTGCCGTTGGTTTTTTCACACCTGATGACGACCGTTTGTGCTTGGGTCATTCCATGGTTAAATCGGGGTAAATGTTGGTCGTAGATTTGTGGTGAATCGCGGAGCCGGTTGAGATGCACCACAATGTCACACGAGGCTTTAGACTTTATAGCAACAAGGGCACACGCACACACACGATGGCCATATGGCCTCGGAGCTTTCTTACAGACAAGGTCAGGCTGTTAATAAACAAAAACACACCACCCCAATATAAACCAAGCCACGGTTGCCATAAAAAAAGCAATCTGGCCGTCACATTGCCAATGACGATGTTTTTTGTAGATTGTTGTTTGTTACCTTCTCTCAACCGAGAGTCTCAAGTAAACATTGCAGGGCATTTAAGAATAACATAATTGAAACCCTGCGGGGAGTTTAAAATTAAGAGGTGGAACTTCTGATCGGCCACAAAGAGGCAAACGTGTAAGTACAGTCCTGTAATTCCCATTTACATGTAACATTGGGAAATAGTGTAAAAAAAAATTCAGTTCTACCACAGCATCATACAACTTGCCAGCCTACAATGTTGCGTTGTATTGCCTACATATTTATTAATGATAATGATCCCACCGTGTGTAGCCTGTAACAGAGTGTTGGGGCAAGTGCTGTTAGCGAGCACCTGATGAAGGCCGGCACGGGGGTGACCAGCACCACGCCCGGCCGCCTTTGTCTCCCTAGCAGCGATGTTTTTACACGCCGCACAAGATACTCATTTGAGGCTGAGTCGACCTAGTGGAGGCCCAGGACCGGTTTTAGATAATCGTAACTGGGTGTTGGCCTTCTTTGGTTCTTTCGGTAAAGTCACGTAGAATGAGAATAAAACAATAAAATAACACAATAAAATTCTCACGACGTTTCGGCCACAACGCAAGCGGCCGTCTTCAGGTGAAAGGTACAGACCTGTCGGGACGACAGAGCTTCAATGTACCTTTCACCTGAAGACGGCCGCGTGCGTTGTGGCCGAAACGTCGTGAGAATTTTATTGTGTTATTTTATTATTTTATTCTCATTCTACGTGACTTTACCGAAAGAACCAAAGAAGATGAATCCTTGCAGTCACGAAAGCTTCAAATCGAAATGGGTGTTGGCCGTGAGCGGGAATCGAACCCGGGTGGGCAAGGTTCGTAGTTGCGCTAACCGCTACACCGCCGCTATTAATACACTCAAGGTGGGGGGGAGGTAGGGGGTGGGGCCTTATTCGGCAAGGCCTCTCGCCAAATTTACGTCCCACCGCACGTCACCACCCACCCCCTCCCCCCAGCGTTCAGGGGCGGGTTTTTACGCATGCGCACTGACGCAACGCGCGGCGGATTTGACGGTACTTCCGTTTGGCGGCGGGGAGTGGGGGGTGGCCAATGGGAGGGTTGCCGGATTTGGCAAAGTCGTCATGAGGAAGACGGCGGGCGCCGCGTTGATGTTTACATGTTGAGCGGTTCGCGGGTTGGTCGGTCGGCGGTCCTTGGCGTTCCAGGTACCCCCACTTTGCGTTTACAACAACGATTGCTACATTTATTATCGAACGCGCTCGCTCCTTTACGCTTTTAGTAGGTATTTTTTTTTAAACACGCGCGTACGTACGGGTTTTGTAAAAAAAAAATCGTCAGCGGCGGTAGATGTCCGTTCAAGATGCGCGCGCAGAGGGGCTGCGCCTCGAGTTAAAGACGCAATGAATGTATGTATGGTTGGTCGTGTGTGATTTGATAAGGTTTTACACGATAGTTGGGGGTAGGGGGGGGGCTTTATGTTTACCTCAATGTTTGGCGTCGCTTATTTAGCGTTCGCCTATGATGAGCGACTTAAAAGAGTTGGAGTTTAAGTTGGATGTGGCCAGGGTTGGGACCGCGTTATCCGAGACAACCAACGCCTCCCGGTTACCGAGATGTATTGTTATTGATATCCCGTCGATAGTTAAGAGACGATTGACGCTGTGTGCCTGTGAGAAGTTAAGAGTGGTGGTATTCCTATGGGTAGGGGTGGTAGGTCACGTTTCACCGTGTGAATGTTGGCTCAGGGTCCCATCTCACCCATGAGCTGGGAGGCAAGTCGTACTTTTAATAACTCGTTATATATTTCATGGCCTTTTCGAGTGTTGCATTATTCCCCGCTCGTCTTTTGTTTTTCTCTTCGGTTACTTCCAAAAGGACACAAATAACGATGTCCCATTAATAATAGGATTTTCCCCCTCTTTTTGGCAACAAAACTGAAACCGTTTTTTACTAAGATTCGTGTCTGCATTAACCACAATACCTGCAGTCAAAATTCAAACAAAAAAAACATACTATGATAATATATGATGCATTGTCCTTGAAACTGATTGGTCCACACCAAGGGACGGCTTTCTTTTGAGCCACTCTTAACTTCTCACACAAAAAGTGGTAATGATGTAGATGTTGCAGCACTTTAGGCTATTTCCCCCAGACTCTTAAGCAGGACTATCCCTGCTTAAGGAGCCTTGAGGCTACGCAGATGTTTTCTGATAATGATCGACATTATTTTATTTATGCACATGTGCTTAATAACTTTCTCGATACTGTATAATACTCTATGATGCAGTATCTTGAATGTAAGTGTCTCCACATTGCGATGTGGCTTAATGGGTATTACTATTGGTGATGCTGCGTTGGCAGTGGGTGCACGAACACAAAATAAAATAATCTGCCACGGCCCTTCTTGCGAGCACTTAAACAGAGGTCTGAAGAGGTAGAGAGAGAGTCAATGGCACTTAATATCACCATGTGACCTGATGGGAATTACATTTAAAATGTTTTCTTATACCAGCGTTTTTTTTTAATGGGCATATGAAGTTACGTAATAGTGGCCATTGAGTAACAGCAGACAAATCCTAAAAATAATCCAAAGTATTCAATTTAAATAACAAAACATGTTTTAGAACACTTTGATGGGACTATACATAATGTTGGGGGGGGTGTTCTCCTCAGGACAAACTAGATGCAAACAGGGCACAATTACAATTTCAAAAGAAGGAATTTGACTACCTTGCATTTCTGAGGCAGAGAAGTGGGATGGGGTGGGGGGTCCTACAATTCAACTAACTCCTCTGCCCAACTACTGTACTATTATAATGAAAGGTTTGACTGCCACATTTTTGGGGCAAGCTATCGGGTGATAGCCTTCGTGAATAGAAAATAATTAACTTTTAAAACTCAACACACTCGTCGAACTTTTGAAACTAGAATTTGAAAAATGAAACTAGCTAGGGATGAAGTTTGTCAAGCACCCAATAACACAGTAATGTTTTCAGTGAAGATGAGGCGTTCATTTCGTGCTGCCAGCTGAACTGTACTCAGTTTATATAAAGAAGGGACGAATGGTATGTCAATCAATTGGTAAAGACATCCAGTTATGTTTTCATGCCCTCGGTTCGCATGTTGACGAATGTTCCTTTTCCTAAAAGTTTTCACGTGTGTGCCAATGTCTCCATCGCCAGCTGGTCAATTCGTCAAGGGCAGCTGTTAAGTCAACATGCCAATTTGGCTCGCGGAGTTTATATCTTAGCAGTCATATCGCTATTTGTGATTCTTTGGGGTCTGTAACATAAGCGCACCACCTGTTGATGCTGTATCACTTGGTGGGAAGTCTGCATGAGCATCAACATTGTGCTGGTTTGAGCATTCTGAGCTTTAACTTTTTAAATGTTAAACACAGTGTATGTAAATGCGTGTTTAATTATTTGTGCCATTGTACCGCGTGTGGTGATAATTAAAATATTTAAATTCGGTATGTAAGTGTATTCTATATTTGTCTTCAACTTTCTACCACGTCTGAACAGTAAATTAAAAACGTGAAATGTCTTTTTTGGTATTGGTATTTTTAAAAATATACAATTATAATTTTGTTCAAGTTATTATAACGTAGGTTATGCTTAAACTTAATGTTGCAAAGAGAACTATAAATGTATGTACATTAACCTGCCAATGAATGCTACTGGGACACTTGTGTTTTTGGCCTGCAGTGTTTTGAGTGAATTAGTGCATATAAATAAATCTCTGTGCACGTTCAAATTACTTTTCAAAAGCAGCCAATTCAGTTTGACTAATTTAGTCCATTGAGAGCTCACCGAGGTAAAAAGTACCTGGATGAGCATAGCTACACCAGGGTAGTAAAACATGTTTTTGCTTATGAGCAATTTGCTAAGTTGTAATTGGGGGTGCAGTACTGGGAAAACCACATCACGTGGTATTTAATGTCCCATACACTATGTAGACTGTACTTTGGTAATTCACAATTCGAAATTACCAGCCCAATGTGGCCATCAACATGTTGGTTCTGTATAACTTGGCCAATTCTGTACACAGGCTGTACAACCCGGCTCACTGGAATGGTTTGGCGTATGATGTTCAAAATACTACGATAGTGGTTTGTAAAAAGCGTGTCAGCATGATGCAATTCTCACTTGGGATTTAGAGCTTTGCTTTATGGGTATGGCTTGTTGACTGTTCCTGAAACATGTTTTTTTCCTGGTGCACCTTTCCACGTTAAGAGGATTCCTATCAGTGCGCTGAGGATTATGCAGCCTTGTGTTCCATTTTACAACTTCACTCGGATACGGGGTCAGAGGTCTGCATTGTGTGCTTTATTTTAAAAGTATTTTGCCACAAAAGAGCAAAACTCACTGTGAGTTCATTGTTTCTGTTTCATATGTAATTAGCCTTTTGCCCGTCGTCCTCGGACGGAGGCTGTACTATTTACGATAAAATTGAGCAGAGAGTATTTGTATCTTGTGTAAATTTAATCTTGCACAAAAGAATGTCATCAAACACTCCACTGCATTTCACTGTAGTACTGTATTAATGGCAGTGATGCACAAACTATGTCATAAAATTCTAGATTTGAAGTTTTCGTGACTGCAAGGATCCATACTCTTTGGTTCTATGTTTTATTTTTTACCTACGTGACTTTACCGAATAGAACCAAAGAGTATGTCATAAAAACCTCACTTCATGTCACTGTAGCACTGTATTTAACTGACCTTCAATTAGCCTTTTGCCCATCCTAGGACAGAAGCTGTACTATTAAAGATGTACATTTACGTTTTCTTGTGTGATTGTACGTATTTTTAGGAATTGTTGCACGTAAATAAGTGTTTCTTAACTTAAAAAATGAAACCTCGGTATACGATATTTTGTGTTAATCTCTTGTGCTGTATTAATGGCAGTGATTCTTGCACGAAACTACGTCATAAAACGCCTCACTTCATGTCACTAGCACTGCATTGAACTCGCCTTCACTTAGTCCGAAATCACTGCTCTGATACTTCATTTTCTTGTGCTTTCGCTCGCTGGGGTTGTAATCAATTTGAATTCGATACAATGTTTGGAAAATCATGGAGAAATGTATATATTTTATCACAATTTAGAAGCAAAAATTTGACTTACCTTTTGTTTCAAGTGCTGAAGAAATAAATAAAGATACCAAATGCACTTTGTTGCTGCGTAGAATTATTTATTTGATTAACTGTCAATAAAGAAACTTCAAATTTAAAGCGAATTTGCATTAAAAAAATCTTTCCGGGGACCGGGGGGCCCTCTTTTGCAGTGGCGTCACGTGCGGATGTAGCGCTGTGATGCGTAGATTTATTTTTGACCGTCACTTTCTGTAAAGAAACATAATATTTGAAGTGACTTTGCGAAACAAAATCTTTCCACTCGACCTTCTTCCGCGTGAGTGTAAAAATCCACCCGCTCATGATTATTTTATTAATGAGGGGGGGGGGGAGGTGCGGCATGTGGAGTGACGTCACGCGCGTTACACACATTTCTAGGTTATTATAGTAGTAATTAGGTGAGAGTCCAAGATACACTGCAAAAAGGATCTGGTTGACAAATATAGTGATTGAGCATCAGTTATTTTTTTATTTTTAAAGCGCAGGTAATTTTTAAATGTGTTGGTTGACCTACAACACCTGCACATGTTATGATTGGTTCTTGTGAATGCTGTTGTGGGATCTTTTATGTTCAGTTACCTTTTTACAACCTCAATTCCCACATATAACATGGCTAACTTCACATTTCCACATGAAATGAGAAATAGTTAATATACTTGTCATATCCCTCAATAATTACCAAGTAGCTACAGATATTTCAAATCATGTATGCCATTTGGCTCTATGATTGTAGCATACATTTCACAGTCAGAAGTTTGCAAATTAAAATACCAACTTGGGGCTAACCAATCTCAATCATCCATCCATGGTCCATGAAATTATCACCACTTTGTTACAAGTCATCAGTGGTCATCCTATATCTAGACTGTTTCCAGCCATAATGTTTTAATTTCTACCACCTACTCAAGTTTGCCTACATAGGTGAGCAATGATTCAACATTCATTGGATAATTTTGGCACCTAAACTTGAATCAAAGTTTAGTTGTTTGAGGCATGGTATAAGAGTCAGAAATATCCTTTCAGAATTCCAAAAGGCCCATCATGTCTCATCAGGCAAAGGTACAGCAAGGTGACACCACAGAACTATTTTAGGGGAATGGTACAGCAAGGTGAAGCTACAGGACTATTTTCAGGGAATGTGACAGCAACCTGACACCACAGGACTATTTGCAGATTCATTTTTATTTGGCCTGTTTTTCCACCACTACATGTTCTTTTATGTCCAGTAAAGAGTGGTTTTGTCCCATACGAGTGAAGAGGAGTCAGAGACTGGTTAAGCACTTCTTTATTCGTGAACCCACGGCAACATTTGTTAAAAAATCAACCCCAACACGCGTCTCAAAGCCCCTTTTAACCCCTCCATCTCCGCCCTCGTTTCAAATACACATCCTTGTCTCGCACGCCTGGTCCGGGTGACGTCAGTGTCCTTTAACCCTTGACTCCCCGTCTAGTGTATTCCCGTGTGTGTGATTGGTGCGTGTTATACTGAGTGCGGAGATTTCATGTCTGCACGGTGCGTGTGTGAGGGTGGCTCGTGAGGGTGGCTCGCATGCCCTTACACTAGTTCCAATGTAATAAATTATAGCCCTATTAGCCAAAGTAGATTAAAACAATTCTGGTTTTATGTCCAGTTCTAGAAACTGCACTTATACCATCAACCCAATACTGTACACCTGGAATTTGAATTTGTACCAATAATCTTAGTAGTACTGGCCCAGCTCTCTGGCAGACCTATTCTATTATTAGTCCCCGAATCCAGCAGTGCATTATTGACAAGATGCCTGTACATTTACATAATCAAACCCAGCCACCTCACTGAAGTAAAATGAAAGGTTATATTCCCTACTTGAACATGTGTTGGCTAATGCGCATCTCTGCAGGTGGCATGAAATGCATTGTGGGGTTTAACATCCTTTTGGGAAAGGCTGTATATGTTCTTTTGTGGTCTGCACCAGTTTTGGTCAGTATCTCGGAATCTTAAGTAGGTTTGAGCTTTCCACAAAGTGGTACTCTTTGTATTTCTTGTTTATTTTAGTCTGAAATTATCGTACATTTATGTATTGCATTGTTGCTGTAAAATAATAAAATATAACAACTTTAGGCCTTGGTAAATCCACTGCTGTATGCACTTCCACACCATGTCAGTCATTGGGGGGGGTTTTGTGAGTTGGTGAAGGATGAAGCCCATGACCGGTTTCAGATATCATTCCACTATGGACCCAAAACAATGGAGTCTCCATCCCCAGCAATATACAGTGTACACTATTTGTGTAAGACTTTGTATGGTTGTCAGTGTGAAACATCTAAAATGGCTATCTTTTGCAATGGCAGTGGTTGCATAATTCCTTTCTGGTGTTTCTTTGGAGAATTTTTGTGACGCGTATGCCAGTCCTATAGTCAAAAAACACTTAATTTGAAAATTAAACCGGGATATTTGATATATTTAACATGCAAATGTAATATACTATTTCAAGGTGTTTCAGGGTCCTACTTTCTACTGTAATAACTTGAAAATCTTTAGGCAAATGGCATGTTATCTACATTAATGTCCACTCATCTTTTCCTTATTTCCAAATCATTGAAGTGTTCAGAACATCTATCGATGTCAGCATTTTTGTCCACAGATAAGACTATGTATAGCAGAAAGCAATTTTGTAAGAATGTTGTTTATGATGGCGCAATTCATTTTTAATTCTTTGAGTTATTTCCTATTCACAGTACAATTCCTTCTAACCTTTTCAATGAGATGTTGTCATCTGTACATACACTGTGCCTATGATTTTATTTTGAAACTTGATTTGACCTTCACCTGCACAAAACAGTTGTATTTATTTCCAAGCGTCTCTCATAGTCATAATAATAAGTATTAAATTGACCATTGTAATTTATATTTTAGTCTTGTAGTGTTCATCGATAACTTTCACATGTATCACTTAAGCTCTGTACTCTGTTTATAGAGCCTTTACTGATGAAACAGAGTAACATTGGTCCAGTGCTCTGTTTATAGAGCCTTTACTGATGAAACAGAGTAACATTGGTCCAGTGTTTTCTGGTTTTGAATAAACAACTGGTAAACATTGGTACTTAAGGCCCATTGTTCAATGGAATGCATTTTATTTAACTTTAGTGCTTACCTGTCTATTTATCCATTACCTGGTTTCTACCAAGTTAGTACATAAAGACAATGGAAAATGCTGATTCACAAAGTCCTCAAGTCTGCGTGAATGCTACTGTGCTGTCCTCTTCAGGTGAGGGGCAGGCTGCTGCAGCGTTTGCGTCATGTCGGGCACAGATGAGTACAGAAATATCTCAGAAAAGGAGACCAAAAAAGTGAGTGCACTGCATGCAGTGTTGGCAAAAAAAAATCATGACTATAATCAAATTACCAGGGACAGATACAATGAATACTGTACACTTTGATAACACTTTGCTCATCATGTTACACCTAGAATGTACTGGTTGATTACCTTTATAATAACACATCAGACCCAGGGCCAATTATAATTACAGCAGCATTATTAGCGAAAATTACATTTCCAGTGTGATTACAATTCATTACATGTGACAACTATAATTGACCTCAGGTCTGAATTAAATTAATTCTCAAAAAAAGATTATCCCAAAATGTTTTTTTAATGACCATTGATCAGTTCCGGTCAGGGATTGACTGTTCTCTCTAGATTCAGTAAAATCAGTACCACTTGGTGGACTTGGTAGTGGTTGTCCTATTGAGAGACTGCTTTTGCAATAAGAATGTAACGTTTCCACTTTTGGCTTAGGGCTGCCAATGGATACAAGCACAACGCCTTGCTCGCTTTAGCAGGAAGACGCTTTGGCTTGTATGACATGATCTATGTTTATCCCTCATAGTCAGCAATTGTGGAAGTGACACAGCTGTTTCTTGCATAGGCACGTGCATATGTCTCGTGACATGACTGAAAACACAATTTGTACATAACCGGCAACAAAATCAATGTCATACGTTTGGTACCGAGCTGTATGAGGCCTGACTCTCACTCCCACCCGCCATTTTCAGACGATCAGCTACTGCGTGGCGGACACAGTGCGCAATCTCCAGTTGAGCCATGTCACGTCGGGCAAGCACGTGACGAGCGATGAGGACGATGCTAACAAGCTGTGCTGTGCCCTGGAGGCCACCTTCATGCACGGTCTCAAGGACAAGTACCTGCGCAGTGATGCCCCCTCAGACAAACGCGTCCGGAGGAATAACCGGACTTCCGGTGGACTCCCTGAACCGGTCTTTTGGAGCCTGCTCAAGTCCATCACGCACAGGTAGAGTCTTCTCCAGTGTAAAAGGAAGACCCTTCCCAAAACAAAATTACTGAGTGTTCTTTTTTATATTGCAATAGGATTTGATCCAATGAGACTGACAATGCAAGAATTGACTTATGACTTGACCAAGATTGACATACCACATGAAATTGAATGTTGTCTGATAAGCCAATAACATGGGAAATGTTGATATTTTTAACAAAAACCCCCCATTATTTTTGTTGTAAAAGATTATAGCCATAATTTAAAATCTATTATTGTATATGCCTTTTTCATTGGCATATCCAAACCAGAGCCATGCTGCTGACATCACATGCAACGTGCGATGTCGAGATGCATGTGGGTGATGCGGTGACACTCGTACAAAGTTTTACAAATTCGCATACAATCGCCTCTGACTTGTTAATCACCATTTTGTTCACTTTGTCAGGTGTGATGATATCACACTCGTAGAATAATCCATTGGCTTCACCCCTGGCTCTTAGCCCCGAGCAATATTCAAATGTCTCGTGAGGCCAGAGTTTGACGGTTTTGTTTCGGTTTGGCCCAGAAAATAGGCAGTGGAAAACCACCCATGAGGGCCCTGCTCTGGCTCAGATTTGCCAGGGAAATAAGTATTATTGGACTCCGGGTCCAGAAATTAATTATGAATCTATGGCCCTTAATGATCAGCACCAGGCACCGTTTCAAAAATTTCCAGTGGGGTTAGGCACTCTTGAATTACAAAAATCTCAGTTTTGAATTCACCATCCCATGACATTCAAACTAATATTAATTCTTCTCAAAGTTGGAATTTAGCTAAAGTCAAATTAGAACCAAATTTAACGTTTCAGTCATAGTGTACCTGCGCACTACCAAGGCTTTTTTTATTATGGAATGTCCAACACTAGTTTGAAGCTTCATTACTAACAATTATAATTTTCTACCGGTAAAAATCTCTTTCAAAACTTGTCTTCTCTTAAAAACACAACATATACAGTGAGGGAAAAAAGTATTTGATCCCCTGCTGATTTTGTACGTTTGCCCACTGACAAAGAAATGATCAGTCTATAATTTTAATGGTAGGTTTATTTGAACAGTGAGAGACAGAATAAAAACAACAAAATCCAGAAAAACGCATGTCAGAAATGTTATAAATTGATTTGCATTTTAATGAGGGAAAAAAGTATTTGACCCCCTCTCAATCAGAAAGATTTCTGGCCCCCAGGTGTCTTTTATACTGGTAACGAGCTGAGTTTAGGAGCACACTCTTAAAGGGAGTGCTCCTAATCTCAGCTTGTTACCTGTATAACAGACACCTGTCCACAGAGAAGGTGACAATAGTTGGTGCGATTATTCGCAAATGGAAGAAACACAAAAGAACTGTCAATCTCCCTCGGCCTGGGGCTCCATGCAAGATCTCACCTCGTGGAGTTGCAATGATCATGAGAACGGTGAGGTATCAGCCCAGAACTACACGGGAGGATCTTGTCAATGATCTCAAGGCAACTGGGACCATAGTCACCAAGAAAACAATTGGTAACACACTACGCCGTGAAGGACTGATATCCTGTAGCGCCCGCAAGGTCCCCCTGCTCAAAAAAGCACATATACATGCCCGTCTGAAGTTTGCCAATGAACATCTGAATGATTCAGAGGACAACTGGGTGAAAGTGTTGTGGTCAGATGAGACCAAAATGGAGCTCTTTTGCATCAACTCAACTCGCCGTGTTTGGAGGAGGAGGAATGCTTCATATGACCCCAAGAACACCATCCCCACCGTCAAACATGGAGGTGGAAACATTATGCTTTGGGGGTGTTTTTCTGCTAAGGGGACAGGACAACTTCACCGCATCAAAGGAACGATGGACGGGGCCATGTACCATCAAATCTTGGGTGAGAACCTCCTTTCCTCAGCCAGGGCATTGAAAATGGGTCGTGGATGGGTATTCCAGCATGACAGTGACCCAAAAACACACGGTCAAGGTAACAAAGGAGTGGCTCAAGAAGAAGCACATTAAGGTCCTGGAGTGGCCTAGCCAGTCTCCAGACCTTAATCCCATAGAAAATCTGTGGAGGGAGCTGAAGATTCGAGTTGCCAAACGTCAGCCTCGAAACCTTAATGACTTGGAGAAGATCTGCAAAGAGGAGTGGGACAAAATCCCTCCTGAGATGTGTGCAAACCTGGTGGCCAACTACAAGAAACGTTTGACCTCTGTGATTGCCAACAAGGGTTTTACCACCAAGTACTAAGTCATGTTTTGCAGAGGGGTCAAATACTTATTTCCCTCATTAAAATGCAAATCAATTTCTAACATTTTTTGACATGCGTTTTTCTGGATTTTGTTGTTGTTATTCTGTCTACCTACCATTAAAATTATAGACTGATCATTTCTTTGTCAGTGGGCAAACGTACAAAATCAGCAGGGGATCAAATACTTTTTTCCCTCACTGTACATAAATACAAAGCTATTTTTCGATTTCAAGCTTTCGTGACTGCAGGGATTCATCTACTTGGTTCTTTCGGTAAAATCACGTGGAAGGGAAATAATAAAAATAAAACAAAATAAAATTCTCACGACGTTTCGGCCATAACACAAGCAGCCGTCCTCAGGTGAAGAAACAGAGCTGTCCATTGGAGCTCCATTGGAGCGCTGTCTTTCCGACAGTTCTATTTCTTCACCTGAGGGACGGCTGCTTGTGTTGTGGCCGAAACGTCGTGAGAATTTTATTTTATTATGTTTTATTTTTATTATTTCCCTTCTACGTGACTTTACAAAGCCATTGTAAAAGCCCGGCGTTTCTTTTGTCCATTTGTCCGTCAACAAAATTATAAGAGTCTTGCACAATCCAGATTTGAAGTTTTCGTGACTGCAGGGATCCATACTCTTTGGTTCTCTCGGTAAAGTCACGTAGGTAGAAAATTATTTTATTTTTATACCTACGTGACTTTACTGAAAGTCTTGCAGAAGTCCAAAAATAATAGAAAGTGGGGGGTAAATAGTTGCTCTGAAAGATTTCCAAAAAATTTCCCCCCCCCCCTCAAAAAATATTTTTACCACACCCCTCCCTCGTAGGCTTGTGTACCTACACACCCTAGATACAATAGTGAGTAGTATCTAGTGACTATCCAGTAGTATCTGGCTCTACAGTAGTATCTACTGACTATACTATTATCTATTGACTCTATATCAGTATCTACTGACTCTGTAGTTGTCTAGTGACTGTATAGTAGTATCTACCGACTATAGTAGTAACTACTAACGCTATATCAGTATATGCTGACTCTATAGTCGTATTTCTGACTATAGTCGTATTTACTGACTGCAGCAGTGTATATGACTGTATTGGAATCTACTGGCTGTAATATTATCTACTGACTATAGTAGTATCTACCGACTCTATAGTAGTAACTACTGCCTGCAGTAGTATCTAATGACTATAGTGGTATCTACTAAATCTAAAGTAGCATCTATTGACTCTATAATGGTATCCACTGACTATAGTAATAACTACTAACTCTATAGTAGTATTTACTGACTATAGTAGTATCTACCAACCATACGGTAGTATCTACTGACTGTAGTAGTATCTACTCACTATATAGTAGTATCTACTGACTGCAATAATATCTACTGACTCAATAGTATTATCTGCCGACTCTAGTAGTATCAACCAACTCTGTAGTAGTTAACATGGTACATTATACTCTTTGGGTCTTTCGGTAAAGTCACGTAGATAGAAAAAAATAATAAAATAAAAAATCACGACGTTTCGATCGCAACACGAGCAATCGTCTTCAGGTGATAAAATACAGCAGGCGAACTGCTGAGGCAGGATAAATATAGCGAGAGAGCTACTGCAGCAAGAGGTTATATAGGTTTGAGATGGGTACAACCCAAGGGTAAGTGGGTGGGGCTAGAGATGGAATTTACAAGTAATATACCTCGGCCATTGTATTGCTGGAGATTAGCATGTCAATCTGTTAATGTAATCCCACGACTACGGTGCTGAAGAAGCCATTGTATTGCTAGAGATTAGAGATTACCATGTCAATGTGAGATGGCTCCCACAGCAGCGGCTATGTTAATGAGACACATTCAGCCTATTAAACAACGTGTATTGTTTGAGTCTCTCCATGTTAGTCTATGAAGTACAGTGCATAGAGGAAGATTTGAAATCCGTATTGGTAGCAAACTTCGATTTTTTATTTACACAAGCACATGTTCACTTTTCAAAGTCATGGATTAATATTGTTGTGGTGGATAAAAAAAAATAGCTGCAATATTGTCACTCCGCTCATAATGACTGCTTTGGTGTGGGTTGGTGAAGGCATGGGGCGGAGGGATGTGCCTCACTGCAAAATATAATATCTCTTGTTGTTTTGCTTCCCACACAGCTCAGCCTTTTGGACTCCGTTTGTCTTTATAACTTCATATAACCTAGATTCGAAGCTTTCGTGACTGCAGGAATTACCTGAGAAGCCTATCTGTGCGACTCCGATCTCTTCATTTTGCCGTTTGAATCATACTTACTGACGAACTAGGCATGTTTCAACACAAGTGTTCTTTTAAATGTCGAAATGTCTACTGCACAAAGTGATTTGCCTCCTCATTTTGATGAACAACTTCTACATTGTAACTCCACTGTCTTCCCACGTAATTGCAACCTGCATTCATATAACATCTAATATTAATTGCTCACCCATTGTATCTGTGTTGCTAATAACAAATAGTCCCTCAAAAACCTCTTGGCAAAATAATCCAAATGAAACAGAAAAAAATAGTGAAAGGGTCACATGGAGATAACGGATCAAACAATAGCTATCGATTTAAAGCTTTCGTGACTGCAGTAATTCATATTCTTAGTTTTTTCGGTAAAGTCACGTTGAAGAGAAACAACAAAATAACGGTCATCATGATGACCGTTTGAGTTATGGTCGAAACGTCGTGAGAATTTTTTTATTGTTTTATATATATTTTGTTATTTTGTTGTTTCTCTTCAACGTGACTTTACCGAAAAAACTAAGAATATGAATAGCTATCGAGTTGATTTAGGTGTGTACTTTATCTAAAGCCTGTGTTATTCTTATGTCACCTGCAGGAATGTGCTGGCAGAATTGAACAGCCTAAAATTCATCAACACGGACATAGGCCGCTGCCGGGCCTGGTTACGCCTGGCACTGAATGACAGCCTAATAGAGTGCTACTTCACGTCGCTGCTGCGTGAGAAGGCCACCCTGGCTGATGCCTACCATCCAAGCGCCTTCCTCATGGACCCTGAGGAGACCACCATCTTCCTCTCCTACCTCCAGGTCGCACATTGATGCAACGTTGTGTCACGGTCCTGCCAGGTGGCACTGTGGTTAGATCGCCTGACTCGCAGTCCAAAGGTTCAAGTCCCGCTTGTGACTCGCCCATTTATCAACACTCCAGGGGCGGTAAAAGTTAATACCAATTTTTTTATTGGTGTCTCCTATGAAGACGATTACAATCCCGAAAATTGTGTAATTTTCAATGGATGGCTTAGAACTGCCAGTGGAATTGAGCATCACATTATTAAGAACAGATAGCACAGAGCATTATTTCCATGTTAACGCACAACGTATTTGCATGAATATTATAACATCCTTTATTTCAGTTTGAGTTTTCAGTTTCATTTATTAGGATTTACCCTGTTAGCCATTCGGCTCTTGATTTGGGTTCCACCGCAGCAAAAATACATTTACAAGATACACCTAAAAATTCACCACGTAAAATTCACCACGTAAACAATCAAATCCTACAGAAAAAGCACAACCCGTCCATGCTGCGTACAAAAAGTGGAAAACATTCCATTTCGATGTTTGATCCCAATAACAATCATAATACAATAAAGATCAAAATTTTAAGTATACATCTATACTAAATAAAAAATCGGACCAAACCAAGCCCCTCTAAAACTTACTAAAGCAATGCTATATAAACAACGTAACAGTTCTCCCAACAAATGTGATTAAAATTTTACAATAGCGACACACACAACACACATCACTAAACCTAGCATCCTTCGCTAGCTACATAAGTCAATCCATAACAGCCTCGTTGACTGTCAAGACTGTCTTCAGGAGTGTCCTGAATCGTGTTACTTAACTTGTCAGGATATAAGTGTTTTGCAAGTGGAAATAAACAGGAGAAAAAAACATTGTATGACATGACATTTAAAGTTAGCACAAATGGGTCAGAATTGTATATGCTATCCTGCCATCTCCTGGCCACCTCGCAGCACAGCAGAAGTTTTGTTGAGTCGCATCCATGGTGACCTATGCGTGATCCATTAACCCTGCTGGGTTACAGGCATGTGCCACCATGATTTGTTCACCATGAAGTATATGGAACATTTTCAAGTATTGATTCCCATCACATTGTAATATTTATGTTGGTTATTTGATATCCAATGCATGCAAGGCTTTTAATAGTCATCGGATGATGTGATCAGGGAGCTCACCACTGAGCCAGTTCACACAGAATCATTGCTACTGTTTTCATCAGGAAATTGCCAATCTTCATTGGACAAGCACAGCTGACTTCTCAGCCAGTGGTACGCATTTATCAATCCTAGAAGGATAATCATTAGCTGAACCAACCCTTCACCAGAATTTGAACTTTCAACCTTCCAATTGTGAGATGGGTGATCAATCCACATGCCACCAGCTATAGCTTTCTCTTATTGTGTGCACTATAATGTGTGATTTTCTAAGTTACTGTTCATATACTTAAGAACGTAATCATATATGTCAGACGTATTTGTGTGAATTTTTTTCTTTAACTGTTTAACCAGCATAATCCAATGTTAAAAATGTACGCGATCTAACCCCAAAAAAATCTGTATTATGGATGATATTGGTCGCGAAAGCCTACGTGTTAAACAGTATTTTGGATAATCCAATGTTTTCTCAGAATTTCTCTGGTAGAGATATTCACATTACTATCCCATTGACCTTTGACCATTTATCTGCAAAATCTCAGAAAAAAAACCATACTAATGTGTCATAATGAATTAACAATTTTTGCCAAATCACCATCTGGCTATTAATACAAAGGTCAATAGTAAATTATTACATGCAACTGTGTTGATACACAATGCACAACTATTCCCGTGATTGGGACCAATGTACCAAATTTTATCCATGATGCGTATGTACACAGGGCACCGCCAGCTTGACCTTCACCCTCTCCTACAAATCGAGTGTTCTCAATGAGTGGACGACAACGCCGCTCGCTCTTGCCGGCCTTTTGCCACACAGCGTCTCGTCCAATCTGGACAGTCTGGACCGGCGGCCCAGTATGAGCAGCGTAGCGAGCTCGTCCTCGGATGGCAGTTCTATCGCGTCAACCACAAGTGATGCCGTGGAGGTTTTCCGGGGGGTGCCGAAGCGCAGCTACAGCCATTCCGAGCGACTAGGCATGGGGCCTGGGCAGGGACGGCATGGGGGGATAACAGGCAACGTTGGTGGGAACATTACAGCGGTAGCAACGACGCCGCAGGAGAATCAGCAGCACCCGGAACAGTACAGCTGGCAAGGAGGAACGCAAGAGTCGTTGGTAATGCAGGGTACGTTGCTCGCACCCGCGAATGTGACGGTGGATGGGATGGATCGCACCCAATCGACCCACAATGATACCTTAAAGTTTAGTATTGATTGCGAAGTGAAAGGGGTTGGCTCTGCTTTGAGCAGTGCTACTGACGCAAATGGATTCGGCCCATGCAGCAACCTTCCTAAAGAAAGTGCCTCTCTTGGAATGAGATGTGGGGTTGCCCCGAGTCTCTCGGCAAAGTTAAGTCTCCTTTCGTCTGGTTTGGAGTGCAAGAAGAGTCTGCCTCCTGATGACATGACAGGATCGTCTTGCAGCACACCCCTCACTGATGGTGTCAACAGCCACGCCAGCCCAGCATCAAGCGAAACTCCATCCGACGAGGTCAGCCCGGCTTTAGAGGCGATGGAGGATCCATTCACGTTGAATGTGCGGCTCGTCACTAATGCCAACTCTACTGCCAATATGAATGCCGGTCCCCTTAACTTGCATGCCATGTGCCCATCGGATGGAGTGAGAGGGGCTTCCGCCTCTTTGAACGGTGCACTCCTACGAATGCCCGGTATCGCCGCAGCACCCTTGGGACTCTCAGCAGTGGACGATGATGAGGTCACTCCGGAAACTCCCTCGAGGGTAGATGACGCCATAAACAGGAGAAAAAGCAGCGGGCGAGATCTCTTCGGCTCGGAGGAGGACATTTACACGCTGAGCACAGGCGGGAGGGAGGCGACATCCGAGACAGGCGGCTCTTTGCACCCTGTTGTGGGACGACAGGAGCGCGCTGCCTCCAGCGCCTACCCCAACACAGAGCACGCAAGCATGAGCTCATCTGCCCCTTGCTCGTCGCTCAGCAACATTGTGGTGGTGCACAAGAGGAAAACAGGCAAGTGCTTTTAACGTGGCGTTCATTCCTTTTTTTTTGCTAAGTAGTGGGGTTTTGTTTATATATGCGTGCACGGAACTGGATAATTGATGTGCAGCGTTGTGGGATACAATTGCGTGAATGACGCTATGTAGCATGAAATTATTATTGTTATCGAGTTACTGGTGTCTGTTTTGATAAAAAAAGCCCTTGCTTATGCTTATATTGGTGTTAAAAAAAATGTTGTGCACATGCATGGGCGTGTTTACGGACAGTTAACGTGATTATGTATTCCCTTGCTTGTGGTTGTATTGGTGCTAAATTTGTTTTTGTGCACACGCATGGTCGTGTTTATTTGGATATGAATAGGACACAATAGTGACCACCCCTTCCCATTTTATCTTGCACACTATTTTCATTAATAATTGGAATCAAGTGAAGCTCTTCTTGATATTGCCAACGTGAGTGATAAAAATAAGCAATGCTTCTCGACCATGCAGTAAGTGCATAACCTTGGATATGCAGGAAAAGATATTGTAACAGAATTGAAATCAACTGCATGAATACTGTACTATACATGAATGAATGAAAGCCTTTTTATCTCACAGGAGAGCGCTTTGAGTCAGTCCTTTGAAGCCTTTGTATGTATATAAACTGACTCCCATATATGTTTACATCAAGTACACCATGTGTGCTATGCAGTACAGTGCTCATATATGCAAGTGTGTACGATTGTACAGCAGTGCGTATTATGGGTGAGTTCAATGACATCTCTTCATGAGAAATTTGACTTTGGTATGGTACATTGCTGTGTTATGGGTCTATTTGTAAACAACGAGTGTTTGAGAGTGGGTATGGCATGTGCGGATGTGTACAGTGCAGCAGGGGGTAGTGCATTTTGCCTTCAGAGAAAAGGCAAATGCGCGCTGCTGTCATACCCATTACCGCACGAGACCATCTGCCAGCCCCACTACCCCTCCCTCCTCTCCATCACGCTGGTCACGCGGATCACAGTAGCCATGCCTTCGATCATGATCACTGCTGAAGGGCCAATTCGATCCACCGGAAGCAGTGGTTGAATGGTTGCGGGCTCCTGTTTTAACTCTTGAGGGTAGTGCGCTTTGAAGCATTTGGATGCTAATTGTTTCGTCAATTCTCTGTTTTTTTGAATGAACACGAACATTGGATCCCTCATTGTCTTCTGTGGTTCTGAGTCTGTGGTCAAAATTCCACGTTTTTAGTGGCAAAAACCAGTGTACCTATCGGACAACTTTTGTTGAAGTGTCACAAAGTGCCGCTTCCCACTTCATGATTGGCTGAATGAACCCATTATAATGAATGGTCTTCTGATTGGGTGTCAAGTGCAATAACTGTTGTACCATTCAGCTGGATACCATATCCTACATTGTGTATTTTTTTGGTAACCCCTACATTATCACATCCTACTCGGTGTAATACTATAGCAAGCATTCATTTAAATTATCTCCATATGTAAACGAGTATTAGGCTCATATTCTTGGTTCTTTCGGTAAAGTCACGTAGAATATGAATCCCTGCAGTCACAAAAGCTTTAAATCAAAATTTAAGAGTATTAGGTTGTTGTGGCTTGCATCTTTTTTTGGGGCAGCAGTAACATTGCAAGATCCTGTGTTTGGGAACCAGTCTCTTTACAGGACAACTTTAGACTTCCACAAAGGTACTTATTTGTAGATGCGGGAAAAGTAATGTGTTACATTTTCCCTTAACCAGGACTGGATCCTGCAACCTGCAACCTTTTGATAGGGAGTTGAGTTACAGCACCCCACTGAGCCTTCCTAGAGATGCTGGCAAAAAAAATGTGTGATGCTCAATGCCAACTTCACTAAATGATCATCTTTTGATTTAAAGCTTTCGTGACTGCAGTGATTCATATTCTTGGTTCTTTCGGTAAAGTCACGTTGAAGGGAAATAATAAAATATATATAAAACAATAAAATTCTCACGACGTTTCGACTGTAACACAGACATCATCATCACCTGATGATCACAAACAGTCATCATCACCTGATGATCAGGTGATGATGACTGTGTTACAGTCAAAACGTCGTGAGAATTTTATTGTTTTATATATATAATTATTTTATTGTTTCCCTTCAACGTGACTTTACCGAAAGAACCAAGAATATAAATGATCATCTTTAGGAAAAACTGAAATGACAGTGTGCAGTCTAGTTGGCATTTTGAGAGTAATGCATAGTGGAAAAAATATTACGTAACACTTCAAGGGGTTATAATTGAGCACAGTGAATGCAGTGCTAAGTGTGTGTTACATTATACTCCAAACAACAGACTTCAAACTTTCGTGACTGCAGGAATTCATATTCTTGGTTCTTTCTGTAAAGTCACGTAGATAGAAAACAAATCAAAATTAAAAGCAAAAAACCCACTACGTTTCGATCGCAACACAAGCGGTCTTCTTCATCTGAAGAAGACCGCTTGTTTTCTATCTACGTGACTTTACCGAAAGAACCAAGAATATCCAAACAACAGCTTTAGAAAATAGAAAAAAAACAAGGATTGCAGATGTTATGATGCTCATTCTGTCTCATACTAGCTTGTTTGCCCATCCAAGGACGGGTGTATATTGCAGTAAATCTGAAATATTCAATAGAAAAATTGTTCAGCTCATGATTATTAATGAGGGGGGGGGGTTGTCCCATTTGGAGTGACGTCACCCCCTAATGGTTATTGGGGAGGGGTGCGGCATGTGGAGTGACGTCACCCGCTCATGATTATTAATGGCGGGGGGGCCTAATGTGGAGTGACGTTATGCGCGGGACACAGCCTTTTTTGGCTCGTTATTAGTTTATGCGTTGATTTCTTTATTAGCTTTACTTTCCATAAAGAAAGGTCAAATTGAAAGGTAATTTGAGTTAAAAAATGTGTTTCCGCTCCACCTTCAATGTCACGCGCGTTACACACAGACATTCTTGGCCCATATTAGTGTTTCGATCTGTGTCCTAGGGTTCTCCAGCTTCAAGGGCAATTCCTAAACAGATAATTTGGCTACCATTCCAAATAGCAATGCAATTATCCAATCAGTTCATGAATGTTTTCACAAATTGGAAGTAGAAGCTGCAGACGAAAATGCCCTTGGTGATTATGTATTTCGATTGTTATGTTATCCTCATAATAAACAAAAACCCTCATTGTTAGGTCTAAGCATTTAAAAATGTATATACAGTGGTATCTCGGTATACGTTAAATCGTTCCAGAAGGTAGGAGGACTTATACCAAAAATGACGTCTATCAAACGAATTTTTCCCATAAGAATAAAGGGAAAGGAAATAATCCGTTCCAGAGTATAAGGAATGATATTTCATATGGCATATTATACATTAATGGGGTTGTATACAATAACTTAGACACTAATTATTACTAAAATACATACATAAATTTAAATAAATGCATAAATAAATAAAAAATAAATTGAAATGGGAATACAATTTTACGTCACTTTACCTTGCTGAGAGGAGTTGATAGCCAACGAGGATGGTGGTGAGGCAGAGGAGGAGGAGGAGATGTTATTTTTTGGAAGCAGAGTCCCCCTTCCATTAAAACTTCAGGAAGCTGAAATTCTCTTTTTTCTTTCTCTTTTCTGTCTTTTTTTAACTTGACTTGGACCTTGTTGAGGCTCACCAGGTTTGAGTTTGACTAAAAACCTGTCCATTGTAGTTTGTTTTTGCCTTCTTCTAAGAATATTCCTGAAGTGTGACATTGTCTGGTCATTCCACACAATACTGTTACGGCTTGTTGGAGCCGTAACAGTATTGTGTACGCGGGTACTGTACGCGGTGACTCATCCCGACCCATGCAAGTTCTAGCAAGCGAGGCGTCGTATCCCAAGCAAGACGTCGTATACCCAAGACATTTTTTTTTATCGTCAAAACACGACGTATACCAAATTCGACGTATTCCAAAGCGGTCGTATACCGAGGTATGACTGTATGTCTATCTAACCCTCGTTCAGGTCCGTCAACGGAGTTTAGTTAAATAGATGCTTTGACTTTGGGTGCACTGTGATCTGGCCAGTTGGTGTTATGGCCAGTTAGTGTTATCGTCGGAATGCACGAGTCACAATCAGAAAATGGCGAGTTAAATTTGCAGTCGGGGGTCAATTCAGTCCGTCATTGTTCCCTGATCATACAATTCCATTCATTTTGAGGGAAGTCAATGGTGGCTTTTCTCAGAAGATACTGACCTCTCCCAAAGTAGTTTCTACGACTGGCTCAGGGCTCATAGTAAAGGTGATCGCCACCCAGTTTTTGCTTGCAGTGACATTTTTCAGTACATTATGCACATGGATGGATCCAAAGTATTCCTAACAAGATGAGTTTTGAATGCATAAAGTTATAATTCAATGAACACTCAGTATTATAATTCAATTATATTTACAAATTGCTCTCAATGTTCACATATCAAACACCTGATGCATTTTACATTTTGACCGTAATTACAATCCTGGGGCAATTCTGAAGATTTCGAAATACGTAATCACCAAGGGCATTTTGTTCTGCAGCTTCGACTTCCAATTTGTGAAAACATTCATGAACTGATCCGATAAATGCCCAGCCGGCCGAGGTGGCACCTTAATAGGCTGGGGTTTGGCTGCTACCCCCACTACCCGCTCTGCAGTAATATCTACGGCCTATAGTAGTGTATGTTTATAATGACGAATAAACTTCTTATGAGGCACACTCTGTTTATTATTGTCTTTCTTCTCTGACACAGTCCTTAACACACAAAGGGGTATACGGTCCCCTCACCCGATACCCTAAGAAGGTACAGCCTCCGGACTTAGCGTGACCTACACACAGGTCTCTTGCTAACCTAAGGAGGTACAGCCTCCTGTCTTGGTGGGACTTACTCTTGAGTCTACCGCTATCCTAGAGTCCTCCGGCTTGGACCTAGGGGAGGCTATCTGACCCACCACTGGCCCGGCGGGTCTTGACCACTGGATGCGCTGAACCTTAGCCCTCAGAAGGACTGGGAGGCTGGGTCCAGGGTCCTGTCTATCTTCAGCCCGGGCTTCGGTCTTCGTGTAGGGAGAGAACTCCCTGTGCTCTGCACGCTCACCCTTCTTATACCCGTTTGTGGCCAGGTCTAACCAATCGCACATTCACACGTGGAACTGTCTGCTTGGTTCTTACCAAACTGTGGCTACGATCCACTTCACCTCGTCTGACCCCAACCGTTACGTACACAGGTAACGCTGCACTGCCCCTTGATACTTAGTGGCGATGCAGGTTACCGAACAGTGAGTAGTTAGCACCTCTACAGTAGTAATATCTCCCGACTCTATAGTAGTAACTGCACGCATTGGGGTGGGGGTGGAGAAGAGGACATCACACTGTGAAGAATTTACCTCAGTATTTTGTGTATTTTATTGCATTTTAAACCCAAATAAGAATTCCCCCTCCACAGATGGCGCGTGTGCGTTGCTAGGGGCAACCCCCCGGTCAGCTTTGGCGCGCATGCGCGAATGCGTGCTTTGGCGCGCGGTGAGTGGCGTAAGAAAATAAATAAGTAATAACATTAAATGGTTAATTTAACTACTTTAAAGTTGACGGATGCGAAAATGAAATAGCGCTGGTTCACCACGGGGCTTATGGCGTGGTACCTGGCTACTTTTTTTAAACGTAAACCCCACAGTTTGCGAGCCAAATCCTTCACAAGTTTCGTACACAGACACAGACAGAGAGACGGACAAAAAATTACATTTGAAGCAATTGGCGGGACCCCGGGGTCCCATCACTGCCCCGGGGTGGGAAATCGATTGGCCTCGTCGAGAGCTACTCGGGGCACTAAGTTTCGTAAAAAGTTGAAAAATTACATAAACACGTTAAATTCACTGCCTGGGGGGCGGGGCTCGCCTTGGCAAAGAAGCTGAGGATCGACGGCTGACCGGAGGGCGTTGTCGCCGCGCGCGACTGCGGCGGACGCCCCCCGGGCTTGAGTTTGGCCGGTGGGGTGGCGCCCATCGTGTTGATCGCCGCTTGCTGCTGGCGCTTGTTGGAGCGAGTCTGGGCGGGCGGCGCGTTGCTGTCGGGATCACGAGTGGGCGGACTGAAAAATAATAATGATTGACCTGATTTTTGCGGGACCCCGGGGTCCCGCGAAATGATTCATTTATACATCAAAACATCTTGAGCCACTGTACATTACGGTGCGACATGGGCATTCTGGTGAAAGGTATGAAAGAGACTTGTCTAAATGTGTTTTCACCTAATGTATAAATAGAGGTCATTGCTTCATTGCATGGTATGCATCAATCCTTTTAAATACATGTGATTGTACTATAACTACACATCTCTAAAGTATATACATGGGTTTATATATGTGGCACTGTGGCAAGAATGGTTGACTCAAAATTGGGGGTTGACTCGGCCCACCATTCTTTCGGGATCAAAAACAAACGGAATACAGCTTTGTTAGAATTCAACAGTGGTCGACCCATGGAAGGAATGTCCCCGAGCCATTTCGACCACTGGCTTAGAGTTGCTGCCAATGGAGTTGAGCACCATCCAATGTTCTTGGGTCTTTCAGTAAAGTCACGTAGATAGGTTAAAATAAAATAACAAAAAAACTACGACGTTTCATTTTTCGATTTAAAGCTTTCATGACTGCAAGGATTCATCTTCTTTGGTTCTTTCGGTAAAGTCACGTAGAATGATGAAGGCCGCTTGTGTTGTGGCCGAAACGCCGTGAGAATATTATTGTGTTATTTTATTTTATCAATTTATTATTTTATTCTCATTCTACGTGACTTTACCGAAAGCACCAAAGAAGATACGACGTTTCAATCGCAACACGAGCAATCGTCATCAGGATGAATTCCTGCAGTCGCGAAAGCTTTAAGTCAAGATTTCACCAACCAATGTTCACTTGGAGCATAGACTTTTTGACCCTGAGTTCACGCAGACATTGCTGGTTGTAAATCAAATCTTGTTGCTACCACTGAGCAGCAGCAGCAGCACCACCACCGTGATTTGTTTTTTAAAAAAGTGCTTTTAAAATATCTCGATGCAAGCTAGTTTAAAATCCAATGCTTGATTATATTAGCAGGATAAGATCTCCATTGTGAGCATGAAATTTTAATATTAACAATTAGGGAAACATTTTCAGCATAAATGTTTTAAGTATAGTAATATGAATGAATAGCATGCCATGGTTTGGTCATTTACATACCTTTGAAGTTGTACATTTCACTTACGTTTTGCTGAGCTGTAGATATAATGCGTTTAAAGTCTACCTCCTGTTTAAGTGCACAACCTTAATTAGATGCTATTACTCTGTCAGCTTATGCCTTGGAAATTAACCATAACCCATACATCACTTTCATTGTTAATACATTTCTCTGCCTCATAGTGCCACTTTATCGCATGCTCTAACATAAACCATATTGACTGGACTTTGTGCCCATAAGCAACCTCGCTGATTTAAAGGCGGTTGGAAAGGGAATATGTACATGCTAATTGAGTGATGAATGTGGAATACGATAGGCCATTTAGATGCTGTTATAAAGACAGATTGCCCCCACGCATTTTATGCTATGAACTATCAGAGTGACCAAGAGTTGGTTCCTAACAACTGTGTGGGTTTATTTGTAATTGTATCGTTATTCATGTTAAGTTGACAGACCCGAATGTTACGGTAAATGGTCTTAATGTAAGATGGCAATCTAAAAGCCATTGAGAAGCTGAAAATTGAACTAGTGCATGAAGTACAGCACAGTTTTTTTTATTACAAAACTATTAACACAGCTGATTTATTATCTGACATCAGTGGTAAATGTTGAAAATAGACCCATTTCCAGCATTATAAAAATCGTGTAATGCTTAATTAACAGTTTTTGTCATACAGGCATGATTAGCACGATTGGCTATGTTGGGTGCAAAAGAAGGTCAACATACATACATACATTCGTTTTGGCTTGTTTTTTGTCAATCTAAAATGTGCAAACAACACGCTTATTAGTCCATATGGATTAATAAGTGCCATAATTTAGGATCTGCTACGATTAATGTAAATAAAATGCATGTGCAAAGGCATTGGAAGTCTTTCAAATGGCTTTACTGATTATTATATTGCAACAAAAGTGCAATCGGCATTCAGTGTGCTTTATATTGGGTTAACTAAAAAAAACAGGAATGTTTTGGTATGGGGAGGAGTTTGGCTTTTGAATGACAAAAGTTTGTAAATTATACATTTTTACGAAATATAATCAACAGCATTGCAGGCCACATAGGCCTGGCTGGTGTATGCCTGTAAACAAATACTTGAGCAGGCAGGACTGGTGAATCGCTTACATTTCATTCTCAAACCTGCAGTGCTGCGACGGAGCCAGTAGATGGCAGTATACTAAATGGGTTTGTTGTGTAGACATTTTACCTGTTATCTCTTACGCGTGGATTTTACCCATTTACTCGGGTTTCCTCTCACAAGCAAGGCTCTCATATATAATAGGCCAAACATCCCAATGTAAAAGGCCCTTATTACTGGAGGCTTTTCGAGATAAAAAAAGATTAATACGGTAAAGTGGGAGTCCTGCAATTGCATGCTCATGCCACTGCTGGCAGAAGGGCCCCCGACTAAAGAACCCATTTGGAGGGTGTTGGCCTACCCACACATTACCGCACCAAATGCAAGCTGCCAATCATCTAACCGTGGTGGACATATACTGCTGGGTGGATTCATGTATTTATCAACTTGGAAATTTTCAACTTCCACTGTAGTCACGTAGAATGGAAACAAAATAATTATTGTATTTCCCTTCTACGTGACTTTACCGAAAGAACCAAGAAGATGAATCCCTGCAGTCACGAAAGCTTTAAATCGAAAAAATTCCACTAGTGTAATGAAATGGCTTGCCCCTGGATTGTAAGTCCAGTGTGATGATTAAAATACCAAGGCGGCATCCCAATATACTTAGTCCTATTACTGTATAAACACTTGATTACATTCATGAATGTCTCTAAGCCACATTGTCTTGGTTGCATCATCAAAAGTGAATCTAAAATTAATTCTACGAAAGTGATCTGAAAAAAAACTATCTCTCAATCTCAGGGAACGGTTTCAAGTCACTGATCCTAAAAAGTGGTCTTTGTGCTCCAAACAAGCTTAAGCAAGCTCAGGGAATTCCGATAGTGTTTTTCCCCAAGTATAATACTGGCAAGATGTGACACTCTTCTTTCATTTAGGGGGTGCAATTATGAAGTCGTGCTATATACTCTGGAACTGACACCAACAGTACCATTACTAAAAGCAGACCAACATTGTTAAAAAAATCGACAGAATGGTCTGATTTGAGCTAATGATTGAGTGCAATGGCGCAGCCAGATTAAGTACCTTCGGTGGCTCGGTAATGAATCGTGTTAATGCTGCTGGATTTGAACCATATCACATATCCAGAGTACCGGCAATGAAAAATACAATCTGTTTACGCAGACGTCCTTCAAAAAACGAGTGTGCTTCTATTAACCTACGAGTCGAGCATTGACTCTTTTAACACCAACATTACCTTCCGTTGCCACCCCCTCAGGCGTCTACAACCCATTTCAAAACATCCTGAAGATGGGCAACCTGGAGAAGCGGACGGGCACCATATTGCTGTGGAAGGAGTACCACTGTGTGCTGGCACCCATGTCCCTGCAGCTCTTCAACCCAGGCTCAGAGGTGCACGGCAAGCCCAAAGAGGTCTACATGGTCGCTCATTGCCAGGCGAGTTCACCTCTTGCCAGAGCTAAAGTCGCGCACCAAGACGCGCAGAGACAGAGATCCCAGATTTTAGATGCTGGAACATAGGGTAAATTATGTTGTGGATCTTGCAGTGTTATTATCAGTTTCAAAAGTGTTCACTGGGCACTCTTATTTCCATTCCCCTTCACGTCTCATCAAGAATAGGTTGAAGCAGATATGGTAGTACATACAAATAATTCACACCTGTAATTCAGGGTTAGAGGATTACGAATGTTTATAGAATTATCAAACCTGATGAGCTGCAAAGTGGCCAGAAGAAGGAAGTGCCGAAAATTAGTTTTTAACGACATTTTTATGGACATTTAATCTTTAACCCATTCTATATGTGGATATTTAAATAGTGGCTCCATGTTCTTGCAATGTCCCATCAATTATGCATCATGTGCAGTTGTACTTCATAAAATCACTGGTGAGTTTACCATAAGTTTAATCAGCATGTTATTGTTTTTTTAAATGTATACAATAAGCTTATCTCCACTTCCACCTAGTACGGCTTGTATGCTCATAATCAATGTTGATAGCATTGAGCGATTGCTTAGCGGGCACCTACAATGGTTAGTAAGGTACATTAGAGGGTGGTGTGGCCAGCATCATTATATAGTGCATGGCTTGGAATTGAACCGAGGTTGCTGGGATTATAGTTCATTGCACTAATCATTGTACCAGATATCTCCACAAACACCCACACTGACGGCACATGCACGCGTACACACATGGGCTTGTTCGGCATTTATATAGGCAGTGGTGCTGCAGGCTTTAGATAGCTTGTCATTGCTAGGAACATGTAACGTAAGTGTTAATGCGAGTGAAAAAGGGCAGTGCTTATTTCCGTTGGCATCTCTTTACCAGTGGAAGAAAAGCCAAACTCGTGCAACGATGTGAAAACGAAACACAATATTTTAACAATCTATGTGTTGTAAGCATGGCAGAATAGATTTACAAGGAATGATCTGTCAACGATGGACAATGTGTTGTGCTGTGCAGGGCGTGATTAGAGGCGGCAGTAGCAACCTCTTCCAGGTCGGAGGTGGCAACCGCTGTTGCCTGGAGCTCACCTACTCGGGCACCCGCATACACCTGCGTGCGCCCTCAGAAGAGCAGGCCGACGACTGGGTTGAACGGCTGCAGGAGGCCATCACCGCCATGCAGTTCTTGCCAGCCGATGATAACGACACAACAATCCAAGGGCCACAAAATCACTGCACATCTGGACCACCACACCCAGAGCCCACGGTTGATGAAAGCTGCCTGGTACAGCCACTGCTACACGGTGTGCTAAAGGTACAGCAGATACAGCAAGAGGAGACAGCAGGCACGGCGCAGGCATGGAAGTCATTTTACTTCACGCTGGACAAGGACACACTGTGCCGCTATGCCATGAGCGATCGCAACGGCGCCCCTGTCCGCACACACGGAACTCGCGAGCTACGAGACGTGGAGAGAAAGCGGGGTGCGCCACGCAGATTCAGCATTGTGTTGGGCGGTGACACCCTGCACCTGCGTGCCGTCAGTGAGATGGAGGCACGCCTGTGGGTTCACATGCTCAGACGCGTTCAGGGGCAGCAGACAGGGTCAGGGGAGCATGGCTGCAAGAGTCCAGAGCGAGCATGGGGGCGGAACGGTGAGGGTGAGGAAGAGGGCGCCACTATCACCAGCTCCTTCCTCAACCTGCTCACCGAGCTGCCCGCGGAGAAAGGCCTGGATGCACAGAACTGCAAGTGTGCTGGTGAGATGCATGCGGCAGATGCGATGGCACTTTTAAGATTTTATTTACTTATCTCAAGTAGAACTCGTGACAGTATGGTAGTTGAACTGTGCTGAAATGATCCAAAATCTAGGTGAAAGTTGCATCGTGTTCACATGTTGGGCTATACTGGAATGCTGATCTTTAATAGGAAGTCTGACTTCAAGAGATTTTATTTTTACAATTTTTTACACCAGAATGTCTGACTGCTGAAAAGAGCAGTGGTGTGGTATTAATGTGGAATTTCCACATTTATCTGTTGGGATCAGCTAGGACCCTGAGATGACCACTTGTTTGCATAATGTGGTACCCAGATTTGTTGACCCTGGAGGTTTTTTTTAGACCAATTCAAGTCCCATTTGGGATTCAAAATCTCGGCACCCGACCACATGATTCCTTAGAAGGCAAGATGGTGCTCTGGCAGAGGACAACTAATGCGCAATTTGAAGGTCGCACGTTCAAATAAAATGTGAGTTGATTCAGTCCCTCATCTCTATGTTCAATGTCATTAGATCCATTGTGTGGGAAGCCAATAGTAGTTATCTTACAGATGGAATGACCCACCAGAGGAATGTGGAATCGTCACCCATGGCTCAGGACCACCAATGTAGGTGTGGCTGCCCCTTTGCGTATTTGATCAAGGAGACACTTTAATTCGTGTTTTTTAAGCACACAGATTGGCATTTATGGTTAGAATGAAGTCCATCCAAAATTGAGTGTAGGTTAGTATTATAAATCTGGTCACATTTGCCATGTAAAGTTATATGATTGTACATTGTGGATGAATCTGAAGGTAAGAATGATATTTGCAAGTATAATACGAGGTAGCAGTGTCATGTCTAAACACTTGGAATAATGTTTCCATGGTTGCTTGACCACCACAGAGCTATATGTGTCTGACGTTTTGAGGCTCTGTAGCTACGCTGAGTTTACACTCCAACAGAGGGCAGTGTTGTGTTAATGCTGTCTGGCCCCAACTCTTCCTAATCAGCTTGCATTCATTTATATCCTTTGGCTATGTAAAACAAATTAATTATCAGAATATATTAAAGTTTTTCGGAGAGTTTTTTTGAGTTAGTAACAAGGAGTTGATCAAAGCTTGTATGTGTATTCGTATGCATTTTCGTGTAGGGCTTAATACAGGCACGTGCCAATTCACTTTAGAGATTCGATGAATCGTCACAATTTAGGTTTGCAATTAAAAAAAAGTTTACAGTATAATTAGTTATCATATTTTGTACATTCGCCTGAATGCAAACTTAGCTTATAGCTTGCATAGTTTGCAAACATTGTAAAGTATATCTTTCTTATACACATCCCTTGATGCATGTATTGCCAGCTTAATCAATTTTGCACTGATGCATCGCTCCAGGTCTCGTTAATGTGAAACTAGAGATGCAATTTGATTACCAATTAAGAATCTAGATTTGAAGTTTTTGTGACTGCAGGGATCCATACTCTTTGGTTCTTTCGGTAAAGTCACGTAGGTAGAAAATAAAATAAATTAAATCACGACGTCTCAAAAAACATTTTTCCTGCTGTGGTTTTCCCACCTGCTGATGATTGCTTGTGTTGCAATCGAAACGTCGTGATTTATTTTATACCTACGTGACTTTACCGAAAGTACCAATTAAGAGTTTACAGTGAAGTGAGGTTTACAAATTAATTTAATAAAAAATGTATGCTATCAAGTGCAAATATGACTTTCAGATTACTCACCTTATAAACACAACGTTGTTATGTCACTTTAGTTGGAGGAATGGATGCAATCTTAGTAGTGTACTCTAAGGTAATTAGATTACAGTTGAACGTCGATTATCCGGCACCACGAGATTTATCTGGCTGCATCCAACATTGTCCGGCGGTCCCGGGCCGATCCGGCGAAACCTGCAGAATCGCTGTAACTCAGTCTGGCTATTGGCACCATGAGCATGACAAAAACAAGTAGCTATGCTTGATTTCAGTGTTCAATATTATATACGGTACATTATGCACTACATACAACTTAAACAATGAAAATACTGCACCCCATGCAGAGTCTTCGATATTGGAGTGGTAAGTACGGTGCAGTAAATACAGTACATTTTACAGTAGGATGTTTATTTTTGGCTATTTGTATGTTTAGGTATGCCAATTTCATATCGTAAACAAATTTCAAACACAAACAAAACCTGAAAGCATAATGTCATGCAAAAATGTGGCAAAAGAAGCTATTTTAAATAATGATGTGATTATCCGGCATTTTTTAAAATCCGGTGCCCTCTTCCCCACCGAAATCACCAGGTAATCAATGATCTGTAGTTTAATACTGGTAGGAAACGTGGTGGACTGGAAGCCCAACCGGGATTAATTCACAGGAGGCAGGGGATTAATTGTGTATGTCTGTGGATGTCTGTCCACGTGTATGCGGACACCCGGATAAAATGGGAGGGGTGGGGCTGGGTGGAGAGGGGTGGGTGGGGAGGGGCTGGGTGGGGAGGGGAGGGTGGGGAGGGGCTGGGTGGGGAGGGGCTGGGTGGGGAGGGACTGGGTGGGGAGGGTGGGGCTGGGTGGGGAGGGTGGGGCTGGGTGGGAGGGGTGGGGCTGGGTGGGGTGGAGCTGGGAGAGGAGGGTGGGGAGGGGCTGGTCACCCCGTGGTGCCCTTATAAAACTCAACGTTTAGCCTACTCACGCCGGCTTGTGCCCGCCCTCACAGTCCGGCATATTTGCGGAATACACCACGCCGCCGTTGACCCTGGCCATTGACCGAGCAACCCAACGATCCTACCAGCTCCCTCCGCAGGAATGTGTTACCCCATGTAAATGTGGTCACAAAGATATTTTTGCAAACCATTAGCAGGATTTCTCATTTATAAACAAAATAGGAAGCACTGAATTTATTTCTACATTGTGTGACTTGGTCGTGATGTGGTTAAAGCACCTGTCTCATCATCTTCATTTGAGGAATTCTTCAGCCCATCATTGTTCCAGAATGAATAAAGTGAGTACTGTATTACTTTATGGCAGTGAGCAGTGGTTGTCCTATGGTGCGACTGGCTTCCACCATAGGAAAGTTGAATATCCACCACTGCCTCAAGACCACCAACAGAGATGAGCAACCGCCCCATGTACATTCAAGCACGGGAAATCTTTATTTTATTGTGATTATAAAAATTATATCTATCTTTAAAACCGGTGCAAAAATCGTCAGTCTGAGATGTTATCCACAAATCAAAACCCTAAAATGTGCAGACCTTGTTGCTTGTTCAGATCCTGCAGATTCCAAATGACTTTGTACGGTTTTCCAATGACTGCAGATATTGTTCTGCTTTTACCGTAATCCCTCGAGGGAGGATGGGGAGAGTGGAGGAGATGGGCTGGTGATGATAGGAACACATCACCTGGCCTTTGTGCGCATGTGCTGTTTCTTGCGATACTCTCAGCCGACAGTTGCATGCATTGGTGTGTATTCTGCTCATTCATAGATCATTTGTCTGTCAATTTCAGTCCAGCAAAGTTTTGTAATTCTGTGGGATGACTGGGTGACTCAGAGGGCTCATATTGCCCTTGTCAGAGGTGGCCGAATGTTTAAGACACCTGTGATTACATCTCTTGTTAAACGTTGACTTTTTCTCTTACTCAAACCTGGTTACGGAATACCTCTTACCAGTGTCTGCCTCAAAACTCTCACTAATTGGCTTCATAAACCCTTAACCTGAATGACCACCCATGCAAGGTGTCTGTTGGTTCAGTAACTCCACAAAGCTTTATTTTATTCCATTTATCAGTGGGTACAGATCTGCCTGCTTTCCTTGTCTTTCGCTCTGCCCTTTTCAATCCGTTAAGGCTTTGGTGCTGCCACTGCTGTTGGTATTTGCCTGTAGGTAATTGCACAGCCCTGCCAGATCCAACTTTTTCTTTGTTGATGTTTGCTTCGCCTGCTCACCACTTTTCTCACTGGCCAGATTAGCAATTCATATAATAATTGGCTTGCAACTGTTTGGGTGTGTGTTATCGCCAGTAATACTTGGAAAAACAAGTGGGCAGAAAATAAAAAAGTGGGGAAAAGAGCAGAGAGAATTATGCATTAGCCAGCTGAACTATAGGGGTTGGCCCCGATCTGTACCTCTTCAAAGGGGCTGCTTTCCTTACTTAATATGAATGGTAAACTCTTTTGCCATGTAGTGTATAAGGCTATGTCAAAAAGAAATATATTTTCTTTTGACTGCCATTTTTAAGCATACTATTGGAAACTTCTTGGCAGGCAAAGTGCATTGTCAGCGCTTTGAGCTGACAATAAACGTCTGCTCCTCACCAATCACACGGTGGCCGAACATGGGGCAAGAGCGGACTTAGCCAGGGGGTGTGAAGCCTCGTGTAATGTGTGGGCCGCAGGGCTGTGGGGTTTTGTCCACAAATGAGAGAGGTTGTTTAAGATTTCACAGCACCTGTAACCCTATTCATGCGAGTGTTTGTGTTTTCGTGATCCCTTGGAACATTATCCATATCTGATAAGTGTAGTGCCGGGACAGTACAATGCGCTGAGAATAACATTTTACATGCGTGCACGCAATGTATTCAGGGCTGACATAAAATAGCCTGGGATATCCTATTTTAAACGCAGTGTTAAAATTAGACAAAAAACGTAATGCATTGTCATGCACACATCACAAATAAACAAAAACCCTACCACGATCGCTATTAACACTGCTTTACAGTTCGGCATAATAGGAAATTGCCCTTCTCTTCTATAAATGGAAGCCTACGTTATTATTTCATATGACAATGTTAGGGATTCAATTGGTAAGTTTCTTATTTGTTAATATTATATGGGGTGTTGCACCATACTCGTATTTCAGCACTTGGGGGGAAAGGACCGGTGGACCACATGCAAACGTTTTTAAAGTTGTGGGGGAGATTAGTCATGATGACCCATATCAAGCAGCTGGGGCGGCGGGGGGGGGGGGCTCGTAAACAGCATATGGCTTTTCATCCTGTTGAACAAACTCATCATATGCGGTAGAAGCATCTTCAGAAATGTATGACACAAACTTTCTGTTATTTTCTTGATGTAATGAAGATGACAATATTCAACTCTTCACAGTAAGTCACATTTTCTTACACATTTCTTGAGTGCATGACAATACATCAATATCGTGACTCTTAAAATGTACGGTAGGAAGTGTATAAGGCTTTGTCGAGTTCTTTCACGTTGGTTAACTCAAGGCATTCTTATAAATGTTTGCCTCGAAGGCACACGTCCATGCGTAGAATGATATGATCGTGTAACCTTCTCACTATCGTTCTTGTTACAATGAGTCATTTCGGAAAAAATATTTTACAATCACATCTATAATTTTAAGAAAAAAAATGCATATCATTTGAGCACAACTTGGTATACCTTGTTTTGTTTATTACGGGTCTAAATATGCCACCCACTTTAACAGTTGAAGAGCTTCAAATATATTTTGGCAGCATTATTTAGTTAACATATAGCGTGTAATTAACGTGAGTATATTTTCCCTCTACGTATACGAGTAATTTGTGTCATTGTTTATTGATTATTGTCAGCATGGGGGTGCCGATTTTGGAGCATTCCGTTGATCACTGCTTGTTTCAAACTCGCCATAGATATTATCTTCTCAAGCCATACTTTATAAACAGTCCATCTTGACTGATACGAAAGGCAAGTCGCAAATTAGATGGTTATTTGTTCTTAGCCAAATGTTCTTGCCGTTGGTTCTTCACACCTGATGATGACTGCGTTACAGTCGAAACGTCGTGAGAATTTTATTGTTTATATATTATTATTTTATTGTTTTCCTTCAACGTGACTTTACTGAAAGAACCAAGAATATGAATCACTGCAGTCACGAAAGCTTTAAATCAAAATCTGTTAAACTGTTGTATGACATCATTACTAAAGTAATCCGACCAAGTTGCATTGACAAGAGTGCTCATCCTGTAATCATAAGATTGTAAGCTAAAATCACAGCCAGGCGTTCTACTGAACCCTCCTGATGGACGTTAACAGGAGCCATCTTATTAATAAACCTGGTCCCCACCATAGAAATATCAAATGTTCCCAACTGGTTTTTGAAGCAATTTTTTTTTTAACAGGTAAGACCCACTAAGCTATATAGCTCTTTTTCATAAGCAACCTTGCCACAAATCATAGCTCAACGAAGTGGCTTAATTTCTGCAACCAAATACTCTTCATGCATGTTTCTAAATGTGGAGGGGAAAACCAGAGGATCTGGAGAAAAATTAATGCGACCACAGGGAAATCATGCATACTCCAACTATACAGGCATCAGGGTTGTGATCGAACCCACGACCTGCTGCATAACAGGCGAGGGAGTTAACATTTTTCCACCGTGGCATTCATTGGATGCCAGTGGAGATGAATGCCCCCTCATTGCACCTTTGAGCATTGAGACACTGACTGGTGAATTTTGTGACAAATTATGGTAGCTTTATCATGCTTCTATAACACAGAAAAAAACCCTAAGTTTTGCTGTAAACAGTACCTTGAGAGTGACATGTGTAAGCTGATCCAGGTTATCTTTCTGGGGGCTGTCTGGTGGCTTGGCATTCCTGGGAACATGGATGAAACTGGATTGGGCCAAGTAAGCTTAGCAATATGAAATGAATGTGAATGTTAAATTCAGAAACAATCTTTATTTCTTCTATGGCACTTTTTGCTTCAAGTTCTCAAGGTGCTTGCACAGTTCTTTTAATCGTGAAATAATTTAAAATACAGAGCAAGAATGAATGAGGATTTCGTTTTACTGTTGGCTTAGAATCCAAAGTAAAATGTCCAAATGTTCGCAAAATCAGTTTAAACACTGCAGGTCACATTGACACCTATATTAAATTAATTAAACACATTGCCTGGTTGATTAGCCACAAAGTTGGTAATGGAGAGATCATCTACAAATTAACAAAAAGTAACATTCAGCAACATGTGAATGGGTCCCTATATATGAACGTATTGTGTTTCCACATCTGATTTTAGCTTGGAGTTGTGACAATCCAACCCAGCTCATCAAAGTATCAGTTTGTGAGAAGTCTACATTGGTCATTCTGTTGAAAATGGCCACCACTGTAAGAAAGAAGATTTTTTACCAATTGTTTCAAGCAGCCATAGGAGATGAGCACCCATTCTTGTTTTATCCAGAATGCAGACATTTGTGTTATTTATATATATATATCAGCTCACAACAGTGTGATTGTTAATTGAGCTTTCTGACAAAATGGGGAGCACATTGGTACCTGTTCTTTGGGTAATTTTAAGACTTCCATCAACTTTGACTTGGCAGAATTGGTGGTGAGGGCGGAGGTCGGGCCATGCAAGTAGGGCAGCCCCCTGTCTAATAAAATGCTTCCTCGCCTGGTTGGCTTGGGAGTCTGATTAGAGGGAGTTCCTGTGTAATTCTAGATCTGCCGGGGGATTACACCTGGCGTGCACTTTGTCCACATGCGCACACTGAAAACAATTCACTACTCACTACTAACCACACTTTTACTTGTGCTTTTAATGCCTAACCATTGTCGGATCTGTGTTGCTTATTGTATTGATGTTTGCTAGAGGTTGGCAACATTTTGAAAACATCAATTTCAACCTGCACACCAACCATGCACAATACACCCTGTCCACCACACTACACATCGCACTCTGCATATCACACCCTGCAATCTATATACATGATAGTTAAGGTAGAAGTGTTTGCATGCAAAAAGGAAAATTACGAGATGATTATCCACTAGTTGTTTTTCCATCATTATTGAAACGTCCACATTTCCATAGTGTGGGGGTCTTACTGTTGATAACAAGTGACCCTGAAGAAATGTTGGTCCAAGTTGACGACTGAATCCAGCACACAAATTATATCTCTACCAGGCCAGATACATCAAACACTTCAATATTAACCTTCGTCTCTGACTGCTGCAACTTGCTTATGTAGATAGTTTGCCAAGATTAACATGATATGTCCGACTGGGAATTAGGAGAAAATTACTTTTTGGGGCTTTCTGATGTTTGTTTACTGAAAGGACATCCAATAACCAAAGTAATGGTGTAGTGATAATGATGATGATCACACAGAATTGTGTTCATTCGGTCTGTCTTTCTGCCATTGATGTGGGTTTAGAGTTTAGATGCATCCTGATTAACACACATGGAGAGCAATGGCCCACCTTTTTCATATATATAAATGACATTTTTTTGTCTGTGTGTGTGTTCGCACGCTTGCAAAGGATTTGGCTCTCAAACGGTGGGGTTTACTTGAAAAAAAATAGCCAGGTACCACGCCGTAAGCCCCGTGGTGAGCAAGCGGTATTCCGTTTTCTCATCCGTCAACTTAAAAGTAGTTTAATTATCGATTTATCTTTATTTATTACGTGCGCTCGACCATACCAACTCGCACGCCTTCGGTGGGGGGGACGGCCCCTGCCAAGTCACACGCGTTCGGTGGGGGTGAGGGGGAAGTTTTATTTCGCTTTAAAAATGCTGTTAAACAACACAAAACGCTGAGGTAAATTCTTCAGTGTACTGTCCTCTTCTCTCCCCCCCCAATCCTGATGCATGCAGTTACTACTATAGAGTCCGTAGATAATAATATAGCGCTTAGATAGTATTATTGTAGCGCGGGTGGGTGGATGATGGGGGGGCTGGGGTAGCGGCCCAGCCCCCAGCCTGCCAAGGTGCCACCTTGGCCGGCTGGGCAATCTAGGCGAGGCCGGGGACTCTGCACGGGACTAGGCCTCACCACGCCATTTTGTCAGGTGATTACTTTGTGCTATAGTCTATATACTGCTATAGAGTCAGCATATACTACTGTAGTGATAGCAGGTACCACCACAGTCAGTATGCAGTGCTGTAATCATAGCAGGTGCCGCCACAGTATGCACTGCTGTAGTGAAAGCAGGATACCACCACAGTCAGTATGCAGTGCTGTAGTGATAGCAGCACCACCACAGTATGGACTGCTGTAGTGGAAGCAGGTACCACCACTGTCGGTATGCACTGCTGGAATGATACCATGTTCCACCACAGTCGATATGCACTGCTGTAGTGATAGCAGGTACCACCACAGTCGCTATGCACTGCTGTAGTGATAGTAGATTCTGCTATTGCGTTGGTAGATACCGCTATATAGAGTCAGTAGATAGTAAAACAGTCAGTATATACCACTACGGTCAGTAAATACTGTTACAGTCAATACATACTAATATTCAGTCAGTAGATACTACTACGGTCAGTAGCTACTTCTATAGAGTCAGTGGATACTACTGTAGAGTCACTAGATACTGCTATTCAGTTACTAGTTACTACTGTAGTTAGTGGATACTATTATAGAGTCAGCAGATACTACTATAGAGTTAGTAGTTACTACTATAGCAAGAAAATCAAATAATAGCATACAACGTTTCGATTGCAACACAATCAATCGTCATCAGGTAGAAAACAAACCTAGTGAACTTATAAATACCATGCAATACAACACAGGGAGTCGGCTAACACAACAGTCAGGACCTTACCTGGTTGATTACGTTCTTCCAAAGATTGCTAAATTTGAGAGAGTGACAAAACACAGACACAGAGACGACACAGACAGACACACAAGCAGAGAGAGACACACAACATAGACAAACAGAGACCCAACGCTTCTGTGTCGAAGCCTTAAATAGAGAGAGAGGTGGGGGGGGGGGGTGCAGAAAGAGAGGTGGGTCTGCTGGAGCAGAGAAATTAGCATGTCAATGAGAGAGCTGTGTGGAAATCCCCCCCACGGCAGCCGGGGGAGAAAAAGACCCAACAAGCCTGGTAAATATTAGAGAGAGTTGTGTGGAAATCCACCCCGCAGCGGCCTGGGGAGAGAAAGCGAATGGATCTATGAGAGCCTGGTTAAATTTTAGAGAGAGAAATAGGCAGTTTGAGAAAACAAACTTAGCAAATTTTTGGAAATGTAATGCAATGCAATGCAACACAGAGAGTCGGCTAACACAGTTAATGCATAGCCTGGTTCATTACGTTCCCCAAAGATTGCTCAATTAGAAGTTAAGTGTGACCCACCTCTCTCTTTGCCCCGCCCCTCTCTCTCTCTCTATTTAAGGCCTCGACACAGAGGCGTTGGGTCTCTGTGTGTCTATGTGTGTGTCTCTCTCTGTGTGTCTATGTTCTGTGTCTCTATGTGTCTCTGTTGTCTCTCTCTGCTTGTGTGTCTGTCTGTGTGTCTTCGTGTCTGTGTTTTGTCTCTCTCAAATGTAGCAATCTTTGGGAGAACGTTAATCAACCAGGTAGGATGTTGACTGTTGTGTTAGCCGACTCTCTGTGTTGAATTGCATTGTATTTCTAAGTTCACTCGGTTTGTTTTCTACCTGATGACGATTGCTTGTGTTGCATTTGAAACGTATTTTATTATTTAATTTATTTTCTTTCTACGTGACTTTACCGAAAGAACCAAAGAGTAATTCCTGCAGTCACGAAGGCTTCAGATCAAGTTTTTTACTACTATAGAGTCGGTAGATACTACTGTAGGGCCGGTAGATACTACTATGGTCAGTAGTTACTACTACAGTCAGTATATAGTACTGTGGGGCCAGTAGATATAACTACGTTCAGTAGCTACAACTGGCTCACTACATACTCCTGTACAGTCAGTTGATACAACTACAGAGTCAATAACAATACTACTTGCTCTGTTGTATGTAGGGTGTGTACGTATATATACATGCTGGGGTACACATTTTTTAAGGGGGGGCGAGAATTTTCGGAAACCTTTTATATCAACTATTTACCCCCCGCTTTCTATAACTTTTTGGACTTCTGCAAGCCTCTTATAATTTTGTTGGTGAAGAAATGGACAAACGGTCCACCGGCCTTTAAAAATAGCTTAGTATCTGTGTTTGTATATGTAAGGTTATTAAGATGAGTTTTGACGAAAAAAGATTCGCCCGGGCTATGCCGGGTACTTCCTGCTAGTAAGCTCTAGAATGTGAGCCGTTTGTTCCTTGATAAATGCATTATTTGGCTGTCACCGAGGTGTTATATTTTTTTATCTTTGGCAAATAATGTGTGAAGAATATTTAAATAATACAAATAGTCGAGTGTACAGTTTTACTGTGTTTTTGTCTCAGCACAGATATCTCCATCATTTCAAGTGACAGTTGAGCGTGTTTATTAGAGATGGCAAATATTGTGCCTGAGCAGCTGTATGTAGGCTCATTTAAAACATTACCATATTAATTGAACATGTTTTTCATGGCATGAAAATAACGTTTTTTGTGCTCTGGTGGAGTGTTGGCTTAAGCATTACATTTTTTTTTCAAGTGCCTTTTTTTAATAGTGAATATAATTGCTGGATTGCCGATTATTTGTTTTAACCATAAAAAGTGAGAAACCTCTCCCTACTCAAACGAGCCTGGGAGGCAGTGCTCGTAAATATTGGCAGCCCTGAGCAACTGTGAGAATTTTGATTTAAAACTTTCGTGACTGCAGGGATTCATATTCTTGGTTCTTTCGGTAAAGTCACGTAGAAGGGAAACAATAAAATAAAAAATATATAAAACAATACAATTCTCACGACGTTTCGACTGCAACACAAGCACACCTGATGATGATTGCTTGTGTTGCAGTCGAAACGTCGTGAGAATTATTCGGTAAATTCACGTAGGTGACTTTACCGTGACTTACCGTGACTTTACCAAATAGAACCAAAGAGTATGGATCCTTGCAGTCACGAAAGCTTCAAATCTAGAGTCGTGAGAATTCTATTGTTTCATATATTTTTTATTTTAATGTTTCCCTTCAACGTGATTTTACCGAATGAACCAAGAACTGTGATAATATCAACTGTTCATTTCCCACAGAGGCACTCGTTTGTCTGAATCCAGAGTGGTTGTGCACCAAGTTGACCTCCAAAATAAAAATACTTATCACAGTGCCACATGGATCGATATAAAAAAGAATAAGGCACATTTGATTGTTCGTGTAGTCTGTCAGGTAGCGGAGATAGATGTGCCGACAGTGCTGTGGATAAACACTTTTCTCACATCGTTTATAAGCATTATACGCACAAGTGCATTTGCATTTTGTTTGACGCGGCACAATATGATGCATCTTACTGGTGTTCATGGATGATTCATATGTTGGATGATTCATCTATGAAAATTGGAAGTGCCACCATTGCAAGTCAATTCATATTGTGGTGCACGTTTAAGTTTGTTTCAAATCAATTGCTAGTTGTAAATGGTGTTTTGAATATTTAAAACATTATAAAAACCATTATATTGTTGACGATGTCATTTTCTTTCATACTGTTTTTTTAAGCGCACAATCACTTTAGCTTAATTTTCTGAAGTGACAATATCATCTGTAGAATGAGTGTTCTAAATAATAATTGTCTGAAAAGGAGATATTTAATTGTTGTGCATTTTTTATGTTTTGTGTATTTTGAACAGTTCTGTGTAATTTTCATCTCTGGTGTGCCATCAGTGAATGCATGTCCATAAATCCCAATTTACCAGGTTTTCTCAGCTGGAATAATCATATTTATTTTATTTCAAGAGCAGTTGTCTATTAAACATGCAAACAGGATAAATAACTGCAATGAGAGCTATATAAAACAGCCCATTTTACCTAATATATTGATGTCTCTAATGATAATGACACTAAATGAGCATATTTATTTCCATGTGGAGCTAAATTCAAATAGTCTAATGGCTCGGGTAGTTCGTGCTTGTGTTGAAGCTTCAAGGCATCACTGCTGAGTTTCAATGTATGCAGCCCTTCAGAATTAATCTAGGTTCACAAGTATAGTGAGATTGCAGTGAGTTCAAAGACATCAGCCCACTAAGGAATACAATTAGACATTTTATTCCACTTTCAGAGTACCTGTACAGTACTAACTTGGCACCACTGAGATTCTGAGCTCAAATTCAGGTTTTAGCCCCTGGTTATTAAACCAGGTTCTCAACTGCAGCAAGTCAGCAGCTATGTGATGAGCATCTTAGGCACATGACGACCTCTGCGGGATCCACAAACCGTGCCAGCAAAGCACTTGGCTGCAAGCATGCATGCCCAGCTCTCCAAGCACGCATACAGCAAGCACATCCATACCGATTTTCGTGCTTGGCAGTCATTGCTTCTATGGACTCCATAACACTGGCTACTTCCCCCCCCGTTCCTTTAATTCTCATATAGGTTGCGGCCGGGAGATCGGTTTCTGCTATGGTAAAGCCAAGGTGTGCTCCTACAGTCGGCGCTACTACTGCGTGCACTGCCACGCAGACGATCTCGTCCTCATCCCTGGGCGCGTGCTGCATAACTGGGACGTCAGTCTGCAAAAGGTAAAGTTAGATTTTGAAGCCGTGAGTGGCCTTTTATCTTTTAAAATAAGACATTGCCTTTTTTATAGTTGCATACCAAGGTTGTGTATCTTGGTCTGCCTGACACCCATCTGAGGCTTCATAAATGAGAAAAGAGAATATAAAGTCACAGCCAAGTGGCATTTGAGGTGTTCTGCCTTAGCGCCATCTAGAGACAGTACTGGAATACAAACTCTTAATGGGTAGCACGTGGCTACTTGTGTGCAAATAAAGAGGAAAGTGTCGGAGTCGTTATCGGACACGCGGTGCTTCCCGAGATTAGGTGACACGCTGTTACTGCGTCATACAGCTGTGCTCTTGAAGCACCCATGCTGCTCCAACACTAATCCAAGGCCACACTGGAGATTCCCTGCATTGACAAGGTGGGAGCCCCATTACCCCGCCTACATTATGACGCACGCTGAATGGTAGGAATTTTAAGATGTAATTGTGAATTATATATGAAAAATAAGGAATCAAAGAGACGGATATTGAGAAGCTCGGATCGCGTCTTTAGGAATGAGAGTGACTTGATTCTAACAGACAAATCCCAGATTGAAGCATTTCTGTCTTCACAGGAAGTGAACACAGACTGGGTGTGATCCAATATGGCCAAAGAGGGCAAAACTAACTTCAGGCAATTATAAGATGGCATATATAAAATCTTGGGCATCTGCTAGCTGATTGTAGGTTTCATGTTAATGCAAAGTAACACATTCCTATGCCTAGATAATCAAATTGATGACATAGATGTCACTATTAATTAATACATTAACTTTTACATTCCAATACACTACTAGTGAGGGGGAAGGATTCTTAACCAAACAGAGTAAGTTGTCTGAAATCATAAAAGACATGTTGAGAAATATCAAAGGCACGGATATGCGAGACTGAAGGTTGAATACACAGAACTCTGTAAAATAATTAGGAAGCAAATGAAAACAAATTGTGGAGCACAACTCGGAGAAATAATTGAGGACGTCATAACAAGTTACGGGATCATATTATCGGCAAAATGGAGGTTGATGATTGGCAGTTCACAATGGTAGCCCTTTGGGAATTGGATGGAATAATAACTCACTGAGATAGAATCTTAAAATTCGTTGAGTCATTTTATGCAGATCTCTGTAGCATAAACATGCATTTAGCTCGGGAATAAGATCATCTCTCAGGATGAGGAGGAAGTTTTAAACAAGTCATCTCTGCCCATTCAAATATGAAAAAGCTTCTGGACCGAATGCCATAACATTGAACATCATCAACGAAGGGGACACCAACTGCTGGAACACGATTTGCAGATTTGTTGATGAATGTTCATGGATAAATGAAATGCCACAACAACGGAATGATGCCTTACTTGCTCTTTAATTCAATATGGGAGCTGAAACTGACTTGAAAAACTGTAGACTCATTAGCTTCTTATCACACGTGTATAAATTGTTTAAGAATATCATTTGGAACAAAATAATGAACATATTACAGGCCAGCCAAACACGTGGGCAAGCAGGTTTTGGGAAAGCTTTCCCTACCGTAGACCACATACATACTATTCATCATATTCTTGAAGATCAATGCATTTCAATTCCCCTTTGTAGACTTAAAACATCTAGTACACATAGTAGAAATTGACAGTAATCCTGGCTTTTACAAATTGAGGCCTAAATATAAAAATATTTAGAAACAATAAAAATAGCTAAATCACGACGTTTCTGCGTTGACTTTTCCACCTGAAGACTGAAGCTTGTGTTGCCTCCGAAACGTCGTGATTTAATTATTTTATTTTGTTTTATTTTTTTCTACGTGACTTTACCGAATAAAACCAAAGAGTATGAATCCTTGCAGTCACGAAAGCTTCAAATCTAGAATTCAAATAGCATTATTAACACCTGCCTTTGGGCATCTGATTACAATGCTATGTTGAATTACTTCCTGTATATTCTGGTTCTTAGCTGCTGCCACATTTCGCTAACCTATTGCCTACCTATATAGCATAGTATCAAATATGCTTTGAAAATCGCATTTGCATCATACAGGATAAATGCGGAACAAGTTTTGGCCATGCAATTGTTCATTCAAAGTCCCCGCAGGCAGCAAAACCCCACCCCCTTTACGCAAGCGTCAAGTCATGGTTTGTTTCACATGGATCTGATAACGGCTGTCAGTCCCAATCAAAGGAATCTGACCGAGGCCACAAAAGAGCAAAGCCTGAAATGCTAGACCTGTTCGGGTGTGCTGCTGCATAGAGCACAGGGTAATGTTACAGCCGATCCACCAATTATTTTTCGCTGCGGGGCATTTCTTTTCTGCGAGCTTTTCAAACGAGCCCTGCTGCCAGTCTGCTGCGGACCCTGCGGCATTCCTTGCTAGGCTGCTAACTTCGTCTGCTGCGGGCCGATGCGAAAAAACAGCGTTCGCTTTGTTTCAACAGCTGTTGTGCGTCACTCGTGGCTCTTGGGCCAGACGTGTTATGGCTACATCCGGGGTGATACTACTCCTGTTGTTCCATTTCCCCGAACGGTGGCGACAGATTGAGCGAGAAATAAACCGCACAGTCGTTCTTCTAATCTCATTTGATTTTTCTAATCTTAAAATGTATCCGGCGAGGTGGCACTGTGGTTACAGCGCTCGACTCACAATGAGATAGTGATGAGTTCAGATCCCGGTTGAGTGTTGATTCAGCTCACCACTCCTCCAGGGCTAATAAAAACAAGTACCTCTCGTTGGAATCTTCTTTGGTTCTTTCGGTAAAGTCACGTAGAATGAGAATAAAAGAATAAATTGATAAAATAAAATAACATAACACAATAATATTCTCACGACGTTTCGGCCACAACACAAGCGGCCTTCATCATTTATTATTTTATTCTCATTCTACGTGACTTTACCGAAAGAACCAAAGAAGATGAATCATTGCAATCACGAAAGCTTTAAATCGAAACTCTTGTTTGGAAGTCAATAGATTTATCTCTGGCATAGGAATGTGTAATTTCCTTTGGTGGCTCCATGCCGACATTAGATATTGATTCTGCCCATGCTCATTTGAGCAGGAAAATTTTGACTTTAAAAAGTGAAAACATTGTAAAAATTGACCCTGAGGATAAAAATATATTATTTAATCTGCAAAAACTTTACGTACATGGTTTCAAAACATATTGCAGAAATAATTATACAATAGCCGATAAGTGGTAGGTTTCAGAATTAAAAGTTTGATCTCAAAACTTTTTTCTTAATGTAAATGAAAGATAATAAATTGACAACATTCACATCAAAGCCAAGCCAAAGTGTCTCCATGCCCAAACCAGCAATGAGATGTTGCTCATAGCTATTGCCTAGGCCTGAGCCAACAGTGGAAGTGTCTCTTTATGATGGTAGTGGCCAGTTTTTCCATATAATAACCACTGCTGACTTCCCGTGAAATGGTATGCCTTTTTTTTTACCTGAAGGGATGATAAGTAGTGTCGACCCCCTTCTGGCATTTGATGTCACAACCTTCTGATTGTGAGCTACGCACCCTAACTACAACTTACAATACAACTTCGTCTAATTAATCCAAATAAACCACATATATCAAACTGCGTAATTGATTAAAGTAGATGTAATGTGAATATAATAACATTTGCAAATCTTTGACGCATGTATGCAAAGCTATACCCCATTTAATTAAAGCCCTGTACTCATCGGTTAAAATACAGGCACTGAGTGAGTGGTGCGTTTATTTTAATGTAAACACTCCTGTGAGAGGTCTCGCATCTCGATGGCTATGGTGCAGCATCAATCACCCTCCTGTCTCGGCACCCAGATGTCATGGATCGACTACCTCTGTATTTCCCTTCATCTCCAGTAGCCTTACATCGAGTTAGCATTCGTCCCCTTCAGTGTTATATGCTGTCATTCTGAGCAGTGCAATTAGATACAACCAGTGGTTTCATTTTCATAATTCCGGGTAGACCTCTCACCACAGCGATACCCATGCCTACAAAAGCACTTGTACAGTACACTCACATGTGCCCCTGCGCTTGTTTGATCCTGTGAATGCGCAGGTGGCAAAGCAGGCCAAGGAGTTCTTGGAATACATAGCGGAGGAGCCACTGCTGGACGTGAGCGAGGTGAACCCTAAGCTCTATAAGCATGTGGCTGAGCTGGCATCCTTGCGAACCATGAGACAGCAACTCAAGTCACTGCGGGCCTACCTCTTCACCTGCCGCTCCATCGTAGCAGACGAGCTCAGGCGAAGGTCAGGGGCACTCCACAACCCACTCGTACAAAATTCACCTTCATCCGGCACTCTTAGCATCAAGGGTGTGGTGGAACCATGTGTCTAATCCTTTGCCTTGGATCACAGATGGTGAAAATCCCCCGCTGGGCAGAGAGGTAGTCATGAGATAAGTAAAGAAAGATGATTCCTGGCCTATCTTTCCAGGCCATTGATTGTTTTCTCCTTATGTATACATTTCTTCAGGCACTCTGGTTTCTTCCAGCATGCCAAACATTCATTAAAACACACATTTGAAAAAGGGCCCTGTGCGGAACCATCATAAAAGGCTTTAGATTCAATTGGGCTTTCTGAGATAAGTAATTTAAATTATTGTAAATATAATTCGTATAATCAATAACCCATGGTCACTAAGGACTCAAAATCAGAAAGTTGCGAGTTCAAATCTAAATTATGGCTTGACTCAGCCCACAGTGATCCTTCCAGGGTCAAAAAAATTGTTCCACATTATGGGAAATCAACAGAATATGGAATTTCCACCACTGACTCGGCTGTCAGCAGACATGAGTGCCACCCCACTGCTTGTTTTTAGCAGGTTTACACTGACTGACACAACTGCCTTTGTTTTAATGTTAATACATCTTTCAAGTCGCATAAATCAGAGCAGCTCCCTGCTCAAACAAGCTTGGGGCAGTGCTCATCTCCCTTGGTAAACCTGAGCCAGTGGTGTGAATTCCACATTTGAAGCTGTAGTAGGAATCAATCTTCACAGGACAACCACTAGTAATTTTAAACAGCGTGATACTAAATTTTGATTTAAAGCTTTCGTGACTGCAGTAATTCATATTCTTAGTTCTTTCGGTAAAGTCACGTTGAAGGGAAACAACAAAATAATAAAATATATTGTTTTATATATGTGACTTTACTGAAAGAACTAAGAATATAGCGTGATACTATTTTACGTGCTGCAGTTGAACTTGTAGTGTTATATTAAATGAACTCTCCTTGTGTTCAACCAGCCTTACGTGTGTTCATTTGCCAATGTATTCATCGGGGTTTTGAAATCACAGTTGCATAGATACATTTTACCTTGTTTATCATCACGAGCACAATCCCTCAGATTAATTTAGTATCGTCATAGTTAATAAAGGTAAAGTATCTCCCTACTCAGTTGAACTTGGGTGGCACTAAATCTCCATCGGCTATGTTGAGACAGTGGTATACATTCCACATAACTCATGGCAGTAGCCAGTCTTTCCATAGGATGACCAATGTTAATTCTGCACAGTTAGATAATGGGCTGAATCATTAATCATCTGTCCAGGATTTGAACTTCCTACCCTTTTGACTGTTATTATCGGTGTTTTAGCCACAGGTCCAGACCCTATTGGACCTTGAGTGTTAAATGCAAAGTAATAAAATGTAATATTATTTCAAACATCCCAATGCAGCATCTTTTGCAACAATCTTTAGACCCCACGAGGCTTTTTTTCTATAAATGAACTGTATGACGGGACCCCGAGGCCCCGAATAAACGGGAGTCAAAATCGTAATAAATATATTTGTTTTTGGCGACTCTGTCCCACCGCGACCCACCTGGCGCGGATCATTCTGTTGTCATGTCGTCCAAGCGCAGCGAGGACGAATACGCAGAAGAGCTGAATAAGCGAATGCACTCCATGCTCGGGTATGGGCAGGATCATAAGTCTGATCCAAAGCTGCTCAAACTGCCTAAATTACTTGAGTCATTTATTTGTCATTACAGGATGCATAATACAGTTAAACTGCTCTCTTATCTTCATTATTATTTGTGACCTACCAATGTCTGCAGCCAGGATCAAACGATGACAATCCTATTACCTGCAGATGTTTAACAGATGAGATTCCTTCTGTTTAATAATACTTCCCTTGTCCGTTTGCATCTGTGCAGATAGTTTTTTTTTTGCGGTTAAGCCATAGTCCCCACATACCGCTCGTATCAATGCGGATAAGAGGAGCGGCGACCCACTACACTGTAGAGTAACATTGGTATAAATGCTTGTTACAATATGAACAGCGCATTGAAAACGCTTACTATTTTACGTACCGTTTACAAAGTGGTGTTCACAAATCCACACTGAGAAACACGATGATTGACAGAAGGGTGTAAATAATTTTTTCGAAAGTGTATTTAAATAGAGGTACTGCAGGTAAGTAGTTTTCAGTTTTAATGGCGTAGTTTAACAAGACAACACTTGCCACCATCCTTCAAACCCATCGGTGAAAAAGAGCAAAGATTTTGTTTACATTATGATATGTTTATGCGAGAGCCGGGGGCCTATGGGACCCCGGTGTCCCGCCATGAGGTTCAAATTAAGAACTACATTTTTTATTTTAATATATGGCATAGTTGGAATTGTACTTCATTTTAGGCTTTTGCATAAGTACCTGAAACCTTGTGTTTCGGAGTGGGGTGCTGTTGGCTCCTTACTTTGATCACATTACACACTCACTCTGTGTATTAATACGGTCATGAATGCCTGCCTTGTGCCCTCAACTACAGCCATGTATCACGTGTACCAGAGGCTGGAGGGACTTTCTGTGATGAGCCTTGTGTGACTGTGTCTTTACCCCCATTCATTACACAAGATGGGAGTTTTGTTTCCCACCGGCTCAAACAATATTCCCTGGAAAAGTAGCAATAATACGAGTCATTTATTTGCCCAGAAAAGCCTTACCGAGTGTGTTTTGTAGACGTTTCCTGATTAAATTGTTTGAATTTGAACATTCTTGTAAGTATGTTTGGGAGAAAACTGGAGTACGTACAGAAAATCGACAGACGCGAGGTGATGACACAAAGTCCAAACGGGTATAGCAACAACATGCTTGCTGAACTGATTTTTTACCATCCACCAACCTCTCTTCTAGAGCACTGGATTATCGGCATGTGCCACCATGCCTGGAATACATGTATATGTCACCATGCCTGCAAATCCACATTTGTATGTATGTTGAACTTTTTTCGCACCGTACATAGCCAACCGCGCTAATCGGAGGTGTGAAAAAGACATTTAAGACAGAGGGACAACATAACCATGTCACTGCATTTGGCAAGGCCTGCTATATCCCTGAGTGCAATGCAGAGGCAGCAGCAGCCATAAGCCCTCAGCCCCCCTTAGCCAGGTCACACTTCCTGCAGTGATAATGTAATCTAACCCATGTTTCTGCTAAGCCTCTAACCATGCAGACACAAGGAGCCGTGATTGCTATTGTGTTTACTAATGTGCCTTCCTGTTCATTCACACCTGTTTAGCGCTGCAGAATAGGGGACAGTTCTTTTAAACAGGATGTTTTGTTTGAAGGGCCTTAATCCTGTGACACTTGTTTTGCTTCTAGGTGTGTCTGGACACACGCAGTCTCGCTTGCGTAACGACAGAAGTGCGTGTCCCATTGGAAAGACACGTTCTTTTTTCAATCATATTCACCACATCCTATTTTAGGCTGTCTCAAACTTGTGGAAAATATTGTCGATGTGTCTGATTAAAGCCAGCAGTACCAAAACATAAACATACACTTTGCATCGGTATGTTATTGTGAATGGCCTTATCTGTTCTTATCCGCCCGGGATACGCTGTGGTTAGAGCACGCAACTGAAAAGTGAGAGGTCATAAGTTGAAATCCCAATCGAGGATTTCAAGGTCCCTCCGGGGTGGGTAAATTTTCACAACTTTTTTTTTTAGAAGTTAACATTGTCCTATTCATATACTAGTTCCTGCCATAGGAAGTAGAACACCAGCCTATGCTCACTTGAGTATAGAGACACCTTGTGCCCAATTCATGCGTTGCCCAATTACAAAAAAACAATTGTTGATATTTTCATTTCCAACAATGAGGCACATTTCCAAAGTAATGCATTTTTACCTTTTCATCCAGATGTGAATCTGGCCGTTTGACTTTTGATGTAACCTATTTAATACAGCATTCCAAAATATTTGATTATCTGTTATTTTATCCCCCGTTTTCCTTGTAACAGAGATTAGTCTGGAATGGGTTTTCACATGGGTGAAATGAAAATATATGTAAATGGCAATACACTTTGTTTCTTAATCTCTGACTGTTGCATTTTCTTAATGAGCAGCAAAGTCTCATTTAATTGAATTCTCCTTTAGACTCACTGCTGTATGAAATGCAATTTTCCGCTATTAGATTTGCTGGTGAAAATGGGCAGCATTGCCTATTAAGGACCCTGATAGCACAGCTAATACACACTGGGATGTCACTGCTTATTAGACCTTTGTAAACAGTGCCTTCAAGTTGCAGCCTAGACAAAATCCCCCAAGACATCAGCCCTAATACCATTGTGATGAACATACCAAAATAATGCCAGGGAGATGTCTTGTGGGTATTCATAAACTATGATAAACACCAATGATAAAGATAAAACACTCAAATTATTCAATTACAGTAATCCAGTGGGATTGGCAGTACGTGGGGTAGTTCAAATTCTGGCGGTGCGTAAACTTGTAAGGATGCTGATGGATGACAATGTAGTTTAGAAAAGGCGCAAGTTCTGACCTGCAATAGCATTGGTTTACATAAAAACTGGGGTTGATGTGAAAATATTTTAAACTCCCAAGCCTGAAAATAACTGAGGTTCTGTGAGGCGTGCCAGGATACTTAAACATAATTCATAATATTATCTCAACAAGCATATTTAGATCATGATAACTCATGTAATATGGCCAGGTAGCACCGTGATAATGCTCGACTTACAATTGAAAGGTCATGGGCTCATGTCCTGGTTCGTAGAACAACTCAACCCACAATTCCTCTTGGATTGATAAAATGAATACCACTAGAAGGTAAAATTTATACCATCGGCTCATGATGGCCAACTGAGATTGGCACCACCCAATGCTCATTTGAGCAGGAAAACACTTGGACTTGAATGTCAAATCTACTCAATTCTGGGGTTAATTAATGCCCCAATCTACACAAACTTGAAATAAATGTGAAACAATTATACAGTCATAACTAAAATTAGTTAATAAAAGTCCAGTATGATCTTACTTTACAAAACAAGCAAATGCTACTTTGAATTGGTATCATGGTTTTAGGCTAAAATCCTAAATCTTCTTTTGATTGATATTCTAATAATAAAGACTATTCCACAATGTGTGTCACTTTATCATTAACATCATATTTGTAAAGTAGAAAAATGTTTGATACATTGAGAAGGCGTAGAAAACAGCTTCAAGACAATGCTGAAATTGAGCGATTTAGCCAGGTGGCGCTGTAGAGTGCCACAAAGTATTAGTCTTTTCATTGGCCCTGGAGGTATGACGGCCTGAGTTGACACAAAACCAGGATTTGTACTAGCAACCTTCTGATTGTGATTTGAGTGCTCTGAACACAATGCCATTGGGTCAGCTGGACTGTCTAAAATTATCGTGCAACTCATTTCATCATTTATCATCACACAATCATTTCTCGGTAGAATATCAGTCATGAGTCAAGAATGAGTCGGGGTATTCATTCACATGTGAAATTCTCTGTTCCCAGGGTTTTGCCGAGGGAGTATCTGCTGGCGCACATGCACCTGTACTCCATCACAGACCTCCAACAGGTAATGACAACCACCTTTTCCTCTCCACAATGAAATGTACAGGTGCCCACTTTAATGTCACTGCTGCGAAGTGTACAAGAGGTTTACAGACCCTAAAGGGCGTCTTTAACAACCCACCCCCCCCCTATTAATACATTTGAAAAGTATCACAAGTGCGATGAGCCACTCGTTAATAGAATCAAATGTGTGTACCATTAAGTATTGAACTGCATTGGTGCTTGTCCGATTGAGAAATGTGCCCTCATCGTGCAAATGTGAAATTTCCACCGTTGCCCTGGTCACCAATGAATACGAGCCACCACCCCAAGCTCATTTATATAGACAGAACGTCTCCGCTTTTACATTTTAATTGGTTTTAACCTCCTTTTTATGCAGCTTTTCACTTTTAAATTGGTCTATTTGTTGACTTAAAATGTAACGTCATGTTGTCACTATTTCAATAGATTTCGTTTCCACGATTATCTATTAATTTTAGTTTTATTCAGATCGACTTGATTAAAATATCCTAAGAGCAATATGCTCCCTCCAGCTCTTAAGTCAGCCATTATCGGTATGGCTGCCTTTTACCCCTGTGCCAAAGAAGTGATATTTCTGTCGAGTTATGCTGTTGCCTATTATATATTTTTTCAGTTATAATGCTTTATGATTAGTATGGTTGGCTAAATATGGTGCGAAAGAAGTTCAACATACATACATACATGAGGAGGTTATAGTCTGATACGTTTTTCAAGTGCTATCCCACACCAATTTCTCCTCGTTTACATTTGGGATTAGATTGTTTCTAAGTGAATGTCCTCCGAGGTAAATGGAGGAGATTAACAAATGTAAATCTTAAAATGCTTTCAAATTAAATTGGCCGTGGATTGGACTTAATCCACCAGCGGCGGTTTTAGCGTTAATGGTGTCAATATTTGAACAAAGGCTGCCAGGGCAAAGGAGCTTAAGGAGTAAATGCACGGTTTTTACCAAGTTGATTTTAGCACCATTCAAAGGGAGCACATTGATTAGCCCACTCAAACTAAAAGCCTTGTTTCTTCCACCCGATTGGTGCGGTTATTCTCTAAGTACACACAGAGTCTTTTTTTTAGGCTCTGCACTCAGAAAATTCACTTGATGTGTAGTAGCAGCAGCTACAGAGCCCCAGTCAACCAGGAAACAAAGTTCACCCATTTCCAATGTTGTCATCCGTAACAGCAAACACATGCAACGTCTTATTGTTTGTTGAAAGTGGAAGTAAAATACATGCATAGGTGTTTGAAAGAGCAAGCCCGTGTTTTATAACGTCAGTTTTTTACAGTTGTATTATCTTATTTCCCCAAATCTAATTGTGCTATTGGCATTTTTGCATGAGACAAGAATCAAATTGTAGATCGCACAGGGCAGTGTGTCAGAAGAGCCTACGAAAGAGGTATTTCTCGAATCCTAAGCATTGATTTTTACACAGTAGGAAGTGCACTGTCTCTTACACGTTTGCTCTGACATCGCCACATGTATTTATATTGAACTTCTTTCATACCTTACGTAGCCAACCTATATTCTAAGTGATGGAATTTAGCAAAAGTGCATAATCAACTTTAACATGATGCTAAATGTAAGAACCCAGTTGAAATCACAGATAGCTGCTCAGATTCAAACCCAGGATCTCAGCGGTGCCAGCTCAGGACAGATCTATCCAATCACCTCCTATAAAATTCATATTGCAGCTAAATTGTAAAATTGAATTTTCAACCCCACTGTGCTTTCCCCAAATCTAGGTCTTAATTTCGAAAAGACATGGTGCATCTGTATATACACGCATAGCTTTAATTACATTATATAATTATGGTAATTTAAATTAAAATATGATAATAGTGTAAATTATTTACCCAGAAAAGCCTGAGTATTCAAAGCCCACAATTTTGAGCAATTACTCAAAACTGCCATCTCATGACCACCATGTTTAAATCAAATATAAGTTATATAATAAGCATTCAAAACCATTCTTTATTTGTTTCATCAAGATAGTATTTTTCGGTATTAATATTAAATTCCTCTTGAAAAAAAAACATCTCAAGTAATCCTACATTTGAACAGATGCATACAATTGACAACTGTAATCAGCACTTTGGATGTCAGCTTGGCGGGCCACAGAGATAATTTTGCAACCCTGGATCAGCTGATGAAATATATATATCAGCAACATCAATTCTTGCAGGGTTTTTCAGAACATAGTAGTTAATAGCACAAAATATGTGGGTAACATGCTGGTATAGCTTGCAACTTGCGTGGTAATTTTACTGTCTATATGTTTGTGATTTGTAGAATTTTAATACAGATACCTGCGATGTGGCTAGAACTTTTGACGTGATTGGTTTGAGCAATGACGGCATTGATTTGAGCAATGACGGCAGTGATTCGCAGGTTACAGGGAACCCATCTGACTCGATCTTCCAATTAATCTTGAGCCTGAAGTTCTCCAATTGGGACTGCGGGACAAACAAGAGCAAGCCATATCATGCATGCTATTATGTGATAGCAACATCATGCGGATGTTGTGTACTGCACACCTTTAACCAGAATTTAATGGGCAGATGCCACCAACATGTATGTATGTATATTGAACTTATATAATATATTAATTGGGTATTCACCAAGCCATTTTCAGAAATAAATCGGCTCTAGCCAAGCGTACTCTTTGGTTCTATTGGGTAAAGTCACGTAGGTGAAAATAAAATAACAAAAAATCACGACGTTTCGGCCACAACACAAGCGGCCTTCATCAGGTGAAGGGACGAGACTGTCTGGAGGATATAAGGAAGCCATCAGCGCTGTCCTCCGGACAGTCTCGTCCCTTCACCTGATGTAGGCCGCTTGTGTTGTGGCCGAAACGTCGTGATTTTTTGTTATTTTATTTTCACCTACGTGACTTTACCCAATAGAACCAAAGAGTATGGATCCTAGCAGTCACGAAAGCTTTAAATCTAGAATTCTAGCCAAGCGCTCTGAGCTTGCATTAAAGCACCCCCCGGCATCTATGCTGGCAGAATGCGCTGTCTGACAAATAAGTGGGGACAGCCCTGCATGGATGAGCCCAGAACAAGCACTGGGTCATTTCTTTATAACACTTTGCAAATTTTGCTGCTCACACATCCCAACTGAAGCTTGCACAGCAGAAAGAAGTATGAAAAAGAAAGGGACTGTGCACAACATTAATCTTCAGCTTGTCCAAACAAAATAGTGGAATGTGATTGAGATGGATGTGCACTTTGGCTGATGTTCCATAGTAAATTCCACAACAACAACCAACAGTCAAGTTGAAAATAAAAATAATCAATATATCTCAATGGGTTTGTTTAGTTGACAACATTCATTCGTATTTAACCCTTTGACTAATGGGACTTCCAGATGAGTACTGAACTGATAGCATACCGTGACATCCAATTAAAATCCAGAATTCAAGCTCGGCTGCTGGTGCATATTTGTATTTAAATGGCTTGTAGTCATCGAACAAAGACGGTTAACGCAGTGCGCGCTTTCAGATGCACTGCTATGGCCGTCTGGAATGCACATCCTTCCGATATAAGGAAGCCACCAGTGCTATGCAGTTTTAAATCTAGATTGAAAACGAATTTCTTGAATTGCTTTTTGTGTTCAGTTTGTCATTCCTCGCACCTCCGATTAGCACGGTTGGCTACACAAACATCCTTTGCATGTTCCTTTTCAAAATTGCTCTCGTTTACTGATGCACCACAAACACATCAAGCGGGTTATTGTCCAATTTAAGACGGAGGTAAAATTGGGTTACTGTTAACAATCCTTGAATATTTGAAAGCGCATTCTATGTTGCGTGTGTTAACCAGCACTCAAATGGAACTGGATTTTCTGGTAATACTGCTCATGTGCAGTGGCCAGAAAGGGCCGATGAGCAGCCTTTGTGCTGTCCTGACTAATCCCTCGGTGAGAATTACTTGGAAATGGTTATGTTTTGGGAAAACCAAGAACCCTTGACTTCAAAGAACTTCGATATGCACAGCTATAGTGAGTGTGTAAAACGGTTTTGAAAGTTGTTTTTGTTTAAACTCTAATGATCATAACCTATGGTATATTTGTAACCAAAGATCCTTGACTTCAAAGGACTTGTATACATGACGTTCTGTCTAGTATTTAAAAATGTATGCGATAAAAGTTTGTTTTAGTAAATATCGTCATGATTGTCACTCATTTTTAAACAGGTAAGTTTTTTTATACTGTGCCATTATTTTGAAGGAGACCAGGAATAATACAATTCAGAATTTGGAACAGAGTTTTTTGGAAAGATACTCTTGTGTCGATGGGAAAGAGGAAAAGCGTGTAATTGTATGCCTGGTATGAAATTCGCAAACTTTGAAGGTAATATGGCTATTAAAAATGTGTAAACACAAAAACAAGAAAAGTAATTACATACACAAAAACATCAAAGTAGAATTTCCTCCACACTCAAATGTTCCCCCATGCTCAAATGATCTGCTCATCCTTGTTGGTGGTCTTGAGCAATTGGCGGAAATTTCGTATTATTATGGCGGGACTCGGTTAACCAATTATACAACCGCTGATGATTTCATATCACATGGCGCAGCTTACCGACGATAATAATCTCCATCACCACCTCCAAGTAGGATGGGTAATTATAGTAACCATGACTCAAAATAGTATCTCATGTCTTGGCAAATTAGCGTTGAAGGGCCACGCACTGAGTTTATTAGGAGAACAAAAGGATTACCATTGACATTGCTTCACTCTTGAGATTAACGGTTGCTGAAGTATAGAAGATTGGTATAAGTAGGTTTGCCTCAATATCACTTTTCACGATACAATATACAATTTTCTGATATGGCGTTTATCACTAACTTTCCCATAACTTCGTAATTGTACTTGACATGTTTATTTTATCATTGTGCCCTTTGCTATGCTTCCAGTACAAATTAAGTTTAAATAGCTATCAATAACTATTTACATTCAGTTATTGAATGTTATTTCATAAATGTATTTTTTTTCAGGAAATAAAATATGAAATATAAAGTAACAGTAATCATCATATGACTATACTTTGAAAAGGCGAAAATGCTACATTTTACTATGTATCATAAAATCCCCATGTCGCAACAAGCCAAAGTCTAAGGGCATATTTAGGATTCAGACTATGGCATTTCTTTATGATTTTTAGAATTCATTATTAACTCCTGCATCTTATCAAACTAAAGCCATTTAGGATTTTTAGGGCTTCCTGTTTTTAACCAGGGCTGAGAGCCAGATTAAGGCACCTTCGGGATTCTTATGGGTCAGTGGTATTGCCAAAGACTCAGGAAACCAATTTAAAGTGGCAAAGCCACAGGTAACCAGTTATTTGCTTATGACAGCCATGCCCTCTCATTATATGTGAGCCGCCAAGCCTTAGCATAGCAGTCATTCGGGCCCATGTCAGAGTTGCACGTGTGGCCCTGCCTGCCGTACAGTTCTTTGTTGTGAAAGCTGACCTTTTAATTGCAAATCCGGCAGAAAAAAACCAACACAGTTTATTAAACAGCTCTTGTCCCTCAGTTACAGTGCCATGCGGGCTCTTGTCGCTGCCTTCCGGCCGATAAAGACAGCAGCAGTGCCGTGACGGGCTCGCTTGCACAGGTGCTTAGGCAGTTGTATGCGCCACTGCTCTAAAGTATGGATGGCGGCAATGATAGATACAGGAGGTTGGCCTTACCACCGTTCATGGATTTTGAGGCAAGTACAGTGATTCTGACCTAAATGCATCCCCAACTGCCTGTTGTAATCCGTTGATCTGCTACAGAGTCACCGGTTATGTTCCTCCCCACATCATAGCATAACATGGGAATTAGCTCACAGTGCTGTGTACTGTCGTGTTTTTTTAATTAGCGCAGACATTGTTTGACGGCATAAGCTCCAGTTATAAGCACTCTCTGCCTAACTGCATACCGACGACCATGTCTCAAACCCACGAAGGTGAACAAAGTTGACTTAATAGATAGATATCCATACATAATATGCATTTTTTTTATAAAAAATCACTCTTGAGCTGGGCAGGGGTGATTGGGACAGCCTACACGTTTCATGACAGGCGTAACCATTTAAGTCCATTCCAAACTCGTGCTAGCTCATTTTTCTTTCCATCTCTGCTGGGAAGCTGAAGCAGGCGTAAGGAAACTTGATGAGGACTCGCCATTGAAGCATGTCATCGTTCAATTTTTTTTTTACACTAAAACAACACGCTCCCATGTTCGTGACTGGTTAAGCGTTTGGTAAATGGAGCTGAGGAAAATTCCAGTAGATGAATGACATCTGATTTCAGCTTACCGCTTGTTTTTAAAAGCCATGGTCACAGCAATTTCAGTGACCCTCCACACCGTTAATTAAAATATAAACGTGACAAGGGTTGAGTACACGCAATGCTGGGTGAACTGTGTGCCCATGGCTGTTCTTATTGCATGGGGACCAGTCGAAACTATAGGAACATGTAATTGTAATCACTGACTCAGTGTTGCCAATAAAGATGAGCCCTGCACCATTACTCTTTTGGTTATTTTATTTAAATTTGTATAATTTTTTTAGTCTAAGCCTTTTGGTGCCACCAGCTGCTATTTTGATAACAGTATTGCCATGCTGTAAGAGCTGTTAACATGGAACTTATGTGGAGCACTTCATGAAGCGGATAGCACAACATGAAGTAGTGGTATACGGAAATGTGTGTTGGTATGCGTCTTCGCTGCTCGAGGTGAAGTTTGAGAACTGGTAGGTTGCACTGAAATCCTGAATTATTTTGTCTGTTGTAATTATTTCGTCTTTCATTATCTCAAATTCAAGGATATGCATTATTTCACAGTTAAACAATTAACATTAATATGTAAAGTGCTTCCTTCCTTAATCAATCCATCGACACAAGCTACCACATCAAAGCAGCCCTTATTAGCTTTTGTCATGCCAAAGCATTGATTGTTCTGTTTGGGTTGTCCTGTTTACAATTCTCATTTTGTAATTATATTCCATTTCCCAAGCTTTGGTTAGAGTGCTCGACTCACATTTAACATCCCCACAAAACGGATGGACACAAGGGTTTGTGTTGGTAGGTGTGTTAGATAGGGGGTCAGCTTAATCCATCACCCCTCTGGGGTTGATTTAAATGAGTAGAATTTTATGAGGAATTAATGGTGGTCACCCTCTGCAGAGACTGACTCCTGTCATGGCAATGTGGAATTTTCACTTTAGCTCAAGATTGCCAATAGAGATGAGTAACACAAAACGCTGAATTTAACACTGATACACTTTGACTTGGCTTGCAAATCTGAGACATCTGCTTTGTGGAGATTTAGCAGCAGATTTTTTAGTGCCATCACCACTGGCTTTATTCTTTGCCGAGTCTGTGGTTATTGTGGAAAAAGTATGAGGTTATTACCAGTGATCATGGCTCTACTGTGGGTTTGTTTGGTGCCTTATTACCAAACAATTTGACTGCCTTCTACCTGATTTCAAAGTTAACATGTGTTGCTTAGCTTAAGGTACCACCCCTTAGCTATCAACAGTTTGAGATTAGGCCCTATGTGATGGCAAGCTATACAGGTTCAACTCGGGATGGTAAAACGTTGCATTTTGAACATTGACTCCTTCCCAAAGGTTCTGTGGTTCTTGGAATTTTTTTAAAGTTTTCCAGGTGTACATTTCAATGATTAGTGTTTGACAGCTATGTTCAATGTCCGTTTCATGGTTTTCACTTGAAAACATTGTACGGTCAGCTAAAGTAGCATTTGGGCTAGCTTGCTGATCAGTAAGCGAACTAAGTCGTTACTTATCTAGGAAAGCCTCACTGAGATTCAAGACACTTTTTGAATCGGGAGTTGGTTTGGTATTTTTGGGCAACTTATTAAATCATGTGTCGCATGTGTGATGCATGAATTTGCCAGAGGAAAAAAACTGTTATGTTTGGGGGGGGGGGTAAGAGTAAAAAAAAACACATACAAGTAGGTCAGATGTCTCATGCACATCATGGTCCTTATACAATCCATAACCTCTTGTCCAAAGCACCGGAGTGCAGGATCGCACCATCATGCCTGTGTCACTGCCCAATTAAAATATTTCCACAATGATGGCAAGAGGGGTAGACGGCAGACTCGGCAATGGCGCAATCCTTTTGTGATACTGGCCCCTACCATAGAAATGTGGACTTCCACTCATGGAAAAGGCCACCAAGAAGTATGAGCTTGAAGACACTTTGACACGACTTTGAATGGAGTAAATTGTGACAGGGTTGTTTTCATTTTGTTGTGAACGAGCAGATGTTTCAAAATGTGGCTGAAAATGAGATATGTTGCTTGTTCAGTACAGTAGTTTGCATGCCTTTTTGGACCAATTATACATTCTCATTTATCGCTCAACGCCATGTTCACTTGTCACATAAATGGCATGTTTGGCAATTGTTGACGAGATCTTTTTACAGTTTTCTATACAGTAATCCCCTGAACTAATATATTGTCTCTAAAGTTTATAAAGGTGTATGTACATGTGCACATGTAAAGCCCTTATTTCAGTCTGTTGTGGATGAGGACCATCAGCACACCATTCAGGTCGTGGAGGTTATTTCACCATACTTCACCAAACTGGTCAGTGCTGGTTGATGAAGGTGTGGGGAGCATAGACAAGTGAGCACAGGGCAATGCAATGCATTTTGCCGCACTGCCCTCTGCTGGCCACCATACAGACATGCACCACTATGACAACCTGTTATGCATGGTGGTCACCCATCCAAGCACAATACATGCTCAAAATCCTCCTTGGCATTCGAAATTTGATGAGTATTAGATTATTTTTTGATAGGTTATACATGTCTATATTATGCCATAAGTAACATTGGCCAGTGTTTATCTTCGTTGGTGGCCCAAAGCCAATGGTGAAAATTTATTATGTTTATTTTCGTTTTCGCAAAAGATGACCTAGATGATTGCAGTTACATTTAAAAAGTTAATGCTTATGTAATTATATTTATTTGCTCGCATGTACAACTTGGCATATGACATTGCACACAATTGCCAGCCCATGCTAATGATTATGAGTCAGCAAAGCAAAGTTTAATATATGGTTGCCAAAATCAACCAGTTTTTGTTTCACCTGTTTTCACCACCACCTAAGCATCCAGTGTCTCCTTATCAGCAGATAATGTGTGTAAGCTAATTTACAAATGAATCGATGATCCCTTTTTTGCATTTGAATGGAGATAGATCAGCTGACATGGGAAAGTGGACACTGGGCGGAACGTGGGTCAGTGGAGGTCGCAAGAAATAGCCGTGCCGTGTTTCTTTTTGTCTTCACGTTTCGCTTGCGGCCTTGCTTAACACAAAGCTGCACTCCTCAGGTCATCGATGGTCGGTTCGCCCCATTCCTCGCCAAGACCATCAAGTTTGCGTCCGACCACGTCTACTCCTGTGGCCTCTGCAGCCAGAAGGGCTTCATCTGTGAAATCTGCAACAGCTCTGAAATCATCTACCCCTTCGAGGTGTCTTCTACCATTCGGTGGGTATAGCTCTGACGCTGCTAATTTGCTGAACCTGGATCTGAATATACAATTTTTGTAATGTGTTACAAGCTAGCCAGTTTTGAATCACAGTCCCTGCGAAGTGCGCGGCTTTATCCCCTCACATCTGTCCAGTGGCTCTGTACATCACCGTATTGTGAGTCTGGCAGATATTCAATGTCATAGGGAAATTTAAGCGTGTTTAATTTTACATGAATGTAGTGTTGTGTCTTCACTGTCATCTTTAGCCTAAAATATCCATATTTAGTGTGGTGTGGTAACCATTACCAAACAGGAGACTAAGGCTGCTAGAAGTGATACTGGATACATTTTGCACAATTATGCAGTTTAAATGTTATTAGGTGCTCGTTAACAATGCTTGGAACAAAAATCAGTAGAAATCTTGACTTAAAGCTTTCGTGACTGCAGGAATTCATATTCTTGGGTCTTGTGGTAAAGTCACGTAGATAGGTTCAAATAAAATAACAAAAACTACGACGTTTCGATCGCAACACAAGCAATCGTCCTGATGACGATTGCTTGTTTTTTGTTATTTTTGTTATTCGATTTGAACTTATCTACGTGACTTTACCGAAAGACCCAAGAATATAAAAAAAAATCACTAGGTAGCAAATATCTATTATTTTCTGCTCTTGTCAGTTTTTATTCTCCATTTCTACTGAAGTCATGTGTATGGTTGGGCGTATGTGTATATGAGTACGTATGTACAGGTCAGTGACGCAGTGGCTCGTACTGCGATCACAGCATCCTGCATTTTACCCTTTGCGCTTCAGTGGCAATTGGGCCAGCCCTAGGTTGACTCAGCCTTAAATGAGTGACTGGTACTGTGTGTTAACATCAGCAACATCGAGACAAAGCCAATATATTGAGATATTGATTTAATTGCTATGATGGTATCCTGGTAACCAATGTGTGCTATCTGCTATAAAGTGACATTATAGACTGCAGATCAGATTTGTTTTTATTATTAAAGTAGATGAAACTGTACTTAGAGAACATTCACATTCAGAAGGCCTAAGTTAAGCTCCCCATCAAGTTTTGACTCAGACCATCATCCCTTTGTGGGCAATACAAAGTGTACCAGGTAGAACATGTTCATTTCTGTCCTTCCAGAGAGACTGGCCTCTACCATATTAATGTGGAATTGCCACCACTAGCTTATGGCCATCATTTGAGATAATCAAGGGTATCGTTTTGACTTTTAAAAAACAATAATAATAGCCATCCTAATATAACATAAGGCCTAGGAGACTGTGTAATTCAATGGACTCTAACCTGGTTAAATAAAGGAGACGAATAAATCAATGCTTGCCTGAATGCTGCCCATGTTTTGGGAGTGCTCTTTTGAATTTGGCACCATTGTGTGAACAACCATTAGGCTAAGACCCGTTGCTAACTACCACAATAACAAGGCAAAACAAAGGCTATTGTGTGGTCCTACAAGCCTTGGCGTAGGTGGCCAATTCCTTCTCTCCCTCGTTCTGTCACCCCCTTTCTCCCTCCTCCCCCACACTCGCCCGTTTGTTTGCACGACCCCATCTGGTCATGCCGGTTGGCATTGGCAAGAAGAAAGTGACCCAATGTGAACAGAGAATTCAGGACTGAACCAGTGGAAATGGTTCAACAAATTCCATGCAGGGAAAACATAGTCCTAACTTCTTAAGGGTACGTGTGTGTTTGTCAATGCATGTGTGTGTGTCTTGTGTGTGTGTGTATGGGGAGCGGTAGTGTCACGGTTAGCGTGCTGCGCTACGAACCTGGCAACTCTGGTTCGATTCCCGCTCGCGGCCATCACCAGTCACGATTATCTGAACCGATCCTGGGCCTCCCCTAGGTCGACTCAGCCTCAAATGAGTACCTGGTGCGATGTGTAAACATTGCCACTGGGGAGACAAAGGCGGCCGGGCGTGGTGTTGGCCACCCACCCCCTCGTATGCCGTGCCGGCCTTCATAGGTGCTCGCTAACAGCACTTGCCCCTACAGTCTGTTAAGGCTACACGGGGGATCTTTGTCTTTGTGTGTATGTGTGTATATATATCAGGAGCATTAGTATAGTGGTTCATCCACTGCTGCCCTATGATCCCAGCCATGCAGTTTTTATTCCCAGCTGTGCACATTAATGACAAGTGTTATCTGATCTAGACCTCCCTCTCACTGACTTAATGTTAACTCATGGGTTAGTGTGGTGTGTTAATGTCAGACAAAGGTGTCCGAGCATGCATGGTGCTCTTCCCCAAAGCTAAGAGGGAAATCTTTGTCCTTTTGTGTTAGCGCACGAGTCCTAAATGTTAACTTGGTGAGTTTATGCCAGTGCCTCGCATGTATGCTTGTACGTGGCTATTTTGCAAGTGTTGGCTAAGGTGACATACCTACACGCAGGGCAGTATGTATGCACACACACAAATGGGTGTGTGTGTGTGCACTTGTCACACTAGCATTAGGAATGTCGGTAAATCTGTCATCGGAAGGTGCTGGCCTCTTTAAAAACTCTTAATCGTGACAACGGCTGTGCTAAGTTTCAAAAGTTGACAGCACCCGAGTGCTAAGATTAACACTTAGCAAACTTGGTGAAATTAACTGCAATGGGGATTGATTGTGTATATTTTTTTCAGCAACACTAAAGTGTATCTGTTGACTTTCAGCAATCCCATCAAGCATTTAATAAAGAAAAGTTTGCAATGGTGAAGTGGGTTGTATAGCCGAAGCATTCAGTGCAAGTGCTACTGAGCCAGTTTGCACACAGTTGGAAGTTCAGCTCCTACTTCAGCAACTTTGGGGAATTACTGAAGCCCTACATAACAATTTGTAAAAGTAGGCCAATGTATTTTTTGATTTAAAGCTTTTGTGACTGCAGGGATTCATATTATTGGTTCTTTCGGTAAAGTCACGTAGAAGGGAAACAATAAAAGAATACAAATATAAAACAATAAAATTCTCACGACGTTTCGACTGCAACACAAGCAATCATCATCAGGTGTGAAAACCACAGCAAGAATATTTGAAAAAAGTGGCGTTTTTTTAACGTTAGCACCACGGAGAGCGATTTGGCAGTTATTCAGATGGACGAGTCCATCTATGTTCAGAAAAAAGGAGGGGGGAGACGAAAATACCGAAAGAACCAAGAATATAGGCCAATGTATGTTGTAACTTTTCCTTTGTACCTATGAACAAGCAGTGATTCAATATTTTAAGCAACATACCTTTTTTATAAATACATTCTTTTTATTTTCCCTTGCATGGAAGTTTTGGATACTATTCCCACATAAGGACTCATCAGTATGCCCATACCCAGATGCAGACTGTCACTGAGAACCATGATATAATGGTAATTAAATGGTTAGAGTTTAGATTTCCCAGTAAATATTGTCTGCCATTTTATTTTATATATGCAGTTATCTGCACTTAAGTGCTTTCTGCATAACTGCACCGTCAATTAAAATTGCATGTTTTTTTGTATCAATTTCCTACCATTTACATGCAATGTTAAATGCATGTTCATGTGCACAGATATAGATCACTGATTTGCATATTAAACAAGACCAGTTGTTTGCTAGGCAAATGTTACCTGCAAATAACTCAACTGATATTACTCATAAACACATTGCACGCCTCCTGAGAAAACTTGGCAGAACCCTCCTGAAAATGAGTCTTGAGACTCGGTGAGGCTGTCCTGAGTTAACTCACGCAAATACTCTAAATCATAAAAATGTGTGCAAATTAAAAAAAGAATACTCGTCTCCATCCTCAACTGGGGCATCTCTGTTAGTAGCCACAAGTCAGCAGTGAAAATTCCACATGCTTCTAGCAATGGTGGAGGTTACTTTTGAGGATGACGACTGCTGACTTCCCCCCCAAAGTTGTACTAATCTCCTCCAGGGATTTCAGCTTGAGACGCTTCCATTGCAATTCGAGCGCTTCAACCGCAGCACTACCCCAGGCCAGATGGCTGAAAATAAAAGGCCTTGTTGCCACCGCCGCAGTGATGCGTTTCTCCCTGCACGTGGTGTGGTCAATATTAGCAAGAGGGACGCTGAGAGAATGTGTTTTTGCAGGTGCGAGCGATGCCAAGCCGTTTTCCACAAAGCCTGCAAGGGCAGCACGGTGGCCTGCCCCAAGTGCATGAGACGGGAGCTGAGGACCATGCAGAGATACTGCAGACCCGAGGAGCACACGGGCCCTTCACAAGCCATACCTGAATTCCCGTACTCAAGCAGCCCCTGACGACAATTTTTTGAATGGTAAAAGGAAGGTGGGGGGGGGGGGGGAGGTTGGGAAGATGACACTTGTTAATGGAGCTACCGCCAGATTTGCGGTGCCGTGTGGTGTACAGACTGCCCGGCGTTCAGGTGGGACGCTGGTAGGCATTGCTACGCCTTGAGACTTCCAAGTTCGCACTAGCTGCATCGACTTCACGTGTCTGTGTACCTTTCATAGACCACCAATGTATGAGGGCTGAGATGTGACCAGGAGGCCTTCTTTCACTACAGCACCCAAGGCGAAATCTGCACTGGATGGATACTTCCTGAAACCACTGCCTACAATTATATCTTACACTGTTCCTGACATTGAGCATTTTAGACGTGGTATTTATGGGAGCTGTTGGTGACTTAAAGGGGGATTTCGGACATCCCTTGTCTTTGAGTTTCTGACAAATGGCATGGCTGTTCTCTCCGAGATGATGAAAGTCAAAAAGAGTCAGGCCCACAAGCAACAGCCACTGTGTAGAGAAATTTCTTATCAGAAACTCATAGTTGATGCATAAAACCATATTTTCCTTAACTTTTTTTTGTTCTGTGTTCTTTGAAAAAAATAATCATCCATAGGTGTGGTATTATTGATAATTTGAAACATTGGAAGGTTAGTGAGTGATGTAGGAAGCTTTAGAATTTGTAATTAAAATATTTTGGAAAAAATCATTCAAGCCAGTGATTTACATATTTACTATTCCTAAATAATGTATTTTATGACAAATTCAAAGTCAAGTTAAATGATCTCCATGTTCAAATGAACAATAGACAATGCTCAACTCCTTGTGCAGCCCTGAGCCAATGGATACCATTCTACAATCCTCTATTCAACACATCTGTTGACTTCTCAAAAAAGTTGTAACTATTTTATCAACACTTGAGGGATGATGGGATGTATTGATCCCTAGCCAGGATTGAACCGACAACTTTCCAATTGTGACTCAATCGCTCTTAGCAATACGAATATCCAGCCAGATCCCTTATGTGATCAAATCACATATACTGTCATAATGGATAATATTGTGGATTATACTAGGTACATGCAGTCAAAAACACAAATTGCTCTTGCTGAGTGTTCGGTGACACTCATCGCCAGTAGCAGTTCTGAGCCACAGATGGAAATTCCACATTCTTGTGGCCATTCTCTCCATAGGACATCCACTTGTGTTTTGCCACCGAGTGAATCCGCTTTATTAAGAATGACCGGTGATGGCAATAGGTCGAATCAATGCTGGCCAAGGTTTAAACTCAAAACTTTGTGACAAATTGCCCCAATCATGTGGAAAGCATATATACTGGAAAAAGTTAAAATATAACTGACTATTTCTATGGCAAAACACAGATGTGGATGTGTACACATCCTTAGTTTGCTTGTGTTACACCAAATTCATAATTTGTATTGATTAACTGAAAAAATAATTTTACAAAAACTAACTAATATTATGAAGGTTTTCATTCAGTGCAATGTGCTCCCAGTATCTTGAAGACTGGCCATTTTTTCCCTTTTCAAGCTAGTTGTATATGCCGTTTCTGAATGCACAGGACACCTGCATTGCATAGACAGATGCACATGATGAACGAATCATAAACAATCACTACAAAAGAGTGCTTCACAGCATCAAAGGTGGTACACACTTGTGGCGTCAAAGACACTACTAGGGCATTGTGTAGAGGTGTGAGCATTGTCTATGCCATAAAGTTACTTTTTAGTCAAATTAAATGTGTTCATTTTTATTAATTTTTTTCAAGTAAAGGGCTAAATGCTTTTCTACTCAACAAACCATGCGGTAGTGCTCATCTGCAATGGCAGCCTCGAGCCATTGGCCTAACTCAACATTTATTATGGGGGCCGATTTTTCCATAGAAGGACCTTTGTTGCTTTCCATCAGAGTGGTACTAATTGTATTGACTGCAGAGGGGTGATTGACGAATTAAACTCCATCTGGAATTTGAACGCAAATCTTTCCTACTGTTAAATTAGTTATCTGACCACTGCTCCACCCAAATGAGTTTACTCATGTGACTTATTAGATGTTCATCATGTGACTGTTTGGTACGGCAAGGAACATTGAGACCTGTTAAGCCTGAATGCTTCTCTTGGTAGGCAACGTTAAAGAAATAGCGGGCTGGGTGGCACAATGGTTAGAGTCCATGCTCACAATTGTAAGATTTAAATTTTTATTTAAAGCTTTCGTGACTGCAGGGATTCCTATTCTTGGTTCTTTCGGTGAAGTCACGTAGAAGGGAAACAATAAAATAATAAAAATATAAAACAATAAAATTAGCACGACGTTTCGACTGCAACACAAGCAATCATCATCATCAGGTGTGAAAACCACGTGACTTTACCGAAAGAACCAAGAATATAATTGTAAGATTACTTATTCGAATTATGGTTATGAGTCAGCCCAGCACTTTATCCCTCCATGGTCGATAAAATGAGTATCTCTTTGTTTGAAGGCAATGGTGGTGGTGGTTTCCATATGGAGCCATTCTGGCCTCCACCATAGGCATGAGGAATTTATACCAGTGGATCATTGGTGCAAACAAGCAGATGTGCACTGCCACTTGGCATTTGAAGTAGAATACCAATTTTCCATGACTTTTTGTGTAAAATAAAAACAAGTGAATTGTAAAATCACAATTGAGTGACGTAAAATATAGGATTCCATTGCAGGTGGCAAAAAAATGCCATTTTTAATAATAGTAATGTGCCCTGTTGATACATAATGTACACCCGTGGAGTGAAATTTACATGCTATGCAAATCTGTAAAAGTGAATTTTCCAAAGCCACAAGCTCAGAGAGATGATGCTGTCAATAATGTGAAAACTGAGATGCAAGGAAAAATACAGACATACATACCAAGTTATGGTACTGTTATGTAGTTTTAAATAGAGGAGCAACACATTTGATTCTAGTAATACAACTCACAAATGTTTCTGGGGGTGGGGGGGGGTGTAAACAATACACGTGTGTATGTTTAAGATTTGTGTAGATGTATCTGTGGGCGGTGGTAAGGGGTGAGGGTATTGAGTGTGTGTGATACATCCAGAGGCTGTTAAGCGCCTAGATCAATGGCTCAGTCAAAATTCGAATTTAAAATGTCAGTGTTTCCTTGCTTAAAGGAGCACTGCGAATACATTCATCTCTGTTGGCAACCCTGTTTCCATAGTGGAAATTCCACATACCCATGACAGGGGTCATTCTATCCATAGGGTGATCACTGTTGACATACCAAGTGCTCTCTTACTAATTCCAGGTAATCTCCGGTTTGAGATTTAGGTTATTACAGTGGAATACAGTGGACCTATTATTGTAAATGTAACTTTGCACAGAATTTCCCAGGTGTTTGTAGTAGAAATCAATCCTTAGAAAACTGGCCCGGTGGGAAATGCATACGTTCCCACTATCTAAGGGTAAGGTGTCTGATTGGGGAAATGGTAAATACCTTCCACTCATGTCTTTCAAAATGAATGTTCACTAAGTTCACAGATCAAGGTAATGGTTCAACCCCAGGAATTTTAAGCTCATATCAGCCAGTGGGTGCAGGCACTGGCAGAGCCATATTCTATTGCTGCTGTTGCGAGGTGAAGGCCATTTCTGGTCATTGTGTTTACGTTCTTGTGATGACTCTCTGACGTACAGGTCAGAGGTCATCACAGATGTCGAGTAATCTTTTAGGGTATTTTTGTTTACACGATTCTGCAAAAGGATGCGTGAAAAGATTCAAAGTTTATTGCACAGTGATGTACAATTTGCACAGACGTTTAACATGTTATATCTATAAGGCGGGTCTCGTATGCAATGGCGGAGCCAGGATTTTCAGTTCGGGGGTGGGGGGGAGGGCAACCCCTCCAGCAATGAAAAATGATAGCGGAGTTGTTAGTCAGTAAAGACTTGTCCCTTGCTTTTTATTCGACGCGTGAACGTCGATGGCGTAGCCATCGATCGAGGGTCGAATTCGAATCGTGTGTGATCGGCATCGCGCTCGCTGAAGGTGTTGATGCCTTCAGGGAAGTCGTGGACTGTATACGCAACTGCGCACAATTCTGAGTCACTTATAACTGCTTTGCCGTTACTTATCGCCAATTATGGACACAGACTATTGTCCTATCATCTCATGGAGTCCCTGGCACATAATAATATGCTACACAGTGGCAGTGGGGGTCGCAAAATGCCGATTTATTACTAATAAACCCCAATGATCCGATCGAAATCAGGGATTTCGATCGGATCATTGGGGGGAGGGGGGACACGTGCCCCCCCCCCCCCCCCGGCTCCGCCAGTGCTCGTATGAATAGTTACAACAAAAATGCAAGGAAATTTAATTAACTCCAGATTCGACACAGTGTTGTGTCAAACATACTTAATTGTGCTGGTGTTATTAGGCCAGCATAATTAACAACATTTGTGCTTTAGTGTTGTAATGTATATTCGTTAACCATACTAAAAGGAATTTACGTGGCTTCATTAACGAAGGGAAACAGTTAATCCTGATCATTGCCACTGCACTTCACCGTTGCTTCCTTTTCCATGATCTCACAGCTGTTGAACAATCAAAACCTGACATCCAAGGTCTCCTCAAAGTATCCCAACAACTGACTTTAGGTCTTTACATTGGCGACACACTCCTCGGTGCCATTCTAATGACGGTGTAACTTTCCCTCCTATCCTGCACACGTCCCTCTTCTTGCAACCTCTCCCTAATTTTATCTAGAATACATTTAGGCAGGATTTGATTCCAAACTTATTGACATTATTGGTTTTATTTAGACTATGAAACATCTGCCAGGTTATTGCAGTACACCTCCTGTCCTCTCTTCTTAAATGATCCATGTTACGTTATTACCGAGATTACAAAGTTCTCAACTACCTCCGTGTTTGTTACTAACACTTTGTTGTAGGCCGTCAGCTTAGACTGATTAATATTGGGTCAATAAAGTGCCAACCAAATGTTTGATCCTCATACAAATGTCGTCAATTGAATTTCCTTGTAGGTTCGCTGTACTTAATGCCTTAATGTACAGTATTGCATGTGTGTTAATATATTGTTCATGGGAAACGTCCTTTGAACTGTTTGTATTATAGCAATGTCAATTTATAATTTGAACTTTATTCATGATGTTGCTGCATGTATTGTTTCCCTAATTGTGTTTTCTTTGTATATGGTGTAAAATAATAACCTGCCAAAGTTTTCAAACTGCTTTTCTCTTTATTAATGTGCAAATTCGCCATACAATACTGAAATTATGAAGTGTGCAAGTGTTGTTCTCAAATCGAGTTACTTGTTCATTGTATTGTATTTATAATAGGGAAATGCATGCACACTATTGCGCACAATCATAAGTGAACAAATTGATGGGACAAAAATTGTCTGGTATAATGAAAATAAAACCGATTGGTAAGACTGGATGCTTGTCTCTTTGTGAGATCATGGTAGTCACACAATTAAAGATGATGCATTTAGATATGGCCATGTGACTCAGTGCCTGGTGGATGTTTGAAACAGAAGCAACACAACTGATATTCTAATTTTTATCGTGATTTTCAGCTGCTCATGAATAAACCAAGTTCAGTCTTCAATGACTACACAAAAAAACAATATTAAATTTGGAATTTCACTTTATTGCATCTTTCTCTAATGGACTATTTGGCAAATAGGCACAGAAAAAAACCATTGACTTGACTGGACATATGAAGAGTGCTATCAAGGGACGGAAATAAGACAACCCCTTGAAAGATATTGGACTCCTGACAAGGCAGGTTTCTATTGCTCGACTGAGCATTGCTGACCAGAGGAAACTGGAATAACAAGATAACACTAAAAAAATGACATGTGAAAAATCCAGCAACCTACTTTTATTACCATATTCTGACTACCCTGTAGCCAGAGGTCACCAGATTAGAGGTTGAAACAACAGTAAAGCAGATGAAAGCAGGTAAGGCAATGGAAATGTGTCATTGCTAAAATGCTGAAAGTGGCCATTGCATGTCGGAGGAATTGCACAAGGTAACACTGCTTGGAATAGAGAATAGCTGCCACAACTGAAGGCAGTCATGCCACTACATAAAACATAAGATGAGTTCAGTAACTGGGGATAAGTCTATTGAGCATTCCAGGTAAGGTATTTACCAGAATGTTGCTCTATAATCAGAAAACATTCCAGGGAAAATCTGTTTGTATTTAGATCAGGGAGGGGCTGTAGTTTTCACGTCTTTATAATAAAGGCAGTTAATAGATGGGTCATTCATCCAGAGATTGGGGAGGACCTTTCAGCGTCACCGTCTCCATGTTTTTCCTTTGGTCCTCTGTGCTTTAGTACTGTAGAACCAGGCCACATACATTTTTTCAATTAAATTCTGTCAGTCAGAATGACCATTTAAACATTGAGGGGGGATCAATGATCTGATTTAACGACAGTGTTTGGGGGGCACTTTCACACTGGAATATTGCAAAAAACTAGTAGAGCTATTATCCTGAAATTTTTGCCATTATTTACCAATATCTATACATATTCTTGGTTCTTTCGGTAAAGTCACGTAGAAGGGAAACAATAAAATAATAAAAAAATAAAAATCTCAGATTTGTATTATATATTTTTATTATTTCTCTCTGAGATTTTTATTGTTTTATATTTTTATTATTTTATTGTTTCCCTTCTACGTGACTTTACCAAAAGAACCAAGAATATGAATCCCTGCAGTCACGAAAGCTTTAAATATAAATATGTATACAATACGTAAAAGAATGAGAAGACGTTTAGTGAGTCCACAAAAATTGCCTCGATCATATTTTGTACATTTGTGAGTAAAACAAGGCTGATTACAATAATATTTCTTGCCCAAGTTCCTTCAATTTACTTTAGAATTATATTATCACATTTTAGCAACATTCACCGATACAAATTAACGCGACAGTCTTGGAGAAATAAATATTGGGGACAGCAAATGTTTGGGTCACGTGCCAATGGACACAACTTTGACAATCAGAATGAGCATGTGGCGATAATGGGAAACTGGTAGAATTCAGGACAAACGTCCTTAAAAGATATGATGTGAAACTCTCAACTAGTTTGCCCAATGGTTGTAGAGAAGGTGAAGAGAATGCATCGAAGGCTCTTCATTCCAAATGAACAGACACTTCATTGAAACAGGAATCATAGCATCACACTCGCAAATGCAGTTTTTATACAATCGTAGACTACGACCAGGACCTGGAAGCAGAGAGCATATCCTTGGTTATAACCCTGGCTCACTTCCTCCATCAGGCTTCTGGTGTCCTTTCTCTGCCAATCCACACATGACTATCAACAGATCACGTAGGCCTTTAATTCCCCTATCCATGTGCGAGTACTGAGACTAGCCAAACGAGTAGGCCTCATTCCCATCTGCATCCTCTGTATAATTTAACCTTTAAAATATGGTCACACAACCAACTGAAATTAACCTCTAAAACGCATATTTCTAGAAATATGACTAAATTATTCAACTGAAAAAAAAACAGGCATCAAAGGGTGACACTCGGAGACGCAGCCTCCATACACTCCACGACCAGAACCTGGAAGCAAGCACGCAGTCACTGCTGCCTTCTCTTGCCAGAAGTTGCATTGCCAGTAGATGGTGGCATCAATGGCATTGGCCATGATAACACCTTGATCTTAATAGCCCAAAAAATATAAACTATTTATAGTGCATTGTAAACGAGCCTTGAGTGATTTAAAAACTTGAGATGTATTTAAAAAGGAGTTTATATGCCTATCTCCTGGCTTTTGGAACACTGATTAGAACACCTACATGTACTTGGAATGCGAGTTAAAATCCTAATGAGTGGTCCAAATTAACTTTTTATCTATCTGATTAATAAAGTGACAAGGGTTTGGCTCATCGGCAAAAAATAATCAGCCAAAATAAGTTCCAGCCCAATGTTGCTTTACACGCGTGCATGTGTGGTCAAGTGTTAAAGGTAAAACGTTAAGGTGCAGCTCTGTAATGTCTGGCTAAACGTCACTGCTAGCAGAAGAGCCTCCACTAAAGGGAGCTCGAGAGCCCCCCTCCAGCCATCCCCTCAACAGGGAATTTTGGCCTACTTCTCCATACCGACCCGACATCATGGAAGAGATGAACATTGCTACACTTAACCCAGCCACACCAGACGACCTAAGCTACAGGGTGATTTCAACAAACTACAGCATCAGCTAGTTGCTCTTAAACTAGTCCTGAATACCTCCAAAACCAAGGTGCTATGCTTCTCACCAGGACTAAAGCAGGAAGTTATTTTTCCCCAATTACGTTCCTTAAATAATTATCAAATAGAGCAAGTCAAGATCTATAAGTATCTTGGGGTCATCCTGGATTCAAAACTGAATTTTGAACATCACATTGATTATATTGGTAAAAAGACAAAAATAAAAATTGGTTTTCTGTATCGACACAAGCACTGCTTCCCCCCAATGTTCCGTTTGGAATTGATAAAAGCTACCATACTGCCTCTACTTGACTACTGTGGCATCGTGTATAAATCAGCCCCAAGTACTGTACTGATGACGCTTGATTCCATCTATCAATCGGCCTTAAGATTTACATTGAACTGCCCATATAGGACTCACCACTGTGATCTCTACATTGGGTCAAACTTAACATCTCTTAATGTTCGACGGCTTGTGCACTAGATCTTATTTATTCACGATGTACTTACAAAAAAATCCGCAGACTACATACTGCATCTCCTCTCTGTTTCAAAGAACAAATTTGACCTCAGGTCTTCGCTCATTTACTAGCTTCACATTCCCTATTGTCGTACAAAAACTGGAGGAAGGGCCTTTGCTATTGATGCCCCCAGGGTCTGGAATGCTATTGCCAATAAACTGCAACTTGAATCGCTACCAATGAGATTTTTTCTCAAAACTGCTCTAGAGGAGTTGTACACCCCTAGCTGCCACTGCTATTCATTGGCGTAAAATAAAATAAAATGTTTCGCTCCGGATGACGCTGCAAAGTATTATCTGTATTTTGATTTAGCGTGCTGATCTTATGATGCTTCTGTTGTTGTGGAGGAACTCATGCAGCCAGCTATGGCTCTAGGATTTGGTGTTACATGTTATTTATGTAGTTTATTGTAAAAATTAGGTCACAGTCCCTATGATCACTGTTACGTTGCAATTATGACTTTATTTTTTCGTGATTTTGAAAAGTTTTTTGGTTTAGACATGTTTGTTTTGTTGTAGTACGAAGTTAGACTGATGGCCTTAATCTAAGTTTTCTTGTGGTTGTTGTTTGACTTGCATCCCACTAGGATTTTTTGCACACAGCGTTGGTGTACGGTGCTTTTTTCAGGAATATTTAGCTGTTTTTTTCATGGATTTTCTGTTTGCACAGTCACATAGTCACTTTAAGATGTTTTCTTGTTCGTGTTTTTTTTTTTGTGGTTGCACCCGATTCAAGAGCTGAATGGCTCACAGGGCATTACCAAAATAAATGAACTGAACTAAATTAACTGAACTGAATCTGAGATCGATACAATTTGGACCAGTTCATGGGAAGTCAAATGTGGTTATCTCATGGCCACTGCCGAGGGAATGTAGAATTCTCACCAATGGTTGAGGGCTTCTCGTGGAGGAGAGCACTGACGTGTGGCTCATCAGAGCTGGGAAACAATTCAACTTTGATTTATATTGTGTATCAGCTTGAGGTGATGTCATGGTGTTCAAAACGGTATATAGAAAATGTCACAATGGTGGAACTATTGAGGCTGTTGATGTTGCACATAGCCATTCCCTTGGCCTGTAAAGTGTATCATGATGAATGGCCAGTGTCAATGGAAAGGAGTGGTTTAAGCTGTTTTTACCCTATCATTGATTTTCTGCACCCATTGCTTACATTGCTCAGTGAGCCCAAAATTGTGGCTTAAAATCCACCTGCGTCTATTTTTCTAATAATAATACAACAATTCTCGACCATTACGCAGGGCCCAAATGCCAGGATAGTCTCGGGGGTCATTACGGTTAAAAAAAAATTACGAGGGCGAGGCACGGGACGCGCAGTACCGGATGTCGTGACGCACGCCTACAATGTAATCCAGCAATTTAGGAAGAGTGGGTTGGTAGTTCACGCAGCGAAGAAAACCCAGGTGAGACACCCACCCACTGCAGGACAATTGACGTGCCTGTAGCAGGATGTGCAACTAAGTTGCGGACCTCAATGGCCAATGGGAGTCATCAGCAAGCCATGCCTTGCCTATACACTGCCTGAGTGAACTCAGCGCTCCATCGGTCCCCAATAACATACAGTATGTAAATCAATAATACATATTTCACGTGTAAAGCGAATTCACAGCCATTAAAACATATCTTTTTTTTCTACAAACATCCCTTGTTTCGTCTTGTAGATGGTGGGTGCAAGTGCTCTTAGAAAGAAAAAAAACTTCCATGTCCCAAAAACCATGATGAAGGCCGCTTGTGTTGTGGCCGAAACGTCGTGATTTTTTGTTATTTTATTTTCACCTACGTGACTTTACCCAATAGAACAGGGGTCGGGAACCTTTTTGACTAAGAGAGCCATGAAAGCAAAAAATTTGGAAATTTATTTCAGTGAGAGCCATATAATATATTTTAAAAGTGAATTCAACTAAATGTCAGTATAATAAGCCTCTGAATTTATTCTTTTAAATAATGTTGTTATAACACTCACCATTAATGCGACTTCTGGTGCTGCATGGATTTGCTGATGTCTTTGTAGTCGGGTTGGTACTTGGTGAGGTTAAGCTTCATGCAAGCGTTGAGGCTTTCATCCGTTAAACGTGATCGTAGGTTGGACTTGATGTTTTTAAGATGTGAGAATGACTGCTCACATGCATACGTAGATCCAAACATGGTCAATACAGCAATACTCACACGCTGCAGTGTGTGGTATGTGACAGGAAGCGCGTTCCAAGTTTTGAGAATCAGCTGGTCTTCGGGTTGGAGTTTTTTTTCATTTCTGTCCACATGTGCTTGCTCGCCAACTCCGCTTTCTGTCGTGTGATTCTTTCCAAATCTTCATTCAGTGACTTGAACTTATTCACCCACATGTCTGAGGCCTTCAGGTCAGCCACTTCTGCTTCAAAATCTCTGACGGAGACACCAGGGATGTAATTCAGGTCGGCTGTGTTCAGTGAACACTCGTTTGGATGGGTGATGAACTTAAAAAGACGAGTGTGCTCACGAAATTCTCCAAAGCGTGCTTTGAAGGACTGTAGGAGACTGGATGTGCAGCCAGCTAGCTGGTGGAGATCAAGGTTTTGAATGGGCTCACTTGCTGTGCATGCATCTTTAAATTGGCTCAGTTTTTCAAAATGTAGTAAACGACCTGTTTCAAGATCCGTGATGAAAAGCTCCAGCTTGTTTTCAAAAGCAAATACAGCTTGTTGAAGGGATAACACTGTATTTCCAATGCCTTGCATTTTCACGTTGAGCTAGTTCAGATGTTCAGTCAGATCTACGAGATAGTAAAACTTGAGGAGCCACTCGGTGTCGGCTAGCTCAGGATGCCCGACGCCTTTCATTTCAAGGAAAGTCCGGATTTCGTTCAGGCAAGCCGCAAAACGGCTAAGCACCTTCCCTCTTGACAACCAACGCACATTGCTGTGCAAAAGCAGACCAGGATAGTTATTTACAACTTCATCCAGCAGTGTTTTAAACTGGCGATCATTTAAGGCTCGGGCAACAATAAAGTTGATCACACGAATGACCAGCGACATCACTTCGCCAAACTGCCTGTCACACATCTGAGCACAAAGTGCCTCCTGGTGTATAATGCAATGGAAACTTAGGATGGGTCTATTTTCATGTTCACGGAGAAGCGCCACAAATGCTTTGTTTTTCCCCACCATACACGGAGCACCATCAGTACACACTGAGAGAAGTTTATCCATAGGTAGACTTTTTTCTTGAGCAAACTCCATGAAAGACTTGAATAAATCCTCACCTCTTGTGGACCCTTTTAATGGCAGAACAGCAAGACTTTCTTCGCGCAGTGTGTCACCAACAGCATATCTTGCAATCACGCTGAACTGCGACAAATGGCTCACGTCTGTTGACTCATCCAAAGCCAGAGAAAAGAACGGCGCTGCATTTATGTCCTTCACTTGCGTTTCCTCCACTTTGTTTGCCATCACGATGGTACGATCATGAACAGTTCTTGCCGACAGAGGCATGTCTTGTATCCGTTTGATTATCTTGTCTTTGTTCGGAAGATCATCAAAAAGTTCATTGGCTACATCCAGCATGAACGTTTTAGCATACTCGCCATCTGTGAATGGTTTTCCGTTCCTCACTATTGCTAAAGAACCAGCAAAGCTAGCCGAATTATAGTCACCTTGCCGGGTCCATACGCGGAGTTGCTGCTGGCTAGCTTGCACCCTGCTCAGAAGCTCTTGGCACGCTTTCTTTCTGCTGTCTCCCGCAGGGTATTTTGATGCAAAGGTAGCGTGGCGCGTGTCGAAGTGCCGCTTTACATTCGACCGTTTCAACGATGTAATTTTGTCATTGCAAATTAGACACACCGCAGAACCCGCTCTCTCCACAAAGGCAAATTCTTCGGTCCATTCGTCCTGAAATGTACGATACTCGTCGTCTTTTTTTCTTTTCGCCATCTTCTTCGTCGAAGGGTTAGCTTTGAGCTAATGACCGAGCAGACGCAGTCTCAGACTGATTCAAAAGGGGGCGTTTACCTGTTTTACCCAGCAACGGCAAACGTAGGCCAGTATCATCCAATTAAAATAATGGACAATTGCTCCTGCAGCCCTGAACAGGACATGCGCAGTGAAAATCGATGGATGGATTAAAACAAGTGAGAATATTTTGTTTTATCTGCGAGCCATATGCAATCATCAAAAGAGCCACATCTGGCTCGCGAGCCATAGGTTCTCGACCCCTGCAATAGAACCAAAGAGCATGGTGGTGTGGCCAAGTACTGCACCCGATTAACTTTTCCTCACTAAGTGCTCGACTCACCACAATGGGCACTCCATTTAAGGCATAGGTTTAGTTCGGCCGACCACTCGCTGCTGATGTGTATGACGAGGAATCGAACCCAGGTCTCTCAACGCACCGCACAAATCGTTGCTATACTGATGTCTACACACATTTCACAGAAATGCCAAATTGAATGCGTGGATGGAAGCACGCGTATTTGTTTGTTAGAATAAAATTACTCGGAGGAAGAAAAAAAATCAAACTTGCAATAAAAATCTCACAATGACTCAACTAACAATCAATGTGTGCAAGGAGTATTTTCTCTCGGGATTTCAGGTGCATGTGGAGAGGTTTCTACTGCATGGCCATTCACACTTGTAACCAAGCGACTCAGAGGTGGGATTGCTAGTTCACACACAGATGTAATGATTGTGCGTGTGTGGAACACCAGGTTTCTGACAGGTTTATCTCTAGAGTTTCATTTGTGTTTCAGCAATTTGTTTACCTACCCTGAAGAAATCCGATGATCTATGAAGCTCTTTTTCATAAATGTTCAGTAAGGGTGGGTCAGAAAGTCACAACAAACAATAAAACAAAAATTTGACTTAAAACTTTCGTGACCGCAGAAATTCATATTCTTTGGTTATTTCGGTAAAGTCACGTAGATAGAAAATCATAATAAAATTAAAGTGAATAAAAATTAAAAATAAAGAAAATAAGAAAATAAAAAACAAAAAAACCCACTAATGTAGACTGAAGCCTGGTTCTTAATCGGAGTGAGTGTATTGGCAGTCTATAATGTAGAGTGTAGCCTGGTTTTTAACCTCGGTGAGTGTACTGGCAGCCTATAATGTAGATCAGGCTACAGCCTACATTATAGACTGCCAGTACGCTCACCGAGGTTAAGAATCAGGCTACAGTCTACATTATAAACTGCCAGTACACTCACCCAGCTTATTAACCATTGCTACAGTCTACATTATATACACATTATATACTGCCAGTACACTCACCAAACTTAATAACGAGGCTACAGTCTACATTATACACTGCCAGTACACTCACCAAACTTAATAACCAGGCTACAGTCTCCATGATTGTTTATTTTATTTTTATTTTATTTGTATATATTTTTATTTTTATTCTCTTTATAATTTATTATTATTTTTCTATATACGTGACTTTACCGAAAGAACCAAAGAATATAAATGTTTAAAACTATAGCAGTGCAAAGTATGGGAAAGTAATAAAATATATACATATAACTAAATAATTCAGATCGATACATTTCATAAGTACACCAATTTCGAAAGCTTAGGCAAGGCAGCAAAACAAAAGTAAAAAAAAAACAGTCCCAGACCACGCCAAGACAACACACAGTCCCTCAGTAAGATCGCACAATAAAATGTAACCATCGATACATGGCTAAGGATTCAAGTTACAAATCACATTTGCAAATGCAGCTGTATCCAGCACTAATCCTCTGCTTCAGGAGCAGAGGTCATCCTCTAGGTATAGGAAGACTGGTCCTACCATGCAAAACGCGGAATTCCCACCACTGGCTCAAGTTACCTAAGTGGATCATTGCTTGTTTGAGCAGAGAGACTCTGCCTTATATTCTTGGTTCTTTCGGTAAAGTCACGTAGAAGGGAAACAATAAAATAATAAAAAATATTGTTTTATATTTTCAGAACCACGTTGGGTCGGATGGCATATATTCTTGGTTCTTTCGGTAAAGTCACGTAGAAGCGAAACAATAAAAAAAATATATAAAACAATATTTTTTATTATTTTATTGTTTCCCTTCTACGTGGTGACTTTACCGAAAGAACCAAGAATATGAATCCCTGCAGTCACGAAAGCTTTAAATAAAAAAAGACTCTGCCTTATTTGTTTTATTTCTCGAGGCTTTCCGGTTTCCTCCCAATTGACAAAAAACCACTCCCGAAAGAGCGGTGGCTCTCAACATGTTGTGGCTGCTGTCTCGCTTGTTGAATTTTGTTTCAATCGAGCACCCCCTTGCCAACTGACCCAACGTGGTTCTGAGATTATAAATGTGCGAATAATGAACGTCAATATTTTAACCCAATAGTCCATTTTGTGAGGTATCCTTACTCGCGAGTAACTGCAAGCGAATAAGTAATATTTTAAAAATACGTTTAAAAAAAAATAAAAACACGCTTTAATGAAATGTACCGTACTAGTAATGGCAGAACTCCACGACTCCAGTAAGTGGCCCCGAAGCTTGCCACAACGTAAGGGGACCGTGGTGATTTACAGCCAACGTGAGTTGAGCGTGAACAATTAGACCCAAGCGGAAACATAACATAAAAAACAATGTTTAAAATATTTTTTTATATATATAATATAGTATTGTCATCAGTATGACATAAGTATACCAAGTTTGCAGTCGATAGCACATTGGGAAGTGGGTAAAAATTGAGTTACAAGATTTGAGGATGAGTTAAATAAAAAGCGTTTGAAATAAAATAAAAACGACGCTCTGCGTGACGTAATTTGTTTGGCGGTCGCTGATTACGCTTGGAAATCACATTGCATACGATCAATGAATTTAGAAAGGTATTTCATATCGTTCTATGTTACCATATGGATTTAAAATATATCGTAGTTATTTTATATTTGCATATTTGTACATTATTGTTAATCACCAATGACTTTCACGTATGATATGATTTCACACGTTTATAAATCGCCCCACGAACCACCTGGGACATTGCCACGTACTCCCTGGGGTTCATGTACCCCCGGTTGAGAACCACTGCTGTAAAGGGGAAATTGCCAAACATCCTCAGCAAACACACTCCTGGTGAAAAACAAAAGCCTTGAGAGACTCATCCCATTAAAGGCTTTCCTGCAGACTCCACGAATTATTAATATTGTTGGTGTCAATGGATTGAACGCCTCAGTAAACATGAGGGCTCACTCAATTGCTTTTCATTAGCACCAACACCAACACTCCCGGTACTCCCTCTGGGAATGAGCGGGCTGTTTTTGCTGTTACCTCTCTCGGCAGAAACTTCAAACAGACGTTAACGCCGAGCGAAAACAAACAGCAACCATGCCCGCACAATATTCATTTCCTAAAAATAAATCGTTCACCTGTCTGTGGGCCCTTCCTCAAACCTGCATTTAGTTTGAGGATGAAAGTGGCACCCGGGCCAAGCCAACACTTCCAAAGCTGTGCCGATTGTTGTGTTTTCATTGTAAGCGTCTCGATAACGAACTGTGTAAGAACGTGAATGTGTGCTTCACAAACAATACAAGATGATCCCACATAATCTTGATGGCCCCACACCATCTTGTATCAGACTGCAGGCACACATGCTGTTAGGCAAGCACCTATTAAGGATGGCATCATGCATAGGGATGATGTGGCCAACACCGCGCACACTTTGCCACATTTGTCTCCCTATTCATGGACAATTGCAGGAATTGAACATTCGACTCCATATAATTGCATAGCTTATTATATTAACACGAAACATATACGCTTTATTTTTTCCGGAGGAGCCTCTGAATGTCAAGGCGTTTTTTTTTTCTTTTCTTCAGGATACTTCTGCATTGGGATTGTTTAAGTATTAGTACTTCTTAAACTGTACTTGACGACGATGATGATGGTGGTGGTGGTGGTGATGATGATGATGAAAATGCAATCGGAAGCCATCGCTTAAAGATCCGGAAGCCCAAGCGGAAACTGACTCATGAAATTCACGTGAATCCTGTGTTGCATTTCCACACTTCTATAGTTGTTAAAGCTGTTGTTCCATGGTCACCACACTACCTTACAAAGCTTAAGGTAAGCTTGCATTACCCAGAAACGCCTAACTGACTCTCATGACGCTTTGTTAGGAGGGTCCTGCCAAGTTTCCCGCGGGAGGGGTGATGATCGCGAGTAATTTGAATATACAATTTCGTCCAGTATGCATTCTTTAATTTACACAGTAATATTTCTATTAGTTACCCTTGCATCAAGAATGTTTCAACTTTCGTGACATGTTGCCGTGCAATATTGAATTGATTGTACAGCCCATGGTAAATCTCCTGCAAATGGTGGGAAACACGAGGCGGGAAAGCGTTTTGGGATTCCATTAGCATAAATGACGCTCTATGAAATGACAGTATTATTATTATTAACAGTGAAATGCAGGCTGGAAAACAAGACGAGTACTTTTACACGCAAAAAGCAACACACGTTTGGCACCAGTGTGTGTCTGTGTGTGCAGTCACAAGCCACGTGCACGAGCAGGACCAGTCTCGACGTTAACCTGAAGGGCTGCATTCACTGTGCGGTTAACACGTGTTCCACACACGCGCAGAGAGTTTTAGATGGTTTAACGTTCGGCTTTAAATACATTTGGGAATGCGTTGTGCAACTCCCGCAACCTCCCGCTAACCTAACCCCCCAACTCTCCCCACGTTAACTCCTGCTGACCCCTGATGTGAGCATTGTGTGGGGATTTAGCCTCGGGGTCCAATTTAACAGGCCGTCCTTCCCAATTAACTGCTCGCCGTTAATTAGAAAGCCTATGATTAGTCCCCTAAAGAGCCACAATCAGCAAAGTGTTGACTTAACACGCAAGGTAAATGTTGATCGATCCACAGATGTGCACAGTTAACTGTATGACAGTTAACCTTTTATAGCCGTGATAGGTAAGGGCCTCGTTACGACTACAGTTACACGTTTCGTCGAGATTCCTGGGGTTTAAATAAGCAGAGGAAGGACAGCAAATTCCGCTGCAGGCAAAATAAAGACAGAAAGTACATTAGTTTTACAATAATGTAGAAACATGTATAGCATTATTACGCCTTAATAAATAATCGTATATACGGCAGACTTTAATAATGACAACATACATATCACATCGGAGGTGGCGTAGTGATGCGCTATGCCACCCAGCGACCTGAATTCCATTCACAGCCACGGCTAACATCAGTGGCGCATGATATCGGGCATTGGTTCACACCCTTACCCATCCCACCTTCACCAACTCGCACAGACCAGCCTGATGTATGCACGAACAACCTCGCTGACCGACACAGCGTTTGGAGGAATTCATCCAGCCAGTCGGTTGATAAAGAGGCTTTTAATTGTGTGTGGTTTTTTTTGTTTGTTTAACATATCACATTAGCCAATCCGTGTATGTTACGCAGACTATGTGTTGTGTAGTGAATGACGACGTGGAGGAAGATCTTCAGCTGAGTAAGGGCTTGCGCCGGTTCATTAACAATGAAGGTGGTAAGTAAACACCAGGGGTCGGTGTCCTCCACTCGGTCCTTCACGTGGACCCTTAGCTCTCTCTACTGCTAGCCTGCTGGCCGTCTCTTCGGGCTCTCTCACTCGAGCAGGGACGGGGGTTCCGCCAACACCGCCCGACCGAGGGGAGCACCACCTCCCTAACTACAGCCGGCTCCTACAGACGTTTCGAGCTCCACCCCTGGCTGTCTCTTCAACCGCTCACCATCCCGGGCTCCCACAACGACCCCGCTTTCGTCACGGCCCCCCCCCCCCCCTTAAGTACCCCCAGGTGACATGATGTCATCGCACCTCACAGCGCCTATAACGTCACGTCTCCATACTACTCCTCTATATACGTATTGGCAAGGAACCCAGTTTAGGATAGGACAAGTGACCTCAAATGGAAGCCAAGTGGCTAATGGGAATGAATGTTAATCTGATAACTGCCTTTAAAATGCGATGCTAAACACGTAAGGGGCTAAATTTTGATTTAAAGCTTTCGTGACTGCAGGGATTCATATTCTTGGTTCCTTCGGTAAAGTCACGTAGAAGGGAAACAATAAAAATAATATAAATATAAAACAATAAAATTCTCATGACGTTTCGACAGCAACACAAGCAATCATCATCAGGTGTGAAAACCACAGCAAGAAAATGTTATTCTGATGATTGCTTGTGTTGCAGTCGAAACGTCGTGAGAATTGTATTGTTTTATATTTTTTATTATTTTATTGTTTCCCTTCTACGTGACTTGACCAAAAGAACCAAGAATACGTAAGGGGCTCTCTTGTAATCGTTGACGTTGGTTAGCTCCCAGCATTTTCACACATTCAATTTTAATTCCATGTAGGTCGAAAGTCAGCAAACCACTTTCACAGTGCTCTTAATCCTCAGCTGTCCATATTGGTTCCATTATACACATTTTTGTAGAATGTATTTCTCCATTTCCGTAGGCATAGGAGTTTGCACACAGACAGATGGGCATGCATTTTACTAATCTGTATGGCCAATTAACCCTAGAGGGTAAATAAAATAATAACCACTTCAACAGTGGTTCTACTATGGATAGACTGGTCCCACACCATAAGAATAAATAATTTCCACTGCTGGTTCTGAAATGCCAGCAGAAATAAGTACTTTGACTTTTGAATGTGAAAATGATGCTATTAGCAAAAAGATGTGACTGTTGTCACTGTGGCGATATCTATAATTCACATGTGATAATGAGTTGGTGTGGTATTGTAATGTTCTAATGTGCTGCTGATACGTTTCTCTGATGTAAAACTTTATTTTAGGGATTCCCAGGTGTCAGCCAAGCACCACGGTACAACCATCAGACCATCACTCCCCCCCCCCCCAAAAGAAGAGTATATTACCGAGCTCATTACCATAACAGAGGTTTTTGGGTTAGATCGCGTAAATATAAATGTGTCGTTAAACCCGCCACCACCCGACACAGCCAATTACTAAGGTTTGTCACTTAAACAAAAAAACATGCCAATTAAGCGAGCACACCGGTGTGTTGGAGAGTAAACCCGAAATTGTACATGTAAATGTTGTGGATTTCCTCTCCAACACACCAGTGTGCTGTACTAGTAACGAATTTGAATGTTTATTTACGTGACAAACATTACTAGTTGGCTGTGTCGGGTGGTGGCGGGTTTAACGACGCATTTATATGTATGCGGTCTAACCCATAAGCCTCTATTATGTATAACATTGGTCGCGAAAGCCTTACGTGTTAAACTGAGCCCATTGTCGAGATGCATTGGTTTTAACCGATGACCAAACGTGTGGGATCAAGGCTAATCGCAATATCCAGGACGCAGGGTGTATCCATTACATACCCCACATATGTCAAGCGGCATTTCTTTCCCAAAATACAAAGGGAGAAATACCAAACGCACACCAAAGTGAATAGATCCTCCTGAGCAAACCAACGTATGTTCAGGTCAGGTAACAAGATCCACACGGAGAAGTGAGTTACCTGAAACTACTGTGAATTATACATAGAATGATGATGCAGCTAACATGTGAGACACACAAAAATGTATAGATTAAAACAATCAATCTATCTCTCTTCCAAGCAGGCTGTGTGGATAATGGGATGTTACAAACATACTTTAACGTGTTTTTTTTAATGTGGAGGGACAAATATGAGAATGAGAATTACTTTCTGCTTATTTTATTTTATATTTCATACAAGGTTGGTAAGAAGATACATACAGAAATAAGTGGCATCGGTTGCAATGAATTATTTATCGGCTCATATTACAATACAGTACATACGTGAACATTAAATGAAACGAAATAAACTATCCTACCTTCCTTTTGATGTGTGTGCTTAATGCACCAGTTACCTTGCACAAAGACTACATTTACCTGCATTGAGTAAAAATGCTCAGAAAACCCAGAAAGAATGAGCCCACCACCCCAACCCTTGCTCTCAAAGGAGAAAAGACCGATATGAGACGTAGCTTTTTGTGCCTTGGGGAGCGCCCCCTTCCCTAATCTTGGGAAATCCCAGGATGTAAATGAAAAATAAAATGAACAGTGCCCCTTCCCTCCATGAAGAGCTAACTACAACCACTCCAGTAGGGCGCTGAAGAGAGAGAGAGAGACAGAGAGATGTTTCCACGCAGGGGCGGAGCCAGGATTTCAGGCCGGGGTGACATTTAACAAATTTTTATTTCAAGAATGATTAGAGAGTCAGGCTGTTGAACTAGACGCCATCGGTTGGCGACACGCTCTGACAATGGCAGTTGCAACGCAGTCCGCCAGACCGAGTGTCGTACACTTACACGCAGAATGTCACCCCCCCTGTCACCCCCCCTGGCTCCACCCCTGTAATTCCACAAGGCCCTCCACGGGACAGCCCTCCAACCCCATGGACTTCCCAATGCAATTCCAATCAGTGATTTTTTTTTTAAAAACAGTGTTTAGCACAAACTAAACAGTTTTTTTCAAGACCTTTTTAATGAAATAGGGTCAAGTGAATTTTGTAGTTACTGCAATTAAAATGTAATACAATATTGTGTATACAAATAGCAGCTACCAGCCCACGACTGGTATGGAAACCATTGGAAGCATAAATTATATTCCAAAAGGAAGGAACCTTATTAAGAGTCAGACCTTCAGTATGACCATGAAAGTAGCAAGTTCCGTCTGACAGACAAACAGAACGCACGCACACAGGGCGTGACAAAACCAAGGAGCCAAGTCCAGAGCTGAAGAACCTCTTTCTTTTTTTTTCAAAATAATAGGGAGGAATAGGGATACATACTCAGGGTAAGCACGTTCCGGATGTTTCTCCTTTCGTGTTGAAGGAAACTTTGAGGGGGTAGCACTCAACACTGCTACCTCCTGGACACTTCACAGTCCCACGCCTGCAACACCCGACAAGCCCTTGGAGGTCGCTCACCTGAGCACGTGGTCGTATTGCTGCCATTTGAGAGACTACGATTCAAACACCCTGTCGAACCGTGGTCTTATTACGTAGCCTTTGGAGGCAGCAGTGAGGCTGACAATGGATTGTAAGAACTCCTCGATGATATGGCCCACAGGAGGAATGTTCCTGCTCGGAGTGGTCACATAATCACTGGGTTTGGCTGCGTTTTGCCAGACATTTATGTGTTTAGAGACTAGCACAAATAAACAGCTGAATGTACGGCTGCTGCATTTTTACGTAAACCACAATGTTGAACAAATATGCTTTTAAAAAAAGCATTCATGCGTTAAGTACTTGTTAACCGTGAGAAAGTGGTTAGCCTATGCCATCACAATGTGGAATTTCCACCACTTGCTCAGGGATGATGAACGGGAAACCGGATGTCGCACAGCAACGAGGTGGCTATAGGAGGCAGTACTGCAAGTGAGTTTAAGTGTTTCCTCCGAGCGTGTGGACGTAGGTTTTCCCCGGACATCCAGACTTCCTCCCACATTGTAACAACAACAACAAAAAAAACACGAAAAATGTGAATCGAGATTGGACCCAAAAGCTAAACCCTCCTGAAGATAAACTATCTTTGGAAACGACTTTGTCGGAAGGCAATATGCCCAAACTGGCCCATGCCATCGCCATGTGGAATTTCCACTAATTGTTCATGGCCGGCAAATGGATATGAGTATCTACACTAGGTTTCATCAAATTCCTCAAACTGTGTTCTATGTGCATATGGCCAAATCGCCCGTGAGCTCTCAGAAGTTAAGCAGTTTCAGCCTGGCTATTAGCTGCATGAGTGAACGTCCTGCGCAGACAAGTTGTCCAATGGGTGCATGCCTACGTGGTGGCGAGCAGAGGGTAGTGCGGAAACGTATATTGCCGTACTGCACTATGCTGATGAAGGCCGCTTGTGTTGTGGCCGAAACGTCGTGAGAATATTATTGTGTTATTTTATTTTATCAATTTATTATTTTATTCTCATTCTACGTGACTTTACCGAAAGAACCAAAGAAGATATGCTCCCAAGTCTATGCCCCCCCCACCCCGCCCACCTTTACCAACCCCTACTGGTAAAGGTATAGAAAAAATAACCCCCACGCCCCGTTATGGTGTGGGGAAGCCCTCATCTAGCAGTGGATTGGCAAAGGAGCTGTACTTATGCATATGCGTGCACATAAATATGTGTGTGTGTGTCCCTTAACTCGTACCGCCAACAGCACAGTATGGCAAATTGGTTACACGGTACTGGGATATTTGGCTTTGTATTCCTGGGTGATCCATTTACAGATACCCCATTAATTTATAATCGGCATACATTGGAGCAGAGACAACACTTTATTTCGAAGCATCTCACACATCTCCCACCAATGTCATTGCACTCGTTGAATCGTAATACATTCTCTGTAAGAAGTGGAGCCATCGCTGTAATAGTCAAACCGTTTGTTGAGAAGACACACTGGATATCAACGGGATAACTATAAATGGTTCACCATGATTATGATGCATGTGACGTTTCGGCCAATGGCCCTTCATGGCACGTAATTAAAGAGTAACGTCAAGAAATGCCATTGCCCAAGACGTCGCCTATTATAGTCAAGTCAAATACTTTTTTTTTGCTTAGACACGTGGCGCCCTTCGAGCACAAAACTGCCACTCAAAGCTCCCATTCCCGTTTGATTTTTTTCAAGGCAGCGTCACTGACGAATGAGTTGAGTTTGCTGTTACTTGTGCTTGTTGCGCTACAGCCAACAACGCAGTATCACCAAATAATCCGTACTCTATGATGCACGATGAAAATAAGGGGACATTTGGTCACCTAATGACGCGGGTGGGGACAGTGAAATGGGGTTTTTTTTTTCCCAACCCGAGTCTACGTGGCACAACTTCCACGAACGCTGGTGCTCCCTGCTACGGGACCGGCTGGTATTAGAGGTCTCCTAATCGTATGCGCTGTGGTGATTAGGCAAACACCTCCTGGCGATGGCACAAACAAAGGAAGCGGTGGACGCGATTTTTTGCGGATGATTGAGAAGGGCCCGCGGGGACAACCACACTGCCACAACAACGCGCGCGCTGTTTCGTGCGTTGGTAGAACTCTGCCCTGTACGATTCACCCACGCGCTGTGTGTGAACATCAGGCACACTGGGGAGACAAAGGCCGCCGGGCGTGGTGCTGACCACACCACCACACCACCCCCCCCCCCCTCGTACGCCGTGACTTTCTGATTGCCACGCGTCCGTATACACGGCGGACACATCCCTGTATAGACTATGGAGATAGCTCTAAATGACCACAACTATTCCAGCAGTCCCTACACTTGTATTTGAATAAACGCCCATCCATTGCCGTTAATGCTGCCTAGCCACCACCACCCCCCCCCACCCACCCCCTGGCCTTTTTAATTGTTTTGTTTTAATTCTCGCACTCACCACCCCGCACAAATCCTGGGCCCCCCGCCCCATCACCCAACTCCTCCTGCAGCTCCACGGCTCAGTGGCGTGCCCCCACCCTTCCACCCAACCTCACTCATCCCTCGCTTCTGCGAACAAACTCGCCCCCCGCAGAGACCCCCCACAGAGCGCGGAGCTGCTGGGGCTGATTGGCCACGCGACTCGGGATGAAGGCGGAGCAAGGCTCCGCGACCCAAGCCTCGTCCCTTTGGCTCCTCTCGCATTGATTACATAAGGAGGATGGGCGCTGTGCGGTCCGCTAAAAACACTTCTGGCGCGCGATTCTGTTGTTTGGTGAGTGCTTCTTCATCTGCGCGTTGTTAGTACTCCTCCGAATTTTGTCCAAGGCAATCCGTAGCACATTCAAAGCGAATGTCTTCGCAGTTCTTATCATGTCATTGGTGGGATAAAGCGAGTTTATAAATAGCAGAATCGTCATCATCATTATTATTGTTAATGACAAGAAGTTAATTTTTGGAAGCTTTTGGGCAAAAGCCAAGAATGCAAAACTAACTGTTACCGCTCAACCTGGGACTTGGGTTCTCGCCGGGATGCGCTCTCGTTGAGAGCCGCGATTTCATGAACTGCGTCCATTCACAATTCCAACACGCGAAACAAAACTTTAAACCACGATTTCGAAGCCGTCGTCCTTCCGATTCAGTTTCTCGAGCAAACCACAGGCTCGACAATCTCCACTGCGCGATCGCTAGCGATGCTTTTGCTGCTGCTGCTGCCGCTGCCGTTGCTGGAAATGAAGACGACGACGACGATGAAGACTACGATGAAGATGCTTCTGCTGCTCATCTGCGCTCCATCCACATCCCTCGCGCGGGACCCCGTGTGCCAGGAAATCACGGTGCCCATGTGCAGAGGCATCGGCTACAACCACACGTACATGCCCAACGACTTTCGCCACGACTCGCAGGAGGAGGCCGGCCTCGAGGTGCACCAATTCTGGCCCCTCGTCGAAATCCACTGCTCGCCGGACCTGCGCTTCTTCCTGTGCAGCATGTACACTCCGATCTGCCTGGAGGACTACAAGCAGCCGCTGCCGCCGTGCCGCTCGGTGTGCGAGAGGGCCCGCGCCGGCTGCGCGCCGCTCATGCGCCAGTACGGATTCGCGTGGCCCGACCGCATGCGCTGCGACCGCCTGCCCGAGCAAGGTTCAGCCGACAGCCTCTGCATGGACCACAACCGCAACGACGCGGGGCATCCCCCGGGGGCGCCTGCGGGCCAAGGCGACGGTGGCATCCCCTCCTCCTCCTCCGACGAGGACGAGGACGACGTGACCGACAGGCAGGTGCCGCCCAGAGACGGGGGAAGGCAGCCAGGGGCAGCGGCAGCAGCAGGAGGCAGGGGCAGAGTGATCGGGGGCAGCGCGGAGTGCGAACCGATCTGCGGCTGCAGGGCGCCACTGGTGCGCATCTCGAACCCTCGCCACGTCCTCTACGACCGCGTGCGCACGGGACAGGTGCGCAATTGCGCGACGCCCTGCCACTCGCCGTTCCTCGGGCGGGAGCAGCGCACGTTCGCGTCCTTCTGGATCGGCCTGTGGTCGTCGCTGTGCTTCGCGGCCACGTTCGCCACGGTGAGCACCTTCCTTATCGACATGGAGCGCTTCAAGTACCCGGAGCGGCCCATCATCTTCCTGTCGCTGTGCTGCATGCTGGCGTCGCTCGGCTACATCGTGCGGATGGTGGCGGGCCACGAGGCTGTGGCGTGCAGCGCGGACTGGCACCACGTCCTCTACGCGAGCTCCGGACCAGCGCTCTGCACCGCCGTCTTCCTGCTCACTTACTTCTTCGGCATGGCTGGCTGCGTGTGGTGGGTCATCCTGTCCCTCACCTGGTTCATGGCCGCGGGATTGAAGTGGGGCAGCGAGGCCATAGCCGGCTACTCGCAGTATTATCACCTGGCCGCCTGGCTCCTGCCGAGCATTAAAGCCATCGCGGCGCTGGCCATGAACGCCGTGGACGGTGACCCCGTGGCCGGGATCTGCTCCGTGGGCAACCAGAGCCTGGACAACCTTCGCGGTTTTGTGCTGGCTCCTCTGGTCGCGTACCTGCTGGTGGGCACGGCGTTCCTGCTGGCGGGGTTGGTGGCGCTCTTTCGGATCCGAAACGCCATCAAACAGCAGCAGCAACAGATGCAGCAGCAGGTGCAGCAGCTGATGCAGCAGCAGCAGCAACTGATGCAGAGGTGCGTGCTGTGATGGTGATGAAGCAATAAAGGAAGGGTCGCTGTTGTAAGCACGGATGTTTAACCATATGGGGTTTATTTTTTGTATAGTATTACCGTTGAGGTTTTGTGTGGAGGTGATGCCAGTGTTAACTCTAACCTTTGGGTTTATGCTAAGTATGTATGTTGAACTTCTAAGGCCATGTTAATATCAGCATGAGGATGATGGGCGGGAGAGGAAATATTTAAGGTCAGGGTTCAAGCTGAGGTTAATGTTAGCTTATACTTCAGTGTTATTGTTAGGGTTAGCGATTAAGATCATATTCATGGAACTGTTAGTGTTAGTGACCAGTATAATATTATGGTTCTGACGAGGAGGGGCTGTTAAATTTGCAGACTATCTATAGGCTTTGCTAAGGTAACTGAGGTTAAGGCTAGATCAGATTTAATAGCTAGTATATGAACATTATGAAGACCTGTCTATGATTGAGGTGTCATTAGCACTGTGGGGAGCTGTGATGTAGTGGTCAGCGCTACACTGCGCTCCGAACCCGGCGGCTCGAGTTCCATTCCCGCTCACGGCCAACACCGGTGACGATTATTTGAACCGGTCCTGGCCTCCCCTAGGTCGACTCAGCCTCAAATGAGAACCTGGTGCGGTGTTTAAGCATCGCCACTAGGGAGATAAAGGCAGCCGGGCGTGGTGTTGGTTATCCAATCCCTCGTGTGCCGTGTCGGCCTTCATAGGTGCTCGCTAACAGCACTTGCCCCAACAGCCTCTGTTACAGCTATACGGGGGATCTTTGTCTTGTTTGTTTTTATATTCTCACTGTGCTACAGTCTAACACGCAGCCTACCATCCTTGCAGGACACCACTATAAACTATCTGGCAGCGTGGCTCTGTCATTAAAGGGCTCCACTCATGGAATGTTGCAGTTCAAACCTCAGGCATTGGCACATTAGTGCGATATCAACAATGGTTGTACTTTAGAGCCGCCACATTAAACTCTAGCTTAAGCAATTAACTGGATTGGATAGCAATACTGTTTTAGTAAAGACAATTGTTCAGAATTAGGGATTTTGGCTAACAAATTCTAAGTCTGGGGCCCTCTGTAGTCGGATACTGCGTGGCACTTAGCCCCGCGCCTCTGTTGCCGAGTGTATTTTGTACCGTCATTAGGCTGTTCATTTCCACTGCTGACGTCCAGTAGGGGCACGAGAATGATTTTGAAGTTGGGGGTGTAAGTATATAAGGGGGGCCCATGCTGAGTAGCCCAAGGGGGGCCATGAAGGATATTGAGCGAGCTGAGTTGAGGGGTGAGTTAATCTGTCACTGCTGACCAAATGTTGCGACGTCTCTCGTGTACACACACCCTGTAAACGCCAAAAACTGAAACACAAACGAAACATTAAAAGGTTCCTCGCAAAGGGGTGGGATTGGAGGTAGGGTTAGGGTCAACGGGAGGATTAGTGCTAGTTTGTCAGGAATAGAGGCAGAGCCAGAAACTTAAAGTCTATTACGTTATGCCCCAAAAACCCTTTCCCCATTGCGCCGGGTGGCATTTCAAGCTTTCAACCACTCTTCATTGCTCGTGTTCACCACACCGCGCTCATCCAATCACCGCCGCCCGTTTCTCACTGTGCAGCAGCGCGAATCCCGGAGGCGCCAAGACAGAGAAACTGGAGCGGCTCATGGTCCGCATCGGGGTATTCGCTGTGCTCTACACGGTGCCCGCGGCCGTGGCGGTCGTGTGCCACCTGTACGAGCAGCAGCACCGCGACAGCTGGGAGCGGACCCTGGTATGCGGGGGCGGTGTCGGCGGCGATGGTGGCTTCTCCGTGGATCCCAGTGCGTGTGGACCTGGGCCAGGTCACCTGCCCGAACCGGGTGCCCGGCCAGACTTTGCGGTATTCATGCTCAAGTACTTTGTGTGCCTGGTGGGCGGCATCACGTCGGGTGCATGGATCTGGTCGGGCAAGACGGCCGGGTCATGGAAGAGGTTTTACAAAAGGTGCCGGGCCTGGCGCGCGGGGAAGAGGCACAGGTCCCCGATCGGAGCCGGAAGAGGGTCTGGATCGTACCCGAAGCAGCTGCCCTTCTCCCACGTGTAGGACACATGGGCCAGCCGATGGTTAGCGAGCCTCGACGTATTGGTCAATGAGAGGGATCTTCAAGAGGACACTTATAGGTGACCTCAATAATGATCAAAACATTTTTTGAAACAATGCCGGAGAATACCCGTAGGAAGTTAGAATCACAGAGACCCCAATATTCAGTCCAATTATTAATGGGAAATTGTAGGCAATGCTTAGTACTCTTAAGGGGACCAAGTCGGAATAAGAGTCAGTCAAATAGTTTTCCCTCTCAAACAACCATTGGGTTATGCACATCTCAATTCGTGACCCTGAGCCAACAACGAACATTACACATTCCCATGTTTTCATATATAACTGCTTTTTATTTCCTATGAATTGGTGTTGGTTTTTATCATCCCTTGAAGGATTGAGGACTGAGTGGGCCCTCCATAAACATAATTTTAATTCATAAATTTTCATCGTTCAAGTACTGCGATAATGACGCAACTTGGCCGGTTGTTACAATTACAAAGGAACCTCCATTATGAACCTGATATCATCATACTATAGTCAATGCATACGGGAAGTCACCACTCCGTTACTGCTGTAACACATTCGATATTCTCATCTCCATTCATGGCCCTAAGCCAGTGGTGGAAATTCCGCATTCCTATGGCAGAGGGAACCACATTTCATACCTGCAACTCCTTTTTTATTTCATTCCACAGTGCTTAATTTTGTGGCGATAATGGCACCTAGTATATGACTGTGGATTTTTTTTACCACTGACAGATACAGGTGCCATCTAACTCTCCAACATCAAAATCGTCAATTCATAAGATTCACACACGTCAATCCAAAAATGGAATCTACTTTGTGGGGATCTGGTTGAAGTATGGAACATTTGCCCCGTGACAAAAAATGTGAGATTTCCACTCCTGGCTTAGGGCCACCAGTGGTGATGCACACTGCCCGCTTCCGCTTTGAGCAGAAGATACAAATTGGACTGAAGCAACCTTGTAGTGCTCACGGAACACACGATACTTAATTAGCTTTGTTATTGTCGGACCTGGTGGGGAAAGAGGTCATGAATCTCGGACTCTCACTGGAATAAATAAAGGATGGCAATCAACCGTTCAATCGTACCTGTCAATGCAAAGGCAACTCACACATTTCAAGTATAATTGATTAATTCAGGCCACCGCGTTGTCCCTTATGTGAATACTGTATAGTGAATGAATGAAGTAGAGGGTACAGTTCATACGTTTGCTTTCTCATTCTTGCAGCAGTTGGGAATTGTTAAATCCACTGTCAATGAAGAGAATAATTATCGGATATTGATACCTTAAGTCAATCTAGATTACCTTAAGTCACTTAAAGAGATTCTGATCTTGTACAAACCTTAGGCTGTTGTGCATTCATTATTGTTGCTATTGTTATATATGTATGCCGATTACCATTGAGAAGTATATGCTATGTAAATAATGTACAGCTACTATGTATTTAGGAACACGTGTTTACATATGTATGATTGTTGATGCATTCCAGTGAAAATACACCAATTAATTTATATGCTATTTTACGAACGCTTCACTTGCTAAGTTGATACTTGTTGAAATATATATATATTTTTCAAATTGAATTCGATTGCTGTCTTGTGATTTTATTTAAAAGCTTCCATGTTGTCTTATTGGTGCAGTCCGATAATGCATATAACTGAACGGAATTGTGGTGAAAGCGGCTACTTAACAAGTTGTGAGGTTGAAAGTTGAAAACGCAACCAGGAGTCAATAAATGAGTTGCAGTTGTAAGTCTACAATGGTTTGTCCTATGGATGATTACTGTGGAGTTTACTGTGGAGTTTACTGTGGAGTTTCCACCGATGGTTAATGGCCATCAACAAAGATAAGCAGTGGCTAAAACTAATTTTAGCAGAGGTACTTAGTTGATATAATTTGCGTGAAATGTGAGTGTCACCATCTCATATGTTAGGGTTTTCTCCGGTCTTCTTTCACATCCAAGAAGACCCAATAGGAATTAGCTAAATGAGTTTAAAGTAAAAAAAAACATCATAATTAACATCAGACCTCAATAACATTGATCATTAGCATAGCATTCCTTACTGACAACATTATCTTCATAAGAGATTGGAGTTTTGTTTTAATTTTTATCTTCAAATCAAGATTTATTTAATTTGTTACACAGTTGATCCAGTTGAGCCGGTTTCCCGGATATTTTACAAGGGAGATCCATGGTGCCTGAGCACAACAACAGAGCAAAGACAAAAGCATGAATATTGCAGAGAATGAGTACAGGGTCTTTAAGGAATATTACACAACCAATTATAATTGTTGGAATAATCAGCATGAGGAAATATCATTGGCATGAATCATTCATTATTACCGTTGAGTATACGGTATTGTCATTAGAAAACATCACCAAATATGATCGTCATAATCAGTGAAAACCAGGCATTACAAATTCTACAGTGCTTTTAGATGCAATTTGCATAAACGGAGCTACAATAATTTTATTCCAATCATTATTCATCACAAAGCAAAAAGGATCTTCACGATAATGACCACACATTTTTCGTGTGATATTGCGTTATCGATGGTGCACAAGCTCAAATAACAACAAACTCAACGCATTCGTCAATAACACTGAGGCCTTAAAAGGAAAAAACATGTTTCATTTATGACGTTTTGGGCAATGGCCCTTTTTTCATGGCACATTGACATCAACCATCATCGATCACATAAATAATTCATATCATCACTATCAATTACCATCACAATAATTAATATCACAAATGGCATCCTCCTATTTGGCATCCATTAATCCTTCGTCACCAAAGTCAGTCACTAATTGCCATCTTTACCTCCATCATTGACATAATTATCATCAGAAACATCAACATCACCAAATATTATCATCACTATCACCACCATCGCTACTACAATTGCACCGTAAGCCCCAATACAAAGGCATATTATGCGAAAGACGGCGAGTCTCACAGGCAATCCGTGAGACTCTCGGTATCTCACGACCGTGCAAAGAATTATCCGCTTTTTTGTTGTTGTTGTTGACAAGCAGACAAAATACGCTCACTTCATATATATATTCCTCTCAAAGCAACACACATTGAAGTACAATTTACACAACCCATCGGCCCCACGGCCCTCGAGGAGTAAACCTCAGCAGGCGCTGATTCAATGCAAGAAAACTCCGTACTGGTTTCGACATTCGGCAGGGTCAAGCCAACGTGAAATCAATGATGGTGATCGGCGAGATTTTACGTGGGCATGGAGCCTCCCTTTAAGACGTGGGCATGGAGCCTCCCTTTAAGACGTGGGCGCTGGTTTTAAGATGCGCCCAAACTAAAGGAAACTAGTTGTCCCCGTGTGGCTTTGTCGACGCCGCCTGCACGAGATGTCCATTCACGGCTTGTGGCACATTCTGCCCTGGGGATGATAAAAGGGCATGGAAACTGGTTTGTCGAGTAAGGGGCTCTCTTTCTCTTTAATCGCATTTCCTCGACTCTCAGCAGGACTTCTCGCGCTGAGAATTAAAGCTCGCTTAAACGCTTCATAAATCCAAATTGTGCACTATTGTACAAAACCATTATTGTTTCAGGAACACTGTGTAAGCCGGCTCTATTTGAATGCCCCTCCTACATTAGCAGATCTCAGGTTCGGAAAAGCCACGCACTTCTTCTATTCTATGTTTTTTTAAAGTCTTTTAAAGATGCACTTATTTGTCGCTGAGGCTCAACGTGAATGCTGCGAGAATATTTTCTGGTTTGGGTCGATTCAGCCCATCATGCTTCTAGTGTATATAAAACAAGTACCATTTTGTGGAAAGTCAACATTTGCTGTCCATTGTAAGACTGACTCCCACCACGTGAATGTGGAATTTCCATCGCTGGATCAAGGCTCCACACCTGCTCGAATGAACAGGGAGACACGAACACTTGATTTATATATATTTTAATCAAAGTATTCCTCACGGAGTCGCGATATTGTTTTTAAGGGGGGTCCTGCTTAGGGGCCGCCCATAAATGACGTCACGCGCTTGGGGGGGGGGGTCAGACATTTGTGACGATGTGTGACGAGGGGGGGGGGTGAGAAATGTGACGTCACATCAAAATGCGCAACTTTAAATAAATATAGACAACACGTTCTACTTAATTAAATATACTTTTTAATAAATGTTCTCTCCTACAACATCAGAGTGCAGCACCACATTAAATACGCACTACAATGACAAATAGTTTAAAGCGATTTGAAGTATGTTTTATTTTTATAGGGGGGGGGGGCAGAGCTTTGTGACGTCATATTTGAGGGGGGGTCTGACTTTTTGTGACGCCGTGTGACGAAGGGGGGGGGGGGTCAAAAATCGTCCTAAATCGCGTGACGTCATTTATGGACGGCCCCTTAGGATATATTTTGTCCATAATTCCTTACCGAGTACAAGTGCCGGTCCATACGGGCGACGTTCCAAGCACCACTCCTCAACCCCGTCACACTTGCTCACCACTCACCCGACTCTCACCACTCACCCGACACTCACCACTCACCACTCACTCACCACTCACCCGACTCTCACCACTCACCCGATTCTCACCACTCACTCACCACTCACCCGACTCTCACCACTCACCACTCACCCGACTCTCACTACTCACCACTCACTCACCACTCACTCACCACTCACCCGACTCTCACCACTCACCCGACACTCACCCGACTCTCATCACTCACCCGACACTCACCACTCACCCGACTCTCACCACTCACCCGACACTCACCACTCACTCACCACTCACTCACCACTCACCCGACTCTCACCACTCACTCACCACTCATGCGACACTCACCACTCACCCGACACTCACCACCCACCCGACTCTCACCACTCACCCGACGCTCACCACTCACCCGACTCTCACCACTCACCCGACACTCACCACTCACTCACCACTCACTAACCACTCACCCGACGCTCACCACTCACCCGACACTCACCACTCACCCGACACTCACCACTCACCCGACTCTCACCACTCACCCGACACTCACCACTCACCCGACTCTCACCACTCACCCGACTCTCACCACTCACCCGACGCTCACCACTCACCCGACACTCAACCCGGAGAGGGCTTTGGTTTTGACTCTCTCAGCATTCTCACTGCCAGCTGCACGCCACAGGCCAGCAAACCACCATTGGCTTGACTTGCCGTAACCCTTGAAGGCAAATGCGTTTCGGGCGCACGCAGATCTATCTACGTGTGATCCATCAACCCTGTCGCCAAAGCGATTGGATTTCATCCAACACCTCTCCAACCATCACCCACACCAAACAAAGATCCCCCGTGCAACCTTCAACAGACTGTTGGGGCAATAGGTGCCAGCACCACGCCCGGCCGCCTTTGTCTTCCCACACCGCACCAGGTACTCATTTAAGGCTGAGGCGACGTAGGGGAGGCCCCCAAGACCGGTTCATGTATTCATGTTGGCTGTGCGCCGGAATCCCCGCATACAAGACGCTTGCGTGGTCGAGGAAACACGAACACCATCACCCACAAAGATGAAGATCCCCCGTGTAGCCTTAACAAGCTGTTGGGGGCAAGTGCTGTTAGCGAGTAGCACCCTTGAAGGCCGGCGCGGCGCACGTGGTAGTGGCGTGGCCAGAACCCCGCCCGGCCGCCTTTGTCTTCCCAGTACACACCGCACCAGGTACTCATTCGAGGCAGAGTCGAACATCACCCACAGCCTCTTCCATCACCCACAGCCACCCACATCACTCCTCCTGCGTGGACTTCACCTCAATCGGCCACCCTCGACTTCCCCAACCACCCTTCAACCATCCACCCCCCACACTCCCCTCCCCCTCCCGCCATCGTCTTACCCTTCCCCCATCCGCGTCCCTATTCATGATTTTGTCAACCAAATGTTTAAGGGCAGCACGGAGGCGGGAGCAGGGGGCCCTGGGGTTGGTTGGCAGCGCTAATGAGCCGCTAATGGACGGAGGCGCGTTGCCTCCCGCCTGCCATCACGTGCCAGTTTTCCAAGCCGGCAAACATCCTACATTCCTCCAGCCAAATAAGCACTTCCAGGCTAATTGAGGCTCGCAGGGGTATGCGCGTGTTTACAGAGGGCTACCGGGGACCATCTGATAAAGCCCCGAGCTTAAAAGCGTGGAAGAAGGGTGGTGGTGGTGGGGAAACACTCACTCGTGGTCGCGCATCTCGATCACCACAGAGCGAGAGGAAAATGCAGCACACCTGGTTTCTGCCGGAATGCCCGCACAGCGGTGTTAGATGCGGACATCTACACATGCGCATGTGCAGCATACGTATCATCATATGTGCGTACATGTTACAGGCAAAGCAGCTTTGTCATGCCACTCGCTGGATGAGGGCCTCCAGCAGCAAGTGCTGGATTTAAGCATAAGCGAAGTAAGCTACAGATTAGGGGGGGGGGGGGGGGAGCCTCTAAACACGAAAGAATAATAATGGGAAGTTTCAAGTTTTACATAATCGGTTGAAAAATAAAGGAGATAGCGAAATAAGTATGTCTAAAACGGTTATTTCCATTCCGATATCACAACAATACACAATAATTCCTCGATTACGAACCTTTACTGTAAAAAAAACATGGGTTTTATGAAATAAAGTAGTTGTATTGTTTTATATTTTTATTGTTTTTTTGTTGTTGTTTCCCTTGTGCGTGACTTTACCGAAAGAACCAAGAATATGAATCCCTGCAGTCACGAAAGCTTTAAATCAAAAGTCGTTGCACTTACGTTCCAATGCTTAATTTGTCTTTCGATAAATAACCTTGTAAAAAAAAAATCACCTGGCCACGTCTCGCACCCGCAGAAAGGGCATCTCGAACCCCAGGTGAAGAGCCACTGGCTTAGGGGCCCAGCAATGTCATCATCCCAGCAATGTCATCATCCGGCTCTGCCCTTCACACACTCCCTCTGCGGGTTTTAGGGGTTATTTAACCATACTTCACCACGCCGGTCGGCACCTGTTGGTGAAGGGGGGTAGCATATAGACGCGGGAGCATATAAGTGCAGTACAGCAATGAATTATGTTGCACTGCTCTCGGATATCCACAATGTAATGTAGGTCCGAAGCTTAAAACAGCTGTTATGCATGTGGCCGCCCATCCTAGCACTGGCTAGGCCCGACTCTGCTTAGCGTCCCAAAGCTGATGTGATCGGGTGCACTCCGAGTGATTTTCTCATGTGTGTGTGTATATATATAGTACTGTATCGTATGTATGTATCATCCCAAGCCTCTATTGCTAAAAAGAGCTTTGGTTTCAATGCACTCGTACCTGTACCATGTACGTATATATCACAATGAAAAAAGGTTTTAAGAACAATGGCTGCCATAGGTGAAAATTTGTTTCTGCCATGGGAATGTGTAATTTCCATCTATTGAGCAGTCATTATCTCGCTTCACAAGCGAGCATTACGCAGTTCTGTTTTCCTATGGCGGTCCTGATACAAAAGTGCAACGCACCTCATTCCTATGACAGAGACCAGTTTATCTATTAGGGAGCCACTTATTACATTCCACAAAGTGGTACGAATTGTGTTGATTCGAGTGGGATTATGGACTCGATTAACACTACGCTGAGATATTTTAAATCGCCAATTTCTGATTATGAATAAAGCACGCAACGCCCAGCTACTTGCGTTCCGTGCAGGGGAGTGTTTCATTGGTCTCTCACCTTGTGCAATAAAGTCTGAGTTAAATAGACAAAGAAGGTGACGTGAGTTGATTCCTGACCACGGCTAATATCAGTGGCGAGTGATATCTGAACCGGTCCTGGGAACCCCACCCCCTTCACTAACCCGCACTGCCCAGCGTGGTGAAATATGGTCAAACAAACCCCCATGACTGACACAGCGTGGCGTGGAGACGCCTACATTCATCAGCGGATTGACAAAAGGCCGCTTTTGTTTGTTTGTTTAGGAAAGGAATTTAGGTGTGTGGGTGTGTAGGTAGGAAAGTATTCTAATTTAATTTAAAGCACATGCCGTTTGCAATACATTGTTCCGGCTACAATATTTCCATCACTTATATACCAGAGTAACCCAATGTTTTAAGCCAAAAGGATGAGTTTTGTAGAGTATTCATTCATTCGGTCATAGCATGAGTGGCAGAGCAAGGCAACAAAAGCTTGTAACGTGTGGAAAATACGTACAAACTACAAACCTCGATGTTAAAATGTAAATCATTACTCCACGGTGCAACATTTGTATTGTGAACCTTGTTCAAGAAAATGCAGTCACAAGGAAATAATTAGTCTGTATGAAAGCAAACACAGCAGTTTAATTGTATATTTATGCTCGCAGTTTAAAATATATAAATAATCTGGTTTCCGTGCAGAAATTAGTGTTTATTTTTTTAAGAGTTGTGTTTAAATAAGAACGTATACGTTTCATGTGTTTTAATCTGTAAAAAAAACCTAAAAAATACAGAGTGTCTTCTTGCTCAAGTGAGTCTTCGGTGACAAGCATCTTTACTGTGCCGTGTGGGTGATAATTACACATTCCCGTGACGAGAGCCAGTCTCTGTATAGGACGACTACTGTTGACTAACTTACAAATACTCGTTTCACTGACCCTGGAAGGATGATGAGAGGCTTAGTCATCCCCTGAACAAAACTAAACTCAACTATTTTTTTTTACCAGGTAACGCCCATTGAGCTATGCCGGTATAGCTCATTTTCAGAAGCGCGACCTGGCCACAACAGAAAGGCCAACGAATTGGCTTATTACGTGGGCATTTATAGCAGCCAAATATTCTTGGTTCTTTCGGTAAAGTCACGTAGAAGGGAAACAATAAAATAATACATTTTCTTGCTGTGGTTTTCACACCTGATGATGATTGCTTGTGTTGCAGTCGAAACGTCGTGAGAATTTTATTGTTTTATATTTATATTATTTTATTGTGTTCCCTTCTACGTGACTTTACCGAAAGAACCAAGAATATGAATCCCTGCAGTCACGAAAGCTTTAAATCAAAGCAGCCAAATACTCTAAACCAGGGGTCGGCTAACTTGCAGCTCCGAAGCCGCATGCGGCTCTTGAAAGACTGCTTCGTGACGTTGTGTATTAATCACCACCGTCTCGTATGACATGCATTGCGGCTCTTGGGTTTTTGTTGTTGCTGTTACCGAATTCGAAAACAATGGCTCCTCTTAGTTTTGGTTCTTTCGGTAAAGTCACGTAGAAGGGAAATAATAAATTAATACAAATTAAACAATAGGATTATCACGACGTTTCGATTGCAACACAAGCAGTCATCATAAGGTGTGAAAACCACAGCAAAAACATTTGAAAAAAGTGGCGGTTTTTGCTGTGGTTTTCACACCTGATGATGATTGCTTGTGTTGCAATCGAAACGTCGTGAGAATTGCATTGTTTCATTTGTATTATTTTATTATTCCCTTCTTCGTGACTTTACCCAAAGAATCACGAATATGAATTCATGCAGTCACGAAAGCTTTAAATCGAAATTTAAATGGCTCTTTTTTCCATTGCGGTTGCCGACCCCTGCTCTAAACGCGCGATGTTGATTCTAAATGTGGAGGGAAAAACCGGAGGACCCGGAGAAAAATCCACAGACACGCAAACTCCAAATATACAGCAGGCGTCATGGTCGGGATCGAGCCCACGATCTCCTGTACCCCAGGCGAGGTTGTTAATATCTCCTAGCCACCGTGGCGTCCCGACAACCCCTGAAAAAACTTGCAAACGTCCAATCGTAGGTTGAACACTCTAACCTCATGTCTCATGGACAGATACCATTACCCTGTATGCACCCACTCTTAATTGAATCACAGAAGCTGAGCCTGGTAAGCACTTGGATGAAAGATTGCCTGGGGATATCAAGTGATGTTAGGCTTGGACTGAAAGGCATCCAAGACGTGACAGTACAGCAAATGGGTTCTTGAAAACGCGTTCGCGTTTTCTTCTCACATGACAACCACTCATTGATTGAATTGGATAACATTGCAAAGTGGGGACCTTCCTAAAACAAACTGTATCAAGGGTCAATGGAGCTTTGAAGTGTACAGAAAGTGGATTATAATTGATATAACAGCCCCTCTCTCCTCTCATCCCAACATCTCAACTCCTCTTTCCTCTCGTCCCAACATCTCACTCCAACCGGTGGGTTTTTAAAGTCGTGGTTTGTGCTTTACCCGGTTCCATTTGTCCTGTCACTTGTTACTGATTAACCTCTCACATTTGTCTGAATAAATGTTAAACAGTTTTTTTTCTTTCTTTCAGGATGTGCCCTCTCTTCAATTAAGTCTCACGCTGTTGCTAAGCATTCCACCGACACGGAAATGTGTATAGGACGAGAGCTGACTGTCAAACAAACTTCTGTTTTTATATAAGCAACTTTTCTAGTTGCTTTGTTGAAGACTACCTTTGTGACCCATACAGTCAGACACGCATCAATGAACGTGAATGGTCTTTATCAGTGCAGAGGTGTTGGTCATTTCCTCCTATTGGCCACACATGGAGAATAGTGGATACAAAAAAACATAATGGCAGATCACCTTGCAGGTTCACGCAAAGTTTGGCGCCAGACTTATAATAATAATATAGCGTTCGTTATGAGATAAGCCTAGTGTCCGGGGCCTGATAACCTGATGGACAGATATGGGAATGTTTTGTCAAAATAAGGTTATTTTGGCCAAACAAGGAGCTAAAGCCATGCCGACAGGTCTCGCAAGGAGTGGACTGTGAGGCGAAGTACCCGGATGGCAAATATTCCCTTGTAAGATGAATTAGATGTGGATCATGTATGTATGTATGTGTTAGTGCCACTTTTAGTGGGGAGCGGTAGTGTAGCGGTTCGCGTGCCATGCTACGAATCCGGTCAACACCAGTGACGATTATCTGTATCGGTTCTGGGCCTCCCCAAGGTCGACTTAGCCTCAAATAAGTACCTGGTGCGGTGTGTAAACATCGTCACTGGGGAGACAAAGGCGGCCGCGCGTGGTCCTGGCCACCCACCCCATCGTGCGCCGTGCCGACATTCATAGGTGCTCGCTAACGGCACTTGCCCCAACATTATGTTATGTTAATATGTATGGGAGATCTTTGCCTTTGTGCCACTGTTAATGTGGTTTCTAAAGATAGTTTTTGCTACACTAATTGCAGTAAAGTGTTTGATAGAGTAGGTAAAAATTTATATATATTTTTTATCCAACTTTGGAACAAGATGATTTATTTCTATTCTTAGCTCTTTCGGTAAAGTCACGTTGAAGGGAAACAATAAAATAATAAAAAATATATAAAACAATAAAAATTCTCACGACGTTTCGACCATAACACAAACGGTCGTCATCAGGTGGTCGAAACGTCGTGAGAGTTTGTATTGTATTATATATATATTATTTTATTGTTTCCCTTCAACGTGACTTTACCGAAAGAGCTAAGAATATGAATTACTGCAGTCACGAAAGCTTTAAATCAAGATGATTTATTGTAAATGACAATCAATGTTTATTATTGTGATCTATTTTAAACCTAACCACTTCACACTATCATTACAGAAGGAGACATCATCAATAATGCTTTATCCACTGCGAGATGAAGGCCTCCCCAGGCCAACATCATCCTTCATGATCTTCTAGCTCCTCCAGAGGAACTGATCTCATCACTTCATCTCTACAGTGGCTCTTTCGGTAAAGTCACGCAGGTATAAAATAAAATAAATCACAAGCGTCCGTCATCACCTGATGAATAGGTATTCATATCTCATGAGTTATCCAGATGTTCGCTATACAATTGTTTCCTTTTGTTTACCAAACCTATTGTAACATTATTTTTCGTCTTATTCATATTTATCTAAATGCCATACATTCGGACTTGTTTTTGAGTACTTCAATAAAGTCCTACCATTCATTTGCATTTTTTTTACAATGAGTATCTCATCAGTAATTGTAAGATGGTTGATAATTTGTCCACTTATGCTTACGCCTTTATTTGATTTAATTTCCATAAAATATATATTAATGTCGCCGTGAATAACTAAGGCTCCCCTTCCAATATGTTTTGTTACTTTCTGTATGAAGTCTCGATCTCACATATAGCTGTTTCATACTTGTAAATGTTTTTTTATTCGTTATCAAAAACGTAATATGAAGTTGGTGCATGAGCGCTTGGGGAATGACATCCATTTCTACAAATGCTCGGCCAGGCAGAGAAACCTACATTGGTCCCAGTTCACCTTCAAAGCATTTCATAAGTATTTGCCATGAATTCTAGATTTAAAGCTTTCGTGACTGCTAGGATCCATACTCTTTGGTTCTATTGGGTAAAGTCACGTAGGTGAAAATAAAATAACAAAAAATCACGACGTTTCGGCCACAACACAGCCATGAAGTTTACCTGGTTATCTTCTTTAAAATGTTAATTATTGCAACTTGAAACCTGCCTCAAAGCACCGAAAATTGATACAAGCTTTAGAGACCGTTCCTTTAATCAAGATGCTTATGAAGCTGGAATAAGCCGGCATCTCTTCTACATCGGATGATTGTTCCCTCCCAATCGCTCTTCCTTGATAAATTGTGTTTATTGCCTGGAACATTTGTGTGCGTACGCTTTTCATCATTGTTTCTATCTCGTTAAAATCAGCACACTATATTGCACTCTGTTTTGCTTCATATGCATTTTCACCTATGTGAAAGGTTTTACGTGGCGTGCAATCTGGAGACTTTTTTTTCATGACATTTTAAATGTTGCGCTATTTCCTTGTTACTCTTCAATTGCCCTGCAAGCCAGGTCTCCCTTGAAATTGTGACTCGTAGTGTCGTCAGTGTACTTTCACTTGCTTGAAATTAAGGAATCAATGAATGGCACGCCTTTACAGAGCATTTATGACAGCATATTGATTTTTTTGTTCCACAATATTTAAATAACGTTGTCCTATTTCTAATTTGGACTGTAAAGTGATTGTAAACGGACTTGAACCCCTGTTTGCAGACCACTGTGTATTATACTCTCATTTGCAAGGTTTTTCCTCAGTACTCCAGACCAATGTATTGCTGGTTATATGACGTAGTTTTGTTTACTATGTTATTGATAAACATGTAACGTAACATTATGTGCAACGCTTAACAAGATTTGAATAAACCAAAGTATAATGTATGCCAAATGTGAACAAAGTCAACAACACATTTTACAGGCATGTATTGTAACATGACTTAATATTCTAATACATTTTATCTTGCGTATGTGTGGCTAATGAAATTATAGGAATAAAAAGTCAACTTGTCTCCAGGTGGTGCTTTTCTCAATTGGTAGTGCTCATCCAGTGTACTGCAGTCCAAATTGTCACTGAAGAGACCAGAACTATAACTAACATTAAAGAAACGTTGACTAAATTATCACCGGTGCTGCCTGACCTTGTGGTACTCATTTAATCATGATAAAGATTTTTGATTATGGTGACAATAAGGACAACAACGATGAGTTTACTGTAAGTGGGGTTTAATCTCACGATTTACTGGGATTCCTGCTGTTCTACAAAATGAGTAAAACTCCCACTGATGCCAAATAAATCAGTTTGACTTCAAATCAAGGCCATACGTGACAATGGCAGGGTTTTCTTCCTCTGGGGTTAGAAGGCATGTCCAGTTGTCAAGTTAATCATACTGATTTTACAATGGGTGTTTTTTAAACAAGAAAACTGATATGCTGGGACCTCAAAATATCCGAATGCTCCAGGCATTTTACACACTTTTTTTTGTTGCGGTTGTGTTAAATGCGATATACCAAGAGGTTTAGTGATTTTTTTTACCCATTGTGTTTATTAACACGATTCAGTTGTTATCCTATGAACAGGCACCGTGATTAGTGCATCCAACTCACACTTGGATGGCTACGAGTTCAAATCCCATGTGGGGAGTTGATTCACCCCATTATGCCCCCTTTACATTAATAAAATGAGTAACACTTTGTGGGAAGTACTTGTACATGGACAACCCTTTTTGTGAATGTAATGCTGGATGAGGGCTTCCCCACCAGGGGCGGAGCCAGGGGGGTTGACAGGGGTGACATTCTGCGTATAAGTGTACGACACTCGGTCTGGCGGACTCCGTGCAACTGCATTGTCAGAGTGTGTCCGCCAATCGATGGCGTCTAGTTCAACAGCCTGACTCTCTCTAAATCATTCTTGAAATTAACATTTGTTGAATGTCACCCCGGCCTGAAAATCCTGGCTCCGCCCCTGTGTGGAAACATCTCTCTCTTCAGCGCCCTATTGGAGTGGTTGTGAGACGGACACTATAGACCCCCCCTGCTCCCACCACACCCGTGCAAGTCCGTGGCGGACTATTTGACCATGACTCACCACGCTGGAAAGTGTGCGGTTGGGGAAGGTGGGAGGGATGCGCACAGACGTGAAGTCATAGATTTAGAGTGCAACAATGGATGTTGCTGCACTGCCCTCTACTGTTCACCAACCTCTTGTTTTCGCATGATAGCCAGCCATCAAAACACTTCGCAGGTTGAACTCTGCTTAGCAAAATATTGGGTGATTTGGTCACAATCTCATGATATACTTGTAAGTATAAATTCTAGATTTGAAGCTTTCGTGACTGCAAGGATCCATACTCTTTGGTTCTATTCGGTAAAGTCACGTAGGTAAAAAAATAAAACAACATAAATCACGACGTTTCGGCCACAACACAAGCGGCCTTCATCAGGTGAAGGGACCAGACTGTCTCGAGGACAGCGCTGGAGTGAACACAGCCAAGCTCAGACCGCGACCTTTAAGCTGTGTGAGAGGAATCAAGGTGCCTTGACAAAGGAATTAGCATAAAAAATAGCATTTAATTGTAAGTATAAAGTTGTAAACCTGTTGTTATTTTTATTTTTTTAAAGGTGGCACCTCCAGCATGGGAATGGTACAACCCATCGGTCAATACCATGCATAACCTCATTCATGCATTTTAAAAAATTATACTGGTAGGAACGAAGTTGTAAACTGAGTGTACCAGCCTGCAATAGATTATGTGTCCGTCCGTCCGTCCCCTTTCAATACTTTAACGAAGTGAAATCTCGGGCTGTAGGGTGTAAAATCAGCAATAGACAGCGCAGAGACTTGTCCTACCAGCCCACCCTGCAGGGACCTGTTATATTTATGGAACTATTGGGTAGTTTTAGCTATAGTTTGATAAAGTGCCAAAGCTGGTCTGTGCGTACTGCACGATGGTGGCGCCCCCTTGTTGGTTGCCTGTGTTCGTCATGGTCAGCGCCTGGAGACCCTCCGCGCCATTGGCGATCTGTATCGCGCCACCTTGCGCGATTGCAACTGTGGAGATACACCAGAACGAGCTAAATGGGCGACACGCAATACTTTATAGTCCGAGTACATGTGGTTTTTAAGACAGAATATGTGTATCGATGCCAAAATGAGCATTAGAGGCTGCGCTCATTCATGTTGAGAGCCATGGATCCGTGGTGGAATTTCCACACTCCTATATTACTGGCCATTCATTTTTTTAAACAACAAATGTTAACTTCCCACCAAATGGCAAGCTTATGTAAGTTCCGATTTACAAAGAGTTAAATTGTCTCCAAGTTCAAGTGTTGAGAGGTACTCATCTCCACCGGCCGCCCAAGTTTTAGAAATGTGCCTCAACAGCAAGGCAATAAAAGTTCCGATACAGGTTTCCTCGCTTTATGCGAATTCGCGTATATGCTACCTACCGAAACGTCGTGAGAATATTAGTGTTATTTTATTTTATCAATTTATTATTTTATTCTCATTCTACGTGACTTTACCGAAAGAACCAAAGAAGATGAATCCTTGCAGTCACGAAAGCTTTAAATCACATCAATTCCATACACCCAGCAATAAAATTCACCATGGAGGTAGAAAAGGATGGCATGCTGCCTTTCTTGGATGTTTTAATCAAAAAGAGACCAGATGGCTCAATGAGCCATTCTGTCTACAGGAAAGTAACCCATACTGACGCCTACCTAAAACGAGACTGTCTGGTAGGACAGCGCTGTCCTACCAGATAGTCTCGTCCCTTCACCTGATGAAGGCCGCTTGTGTTGTGGCCGAAACGTCGTGAGAATATTATTGTGTTATTTTATTTTATCAATTTATTATTTTATTCTGATTCTACGTGACTTTACCGAAAGAACCAAAGAAGAGGAATTGATGTGGTTGAGGAATTTTTTCAGAGCCGGTCGGCCATGTGGCCAGATAACAAACGTGTCATCCTACGTTCTACTTCGACAAGGACGGGCGTAGAGTGGATGCCTGGATAGCGTCCGTCTCAAGTTTTTCCATGAAAATGTTGGCCACAACCGAAGATTAAGGGAGAACCTATTGGGGTGCCTCCAGTTTGTTTGTAGAATGTTCCACTCCAGGTAAAGGATGTATTGGCGAGGCAGTGTCTCGTCAGAGCTGGTACATCGGCGTTCAATCCATGTTGGACCAAATCTTCAATTATTGCAATGGTAATCTGAACCACGTTTTAAATCAGCGTTTTGCTCGTTAGCACTGTTGTTGAAAACGTATGTCGTGGTGGTTGTCAAGAGGGCCCCAACTCGTAGCTTTGGCCACCTGGGGGGGGCCATGGCACCCCCTGGCCCCGCGCTAGTTACGCTACTTCCAAAAAACATGGGGCGCCCCGCAGGAAGGCATCATTCTCCCAGCCCCTTATCAGAGGAGTAAAAACGCTCTCCGTATACCTAACATGTCGCACACTAGAATAGCATTTTACGCAATGGCATCTGCACTGCAATGTATAACATGCACATTGATATCCTGTATTTACTTAAACCTCCAAATGGCGTGGTTGTCATGTTGTTTTGGGTGGCCTTGGTAACCATGATCGCGGGTTTATTAGATCATTTTTGGATTTTCCTTGGGAACTCTTGGTTTTCCTGCCACATGCATTTATTTATTTACAGTTAAACCAAGGAATTTGGGTTGTGAGTTGATGTACTATTGTTATCTTACTTATCTCACTCGAATATATTACTCATTACTTCAATTGACCAAGATACAAGGTAAATTGTCATTTTCTATTTCGTCAGATACTCTCGATCTGCGTGGCATTGATGCAATCGCACATTCAGAAGATTGACATTTAAAATCCGAGCCGGGGTGTCGTAACCCTCCACCACCCAACACAGCCAGTAAGGCTTGTCACGTAAATAAAACGCGCCAATTAGTTCCTAACCCAAAACCCTTTATTATAAATTTTGGTCGCAAAAGCCTACGTGTTAAACTCCTAGCCGGGTTTTAACCACTCATCATCCCTCCAGGGTTAATACACTGGTTAAGCGCTTTGGTCAGCAGCGATTCTGCGATATCGATTTTCCCGATCCACTGGTTCAGGACCACCAGAGGTTGAAGGCGTTCCATGAGCTTCGTGGAAGATTAAACCCAGGAAGGGACCTTCTGCGTTGGGTCTTTCACAAGGTGTTTGTAAGTTATTTTGAACTCTATTCGGCGATCCAGGATTCAATGAGTCACATCCTCGCAGATATCATCGTGTGCACAACCTTGTAATTTCAAGGAACACACACTATATCTACTTCAGTGACTGACAGACATATTGTGACAAAAGGGTTGTATTAAAAGTAATATGCAGTACAAAATAACACACGAGGATACAAAACATAACACGTAGAGACAATGGGTAACCATACTCCAATGCAGCGGTTCTCAATGGGATTTGACCATCACAAGTTTCCAATTGATTCCTCACCAAACTTTAATCAATTTCCCTTTTGAGTAGAAAATCTTTATCTCCATGTACTTGCAACGAGCACGGTATGTTATGTTGAATAATAATGACGATAAAATTGTGTTTAAAATTGTAATGACATGACAGACTCATCAATTGTGCACGTGAATTCCGAAGCATGTTTGTTTCATAATTCAAATAATTATCGTTATATGCCGAAACTAAAAAGACCTGCCATGCAGGTATAACTTAACGTTTAAGAGCGATTAATGTTAACTTGAATGTCTTGGATAAAGCAGTACAAACTAGAAATGGATGCAAAGTGAAAATGGTTGTAACTTGAGAAAGTAAATTGTCATCGTTGCAACGCAATAGCACTAGAGCAGATCAAAATATACAATGGACTTAATTTGTAAAAAAAAAAGTTTTAATTGCTTGTTTATGAATCTAGCGTGAATCAACCACCATTGCATATTGTACACCACCTGTCAGCTGATATGGGCATGGTTGTGTTCACAGCAGTGCTGACGATTCTTGTATCACTGTACTGTATGCAGTTTTAATTTCATTATTAACATGTCAAAACCGGAATTTCTGAAGAGCTCAGCTTCTGGCGAAAGAATCTTAACAGAATTGTGAACTCCATTTAAGAGATAATTTAAGAGTTAGTTAAAGCTTTTGCAATCACTACCGACTAACACAATCATATCACCTTTTCACAAATAAATTACAGCACCTCCCCCCTTCAGTCGCATGAGTACATAACTAACACTTCATGCAATAAGCGTTGAAATATACTGTATTCTCATAGTGCAAACGTACATTTCATCAATGTTGATGCAGCATATGCAATGGGGAAGATCAGGGTTTTATTAAGCAGTATTAATCCAGCCCTTGTTTCAGGACGCAGGCAACTCTAAGTAATTTGTATGCTGAAGTTTAGTAGTTCAATAAAACCATTGTTTTAAAGCATTGCATTAATGACGACACCAGTGCTATGAAGCGCAACGCTTGCAACACTTGGATAATTTTCAAAGATGATCAGCCCTAACGAAAAAAAATAATTCTAAAAAGTCCAAAATTATTTCACGAGAAAGTTATATTTTGGGAGGCCCAACCCCCCCCCCCCCCCGACTTCTACAGTGAACATTTCTATTGATGTTCTATTGTATCGCATACATTTGTACTATTGATATAATGGTCGACAGGAGTGTATGTGATTGGTTTGCGAGTTTGAGAACCGCGGCTATATCACGATGGGGAAGCTCTCAAAAATGTGAAATCTTTTTACATTTACCATTCAACTACAAAATGTACAAACGAGTGGATAACAAATAACTACAACTTAATGGTACTGAGTAATATTTGTATGGCTTATGGTGAACACTGTCCGATTATGCTACCGAAATAAAAATACAATTTGATATATTCCCCTGCCATCTAAGAAGTTAATTACGCATATTCACAGAACAAGTGTAACCTCTTACATAATACAGAAATTAGTGTCGATTACAAATATTTAAGCAATTTTTGCAACATGGTATCCACTTTTCCCTAAACAGCATTTAATATATTTGTAATATACAATAAAATAATGAACACAATGATAACACAACATTCTTAAAGCTAAAAGTCTAAACAGAAGTGATTTCGATCAAAATAATGAATTTCTTTATCTGAAATGGCAATGTAATTAGGTATTTGCAAACACCACAGTTCGATCCTCTAAAAAACGTATCCATTCACTGTGACCTTTTACAGCAATTGTTATGATCAGTATTCACAGATGCAAAGCTTTGGTAAATACTACACAGGTAACATGAAAATGTGACATCAGATTCCTACTCAGAACACTGTAGCCATGAGCAGTATTGTCAGCTAATTGTCTTCACACACTGCCACATGATGAATATGTAAATGGAGTGAATCCACCGTAGACGATTCCATAGACATCAGCAGAACCCCCATCAATGTAATTAGCAATTCATGCATCGCCATCAAACAGAATAGGGACTCTTTGAAATCCTATGGAATGTCGAGTAAAATCTCATTTCATTATAATGGCAATTACACATTGCCGACCAGGCTCCACCTTGTCCAAATGCAATGCGGGCTCCAAACAGCCTAGCCTCAATCCCCTGATTATGTCAATCCTGTTAGGAATTCTTAGAATTCTGGGAATAGAATCAAGTGATGCCTAAGACTCATACATTGGGTCAATCTATATAAGCATGTTTCTTAAGATGCAGCTGCATTTAGAGGCACTCGTGATACAAATTGCATTGTATATTGTTGGGATTTTGTTATTTAATTACATTGTTACAATGCTCCCTTTTAAAACGTATTGGTACTTATGACTATGGAATTATGTTTTTAAACTTGATAGTTTGTAAGCCTTTTCTGTAATTCCAGATTTAGGATGGTTAGCTATGTAGTTCAACATACATACGTTTCATTAAAATGCATTTTACATGGCAGTTAACCCTCACCTTTGGGCAACATTAGAAAGTTGAGCACTTGTGAATGCTTCGTCAAAGTGAGCACATACATTTATAGAGGATCAAATGTGGTAATTATCGTCATACAATGCCCTGCAAAATATTTCATGTATTGCATTATTCTTGCACGAATGGAACGTCCCATGATTTACCTTACAAATCAATTTCAAGGAATGCAGCTGCATACACCCATCTCTGTGGTTCAACCTTATTGAAGAAAATCGATAATAAAACCCGTGTGTGGGCCTTTGCAACAGCCTGCACCGTACTATGGACTACGGGTAAACTTGGGTCGTCTGCATAACAAAAACTCGTCCCCAAAATCAAAATCTCGCGGTTGCGAGTTACAGACTGTTGTTACTTTAACGAAACAACCGTAAGATATTTCGATCGCATCGCGCGACGGTACACACGTAGCTTCAAATTTTTAGAACTATATGGAATGTAATTTTTTAACATTGGTAAAGGCATTTTTTTCCTTCTTTTCCCATTGTCACAAATATGCACATTTATCTTTGTCCAATCAGAATCTGCCGGAGGACCAAACACAGGGACACAAATAATCAAAGGCAACATTAACGGACCTCGTGCGTATATGGTGTTTTTGTTTAAATGTTCACGAACGCTCCTTAGAACTGCTGATACATAATTATTCTTTGAAAAATCAAGTTTGTACATGAGGCTCCATGGCATGCATATGACTTAAAAAAATGGATACATCTCCGTGTAAAAGTTTACCTCAAAATGTGGGCCTATTTAACAGCACAAAAATACCCATTTTGCAAAAGGCATGTTTTTATTTATTTCATTGTAAATGAGTGTTTTTAAATAACCAATGCATGCCAATGCTCATGGCCGAAATGTATTGTTGATTTTACAAAACATACAAATCACGAAAGGGCACCCATCATATTGAGCCTTAAACGGTCAATGGAAACACTGCAACTTGTTATCAAAAGCCAAATATTACTGCAGTGCTTTCTATTTAACAGGCATTCTATTGTGGTAATAATCGCGTCACTAAAAATGGATAAATAAATGCGAGGCATCCAAATATCTTCTATCCAATTAAAATACAGAACAGATAAAGTAGAAAATATAAATCTTATGAACCATTTTTATATATATTCATTACATCCTATAATATAAACCAAAAAAGTTTTATGCAAATACATCAATATTAATATTTTTAAAATCATTTTTACATTACCATTTATGCCCAAGACTAGGTTTTAAGCTATCTTCTTTTACTGGGCCAAGCGCAGCAGTTTGCTTCATCCAGCAAAAATCTAACTTAAGTTGCTCATAGAGACTTACATTTTGTTGGTTTTCTTTTAACTTTTTGGCGATGGGAAAGTTACCTTGTATACCTCGACAATTACAGGAATATCTCTTATCCATTCTGTGCTTGCAGAAAGGCAATTACAGCCAACATTCACCATATCAACTGCCAAATATCTGCAGTTTTCTGCTGAGAATTCCAGTGGAAACTGCCGATATGCCAAAAAGTGAAGCAAGCGCTTGCAACTCACCCTACCATTGTTTTTTTGGATGAAACCTACCGAGACTTCTTCTAGGCTGGTAAGGGCATTCAGAAAAAGGAGTCTTTCGGATCGTGTAAAGGGCAAGGCTGGGGACCATGGTTACCATGAGGACCCGGGTTTAGCGAGTTTGGTGGGTGGTGCGCGTGTGTGTGCTAGTCGTTCTTGTGGCAGTACAGGTCCTTGAGTGTCTTGAGTTCCTCAATGAGGGTCTTATTCTGATTTTCCAGCACGGCTACGCGGTTCTCCAGGCACTTCACGTACTCCTTCTTCTTCCGCCGGCATTCACGTGCTGCCTCCCTGAGATTGGGCACACACACACGCACACACACACAGTCAATGCGCGAGGTATGTCTACAAAGCTATTGGGATTTACAAAGCGTTTAAAAAGCAACGACATCTCACTTTCGGCCGAAACCGAATGCCGAAACCGAAAGTTTAACTACACTTTCGACCAAGACCGAAACAGAAAGGTATATTACCGAAGTTACCGAACACAAGATTTATGAAATACTAGCTTTACTACCCGATGTCGCCCGGGACTTGGATTCACCACGGCCGGCCGCCTTTGTCTCCCCAGTGGCGATGTTCACACACCACACCACTTACTCGTTTGAGGCCGAGTAGACCTAGGGGAGGCCCAGGACCGGTTCAAATAATCGTCACCGGCCGTGAGCGGGAATCGAACTCGGGCCGCCGGGTACGCAGTCGCTGAACGCCCCCACACACACACAGGCTAAAGACAAAGATCCCCCGTGTAGCCTGTGAGACTGTCGGGGGCAAGTGCTGTTAGCGAGCACCTCTGAAGGCCGGCACGGCACACGAGAGGGTGGGTGGCCAGCACCACGGCCGGCCGCCTTTGTCTTCCCAGTGGCGATGTTGACATGCTTCAAATCACTTTAAACTATTGTCATTGTAGTGCGTATTTAATGTGGCGCTGCACTCTGATGTTGTAGGAGAAAACATTTATTAAAAAGTCTATTTAATTAAGTAGAACGTGTTGCCTATATTTATTTAAAGTTGCGCATTTTGATGCGACGTCATATTTCTCAAACCCCCCCCCCCCCCATCACAAATGTCTGCCCCCCCCCCCTGCCTAGGTGCGTGACGTCATTTATTGACGGCCCCAGACCATGGTTGCGGCTGTAACCTCGCTCGCAAGCTGCTGCTGACGTGTGTGCGCGTATGCAGCCTATCGCATAGTATTGCCTAGTGCCGACTGACCGGCTGATAGACGTAGTACTAGCGTTAATAAAAAAAATAGATCTTCGGTCGACGACCGAAAGTCAATATCAGTTTCGGCCGAAACCGAAACCAGACCCAAAGAAAGTGACTTTCGGCCGAAACCGATAGTGGCTATATGCCAACTTTCTGCGCCGAAACCGAATTTCGGTCGGCCTCTAGTTCTTTGCAATTATATTGCAACTCTATTGTCTGCATTGATGTTTGAATGTGTCTCTTTTAAACAACGGCTACAATAACAGGGAAAGAGTTACATTTGGGTCCGACTCCTTTGCGACTTTGCTCAAAATTCCTTAACAGTTTTTATTATCAACATCGCTTGCAACACAGTTTAAAAATAATTACCAAAGTTACGTTTAACAAAGGCTGTGGTGCAATATTTGGAGACAATATGCACTACATGCTCAGCTCACGACTACACAAGGAGTTCTGCCATCACATGGAAATGCAGATACTGTAGATCTAGTCACATGACATGCAGTAACCAGCTAAAGTTTTGACAAAAAACAAATGTTTCTGAGTTTAAGTATCCATACTGTTCAAAAAATTGATTTCCAGCTCCCAAATCTGTTCAATACTATCCCACACATTAACCTTTTCACAAATCAGAATGTGATGTGGTGGTCAGAACTTGACAAGGTGGCGGACAGAAATGCATCATCAATGACGCAACTCTGTTCTGACGCCAGCTAAAACGAGTTTCATTGGTAATAAACGAATTATCAAAAAATTGAAAAAAATTACAGTACTTTGTCAATCCGCTGTCATGCATGTGTAATTTATCTGGATGACCGCAAATGTTCCACTCCTTTACTATCGGTGTGAGAAGCACCCCCGTGTTTTACGAGTTGTGGTGGCGGTCGCAGCGGCAGCACCTGTTTTTGTAGAGGCGGATCTCGCGCTTGCGCGTGGACTCCTCGGCACCCCCCTGGGGGCTGGCCAAGCCCCCCGGGGACGCGGACACCACCACGCCCTGAGAGAGCCCGCTCGTCGGAGTACGAATCTGGTACGTCTCGCCTGATGCAGCTGTGGACACGGTCACGGTGATTGAAGGTCAATGCGTGTCGATACCGCCTGGAAAAGTACCACCGCTGTCTGATTTAAGTTCGGTTTTCACACTGTAAGGGTTCGTTAATGAAGTCTTGGGTCAGATTAATTTGGTGAAGAGTAAGTCGCATAGCTGCCGCTTTGCGTTGTGGATCTGAAGGCCTCTGTCTATCAACATGCATTCGAACAAAAAACATCTGCCCTGTTTTTGTTCAATTGTGGTGAACCATAATTTTGTTCTTGCCATCATATTTTTTACCATTTAATTCCATTTTGATAGGGCATCACCTGTTCATAGTTCCTCCTTGTATCATGTTCTGTTATTATTTATTTAATTTGTTCCTAAACACAGTTGGCTATGTGTACAAGGCAGCAGAATCTATACACAGAACATGGAATGGTAGGTCATGCGATAGCAATACACACACTGCACGACGACTTGGCTGCCCGGTACAAAGAACTGCTGCCCGTCGCTGGTCTGTGCGTACTGCACGATGGTGGCGCCCCCTTGTTGGTTGCCTGTGTTCGTCATGGTCAGCGCCTGGAGACCCTCCGCGCCATTGGCGATCTGTATCGCGCCACCTTGCGCGATTGCAACTGTGGAGATACACCAGAACGTGCTAAATGGGCGACACGCAATACTTTATAGTCCGAGTACATGTGGTTTTTAAGACAGAATATGTGTATCGATGCCAAAATGAGCATTAGAGGCTGCGCTCATTCATGTTGAGAGCCATGAATCCGTGGTGGAATTTCCACACTCCTATATTACTGGTCATTAATTTTTTAAAACAAATGTTAATGTCCCACCAAATGGCAAGTTTATGTAATTTCCGATTTACAAAGAGTTAAATTGTCTCCAAGTTCAAAAGTGTTGAGAGGTACTCATCTTCACCGGCCGCCCAAGTTTTAGAAATGTGCCTCAACAGCAAGGCAATAAAAGTTCCGATACAGGTTTCCTCGCTTTATGCGAATTCGCGTATATGCTACCTACCTATTTCAACCCAAAATGCACTATACAGTGAGGGAAAAAAGTATTTGATCCCCTGCTGATTTTGTACGTTTGCCCACTGACAAAGAAATGATCAGTCTATAATTTTAATGGTAGGTTTATTTGAACAGTGAGAGACAGAATAACAACAAAAAAATCCAGAAAAACGCATGTCGAAAATGTTATAAATTGATTTGCATTTTAATGAGGGAAATAAGTATTTGACCCCTCTGCAAAACATGACTTAGTACTTGGTGGCAAAACCCTTGTTGGCAATCACAGAGGTCAGACGTTTCTTGTAGTTGGCCACCAGGTTTGCACACATCTCAGGAGAGATTTTGTCCCACTCCTCTTTGCAGATCTTCTCCAAGTCATTAAGGTTTTGAGGCTGACGTTTGGCAACTCGAACCTTCAGCTCCCTCCACAGATTTTCTATGGGATTAAGGTCTCGAGACTGGCTAGGCCACTCCAGGACCTTAATGTGCTTCTTCTTGAGCCGTTCCTTTGTTGCCTTGGCCGTGTGTTTTGGGTCATTGTCATGCTGGAATACCCATCCACGACCCATTTTCAATGCCCTGGCTGAGGGAAGGAGGTTCTCACCCAAGATTTGACGGTACAAGGCCCCGTCCATCGTCCCTTCAATGCAGTGAAGTTGTCCTGTCCCCTTAGCAGAAAAACACCCCCAAAGCATAATGTTTCCACCTCCATGTTTGACGGTGGGGATGGTGTTTTTGGGGTCATAGGCAGCATTCCTCCTCCTCCAAACACGGCAAGTTGAGTTGATGCCAAAGAGCTCCATTTTGGTCTCATCTGACCACAACACTTTCACCCAGTTGTCCTCTGAATCATTCAGATGTTCATTGGCAAATTTCAGATGGGCATGTATTGACAAGATCCTCCCGTGTAGTTCTGGGCTGATTCCTCACCGTTCTCATGATCATTGCAACTCCACAAGGTGAGATCTTACATGGAGCCCCAGGCCGAGGGAGATTGACAGTTCTTTTGTGTTTCTTCCATTTGCGAATAATCGCACCAACTGTTGTCACCTTCTCACCAAGCTGCTTGGCAATGGTCTTGTAGCCCATTCCAGCCTTGTGTAGGTCTACAAGCTTGTCCCTGACATCCTTGGAGAGCTCTTTGGTCTTGGCCATGGTGGAGAGTTTGGAATCTGATTGATTTATTGCTTCTGTGGACAGGTGTCTTTTATACAGGTAACAAGCTGAGATTAGGAGCACTCCCTTTAAGAGTGTGCTCCTAATCTCAGCTCGTTACCTGTATAAAAGACACCTGGGAGCCAGAAATCTTTCTGAACGAGAGGGGGTCAAATACTTATTTCCCTCATTAAAATGCAAATCAATTTATAACATTTGTGACATGTGTTTTTCCGGATTTTTTGTTGGTGTTATTCTGTCTCTCACTGTTCAAATAAACCTAACATTAAAATGATAGACTGATCATTTCTTTGTCAGTGGGCAAACGTACAAAATCAGCATGGGATCAAATACTTTTATCCCTCACTGTATGCTGTTTGAATTCACTTATATGCGACTATAAAGTCGGACGTGGAATATTGTGTGTGCTGTATGCGCTACTCAGAATGCAGCTTTCTTTTTCGCTTGGCGTTCACTCTTTTTGAAACGCATCTATCGCATGAACCAAGGGAAACCTGTATTATAAAACTACACAAACACCATCATATATGTACATGTATATGCACTTGTATCTTGTCATCATATGCAAACAACCATTGTTACACACCACTTGATATTGTGTTAAACATATACAGTGTGATCTGGTTTTTCGGGTTTACATTTTCCACAACAATTCTGTCATTTGACAACCTTCTTGCATCTCAAAGAATCAATAAACATGCCCCGACCTGACATTTTATCACATGCAAAATAAATCCCTGAAATTAAATATTTAAATTTGATCAGCACACTCATGGGAAGTGTTTTTATTCGAGATGTCATTTAAAAAAAAATGTAATAATCAATATTACGGCAAAAAGAGAAATAAATACTTTTGCACTAAAACCATGAAGAAAACACGAATGTTTAAAGACAATTCGGTGAAAAGAAACTACATATTCTTAGTTTTTTTCGGTAAAGTCACGTTGAAGGGAAACAACAAAATAATAAAATATATATAAAACAATAAAAAAATTCTCACGATGTTTCAACCATAACTCAAACGGTCGACCTGAAGACGACCGTTTGAGTTATGGTCGAAACGTCCTGAGAATTTTTTATTGTTTTATATATATTTTATTATTTTGTTGTTTCCCTTCAACGTGACTTTACCGAAAAAAACTAAGAATATGAATTACTGCAGTCACGAAAGCTTTAAATCAAAAGAAACTACATTTTAAGGTATACAGATTAAAGATAAGCCAATATCTGCATATATTCATTTTCCATTAAACACATTTTGTTCATGTAAAAACAGGTAGTATAATGAATGATAACTTTAACAATACTTGCCAAGTCATTTTAAGTGAATGTATACAAAATAAGCACAAAGCTGCAGTGCCTAAGTTAAGGAAACTGCAGTGACATAATGAAATAAAAAAGTTTATCTGAAAAATATTTTCCACAACATAATTGTACACTGCAACTATCGCTCATTATCACTGGGATGGCTTCTTGTGAATACATAACTTGAAGTAAACAACAATTTCCCAAGCCTGGACACTTTACACCCTTTTTGACGTTTTAACTCTCCCACAAATGTGAATCCACTTACTGTACTGGCCAGTGCTGGTCTGGTAGATGGGTGTGGGCAATGTGACGGTGCTGATGGTAGCTGTGCCCTCCTCCTCGCTCTTCTCCTCATCAATCTTGGACACCACAGGTCCATCTGATGACAGGTCGTTGAGTATCTTCCTGTGTGGTGAAAGTGGTCACCAAATGTCAGCCACACAAGCACCATTCCTCTGGCAGAATGATTCCCTCCACTTAGCAACTTCCTGTTGACTCCTCACAGAGAGCTACTCACTTTAATGGCTCAATAAAAACGATGAGCCACATTGACCCCTGACCAGAATTTGAACTGATAGAGTTTGAATTGTGAGGCTAGGGCTCTAACTAGTGCCACCCAGAAGACGATAAATCAATCAAGTGACATAAACGCAAGAGGTTCCGATGTTCCACTGACCTGTAAGAGGGTCGTCTGGACAGGATCTCCCGTCGCTTCTGTGAGATAGCAGAGCCATCTGCAGCCTCCTCGGAAATAGCAGCCACCTGTGGGAAAATTGTTAAGAGGGACCCTTTCATAATGTGTATAGAATGCAACAGAAATTCACCTCTCAGTGCATACAAGTAAAAACAGTCCATCAGACTGCTAGACCCATCAACATCGTGGAAACGAATTAAAATAAAATGTGTACTGTATATAGCATTGCTTTACATGTGCACTATAAATGAGGGCCAGCAGAGAACACCAACGAGTGTAGACCATGCTTAGTACTTACTATATTACTTGACTTATTACCCTCCTCTCCTAACTGCAATACTTTTTTTGATACGATGTAATTTTATCACCACCGTCGTATCTGTATTGCTGGCAGTAATTAGATCCACAAACGTCAGCAACAACAAAAAACTGCTGATATTCTCCGAAGCACCCTGTTAAAGCTCAACAAAGGCCTGCGCACCTGTATGGTCTGTATCTGTGGAGACTGGATAACAGAAGGCTGTGCTGCCTGGATAACGGACTGCACTTGCACCGTCTGCCCGCCAGGCAGCTGCACCACCGCCATGGTTGGGCCACCTGTTGTCACCACCTGGCCTGCAGCAGACACTTGCAGCTGTACACAAAAGTATGGAGGCATACAGGAAAACACACAAAGGCACAGCCACAAAGATGGGGGCACAAATGTAATAAAATTAAGTAGTTCTGTAGCCATAGCATAGCTGCTCACGCATCAGCACACTTGCTACTCAAACTGAACAAGCTAACACTGTCTAGATCTACCCCTATGAAGGCATGTGTACATCTTATGGTCAGCTTTGGTTCAGTTTTCTGTACAAATTGCTGCCAGACAAAAGTCTGAAGTGCTTTGTGGCATATATATGCACGGGGAAATATTACCGAATAACCCTCGTGGAAATGAATTGCTCAGTGCACATAGAAGGGACCCGAATGTGTGTACGAGTGAGAGTGGAGAGGAGTCAATGGGAGCAAGACTCCATGCATGAGTGATACAATTGGCAAGTAGACGAACGAGTAAGTGAAGGGTGAATAGCTATGCGAGTGCATCATTGTACACAGTAATCGAGTGTGAGTTAGGTCAGCTGTCCAGCGAGTGAGTTGAGTGAGCAAGCGCGCAAACGTTCAAAGTTACGTAATGTAAGCAGTGCATTACCTGCTCCACTGTTACGAGCTGTGTTTCTCCCTCTCCGGCACTCACAGACACAACACCCTGCTGTCCCTCTGACATGCTGCGTTGAACCCTCCAAGCCCTGCCATCATCAAACAAAATGCACCAACACGACAAATGTGTATTTTCAAAGCAGCCCCGTAATTTCATGAAACGTGTTTTAAATAGGTATAGAGGGATTGAGAAACCATGGTTATTTATTGCGGTAATATGCTATTGTAATGGAGGTGATATTACATTTTCAAATTATACTACTTGAGATGTTATGCAACTTGACCCACAACTGATTTAAAGACCCAGTTGTGGGTTGCCTCAAATCATTATCTCTCGAAGATAGGTAAATATTTAGAAATGTACCTATTTTCAATGAGAAAACGTATTTGTGTCTTTCGTTCACAAAATCCTGGGGAATAATAGCCATTTTCTATACTTTTTAGGAGGCATAAGCAATTAAATAAATAACACAGTACCCAGGAACAAAAATTGTGTAACAATGTAATCAGCAGTCAAATAATAACTCGCTCTACCAGTGATACTCTATAGGGAACTTACTCTATAGATTGTAAATATTGTGGCGTTGCTCTCCAACACACCGGTGTGCTGTACTACTTAACTGACATGTTCTGTTTAAGCAACAAACTTCACTATTTGGCTGTGTCAGCTGGTGGCGGGTTTTTATGACACATTTATATATTTACGCGATCTAACAAAAAAAAACTACATTATGGCGGTAACTTACTATCCACAGTGAATGCACTTGTACTCAATAAGAATGATGCAGTCTGAAAACATTTTTTTTTTAAATTCACCATTTTGTAAAAGTTCTTCTTCTTGTGCTGCTTACAACCGGGAGTAAAAACAAGAATATTGCTCGTGTTGATGAGGCAGAGCCATTTGTTCAAGTTAATGACCTAACAACGGGTAACGAGACACCATTGTACCCACGTTACTGCTGAGCAAGCGTGCTCAACCCGTTGCCACAAACTGCAAGTGCAGAAGAGGGATTTGTTTTCAATCTGGAAGTGTAAAGTACTTCAGTTCTGTTGAAATGTCTACCTGGAACTGCATTTAACACACAATCACTATACATTTGCTGGGCGAATATGGTAGTAAGGAGAACATTGCAGATGGACAGGGGTTCATTAATCACGATGTTTGTTAGTTCCATTTGGGTGATTGAGACCTGCTGTACACAGGTGTAAAGCACTATAACATCTACATTTTTTTGAAACTTTGTAAAGATTCAGACAGCATTGCAGTCTAGTGCAAAACACGTTTTTTAATGATGTAATTTAAGTATTGCGTGTTAATGACCTTACCGGTCCTCAGGTTATTACTCATTGGCAAGCGTACAGCAGTGGATCTTGCAACCGCAATCTTCAATTGTAGATAAATAAAGTGAGGCTGCACTTTAATGGGACAAGCCATCTCAATAATCAGCCAATTTGCTCAAAGGAAGCCATGTACATTTGCCCTGGCAGTGAGCAGTGTAACATATCACATGGAACAGGCATCACCTCCACTGGCACGTTTGGCATTTTTTGCATGGATCTCCAGCTCCACTTGCCTATTCCAGGTGCACCAAGCAAGTTTTGGCAGATATGGGAAGAGGCATTCACTGCAGATAGCAAGTGTCAAAACTTTCTGGAGTATGTCGCTTTAAATTGTTGACCAATTTCTGATTGTATTTAAGTGTGGGAGAACTGGTGTATCTGGAATAAATGATATATATTTTTTTAAAATTATGACAATTGGCTATCTACATCCTGTAATGTAAACATTGTAGCCCTGTAGACTTGATGTCTGGTTGAATCCACTTCCAACGTGGTCAAATATGTTCATTGTCACACCAATTCATGCTATCAAAAAACCATCAGTGTTGCATTGAAAGAGCAGACTCTATTTACTTTGCTATGTTCATCGTAAACGCACACATATGCAACCTCCATATGGTGCATCACCATTAGCCTCAGATTCTAAACCTCATGTTATAGGTGTGGCATGTGTATTTTTCTAAAGCTTGTGCATTTTCAACGACAAATAACAGGAGCATTAGCTCATATTTAACCTATGTTGATTGCAATCCTTTGTAGAATGTAGCTCAAAAATCACGATTGGCTCACTGGGAATTAATTATTGGACTGGTTGTGTGAAAATGCAATCAGTTAGCTTAAAAGTGCTTCAATGTAAAACTTGCTTAATCCAGACATCTGGTAAAATTCGAAGGGTTTTTACTTCCAAGTAATCGAAACTAAAAGTACACCATTCATAATACATTCCCTTTGGAAATGTAATGAGGAATTGTTGCCGCTAAGGTGCGTTAATGCTGCACATTCCAAAATAGTTCAAATCAGTTGTTGCACAACATCCAATAGATATTAAAACCATCACTCAGTCGCATATGCAAAAAAGAATCTTTATTTTTCAATTACACGTGATGTGTTACATAAATGACCAGTGGGCCGTCATTTGAATTAGTTTATTCAGTTCGTTAATTTAGTATTCATATTTATTCAGCAGCCGTCATATCAGTGTCTGTGATTGTTTTTTGGGGAGTGCAATCAGTGATTTTTCTTCCTCACTTTTTGGTCTTCACTTGTCACTTGTTAAAGACCACAAAAGTAGTTATTTTACATCATGGGACCTCCCTTTGCCAGTACCAAAATATAATAGGGTTTTCCCCATTTTTGGCAACTAAACAAGTGTTAAGATGCTAAAACACTAAACTTAAACCTTTACAAGGAATCATGTCTGCATTAACCACAATACTTGTGGTCAGAAAGCAAAAAAAAACACTGATAATATATGCCTTGTCCTTGAAACTGATTGGTCCACACTAGAGACATCTTTCTTTTGAGCCTTGTCTCAAACGGTGTTGGACCAATCAGTTTCAAGGACAATGCATATATTATCAGAGTATGTTTTTTGTTTGCATTCTAACCACAAGCATTGCGGTTAATGCAGACATGATTCCTTATAAAAGGTTTCAGTTTCGTGTTTTAACATCTTAACACCTGTTTTGTTGCGAGAAAAAGGGGGAAAACATTATCAGCAGTTATTTTGTACATTTGTTTGGTTGTAGTGGCCAATGAGATAAAAAAAATCCCTTCTGATTAAAACTAAATCTCAGTTATAAAACGAATTCATAACATGTTAAAAGTGTTTTTAATTCATGACATTTGTGAATGACCATTTTTAATGTTAACACGCTTAAAAGCACTGAGAAGTGAGACTATATAATACACAGGCTTATAATACATTGCAAGATGTATACAGTAATTACATCCAGAAAAGCAATTGTGGACATTAGCTGACACATGTAATTTAAAACTATCAAATGTTTTTTTCCTTCGCAAAGCAATGCTGTGAAGCAATGCTGTAATGCTCTTTTGGCTACATGTATCACCCAAAACACCTTCGATGGAAATACATTATGACAACACCCAATAAAAATAAGACGTGTAACCTTACAGTGGGAGGCATTAGGTAAGCCTGCTGACATAGTTGCAATCATATATTAATGATGTATTCCACAAACATATTCTAGTTCATTAATGTGTAATGTTTACAACTTTCACAACTGAAGACGTGAGTATTTCCAGGCTGCAAGTATGTTTAGTACAACTTCGTTAACATTTCTGTAAAGCACACCTGGATCCAAGTAATAAAAGCACCACAAGACAATTGCCCTCCTATATAATCCCAGTTTAATTCACCAATTCTTCAATCAGTTGCATTGGCTGACATACCTGCGATGGTTATACAAGCTAAATAATTTTCACACTCAAAACCATAAATATAGTAGTCGTGTACAGTGATCTATAATGGAGAAAATCAAGTTAAGACATTGTAATTATATAGTACTAGGCACGCTTTTCAAGTTACTTTATGATTGCTGTGCACGCATTTACCATAAATAAAAAGTGAACTATTTACGTTGTGTTGGAGTTAAGAGGATAAAGGTTACTGTAAATCCTTGTGCTGTATTTAACATGGTTTATTTTTAGATTCTCAAGCTGCATGCGAAACCCAAACTTCAAGCTGATTACCTTGCTTTACATGGGGGAATACAAACATTACAGTATATTATTAAGCAGTTTTCCAAGTCAGTGCATAGCGTATTGTGCCGTGACATCACCACTGGTTACTTGATAATACACTGCATATAAAGGTCAAATAAAATGGCGTTTGGCATTGTCCATAACATTTTATTTTTAGAAATTTATACCAAAACTATAGTGGATGGAACTGGTTATCAATTTCTGGTCCTAAGTGGCATAAATAGTGTACACATTTAAAGCTTTTTCATTAGACACATTCAAGGCAAAAAAATATATTTTAGAAAATGTGTTAAAGTTTTCAAACTGATTTCAATTAGTGCATTATGAACATGTGTTTTGTGAACAGAGCCTGAACACCTCACCCACTGCAGCAAAAATAATACATTTACATGACCTTCCCAAAGAATAGACAATCTTCAATTATATCGCACCAAGTCAATAATTTGAGTCTCCTATGCAGTGTATCACACAAAATTATGCAGTGGGAGCACTGACAATGCAGCACCACATTATGCTGTGGTGTACGTTAGTTTTTGTTGGCAGAAATAAATTAAACGCTGTAATTCTTATATTAGTAACTTATGGCCCAACCTTATAAATTAGCAAGTATTACGTCACCATGAGTTCATAGACTGTGGGAAGAATTTGCCCGCCCATTTGGCAACCCCATATCCTCATTGCAATGCACGAAAGCATACATAAATGAGGAAGTACTGTATCACTTTATTTTTGGTGCTTTCAGGCACACAAGGATATAAAGACAATGCAGACAAGACAATTTGGTGCATGGTGGCAATAAACTAAGAATACCATTACAAAATAATAATTTACTTATTCACAAGAGGTTCACTTGTTTCGAATACAGTTTTACGTTGGGATTTTGATGTCGCATGTCATCTACCCGAGTTGAAAACTGGATGGGAGATGTAAGGAGGGACAAACGCGGCAGTGCAATAACCACAAAGTTAACAAGACATAATACATGGAGATTAAGGTGTATTCGTTTTTTTCAAACAATATCTACACTAAAAATAACGTACCATTTACTCAGATACATTGCAGTCAATGTTTGGAAAGTATGTTTACCATGAAACGTTACAAGATTTAAACCAATCTTTTCTCCAAGCCAGTTCCTTTGCCCTGAATCTCAAGTTAGATGACAAGTTATTTGACTGAAGGTACAGTGGGTTAGACTTAAGATTCAATCAAGTCAATCACGAATAAGATGAAGCTTGTACAAAAATTTGGGACCAAATGAGGTGCCGTTCATAATACATCAAGATAAATATGGCACGCTACAATTACCTCGACCAAGCACAATAAACAAACTATAACATTACTTGAATACTGCTAATTATTCCTAATAACACATCGTTAAGCTTACATTTTATGGGAATAGGCCTTCTTTCAAACTCAGAAAAGAGACAACTGCTTAAAAAAAGCATATTCTATGTTCTTGTATGACGGTCATTTATGGGTAAATTAACAAGTTCCCTCCACAGCCGCCAAAATAAAACAGCACCAGAATACTGTACAATGTCAACAACAATCCATCAACCTCTACACAATACTAATAACGATAACCAACGAAAATCAGTAGTGCTCCCATATTACAACCCTGGACATCACCAACAGCATTATGCATAAATCTGAATAAACCATGATTATAAAAAAATATAAACAAATACATACGGTAAAAAACTGCAGCTTCAGAGAACAGGACATATTTCGGGGGCAGATCTTAGAACGGGGGTTGCCAAACCGTTGACTCCAAACTCTCGTAATATAAAGGCAATGCGAAATGTAATATTTACATTTGTATATATCTGTCAATCCACTTAAGAGACAAATGCCTCCCTCTCAGTATCGCCAATGAACTTGTTGACCATACACAACGCTAGTTAATGCGGGTTGGTGAGGTGACGGTGTTGGGAAGAGGGCCCCGGTTGGATTATTTCAGATATTGCTCGCCACTGATGGTAGCCCTGAAGTGAATCAAATGTGCACCCCTACATTTACAGCCTATTCTTACCTTGATTTTTTACCTTACACAATCTTTTTAGCATCGTGTAGGTCAATCGCTATGAACACAACCTACTAAAGAGACCAACTGAATACATGGTTCACAATACCTCACCAAAGTCACGAATTTACTAACCACAACAACCTTACATCAATCACTACGTAACAAAAACACCACCACCACATGGCAACCCAATGCATATAAGAAGCTCCATCACTACCATTAACACAATTTAAGTTACCGTAACCATGCGGTCATTATTTTATCTGTAAACAGCATTACCCCTTATGTAAACTAGATATTACCATTCACGACATGATAATCAGTCACATAGCGCCATTATTATACAGCATTATAATGCTGTAAAATAATTGTATATATACACATGAAGGGCTAAATCCTAGTAGCAGTCTTGATGAAATAGTTTTCACCATAACA